>NC_139818.1:6131206-7401206 GCF_963457635.1 Microchirus variegatus | reverse complement strand
CTCTTGTTGCTGAGATAAAAAACTGTTTCACTCACTAATTATATTAGCATTCTTTTTTATTCTGGAAAGCAGTCACTAGAATTGGAAAAAATATATATATATATATTTTTTCAATTATGTTTTGAGAATAACAAAACATCTTCTAACATCCCAAGTAATAGCTTGCTGAAATACTAAGAAAAACATACAATCTTAAGTGAGATAAAACGTAGAACAAACTTTACAACAATTCTAATTTCTATCTCTGGCAAAACATACTTTTAGGCACTGAAGAACAGTCACATTGCTTTTTGACAATATCACACATGACTGTGGTTTATGTTGCCAAAGGAGCTTATGTGTACTCCTTATAATAGACACAAATACTGCGAAAGAAGAGCTGTTGGACCAGCTGTAGAGAGCACTTCTCAGAATGTCTCCTTTGTAAATATCAGCATTGGTTAGGTTTATGCATAGAATATTGAAAATTAAAGATAGGGCTGCAACTAATATGGTCCCGAAAATGTTCATAAAACCAAACCAAACCTGAAAATGATGATGTTCTCCAATGTCTTGTTCCGTCCAAAAATGTAAGTTATTCAGTTTTAATGATTTCGTTCTTATAGACTCCTTGGCAGCCTATGTCACGCGCGCGTCACATTCTCTCTACTGAGCATATCGGTTGCAGAAAGCACTATTGTGAGCAACACAACATGTCTTATTGTGCTGTCGGTTGGGCTAATTATTTTAACAAACAAGACAAAACACTGAAGTTTTACCGGATACCAAGTTGCACCCCTTTCAAGACTATCTTTGGTCTTTGGTTGCAAGACATCAGGGGGAGCGACTGGAACGAGCAAATGATTGCAAGAATTTTCCGTGCTCACTCCACATCAGTTCGCGTTACGTTAATTTTTAGCCTCAGGTAACAAGCTAACATGAATAAAGTAATTATTACCATGCATAACAATGTTTGAGAGCAACAGTGTAATTAAACTCAGGTTTAAGTTTAAGTAGAAGCTAATGTACTCCGGTTGTTTTGCTAGTTGTGTAGAACTTTCCAGTAGGTATGGAGCATGTATATTTTCCTGTTTTTCCATCTAAAACTGATCATCATAGGTTGTCGGCTTACAACCTATTAAATTGTGTGTGGAATAAAACCTCTTAAAGACACACGTTGTCCGCCATACTGCAACCGGCTGCGCACGCATCCGCAATGTTTGTAAACAACCAAGAGCCCTATATGGAGCAAAGAAACCAGAAAATATTCACATTTTAGAAGTTGAAAAATCTGGAAACTTGTATTGATTATTGAAATAAAAATTAAATAGTTGATGATTTATATAGTAATTGATTTATTGGTTAATCGAATAATGGATGCAGCCCTAAACAGATGTAGCCGTTGAAGCTTGTGTTGTGGGGAACTGCATTAATCAGACCTTATCCTCTGTCTGTTTTCTGTCAGAACCGTGTGGAGATCAACGATGTGGAGCCCGAGGTTTTTAAAGAGATGATGTGCTTCATTTACACAGACAAGGCTCCCAACCTGGACAAGATGGCCGATGACTTGCTGGCAGCAGCTGACAAGGTAATATAACAGTACAATACATCAAGAGGAAGATATAATTGAAAAAGGAAATTGCAAAACCTGGCTCTTGACACATGATGAGACATCTATGTGCCTTTCTTCAGGTCTTTCTCACTGTTGGAGAGTCCCAGGTTTTAAAGCTGTGTGTGTCCCGATAACTGCTATACTGAAAAACAGCCTTTTGCAATTTTGCAAGTCTGGACGCTTATTTGGCTTTTTCTGGCTTTCTCTCTACGAAGCTCCCCCCAAAGTTTCAGTGAACATATTTTTGGCAATAAAAACAGGTTTGCTGGCAAGTATGCTAACATCTTTGCTATCAAGCTAAGCTAGTAGTTCATAAAAATGGTTGAGCAGATACCTTTACAACAATAACAAACACAGAGTATATCCCAAAGATAATTACGACAGCAACAGCAAGAATGCCAGGTCGGCATGGGGTTTGCACACTTCTGTGTTTTTCAGTTCTTGCCTTTTTGAAAAAAGCTGGTTCAATGTTTACTCATGTGTGGCATCTTCGCTTGGTCAGACAGTCGAAAACATCTTTCTCCGACAAAATATTTCCCTGCTTCTTTTTCACCGGCTCTGCCGTAATGAACATCTAAAATAAGCCTATTACTGCCTTGATCCCATAGCTGGTGTCTGGATATGGTGTGTGTTTGTAGTGCCTTGAAGCAATTCATGTTTCTCACAAGACCTCCTGATACTGAGGACTCTGGGTCAGCTACCCTGATCTTGCAAGGCTGTTTTTCCACTAACAGACAGAAGGGGTAGTGGAGACAGCCCCCAATCTACCTGCAACAAGACATTTAACCATCACAATGACTCTGAAGCTGTTAAATTAGGGTAAAAATCCTGTATAGTTGTACTTTAATTAACATTGTGAGAAGTTGCTTGACAGTGGTTTGAATGACATTTGTTCATATCTCTCTCTCTCTCTTTGTTAGTATGCCCTGGAGAGACTGAAGGTGATGTGTGAGGACGCTCTGTGCACCAGTCTGTCTGTGGAAAATGCTGCCGAGATCCTCATCCTGGCTGACCTGCACAGTGCTGACCAGCTCAAAACACAGGCTGTTGACTTCATCAACTAGTGAGTTCACGTACAAACACACATGTAATTGGGTTTTTCAGCAGCTGTTTTCTCTTTTTCTTTAGCATCATTTCATCACTGACTATTGAGGATCCAGTCTCATCCTCTCACCTCAGATCTTGGTGTCGTAATTAATGATTCATTTTCACATGTCCCCTCTCCTCAAGTAGTCTGTGTGATGTTATTAAACTGACATATCAGGGCAACCTGACTCACTCCTTACCATGTCTGCCTTCAACTTATGAACGTGTGATGGTAACACATTAGCCTGAACGTGTGTCTGTGCCAATGTTCAGCTCACATATAATTCTTTAGATTTCTTCTGGTTCAGGATGTTTTGTGTGTGGTTGGATGTGGGACTATAAGTATAATGTGGCCTGTATACTTCTACAATTATATAATGCGTTGTCCAATTGTAACCACGGAGACCCCTCGAGCCTTCATAGTTCTGGTGGTGGTGCCGGATACGCACTGCAATTTTCCGCCGGATCAGTAGGGGTCGCTACACAAGGTTGTTGTGCTTCTGGCTACAGTGAGCAATGGCGTCCTAGAGAGAAAGACTGTTGTTGTTGTTGCAGCTGAATAACATTGAAACAGTGGCCGTTTCTCACCTGAAATAAATATTTCTCTGGAAGTTTCCTGGAAAGCAGTTTTAAGATCATTTGAGGCGAGAAAATAGCCATTTAGAGTCTAAACATGTGGTTTGTGTATTAAGATCTGACGTATTTATAGTTTGCCTGTGACGTTATTGGCAGTGATCAGCTTTGCCTCCGTGGACGCTCAGTGCACACAGTGGCCGGCACAGAGCAGCGTTATCTCGGCCTGTCCCGAGGACCAATCGCAGCCCTTGCCGTCTCTGTTGTCCCTTGACGGAGTGACAGACACTTAAAAATGTTTGTGCAGCCGGAGACGACAGGCTCTCTGGCGACATAGAAGGGTCTCCTTAACCGACAGAGCACTTTACGCAGGATTATAAATTGGGCTTAACACATAAGACATGTTTCCACTGAGTGGAATGGTTCAGTTTGGTACAGTATGTATTTTTTTGCTTTTTTCTTAGGAATAGTACCAAAATAACCAGCCCCAAACTTTGTATCCTTCCCTTGCGGTACCAGAGTAAAATGGTATAGGTCAGGGTGGAGCTAGACCCGGTTCCACCCTGAACAGTCAGCAGATTGGGTGACAGAAAAAGTCACTCCCTTGCGATTGGAGTAAATGTAGGCAAATACCTGCAGTCTATTCTCATATAAAGCTTGATATATTGTTGAGATAAGCAGCCACGAACTGAGCAGGAAAAAAAGAGCTGCTATGCCTCCTCCATTGTTGACTGCTATGCTGCAATCGTTGTTGTCGCCTCGGTAAGATATCAAGCTACAACAAGCATTGGGCACAGCCCATGCCCTGCATACCCAGGACATTCCAAACTGCACTGTACTGTACCAAACCGAATCGTACCATGAAAGAAGCACAGCAGTGATCAGTGCTGACTATCCCTAGTCTTGTTGCAGGTGGGCAAACACATAGAGGACAGGGCTGACTGTGGCTGCATCCACACTGCCTACATTTAAAAACATAATTTATGCTTGTTTTAAAGCCCCAATAACACAGACTTTGGCAGACTTTTTCGTCTGTACTAGCAAAGGACAGAGGACAGAGACCTTTGGTAGTTGACATGGGAAAATCTCTGTTAACACTTACCTCTTTGGCTAAAATAAATCTTTGTTCTTAGTTCTCCATGAAAAAGCCATGTGAAGAATTAACCAACAGTTATTGATCATTAAATTAGTGGTTGACTATGCCAAGGTATGTGATCGGAGTCGAGCTGAGGAATTTTGATGGGAATATGTAAAAAAAAATAAAAAAAATAATAGTAATAATAAAACAAAATTGTGTGAAGTATATGTGAGGAAGAGGATGATGATGAGACAGCAAATTGTCTTATTGGGAATAAATCTTTCTCCTAAAGTCTAGTAAATAAAGCCTATTTACATCACTGTATGTAACGTTGGTGATAATGGTGTTACTTTGACAGCTTAATATTTACTCAGGTTGTATTTGGTATAAAAAGTTTGAGAACCACTGCCTTAAACCATTTGTATTTCTTCTTCGATCTCTGTCTCTCTCTCTCTTTCTCTCTTTTCCTCCAGCCACGCTGCTGAGGTGATGGAGACGGCCGGCTGGAAGTCCATGGTGGGGTCTCATCCTCACCTTGTGGCAGAAGCCTACCGCTCGCTGGCCTCAGCCCAGTGTCCGTTCCTCGGACCCCCACGTAAACGCCTCAAACAATCCTAACAGCCCGAGGACAGAGGCGTCATACTCTGTCATATACACACACACTTTCACACGTACAAACATGAAAGACACAGACCCCCCTCCCCTCTCCAACACAGGGGTAAGATCTACCCACATTGTTACCTACCTACAGCGGCACCCTCCCCCCCTCCCACACAAAAAAAATCTTTCCCTTCTGCCCCATCCAAATATGCTGTATTTAGTCTCTTCAAAGGATGAAGGGAAGGAGGAAGAGGAGGAGGAGGGCATGGAAGAGAGGGAGAGGTGGGCATTGTGAAGTGGATGTAATGTTGTTTACAAAAGAACCACACACCCCCTTTCTTTTCTCCTCGGCTCCTGACATTGTGCTCTTCTCTGCGTGTGAGAAACAGAGAAACAAACACCCTTAGACATCCTGCTTATTCCTACTTTGGAATCCGTTCACAAGGAAGACTGAACACACAAGAACCCCACGAGGAGCCAAGTGTCTGGACATTTCAGGGGTTTCAAGGACAAGTGCAGCCAAATGAGAGATTTTATCACAAGGTGTCTCTGCTCTCGTCTTAGTGTTTGGAGTTGAGCAGCTGAAGAAGCCCCCAAAATCTTAAGGACACATGGGCCTGCGAGGGACTACAGAAAAAGTTACAAACTAGAAGCTCTTACCCCCAGCCCCCTGAGAAAGGCAATCAAGGGCTAGTCAGGGAAAAAAAAGCAGAAAATGGGACAAAAATCGACAGAAATTTTCCTAAAGAAAGTTGGAAAAACATTGCACTAAAGTCAAAGATTACCCCTTGTCAACCCTTACCAGCAGTGAAGTCGAAGTACTATAGGCAAGCACACGTTTGAAGCAAGCTTCATGGACTTTAAAAAAAAAAAAAAAAGCCAAGCTGGACCACCAAGAACAAGTTCCCTTTAACAAGATTTATCAGCAAATGACAAAAACAACACACACACTCCCATTTACACAAGTCTTCATCTGTGTCCGTTTTCATTTTTATTTAATAGCCAGGAATACAAAGCCGTATAGAGACGATACAGAAAAAAGCAGCGCACAACTGGATGTGTCATTCCTGGAGAAACAGTATTTTGTGTGTATGGATTGTGCGTCTTTGAAAACCTTGAGATCCAGAAAGTCCAAGGTGTCACCAGACAAACCAACCAGAGGACAACAAAAATGTCAAGTCTGAAACTATTGGATTAAGTGGGGCATGTAAATGTTCTTTACGGAATTATCATTATTTTCTTCCCCTCAGAACTGTCATTTCTATTATTTTTCCATAGGAATTTGTACAAACACAAGTGTTATACATGTTATTGAAGATGTGTAAAACAAAAGCATTTTGAATCATGAATTTAAAGAAAAACGTTGGCGTTTTCTTTGCAGGCATGAAGACTGAGGGAAAAAATTAATTTGAAATGAACACGTTTTAATGTTCAGAAAGGACAGAATGTGGAAAAAGTCGTTAAAAAAACAAACAACCACATGGATTACATTAAAAGTTATGGTCATCGATAGAAGGAACCATTGTTTCTTTCCTGTAGATATTGCTGGTTATCATGAGAAGTGACACTTAGTTGTTGCCATTTTTTGTTCCCTAAAGAATAAACCACAACTATTTTGTATTGAATGCAATGCAGACTTTGTGTTGGTATTTTTGTATGAATTATGTCGAGACTCCACAAAAATAGATCGCATTTTGAGAAAAGATATTTGTGTGCAGCCGAGACATTTCTGTATTTAATTTTGTAACAAAAATCCCCCCAAAATGAAGAAAATGTGACTGCAGGGAGTCAAACTGCCAGGAAGTCTGTTCAGAGCAGGGGTTTCCAAACACTGGGTCGGGACCCACAGATGGGTGGCTGGAGATTTTGTTTTGGGAGTCCCCAAAACACATTTGAAAAAAGAGTTGTGTTTTAAAGACTGAATTTACCAAACCTTTCTTAGGAATGATTTGGTTACCAATTCAAATGTATGTATCAGATATTAAGTTCTCGGCTCCTGTAACACAACTGAGATTTTTGTGTTACCTACACCAGTTCTCCTGGTTCTGAACCACCTGGACCTGTGGTACCATGCCGATACACCTTGGCTTACCTGTAGCTTGTAGCCAGTAACTGGCCGTCTCGATGATTCTTGACCAACTCTTGTGTGAACATAGGACTTTATTTACATACAGCAGAGCAAACATGTGCCACACAGCCCCTCTGAGTTACTATTCATGCTGTTATTCTGGAGGTTTATACCATATCGTATGATATCATATGATAATCGTACACATCACTCGTGCACTTTGTGCATTTAAATGGTGTAGATTAAATCCATCTTACTGTCTGAATGCTGTATCAGAGAAGAGCAGGTCTCTGTTGGGCTAAGTACATGTGCACATTATACTCTGAATGAGGTGAAGTCTGCCATCTCTGATTGCTTTGTTTCTCAAGAAATCCATGAAAGCATCGCTCACAATGTTAAATAGTAACAAAATCCCTGTGTCCACCCCCCTAATTAGATTAATTCCAAAAACATTAATTGGTAAAAATTAGTCAAAGCGAAAAACACTGAACTTGTCATAGTTTTTTATTTGAAGATTACATGTCATTAAAAAACAAAACAAAAACTTCACTACAGCTCATCATCAGAATTAAACATATGACTGTATATATTTGAACATCAGCTCATGGACCAAATGGTTTGAGGCGCTATTGCCCGCAAAATGGGTGAAATTGCTCACGTACAATAAATTCATAATCATTTTTCATTGATTGACAATCAATCGTTATGCAATCAAATACATTTGACAAATAAAATGGCTAATACAATTAATCTACAATAAGCAAATATAAGAAAATGACTACCATTTTCAAAAGAAATGCTACATAGAAACAATGTTTGTTGTTATAAACGTTTATAACGATGTTTATTTGTTGTTATAGCGTGGAGCGTGGAACGTTCAAACGATGGTTATTATAATTTAATACCATTTTTTGAAGTGTGTTTGTATGAGGTACTGAAACAGTTAGTGCTGACTGCACTGTGAGCGCCACCTTTGTTAAGCGCCAATTTGAGACACTGAGGCTCACTCTCACTGATTTTGCCACTTGACAAAAGGCTCACATAATAAAATCTACCCCTGCTCCCAATTATTATTGTATAAGAATATATTTTGTGGCTTGTTTTTTTTTTTTTTCGGCTGAAATTTGTTTCTCTGTGTCAACCGTTCTCTCTCTGCACCAAAGTCCATAGAGAATCAGCAATTATACATGACAGTACACAGGAGTTGTTGATCCACTATTGTCATCATCACAAAAGTCAAATGTGTTATTTTGGTGATTTCTGCATACTTACCAAACTAGTCAACGGCAGACCAGCAGCTTAAGAATTGTACATTTCCCTCCAAATCTGGGTTCAGGGGAGTAAGCGGTTTACAAATTTCACTTCCTAGTTGGAAAATTGGCTGAAATCATTTTTTTCTTGTGTCCCTGCTGGAAGCCATATTGTGAGTTATCCGGGTGTGGTGTTAACGCATTAGTCATTTGTTTTTGGCACACATGTTAAAAGAAACGCAGAAAACGCACTGTGCGTGCATGCGGTCGCATTTTGCGCAATTGACGTGCACGAAAGGCATTCGAGGCAAGAGAGCAAGTTAGAGGTTCTGTAATCTGACACCACACATGCTGTCATATTCCGTATTGGTTAAAGTTTATAGCCTCATAATATAACATTTTGGGCTATTTTTGGGAATAGTTGTGCACATAATGTCACACATTTTGTGTAGTTCCTGTGTCAAAGTAAAAGCGCTCTAGCATTTCAGTTCCCTGGTTCCCCTTTCTTTTCCTTGTTGTCGCCAAATTAGCTGACTGCAGCAGATGGAGCTGCTGACCATACTGTATAATTTTACTCTGGTACCCCAAGGGAAGGGTGCCCAAAAATGAAATAGTGAGGGCTGTTTATTTTGGTATTATTCCTTCAGAAAATACAAAAATATACACACTGTACCATACCAAAATCAGCTTCATATAAACCATAGCAGAGCTCCTCCCCCCCCTTGTGTCCGACTGTATCCTCACTGTCATGAAAACTCACCGCTGATGCCATCCCCCTCCCTTCCTAAGTCTTACAACAATAACAACAATGGGTGTATGTTCATGGTGGTGTCCTAAAATAATAAAAGGCAAAAAAAAAAAGCGACCAAACTTAAAAAGTTACGCTTTAATTGAACTCCTCTTTGTGGGTGTATTGACACTTGAATGCCTCGTTTTATTCAGAGGGCAGGTAGGCTCTTTCATTCTGGTAGCTGTAGTCTGAACACACTTTCTGCACCAGCCTGTAGTCTGTGCTGTAGAAAGACACGTAGATGCAGATGACCTGGAAAGGTTTGGAGCACATCCAGGTGACGTAGCTCTGCGTCTGCTCCTGATCACACGTCTTTGACGGGTCGTAGTTGCACAGCATCACCTTCTTGTTGCGCTCGGTTTTCTCGTAGTCCACCCAGCAGCTGAACGTCTTTGAGTGTTTCGGGCTGACCACACTTTGGCGCTGTAGGTCAAACGCCACCTCTTTCATCAGTGGGACAAGGCTGATGGAGATGTTGCCCACACCGGTGGAGTTATGGCGGATGTACACTCCAAGAGAGCCATTGTCATGATCCACGATCTTACCCATTATCAGCAAGTTCAGTTTGACCGTCTTGATGTTGGAATAGAAATCTCCCCAACTGAACTTTTGGGAGAATTTGGATGTACCGTGAACTTTCATGATGGGCAGAAGCTTGAGCTTCAAGGAAGAGTTGGAGTGTGATTGTGAGTGTCTGCCTAGTATTTCCCAAAATCCCTGCTTCGGAAATGGGATGAAGGAACTAATGGGGAGTTTTGTATTTTGCTTGTGAAGAGATGGGTTCTGCTGTGAAGTAGACTCATGTTCTCTGTTGAGTTCAGGAGATGCTCCCAAGTCGCCATTATGACATTGACCAAGAACCAACTAGACAAAAAACATGGCAGAAATTAGAAATTACACCTGTAAGTGCTTTTTTTGTTCTTTGGTGTAGCACTCGGCATCATATACAGGCCTTGCATATTACTACAGCGTTAAGAGTCATTTTGGAGTGTTTGGTTTGGATGAAGAGATTTCCGATGCCGTGTTAATGGTGGACTTTTACAAAAACACAAAGAAAAAGATTGTTTATGTCCCGTTCCGCTTTTGTGTGACTACGTCTCACTCACTAACAACCGACCGCAAGAATGGACATGGGGAAATATGTTTTCTTATCTCAACAACAAACAAACTTGTCTTTATGTCACTTTGTAAACCACTCACTCCCTGCACCACAGATAAAATCAGTCATTTTACACATTTTACAAGTTCAAATGAGTCATTTTATGTTTGAAAAATCTTAATTCATGTCGTAATGGAGGAAGAATAAGGTTATGTAGACTAAGGTGTTAATATGTGCTTAATGATTATTAATAAAGAGCTAGTGTACTACTTATTATGTTAGTAAGCATCTAGTTAAAGTGTTGCCGAAATCCTTTGTTTGTGTTTGTCTAAGTGACACAATCTTACTAAATGAGGCAGCAGTAAACCAGCAGCCTTTGTATCTCCACGAGGTATAAATGTTGATCTTCTCTGTGGACTTTAGTGAAGGAAAGTGAACAGTTTACAACCTTCAGTTTCCATTTGTAAAAGGTGTCTAAAGATGAGAACATATTCTTAAGATATTACAGGCTTAAGGTGTATATTCCCCCCCCCCCCGAACTATCCCTTTAAGGACAGAGAATATTGCACCTTGTTAAGCCCTATGATTGATACTGATTGTAAAATTATACAAACTAAAGTTTGTCCTAAGTCCTTTATTTTTATTTAGTACAGATATGAATAATGTTGTAGTTAATATAAAAATATGGTTTAATTAGTATAAAACAAATTGTGACATGGATTTTGATTCAACAACAATCCATAATATCAAACAATACAATACATTGTAATATAATATAGCACATACCAAACAAATGATTCCTTTCAGAATTGCTGATGCAAAGCAGTGGCAGACCAACATCTCCATAATGCACAGAATCTTGGAAGAAGATCCATCCACTCTCATGTGAAGTTGGTTAAGATTTGGAGGTCCCCGTTCAGTGGCAGCTACATCCACACTGAAACACTCAGTTACCAGGCACTACAGCCTCAACACACACGCGCACACAGAGAGGTTACTCAGATTGAATACTCTCTTTTGCTGCGTCTGTATTCTCATCCTCTTTTCTGTCATCCCCTCGCTCTCACTTGCACACACCTGCAAAATCTCTTTCTCTCTCTCTCTCTCTCTCTCTCTCTCTCTCTCTCTCTCTCTCTCTCTCTCTCTCTCTCTCTCTCTCTCTCTCTCTCTCTCTCTCTATATATATATATATGCCTTCTCCCTGCACTGAGAACCAGTGAAGTCTATAATATTGGAAGGTGTTTGTCATGTGCATAAGACAGCCTTTTTTTCTGAAAGAAAATGAAAAAGAAGTCCCGCGCGCCAAAGTCCATAGAGAAAATCTTAAGTTTTTAGTTTGCAGAAACACTAGGAGCTGCTGATCTCCTGCTGCCTCATTTGGGGAATTGGTGTCACTTATGTAAATCCACATCTTTTGGGGGATTTCAAATCAGTGGATTTCAAACACTAATTTGAGCGTACTGAAAGAGGCAGCAGTTGATCAACAAGTCCTGTGTGCCGTGATATGACATTATTTTCATGTTAATTTTTTAAAAAAACCTTGGAATATCCCTTTAAACATCATAAATAAATGACTTACCCCAACTCTTATAAACCTAAATACCTTACCCAGTACTTTTTACTTTGTATATAATATGATTATTTTTACATTATATATACATGTTCTATTTCTTAAATAGAGTTAATATAAGAGAAGGATTTCCATTTTATATTTTCTGGTGTTTCTTATTAATGTTTAAAATTAATTACTGCAAAGTTCTTCATAGTCGACGAATAAATGAATGTCTTCTTATCTTATTTGATCTTATCTTCAACATCAAACATTATCTAAACAATTAATCAGTTAACACTCCATCAGTTTGAGGGTTTAGTTTTCAGTGTTAAGACAAATAGGACATTGTCACACTGCCACCCTGTGGCCAGATAGAAAAGTCCAGATAAATTCGATTTGACAGCCTCAGTATAAGTTACTGAATCGCTGGCTTTGACTCAAACACCTGAAAAATAATATATTTTAAGGCCATAAGTTTTTTTTTTTAATGATAATTGTAATTGTGTGATTATTATATTGTTTTATTGTTTTTTTTTCTCTCCAGTAAATGTCAATGCCTATACCCGTGCCAACAACACACAATATGAAACCAAACAATTATGACCTTGTTTTCAAGAACTCAATATTTAAGTGTTCCATTGTAAATGGTTATTCATTATCTAGTGATGGCGGTAATAAAACACCATGCCTTTTCCTGAAAGTGGTCATAGAACTTGTATCCTCGAATCACTGAGTCATCGTCTCAACAAAATGTCCAGGTAATAAAGAAAAAAAAAGGAAAGAATAATAAAGCAGTTCTACAAAAGAGGAGCAGCATATTATATATGTCGTCAATGACACACATTGTACCAGTACAGTATGTGTGATCCATATTTAATCCTTGTGAGGCTGTGTGTGTCCAGTTACTGCTCATTTAGAGCTCTGCACATCAGGAAGTCACACAGACACAATCAAGAAAATACAATGAACCATATGATTTGCCAACAACAACAATAATAATAATAATAATGATAACATTAATATTTGTCCAAAGATGAAAGCATTTGTCTTTGGTTAAACAGACGGTAACACTTTACAATAAGGGTCCCTTAATTAACATTAGTTAGTACATTATCAAGCATTAATTAACTGTTTAATAATATATTAACAATCATTATTATGTTTTACTTAGTATTATTTAACATTACTTAACGCATTAATAAGCGGTTAATTAATGTTTACTACTCAAAGTTAGTTAATAAATGATTAAGCATTAATAAAAGTTTAATATTTTAATTAGTTATCATGTATGCATTACTCAGCATTGATTAACATATGAGTTAATATATGCCGTTAATAATGTCTGTAGCAATCATTTACTAATGGTGTTTATTTGGAGTGAATAATCATTAAGTAACAGCTAACTAATGCATCTACTAATCATTCACTAATAAACAATTAATTTAGGTCTTAATTAATCATTTATTAATGCTGTACTGTGTATGTCATCAGGTAGCCCTTACCTAACCTTATGAAATGTATTATTTATCATTAGTAACCTCACCTAACTCTTAACAAGTGCCTCATAAGAATTCATTAACCATCGTTAATCATTACTGAATTCTTTTTGGACCCTTATTGTAAAGTGTAAACATGTTTCACATTTCAAACAATCACATGCATTTTCAACAAAAATAGAATGTTCAATGTTCACATTTAAGAAGCTGTAAAATCATGTTTCTGTGCATTTTCTCAAATTATTGCACGTTTGAAACTAACGACGTGTCACGTTACGATGAAAACACAGTGAACGCAACTAATATAATAACGCCTTTTTCCATTAAATAACTTGAATGATTTACCCATGCAATAGCCTCAGAAAGGGCTAAATATCAACATAGGATGACAGCTTCAAAGCTATGTACACATCAGTTGGAGGACTCACAAAAGACCATAAATGTAGAAAAGAGGTAAATATTATACGCTAAATACAGTCATTTATGAATGGTTTTCCACTGAAATCAGCAGTATATCTGTCTTAACTGATTTTATCTGCTGTATTTCACATACAGGCCCATAGTCACATGCATCTTAACCAATTAACCAATTATAGGCTGTACTCAAGAATAGAAATATATAAGGTTAAAAAAGCAGCAATAAAATAAAAATGATGAGCTGAGCCCACTTACCCCCTTCTGGTTCCAGCTCTGTGTTCTTAAAGTCCACATTTAATTTGTTCATTTAGTCAACTGTATTTATACGTGTGTCAATGGAGGACCACAAGGATATATTATCTGGAGGGCTGAATACAGTTGTATGGCGGGCCATAAAAGGTGTCTCTTGCTGTAGAGACTGTATAAATAAAAGTGACTTGACTTGACAAGTGGAGGTGGTTGTCTTTTCTGAATTTAAATTAATTGTAATTTTTTTATGTATTCATTTGAATATATTTGCTATGGACCCTTTTGTGTCTTTAATAAAATCTATCAAAAATAATCTGAGAAAACATTAATATACACAATCAGTGTTTACAGTTAATGTTATGCTTCACATTATACTACTTGACGTTGTCATTGAAATATACTGAAGCCCATCAACAGCTGTTTTTATAATGAGGGAATTAACTCATTAATAGAGAGAAAGGAGAAGGAGGGAGTTTCCAATAAGAGACATTTCCAAGAGAGATATGAAGGTAATTGAAGGCTACATAGGTTCTCCAACACACTTAAAAGGGAAGAGTGAAGTGAGGGATATTCAGCTGCAACATAAAACTTCACCTGTAAATTTGGCACACCTGTGCACCTTTAAAGACCCATCCATCCATCCATTATCTACTGCTTTATCCGGAGAAGACCCATGCACACACGAGGAGGACATACTAACTCCATGCAGAAAGGCTTATGTTCCAACCGGGTTAAAGACCCATTTATACACAAAACACAAAAGATGATTTAGCCCAGTATTTAATTAAAAATACTGGCCCCCTGATTTGATGTTTGAACATGATTTGACAGAATGTGAATTGAGTGACCTGGAACATTTCAATAGGTGTGTTTGTGTACTGGAGGAAAGAGGAACTAGATATGGTGCAAATATTTGACACAAGACAAAAAAAGGTGTGGTACCAAGTAGACTTGATGTGCAATGTGTATGTTTCACCATCATGACCATCATTTAGATTAGAGAAAGAGGTTTAGAGAAAGAGAAGGATTTCCATTTAAGGATAAAAAAAACAAATAACAGTACAATCTTGAGTCTTGAGCAGCAGTGGAATTTCCATCCTTATTTGCATCACAAACTCAGTTTCAATAAACTTTCAATATGGAGGAAGACGACCAGAGAGGGTACATTTAGTCATAATGATCCTGCTCAAGACCTTTAGAGGTTATGAGTATTGAACAGTAGGCAATGATAAGGAGCAAAGGGGGGGGGGGGGGGGGGGCGTCCAGGCAGCAGCATTTCGATAAAACAATAACAGACATGAGAGAAGCAAATGACAGGAACCACATTTTGGAGATTGAGGGTGTTCTTTGGTTTGTTCCAGCCTTTTTTCCACATTGTGTTCGCAGACTGGGGACAGAGAGTGTGTAAAAGTCCTGAGAGTGCAATGCATTGTGTCCATAGGATTTACGGTGAAAATGCACGCATAGGTTAATGGGAAAGCAGACTGATAACACATTCCTGTTGTATACCAGTTTACATATCTCTGTTTACAGACACTTGAACCATGTGACAGAACAATGAGACCTCTTGTCAAGACATGAATAATGTCTCAGAGAGTAAATCATTGGACACCTATGGTCAATTTAGAGCGTCCAATTGACCTAATCCTGATATTGCATGTTTTTGGACTGTGGGAGGACACCAGAGAACCTGGAGAACCTGGAGAATCAGGAGAAGACCCATGCACACACGAGGAGGACATACTAACTCCATGCAGAAAGGCTTATGTTCCAACCGGGTTAAAGACCCATTTATACACAAAACACAAAAGATGATTTAGCCCAGTATTTAATTAAAAATACTGGCCCCCTGAGGTGTGTTTGTGTACTGGAGGAAAGAGGAACTAGATATGGTGCAAATATTTATTTATTTAATATATCAATGCATTGTGTCCATAGGATTTTCGGTGAAAATGCATGCATAGGTTAATGGGGAAGCAGACTGATAACACATTCCTGTTGTATACCAGTTTACATATCTCTGTTTACAGACACTTGAACCATGTGATTTGGTTTGACAGAACAATGAGACCTCTTGTCAAGACATGAATAATGTCTCAGAGAGTAAATCATTGGACACGGTGGTAATATACACCATTACTGTAAATGCTGTGTTGAGAAATACCCGTTTGACAAATGATTAAGCGATGGAACAGATGATGGATCCTTTGATTAGAACAGGGTGTGAAATGTTTTATTGTGAACTGTTACAGGAATGGTTGATAAATGTTTTATGTCAGTTGGTTTTGTTCCTTTTGGTACAAAATGACCCAAATAGAAAGGAGAACACACACAAACACCCAGTCTGTAACTCCTCCCTCAGGCTTATGACACCACGTAGATTTTACTATAAAAACCGTCACTTCAGTCCTGTAGTCTTATCTCACTCAGATGATAACAGGTGATTACTTCCCCCCAAAACTCCATATTTTATATATCAGATATTTATTTGAACAAAAATAATTTGCTCCTTGAATTATGTTTATTACATTTACAGTGTATTTGACATTTGGACAGATTTAAAAGCTAGAATAGAATGGCCAATCACCTCTTGCTGTTTCTGCTGCTTTTGGGGATAAGTAAGTACCTGTGTTAGTGTTTTTTTTTGTGTGAATGTATTTTAAAAGTTGATCACACCATGAGTTGTTTCATCAATTATTTCTTCTTTGTTTCACCCACAGGAGCAGTGACTCCCCAGGGACCGAGTAAGTTAACTTTTTATTAAAATGTAATGTTCATCAATTCAGTGACAGGTATACGATCAGTCATGTATCAAACAGGTTTAGAGGGAAGTTAATTCAGATTATTCTCTGAATTTGTGCTGCATTATGATCAGACATTATTATGTGAAATGCCTTGAACAGTGCCGGCCCAAGGTATAAGCCATTGGTTCTCAAAGTGTGGCCCGGGGGCCAATGGCGGCCCACAGAAACATTTCTGGGGGCCCGCAATGAATTACAGTTGATAGTTTTAATCCAGGAGGTGCTAAGCTTGTTAAATGTTAATTGGACATTACTGGATACAGACCAATAAGTGTAAACAAAAATATTGGGTATTTACCTGGTTTCTATATGGTGAATTTTAGTGTATTATTGGGTTATAAGCTGGTAATAAGCAGGTAGCTACAGCCCCCAATTACTAGCTATTTACCCAATAAATATATGGTAACAGAAATGTGTTACTTGGTATTAACCTGTAATTAGAAGGTAAGAACAATGGCCAAAATATTGGGAAATTACCCAGTAAATTATAAAGCGTTATTATATTAATGCTTAAATTACATTATATTAATGCTTATATTACTTAACGCTAAACTGTAGAACTGCAATCTGGTCATTAAAATTATTACAAATGGGATTTATTTCTGTTTTTTTTTTTTTCCTTTTTTTTCCTTTGACGGCCCTCAGTCCAATGTTGGGTTCTTAAATTGGCCCTCAGGTATCAAAACTTTGAGAACCCCTGGTTCAAAGCTGCTGCTTGGGCCCCCAGTAGTGTGTGGAAAGAGAGAGAGAGGGAAAAAAAAGCATTTTAACAATTTAAATAAATCTACATGTCTTTAGATTTAGATATCTAAATAGTGTTGAGATAAAGTTAATTGGTTTATTTAGTGAACATATGTACATCTGTTTAAAGTTTTAAAAACCAAAGCCATTACATTTTTTATTTAAGTTCAGTATTACCACATATACTTGAATATGAAAGTGAAAATTAAAAAAACACTTTTGTGATTTTACAAGCCATCTAAAATAAAAGACAAACGAACAAATAAGAGTTTTTTAGTGTAATTCATCTACTTTTAAGTTTTACAGTTGTATCAGTAATAGTCAAGCACTGGCTACTCTGGGAGCCAGAAATGGTGCTCACACAAGTTTCTACCCCGCATGTACCAGTGAGGGTGAATAACATTTAGGTTCCATGTTTTTGGAAATACAGTGGAGGAAATATATATTATAAGTATTTGATCCCACACTGATTTTGTAAGTTTATCCACTAACAAAGAAATGAACGCTCTATCATTTTAATGGTAGGTTTATTTTAACAGGGAGAGACAGAATGTCAAAAAGAAAATCCAGAAAATCACATAAAACAAAAGATTTAAATAAATATTTGTTTAAAAGATTAATAAAAGATTAATAAAAATGTTGCAATATTTTGCAATTCATTGAGTGAAATAAGTATTTGACCCCCTATCAAAACCATACGTAGTACCTGGTGGAGGAGAAACCCTTGTTGGTAAGTACAGAGGTCAGACGTTTCTTGTATAGTTCATTACCAGGGGCCTCATGTATAAACCGCTTGCTTTCACGCACACGATGGCATTTATAAAAATGTACTTGGCGTCGAACCTAGCGGACCGCAGCGCAAACTCTCGAGCTGCCGTGAGAATTTGCGGAGCTCTGCGCAAACGCTTGTCAGGTGGAGACGCTGCAATATTAAGCTCTAAAACTTATCACAGTGTTTCAAAATAATATTATTAATTTGTCTACAGTGACAAGCATGCGTTATTCTGTGACGAACAACAATGATACACCATCGTACGTTTGAACATGTGTGGATAAGATCAGAGGACACTGAGGACAAAACTGATCCCGCGCGCAAACACACACACACTTCAAACTCACTCACACACACACGAGCACGCGCGCGCGCACACGTTTGAAGTGTGTGAGTGAGTCACACTTTTCTCTAAGTCTTACTTTGAGCAAATAACTGAAATTGATTTAACTCAAATTACTATTTTCTTTATGTAAATAGACACAGTTGCTGACGTGAACGCATGAACACACGCCAGTGTAATCAGTCTAACATGTTTTAAACGCTCCAAAATAAAGTTACAAACTCATTTGTTGTAAGAAAATGGGACCTGAACGTTGAGTAGAACATTTCCTTATCCCATTTTAATCCATACGATAACAAAATAACTGCAAAAAAGTTATTCCACCACCGCTGCGCCTTTCATCAGAAGAGACAGCTGATGCAGGTGCGCGCTCGTCAGCCGCTGGAGACACCGGCACAGCTGAAACACCGGCACACGCATCTTCCTCCTCCCTCTTCCTCCCTCCCCAGCGTCCACAACACAATCAGTGACAGTAATGAATCATTATATGCAGTAACTCAATGAGCTCTATCTGCTTATTCTGTGCGTAATGCGCGTGTGCGTAACTGGATGATGACGCGTGACACTGACTTAATTATAGATTGTTGAAATGATCTGTAAATTCAGCTCACATGGATAAGTCTTGTCTAAACAAAAATGTTACATCAGAAAAACAACACCCACAGGATCAACTATCAATGCACAGTTTTCTTTAAACATTTATATGAGAGCAGCCGCGGTGACCCTCACATTTAGTTCCTTCGTGTTTATATCTAATTCCAAAAAAACAAACAAACAAAAAATATTAATATATATTTTTTAAAATGTATACATCATAAATCGATGCGTCCATCGCACACTTTCCATCTTTTTATTTTATTTTCCTCCTTCGCTGCCGCATTTGTCATTGTTCTTCAGGAAGGAGGCGTCAGAGAGGGCGTTTTAGAGTCATTTGTATATTAATGTGGGGGTGGAACGAGGGCGTGGTGTGTAACTCATTCACCTCCGCTCAGTTTCACGTTTGATGGGATGTATAAAGAGAAGGTGCGCAGGACTCGGCGTACGCACGGTTTTATGAATCTGAGAATTTCTTTGCGTACGTACTTTTCAAATTTTGTGAGTACGCCCTCTTTCAGTATGAAAGCTGCACACTCTTTTATACATTAGGCCCCTGGTTTGTACACATCTCAGGAGGAATTTTGGACCACATTCTTTGCAGATCCTCTCCAAATCCTTAAGGTTTCGAGGCTGTCGCTTGGCAACTCAAAGCTTCAGCTCCCTCCACAGTTTTTCTATAGGATTTAAGTTTGGAGACTGGCTAGGCCGCTCCATGATCTTGAGCCACTACTTCGTTGCCTTGGCTGTATGTTTTGGGTCAATGTTGTGCTGGAAGACCCATCCATATTAAGATTCCTGGCTGACAGAAAGCATTGGTCACCCAGGATTTCATGGTACAAGGCCCCATCCGTCTTTCTCTCGATGTGGTGAAGTTGACCTGTCCCCTTGGCAGAGAGACAACCCCAAAGCATAATGCTTGGGGTTGCTGGGGATGGTGTTCCTGGGATCATATTTCCTTCTCCTTCCTCCAAACACAGTAAGTTGAATAGATTCCAAATAGCTCGATTTCGATCTCACCTGACCACATCACCTTCTCCCAACCATTCAGGTGTTCAATGGCAAACTTCAAACGGGCCTGTACATGTGCCTTCTTGAGCATGGGGACCTTACAAGTGCTGCTGGATTTGAATCCATTACGGCATAGTGCAGGGGTGTCAAACTCAAATACAGAGTGGGCCAAAATTTAAAACTGACAAATTAACCTTTTAATAGGGACCCAAACCCAAAAAGTTTTGCATTGAATATTGAACAAGCAAGGCTTATATAACTTTATAGTGACATGCAAAATCGAGTTTCAAATAATAATAATAATAATTAAAAAATATCAATGGCATATCAAATAAAATTTAAATAAAAAATGAATGCACCTTAAATACAGGATAAGCGGTAGATAATGGATGGATAAAAATTGAATGCCTCTTTTCTATTTGCAGCCTTCTGAGGTAAATATCAAAATAAACTTTTTCCACATGCTAATAATACATTTGAAAATAAAATAACAATAATGAATGAATCAAACATTCAAGCCTTGAAGTAGCAAGAGAAAGTGCAGGAATAAAACGTTAATTATTGCTCAGTTTGCTACACTGATTTGCTTTAACACTGAATATGGAACAAGCAACGCTTATATAACTTAATTGTGCAAAATCAACTTTCAAAATACAAACTAAAAAACATCAATAGCATATTAAATAAAATTTAAATAAAACATTTAATGCCTCTTTTCTATTTGCAGCCTTCTGAGGTAAATATCAACATTAACTTTTTCCACAAGCTAATAAATTTGAAAATAAAATAACAATGAATAAATCAACCATTCAGGCCTTTTTACTGCTCAGTTTGCGACACACTGATCTAATCTGATGTGCCCAAGACAGATACCTGGCATCTTTTCTTGGTTGCTAGTTCATTAAGTTCATCGGGGTTCAGGCTTTGAGCTGAGGCAACCTTCATTATCGAACGAAGGTGTTCATCAGTCAGACGTATCCTGTGAGACGTTTTCGTCATCTTCATTGAGGAGAAAAGTTGCTTACATAGATAAGTGCTGCCGAACATGGAGAGCAATTGAGCAGCTTGGGTGCGGAGCTGAGGCATTGTGTCAGGGATGAATTGTGGAAACTGTGCAGTGCCAACAGCATCATACTTTGACTTCAGCGTGTCATCACACTGGAGTTCAATCAGCTCCATTTGGAGGTTAGTTAGTGCTTTTTATATATAAAAAGCATGTATAATACCGGCGGGCCAGCCCTAATGTTAATTTGATATTGCCTCAAGGGCCAAATGAAATTACACGGCGGGCCAAATTTGGCCCGCGGGCCAGAGTTTGACACCCATGGCATAGTGTGTTAACAATTGTTTTCTTTGTGACTGTGGTCCCAGTTGCCTTGAGATCATTAAGAAGTTCCTTCTGTGTAGTTCTGGGCTGATCCCTCGCCTTTCTCTTTATCATTGATACCCCACAAGGTGAAATATTGCGTGGAGCCCCAGACCGACGGAGATTGAGAGTCATTTTATGTTTCTTCCATATTCTAATATAGCACCAACAGTTGTCTCCTTCTCATTCAGCTTCTTGCCAATGGTCTGGTAGCTTTGTCTAAAATCTTGTCCTGATGTCCTTAGAAAGTTATTTGGTCTTGCCCATGATGGAGAGATCTGCAAAGAGGAGTGGTCCAAAATTCCTCCTGAGATGTGTACAAACCTGGTGCTGCTACAAGAAACGTCTGACCTCTGTACTTGCCAACAAGGGTTTCTCCACCAAGTACTCAGTAATGTTGATAGGGGTCAAATACTTATTTCACTCAATGAATTGCAAAATAATTTCAGTCTTTTGTTTTATGTGATTTTCTGGATTGTCTTTTTGATATTCTGTCTCTCCCTGTTAAAATAAACCAACCATTAAAATTATAGACCGTTCATTTCTTTGTTAGTGGATGATCTTATAAAATCAGTGAGGGATACAAATACTTATTTCCTCCACTGTATACTTTTCCAAAATGTTTTTTTTTATTTTCCTAAACTACGACATTTGTTTCCAGGTCCTCTCTACCCAATATCTGGAACTTCAAATCCTCCATCAGATGATGGAAGTTCACCAAAGATCACCCTGCGGAGGCCTTTTGTTTACTTCGGACGGACTTATAATAACATCTACGTATGTAAAGTTCACTTTTCATGATTTATGAAGAAATGAACATGCTTGAGATACATTAAATGATCACAACCAATACCGTTACTACTAAACCACACTTAGCAATCACCATGAAACAACCAGGATGTCAAACAATGCTATTATTATATTAGTCCTAGTTAGCAATGAGACAACATATGACGCTCTCACAGAAGTGGAACTTTGGAAAGGGAATTGACAGAACTATCAATTGGGACGCAACCTTTTATGGGCAAAACTATTTGGGAAAAATACACAGGAAATAGTTAGAACATTTTCCAGTTTCATCGCGCGGGGTGGGAGTGAAGTATAGTTTTTGGTGGCTCTGTGTGTGTGTCCGTTTGTTTGTTTCCACACTTGCACTTGCCACTATGACCAGCAGAGAGCACCAGAGGCCTGTTGCACGAATGGGGTGAAGTCTGCCATCTCTGATTGCCTTGTGAATACTGTAAAGATTTGGTATGTGTATTTCCACGAGAAATGGTAAATGGATTGGACAAGATAATATACTGCTGGGCTGATAAGGGACTAGTGACATATTCACAATTACTCACAAGATTACACAGTTAATATAATGAAAATATTGCTTCTGAATGTAAAACATTTACAGGTGAAAAGCTGCCTCATAAACCAGCAATTAAAAGAATATAATACATCATTCAAAATAGAAACACAGTACTGCAAAAACTTAGGATTGCAGATACAAAGGTAAAATAGAAATGGGGAAAAATAATTACAAATGAACATATCAACAAAGGTCCAGGCCTAGGTGCCAGTGTGGGCTGCCAGTGTTCAAATGATTCAGTCCATACGCCAGGAGTCAGTGAAAAGACAAAAGTCCATTGGTTCCTAGAGTTGAGAGTGAATACAGTTCATTGTCCAAAAGGTTAACAGTTCAAAGGGTTAACAGGTTCAAAAGCGTCTCAAGTAAGAGTGTTGTGTCTGGGCAACCTTGAGGCACATCTGGGCAGATGTCTTAGGCTAAGCCAGCTAGTTACATACACATAACAACACTGGGCGAAACATGTACAATCATACAGTTGAATATGAAGCCATGAAGCCATGGGAGCCATGAATACCACTGGCTCCCAACGCACCACTGCGCTGCTGTAATGCACCCATCCGGGGCTAGCCTCCGCTTCTCTTCCCCACCCGACAAAGTCCAGCTTTGTGGCTGAGTGAGGTGGAGTTTGGCCTCTGAGGCTTTTTTGGCAGATACTGGTAAACACACGTCTGGTTAAGAAGCCACCGCTGTTGGATCCAGTCCTCTACTTAAGTTGTAGCAATTTCAGCTTTCTGCTGTGAGGCATACTTACCTTGCTCTTCTGGTTCTGGGCTTGCTTGCCTGACAAACTCAGCATGCAACACCATCATGTCAGGTTGTGCAGTAAGGTTTTGACCCTGGACTTGGGCGAAGCAGTTGTCCAAGTAGGTCCGGGTTAGTGCATTTTGGTTTACCTACTGGGTCAATGAGGGGCTTGAGGAGGTCTTTGAGGGCAGTGTCACAGCGGTCCATATCATATTTCCTTAGGGGAGTTCTCTTCAGGACAAGGCTAGCCACTACATCCTGAGGGTGGAGGGTTAGGGTTAGGCAGTTCTCAGCACCTGATCCAACCACTAAGTACACACTAAGCAGCACAATATTCAAAGCTAATCTAATGAACACGATTAAATGGCAGGGTGACCACCAACAATCGGTTGCCAGTCAACGACTTAGCTTGTTAACAATTTTTAGCAGGTTTTGGCGCTGGACAACCAAAAACCAATCAAAAATCAGAAGAAGCTAGGTTAACAGGCTAACACATGCTAACACACGCTTAGCAGTAGCAATACACCATCGGGAAGGTTTAATCTCTTTAGTGGAATCAAATTCAACCAAACTAGGAGACGAAACTTCAATAATTCTAGTGAAATTTAACAAGAAGATATCTGGCATTTGTTCAGTTGTTACAAAGTTGGTATAGTTTTACAATTAGTTGATTGTGGTAACTTTAAATGGGGAAAATTGTTAAAAATCAATGTAACTGATAAAATCTTCTATAGCTCACAATCTTCCAGTCCTTTATTTTATTTATTTTAAAGTGTCAAAGGGGGAGAAGCCAACATCTTTTCACATTATTTTATAGTATATTTTTCTGAATATACTATAGTAACTACAGTTATGATACTGAAAACATTTATACATTTACAGGTCAACCAGAATGGACACCTAACCTTCAACGCTGCGTGGAACAGTTACACTCCTCAACGTTTTCCAATGAACGGGGCTCGAGACTTCATTGCTCCATTCTGGACAGATTTAGACAACAGAGGAAACGGTCATGTTTACTACAACCAGTACACCAGCGGCAGTGTCCTCCAAAGAGCTACACGAGACATCAACACCTATTTCCCAAGCATCAATTTTGATGCCACATTTGTCTTTGTTGCAACATGGTATGAGGTGGCCTACTACCCCAATTCAGGAACAGTAAGTCTGAATTTATTTCATTAATATCTGTTTTTCCACCAAGTGGAATGGTTCGGTACATATGGTAGAGGTTTTTTGCATTTCCATTAGGTATTGTACCAAAATAACCAGCTCCAATGGTTCTTTAGCACCCTTTCTTTAGGGTACCAATGTTACAGTTTGGTCAGGGTAGCTCCACCCACGACAGCCAACTGATTGGCAAATGCCTGCAGTTCACAAACACCAAACAGAAGAAGCATAATAACATGAACAACCCAAAACAACTAAAAGTTACACACTGCAGCTTAAATAAAAAATAAACAATTATTGTGGTGATTTTTGGAAAAACTGTTTGCTCAGAACAGTTTGTACCCGTCATTTAAATCAACTGTGAATACAATAAACTGGAAGAGTAAGATAATAAGTACATTGCTTGTTGGAGGGTCAGTGCTGGAATGAAGAAAAGTGTACATAATCATTTTTTGCAGCGCACCACTGTCCAGGCCGTGTTGATCTCTGGGGGCCAAACATCATTTGTGCTGATGAACTATGGGTTAATAGCCTCAACCTCCCGGAGTGTGCAGGTCAGAGTGCTGTCATAATGTGTATTTTTAGAATTTTTTAAATTTAAATTATGCCTTGAAAATTTTTTTTTTTATGTGCTTTAAGTGAGGGAAACTGAACTGAATTATTAATTGTGTTTCATAACCAACAAACACACATACTCTCACCATTTCTACTAATCAAACTATAATCATTATTTTTTTCATTCATTTTTTAGCATTTCCATCAGGCTCATGACTTGTGTTTTGCGTTCTGCAGGCTGGCTATGATACTGTAGGGTCTGCTCACCATTTCACCATCCCTGGATCATTCTCCACTTCTGCAACAGGCCCCAACTCAGTTTTCCGCCTGAGAAGCAACGTCAATGTCCCTGGTCAATGGGCCTTCAGAACAGACCACGGCTCAAGAGGCTGCACCTTTAACAGTAAGAGCAGAAGCAGTGATCGTAACAGTGATGTTTATCTCTTCGAAATTGTAAGTTATATAACTTTTGGCAGCTAAGATGGCTAGGACTAGTAGCTAATGTTGATGTTTGTGTGTGACGCTGTTTATCATTTTAAATTAAATTGTACTATGACTCAACTGATCCGGGTTAATGATGCTAGAGACTTGCAACTCATGGGTTAATTTAAAGACACGGGTGAAAGATCCGATTGACTCAGTTTCCTGCTGGCTGCACTGGTAATGACGTCGCAACGCTTCTCAGCAAGAATCAGTTTTCGATTGCCATTCCTAACAATAACACCAAGATATTACACACTTGTAATATGTGAACGAATAAACTCACAGATTGTGCTTCCTCATGAGCAAACCAACGAGGATGGAAGAAGATTGTGTGGAGCTCTCTTCATCATGTGCAGCGTTCCAACATGCCAACCACTATAAGTTTTGTCCTTAGATGCTTGTTCAAAGGAGCGGGCAATGTGTGAGAGCTGAGCCACAACTTGCTAAGAGATGCGTTCAAACCGTGCACTACCTAGCATGTCAACAGAGAGTTTGGTGGCACATACGTTTACTGCAAGACGTACCTCCACGTCCCTTCCAGGATCTTCCAGGAGCTTTTGCATTGGGCTGAATCTCTTGCTTGTGAGTAAAGAAAGATGGTCCAATTAACCAAGGTGAGAGAGCTAGCTGATTGGCTGGGACAGCTCTTGTAGCGTGATCACCAGGGTTTTGGTCAGTTGGAATGTAATTCCATTGGCTCACATGTGTAGATCGTCTGATCCTTTGGACTCGATTGTGCACATAAACATAAAATCGCCTTGACTCGTTGGATATGTAGCCGAGCACTACTTTATGCTGACAGGTGCGGCAAATTATTATTTATTAAGATCTGGACCCTGGAGCAACATCTCATTCAAAGATATGCAATTGTGAGTCGAACACAACTTTTATTTGTCTCGGCTTTTGGGGATGATATATTCCAAAGCTTGGTAGGTGCCAACACTCCTGGTCCTTCTCCGTGTTCTTCAACTTCAGCATGGTCATTGCTGAAGATTTTCTTCATGAAGTCTACAAAGTGGTCTTTCATCTCTGGCTTCTTCTTCAGAGTTCGGCGGAGGGACATGAGGCGATTGAGCGCATGTTGCCGATTGTTGGGCAGGCACTGTCTGGAGCTACGAAATGGCTAAGCTACCCAACTGTTAGAGCTGTATAATGCGAAGAAAGGTTTCATCTTCGACTGAAGGCAACATTTTCATAAAGAGCTTTACAATGTTCACCTGCAAACTTTTCCTTCACATGCATGCTACTCCCACATTGTTGGGAGGCCGTCCATTTTCCAAGATGTTAGTCTTGAAGGCATTCATTGTGAGACAGATGTCACCTATAATAACCCACCCCAAGTCTAAAGGGTCAAAGGGAGAATTGGGTGGCCCATTATGCTGACTGTGTACCTTATGGGCACAAATTATGTCCTGCTGCAACAGCAGGATTTCAGCTGAGGAGTCAAGTGGTGGGATTTTGGCAGCTATTGCTTTCAAATGGTCATGGTGAATTGCTTGCCCTCCTCCAAATTGCATCGGTGGTGCCAGAGCATATCTTAAGGGTATAAGAGGATGCACCTCTCTGGATCCCGAATGTGTCAAAGAAGGCAGCCTTCGTCAGCGATAGATTGCTCTGGTCGTCCAACATCACATACATTTTCTTTTGTGAGGATAGGCGTTGATCAGAATTATCTTTGAACAGGATTTACCTCGAAAGTTCTCCCCACAGACCTCTGTGCAACTTGAAGTGGCAACCTTCAATGCTCTGTGGTTGGTGAGATTGACCTCTTAGCAGCCCAGGAGGGTGGGCAAAAACATGACGATTGCTATTTCATTCTGAACAGTGTATGTCAACTTTACAGTCCTTGGCTTGATGGGTAGTTGCAGCGCAGCATTTGAAACATATGAAATGCTCTTTAAGAAATCGTTTCCACTCAAGTGGTTTTTCCCTGAAAGCCCTACATTTATTTAGGGGGTGTGAATGGGGCACTGCTTATTTGTGTTTTCTTGAAGTTTAGTTGCTGACTTGTATTTTGTTTACTGAGACAGGGGTCTTCCACAACTTTGCCTGAGGGCGCTCAACTCTTTGATATGTGTTGTTAGATCTCTTCACCACGTGCAGCATTATTGTCAACTGACCACATTTAATGTGACCACTAGATGGCGATAACAACAACAAATGAAACTGAAACGCACAACAAATTAAACTGAAATTCTAAGGAGGGCAGAATACATTAGTTATAATGCAGATTTAAATGCCGCACCATTGACTCCCAGAGACACTGATCTTCCCTAGAAGTGAATTTTGCCACATTTATCCAATGACCATCTAGCCAACAGGTTGGTTTACAAAGCGATGTAAAATTCAGCTTTCAGTCAAAAAAGGCTGTGTATTTCAGTGGCATTCTTACTGTAGACTTAAGCAGTTATAGATGTTTAAGTTTAGCCTTCTTAAGTGGATTACATATGTTCTTCCTTGTGTCTTTGCTGAGAGCCATGTTTTCGGGGAGAGCAAGTCTCATTGTCTGGTTCAAGGCACATTAAGTGCACACTGCACAGTCCTCATACAACCACACCACAGAAAAGCTGAATTATCCATTTAAATGAAGCAGTAATGGGTGGTTGAATCCAGAAGTTGGCCATTATGTAAAAACTGCTATAAAACACCAACAATGTGAGCGTGCCAGTGCATATTAGTATGCAGATACAGTAAGTGACACTGATTCCTGTGTTTTCTTTAAAGGTGAATCTGTGCAGCTGGGAGCCTCATTCTGGACCGACAGGACCTGTGCACAGAAGTGCACCTGCACCACAGCAGGACTGCGCTGTCTCTCGGAGCCCTGCTCCTTTTCCCAAATCTGTCAACCAGCTGCTTTTCAGTTCACTTGCCAGACGGTGCGGAAGCGCACCTGCACCATAAGTGGTGATCCACATTATTACACTTTCGATGACAAAGTGTTTCACTTTCAAGGAACCTGCACATACGTTATTTCAGAGCAATGCACTGGTGGGCTGCCTTACTACCGGGTAGAGGCTAAGAATGAGAACCGGGGCAGCACTCGAGTCTCCTGGACAGAACTGGTTAGAGTGTTTGTTTACAATGAAACTATTGAGCTCGTCAAAGGAAATCATGGTAAAGCCAAGGTTAGTAATTCGGAGTTCGGTTAAAAACAGTATTTATATGTCACTAAACAAATGTATGTTTGATTCAGCAGACATGTTTGTGTGTTGACAGGTCAACGGAAACTTTGCTGCCACACCGTTGTACCTCAACAACGGCACAATCCAAGTCTATCAGTCAGGATTTTCTATGGTCATCAGCACTGATTTTGGCTTGGAGGTTTCTTTTGACAAGTATTTTTTCGTCAGAATCAATGTGCCCTTCACTTATCAGAACGCAACATGTGGTCTGTGTGGGAACTTCAACAATGACCCCAGAGATGATTTTAAAACACCCGAAGGTGAAATTGTGAGTTCCGATGTGGTTTTTGCTGAAAGCTGGCGAGCTAAATGGTACAATGAGATTGGATGTGAGCCTCCGTGTGAAGGTCAGGACTGTGCTGTCTGTACTGAACATCAGACAGCTTTATACAGCAATTCAGACCATTGTGGGCTCCTCCTAAACACCTCAGGACCCTTTGCAGCTTGCCATCGGCAGCTTCCCCCACAAATGTTTGTGGAGAGTTGTGTGTATGATCTGTGTGTGGGAGGAGGATACCAGCCCATGCTGTGTCAAGCCCTGCATGTTTATGCCAGTCAGTGTCAGCAACTTGGTATCCAGGTGCCAAGCTGGAGAAGACCAGGCTTCTGTGGTATGTCTGTCAGTTAATCAACATTGTTTCCAAATATAATTTCAACATTTTCCTATAGTCAAAGTTAATTTTGTCTGTTTTTCTAGAAATCCCCTGCCCAGCCAACAGTCACTTTGATCCCCAAGGCACAGGATGTCCAGCAACATGTGTCAATCCAAATTCCACCCAAAACTGCCCTCTCCCTCCCCAGGAGAGCTGTATCTGCAACTCAGGGTACATCCTCAGTGCTGGGGTCTGCGTCCCTCATGCCGACTGTGGCTGCAGCTTTGAGGGTCATTACTACACCTCTGGAGAAACTGTGATACTAGATGAGGACTGTGGGAGACGCTGTAGCTGCCAGTATGGCTCCATGACCTGTCGCTCACATAGCTGTAGTCCACTTGAAGTGTGTAGGGTGGAGGAAGGAGAAAGAGGATGTAGACCTAAGAGCTATTCATCATGCTGGATAAAGGGCCCAGGGTCGTATAAAACGTTTGATGGACTGACATACAGGTATCCTGGGGCGTGTCAGCTGACTCTTGCCAAAGTGATGAGAGTGTTAAATAACACTGAGTTTAAGGTGATAGCAGAAAAAGTGCCACGAGGACATCAGAGTTTTTCTAGGTTGCTTAAGTTCGAGGCAGCAGGAATGCATGTCTCCATTGAGATGGCAAACAACAGCATTGTTCAGGTAAGGGATTACAAACCTTTTAAAAATTCTTATGATGTGTTCAGACATGCACTGAACCCAGACATTTTCAAGAGATTGACCAGAGGGGCTGTATGCAACAATGCAAAGGCTGCAGAAGTTGCTCTAGAAATAATAATAATGGATAATATGGATAATATGAGTTGTAAAACATTTAAAAATCCCTAGTTTGGACAAATGTTACTTCACTTTGCTGTAGAGAGGGCAACATCGAGAGTCAATTCTAGAGTCTGTTGGGGCCCTAAGCAAAAATTCCCAGGGGACCCTTCCGACCAGTCTTCATGATGTTATAAATAATCTGACACCAACGAAAAATGTATGAACAAATGAATGAAATAACATGGAAAAACCTTGCAATTTTGAAAGTAAATAAAGAATGTGAAAATATAAATATATAAAAACAATAACAATAAACAATAGAATACTGTAAGTAACTTAAAAAAAACTTATATAAACTTAGGGAATTAATATATATATATATATTACACTGTAAATAACTCACATTATGAACGTATAAACAAAATATAAAGTATAGAAGTGAAATAGTTTTCTTGGGGGTACTAAACCTGAAGACTCTCTTATCTTATCTCATCGGCACCTTTTAAGCACTGCTTCTACTAGTTTACTGAGATGTCATTGGAAATCGCCCTCTGTTGTTTAAGGGGGACAGGTATACGGCGGGTCATAGCACATATTTGATACATTTCAGTAAAAACAGCCCCCAGTATCTGAGTGTCGGGGCCCCCTATCGGCTCGGGGGAAAGCAGTTGCCTGCCTTGCCTGTTCACAAGCTGCGCGTCTGGCAACACCAAGGCAGCACTCACTATTCTGGCTCAAGAGCTACATTGGCACTGGCCAATGGGTTGTGGGTTGGTTGAGACAAATAGTCTGTGACACAAAAAAGACAAGTTCAACACAGGAAGAAAAAGGACAGGGTACATCTACAATACACAGTCATTTAATAAAGAAAACATTCAATCCCAGGTTCAAACAGATTTCTGACCAATGGGAATGTGCATTTACGCCCAGATCAAATGAAATTGCATGCACATGGGTTTTCATCAGCTTTAGCTCCGATCATCATCATTGAGAACAAATATGATTGATTTCAACAATGGTATCATTGAGAGACTGATGTAAAGACTAACTCATTTTGTTTCTGGTCTATCAGTGACACAATTCAGGCATGGGTGCCAAGGAGGGGGGAAAAACATACAGGGTAGAACAACCACTTGCAATAGGAATAGGAGTAAATTACTTTTTTGCAATAGATGCAGTCTGGGAACCCAATGAATCCAATGGGAAGAGCAGACTTTTGAAAAAGCCTGAACCAAGTTCTTTGGAGACTGTCTGGAGTTCATGTCTGAAAACATTTGCGATGTGATATGTGCACTGTATTTGAATAATTTGAACCCTTCTTTGATTGCTTTTAACTGCAATCTATGAAACTGAATTGCCCCATAGGTTGACGATCAGCTGATCAGACTCCCTTTCAGCTCTGTATCCAACCGAATCCAAATCTACCACAGCAGCGTTCACAGCATCATTATTCGCACCTCCTTCGGTGTGACTGTGCAGACAGTCTGGCCTCACTTTGTGCGAATCACTGCTCCCGGTGTCTATAGTGGCTCACTGGGTGGACTCTGTGGTGACTACAATGGTCACTCATATGATGACTTCCGCACACCCAGTGGCATTCTGGTCAACAGCTCTCAGGAATTTGGAGACAGCTGGCGAGATGGCTCCCTCGCTGTACACTGTGTTGAAAGTGGAAATATTAATTCAACGACAAACTATAATTCTACTGAGTACTGTGGAATTCTTAACTCACAAAATGGGCCATTTACTCAGTGTTGGGCTGTGGTAGACCCACAGCCGCATGTGGAACTGTGCATCAAGACTCTTGAAGCCTCTAGCGATCCAACATCAGCACGATGTGAAGCCCTACGAGATTATGCACTAATATGTCAACAGAACCGTGTAGTCCTGCAACATTGGAGGAATGCAACTGGCTGTGGTAAGCACTCTTCCTCCACTTAAATTTATTTTGTGTGTGATAAATCTATATCGTGACAATATTCTCTCAACTTTTTTCTCTCTAGAACAAGTCTGCCCACTAAATAGCCACTACGAGCTCTGTGGAACCCCTTGTCCCTCCACCTGTCCCAGCCTCTCTTTCCCTTTCACCTGTGATGCAGTGTGTCAGGAGGGGTGCCAGTGTAATGATGGTTTTGTCCTCAATGGCAACCAGTGTGTGCCGCCAACATCCTGTGGATGCCATCACAATGGACGCATTCGGCACGATGGTGAGCAGTTCTGGGATGGTGACTGTCAGAGCTCATGTGTCTGTAATGGCACCACTGGGACAGTGTACTGCACCCCAGGCTCTTGTGGTCCCCAGGAGTCCTGCCGTGTGGTCGGGGGTGAGTTTGGCTGCCATCCAAACCCTCATGGTACCTGCTCTGCTTCTGGAGACCCCCACTATGTGACATTTGATCGTAAGGCTTATGACTTCCAGGGAACCTGTCGCTATGTTCTGGCAACCCTTTGTGACATCACTGGTGGACTCCACCAATTTTCAGTGGAAGCTAAGAATGAGCTATGGAATGGGTTGCCAGTTTCAATCGTAGCTGAAGTTTTTGTCAAAGTGTGGGGTTACCAACTGCACATTTCAAGGGAAAGACATGGTGAAGTTCAAGTAAGTTAATATAAGCTCTATATTATATATATATATATATATATATATATGTATGTATATATATATATATATATATATAAGCTTTAATCAAGTTGCAACAAGCGATTGCCATTTCAGTTACTAAATGGAGCAATGACAAGTGCATTTTTCCAACTTCTTTTTTAGGTCAATGGATTTACCAGAAATCTACCAGTCCTCTTGAATGGAAGTCATGTTTCAATCTATGCAAGTGGATCCCGTGTATTCATTAGTACTAATTTTGGCTTAAATGTTACCTATGATGGCTCTAGTACAGTGTCTCTCTCTGTACCTCCCAATTACAGGTACCTTCCTTCATTGACCTAAAAAAATGGAATGCTGTGACGTGTTTAAATGTTTTTTTGAAGTGTGGTTTTACAAGTTAGTGCTAAGAGTGCCAAGAACTAGCATGAGGAAGGGAGGCAGACTCTATGAGTAAGGTCTCTAGAAACACAACTTATGTATATTCTTAGAATATGTTCTCCAGAACATGTATGTCCTGCATCAAAGCCCATAGAGACAATCAGCAATTTACCATCACAGCACACAGGAGTTGCTGATTCACTGTTGTCCCTTTCATGAAGATGTTATTTTGTGATCTATATCATCTAAATTAACCTAAGTGACACAAACTTGTGAAACAAGAAAGGTAGCTCCCATGTTCACAGTGCTTGATTGATGTCATCTTCACAGAGGAAAAACATGTGGACTTTGTGGAAACTTCAATGGAAACCACACTGACGACTTCCGCATTCCATCTGGATCAATAGTCAACACTCCGGATGACTTTGGGAAAGCTTGGAAGGTGGGGGGTAACTACACCTGCAGTGACGGCTGTGGTTCCTCATGTCCGAAGTGCACCGATGAGCTCCCTGCAAGAGCTCAGTGTGCAGTGATCACAGCAATCGATGGCCCCTTCAGCTTCTGCCATGAGCACGTGGACCCGACGCCATATTTCAATGACTGTGTGTTTGACGTTTGTGTGTCGGGAAATCAGGGCAACGATCTCCTGTGCAAAGCCATCGAAGCCTATGTCAGTGCCTGTCAGTTGGCTAATGTTCGTGTCTACCCTTGGAGACAGAATACCACCTGCAGTAAGTCAACCAGGCATTGCATTGCTGAAAAGCTAATTAAACAGCCATCTGTTTCAAACTAAATGACACATTGTCTCTCTACACTCATTAAGGCCTGAGCTGTCCGGCCAACAGCCATTATGAGCTGTGTGGCACCGACTGTGGTCACACCTGTACCAGCCTTGTTGATGCCAGCTGTGACCACGTTTGCTCTGAGGGATGTTTCTGTGATGAGGACTTTGTCAGGAGTGGGACAACATGTGTCTCTGTGGAAAACTGTGGTTGTCAATATGATGGCTTCTACTATAAAGTAAGTCATGTCCCAATAATTACTAAATATGTAAATTACTTGAGGTGTGTTCTCTGCGTGAGCCTTTAGCAGTGCTGCACAGTAAAACAGACTTAATATGAGCATGCATGCATCCTGACTATTTGATCACATTTTGTCCCAATCCTTCGGAATAATAATATAATCACAAAATATAATCACAAAACCCTTTCTATGAGGTGGTTCCAGGACACCTTACCAGTTTTGTTTTGCATGAATCAGTGCAATACGTGAATTTATGTGAAGCCACAACCACAATAATAACATCATCTTCATCGTGATTTCTTTTTGCTCTCTGTGTGTGTCTCTGTGTCACATAAACACACTTGTTTTTATATCTCAGTGAGGACACTGTATAGACATAAAGCATTCTCTAGCCCCTTTCCCTAACCTTAACCATCACAACTAAGTGTGATGTGACTCATTCTAACCCTAACCCCAAAACCAGTACTTAACACTTTGAAGTTGTGGGGCCCAGACAAAATCCCACAAAGTCCCACAAGGTCAAAATGTCCTCACAGAGATAGGTTTGTACACTTTTTGGACCTCACAAAGATATATTTACATGTTTACACACGCATGCACGCACGCACGCACACACACACATTCACATAGACTCACACATACAAATACTAGCATCAAGACACATAGCACAATCAGACTAATATTCAAATGGGTTCTGTGGCTGACTGTCACTTCTGTCCTACTTCCTCAGCCTCACTCTTCACACCAGAAAGCTACATCCATTTGTTATACACGGTCTATGCTTTGAAGTAGATTTGTATTTGTATTTTATCTGTTCCTTTATTATTCCTGATATATCCTAGGCTGGTGAGTATTTCTGGACAGAAGGTTGCTCCCAGCGATGTGAATGCCGTGGCCCCAGTGACCTGCTCTGCACAGCTGCATCTTGCACTCCTGCACAAGAGTGCACCATCAGAGACGGCCACCTGGGTTGCTTTGATTCAATGTCCACCTGCACCGTGTTCGGGGACCCACACTACATCACCTTTGATGGGGCACTGGTCAATTTCCAGGGCACATGCTCTTACATCATCGCTGAGAGTGTAAGCCACAGGAGCAATGAAACCCAGTTCCAAGTAATTGCCACCAATAAGCGCCGTGGTAACAACCTTGTGTCCTTTGTATCAACTGTGGCTATATATATATCAAAACAACAAGAAAGCATGTACATCGAGATTGGACCAAACAAAAGAGTTAAGGTAACAATTTCATAATCATATACTGTATATGTATATAAAACTTCAGTCTGGTGTAAGAGGTGCTCACAAAAACCTGTGCCTGTTCTCTCATCTCTTCAGATAAACGGAAGTGATGAGTCTTCTACAAATGCCACCCGAGGCTTAGCTCAAGTTGTTAGGCAGGGAAGCTTTGTAGTGGTCGATGCTAATGACCTGGTGGTCCAGTTTGATAGTCAGAGAATTTTATTGGTAAGAGTCTCCCAAGATCGTCAAAACAGAGTCACTGGAATGTGTGGAAATTTCAACAGTGATCTCGCAGATGACAAAGTTTTGCCCAATGGCACTCTGGCACAAAATGACAACCAGTTTGGACACAGCTGGAAGGCACCCACGAGCCAACCAGGGTGAGCCGTTGTGAAGAGTGGTATACAATGAATAGTATGGATTGTACACGAGTTATTGATGACAGCTCGATGTGTTGTTTTCTAGATGTGGATCCGAAGATGGGGATGTTGATGAAGGATTGAATGATTGTACCTTCAGGGAAGAGTACACTGCCCTCTGTAGTGTTATCACAAACACTACTGGCCCATTCAGGACCTGTCACCCGCACTCTGACCCCCAGCATTATTTCACCTCCTGTGTCTTTGATCTCTGCCTCTACACTCCAGCCAATGGCATGCTGTGTAGTGCTATTGCAGCCTATGAGAGAACTTGCTCAGTTTTGGGACTGGAGATTCCTGAGTGGCGTCCAGCACTGCAATGTGGTATGTAAACAGTGGGTTGATAATTATTAATATGTCTGTTGGTGGTTGTTGATGACTCTTGGTACAGTATTTTCCCTCTTATCCATTTTGTTTTATTTTATACACACCTTTCTCTCATTGGTGCAGCTGAGTCAGACCCATGTGAGCAGCTGGACTGCTGGGATCATGAATGGTGTGGTGAGAAAGACGACGTTTACGGCTGCTTCTGTGATGAAAATCACCATCGGCCCAACAATGAGAGTTATGGTAAGAACAAGATATCTTTTTTTCAGTATTTATTCATGTAGGCCGTGCATTAGTTCCTGCAGGACATGGTAGTCCTATGCATCTGCTGACTATTAGTCACTGGCAAAGCTTTGCCACCACCAAAACTTACATTTACACTTACACAATACTAGTTGCGTCTGTGTGTCTGTCTGTCTGTGACAGGCATATCTCCCTGACCTTTAGTCAGATTGCCCTAAGACTTTGGATATGGGTTGAGCATCGCCCGATGGTGTGCATCCTTGATTTTCAAAGTTTTTGGAGGAATTTTAATTTTCACTGATTTACTGCTGCACTTTCGCTGATTCATACGAATACGAAAAACTTTATTGTCCATAAAGTGAACATTTGTCTTTGGTTCCACCACAGCAAACATATAGACAAAAAACATTAAAAACTAGACATTAAAACACAATACACATGACATGACCAGAAAAAGGACTACAGATTTCATATGGCCTCCAAAGTCATGGGTACAATATTATAAATTAGAAGGTATAAAACGCCTTCCTGATTCCCCATGTAGAGGGTGGGAGGAGGGGCCCACAGTTGGTGTAGTGTTTAGCACTCTTGCCTTTGCAGCAAGAAGATCCGGGTTCCCGGGTTTGAGCCCCGCTTTGAACAACTTCTGAACAAGGGCCTTCTCCCTCGTGCGTGGGTTTTCTCTGGGTTCTCAGGCTTCCTCCCACAGTCTAAAAACATGCGCTATGGGGATTAGTCAAGTCAAGTCAAGTCAAGTTTATTTATAAAGCACATTTAAAAACAACCTCAGTTGAACCAAAGTGCTGCACAGTTATTTGAACACAAAACAACCACACACAACACGACAACAAATAAAAACAATAAAGGAATAGTAAGAGCTTAGTTTAAGACAAAAACTAAAATTAGAATTAAAAACAAATAAAATAAAAGTAAAAATAAAATAAATAAAATAGGAAAGCCAAGGATTCTCGTCTAGCTGGGACTGAACGCCAGGGTAAAAAGATAGGTTTTTAGTAGTGTTTTAAAGTGCTCAACAGACTGTGCAGCTCTAACCTGGAAAGGTAGGCTGTTCCACAGCTTGGGGGCCGCCACTGAGAAGGCTCTGTCCCCACGAGTAGAGTCTGGACCGTGGTACTGCCAGAAGCAGCTGGTTTGTTGACCAAAGTGCTCTGGAGGTACTGTGAGGCTGTACAAGCTCTGATAAGTACGATGGTACCAGACCATTCAAACACTTAAAAACAATTAATAAAACCTTGAACTGGATCCTAAAATGAACAGGCAGCCAGTACAAAGATGCAAGGACAGGACTGATGTGATCACGCCGTTTCTTTCCAGTCAGCAGGCGGGCGGCTGCGTTTTGGACCACCTGTAAAAAGATTAGGTGAATTGGTCACTCTAAATTGACCGTAGGTGTGAGAGTGTGAGTGAATGGTTGTTATGTGGTCCTGTGATGGACTGGTGAACTGTCCAGGGTGTACCCCGCCTATTGCCCAATGTCAGCTGAGATAGACACAGCAGTGCAGTGGTGGAGGATAAAGCGGTAGATACTTAATGGATGGATGGATGGAGGGTCACTAATGATCTGCTTTATTTCTGCATTTTTCCTTGTATATAGTGTTTAAGTGTCTTTGTGTTTTTTCATAAGATTTTTTAAGCCATGCTATCCTTTGTAGTTTGTTTTTTCTTTGGATATTAAGGTTACCATACCACACAATCATGTTAAAGGATAGGACACTTCCCACTAGGCTTTTGTATACTGTTTGGAGGATATCTTTGCTCACTCCAAAGTTCTTCAGCTTTCATAATAGGCAGACCCGTTAGGAGCAGCTCTTAAATATAAAATCTGTGTTTTCCCCAAAAATAAGTTTATCATCTAAGGTACCCAGATATTTAAAATCATTTACAAAATCCACTGTCTGTCCTAGTAGTGTTATTGGCTGTATCCCACCCATGTCATTTTGAATAACAAACCCCTTTGTTTTGCTAACATTAATCTCAAGGAAGCTAGTTTGACTCCATTTAAGTAAGCTTGATACATGATTGAAATAAGAACCACTACCATCTGCATATTTTAGTAGACTCAAGTGCTCATGTTGAATTTTAAACTCATTGGTATAAATAGAAAATAGTAAAGGTGATAGAATTGTTCCTTGTGGTGCCCTGGTATTTAACATTATTTCCGCTGACACACTATTACTACCACTACTCCTTAAACACACTCTTTGGGGGTGGTTGGAAATAAAATCTCTTACCCAATGAATAATGCCTCCATTAACCCCTAGATCCACAAGTCTCTGCAGCAGAATATGTATTTGCATTGTATTAAAAGCTGATGTGAAATCTATAAACAATACCCTGACATAGTGATTAGTTACTTGAAGATGCTTAGCTACTGTATTAAACAGGGTTACAGTTGCGTCATCGGTGCCCCTATTTGCTTTGTATACAAACTGTAAATCATCCAGAGAGCAGCATACAGAAGATTTTATATGTTTACTCACAACGCTTTCTTTTACATAAAATTGAGGTAAGTGCAATAGGTCTAAAATCATTTAATTCTGAGGCCCCACACTTCTTAGGAACAGGTACAATGTTAGACAATTTCCATGATTTCTGAACTGTATATGTTTGCAAAAGTAACCGAAATAATTTAGTTAAAACACCCTTTAGTTGGTGAGCACACACTTTAAGAACTGTCGCCCTAAGGCCATCTGGTTACCTTATGGGGTTTGATGCAAGACAGACTACGAGCGATTCCATATTCTGTGAGAATTATTGGGTCATATTCTGGGATCACGTAACACACCTCTTTGCACTTCATATTGAAGTTGTTCTTATCAAAGCAGCTAAAAAACATATTTATGTCATTGGCAAAGGATGGCGAGAGTGTAAGATGGGACGGGAGAGCACATTTCTGCTTCACTTCTCTGCCCATCCTATGTCCTTAGTCCTTGGGTTTTCCTGTTTCAATTTTTCCCTATATCGAGGGAGTAGGTGTACAACGTTGTGGTCGGATTTTCCCAGAGCTGGCCTGCAGATGGTTCTGTAAGCATCTTGTATATTTACCGTAACATTTGTTAAAAGTTCGATTTGACGAGTGTGGCAATTCACATATTGTTGAAGTGTAGGCAGGTGGCTTGACAGATCGCATGAGTAAAAGTCTCCCGGGACGAAGACCGCGATTCATCACGCTATACCAGGCAGGCAGCGGCTCATCAGCAGCAGCTGTGCTGTCTGGGGCGGGGAGGTGGGAGTGAAAAGGCAGTCCTCACAGTGGGTGAGACATTTTCACACGGTTCAGCGCAGAACATGGTGTTATCCTGAAACGACGAGGTGTCCATTCACCAATTCACGAGCACATATTTATTTTTGCATAAACATGCTATTACTTTGTGGCTAACTTGGCGAACCTGTTTCCAAAGGTAAGCTAGCGAGGCTACTTAGCATTAGCATTGGGCTAACATAATACAAACACTGTGCAACCTCATTAGGCACAACGCAAAGATTTTCATTTTCAATTCTGTTGTAGCTACGCTAACGTTAATTGAAAATTAAAACATTTGCGTTGTGCTTAATCAGGTTGCACAGTGTTTGTATTATGTTAGCCTTTACGTTCCTTATCATGCATTACCATAACTGACAAATCTTCTTCAGCTCCCTATAGGAATACATACTTCCTTCGGGCACTGCACTAGTTCTTAAGAAATGTAGACTTATGCTGGTATTGATTTTATTAGGCAAGCCTTTTATTTATTAGGCAAGCCTTTTATTTATTAGGCAAGCCTTTTATTAAGTGGCTGGGACACAAGGGACAACAGGTGACGGGACAATCAATATGTATATGTATGTATATTTTATTTTCCTGTCACTTATAGCAAATGTCAAGTCAAAAGTCAAAGTCATTTTATTTTGTTTCCCCAGGGAGAAATGTGTCTTGGGTAACAGGAAGTTACTGCATAAAAAAACATACAGACATAAAAAACACAGTCCGAGCACAAAAAGTACAAACATACACCAAACATTTGGGTTTCTGTGCAAATTACCATCTATGTGCTTGTGCAAAAAAGCTATCCAACATTCATTCTGTTCTACCTTGCATGCCTAACAAACCCTCCTTCATGTGTACACAGTCCTTCATGCATCCAGTCCGTTTATTTATACATTCCTTAATCCATTCCTCTATTTCTATACCCACATACATTCAACCTTAAAGTCTCTGCGCCGTCTCCGGCTGCACGAAATATTTTCCGTCACTCCGTCAAGGGACAACGAAGACGGCAAGGGCTGCCATTGGTCCTCAGGACAGGCCGAGCCAAGCTGTGTTGTCTTTTGTCATCATGTTGTCTTTCCTTCATAGACTCATCCACCACATGTGTCAGTAGCGCTGGCACCTTGTCCCTTTCCCGCTGCCAGCTGTTTGAAGCCGGCTTCCACTCTGATGATCTACACCTGCGGGACCCCTCCTGCAAAGGGACTGTGCGGGACGGACGACTGGTGTTCCACTTTAACAATGATGACCAGCTGTGTGGGACAGCTCTCAGGGTATAGTCCATATGCACAGAATCTACAGAGCATGGTCACAATTTTCAGTTAAATAAAACCCACATTTCAAAAAAGCACATTACTTTAAACATTAACTCTCCTATTGTGTTATTCTTACAGAGCAACGGGACCCATTTCATTTATGAGAATACCGTTCAGGGTGATGTAGACCCTCATGAGGGCCTCATCATCAGCCGTGAGAAGTCCATTCACCTGCACTTCTCCTGTGAATATCCTCTGTCCCAGGCTCTATCCATGGATGTGGGCATCAACCCTGTAGAGAGGTGATAACCACAGCGTCCTGCATGGAGGCTCTCCTGCTTTTTATTGTCATTGTTGTTTTTCTTTTTCTATCTAGGTGCATTTCCATCTGCCTGTTTTTTTAATGACTATTTTGAATGTGCTTATAAAAAACGAAAGAACTAAAAGTCCGCAAACTCCCAACATCTCCTTAAAATGTTGTATTTTGAAGCAGGAGCTAACTATGTCCACTCTAAAGCTCTGTCCTCAAAAACCAGATGCATAATTCCAAATACCTAATAACATCTGGACATGCATTATTGTACTCTTTATTATTTTCCTTATAGCTGAAATTCAACCTTCCCCAATAAGGTTTTTCTATTACTTGGTAATTGTTATCGTTATACGATGGTTTTACCACTGTAATGTGACATCTTACACATTTTTGTGTTTACTTTTCCAATTCAACCATCCTGAGGTGTTTATGTTCACACTATATCTACAGACAACCTTCTTTCCTCCATAGATTTAATGGTTTTTTTTTTTCTTCCTCCTGCAGCATTGTGAACAAGAGACTTCCTTCTGGCCAAGGTCGCTATCATTTGCGGATGATCCCCTTTGAAGACCCAGGCTTCCACGTTCCCCTGACCAGAAGCAGAAACTTAGAAATGGAAATAGACCAGCGGCTGTACATTGAAGTGCAGACGGTGGGAGTCGACAGGCGGCAGATCGCCACCATTTTGGACTCCTGCTGGGCAACGCCTTTCAATAATGCTACCTGCCCTGTCCGCTGGGATCTCATTAATACAGAGTAAAGCAGTTGTTCCAGTATAGTGTCCTTCTGTTTGTATTTCTGATTCTGATTCTGGTTTTACATGGAGGCTAGGTAACTTTTATGTCATTCCCTGTCTCCCAGGTGTCCTAATCCAGCAGATGGCACAGTAGAGCTGGTTGAAAATGGTGTCTCCACTGTGGCCCGTTTCTCCTTCAGGATGTTCACCTTTACCAACTATTCATCCATCTATCTGCACTGCCGGGTCCACCTTTGTCTTTTGGGACACAACAACTGCACAGCCGTATGTTCAAATTTGACTTATTTGTATTTGGAGTGCAAACGTGGAGGAAATATCATAAAGTTTGTCTAGTTGCTGTAAATTGCTTTTCGTGAAAAGCTTCAGCTGAAGAGTTTAAATCTTGATCCTGGTCTCACACAAGAGTGGCGATAAACATGTTGGCCTCTTTATCTTTGTCGTTTTAGTCAGGCTTCCTTCTTCTTCAGAACACCAGTTGATGAGATGATGATGTAGTAAGAAACTCCTCTGACACAAGACTCGTATCGAACAAAGGGAATTTTATTTGTCACAAGTGAAGCATCAGATTGAGTACTGCAGATGCCGAATCTCCGAACAACTCTGCCTGCTGGTGCAGAAACCTAGTTTTTAAGGATTCTCTGAGTTCCTTATCTTAAACCCCACATTTGGCGGTCACCCCTGTCTCCTACTTTTATGAGGGTAGCTTTCCCGTGAAACAAGTTGTGTCAGCCAAATCTATACATTCTCACGATTGTCTCAGGATCGATCCTCTCACAAACGTACACATATACAAGTTTTGACTTTGGTGTTATTTGGTCCAAACAGGAAACATCTGTACTTCTTTGACCGTATGCATTGTTCAGGAATGGCAGACAGCCTTCTGTTGCATCCAGGTTTTAGGTGATGCACCTGGGTGCAGACTAAACCCTTCCTGTTTGCCTCTCAATGCATACGCTTCACACAGTCAAGACAGAAATGAGCTGGGTCAGAATTAAACACAGCATGTAAGAACCAAAGATTAGGTGTGTTGATGTGTTCATCTTTGTTCATACACTTCATCTTGCCATTACACAGCCTTTTCCATCTTGAAATTATAGTTTTTGTCGCTAAGTAAAGTGCTAACTCCCTGCATCAAAAATGTGCAATTGTACAGCAATTGATCCTTGGTTGATCCTTCAGTTGAAGAGCTGATGTCTGGCCTGTGGACGGCCATGCTGGAGAGATGCACCACTGGCCCATTTTCACTGATGTGTGAAAAATAGGGGATCTTGAGAGACTGACTTGTATGGCCCTCTTTGTCTTTGAACAAAGGGCCATGTTGTCTCCATCCAAGATGCATGTTAACTCAAAATGTGTTTTGTATCATTGGTGTTTGAAATCCTTTCCTAGGATTAACCTTAATGACACAAACTTATGTCATCAAGGCAACAGTTCAACAGCAGCTCCTGTGTCCCCATGAGCTAAAAAGGCAGATTTGGTACAGGAAAGTGAGCAGTGTGCACAGTCTTAACCAGTGAGAGAAAAAGTAACAAGCATATTCTTGAAATTATCAGGGATTTAAGCAGGCATATATTTTTATTAGGTAAGCCTTTTGTTAAGTGCCATGTCTCCACTGGCAGCCATGTTGTATGTGATTGTCCGCAACTTTGAAATGTTGTTTTTTTTCTGCAGCACTGCTACCCTGGTCACACAAGAGTGGCGAGAGACGTTTCTCACCATGACAGTGCAGCCATCTCTTTGGGACCACTAATCTGGAAAAAAGGTAATGCTAAAATTGACTGCACTCTTTCCAGGGTACTCAAAGTTTTGAAAACATTTCAGTGCCAGTCAGGGCCCCAAGCTGAATTTGGGCCCCCCTCCCACCACCCTGGAATGGACTATTATTGAGAGAAATGTAACATTATTGTGCCATTTGGTGTTTATCTTAACCATAGAGGGAAGTAAAGCTGGTCTCACAATGTGTTTGAATAACGTAGTCATGTACATCTTCAGATGTTTTAACTGAATCACAGTGCTCTGTTTTATTACTGAATGCTGTGAATTCTATGGTGTATATTGTGATTTTTCATCATTCTGTATTTTATAAATATTTTATGAAAAATGATGGTATATGTCCAATAATGTTGGGTATTTTTAGTTATTTTGTCCACCTCGAACCCTGTTAAATGTACTGCTGCCTGTGCAGGCCAGGACACAAAAACTCACGTAATAAAAAGAACTATGGGCACTATAAATTGAGAGTAAGAAGTTGTTCATCTCTGTATCTTTGCCCTATAAATAATTAAATAAATAAAAATAACATATATAACATGTATATATTTTGATGCTCTCTTGCAGACGACTCGCAAAGACAAGCAAGTGGCACTCCAGGCCAAATGATCTCCATGGTGAACCTGCTCATCAGTTTGCTGACTGGCTGTTCTTTCAGTTACAGAAATTAGTGATAGGCAAACAAACTACACACACACGCACACACACACACACAAGAATGATGGTAATTTTTCGACGATGTGATCAACTTATACTGAGCTGCCATTTTAGGACATCATTAATGCAGACATCATATATCTGAATTGTGTTTCCCTTCGGGAGTTCATGTTATTAATTTAGTAGCTTCCAATTTTTCAACAGCAAAGAGCAGCAAAAGATCAAACACACACCTCAACATATGCTGCCCACTCTGTCGTTTTCAGTATAATGTTTACGTGTGATCAAGAGTATATACAGTGTACATATCTTTACATTAAGGTCCAGTGTGTAAAATGTAGGGTGAAATTATTCAACTCAATCTGAGGTCATGAAAAACAACAATTCATACAGTTTTACTAGGAGCTGAGTCAGCAATGGACAATTATGGACCACAATAGCCCTCAATGTCTTGATGGTAACTGAAGGCTACATAGTTTCTCCATCACATTTGTAAGAGAGGCGTGATGAACCTTCAATAAATATCACTACTTTTTACACATTGGACCTTATATATAATGCACAAATTGACATGTTTATCCAAGGTCTTTCAAAGCTGATTCACCTTTTTTTCATTTATTTCAATAAAAATGCCATTTAGTCAAAGTTGGGACTCATTTCTTGACCCAATGACCAAACTCCTTTGCTATTGCAGCATGTTCCAGAGATGTTCACAAGTCTCTTTTTGAAATAAGCATTTTTTTCCATTCCATCTGGTCTGTACCTAACACTGCATTGTTAAATCGTAAGAATTCAAAGCATGTACTGTCGTTCTGTCGTACAATATTAAAATGCATTATTTGCAGGTTTACTTTAAAAGGTCTTCTGCATTGCAATGTTGCCATGGCCAATGCATATTTTGATACTGCGCATGAGCCAAGACGCACAACATATATTATTTGAATTATTGAGTCCAAGTAAAGTAAACTTAAGCTTAAGTCTTTTGAGACTCAGAAGTCACTGTTGAGGTTTCGTCACCAAGAAAACTGAAGAACCACCTCTTGTCGCATCAGTGGCAGCCCAAGCCTTTAAACAGAATTTGATTATTGCGCGCGTTTTGAACTCAAACATATGTTCTCCCTCTTCCGCCTGGTATTGGGCAAGTGGCTCAACGTGGGCGGAGTCAAACGTTTAGCTCCACCCACGTTGAGCCACTCCTCGATCTGCGTACTGCAGTCAGGGCTTACTCCTAGGAGCTGGCCCCATGGTGGCTGGCATGTGTGAATTAGATAGATAAGAGAGAGAGAGAAATACTTTCATAAAAGAAGCTTGAACAAGTTTAATCTTATTAATTTAAGTATATTATACTTTTACCAACATCATCTCTATTTTCTGTCCTCACTCTACAGCATTCCCTAAAACAATACTTCAACACATGAATCCAGCTTTGTACTCTCCACTTCCAACAGGCCGCTGTTCCTATCTAGTGAAGTTCTTGTCAAGACTACTTCTACTGTATGTACCTATTCTTAGCTTTGGATAAAAATGTAAGCTAAAATGCTTATATGTAATTTGTCTTACTAAAATGTTAATCTTGTCTTCATCTTTAGTGAGAGAGTAAGGAGCACCAACGTGGTGTGTATGTGTATGTGTATGAGTATGATGAGGCCTTTGAAACACAATTCGGTAACGCTTTCTTTTACAGTCCCCTAATTACCAGGTATTTACCCGGTAAATTCATGGTAACACCAAAGTGTTACTAGGTAATTACCAATGGTAATAAGAAAGTAAATACAGTGAAACTGTTGCCAAAATACTGGGCATTTACCTGGTAACTATATAGTTAATTATAGCGTGTTATTACTGCTGTTAATAAGAAGGTATGTACAGCTAAACTATGGCAAAACTATGGTAAATGTAAGTGTATTATTGGGTTATAAACTGGTAATAAGCAGGTACCTACAGTCCCCTAATTACTAGCTATTTACCCAAGGGGTAATCTAACAAACCTAACCCTAAAAATGTGTGTAATTACATGGAAACAAGCTTGGCTTTCTTTTACAGTACAGTTTTACTTTACTTACCGAGTACATTACCGTGCATTACCCAGTATTTTGGCAACGGTTTCACTGTATTTACTTATCTTATTACCCTTGGTAATTACCTAGCAACACTTTAGTGTTACCATGAATTTACCAGCTAAATACCAGGTAATTAGGGGACTGTAAAAGAAAGCGTTACCCACAATTCAAACTATTTAAATGGAGAGAAAGGAAGGTTTTGGTGAACAAAGTATTTGTTTTACAACAGGCAAACACATTCAAATGTTTCAGATTATTTTACATGATTGGAATGTTCCTTTAAAAAGAGTTTTCTGATTTTTGTATCTACTGATATTCTATGTATAGACTAAATTCACCCTTTCTTTAAACAGTGTATTTACAGATAACATGAAGGGACTTTACATTTAAATTAAATAAAATGAAAACTTATACCAGGCACTTCAAGGCTTGTCTGAACTGGTTAGAAAGTTCAGACGTCTGTTCCAGATCTTACGACCCGTTTATGCTCAGGATGTGTGTGCGTGTGTGTGATGAGCCACGTTTGAAAACTTGGCACCAAATAGTGTTTCTCATCGTTAAAAAAAACACTCAGAAGAAATTACTTCTCAAATGTTAACACCAGTGCCATGTTAACGCCATAGGTAAGCATGGCATAGGCATCATTTGTTGTTATTTCCGACCAGCCAGGGCATGTGATGGCTGTACTGGTCAGAAAGTATGGTATGGACGGTTCCAGATTTTACGAGTGAGCTGTGTGTGTGTGTGTGTGTGTGTGTGTGTGTGTGTGTGTGTGTGTGTGTGTGTGTAGGTGTGTGTGTGTGTGTGAGAGAGAGTGTGTGTGAGTGTGTGTGTCTTTCAATCGTATTCAAGCATATTATACTTTTATCACATCCCCTAAAACAATCTACACATGCATATATCTCTAGCCTCTCTCCTGTTCCTATCTAAGAGTTCTTGTTTAAGACTACTGCTTCTATGTACCCTATTGCTCGCTTTGGATAAAAATGTAAGCTAAAATGCTTAAATGTAATTTGTCTTTAGTGAGAGGGTGAGGAGCACACACATTGACCGCGTTTCCCAGATTCGTTAAGAAGCTCTTAACGCTAAGATCTTCTTTGGAGCGCTCTTAAGAACGCTGTGAAAGAAGAACGTGTTTCCCAGAGTCGCTCTTAGCTTAAGAAGATCTTTCACTAAGAAGGAAACGTAAGATCGAGCTGACCCACTCTTAACAGCCTTCTTAGCGATCAAATGTTCAGTGATCACAGCCTGCCGCTAGGGGCGTCTAGATTTATAGGTTACAGTGATCAAGCCGCATCAGGGAAATGTATATTCTCCACTTTGTGAAATAATAAAACAAGTTTCTTATTCTGTTTTTAAATTTGTGTTATCTAAACCTTACACAAGTTATGTTTTTCTTAAATCTAACCTAACAAGTATATACACTTTATGGTTCCTCCCCACCACTCTGACCCATTGTTTACGAAGTGATAGAGGTAATAACAGGCTACACATTTTTTAACAAAGAGCAGGAAAAATCTGTCTACACTGTATATATCTGGATGATCTGAACAAAGGACAGTGTCGTTCATGCATTGAGTTCAAGAATCTCTGAAGATATGGAGTGAAAAACAACCAACCAAACAACAACAATAAATCTATGTGCAGTACTCGTATGTATAAGTTTTAGGTGCGTGTTGCTGCTGATTATGCTGTACGTCGCATATATGTTACAAGATGTTTTATCAAATTAGACAAACAGAGTGTGTTAGACAACAAACAAGCTTGGTACTTAACGGGGCAAACAGGCACCAGCAAATACACAGATGTAAAATTCTCGTTGATGACTTAAACTGTTTTCCTCCAAACAATGTGAATCACAGGGGACATGTAGCATGCTTCTGTGCCTTTAGTACAGATTTATGTGATAACAACGTGTGAATGTTAAAAATGTAACGCAGGATCTTGTGAAATTACTACTTTATAAAATCCTTATTCTTGTGTTGAGTTTTTGAAATGTTTCTCTTTTTAAAATATGTGTGATTTTCCTACAACAACAAAAAAAACAAAAAAATGTTTCAGATATAACAACTCACTAAACACATACAATGAGTGTTAATTCTTATAACAAAAGCGATGGAGGGGTTATGAAAAATGTACTATGACCCAAAAAATGCAGGAGGATATGGTGGTATACAAAAGCTTAAACAGGTGGTGTTTGAAAATACCTGTATTTTGTCACACAGATTCTGATATAGCACATGGGCACTGAAAACAAAGATGGTTACACTCTTCACAAAAGCTGCTCCCGTGTATTTTAAGAGAAATGGGGCTTTATTAAACAAAATAGACAAGATATATTAGATGGGACCTTTTATGGATCCGAGCTGCAAAACCAGCCAGAATATGGCACGAGTCAAATGTGGATTTTTGGAGCGACAAATCATTCAATTGCAGTAACAAATTCCTAACCAAGTTACATACTGAGACATTATCCCGACATGGCCAGAGAGGTTTTATTTTAATATTATTTTTTTATCCGTTTGTTTGTTGTGACAGTGCCTAGCAATTCTTCTACATCGTTTTACCGCGACAGCACAAAGAACCAAGCTACCCCAGCCTTTTCAGTGCCATGTTCTTATGAAGTGGGGATAATAGAAATTAAATATCCTAAAACATGGACAAACTTTCCACCAAAAGATGCAGAATTTGTTGTGTTTGACAATAAAACAAACAAGAGGACCAGTCTAACAGCAACCCCCTGGATTCTACTCAACTATGCAGCAGATAATAACAGAGATAATCAAATGTTTTACCGTTTATGGTATGGACTATATCAAGCTTTGGTATAATACCATGGCTGTTACCAATCTAACTGTTAAATTACTAAATGATTATTGTTCTAAATCTTAAGACATAACATAAGACGCCGCTGAACTGATAATAGTTCATGGTCAACGGTAGTATTTAGTTTATATTCTATGGTGAGCAGAGGATTAAAATAACTTCGAGCTTTTTTTCTTTTAAGTCATTACATTTTTTTAAATTGTGCTCCCTTGACTGCACACAATTATGTTACTTTCAAATTATTTGTGAATATTGGGTACAATTTAGCAATTGCAAAAAAGCAACAGCGAGAGAGAAATTTAGAGATTATGACAGATTTGTGCAAAATAAAAATAAAAATATTATTTTTTACTATGCTTTTTTTTAAAAGTCTTTTTAGTTAAGTCATTTAGCACACTCCAAATGTTTTAAGGTGGTGCTGCCCCTCCTTAAGGGAGGAGTTTTGGGGATATAATCCTCATATACAGAGGGTGTTCAGAAGCTCTCAAGGCCTCTCAAGCTGAACACCAACACCACCATCAGGACCACCCCCACCTCTTCCACTGCCATCATGCTAAACGGAGAAGGTTCTTCACACGGAGCATACATGTTTGTTCGAAATACCATGCATAGCTTTGAATTATTGAGCAAAATATTTTTACAGTAGCTCAAAAGTGGTCAAAAATGACACTTGGACGAACAAACTTGGATTTTTAAAGTTGAATTCCTCGGGATTGGTACAGTAAAAATGCTTGATATCGACTGTGTGTGTGTATGTGTAGAAGACAGAAATAGCATCCATAGCTTTGAATTATTGAGCAAAATTTTTTTACAGTAGCTGACATATGGCCAGAAATTACACTTGGACGAACAAACATGGATTTTTAGCAATGTTTAAAACTCGTGTCACCCGGCGACAGTCCTGCACTGCACACAGAGAGCAATTTATGTAAGAAAAAACTGAAAACACAAAGAAGTGTCCACAAAGAGTGTCAGAAGGGATTTCTTCTCAGGTGGTACTTCACCGGTCAGACCTGCGACACGGAAGGGGGACGGGCAGGAAACACGGTGTGTATTCAACATCAGGGGAAGGTGCTCAGAGACAACCGCCCATTTTATAGAATACAATCTGATGTGACTGGTTGACAAGTAAGAGAAGCAATTAAAGGGACACACCAGACGTCAATGATGGCATCTTAATCCTGCCACATGTAGAAAGTATGAGAACCACTGGAGTATAGCAGAACACTCACACAGTGCGTCACATGAAGGAGGCAGGACACCACAAACTAACAATAGGTGAAAACAAAGAGCAAAGACAAAATATTCACAGACTTAAAATGAAGTGAGCACATGCCAAGACAAAAATCATGAGAGCACACATCTGATACACCAGGCAGCAGAGACTGGATACACCTGTGCTGTATGAATGCTGAGGCCAACAAATTCAATCCAGAAAGCACAAGCACTCTTCAACAAGAATTGCAACACACTGCTAGTGCCTTGTGCTAAGTCCTAAGGTGCCTTTTTTCCCTGTAAAACATAGTTTTAATGTTGTTTCATTATACAGTAACTACATTTGTAATATTTCCATTCAAAATTATAGTTATCACAAATGGAACGGTCTGCAGAGGAGGCCTTAAAGACCATAACTGTTTTTAGCATTGAGATCACAGGTGTTACTGTGCTGCTCCTTATTGTGTTAAGTGTTTCTAATGTTCTCATGTATTTTAATAGGATGAAAAAAACAAGTGGAAACACTCCCCATTACCTCCTAAATAAAGAACTTGAACATATTTCCAATGTTGTATATTATGATCCCATTAGTTGTGCTTCCTTTCCAAATGAACAGAAGCTCCACGGAATCTCACCACATACTTCCTCACAACTGCATTAGTATACCTTGGGGGTACAAATACAATAATGTTTAATTTGTTTTGAGGCATTTAAATGTTTTGCCATCACACAGTTCGATCATTTATCCTGCAGAAGTTGTTTGTCTGTAAAGAAGGTAACTGACCGCACAAAGCACTGGTCTGTGAACTCATGAAGAAACATTTTTAATAGTTTCCTCAGAAGCTTGTGTGGTTGAGACGCACTGCCTTTTAGACACATGCTATGAAAAAAGAAAAAAAGAAAAGAAATGGATGAGTTATCCAATTTGCCCATCCCCTTTGTAGCGTGGGTTAGTGTTTATAAACAGCACAGTGAGGACAGGGATGAACATTTTCACATCTCAGACTTTGGATTATTTCTGGTCCTGAACGAACTTGTGATGTTTGTCAGCTTGTTTTTCCTGTTCCTCCTCACAGGTAAGCATTCTTACATTTAATCCACAGGCCTCAATGTGAACAATATTCATCGTTACTATTTACTACCATGTAATAGTGTCATTGCTGCTCACAGTGAGGCTAATCCAAAGTAATGTGGACATTTGTTTCTGAACCAAATGTAATCGCTCCCTGTTGTGGGTGACACTAAAGTAAAAGGACTAAATATGGATTAAGTGATTTAAAACTATCATGCAATACTAGATACTCATGAGAACCTGGATGAGATTTTATTTACTTATATACACTCAGATGCAATAGTTTTTCTAATTCAGTTTTTACTTGAAGGAAGAGTTGATTCCTCTGCATATTCACTTTGGAGGATGTAGTTTGTGATGCTGTTAAACTGTGCTGGGCTAAAATGGGAGTTGTTTCTTCATTGAGCCAAATTGATGGAGACACCAATCCCTCTATCAACATGATGGTTCATTGGATAAATGGCTGCTAAAAGCCTTGGCATATGTGTCAGCTGTGAATGGGATGCATGAAGAATTCAAGTGTTTCATGATTGTGTGTGTAGACGAGTAAAATCCTTAGTTAAGTGTCTTAGAGGAGAGGCTGAAATTTATAAAGAACTGCTCCTCTGCTCACCCCCTCCCTTCCCTGAGCGCTACGGTATCTGCAGCCGGTCAAATGTCGTCCTCGTCGTCTATCTCTGTGTCAGCAAATGAGGTTTGTGAGGCGAGGGAGAGGGCGAGCTACTGCGGCCGTAGCAGACGAAGCGGAGAGAGTGGATTTTCAAGATTTTCAAGATTCAAGATTTTCAAGATTTTTATTTGTCACGTGTGGATGTACAAGTACACCCCAGTGAAATGACATTGCAAAACAAGCCCCTCTGTGCAACTGTGAAGCACTAATAAAATAAAATAAAATAAGATAAAATATAGTAGAGTAAAAATATAATGAAATAAAATAAAATAAAATAAAATAAAATAAAATAAAATAAAATAAAATAAAATAAAATAAAATAAAATAAAATTTAAATTTAAATTTAAATTTAGAATTATTCCCAGATAAATATAAAAAATATTTACAATACACAAGAATAAAAAATAAAAGCAGTAAGATGCAATAAAATACGGATCAAATGCACAATGTTCAATATGTTCAATATCCAATATAGCAGCAATGTGGATTTGTGTGTGTTGTGTGTGTGCTGTATTCACGTGGGTGGTTGAGAGTTCAGCATCCTGATGGCCTGAGGTAAGAAGCTCGACCTCAGCCTCTCTGTTTTGGCCATGCAGGAGCGGAGACGTTTGCCAGACGGCGGCCACTGGAACATTCTGTTGAATGGGTGATGAGTGTCTTTCATAATCCTCCTGGCTCTGCTGGTGCAGCGCCTGGTGTAAATGTCCTGCAGAGTGGGCAGTGCTGCCCTGGTGGAGCGTTCAGCGCAGCGGATCACTCTGTGGAGAGCTGACCTGTCTCTGGCAGTGCAGCTGCCATACCACGCAGTGATGCTGCCGGTGAGCACAGACTCCACTGCTGCAGTATAAAAGGTTCTCTGCAGCACTGGGGAGACCTTGAATTTCCTCAGCCGTCTGAGGTGGTACAGGCGCTGCCTTGCTCTCTTTACCAGGGTGGAGATGTGTGTGGTCCAGGTTAGGTCCTCGGAGATGTGGACACCGAGGTACCTATAGCTGCTGACTCTCTCCACCGGGGTCCCATAGATCCTGAGGGGGGTGTAATGGCTCCTCTGCTTCTCTCTCCTGAAATCCACAACTATCTCCTTGGTCTTAGAGACTTTCAGGTCCAGGTTGTTTTTCTGGCACCATGTCGACAGTGCATCACCCTCCTCCAGATAGGTCGTCTCCCTATTGTTCGAGATCGGGCCAACCACCACCGTGTCATCTGCAAATTTCACGATGATGTTGGAGGGGTGAGTGGCTCTGCAGTCATGGGTGTAGAGAGAGTAGAGCAGAGGACTCAGGACGCAGCCTTGGGGGGCTCCGATGCTGAGAGTGCGTGGGCTGGAGGTGTGGTTCCCTATCCTCACCACCTGTGGTCTGTCCGTCAGGAAGCTCTGGACCCAGGAGCAGAGTGAGGAGTTCAGCCCCAGGTTCTTAAACTTTGACACCAGTCTGTGGGGAACTATGGTATTGAATGCGGAGCTGTAGTCTATAAACAGCAGCCGCACATAGTTCCCCTTCCCACTGTCCAGGTGGGTGAGGGTGGAGTGGAGGACGTGTGTGATGGCATCATCAGTGCTCCTATTTGGGCGATAGGCGAACTGAAGAGGGTCAAGCAACAGTGGCAATGCAACCGCGGCACGCGACCATGTTATTTTACATGACTTTTTGAAACACTACGAAAATGAAACAAAAACTATTATACAGCGACTAGACAATGCAGGAGCTCATAATATGTATAAAAAAGTGGATTTTGGGTTATATAAACCCATAAATATTACACAGTGTCCCTTTAAGTACATGTCAAGAAGTGAAACACAATACACAAGTGCAATGCAGATGAACAAGATGAGATGTTAAGTGAGTTAAGTTCATGTGGACCAACTCATGAACCAACATGGTCCTCACAGAAGCTAACATATCAACTAATACATACAAAGAACAGAGGTCCTGATATTAAGTCCAAATTTATTTCAGTTTTATTGTTTAGAGAGAATTCTTTCTTGGTTAATTGTATTGTTTTCTCTGCAGATGGAGCATCCTCTGAGAGGAAATGTACTTATCAGGATGTTATCAAGCATTTGAATTTGACCTACGAGAAAAAGACGTTCCACATGACCCGGCCTACCAACTACAGTGTGCCCACAGAAGTGTATGTGGATTTCAGTGTCTATGCCATTCTTGAAGTGGTGAGTGATGATTTGCAGCACAATATAATTATTATTTTGTTGAGGGTATATTGGTCCATTGTTTATGGATTACAAATACTTTTCTTGAATTATTTGACATTTTATCATGATTATGACTGAAATTGACTGATATGAATATTTGTTTTACTGTGAAAATGTTTTTTGTCATATCACCCAGCACTTATTACAAGTGTTACATTAAAATTACTGCTATGACAAGTCCACAAAGCATCAGACTATGTAGAATTCTGAGCCAAAAATAAATGATGGAATTCTACTGCAATTTTTGTATGCACCAAGGTTATTATAGTTAAAAGTGCATTATGTAATAAATCTAAAGCAACTGGCCATAAAATCCTCCTAATATGTCACAGAGACTCAGGAATAATGTTCGTATAACAAACTGAACTCACCAACAACAACAGTACAGCCAAAATATTTGCATTAAAAAAAAATACTTTGCAGACTGCAAATCATGTTTATGTTTTGAAATCATGTTTTGGCATGTGGCGCCACCTACCGCGGTCTACCAATCATTGCAGTCAGTAGAGTCTCAACTGCGGAGCAACCACAGGTTGCCAGTTACGTCAGAAAACGAAACCTAAAAGATCTCTGTATTTTGAATTTGAATGTAGTAACTGTTTTTGGCCACATTCTTACATATGGCACCTTTAACAAAAACTAACAAGGTAAACGTAAACGAAAATTTAATCTATTATTTGAATCAATGCTGCTTATATTTTATTTAGTATTTTTAATCATCTTTTCTTACTGTGTAAAGTTTAGCAGTGAAGAGACACATACTTTATTGCAGTTTCTGCAGTGCTGCTGGTTTATTATTGCAGTGTGAGCATGAAACTGTCACATAGACATTTGTGTTCACAGTGATCTTTGCCAGGTTTCTTGACAGTTACCAGGTTGTCCAATATATTTCACACATTGTATTTCTTTGTTCATAGAGAGAAAAGGACCAGATATTTGTTCCGTATATTGACATCAAATTGGTGAGTTCTCTCTGAGGAAAAAATCAATACCTGACTGAATAATTTTCCTCATCATTCTGTTTGAATACATTGTTCTCTCTCTGTTTCTCTTTGAAGAAATGGACAAATGAGTTTGTACAATGGAACGAAACAGAATTTTGTGGTATTACGTATGTGACTGTTCCAGCTGAACTCGTGTGGAAGCCTCAGCTCATCGTTGAGGAAGCGTAAGTTTAAATGAATGTGCATGGTAACACACTTGATCCTCGGTCTCTGATATTGTATGACATCATGTTACTGTTGAGAAAGATGTAAAAACAGCACATTTGTAATTACTAAGCCTCTATAAAAGCAAAAATGAAATAATTTTAGGTGGTGTAAATTGAATAATGAATAATATAAATATAAAACAATAATATAAATCAGTAATAAAATGTTATAAAAAACCTTATTATAAAATGATTTATAATTAGTAAATTAGGTTTTCTTTCATTGCATTGGTCCACTTGTAATCGGCAGTCAGGACGAGGCTTGTTTGTTTTAAATAATAATCTGCACATTTAGTTTCATTTTTAAAGACCTGACAACACCATGTTAAGACTTGTGCTGTTTTTCAACCATGGTTAAAAGAGGGATTTATGTTTATATTTAATGTGCTGATCAGCGCAGAGCAATGAAAGAGACACCAGACAGCTGTTCATGGCATCTCTATTCTGCTACATATGTAATGTACAGGAGATACTAGGTTACATGAAATTCATATACTTGTTTGTGTGTTTTACTTACAGGACAGAGGGTGACAAGTCTAAGCCTAGCCCTTATGTCAGAATATTTTATGATGGGATGTCTGTAATAAGAGACAAACAGGTGCTGGTCTGCACCTGCAAGATGCAAGTTTACAGATTCCCCTTTGACACTCAGAGCTGCAACCTCACTTTTACGTCTTTTATAGAACATGGTGAGTCTGTAACCTGTTGTACGTATGTGTGTCCTCACGTCTGCCTGATTTGCACCAATGTACATCGATCTTTGCTAACCCTGCACTATTGTTTTTACCTCCACTCAAGATGACGAAATCGAGATCTTTTCATACAGCCATGGAGACAGCATAGAAAGGGCTCGCATGATGATACAGAGACGGTCAACAGAGTGGGAGTTGATCGACATTAAAGCTAGTGATAAAACTGATCGTCATCAAAGCTCAATGATGTTCACTGTAAGTATGTAAATCACTAAACCTGTGCTAAGGCCAAACCAAAGTAGCAACTATAACACTTATGATTAAAGTCATGTCAAATCAAGTCAACTTTATTTGTAAAGCACATTTAGAAGCAAACAGGGTTGAATCAAAGACTACCTCAGATTTAAATTCAGATTGCAGCCTCTCTAGCATCACACACAGCTGAGATCAGATGCACAAAATGTCTGTTTGGTGCTAAATTACTGTCTTTATTCAAGTGTTTATTTGCAAAGCTGATGTGATAAATGTAGCTACGTGCTAGCTGCTTTTTAAAGTTAACAACTCATAATGGCTTGTGAATTGCTTAACATTGAAAAGATCGAGATAAAGAGGAGGTCGGCGCTCTACATCGTCAACTTCATACTCCCCATCTTGTTCTTCCTGTGTCTGGACTTGGCCTCCTTCCTGATCTCAGACACCAGCGGCGAGAAGCTGGGCTTCAAGGTCACAGTGCTGCTCGCTGTAACTGTGATGCAGCTCATTCTCAATGAAATTCTGCCTTCTTCATCAGAGCGGATCCCACTGATAGGTAAATAGGGTCCAGTAACAGTCCTGACTCTGTTTAGTTATTTATCTGCATTAATGAAGCTGACTTGTCCCATCAGCCATCTACTGCATTGGAGTTTTTGCTCTGATGATGCTCAGCCTCCTGGAGAGTGTTTTAATGATGTACCTGATAGAGAAAGACAACGCACCACAGGACAATGAGACAGATGAAGACCTGAGGCTGAGCGAGGACAAACAAGACAAAGCTAGATGTGAAGGAGGTAAAAAAAATATGATTTATATATAATGATAAAGAGAGTGGTCTACTGTTTAAGCCATTGGTTCTCAAAGTGCAGCCCGGGGGCCAATGGCGGCCCGCGGAAACATTTCTGGCAGCCCGCAATGAATTACAGTTGATAGTTTTAATCAAGGAGCTACTAAGCTTGTTAAATGTTTATTGGACATTACTGGATACAGACCAATAAGTGTAAACAAAAATACTGGGTATTTACCTGGTTTCTATATGGTGAATTTTAGTGTATTATTGAGTTATAAGCTGGTAATAAGCAGGTAGCTACAGCCCCCAGTTACTAGCTATTTACCAAGTAAATATATGGTAACAGAAATGTGTTACTTGGTATTAACCTGTAATTAGAAGGTAAGAACAATGGCCAAAATACTGGGTAATTACCCAGTAAATTATAAAGCGTTATTATATTAATGCTTAAATTACATTATATTAACGCTTATATTACTTAACCCTAAACTGTAGAACTGCAATCTGGTCATTAAAATGATTACAAATGGGATTTCTTTCTGTTTTTTTTTCCTTTTTTTCCTTTGGCGGCCCTCAGTCCAATGTTGGGTTCCTAAATTTGCCCTCAGGTATCAAAACTTTGAGAACCCCTGGTTTAAGCAGTATGGACATTACTCTGTGTTTTTTATGGTGCTCACCTTAAGGGACTTGATTAATTCTCTGAAGCAGACATCTATAAACTGGTGATTGTTTTATTCTGAGTGACTGCTAACAATGCTTTGTCTCTAATCTCTTCAGAGGTGAATAAACGGGTTCACTCTTCGTCTGACTGTGATGTTTCTCCCATTGAGAAACCATCTGAAAAGCTGCCAGTGTCTACAGAGGTTAGAGTCAAGTTGGACACAATTGGAATAACAGGAATATTTTTTTTGTAAATGGGACATATCTATTCATTATTAACCACAGTTTATGAAACTACTTTTCAGGATAGCAACATCCAACTGATGGAGGCGTCTCTGGCCTCGTATGAGATGAGGAACCTGATTAAGACTCTACTCCTCAGCAGCAGGAAGGAGGAAGCAAAACCTGGCTACTGGACCAGAGTGGCCAAACGAATCAACATGTTTTTTTTCATTTGCTATGTCTTGGCTATCATTGTGTTTTTAAGCTACATGTTTTCCATTTGGACTAATGAAAATGAATAGCGTTAAATAATTAGTGGGATTGCTGAGCAACTACAACTAGTAACATTTTCCATTATTTAAACCATTTAAACTTCAACACTTTCAGCTCAATTAGGACATTATGGGATGTATTCAGTTTTTAAAAATATAAAGTATAATCCAACTTATTTAACTTTTTCTTCTGATTTTTTCCCATTAGGAATGAATGAATAACTTATTTTCATGCACCTTTCAACTCCTTCTACTCATTCACACTTTTACATAGAAACTCCATTCAGCTTTCAAAATATACACATACCTTTCAACCTTTCAACATATTCAGTTTATTCAACTTTTCAGTACCAGACATTTTCCACAATCAGAGTTAAAAGTTTCATCAGGTTTTTGGACTTTTCCAGAGTTTAACATTACTGTGTATTGAGTGACGTCAAATGTTCTTTCATGTACATTTTAGTCTATTTATACTTTTTCCAACTACTTTAATGCCTTTTAAATTGATGTCCATTTCAACATATTCACATCACTACAACTTCTTTTTTGATACAAATTGAAGCAGTTTTCAAACTATTCATAAAACTTCAAGTTCTTGTTCATACGAAATACAACTTCAAATGCTTCAAACCAGCAATTCAGCGTAGCCTCAGCTTTCGCATTTGACAGCAATCGCACTGCAATTTCTTCAAATTTGCCTTTTCTAGTTGTAGTAACAATTAAACTTGTTTGAACGTCTGGTTTAGTCACTAAAAGCCGACATGTAATCACCTATTAAGGTAGTGTATTGTCTGCCACTTCAATTGTAACACCACATATCTAATGTTTAACATTATAGTTCACAACAAGCATGACAATGGAATTTTGTGGTCTACTACTACACCATGAAATGTATCTAACTTGCATCATTCTAATGTAATCAGCATGCAGTCATTAATAAATACATCAGTATTAAAGATGAAGCATGAAAATCTAAGCAAACCTGTGTGTTGTTGCTTTGTAGTGAGTATTCCTGATAATACCAACAGCAATGGTCTCAAATGAATGTAGAAAGAGTGATTTCCATGTCTTTGGATTATTATACTCATGATTATATGCCTGTTTTCAGAAATGGTGCCCTTAAAGCAAGTTATCAGGATCTCTACACACAGTCACCACTCACCTCACACTGGTGTATGCTATTAAAACTGTACTGGATAACGTTTAAATATAAACACATTGGCTTTGTTACATTCAAACAATTGTCAATATCAGCCTTCTCTCTGTGTTTCTCAATAAAGCAGTGTTTAGATCTCTGCTATCCCTGCATTTTTATTTATGAAAAAACTGAAAACACAGAGAAGTGTCCACAAAGAGTGTCGGTAGGGATTTCTTCTCAGGTGGTACTTGGTATGTGTAGCGAACGAGGGTGGCAGGGTTTTTAATGAATAATGTGCAACCTTTGTCCAATATAATACAATTCTGACAACGCCACCCTTGATGTTAAAACCAGGGAAAGTAATTAATCTGAATATTAAATAATCTTTTATTAATGCATAATTAATTATGTATATGTAACCGGATGGGTTATAGTGGTTGCGCAATTCAGTTCTCTGGTACTTTTGTAGTCTGTCTAGTTTGCAGCAGGAGGGTGACAAGCCCCTTACCGGCACCTGTAGTGCAGCCTCGGCCTTTAATGCGGGGTGCTTCATATACCCCCCCTAGTTGTTCAGTCTCCAGCCCAATTTATACTCCTGCGTAAAGTGCTCTGCGTAGTAGTGATGGGAATTCCGCCTCTTTTTAGAGAACCGGCTCTTTCGGCTCGGCTCACTAAAAAGAACCGGCTCTTTCGGCTCCCAAGCGGCTCCTAGTTTGTTTTATTGCTTTCATTAATTTATCAACAACAATATAAAATTATGCACAAAATTACTAAAGTAAAAAAACGTGCTTTTTATTAATATATGTTTATTATATAAATATGCTTTTATTTATACACTCCACATAAAATGTAAAAAATTAATTATAAAATACAAAAACAACTATTTACAATTCAACTTTTAACTATTTCAATTTTCAACTTTTTCCTTTTAAACAAATTTAAAGTGAAACAACACAAAACACTGCAAACCACAACATAATAAAATATAGATTAAAATATGCAAAACAAAAAGAAAAAAAATGAACACCCAGATGTTTAATTAAGGTCAAGGTTGGCATTAAGAAATACCAAGTGCCTCAGCTGTGCAGGTGGTTTTTTGGAGCCGGCTCTGTAGGATATTCTTTTCTTGCAGACTCTACACTCTGCCACTGTGTTGTCAACAAAATTGAAATGGTTCCAGATTTTGCTTCTTTTCATGGTGTCACTCATTTTCTTACTATGGTAAAGGTATCTACTATACCTTTTCTAATGTGTCGATGTTGTCTCTTCTTTCTCCCTCCTGCTCTGTTCGTGTGTTACTGCTGCGAGTGTAACTACCGCCCCTCCCCCCGCTGCTCAGCGCAAACACAAGGCACACACGCATATTGACCAATCACGTGCGGTGTGAAGAGAGAGAGAGAGAGAGAGAGAGAGACAAAAAAAAACAAAAAAAAAACACGGCTCCCAAGAAAGAGCCGGCTCCCGTCGTTCACTTCAAAGAGCCGGCTCTAAGAGCCGTTTCATTCGCGACCGACCCATCACTACTGCGTAGGTTACGCAGAGACTCTGCGTCGACGCAGAGCCTGTCGAAGAGCCTCTGCGTCGTCTCCGACTGCACAAAATATTTGTGTCCGTCACTCCGTCAAGGGACAACGGAGACGGCAAGAGCTGCGATTGGTCCTCAGGACAGGCCGAGCTAAGCTGCTCTGTGCCGGCTCACAGTGCGCACCCGAGCGTCCGCAGAGGCGGAGCTCATCCCCGCCGAGAACGTGGCTGCCAAACTATAAATACGTCATATCTTAACACACAGAGCACATGTTTAGACTCTAAATGGCCAATTTCTCGCCTCAAATTATCTTAAAACTGCGTTCCGGGACACAGAATAGTGAGAAACGGCAACTGTTTTAACAACAACAGTCTTTCGCTCTCTTTCTCTCTCGGCGCCATTGCTCACTGTAGCCAGAAGCACAACAACCTTGCGCAGCGACCCCTACTGATCGGGCGGGAAATTGCAACGCGTATCAGTCACCACGACGCAGAAGTATAAAAGGCCCGAGGCGTCTCCGTGGTGACGCAGTCGGAGAAGTATAATGTCCCTCTTTCCCTCTGCCAAAGCGAGTGCTGCAGGTTTGCAGCTCCGCCGAGTCGTGGTGTTCCGGCGTCTGGCTTTGTGTTCTGCAGGTATGTAGCGCAGTTTTAATACGTGAAGAGTTAATACGATGCCGTGCTGACAATCTTCTGTTGTAGGTTGGTGTTGGTCTGAGGAGGTGTGTGTGTGTCTACCTCTAGTCTTTTTCTTTTATTTTTGCCTTGCTCTGTGTAGTTTGAAATTGTAAACCCCCGCGCTGTTCTCGTTGTGTGTGTATATATATAGGAACTGCCAAAATTATACATATTGCATGGTTTGTTTTTGTTTTTGTTTTTGTTTTGTGTTGAGTTTGCACTTAATTTGTAAATAAATATTTTGTTTTGTGTATGATTTGAGTGCAGTGACCCCTGCTGGAGCTAGCTGGAGGATCACTTTTCTCTTCCTAACTATACCACTGCAGGTTGCTGCAGTTAAAACACCATACGTGTGAGAGATTAAAGAAAAAGAACTACATAAATGTTTTAGAGATATAACTTGAAGTGAAATTGTTTTATTGTAAGAAATAAAGATTGTTAAATTCTAATACATCGTGCCTGTATTCATTTGTGTATGGACCTGTGTATGGGTTGTTTTGGGAAACCCTCTCAGAGAAATTAAAGTCAAAAGAATTTACTCTTTAGGTGCAAGTCCTAAGGTGGCGTTGTCGGTGTTCTATAAATTCTCTAGATCTGCCACTCGCAGTTCAACTGGTGTCGCCATGGTACATATTAAATAGGTATGTTCGTCCCCCTAGTGGCAGGTATGTGAACTTAGTGGAGGTGGTCCGAAACTACTCATCTGTCCTGACAGAGGGATCCCTCCTCTGTGGCTCTTGCTGAGGTTTCAACGTTTTTTTTCCCTTGTAAAAAGGTTTTTTGTGGAGTTTTTCCTCACTCTGTGAGGGTCTCACTTGCTGTATAGAGTGTGATTCCCTTCACGGCAATGTGATGTTGGGCTTTAAAAATAAAATTGACTTGACTCGAAATGTTATTGACTGCTGCAATACAATTACAGAGTGTGTAAGACTGCGACTCTGTCTCCTGGTCTCAACTCTGGACTGTCAGGGCTTTGGATGGCTAATAAACTAATAAAGACAGAATGGATGCTCTCTCCTCATAAGACCAGGAAACCACATGATAATCTTGTGATGTTTTTTTTTCTTTTTGGTCTCTTTGTATGTCTCAGTCACTGGAGATTTTGTCAGAGTGAGATAAGACCTTGCAGACCTGCAAGTTATGACAATGTTGTCATTTTGACAATCAAAAGAAATCTTTTTTAGACATATCACAATCATGTGACACCTAATATAATAATAGCAGTAGCCAAATATTGCACTTTATATGTCACAGAAATCACATACAGTAACAACTGTGAAACACATACAAACATCCATGAGCAGCAGACACTGCACACATCCAGAGTGGACCCATCCTTAACTGTCTGATCTTAACAACTGAATTGAATTTAGTCTACATCCGTTTCAGAAAAGCACATGATCGTCTTGGGTTTATTTTCCCCCCTTTTTGTTACTTTAATGTTTCTCTGCCACTGGAGCTCTCATCAGTGCAAGTAGATCTGTTCACAATGAATCCAGTCCACTGGTTCCATGCAGTTTTTCTGGTTGTTGGTGTCTCTATGTTTTGCTCTGCAGGACCACTTCATGCTCAGTGCAAAGTAGAATGGTTGGTGTATTTTTGTCTTTTGCTAGATTTGACGTTGTATACAAATATGGTCACTTTGTTAACTGTTTCATATTTAGGACATGACCATATCGACAGGTTATCTGTAATTAATATCTGTTTAAGTTTACATTTTATCTTGAGTCTTCTTTTACTACGAAATTATTTTTATTTTCTGTAATTGGTTTGGAAGTTCATAATATTTTTCGAGATGTTATTTAGAGGTTGAAATGCTACAGTGTATCACTTGAAATATGACAATGACAACCTTTAAGCACACGAGATTGGATTTGAGTTCACTTGCACTGTGTTGAACTACACACTGACATTATTTCTGTTTCACAAGAACAAAATTCAGCTTTTGACAGTCAGAAGGAGGGCTGGTGTTACATGAAACAAGATTTTAACTACTACTAGAAAAAAAAGAATCGTGATGATCATCCTTAATATTGTTGCAGTGTCTAAAGGTGCTGAGAAGCAGCTCATAGACGATGCCTCTGTAGAGTTGGGGCCAATTCCAATTCCTATCTTAACCCTCAATCTTAACCCTCAAGCTCAACCCTTAATCTTAACTGGCTCTCAAAACCAAGTGTTGAGGGTTATTTTGTCACTTAGAAATGGGACACCCCTTAAATGCAGATACGTCTTCAGACTGTAGGGGGCAGAATAACGCGAAAGCTGCGTCCAGTCTGTCAACTCCAAAAAAGAAGAAGAAGAACATATTTACGTCATGATTATTTGTTACGATCCGTTTGTCAGTCAAGTTATTAGGTTGTCAGTTAGTTATAAGATGATACTCATACAAATACCACAACCACGGACATATTCAGCTGACAGTTACCACACACCACGGCTTATTGAAAAGTAAACCATAGCAAACGATCACTTGTCCGCACCTGCCGGCTATTGACAAAAGATCGTAAAATAAAAATAAATGTTACGCAACAATGACGTCAGTAATCCATAATATGGGCCTAAACTAAGATAATACAATCATCATTTTTATATCTCTATTGACAAAAGAAAATTGTTGACAACCAGATGACTCATATGGATCTTCACTGAATTCGCTTTTCTTCATGTACATATAGGTACTTTGGAATACCATGTCAAGTTGTTAGTGAATCCCTGGTCTCCCAGATCAAGAAGTGGGGAACCATGGCTGGTTGTACCATGGGAGGACAGAGGTGCCTTTACAAGGTAAATGTATACATCACACAAATTACACATCTGTTTTCCTAAATGAACACATATCCAGGAGAAAACACGGTCAAATTTTCCTATATCGCTGTCTTCAAATGATTCAAATGATCTAAACTGTTAAAATTCAAAAATTACCAATAGTTACCAATATTGGAATTTGTGAAAACTATCATAATACAAAGTCTACAGCTGTTTACATTGACAAGTTTAAATTTGATTTAAATCATTTTGATTAAAAATAACCAGGTATACATGGGTGTAAAAATCAGTAATCCATTTATGACATGTGTGTACGTGCATCAAGTCAGTGTCAAAAGGGCCATATGTAACCTGATTTATAAAAATGACAGAGACATTACCGTCCAATGTACTTTGATCTATTGTGATACAGTAAGCATGGAGATACATCCATTTTTATCTAAATTTGGGGAAATTACAGAGAGAGGCTCCAGCCAAGACTGGCTGACCGCTGGGAGTCAAGGGAGGTAGATTCTCAAAGGAGAGATACTGCTGCACAGAAACTAGATACATAGACTGCTTTCAGTATAAAAAGCAAGATACTCCTGAATAGTCTTTTGGCCTCTTGCATGTTTTCTTGTTGCTTCTTCTGTTCTTTTTTACAACAGTAACTTTCTGTTTGTCATGTCCTGAAAAACTGTTGACTTCTTGTGGTTGATTGGATGATTCTTCTCAAGTCTGGCAAGCTCTTCTCTTTGCAAAGGCTGCCATGTTTGTTTGTTTTACCAGCTTTAGTTTTAAGAAGGAATGATCCCTAGTTGATGTGGACACTGGAAGCATAACATATGTCTCACTCAGTCATGTTCAGGAAAACCAGATGTGCATTGCTTTCTTTGATAACTGAAAGCATGTTATGACACACACTGACTGGTGAAGGGCATGAATATAAGTTATGAAAGACATTAACCCTATAACACCAAATGTATCATGTGATACAGGAGTTTTTTGTGAGCAGTGTGACAATTTTTTCGCAAAAAAACCCAATGTATAAAATTATGGGAAACCCGACAGAGAAACCCGACAGAGATGCAAGCACTTCGTAGGCCACTTTGCCCATGTGTACTGTTATATTTGTACTTGTACTTGTGAGAAATGCCGAGTGCATCTTTGTCTAAACTGTTTTCAAGCCCATCACTCAAAATAATGAGTAAAAAAATAACTGAAATGTTGTCTTCCAGACTTCCACCCTGCCAGTTCCATTACTGCAATCTTTGTGCCATCTCTTCCCACTGTATCAAATATGATACAAATTAAAACTCTAACTAAACTAAATGGAAATTGAAATTGGGCTCCAGGCAGCCTTCTCTGTAGACCAATACAACATAAAATATAATGTAAAAGTATACATTCCTTCAAACTTCATCTGATCTGCAGTGGGCCAGCCTCTGCAAAACCAATCTACCATTTTGTAGGCTATAGCCAGATCCATGTCATTCTCCTGCAGTGCATTAGAAATAATTGCAGTCACTTGGAAGATTGGACAGGTGAGCTCCAGACACAAGAAGAATTAAAATGTTATGCTCTTGAGAAGGATTGCTGCAGCACCTGCCAAGAGAGTGTTGTTTTTGTGTTATTTCGTCAAGGACCTTGCTTGACAGCTGAGGAAGGACCTCCCCTTCCTCAGAGTCTTAAGGGCAAGTTCTCTGCATCTGACAGCTTCTGCAGCTCCACTGGATGCTGATCGGGGTGTCTTCTTTTTCTATATTTCAATAAATGCTATTTTGACGAGTTGGCCATAAAATGTGCTTGACAGTGGACATACAAGGCCTTTGGATTATGTTTTAGGATCCTTGACTGGAGTCCATTATAGTTCCCACTAATGTTTGCAGCTCCATCATATCCTTGGCCCAGATATTATCTTTTTCGAGGTCTCTTGGATCCATCACTAGATTTGAGTGCATCCCCGCGTGTTGAATGAATATTACACTCATAGACAGATAGATTCTCACCTAGACAAGGGGAAGAGTGCTGTGAGTTCTTTGACTTCGCCAGTGCTTTAAACACCATCCAACCCCTGAAACTGAGTGACAAGCTCCTGCAGATGGATGTGGACGCTCACCTAGTATCCAGGATTACAGACTACCTGACAGAGAGGCCACAGTTCGTCAGACTGAAGCACTGCCTTTCTGACACTGTGACCAGCAACACTGGAGCTCCACAGGAAACAGTGCTCTCCCCAGTCCTGTTCACCCTGCTACAACACAGAGTCATGCCACATGCAGAAGTTTTCGGATGACACTGCAATTGTGGGGTGTATCAGGGATGGGTAGGAGGAGGAGTACAGGAGCCTGGTGGAGGACTTTATGCAATGGTGCAAACTCAACCACCGACAACTCAACAATGCTAAGACCAAGGAGATGGTGCTGGATTTCTATAGGTCTAAGCCCGCTCTGCTGCCAGTCTCCATTGAAGGGGCCAATGTGGAGGTAGTGAACACTTCTGTGTCAGCCAACACAGAAGCACTCTACAAGAAAGGGCAGAGCAGGCTGTACTTCCTGAGGAGGTTGCGGTCCTTCAATGTCTGCAGCAAGCTCCTCTGGATGTTTTACCAGTCTGTTGTCGCCAGCGTCCACTTCTATGCTGTGGGAGGCTGGGGAGGAAGCACGAAGAAGAGGGATGCTGGGCGACTGGACAGGCTGACAAGGAAAGCTGGCTTTGTTGTGGGAGCTGAACTGGAGTTCATCACCTCAATATCAGACAAAAGGACCCTGAACAAACTGTTGAACATTTTGGACAATAACTGGTCATACACTCCGCAGCACTATCACAAAGCAGAACCGACAGACCTTTCACCTGTGAGCTGCTCGAACCAGATGTGTCCGAGGGAGCTGTAGCATCATTCTCTTCTTCTTAGGTAGGAATGTGTCTTATTCCCAGTGTTCCGACTTATACTTACTTACTGACTTATGCTGCCACCCAATGGTGAAGTGGGATACATGACCCTGCCTGACACACGAGTATACCAGAGTCCATGATATTGATATGGGATGCACGATGCGTCATGCGCATGCACCATGTGCACCTAAGTATACCAGGGCCTTGAGTCTGAATAATTATTATGCTGTGCTCCTGATAGGACTCATGGAAGATGAGTGCCAAGCACTGTTGCTTGTGGAGGTTAAAGTAACACTCTGATACACTCTGTGGCGTGTTATCAGTTTGTGACGTGTTTGTGTCTGCACATGTTTTCATGGTGCTAGTAGTTGCTTCCTCCAGGATCGTTTGTGTTGTTTGTGTCTGCAGAAGTGACAAGAGTTACAGGTTTCCTTGAATGTGTCTTGTGGTTGTTCCTCAAAGCTCTGTTCCCATTAAGATTGCTCAGCCAGTTTTATCAATTTCTGCCTCCATCAGTAAGTTTAACGGTGTGTTATTTTATGACTTAACAAAGAGTTTTCACAGGAGTAACTCTGTTTTTTTTTTAACTCATAGTTGGTTTGCTCTCTCTTCAGCTGCAGTCTGCCTCCAACCACTTTATAGCAGCCAAACACACCAGTCCATTTAAGAGGTACGTGGACGACATCAACTTCCGGCTGGTCTCCTATCACTTCTTCACATGCTGTCATGTTTCGGTAAGTTATAATTTAGCTCAAATTCATTAGCTGACATACAAAAAAAAAAAAAACACACACAAAAATCATGTGTCAAATGTGTCACACCATGGGGTATCTCTACTGTAACTACATGTGCTAGCACAACTATTACTGATTATCAACACATACATACACATATTATTATCATTCATTTATTTTTTACTAACAATCTCTGCTGCTGCTTGTATAAATGACAGTAGTTCTATAAACATGTCATCACTGACTCATAACTGTTTTGTCTAAATGTATAACTTACGTATATCTGCTCCTGGTCTCTTTCTTCTGTCTCTACCTCATCTCCCTCTTGTCCCCCATTTCTCCTTTCACCCCCATCGATTGAGGCAGATGCTGCACATCTTTGAGTCTGGTTCTGTCAGAGACTTCTTCTTTTGTTAAAAGGGATTTTTTTTCTTCTGTCCACTGATGCCTAGTGATTGTGTGAATTGTTGGGTTTCTCGTCTCTCTATAATGTAAAGGTTTTTGTCTTCTTATGTACAGTGACTTGAGATGTGTATGTTGTGATTTGGCAGAAAGAAAAGAAGGAACACAATGTGTTGTGTTTCTTGAGACAAAGTTGAGCGCAAATCAATCTTCATTCAGAAATGTTTCAGAGACCACTCGTTACACATGCAAATGGAAAAATAGGTGACTGTGATGGCTGTGCGCAATTAGTGCTTTTTACATATGTACATCTCCTCAAATATATGTCTGACTGATGCTACTTCTCTGAAAGGGCACCACAGTAGTGTTTATTGTGTTATTTAAAAAAAATAAAATATATATATATATATATATATATATATATATATTAATTTTTTCTCTATCACCTCTATCAGGGGTTAAAGCCCATGTCTCTCTGTGCTTATTCCATGTGTTTGAAAATGCTGATAATTTGCCCCACTCTACCAGAGATCCAGAAAATTAAATCACAAAAATCTCTAAACAAACTCCACTCCAGCCCACAATTTCCAACTTAAACATCATTTTTTTTTTCTTACATCAAAACGTTGCTATGTTTGTTGTCTAACCCTGTGTGTTGTTTATATTTTCATATGACTTGCGTTTTTTCTTAAAATGACCTAAAAGCGCAGAGAGTTCTGGACAACGCTCCCATTTTCCCATGTTAAAAAATTCTGATTTGGAGTTTTGAAAAATCAAGACGAGGATGGCTTTAAAGGGACACTGCGTAGTATTTATGAGTTTATATGACCCAAAATCCACCTTTTTTTTCATATTATGTGCTCCTGCCTTGTCTAGTCGCTGTATAATTGTTGTTGTTTCATTTTCGTAGTGTTTCAAAAAGTCATGAAAAATAACACGGTCGCGGGCCGCTGCATTGCCACGACGCCTGTATAGACAAACCTGAGAGAACAAATCGAGCGCCGAGACGAGGCTGAGAGCGGATCTTTTTACGCGTTTAGAATGGAGGAGCACACGTATTTTTCAATGGATAAAGGAACACCAGTACCTGACCGTACGCCCGCACCACGGAGAAAGACGACGAGGACGACAAGTATTTAGCGTGATCTACCCTTACACTTGAACATTAACACAGCTCTGTTAATACTGGAGTGGAACCTTAATTAATGTTACTGGTAATTCCTGTGTTTCATTTGCTGTAAAAAACGTCTATTACGCCCGGTTTATTCATGACATGCTTGAGCATAACATACACATGTTGCATGAATTCGAAACTCATCGACAGATTGTTAATATATAAGACTTTAAGTCGCATTCACTTCATTCCAAATTCACATGATCACAGAATTTGACGGACAGAAACAACAACAGAGGTAAACTTTTGCACAGTACTGTATGCACTGCTGTATTTACTGATTCCGACCTTTTAAACTTGTAACCTTGTCATGTATGTAATGCATTTGTAATTTGCCTTTAGGCCATGTCCATTTCTGAGACCTGGTACACCGTTCAAGATCATGGCGCCAACTACTGCAACCTCTACAATCTAATAGAGGGTAAGATCACACACTGACAGCATTTTATTAAATATTCAAAAATAGTAATCAGTGATATTGATAGGTTTACAAAAAGTGTTTTTTTTTTGTTTTTTTTAAAATCAGTGCTATGATGATATAAGAATATTTGGCACTGAGTCTGTATGAGCCTCAATAAAAAGGAGACTGAAAAAACACAAAGAATCGTACTCGATGCAAATAAAAATTGTATATTCAAACAAAATGATAGAATAAAAATGAGTGAAGCATGCGTCCAAGACAAAAAAAGAAAGAAAATACTACCAATGACAAAGAGCAAATGGTGATGATTTGTGTATTGAGACAACAAGTGTGTGGCTGATAAGAAGAAATACAAGGTCTCCATTGGAAAACAGAATACATGCTAGGTGATGGCAGGCATATGTACAGTTTCAGCTATATTCATTTAACATGCCTATTTCTTGTCGTTTGTCAAACAGGAAGTGGTCTTAATGAAGCACATGGTTATAAAGAGGTGACCAGTGACTTCCTATGTACACAGCGTTCCTCTGCTAACTGCACTGTATACTGACAAACTATGTAAGCGACCAGAGTCCATCAGAATATACTGTACATCAAGAAGAATGACCAGAAAATGTCAATGTTTTGGCTTTCCTCTTCTTTGAATGTTGTAATAAAATCTCCCTGCTTGCTGCTGTTGTCATTTGGAGTACATTTTCTGTGCTCCTTGTGCAATACATGAATAGTAGGTAAACTTAAGTAAACAGTCATATTTTGCATGTATTGTTACATTTTCTTGACAGATATTATGAAAATGTTTTTTCTCTGTCTATTAACAGTTTTGGCTCATAGTTTGTTAGTTGTTGTTAGTATTGATTACATACCAATTCAAGTAAAATTGCTGAATGACTATATTTCATATTTTTATTGCATTAAGAGGAATATTAATGTATTTGTTTAGTTTACGAAATACAGTCCATGGATATTATGTGAAGGGTTCTATACGGCCTGCACAATTTCTGGGGGGGATTTTTATGTATTGACAGTGCTTCCCAGAAGCGGAGCTCTTGTCCTCATTCATGTGTTGTCTACTGCTTTATCCTCTACTTTAAGTTTGTGGGGGTGCTGGAGCCAATCCCAGCTGACATAGGGCAAAAGGCAGATTCAGCTGTCACATATATAGTTCCATTAATTGCAGACAAAGTCCCTTATTTTGAAGTTAGGCCCTTAGTTTGAAATGATTGTTCCTGGTGTATTAGGGACACCTACTGGTTATGTTGGTAATGTGCAAGATCACAATTTGCTCATGCTCAATTTGTGCTGGCATGATGCTGTGAACACAGTTGAAATGGAGGAATAGGCACTCCTCAGTAAATGTGAAGAAAATAAGACTTTATAGGACATTACATATATGGTATGTGTTTTGTTTTCAAGTTATTATATTAAGATGTTGAGGTTTGTGAACTTATTTGTCATTAAAAATCTATGCAGAATGAAAAAGTGAAGATAGACAAAATAATTTCTCTGGTTGAATTTGCTTCACATCACAAACAAACGCTTACACGTTTCAGCTCATAGGTACAGCTCCAACTTCAATCAATCAATCAATCTTTATTTATATAGCCCACGGTTTACAAAACATAGTTTGTCTCACAGGACTTCACAGGGTTGGTAACATCCTGTAACAACGTCCTTAGACCTTCGACCAGGGAAAAAACGTTGTAAAAGGGAAAAAGGGGAGAAACTTTAGGGAGAACCACAGGTGAGGGATCCACTCCCTGGACGGACAGACGTGCAGTAGATGTTACCCAAAACATACAATACACAATGACAAGAATAAAAAGTGAAAAAGTCTTTAAATGCCAGACTCCATCTGGATCACTGGGTTTGTCACAGCCTGTAGTGAAGACTGTTGTGGTCAGAGACTTGAAGATGACGGAGTCCTCTTTCCTGTCCTGACCTCATGTCGTTCACTGGTGTCAGCAGAACTGTACGAGATTAAAATCAGTTAGAGATGTGCTATATGTAGATTTATGTGCTACATCTCATGGGGGTACATCGGGTAAGTGGTGAGGGATGAAAAATCGAGGACGGGGTAGAGAAAGTGCGGCTCGTGCAAAGTCTGTGTGCTCATTCTAAGTGCATGATGGGAAATTCCCCCAGCAGTCTAAGCCTATGGCATAAGATAGACTATTCTAATCAGGAGATACCTGATCTAGCTTCGACTATAGTCTATGTTAAAAAGGTAGGTTTTCAGTCTCACCTTAAAGGCAGAGACCGAGTCAGACTGTCTGACTGAAAGCGGAAGTTGGTTCCACAGGAGAGGAGTCTGGTAGCTAAATGTTCTACCACAGATTCTACTTCTAGTTATTTTAGGAATAACCAGTAGACCTGAGTTCAGGGTCTATTGGGTTGATATAAAGTGATTAAGTCACAAATGTAAGAAGGTGCCTGATTATTCAGGGCCTTGTATGTGAGTAGAAGTATTTTAAAACCGATTTTACTTTTCTCTGGGAGCCAGTGAAGAGAAGCCAAGACAGGAGTTATATGATCACGTCGTCTGGTTCCAGTCAGTATCCGTGCTGCTGCGTTCTGAGTTGAAGGCTTCTCAAGGACTTACTAGGACATCCAGACAGTAAGGAGTTACAGTAATCCAGCCTAGAGGTTATAAAGGCGTGGATTAGTTTCTCAGAGTCTTGTCTTGATATAATGTTTCTAATGTTTCTAATAACTTGCCACGACACACAAGGTGGATCCAGTCGGTAGCAAAGGATATATGGGCACATTGTATTGTTTCAAAAATTCAAATAAAGTGCAGTAGCCTACATGGAAGAGAGTTTAACCATGTTAAATGTCACTACTCACAGAGACTTTCAACGGGAGAGATGGCCACAATTTCCATCTTGAAGTAAAAGTGGTTGTCAAAGAAACACTGCTAGAGATGTCTTTTCAGTGATTCCCGATTGTTACAATGAGTCTCTAAAGTAACGCTAAACTTTAAAAACAGAGGCGCACTGATATGGTAGCATTTACCCAGGGTTGAAATTTATTTGACCCAGCATTTGAAATAAATGTGTAACCCAAAAGCACGGCTCTGAACCTGGACTTCCTCTGTCTGTCTGAAACATGGCTAACTAAATCATCACCTGTAGCCTCGTTTACAATGCCTGGCTACAAGGTTTTCAGAAAAGACAGAAATAAAGGAAGAGGCGGCGGGCTGCTTATGTACGTGAGAGATGACATTAGATGTGAACAAATTGATTTAACATGTGTAAACGAAATTGAATGTATTGCCATCACAATCACCCTGTCCCAACAGATGTCATTTAATGTGATTGCCGTGTATAAACCAACGCCATCTGACATCACGTTTTATGAGCATTTCAAGAACCTGCTTAAAAAAATTGACATAAAGAAAGAATGTATAGTTCTTGGTGATTTTAATTTAAATTGGATTGAAAAAGCAACTACAAAGAAGTTAAAAGCACTTACAAATCAATTTGAACTGACTCAAATAATAGATGGACCCACTAGAATAACAAATGTCTCAAAAACACAAATTGATCTAATTGATCTTTTAGTAACAAACCTGAGAGAATTATTAAATCTTATAATCTTCTCACTGGTTTGTCAGATCACAATATGACGCTCATTGCAAGGAAATGAACAAAAAACAGGTTTATTCACCAACAAAAGATAACTAAACACTCCTATGGAATAAGGAAACAATGCATTCAAGGAAGAACGAAGTCAAACTGACTGGAGAGATGTTTTACTCACAGATGACATAGATGCCTCCTGTGAGTTTTTTATAGGTACAATAAACAGAATTAGAGAAAAATACATAAAAAAACCTTTAAAAATGGACGGCTTAAGAGTAACCTACCCTGGTTTAATGACCACCTATGGGAAAACGTGATTTTGCTCTGAAAGTAGCACTGAAGTCTAAATCAATTACCGACAGACACATTTTTACAAGTTTCCGTAATAAAGTAGTGAATGAATTAAGGAAAGCAAAGGCAACATTTTTTATGGACATTATTAAAGACGGAAAAGGAAATAGTAAATTGATATGGAGGAACATAAATAAACTAACAAAGAAAGACAAGCAAAATCAGGAAAAGAGACATGAGCTGAAAATTCCGGGAAATGTAACGAATGATCCCAGTGAAATTGCCTCTGCATTTAATACTTATTTTACTGCGTCAGTGCAGAATCTATCTCACACATTTGGTGCAAAAATTAAAAACTTAGCTGCACCAGATTTTAATAAGCCGATTTTTAAGACAACCGAAGTCCCTGAAAATAAAGTTTTTAAGATCCGAAGCACTTAAAAGTCCTCAAAGGCAAAAGATACATTTACGTGGGATTCAACATTTCTAAAGAACAATATCCACTCCCTCAGCACCCCCATCACACATCTAGTTAATCTGTCCATAAATCAGTCAATTTTTCCAGCTGCATGGAAGGTTGCAGTCGTAGCTCCCATCTTTAAGGCAGGTGAACCAACTGATGTAGCCAACTATAGGCCTATCAGTATTTTGCCTGTGGTATCAAAGATAGCAGAAAAAGTACTAACTGAACAACTAACTGACTTCCTAAATTCTGGACAAGCCCTCCTTCATCCTATGCAATTTGGCTTCAGAAAGAACCATTCGACCGAAATGGCTACTTGCTATTTTCTTGAAAAAATCAAATCAAAACTAGACGGTGGGAGTGCTGTAGGAGCTGTTTTTTTAGATCTGAAAAAAGCTTTTGATACAGTAAATCATAATGTTCTTCTTTCAAAGCTGTCAAATTTTAATTTATCTAATGATGTAATGAAATGGATGGAATCCTATCTTACTATGAGAAGACAATGCACTAGAGTTGGGAATACAATGTCATCATTCATTAGCTGTTCTGTTGGTGTCCCGCAAGGCTCAATCTTAGGCCCTCTGTTATTTAGTTTATATGTTAACGACCTACCACTTGCATGTCCTGAAGTCGAAACTCAAATGTACGCGGATGACACGGTTATCCTGGCACATGGAAGAGACAGATGTGAAGTAGCAGCCAAATTAACAGCAGCGATGGCCAAAATAGCCACCTGGCTTTCAGAGTCCTGTCTGACACTAAACGTCAGTAAAACTGCATGCAAGTACTTTTATATAAGAAAAAATGGAAATCAGCCAGATATCTTTGTGAATGGGGAAAAGATCCAGACTGTGTCACATTTTAAATACCTGGGAGTGACTGTTGATTCACAGTTGTCTTTTAAGAAACACATAAAGCAGGTGTGTAATACTGTCAAATTCAACCTAAGAAACTTCAGATACATTCGAAATCAGCTACCATTAGATGCTGCCAAATTATATATGCACTCGATGATTTTCTCACATATTACATACTGCATCACAAGTTGGTCACAAACTGGAAAAACAACACTTGCCCCACTACAAATGCTCTACAAACAAACTCTCAAGGTATTAGACAAAAAGCCATCAAGTTATCATCACTGTAACATCATCCAAAAGCATAAATTATTGACTTTTGAAAATTTAGTGTGTCTTGCCGATGTTAGTTGAGTGTCAGTGTATAGGGTAACTCAGAATCTGGCTGCTCCTCCATTAAAGGAGTTCATATCACTTCGCCCAGACAACAAGAGAACAACGAGGACGACTAGCAGAGGTTACTGTGTAGTACAACACAGATGTACTGAGTTTGGCAGATCAGCCTTTTCTGTCAGAGCCACTAATTATTGGAACTCTGTACCAAACAAGATTAGAGACATTAGTACATTTACTAGTTTTACATTTAAGATGAAAATCATGGCTTAAATCTACTCAATAATGCACCCAGCAACCATAAATTCAAATATTAACTCACTATTTTGTAATCTTTTTAGTGATGTATCTTAACACGGTTTTATTGTGTTTTGACATTGTGATTTTGTTTTTGTTGTGTTGTGTTGTACTGTGTTTTGTGTGAAACTGTGGTATCGTTGTTGTTTGTATATGCTAGTCTTTGTTAGATTTATATTTTGTTTGTTTGTTTTTTTCCCTGCCCAGGGACTACAGATGAAATTTAGCTAGTAGCTAATTCTGGTAAGGCTGAGCCTTGCATTGTCCCTGTTAAATAAATAAACAAATAAAATAAAATAAAATAAAATGAATAATCCAAAGGAAGAGTCCAAATGGAAAAATATAATCCCAAACTCAGGACGCTCCAGAGGAGGAAACAAAATAATCCAGCAATAAAAAAAAGAATGCAGCGCCTCACCAGTACAGACTCGTCCTCTGCTGTGACTCCATTTTTAGTTAGACAAGCACACATAGGCATCAATGTGGCATAATTTCCCTGATGCATAACAAGATATAAAAAAATAGCAGGTCAATACAAGTCATTGACAGACCGGCCACAATAGTTGTGCTGGATTTGGATCAACATTATTCTGTTATGCACTACTCTATGAGTTAAGAAGTGACTAAGTGCACTGTAGTGGAAGTGAATGAGTTTTAAAATTAGGGTTAGGGTCAGCATTGCTTTGGGTTTTACATTCTTATCTGTCTGATGTCCCATTCAGTGATTTTGATCAGTATCGAACCGCAGTGTGGAGGGTTGAGACTAGTGTCAGGGGTGACGTGGGACAGAAGAGTAGCAGCTACAGTGAAAGGGAAGGTCTACTGAGGTCTGCTACTTTTATTGGGGACAGTAGAACTGTATAAAAGACAGACGTGGAAGAGCTGAAGTAGTTGAGATTTTCATTGGTAGTGTCCAGGATGGACAGGATTACTGTAATGTAGTTACACTAACTCTTAAGTTTTTGTTTTTAATTTGTTTCCATGTCTTGTCATTAATTCTCCTGTCATTTAAGATCCTGCCTTTCCTCCATGCCACGCAATCGACTCATTTCCCTCTACATTTGCTCATTAGTCCCTCCCTGTATATAGACCAGCCCATTTCTATTCGATCCCTGCCGGATTGCCTTGTGTTAGTTTTTTGCCAAGTGTTCCCGCATTTCTAGTTTGCCTTTCTTGGACTTTGGATTCCTGCCTGCCCCTTCTTAGATTTGTTTGCCTGTTTATGACTGATTTCCTGGTTTTGACTCTGCCTGTTGGACCAAGTAAACTGCCTTTTCCTCTACAATTTGCCTGCCTCATTGTCGTGCTTTTAAGTTCTCCCCTGCCAGTGCTATGAGCGTGACAATTACAAATGAGAATTTCGGAGGAACAGACTTTTTAAGGAGTCTCTGCATCGTTAAGTCTCTATACGGAATATCTAATGAGTCTCCAGTCCATCGCTTATGAGTCTCAACTAAGAATATGGTGACTTTTTACTCTCTGCTACATCTTTAATGAGTCTTTATTCTCCCTAGTGAGACTAAAATTGGTCTTTAGTGGGACTTTACGAAGTCTCTACTGCGTCGTTAAGGAACTTCAGTCTCTAAAAGTGTCTAAAATCCTTACTAACTTTTTATTGAGTCAACTGTCTTCATTGACTTTGCTGATTCTGTACTGCATATTTACTTAGGGCCAATTCCAATTCCTTGCTTAACCCTCAATCTTAACCCTCAATCTAAATGTGCACTCCCTCTAGTGCAAGTGTTCCGATTCTCAGAAAAATTAAGTTGCGGGGCAAGTTTAAGGGCTGCATCGCCTCAATATTGAGTCCACCCTTGGGAGCAAGGGCTACCCAGAATGCATTGCGTGTTTTGACATAACAAATATGGTGCCGAAAGCAGCGAAACGAGTATGCTACAAATTAAGTATTTTCTTTGTTAATAGAGATATAAAAATTATGAAAACCATTGTATTATCTTAGTTTAGGCCCATAGCCTGCCGGTGCGGACAAGCGATCGTTTACTTTTCAATAAGCCTTGGTGTGTGGTAACTGTCAGCTGAATATGTCCGTGGTTGTGGTATTTGTATGAGTATCATCTTATAACTAACTGACAACCTAATAACTTGACTGACAAACGGATCGTAATAAATATTCGTGACGTAAATGTGTTCTTCTTCTTCTTTTTTGGAGTTGACAGACTGGACGCAGCTTTTGCTTTATTCTGCCACCTACAGTCTGAAGATGTATCTGCATTTAAGGGGTGTCCCATTTCTAAGTGACAAAATAACCCTCAACACTTGGTTTTGAGGGCCAGTTAAGATTAAGGGTTGAGCTTGAGGGTTAAGATAGGAATTGGAATTGGCCCTTGGTCCATATTGACTTTAAGGATTCTTTACCAAGTATTAACCAAGTCATTAAAGGGTCATTACAGAGTTAGTGCATCTTGTGTGTGCCCATTCTGACTGTACTGATGCTGCGTTCCAGAGCCCATCCAAACCACTTGGACGTGGACGTTGAATGTTAGAAAACATGGACGATGGCAGTGCTTTCATGACTAACGTCATTAGTATACTTTTACTGTAGCCCTACAAAACCTCATGCTAACAGATAACAACAACGACATAATTTCACGCCATAACATGAAAAACAAGTTGTGATAAAATTGCTGTGTCTAAAACAACTCTACACACAGAAAAGTAAAACTTATAGCCTATTCATGTGACTCCATGGGTGTCGCCATTATTCTCCGATTTCATTTAGGTGAAGTGGGGGTAGGTCGATCAGCCCCGACTTCGCAAGTAGGAGGTCCCACTTCGACGGGCATTCCAGTGCACTTTTTCTAGTTGGAGGTAGGAAAAGTCCCACGTCAAACTGGTTTGGATGGGCTCTGGAACGCAGCATTGGTCTCCACTGATTCTTCAATGAACCATTACTCACATTTTACTGAGTACTAACTGATTCTCTACTGTCTTGACTGAGTCTCCAATTTTACGTGTGTGAATTGTGAAATAATATCAATGTTCATCAAACTGAAAAACGCTGCTCACCTTTAATTGTTCACTGAAATTTGGCAACATTTAGTCTGTTCACAGTATGTTCATCAATCAGAACATCATATAGCATAATATCTGGTTACAAAATTAGGATATATATATAAAAAACATACAACATTAAAAATGATCATATTACTGTTACAGTTACTGCAACCAAGTTACAAGGACCAAAGTTGAGAACAAGTGAGTGATCTTCTTCCATCAAAACCACTGCTCCAGAGGAGCCTGAAGCCATGTTTTTGTAACCCTTTGTATTTTTGTACCCGTATTAGTATTTGTACCCGTACTTTTTAACAGTGTTCCTGAGCGATTTAACAGTTATGGACATAATATGAAATATGAGAAAAAAAAATTACGAAGTTTATTCAGTGCAATCTATCAGCTGGTTCCTCCTGAGCTTTTACCTTACCTGGACAACTAAAGCAGGTCATCAATCTGAGATTCGCGGTACATCCCAGACTATGAGTTGTTGCACTCTAGTCTGTTGAAGCCTATGTATTGCAGCCTATATATTAAAAGAGGACACAAATAAGTTAATAATTAGCAGTTCAAGGTTGTCCAATTTCGTGACAAATTTCACACTATCTACAGTATATTTGTGTGTGTGTGTTTTTGGTCTTTGTTTTGATGTTTTGTTGTAGTTTGAATGGTCCATAAAATTGAGGTGGAGGCTGTTTTGAATTTACTTTAACTGAGAGGACAATGGTAGAACTAGAAACTGAGGGTTGCCAATGTATTAGTTGAAACCATCAAGAGAGCAAATGGAAGAAGTGGTATTGGTCAAAGTCCACTTGTTGTAGATGAAACACCTACATGGGAAAGTTGACTACCAATCATATAACATGACAGATTATAACATAAATCTACTGGTGCACAACTTGAAAGAAAAGTGCTGAGCAACACTTAATCGGCCTAAAATGCTTCATTTTTGTTGCGAAACACATTATACAAGCAAGCAATTGTTTGGACAAGGCTAAGTTCACACATAATCATATGTGAAAGGAATATTTATACACATATCCCCAGTATGAGGCTCAGTGCCATCAGCCCCAGAGAATAAAAGACTGCAGAAGAGGAGTCCGTAGCCTGTGTTGTGACTGGTTGTGCTGGCTGGACGTTTCTGTAGACATTCACCATTAAAGGCGATGAGCTGTTGGTGACATGCACTGTTGTGCTGAAGAGATCAATCTGGATATGGGATATTAAATGAGTTATTTGTAGGAGACTCTGGTGGAGCACATGTACTGGTCACTGTGCTTATAAGGCCCTCAGGGAAAACTCACCAAATCTTTGCTGACTTTGATTGGCTCCTTGAACACAGTCCAGACCACGGCCTCATTGCAGTTGGGGGTGGTTAAGGAGCCCAAGTATCGATAATACTTTGTGCGATTCACTCCTCCCAGGAGATCATCCAGTGAAATCCCAGATGCAAGTGGAACAGAGTCACCTGAGTACAGAAACAAACCTCTGAAGAGACTGCAGCTGACATGTAATTCCAGAACAGACACCACATTTTCCGCAAGAGTAAAATATTTTCTTACCATTGTTTGTGATATTGACCAGGTAAGACGTCAAGGTTTTCCAGCTAGCTGGTTGGCCAGTTTCATCACCTGACATTGCCTGAAAAAACACACACACCATAATAGACTCAGTTGTTTTTCTCGTAGTTGTTCCTGACAGTGACCACCAGATGGAGCTACTATTACAAGAGATCAGCTGGTCATCTTGATGTCACATCGTGCTCTGGCAGGTTTTTCTAAGCAGAGATAACAAATACACTGAGGAAACTACATTCATAGGACATTTTAATTTGAGTGGTTCTGTAGTTCACATAACCTCTTAAGGATTTAAGCTACAAATCTCAGGGTAGTGAGAATGCAGTTTCAACAAGAGATCCCTCAAAATCACCAAAGGACAGTTGATAGTTGTTCTTTTGTGGGCAGTAAGGGAACTTCAACTGCAGTCTGTTCATTAACTTTTGCATTTCACAACCAAAACAAGGATTGGTTCATGTCTTCAAGCTAGCGCACATCACTGGTGAGAGTTTGGTTAACGTTAGCTGCTTGGATTGTTTTTAGAATCTATGACTGGGGACATTCATAGAGTTAATGCATTTCTTAGACCATAACCACCCTTAACCATGGCAACTACACTCATGGGGAGAACATGCCAAAAAAAAGTGTGGCCAAACCAGTGACCTTCTTGCTGTGAGGCAATAATGTATACCACCTTTATACATCATAAATATGTTACCCAAAATGTGAATGCATTTCACCTCAATGAAGAAACCAAGGGCGGCAAGTCCTGTAGGATCTGCAACTGCCAGGGTTGTGTTTCCATTAAGAGATGACTTGATGTTCACAATGTGAAACTGTGGGAGTTACAAAAAAAACATAAAGGTCTGTGAATATGAATGTAACTCGACTAACATGGTGCTTTCAGACCTGTAATTAACATCGTATGAGATCTGATCACCCATATAGGAATTTTTGATATAGAAATCGCTGCACACTAATGAAAACACAATTTCTTTAGTTCAGTGATTAAAATCTTACAATGTTACAGCAGCTTCGAAACTGCTTTGATTGATTTTGTTTCACTGAGCTATCTTTCCTGATCACACACTAATACACAGAGACAAAACCACATTGACTAAAGGAACAGCTGCATTGTCAGACTCATAATAACCCCCTTTTATGTCCAGATAAGTGTGAGATTTGATCACAAGTAGTCACAGAAGAGGCAGCCAGGAAGCAGTTTAATCGGTTTTTGGCCATTTGAAAGATTCCGTTTTTTTTAAATAAATATATATTTCTGTTCTGTTATATCAGCCTTGGTTGTATTGTTTTCTTGATGATGGCCTTTTGTATCTGGCAGAATTCCTGTTGTACTTTGTAGTTATGTAACTTGTGTTGCTGTTCAGTTTGGGATTGTTTGATGTTTGATTTTAACCCCACTTTTGCCATTAATTGTTATCTGCAATTGTTCAATTTGTTAAGCCATTTTAGCACATGGAAGAAAAAAAAAAAGGGAGAAATGACCTCCATGGGGTAACGCTTTCCATCCACAGTGTGCTCAGAGCCAGGAACGGAGGAGCCGTTTCCCCAGTGCAGGTGGAACTGCAGGCCGTCGTAGGCCCCTGGCAGATCTCCTCCTGAAACCTTCACACCACTTCCAAAGCTAATCTTGACTGTAAAAAAGGTAGGATGGACAAATGAAAACCAAACTTAATTGTTTGATCTGCCATTCAGGTGTTGACATGTAACGTTACAATTCAAACATTATCATCTTCTGTTTAAGAAACTTAAAAAGACACCGTCGGAAGTCACAAAGCCATGCCTACATACCTGTTTCGCCAGTGTTCTCGATGCTTGTCAGGGCAGACTTGCTGTCATAGTTTTCAAAGGTGAACTCAGTCAAATTAGAATCAGGTTTGGCAGCTGATGAGACGATGTCTATGGGTGACTGTCTGGTCCCATTACAATATTTAGGAGCAATGGTTGGCCAGTTGGCATCATCTAAAACAAGACACAGGCAATACTCTTGAGGAGCAGCAGCAATGAAGAGGAGCAGACATTTATGTCACACTGTCCTTAGTCAACCTCACCTAAGGTCAAAGGGTAATGACACTCTCTCACTTTGGAATAACCTCCATTTCATTCTCTCATCATCTCTTCACATGAACATGTTACAGGACTCAGTGTTCACCATTCAAAGCCCTTTTAAATGTTTCTGTCAATATTTTTAATCTTCCTGATTCTCATTTACAGCTTTCATTGTTTCGATCTGTTTCTGTATCTTCTTTTAATAGCGTATGGCTTCATCAACTACACAGTAATGGAGTCCTGCAAGGCAGGTGTTTGAAAAGGTGCTTTATAAATGAATAAGTAGTAGTAGTAGTAGTAGTAGTAGCATTGTCACGTTTAGAGGATTACTCACTGCAGGTTGGCAGATGATAACACCAAGCTGCAGAAAAGAAGAAAAAACACTTATTAATGGCTTGTAGTCTCCAGAGAAGCACAGTTTATCCAAGTGTTTACATCAAAGATAAAACAGTCAAAATACCTACCAACTGTACTGGCGGCACAGTGTGTGCTTGATATGAGGGCACAAGCAGCAAACACAGCTCTTAGGAGGAAATTCATCTGTAATTTCAAGTAACAGATCAAAAGTCACTCATCAAAAAACCAGCGAAGAGCCACAGTGAAGAGCCACATTAAATCCTTGGTGCAGAAATAGTCAAATAAACCACAACTATTAACACTCTAAGCACAGACATTTATTTTAATAATTAAAAACAATTATAAACAAATGCACACATTTTTCAGTAAAATTAAAATTAATTAAATAAAAAAAAAGGTGTCAAAAAAGATTTGGAGCAGATATTTGAGCAATTGACCTGAGCAGCAGCAGCGTGTCTTACTGTTGGTCTTACTTACCATTGAAGCACCTGTACCTTTCTGTGTCTCTTCTGTCAAGTGTGGAGCCTCAGTCTCCCTTTTATTCCCCCTGCTGAACCAGCAGCAGCCGAGAATGCTCCTCCCTGCAGGAGTTTTTACACTGAGCGCTCAGTGGTTACTCTTTGGAAAGTAAATGACAATGAGACAATGGTAAATTTAGGACTCTTTTCGTTGCATTGTTGCTTCTTTTTGTAAAAGAAAGAAAAATAAATTGTGTTTGGCATCAACTATTTTCATTTTAGGAGCAGAAGAACAACATTTGTGAACAGAAATAATATAAATATCAAGTTTGGTCCTAAAACTACACAAAAACTAAAAAAATGTGTTTCTACAAGAATTGTTATAGTGGAGAGCTGGGCCTACCTTGTGTATCATGTCAGAAATGTCCTTTCAAAAGTACACAGAGATCGATGACAGAATGATAGACATATAGAAAAAAAAAACCCCAGACACCTATGAGCCAGATACAAATTCTTTAATGACAAGAAGAAGGCACGCAAAGGTGGATCTGTCACCATGACAAGTAAACATGAGATGACAGCTCTGCCTCACATAGCTACACCTTAGTATTTTCCAAAATACATAAATGAAAATGCTTCTGTCCATAAACAAACATAATATTCAGTACTGGTTACCATTCACCATCACAATTTGATTTAATGTTTAAGCAATGTATAATGTTTTTTTGTTTGTTAGTTTGTCAAGTGTTAGTAGTAGTGACCTCCATTTTAAACCGGAACAGTAGCTGACTCTCATTAACCTAAATGGAATGTAGCCACATCATTAATGTCAAAGACAAAGCCTGTTTTTTTCTCATGTTGAAAATAGCTGGTGTGAATAAGGTCAACTATGTTAAGTTTATTCAAGAAATGCTTGAGCAATACATTACAGGTTGTATGCCTTACACTCATTGGAAACTTGTTAAAGGTGCATTATGTAATACATCTAAAGCAACTGACCATAAAATCCTCCTAATATGTCACAGAGACTCAGGAATAATGTTCATATAACAAACTGAACTCACCAACAACAACAGTACAGACAAAATATTTGCAAAAAAAAAAAATATTTTGCAGACTGCAAATCATGTTTACATTCAAAATGGAAATTTGACATATAATCATAGTTTAACATTTACAGGGCCAACAGTACAACTAATGGTGGAGTTTTGGATATTGTTATGCCTAAAATGCGATTGTTATTGTTATCCAATTTTCAAATTTACTGTTAAAAAAAAAAAAAAAAAAAAAAAAACAGAATAGAAAAGAAGATTGTTATTTATTGATTAATATGTCAAATTATAGTTATATACTTGCATTCTTGTTTTAGTGGTTGAATGTTATGCTTGATTAATTTCTGACTTCTCAGAGAAGAAGCTCTTTGAGCTGGCTCACATTTCTGTATAAAAGTTGAGTTTTTTATTTGGCAAACAAATAACAATAATCAGCACATAATCAAACACTTTGATGAGAATGGGGCAACACCACTGTTAAGGAAGAAGAGCTCACAACCACGGCCTCCCAAGTTTATCAGCTGTGAACAGATCGACAGACCTGTGGAATTTATAAAAAACTATGCAGAAGACAATGCCATCATGCTGCCTGGCCGACATCATGGGCTTAAGGATTGGCATGTGAAGTTGCTGCCAACCCATGTTTCCAAGGCCTCAGTGTGGCGTCTATAAATGAGGTCGGCTAATGAGCTTGGTATGTGTAAAAAATGATTTCTATCCAAGAGCCAAATGCTTCTATTGACCGGTAATGTGAAACACGATGAGCCATTAAAATAAACATAAACATAATATTTGTCTTTTCGGGTGAGCGTGCAGTTTGTAAATCAAGCTCAGCAGGTACTGTTTTTATAGTCTTTCATTTATTAGACTGACATGAATAGACACAAACAACTTTCATTCAATCTAATCCTTTTCCCCCTGTCTTCTTCAGATGCACTTTCCCTCAAACCCCCTTCAGCCTGGGCTACTTCAGGCTGTACTTCCTGACTCCACAGAAATGTGGCCTTTTTGGTGTCTCCTGTGAAGGGCTGCAAAAACAGGTACATTTTCTGATTGATGAAGGCATGTCATCAAGTAAAGGGAGCAATGAAGTCATCAGCTACATGCATAATTTCTTTAGCAACTTTGGAGTTGGAGAAACAGATGTGGATCTTCATTGTGACAAAACAAAAACAACTTCATGCTCTGGTACGGTGCCTGGCGGGTTGGACACAAGCTTCACTCCATGCTATGCATCCACTTCCTGAATGTTGGCCACACCAAATTTGCCCCTGGCTGTGGCTTTGGACTAATCAAGCAAGCATTCATGAGGACCAGAGTCAATACTTTGGCAGACATCACTAAGGTTTGTTAATTTTATTTGACTGCAATATGTAATGTGTAAAACGTGTATTTTTAAAAAGTCATGAAAAGTAATATCATTTCCATTGTGGTTTTTGCTGTCAACAGGTAGTGGAACACAGCTCTCCCGAAAGTCGCCTCAATATTCCACAGCTTGTCAGTGATAGTTAAGGCCATCGACTGGCAGACACACTGGCAGAGTCCCTACTTCGAAAGCTCCCACAGATCAAGAGTTATCAGCACTTTAGGTATTTATATTCAAGCTTTATATTCAATTAATGCACATAATAGTGTTCCATGTGGAAACAGTGAGCCATGTTTTAAATATCCTGTTGTGTGCCTCTAATCTGTCACAGCTTTGAACCAGGTGTGGTGCTTGCTGGAACTCACAGTAATACAGAGTCTATCAAGTTTCAGCTTCTGTGCAACACAGGAGTTCTCCCCCCTGCATGGGCAGACGATGTATAGGGACGATTTGGGCGACACCCTACCAACTAGGAGGAGATTTGGAGGAGATTTTTTTTTTTCCTAACCAATTCCAAAGATCCTTAATACTAATATTCCTTTCAGCCGTCTCTGCCAGCAAAAGTAGTTATTATCAGATTCAAGTGTTTTATGGTCCCGCCTCTTTTGGGGCGATTCGGTTGTGGAGAGAATCACCACAGCATTCTCCCATTGACTCATGTTATAAAAAAATGTTTTCGGAAAATTCTCTCTACTCTGTAATGCATTTTCAATGAGGATCTTGAAACACATGCACAAATGTACTTGCGGCATACATAAACTGAGCAAAGAGACCAGTCCCAGCACTACCTGATAAGTACACGTAGTTTTAACAGTGCCACAGAGTTCACGCTTTCATACGTGTTAGCTGTTTATGGCTCGTAGCAGCGGACAGCAGTCATTTTTAAGGTGACGTTTGTTAGCTTGTTTGCTAACATTGTTGATGTTTGTATCAATCAGGCAAATCAGACAATCGGACTGTTTTGTGCAAGAAAGTATTGTAAGATGCATTTAGCAACACATCTAAAGATCCAATTCTGCACTTTCCTTTACACTTAAAGGTGAAGTAAGTCGTTTATAGTGCCATCAAGAGGAGAGGCTGAAATTTACAACAAAGAACTGCTGCTCTGCTCACCCCCTCCCTTCCCTGAGCGCTACGGTATCCGCAGCTGGTCAAGCTGGTCGTCCTCGTCGTCTTTCTCCGTGTCAGCAGATGAGGTTTGTGAGGCGAGGGAGAGGGTGAGCTACCGCGGCCGTAGCAGACGAAGCGGAGAGAGAGGAGGCGGGACTTCCGCTACAAGTAAAGAGACGCTTGATTTGTTCTCTCGCGTTTGTCCTTACAGGCTCCGGTAGAAACATGGCGTCTCGCTGCTAACAGTGGCTATGCAACCGCGGCCCGCGACCATGTTATTTTACATGACTTTTTGAAACACTACGAAAATGAAACAAAAACTATTATACAGCGACTAGACAATGCAGGAGCACATAATATGTATAAAAAGTGGATTTTGGGTCATATAAACCCATAAATACTACACAGTGTCCCTTTAATGAATAATTTGACTGCACTATCTTGTCATATGTTTGTTGTATGTATCTGGTCAAGGTTGTGAAAGATCTTGATCCTTGGTCAGTTAATAAATACTTAACTTGACTTAATATGCTGCCCCTTTCTTTATGTGGTGACACATCTTCTGTCCTTTTAGCTATTTTACATCATAAAATATTAGATTCATATAAATAATTTTTGTTTATGATGTTGATGATGAAGGACTCTGTTAATCATCTAACAGCACATTGCTACCTTCTTGCTTTATGCACCTACTGAATGGGTCACCTTATTATCATTATCAGAAACCCCCCCCCCCTCAAAATTTTCTTCAGGAGCTGCTACTGGCCCCCTGTTGACAGTTTTCCTGTCCTGGCCCCACCTGGACTGACCATGGACAGGCAGGTGTATCTTTTTGAAAAAATCAAAGGTCACAGCACAGAAGAGGAGGCAGAGGATGCAGAGGAGGGTGCGGGTGTGATGTCACCATTTTTGCCCGCGTATCAACTGTGATGGTCAGAGTGGGTACAGCCATGTTGTGGGGGAGGAACATGGTATTGCAGAGGATAATATAGTCCACAGTCTGGAAAATATTGAACTCTCCTTCACACACTTACGGGAGCTTTCACACCTATAGTTGGATTGCTTTTTCTGGGACCCGCCTGGGAACTCTTCATAGAACCCTCTGGGTCCCTTGACCTGCTATTGATAACCGTTGTTCAAACTGCTACAATAGTTTCTGTCCTGTGGGCGAACAGATATCAGATGTCACTGACAGCTTGACTGGGTGGGGGTTGGGACTTTGTAAATGTGATGCAAACGAGCCAGAACTACTGGCTTGGCTTCTTAAGTAGGTCAAGATTTTTCAGACTGAATTTCTCCCTGAAGCAGTTTGAGGAGTGCCTACATTCACATGGCCATGTCTTCTTCAAATATGATACAATTAACATGTGGACATTGTTGGAAAGCTCAGAAATCAGACTTTCATAATCTGTAAATAACTCAAAAAGTCCCTCGGCATACTTGTTCCCAGTTTTGCCATGGTTGGCCACATTTTAGATTAAAAAACATTTTTCGAAGATTTCTAAAATATTTTGTTTTCTCGTTTTTATGACAGTTGGTCTAATAAATTTGCTAAGCACTGTATGTGATAATGATATATCACCAAATAACTTTATATAAGATAAGATAAGATAGACTTTATTTGATTATGTAACTTAGTGTTTGCACTTCTTCTGAAAACAGTAATTAAATATCTTTTTTTAGATGCATTATGATGTGTCTGTGTATTTGCTGTACAGTTGTGATGACGCCCTGTGTTTAAGTCACTAAGAGGATAATTAACAAAAAAGGGTGTTGTTCTTTGACATTTCAATTCGCTATAACCTCATGTACTTTTGACTAAATGTCTTTTTCATGCTAGCGGTGTTTCTAATTACTAATCACTCTTCTCTCTGTCATGAACAAGGTACACATATTCTAATGATTCAGTTACACTGAAAACAACTGCTTTCAAAGGCACGAGTCACTCGTTTGTGTCGCGTGTAAATCGGTGTCAACGCAATTTCAAGCAGGCGTGCTATGATGACTCCCATGTTGAGTAGGTACTTTTTTTGTAGTGGCGCTGCAACCTAAACCGTGCTGTGTCATGCTGAGGCGAGCAGGGATACTCCAGATATGCATAGGACATCTGGGATGCTGTGTTCCTCTGGAGCCTGTCCCTCCATGGAGTGGAGTGCAACTGGTCTTGTCACTCTGGTAGGCCTTGGGAGTGTCATGGTGTGGTCCTGGCTCGGTCAGGCTTGGCCCCCTCTTGGCTGGGGATCTGGGCCGGATTGGGGGTAAGTGGCACTGCCAGTCAGGACACTGGTATCCTTGATGACTGAGAGCTTTGCTGGCTATGAGGGGAACTGGTCCCCCTAACTCTGGAAGAAGTGTCATCCATCTTGAAGGATGCCAGTTACCTGGTACTCAAACTATTCACCCCCTTTCCTTCAGGCATCAAAGCTTCAAAAGTCTTAACTGCAGCTTCTTCCCCCAGGCTGCGAGGTTCATTAACTCCCAGACTTTGGCCATGTCCAGACAGAAATTACACAAAACGTAAAGAATCTTTTTCTTTGCCATTTTCATAAAAAGTTCCCCGCAAAGAAAATGTCATGAAATATCTCTGTCAACATGGAACCTCCTGAAACAACTCAAAATGCGAGTACATATGACACAACTGTAAGTTGCGCTGTAACATTACAACAAAAAAACGGAAGACATTTTACACATTACATGCTAATGCTAATCGTCGCCTCGCTAGCTTACCTTTGGAAACAGATTCGCCAAGTTAGCCGCAAAGTAGTATAACATTCAGTTATTCAGTATAAAGGCCACATTATACTTCTCCGACTGCGTAATGCATTATCCGTCTGCGTCACCACGAAGACCACTCGAGCCTTTATACTTCTGCGTCGTGGTGACGGATAGGCGCTGCAATTTCCCACCCGATCAGTAGGGGTCGCTGCGCAAGGTTGTTGTGCTTTTGGCTACAGTGAGCAATGGCGTCCGAGGGAGAAAGACTGTTGTTGTTGAAACAGTGGCCGTTTGTCACTATTCTGTGTCCCGGAACGCAGTTTTAAGATAATTTGAGGCGAGAAATTGGCCATTTAGAGTCTAAACATGTGCTGTGTGTGTTAAGATATGACGTATTTATAGTTCGGCAGCGAAGTCGGCGGTGTTCAGCTCCGCCCTCTGTGGATGCTCGGTGCTCACTGTGAGCCGGCACAGAGCAGCTTCGCTCGGCCTGTCCTGAGGACCAATCGCAGCTCTTGCCGTCTCCATTATCCCTTGACGGAGTGACGGACACTTAAAAAATATTCCGTGCAGCCGGAGACGACGCAGAGGCTCTACAACAGGTTCTGCGTCGACGCAGAGGACTCTGCGTAACCTACGCAGAGCACTTTACGCAGGAGTATAAATTGGGCTTAACGCCATGTTTTGCGGTGAACCGTGTGAAAATGTCTCACCCTCCCTGAGGACAGCCTCTTCACTCCCACCTCCCTGCTCCAGACAGCGCAGATGCTGATGAGCCGCTGCGTCCAGTGAGACATGCACACGTCACAGACACACAGACACTGCTTTATAGATTGATCCAGGGAAAGTATTTAACCCAAACAAATCACAATGCCCAAATTAGGGCACATTAAGGAGTTTGAGACGTGGTTCCATCCAACAATAATCTTTATTACAATTCTGTAAACATAAAACTGAAACACCATATGAAGCTAAAATAGGGGAGGGGGATAGCTCAGGCTTACCAGCGGTGAGGAAGGCTAAGGAGGGAGCAGATCTGAAGATCTTGATTTGCGTTTGTGTTTTGTGACTTAAGGCCACCTTAGGAGTCACCCTGATTCACACAGACATGCCAGAAAGAAGATCAAAAGGTGCTTGGACACACAGCACATAGAGACGCCATGAGGAACATAGTTAGTCAAGTCTGACCACTAAAATAAACAAAATGCCAAAACAAGATAGTCAGTAAACAATGCAAGTTAATATCATAATATCAATATCATATTAAAATAAGTTCCAACCCAAATGAATTGTACCAATAAAGTAAATAAACAACAACATTGTGGTGCATTAAAAAAAATAAATAACAAGAGACACATGATTACTCAACTAAACTACAAAAAGAAACAAACCTCCTGGAAGTGACTAACCCAGCAATAAACTAAACTAACTAAAGTTAATCTGGCCAAATTCCATCCAGTCCCTTAAAACAGCATAAAACCTAATCGTTTCTTTAAGCCAAGCAAAGCAGGTTATGTTAGTGAGAGACGCAGATTGTCTGCTGTAGAGAATACAGTTTCTAATGTAGTAAGTAGGCGGCTACTTACTACAGGTATAAAAGTGCTGTTATAAATATATAACAGCACTTTTCCTGTAATAAGTAGCCGCCTACCATTGGCAACTACTACAGCAATCAGAATGGGAAAATGTCTATTTGTTGATTTTTGGTGAATTTTTTAAATGTTTAATTTCATACCATTTCACAATAATGGCAGATATCAACAAAACGTTTCATGTAGTAAGTAGCTGTCTACCATTGGCAACTACAACAGCAATCAGAATGAGAAAATATCTATTTGTTGATTGAGAAAATGTCTTTCGAAAACGAATATCCAGCGAATATCAAACCCTACTGCTAACTTATGCACGCTATTAAAGCGACACACTACAAGATCAATGATGGCATCTTACTTCTGCCACATAATGAATGACATCGCAAGAGACAGCTGGAAATATGATGTCATACTTTTCCTAAAGTATCGTGTTCTCTGTCTACACAGAGACGTGAGGTTGGCTGTTTCAGGTCCCCTAAAAAAACGTCTCCATATGGACAGAATGTCTCTCCGGCAAAAAAAAGTATGCATATTCCTGAACCTGTTTCCTTGTAGAAGGTTAGTGTTTTCTACACTAACTGCTACAACTGCACAGTTTAGAAACACTGTTACTATGTATGCTGCTGGACCTGGGTAACCAAACTTTAATCTGAATCATTTGGCTTACAAATGGCAGAATTATGTGGTGGTTGGGATTCTTCAGAATGGTGACACAAAAACACATTTTATTTCCTGATGGTAACCTGATGATCAGCATTGTTTCTTATAATTAATTAGACATGCACATTTTTTTTAAAGGTTGGAACATCAGGTGTTCAAATATGTCAAAACAATCTTGGGTATGACATATCAGGGAACTTGACTTCTTCTTCTACTTAAATCTGTGCAAAATGTGTGGGGATTTTTGTATGCTGCATCATTCATCTGAAAAAGGGCTCGGTCAAACAATAACTCACCTGTCTGAGGGAGTGTTTATAGGTTTTTTTTTTTTTTTTTTTAACTCCTAAGCAGAGTTTTAACATGACAGGAGGTTTGACCAGGTGATTTCAAGAAAAACTGGTTGGTGTAGTGGTTAGCGCTCTCGCGTTTGAAGCAAGAAGACCTGGTTGGAACAACTTCGAGTTGAAACAAGGGCCTTTCTGCAAGGAGTTTGCATGTTCTTGTGGCTGTGCAAAAGCTGAGCACAGATGATGAATGAAATGGAAAGTGCCAACAGGAAAATAGAGGAGACGATGACATCAACGGAGCGCTGATGTGTATGCGTGGGTTTTCAATGGGTTCTCCGGCTTCCTCCCACAGTCCAAAAACATGCAGATTTAGGGATTAGGTGAATTGGTCACTCTAAATTGACCGTAGGTGTGAGAGTGTGAGTGAATGGTTGTTTGTCTCTATATGTGGTCCTGTGATGAACTGGCGATCTGTCCATGGTGTACCCCGCCTATGTCAGCTGAGATAGACACAGCACCCCCCTGGTGGAGCATAAAGCGGTAGATAATGAATGGATGGATTACTCGAAACACTTAGAAAAGTCATAGCACACCATTTACGATACGATGTGTGGGGGTTTTTCTCAAAGCTGCGAGGAAAGAGACAAACTTTCGCGGGAGAAGAAGAAATGCCGAACAATACAAATAGATGCTTGCTTTGTAATGCAAACCAATGTAGAACTATAGGGAGTTCTCATTGGTGTGCGTTGCTAAGCAGGCTCTCTAATAATTGCCTTAAGACTGGATCTGGATCCTGCAACCTGCAAGATGAGGACACAGAGAGAGAGAGAGAGAGAGAGAGAGAGAGCGGGACAGGAGGGAAAGACACAAACTAGGGAGAGAACAAGGTTAATGACGTATAAAGTCAATATTCATACTGAGTGTGAGTATGATCAATGGTGCCAAATGCAGCACTAAGATCTAATATGACAAGTAAAGAGAGATGATCATTATCTGAAGCCAAGGGACCAGAATTGGCATATGCTGTGTCTATGTGTGAACATGCACAATGGAGGGGTAGGGCTAAGTGGTGGAAGCCAGGATTGAAGTAGGAAGTAGTATTTGACACTTCCTTACCTAAATACAAATGAACAAAAGAACAATCTGGACAAAAGTTTATACATGCCATAGAAATGTCCAATGGCATTACAATGCCTTTAATATATGGGTGGTTCTGAAAAGTGAAATCCGAGAAGCTTTCCACTTTGGCGTGTGTCATGCTTCCCTCTTACACAAACCATTGTAGACATGGGAAAGGATGTGAAAAACTTCCTTTCATTTGTAGCATTATACATACTGTATGTTCAATTTTAAATGCTCAATTTGTGACATTGAGGCTACGCTACTGTTTTGGGTTTGGTTTTATAGGACTCAGGGCGCTTTCACCAAACGATCCATTCGAATCAAAAACTCTATTTCGTTTCGTTTTCGTTGGTGTGAAAACATCAATCGCACTCGGGTCCGCACCAAATCAAGCAGACCGAGACCGCCAAAAAGAGGTGGTCTAGTGGAGTCGTCTTCGCCGACTCCAGTGCATCAGCAGATTGTTCTCCAGACGCAGCCGCGACTTATTCTCAAATTGGATATTTTGCCAAAAATGGCCAATACAGAGAATGTAATAAACGAAGATCAGAGCAAGTAGCAATGTGCGAACGTGTTGCTCCATAGTGAGTCAAAATTGGCGCTTTTCTACAGGAATTTATATACACATTGATGAAACGTCAATCGGGCCAATTTTGGTTCGTTTGCTGGTGTGAAAGCGGACCACACTGGAGTCATATATTACATAATAACAATTGTATTGCCTGGTGCGGATCAAATAATCGAACTAGTGGTGTGAAAGCGCCCTCAGACTCACATTATTTGTCATATGCAAATGTGCCTAAGTCTCCAAGCTTTGAATTCATGAATGCTTTATTTTGAACATGTGCAGGTAACATAAGAAAGTCAACTTAAAACAAACAAACAAAACCAATGGGATTAGTCAAAGAATAATAACGATAGTCAAAACAATAATATGAACACAACATGTCTGAAAAGGAGTAGGATGAAGCATGAATGAGTCATTAAGCCTAATTAATTAATTAACATTAATTAGGCTTAATGACTCATTCACAGTCATGAATCACACTGACAGGAAATGAGAGATGTATGACTGGTTGTCATGTTACGTTATGCAAAAGCAAGAGCACAATGTGTGCAAGGCCCGATGACTTTACCACGCCAAACTAAACTGCAGCCACAGCTCAAGAAGAGGTGTGTTGTGTTCGAGGTGCCTTCAGTTATAAATAAGACCTCAAATATTCCAAGACCGTGAGAGAGAGTGACTGAGAGAGGGATGGAGCCTTTTACAGTTGTCTCACCAGTGCTTCTGAAAGTTGTTGTTTATCTGCCTTTCACCGTAGCATTACTTGTTCAGATTGCATCCAGGAAATGATGTGGGGGATAAATGGGTAGAAAATGGATGGATGGATGGATGGATGGATGGATGGATGGACGCTTCTCAGTGTTTTCAACACGGGTGCTGCTGCTCACTGATGTGTGTGTTGCTCTCTTACTCTCTGCGCCCTACTTTCTGATTTATCTCTGACAGTATAATATGTCACATGTGATTTTTTTGTTTACTCAGATGGGGGGAGAGTGAGAAAATTGGTATGGGTGCTAAAATCCCACACTTGAATTTCAAAAGAAAGGCCTTGTCCAGGACAGAATGTGTCCTGTTTTCGAAATAGAAAAATGCATTCTCTTTAAATGTGGCATAGATGAGTTACTGGGTCAGGTGAGGATGCTGTGCACTATTGTTCCAGAGCGTACAAAGTCAGAGGGCTATTTTTTGATTGGGTTAGGCACAAGGAGGTGCAGTACAGGGAAGCTGGCTGGAGTTTCATGAACAGATTAGCGTGGTGGAAACATGAGTGAGAACGATGAGGAGCATAGGGTGAGGACTGGCCCTGCTCCAAAAAAGAAAGGACTATTCCTACATTAAAGAGCAGGAAGAATAGTTTGATTGGGTTAAACCCGTGAGTGGCAATTCAAGCCGACCCTACGACACATTGTGTTGGTGGGATTTTGTGATCAGCTACAACGTCACAAAAGATTTATAATGCCATTTTTCCACAGAGATGCACAAGCAGAAAACACAAGATAAAGGAACTAAAGGAAGACATTTGCATTCCCTGCAGACATTTGGAATTTAGAAGGAGGGTTTAATTTGTGTTTGTGCCGCACCATGTGACCAACCACAAAAACAAGCAAACCAGCAATAGACGGCCCAGCACAAGTAGGGTAAACAAAGAGAAATTGTTTTTTTGTTTTTTTCATTCTTTGCAAGTTGAAATCATGTAGGAGCCACTTCATGCTTCATATCACAGTCTTTAAACCACACATTTTGTACTTGAATTCGGTTTTTTTCATCGCCGTGAACTGATTCCTAGTTGGGGTGTGGTGATACCACATTCAAGTACTTTTATTGGCCAATCAACTGCACAAGGAATCACATGGCTACTTTATATGCAGCCGCTCCTGCATAAGCTAGTTCTGCTACTGCTAGTAGTGCTAGTGTAAGTTACGCAGAGCCCTCTGCGTCGACGCAGAGCCTGTCGGGGAGCCTCTGCGTCATCAAGGGACAACGGAGACGGCAAGAGCTGCGATTGGTCCTCAGGACAGGCCGAGCGAAGCTGCTCTGTGCCGGCTCACAGTGCGTTCCGATCGTCCACAGAGGCGGAGCTGTTCACCGCTGACAATGTTGCTGCCAAACTATAAATACGTCATATCTTAATACACAAACCACATGTTTAGACTCTAAATGGCCAATTTCTCGCCTCAAATTAGCTTAAAACTGAGTTCCGTGACACAGAAAATTGAGAAACGGCCACAACAACAACAGTCTTTCTCTCTCTTTCTCTCTCGGACGCCATTGCTCACTGTAGCCAAAAGCACAACAACCTTGCATTGACCCCTACTGATCAGGTGGGAAATTGCAGCGCGTATCAGTCCACTACGCAGAAGTATGAAGGCTCGAGTGGTCTCCGTGGTTACGCAGTCGGATAACGCTTTACGCAGTCGGAGAAGTATAATGTGTACAATCGGGAAGCCTGAATGCGGCCTGGTCGAAAAAGTGGGGTTCGTAAATGCCTAAAAACCACATGTTGAGGACAAAGGAAAATCCTGACCCACCAGGGGGGCCAGTCTGTGATGGACTCATTCCCCACAAGCCATTGCGGTTCATGACATCAGCAGCAGGCAAACGTTCACCCATTGGTGGGAATCCATGGGGGGTCGGCCCCCCCAGGGGAAACTTTAAAAGCCACAGGCGACCACCACCTCCTCCCTTCCGATCGGACTCGTCTGCGTTAAAGGAGGTGACCACCGTCCCTGAAGATCGGCAGTCTTGCTGGCCGAGTTGAGGATTCTTTTTTTGTCCATCCATGTCCCATTTTTGTTGTTGTTGTTTTTTTGTTGTTGTTCGAGGATCCTGTAAATAACTCTCCCTGCGATTTATACCTGCAGAAGAGGAAGTGGCGATTTGCACATACTCCTATCACTGTCGACCAGCTGTCCCTGTCGTGAGCTGCACGCCATGCATCATACAGCTATAGAGCCGCGTAACGAAGCGCCCGCTCGCTCTCTCCTTTACCTCCATTGATCTACGGATCGAACTGTCGCTGTGGAGCGGAAGCACCACGACTCGCCCAGAGGACGACTTAGAGTAAGAGGAATTGTGTCTGGGCAGATAATTTATTCCAGTGTTTATTATAGAGACGGGTAGTACACACCCGATAATTTCACTGTGTTTCTTTCCATATCACCATGTACATGTTCCACACACGGCTGTAATTTACCTGTGCTAAGATCAGTGAGATCGCGACCAGCGAACTGTATAGTTAACTCAGGTTCTGTATTGTTGATGTTAATGTGCGGCCCCTATTTCATGCGTGTCTTCCCTCTATCTATTGCTGATCATCTGTATGATCCATACTTCCCCTGTTTACCTCCCTTCCTTTTAAATCTCCCTCGTCATCGCTGACTCATTTCCTCCCTCACCCCTCCTCTTTCACTCGGCCCACCTGCCGGTGAGAGGCGAGAGCTGACAGTCGGAATCTGAGTACGGCGCCATCTCGCGTTACCTCAAGGTAATAGCGAGTGACGTCATTTTACGTGACGTATCGATCATTTTAGTAACCCGGAAGTGGTTTTATATCCACATTTTCTCACCAATTATCACCTTAAATCCCAAAACTACGGAAATGCTACGGAAGAAGAAGCCTTAACATGTAGCTGCAAACTTTCTTCAGAGCTTATGTACAACAAACTATACTATACTTTAACAGAGGTACAGTAGTTACTTCTGAGATGATGACATGACACCTGCGATGAAAAGAAAGTCCCAGAACCTCTTATTAACCCCCTATCTTCTTATGGGGTGAGTTTTCATAAATGTCGTTAATCTATGTTCATTCAAAGTCACTTACAAGGATTAAAACATGTTTTTCATGCTAGACACTAACTTTTAATAATCCACTGTGCGTTTTTAAAATGTTTTGTTGCTTACATTGTTATTAGCTAGCTTAGTATTGTCGTTTTAAAATGCAAATGTTACGCACATCTAAACTTGTGTTTGATCAGATGATCGTATTATAAGCTGTAACAGGAGCATGTGATCATCTGCTATTAATATGAATAACAAACCAACCTGATGTTCTTGAATAATGGGTGAATGACACAGCTTTGGTAATAAAGTATTGATTGTGATGCTAATGATTTAACTGAGAGTTAGGACATCATCTGCGAAGGAGCTCAATCAGTAACAGACTGATCCATCCACACTACACCACAGAGCCACTTAAATGTATTTTATATGATATTAGAAATATGTATCTGTCTTTGATCCTATTAACCGTACATTACATACATAAAGTACATTACCTTTCTTGTTTTTCATTATGATGAAATGGATATTTATAATTCTTCATATAACCCTCAGGGTCCCTAGACCTGCTAACCATTGTTCAAATTCTACAATAGTTTCTGTCCTAACAGAACAGGCTAACAGACGTCACTGACAGCTAGACCAGGAGGGGGTTGGACTATATACTTGGTTTCCCTTGGTAGGTGTAAATCTTTGAGGCTAATATTCTCCCTCAACCAGTTTGAGGAGTGTCTGCATTCAAAAGTCCAAATTTTCTTCAAATACTTCAGATTTCCATGTGTTGGAAAGCGTAGAATCCACACTTCATAATCTGTAAATAACTCATAATGCCTCTCAGGAGACTTGTTCCACAGCTGGCCACATATCATATAAACCATTGAGTACACTTTTTTTGTTCCTTGCAACATTAAAGAGCATTTTGGGGGTTAAGATGTAGTTTTAGGGTTAGGGTTGGAATTGGGTTTTGGTTAGATTTAGGGTTAGGGTCACACATTAAGTTGTGATGGTTATGGTTAGGTAAAGGAGCAATAGTGAATGCATTGTCTATGAGTGTCCTCAGTAAGAATGGTGCACGGAAATGTGTGTGTTTGTGTGTGTAATCTGTTCTATTCAGGCGTATTGTGTTGAATATTACCTGCAGAGGAACTTTAACCCCTGGGACATTGGATCACTACATTGCGAAACTTGCTTTTCAAGAAAGCTAAATAAGCCTTGTTTCTGGGAAATTGTTCTTGTTTAAAAAGGATATTCATCTTGGCAAGCAAATTCTGCATGAGAAAATCTCTATTTAAGTGAAAATCTCTTACTTTGCCGTAATAAGATGCTATAGCTTATTTTAAGCTTTAATTATAACTAACACTGGTTTTCACGAAAGGATTGGTGTTTATGAAACACTTTTTTTCAACATTTTTCTTTTTTTACATGTGGCCCTAATACTATTTCATACTCAGACACTACATTACACCAAAAGCAATATTTTATCGACTATGTCTTTGGTTGTATTCCATGTATTCATATTTTTACAGACATAGATGAATAACAAAACTTTGTATGTGTTTAATGAAGACCGATCTCCAGCATATTGAATATTTAGAGAGTATTGAGGTCACATGTCAGAAGTCTGACTTTTTAGTCAGAATTCCTCCCTAATACTCTTCTGTAGAGCAAGACCAGCTCACATCCTGGATCTTCATCTCAGGCTGAGATGAAAATATGTAAGAGACCACACCTTTGTTAGGCGCTTACACACAATAATGACCCACTTTTACAGTACAGTGCATCACATGGTTGTTATTGCCAGTTTCAGCTGTGGGTCACAGATTTCTATCTATGTCAGGTGCAACCATTCCTTTCGGGCCATGACAGGTGTCATAACAGAGCGGAAGATCTCAAAGGATGTGCCATTTAGCTAGATCGAGTACTGTCTATTGTTCCTTGGCTGATGAATGAATTTGCTCTCACTCAGGCCTTACTCTGACAAAGATGTTGTAATTTAAGATCCACGGTGAGCCATAAGTCTCCAGGTCAAAGAATACCGATGTTATTTAAGTAAGTTTGTGGTTACAGCAAAACTTCCTTGTTCCTTGTTTAAAAAAGTTTTCAAGTAGCTAATAGATGAGCTGCAACTGGCTACTGAAAATTGTAAGCACAACATGGAACAACTTAAGCATATTTTCAAGGCTGATCTTTGAAATACAACACAAGAAATGTGACATTTACAACACACTTTTATGTAATCTAATATTATGACAACTTAACTGATGAAACCACAATGGCCGCCTTTCTTTTGTCTCGCTCAAATCCAGTCCGAGTGCAACAAAAGAGCTTCAGTTTCATTCCAAGTTTCAAAAATGCCTACAAGAGGTGACAGTTCTGTTACATGCTTTAACATAGCTGGGGCTGATGGTTGCTCATATCTCAGTCTGGATCTGCCAGACAAGTGCTTGAAAAGTAAAAGTAAGTATGTCTGTTCTGTGTGACTGCAGCATTTCACGAAATGAGATAGGCAGCAAAGCTTTCATAACAAGTGCTTATTGTTGTGACCACATTTCATCTGCTCACAGTGTCTACATCAATGAGGGCAACACAATACAAATCTGGTTACAAAATGAGACATTTTAGAAAGAAAGATATCAAAAGTATCATATTATGCACCAACTATTGGTAATCAAATTGTCAACTTTTGATATTTGAATCATCTCAGATGTTTTAACAAACTCTGATTAATGTAATTAATTTTAGCTACTCAGTAAACTGTGTTCATCCCTTACTCAGGAACCTGAATATAACCTCATCTGGTCAAAATAAACACAAACTATGGGCAAATCGCAGCTGAGCTGCGTACATTTTTTTTCAAAACTTAAAAAAAAAAAATCTTTACAAAATTATAAATATTTCAGCATAGCATTACCATGAATCTGTGATGATGATGCACTTAAAGGAACTGTACTTTAGAAATACATGGTATTAAGTCCCATATTGGGAGTTTGAAGACAGATGCTGAGCGTGGTCTCGACCCACCCCAATCTCTGCCTGGTGCTGACTCACACAAATTGAGCGAATAGGTTTAATGTTGATAAAAATAAAACAGATAGTGAGATAATTTTCAGCACATAAAGTGTACTGTGTACACAATGTGGGAGAGCAAATTTGTTTTGGCAACTACTGGTTCCTAGATTGAAGCAGTTGTAGCAGTAGGTTCACTTTGGTAGAAAGGGTGTGTCATTTTATTAGGGTTCGAGCACGACTGTGCAAGAAACCTATTGAAACTGAAAGAGTTATTATTTTTATTTGTCATTGGGTTCATGTAGGATCTTCAAACTACCTGGCAACCTATTTCTGTTTTACCGGCTTCGTTTTCAAAGCAAGTAGCTGTGGTTTTTACCATTACATGCATATAAATGTTCAGAATAAAAAATCCCATCATAAATTCTGTGTTCAAATGGTATTGCTCAACGGGAAGTTCCTATGTTTTTAAGGCTCAATTATCCGTGGCTGTAAAAAGACTGATGACGTGCATATTGTCTCATAAATTTAGGGCACTACTAATCATGAAATCATAAATCATTGACAAGGCTAAGTTCAGACAAAAATCATATAGGGTAGACAGGTTCACCAGCAACAGTAGTTAGTAACATCTCCCCAGCATTAGGCTCAGAGCCAACAGCCCCATAGACAAGTAGGTTGTAGAAGAAGAATCGGTAGCCTGTGTTGTGACTGGTTGTGCTGGCTGGAGCTTTCTGTAGACATTCAACATAAAGGGCGATGAGCTGTTGGTGACATGTACTGTTGTGCTGAAGAGATCAATCTGGAGACAGGATATTGAATGAGTTAGTTGTGTAAGACAATGATGGAGCACATGTACTGGTCACAGGGTTTTTAAAGGCGCCCAGGATAAAACTCACCACATCACTGGTGACTTTGATTGGCTCCTTGAACACAGTCCAGACCACGGCCTCATTGCATTTGGGGGTGGTTAAGGAGCCCAAGTAGCGATAATACTTTGTGCGATTCACTCCTTCCAGGAGATCATCCAGTGAAATCCCAGATTCAAGTTGAACAGAGTCACCTGAGTACAGAAACAAACCTCTGAAGAGACTGCAGCTGACATGTAATTCCAGAAAACAAATCACATTTGTAAAACATTTCCTTACCTTCGTTTGTGATTCTGCTCAGGTAAGAACTCAAAGACTTCCAGCTATCAGGTTTGCCAGTGGCATCACCTGACATTACCTGAAAGAAAGCACACCATAATGCTCAATAGACCTCTGGACATTACATGACCCATGTTGGATGGCAACGCTCCAGAAAATGTATACCAATGCTGGTTTGAAGCTTTAAGAGTTCACTGTGCACTTTGAATCCATACAGCTCATGCCAAAAAAAATCACAGAACCTGACAGACTGAACATATCTCATCGTTACATCCTTGTCACAAGTATGTAAACAGCCAGAGTGGACATTATTCCAGAGCTACAGCATTACATCCACATCCTTCTGATAAACTTTACCTCATTCTACTCCAGAGAGCACTTACACTTCATAAAGAAAGCATGTACAATTTACCAGATATATAAGTTAATCAGCATTGGCACTTTGAATGATTGCACCCCTAACTTTGTCAAGAAAAAAAAAAAAAGGTTATACTAATGTCATTGTGTGTCTCAAAAACAGTAAGGCTTTACATATACACACTTTAATATCAGTACATCAGAAGTGATCATTGGATGCTACATTTCATAGATGTAGAATATATGTACATCAACATAGACCACTAACTCTCGTTGATAGCTAACGTTAAATACCTATAAATTGGACACAACTACATTTGCACAGAAATGGGATGCATCTCACCTCAATAAAGAAACCAAGAGCAGCAAGTCCCGTAGAGTCTGCAACTGCCGCAGTTAGATTTCCATTATGGGATGACTTGATGTTTACAATGTGCAACTGTGGACATCAAGAAAAGTATGTGAATATGAACGTATTGCTCTCTAATTCCACTCTGTATACATCGGCATTGAAGAAAACTGTGTTTACCTCCATGGGGTAACGCTTTCCATCCACAGTGTGCTCAGAGCCAGGAATGGAGGAGCCGTTTCCCCAGTGCAGGTGGAACTGCAGGCTGTCATAGGACTCGGACAGACCTCCTCCAGAAATCTTCACGCCACTTCTGAAACCAACCTTGACTGGACCAGGTTCAAAAATAGGGAGTAGATATAAAAGTCATTGATTTAATAGGTGCTGTGACCAATTAAGTCCGAGTATAAACACTATGAATGCAACAACACCAGTATCGGGTATCAGAATCTCTTACTGTCCTCATGTAGTCATATTTGTGTTTATAAAACCATTCTGATACCTCCGCACCTGATACAACTATACGAGTCTTCAAGTGGGCTGAGGAGGTGAGCGGCAATATAAAAAGATAAGCGATGCTGACAAAAGTAGAGTGGACTCTACCTGACAAGTGGAGGAGGAGAAAAGTAGCTCCTCAACACAAGTCATTTGATAAAAAGAACCAACAGCATGCACATATTATGTATTGTTAATTTAAATCAAATTCAACTTTCTATTTTTGTTATTTGCTCCTCTGGTGTTCCATTACAAACAACGCTCAACAAACAAACAACAATCTTCTAAATTGTTAAACTTATCTTGATTTAAAGAGCTGGGTATAAAAGCTAAAATACTGTGCCTTATTCTCATCTTTTGATGACAAACCCAAATGTTTACAGTAAAAATAAAGGAATTTTCCTGATGTATTTTTGTTTTCAAAAATCATTTTTTTTAAATGTTTCTGTAATAAGTACTCAGTATCAGTAAGTACTCAAATTTAAGCAATTGTATTAGTACTGAAAAAAGAGGTATCGGTGGTATCAGTGACCCGGGTGTGATTCCACCCATGGTCTTCCTCCTTTTATGTTATACCGTCCTGTCCAGAAGGCAGAAAAGATTATACACAAATACACACAGACACACCTGTCTTTCCAGTGTTCTCGAATTTCTCCAAAGCAGACTTGTCGTCAAATTTAGTGAAGGAGAATTCGGTGAGTTTAGCATCTCCTTTGGCAGCTGAGGACACAATGTCGACGGGTGACTGTCTGCTTCCATTGCAATATTTAGTTGCAATTTCTGGCCACTTGGTATCATCTGTGAACACAGAAAAGACTCTGAGGAGCAGTGACAATGAAGAGGAGACATTTACCTCACATTGTGGACATTTACGGGCAAACAAAGAAGAGAAGATTACTCACCACAGGTTGGCAGATGATAACACCACGCTGAAAGAGGAGAAACAAACGATTTCCATATGAATGGCTGGAGAGTGTAAATCTGAGATAAATCGATCAAAAAAAAAAATCTAAATACCTACCAACTGAACTGTCGGCACAATAGACACTTGATATCAGGGTGCATGCAGCAAACAAAGCTGCTACAAGGACACTCATCTAAAGTAACAGTCAAAAAGTTACTCACCAGATTCATACACAAATGTTAAACGATCAAAAAAGGCGAGCAGATGTTTGAGTAGCTGAATCCAGCTCATGTGATCAATGGCTTACCTTTGATGTGTACCTTGACTTTCCAGTGAGTCTTCAAATAGCTGTGGAGACTCAGGTCCCTCTCTTTTATTTACCTTGTCCATATACACGGAGGCTCCTCCCTACTCTTGTACAGTGTTTATTCACTGCAATCTTCTTTTTTTTTTTTTACATGATCGTAAGCACAATTTTCCAGGAAGAGTCATTGATTAATGCCTGTGATAGAGCACCTTTTGCGTCTCTGTATCTTCTCTATTGCTTGGTTGAGGTATGTCATGCTGTAAAAAAAAAATATATTTTTTTTTTTCAATCAGGAAATCACAAACAATTAAACATTTCCAGACATTAGGAAAAACATTTTCAATGTTGAAATCTACTTCTTTATCATCTGTAAGAGGATTTACTCTTGCCTGTGTGTCCTTGGGCAAGACACTTAACCCTTTGTTCCAGACAGATTAGCTGGCACCGTGTGAAAGGGTATGAAAGATGACTGCCATTTTCAAGTGTGAGTAAATGGATGTGAATGGGTGAATGGCAAAAACTGTAGTGTAAAGGAGCCTTGATTGGTCATCAAGACTAGAACAGCACTATAGAAATACAAACCATTTACCTTTATTATGGGGACATCTTATATTGTCATACTACGACACGACACAACCACTTTTAAACTCTGTTTATCATAATGACTGCTTATGTTATAAATGGCAGTTCTCAAACTGTTCTGTATATTACAAGAAGGGGTTGTCCTCCAAACAATCGTTTCTATTCTCACTCAAATCATGTTTCTACATTACAAGATTCAGTGACTATTGAACCATGTACAACCAGCATGTGTACTGATGTTGGCAGAACTGGTTTGAGGAATTTAAATGCTTTAAATGGAATGAACTCCAAACTGTCCTTAACTTTCAGAGTTTGAAGACAGTTACCCCCATATGAAAATTACTTACTATCTGGGTTGTACATATTGGGGCAGAGGCAATATGATACTCAATATCAGTATTGATCTGGTCAATACTGGTTAAAAATCACTTGGTTGGTTATCGAACAGAGAAAAATCCTATATGTTTTACATGCTACACTATGCACATACTAAAATCAGCAACAGCATTTTAGCTGTTTATGAAATGCATCAGCACAAACTGGCTGTTAACAGCTTCACAGTTTTAAAGGTGTAAAATGACTGTAGCAAACCAATAGAGGGTTTTAACAGCGCTTCATCACAGTGTCATCAAACCGGAAGTCACCATTTTAGATGTACTCTGCAGGTAAACAAAGCACACTCAAGCAGATCCGAATGAAAGGAAATGATGAGTTATTGGCCGTACCAATCGATCATTTGAAAAAACATTTTGAGTTTTATAGACTACCCTTAAAGGACTCGGCAACCAGATGAACTGAATGAAATTTCTTGAAAACGTTTCCAGATGTCTCCATCACACCGGCTGAGTTGGAAAATAGGTCTTATGTCCAAAATTCCGAACTATCACTTTAACTTAACCCTTATAGCACCATAATAATAGATATATTTATATACTTTCAGGGGCAGATCGAATGTATAAAATTGTACGAAGAAGTGAGGAGTTATGGTAATTTGAAATACACCGGTGTCACCAGTGAGTCCCGTGGTTGTAAAAGTGTTTAACTAATTTTCTAGTGTGATGATAATAATATAATTCATATAGTGTATAGTGTATAGAAATATAGACTGTGGTCAGTGGACTAATGCATATCAAACTGTAGGTCCTTGAAATGAAAAACTCTTAGCTAATGTTACACCTTGGGTATTCATGATATCATACAGTTAAGGTTAGGTTGAATAAAGATGTTTTTGACGATATCAGGATAAGCAATAGACGGAAGACTCCCTGGGTCGTCATTAATCCTAGACGAGGGAGCCAACTTGTACGTATCTGCACCACCAATAAACCGTAACTTTTCCAAATATCGTGCCCTTTCCTGCGTACCAAGTCCTTCCCTGTATGCCTTTGCATCTATAACACGTTTTGAGGAGCTTTTATGTGGTTTCTGACATTTATTCATTGCAGTTTTTACCTCAGAGGAGCCTCCGAGTACCTCCAATATGTATCGAACACGAAAATGTGGTATTATATTATCCAGTACATATTATTATTAAAGGGATACTTCACCGATTTGAATAGCAGTAGTATTTTTTAGAAAATGTGCTTCCCTCCCTCAGTTTTTCCCTGACTTGTAAAAAAAATCAGTTTTCCCTTATCCAAATGTGCCCTACTGTGAGTCAAATGACGTGTTTTGCATCACAGTAGGGCAATTTTTTAAAATGGAAAACAGATTTTTTTTTACAACTCAGTGAAAAACTGAGGGAGGGAAGCACATTTTCTAAAAATACTACTGCTATTCTAGCAATACAAAGCCACATTCAAATCAGTGAAGTATCTCTTTAAAGTTCCCATATTATACCTTATTAACCCAAGTTAAACTAGGTCCTGGTGCCCTAATGATCATGTGTGTGTCATGCTTTAGTCAAAATATCATGAGGATGAAGCACAATAGCAGTTCAATAACTCTGCCAAAACAGCCTTTTTCAAAATGCTCGGTTTTGTGCCTGGTCATTTACATGTGAATGAGACCCAGGTAAACACACATCCACTGCTTCCAGGGGAGTGTTGCCACTTATCACCTATTGTCATGCACCGTCGTCACAACCCCCGCTCCATATATCCCATAGTAATGTCCGTTTACCTGTTGTTACTGCTTTCACCGTAATGCATAGTGAGTGACCACGATTTTGGCTACTCGCGATCATAAAAACATTAAAATCGAAGAAAAACGATTAATGCGCCGCGCGGCGCAGCGTGTATGTAAATTCCCATGCTAGAAAAAGACCCTGAACGCACCAGTGTAACTTCGACTGAAAGTGACGTGTGTGGATCAACAACACGAGGAGAGAACGTGGAAACACGACAGAAAGGCAGCCTTTGGTTGAGAAAAAATGTAAGACAACATCTACATCTTTCTGCAGTGCTTTCAAACGCGTGCTCCTCATATCAATGATCCACACGTCACTCGCTAACCGCAGGCACGTAACTGGTGCGTTCAAGGTGTCCCTCCAGCATAGGAATTTACACACACCATCAACAACAAAGGGCTTGTGAAGCTTGTGAACACTTTTTTCATAAATAAAATATATCCACTGGACACAAAAATCCTCTGAGGCTAGAAGTTTGTGTAAAACACTGTGCTCTGCTGTGAAGCCACTCTTCCTACCTCGCCTGCAGTCTCGTATTTCTCAGGGACAAGGAGGAGCTACGGTGGAGCTGTGAAGTACTCTGCCTGGCGGGGTGCCAACATTCACGGTGAAATGTACGCACTGTCGTCATTTGGTCGGGAGGTGTAAACATCGTGTGTTTTGTCGCCTATACTTACACAAAGTGGAACCACTAAAACATGACTGAGTCTTGTTTTTTCACATTTTGGGGACTGGTATGGCCCCCTGAGTCCCAAATATAAGTACTAAAAGTTGATTTTGCACAATAGGGGACCTTTAAGTTTATTGAATTAGGACAGAGCACTTCACAATCAAAATCAATCAAAACGAAGTCGTAAGGCAGGTAATAAAACACACACTTTTAGAGGACAGCACACATTCACACATTCAAATTAAAGTTAGCAAGTAATATGATCGCAATGGGTGATAGTGGAGGTTAGAAAATAACTGGACCTGACATGCGCTAGAACTAGACTGTGTGTGTTTGATTGGCCCATCTGCAGTACAGCATTATATGAAGAGGGGAATTGGTTGATGGCAACACTAGACAATAATATGTACAAATGTAAATGGCCTATATTGCCTAGCAAATATCACACAACAGGCTACTATTTGTTTTTAGACTTCACTGGCAAAATTCACATGGGATTGAGACAGAAAAACTTCTGTATCGTGTTTATTTCTGCAGTGTTGTCAATAAAAAAGTGTTTCCGTCTTTCAGACAGTTTCTCAGATCAACATGCATCAGCCCAGGTTTCGCAATGTTCCGTTGACTCCCAGAGACCCTGAGCTTCCCTGAAAGTGACAATTTTGCCACATTTATCAAATCAGCGTCTTGCTCACCATGGTCGTAGAGCAATCATCTCTGATCTACAACGCCACTCTGTTGTAACTTGGGCAGAGTAATGGCCTGGCATTGTTCTTATTCAGAAAATGTCATGGAGTTTCTGTTAAAAATTCATTGCACATAACCAAAAACTCCACTGTTAGCCTCTGCATCAATGGTACAATCACATACATACAGATCACTCATGTCATTGGTACTGATGCTCCCCCATAAATCACACATGCTGTTTTCTTTTTTTATTTTACCTTCCTCTGATAACAGTCTGGGGGTTATTGTGTGTTTTTTTTGCTTGTTTATGGTTTGGATTGGTAAAGTATGGTACTGTTTGGAATGGTAAAGTTGTGGGTCAGGCTTGTGTTTTGACTGAATACAGTACCTGATAAGTGTGTGGTGTGGGCTGTGACCGATCTCTGTGTCAGTGAGACATGTAGCAGGACATTGTACTGGTGCAAGGAAAATAAACAAAGACACTGAATGAACATCCATTTCTTCTTCATAAACAAGCTAGAACTTGCTCTGACCACAGAACATAATGTATGGATGTATAATTGGGATAATGGTCATTTAGCGATTGTTTACTTTAAAGAGGAGCAGTGTGCTGCTGTAACATTGGTACATTTCTATCAGGAGGCTTTAGTGCGGGCCGTACCCGTACAAAGGCACATGACAGAAACACCATACATTTCCGCATAGAGATAGTTTAGATGACAGACTGATACAAAGACAGGTAGAGACAGACTGATCTGAGCCAGATAGAAATGGTACATGGGGTGGAACTGCTAGAGTGGCATGACTAAAAAATGCCCTGCCTCATCTCGGAAACTTATTTTAAGATCCTGTGATAAGCTGTCATTAAGCATTAATGAGGCACTTATAAAACCAGATCCCTATTACCAACAATAAGTCAAAATAAGTGTTGAAGGTGCATTATGTAATAAATCTAAAGCAACTGGCCTTAAAATCCTCCTAATATGTCACAGAGGACCAGGAATAGTGTTCATATAACATACTGAACTCACCAACAAAAATAGTGCAACAAAAATATTTGCATTAAAAAAAAAATTGTTTTCGCACCACAAAGTTTGTTTATGTTTTGAAATTATGTTTTGGCATGAGGCGCCATCTACTGCGAGTCTCAGCTTCCTGAGAAACCATGGGTTGCCAGTTACGTAGCTACAATTGAAATGAAACGAATGGAAACCTAAAAGACCTCGGTACGAATGTCAAAAACGCCAAGATAAAGTTTGCAGCAAAGCGAGGGTCTATATAGGACATGCTTTTGAACGGTGGAGAGAGTTTAAAGCTGAGAGGAATTTCAAAACGGATGCAGAATGGGCTCTTCTCCTAGACAGGTAAGTTCAGCTTGGCTAACTAGGTTAGCATCATAGCTTGACTGTCGATTTCTGTGTTTTGAACTGTTCCCTCGGTTTGGGAGGCTGCCGTACTGACGCACCGAAGCCGCCCGGAGTGGCTGCCATACCCGCTTTGGTGCGGTGGGAGTTGTGGCACCGGGAAGAACCACTGCGCGTGGTGGTTCTTCCCGGAGCCACAACCCCCGCCGCACCGACCACCGGCAGGTCTGTTCTGTCAGCGCCTGCAGCTGGTTCTGCTCGGCACAGGCTGTGGTGGCAGTTCAGAGGACACAGAGATGCGTCTTTTAGTCACTTTCTAATCTAACCTAATGGTCTTCTTCTGACATGCACAGAGAGAATAACAGCGGTAGCCGCGATACGACTCGCCGCAGTGTTTTGATTTTGAGTGTAGTAACCGTTTTTGGCTGCATTGTTACAGATGGCGCCTTTAAAAAAGTTTATGAACACATTTATTATTGCTTTTAAGACCCTTATTAAAGGTGAAGTAAGTAGTTTATAGTGCCATCTAGAGGAGACGCTGAAATTTACAACAAAGAACTGCTCCTCTGCTCACCCCCTCCCTTCCCTGAGCGCTATGGTATCCTCAGCTGGTCAAATGTCGTCCTTGTTGTCTTTCTCCGTGTCAGCAGATGAGGTTCGTGAGGCGAGGGAGAGGGCGAGCTACCGCGGCCGTAGCAGACGAAGCGGAGAGAGTGGAGGCGGGACTTCCGCTACAAGTAAAGAGACGCTTGATTTGTTATCTTGCGTTTGTCCTTACAGACTCTGGTAGAAACATGGCGTCTCGCTGCTAACAGTGGCTATGCAACCGACCATGTTATTTTACATGACTTTTTGAAACACTACGAAAATGAAACAAAAACTATTATACAGCGACTAGACAATGCAGGAGCACATAATATGTATACAAAAGTGGATTGTGGGTCATATAAACTCATAAATACTACACAGTGTCCCATTAAGGGTTCACATAGTTGTTGGCAACTATATGGCAGAGGCAAACACACTACAACGATCCAAAATGCATGCAGAAGGAGAAAACGAGCTGCATATTCACTAAAACTGCAGAGAACAAAGCACAAAAAAAAAAAATGCAATGTGATAAATGAGAAAATACCAGCAGGAGAGACAACACTAGCAGGAGCGAAAACACCAGCCTATTCAATAACAGAAGTTCTTCCAGTCTGAGGGGGCGCTCGCTGTCATGTAGCTCTACGACCAGCCGTTACGATACTCAGGGACTACTTAATTCTTACTTTATTAAAAGTCCTGGTCATGTTGAACAAAAGAATACAAGTTCTTCTCCTGAAACCCCAATGTTTTTTTTATGATCAGTGTTTTAATTTGACAGTAGTTTGCTCTGGGCATAGTGAGATTTTGTGCTGGACCAAGAAGGTGGCCGCTTTTTGTAAACACGATCCAATCTCAGAAAATAGTAGCAAAGATGAGGCAAATACTCAAGTAGTCCACAAAAAGTAATAAGGGAATCTACTAGAATAAAAACTCAATGAAAATAGTTGAACTTCACGTATGCTATTAAGGAATACTAAATCTATTGTTGATTTAGTCTAAATCTAGTTTAGTCTATCTGATGTCACTGAAACATCTCAGATGACTTAAATGACTTAATATGACTTAAACTAAATGGTATGTTATGTACAAGATTGTATCTAAATCCAAATGTGCTGTCAAAATGAATACTGGACCTGCGTGACAGACGTAGCTTTAGCTTACTTTGGTTGTGTACAAAAAGTGCAGAATGCATGTCAGGTTTGCTCAATATTATCTTGGGCAGAAAATGTGACCCAGCAGCGTTCTACTGTACACAAGCAGGAGGAGGATCCCTCAGGTCTGACAGTGTTGCTTTACAGAGGCTGTTTTCAGATGAAGGATGCATCATAAAAATAATGATACATCGCTTCTGTTCACAAAGACCAAACAGAGGCAGAGAAACAAAAAAAAAGAACAAAAATCAGCACATTTTACACACTGCAACTTGAAGTAAATCAAGTTATCGGCCAGTTATCCAGTTATCATCAATTATGTTGAGGGCTGGTGGTTGAGATGTATGAATAATGCAAGACACAATTAACTGTCATTTTTGAAACCTGATAATCGGCATTGTTTCTTTTACACAGGTAAAAGAAGCAATGTCGACTATCTGGACCATCTGATAGTCTAAGCAAACAAAGTCATCGAGAATGTGACACATCCAGGAACTAGACTCTGTTTAAACATTACAAAATTATATAACTACTGTCTCTTACTGGAATCAATGCACGGAACCGGCTAGTCCTTAACAGTATATGGTAAAGATTACTGCTGTAGTGCTCTGTATTACAATAATTCACTCCGTGGTCAGTGAAAGTATGAAGGCACTTCAATTCAGTCTTTAGTTTGTTGAAATAGCACTTTCTGCTCTACACTGATGATGATCAGACACGACAACTACACTATGAGTTGAAGCAGGTGGAAATGATGGTCACAAAAAATAAGTGATTCCTCTGAGGGAAAAGACATGTATGATTGCATCTGCCAAGTACAATAAGGATTAAAAATTAAAAGTTGTTTCAGAGACAAGCTAGACATTATGATTTAATTATCTGAGTCATTTAATTTACTAATAAATGTATACATAAGATTCATCTCCACAGCATGAAAGATGGGGACATTACCATTTGCAAATACACTATACAAAATACAAGACAATAGCACCGAGCTTGCGTTAAAGTCAAACAACAAGTCATACATAAGCTGGGTTTGAATTACATAGGAGCCTGACATGAGCTCACATGAAAATATTTAAGTCATATTAAAGTCATACATAAATAACCATAACCAACAACCATTAACCAAATAACGCAGAAACATGTAACAACCGGTCCCAGTGCTTGTTACAAACAAAGCACACACACACACACACACACACACACTCACACTCACACACACATTCAGTATACAGTATATATTAAAACAAAAATGTGGATTTTACTTTAGCAATTGAATTAGGAAAGTAGAGAGGGCAAAAAGGAAAGCAATCAGAAAAGCGCTTGGTGAAAGTGTTGTATAATGTCACCTGCCATGTTGCATTCCTGCTCACAAATTCATTTAGTATGAAACAAAACAGAGTAGAACGAAAGTTACGAATGTAACTACGGTTCTATGAGTCCTGTATGACCGCCAGAGGCGGTGCGCATTTCGAGTACCTAATACCAAAACATAGTCACCTGTAACCCTCCACGTGGCACCGGGAAGGCTACAACTTCCGGTGTCGTTAGAGGATCAGTTCCCAGAATTTTATCGCGAAAACACAGGGATTCTGAGTGACTGGAAGCTCTGGCGGTCATCCAGGATTCATAGAACCGTAGTTACATTCGTAACCTTCGTTCTAGTTCATCCTTACTGGCCGCCAGACGTGGTGCGTAAAGCACTGGATGACTCATACCAACAAGGTCACAAAGAATCCAACACCCACCTCACTCATCAGAGGCAGCAGAGCTCGGACGCAGGATCACATCCATGGATGGGGAGCGGCGACGTCGACACGATAAAACCGTGCTAATGTGCCAGGCGATGTCCACGATGCCGCAGCACAGATCAAATCCAAGGGCACCCCTCGCAGCGCTGGCCATGATGTAGAGACGCTTCTGGTGGAGTGGCACCTCACCCCAGATGGCGGGGGGCGGCCAGTGGCCTTATAGGCTTGCATGATGGCATCGACAACCCAGTGGGACAGCTGCTGTTTGGAAAGTGCATAACTTCTGTTAGGGCCACTATGACACAAACAGCTGTTCCGACCGCCGTATACCGGCAGTAGCAGCAACATAAGCTTCTAGTGCCTGGACCGGGCATAGCAGCTCTGACCTACCCTCCTCATACAGGGAGCCAAAGCGTGCGAGCTGGATAGGCTGGTTGAGATGCGTACGTGAAAGCGGGCAGGGATATGCCCAAGTCAACAGGCTCCGAGATAGCGGGAGCAGTTGTGCAGACAGGGTGCCCCCCTGGTGGTTGATCTGGGCAACGGTGGACCTGTTGTCCGATCGAACTAGCACATGCTTGCCTTCCAGTTGAGGCAGAAAGTGAGTGAGTGCCAGCTGCACAGCTTGGAGCTCCAGCACGTTGATGTGCACGTTGTGCCGGGCCGGCCACCAACCCTGGGCAGTCCTGGCCTGCCACACCACGCCCCACCCCGAGAGGCAAGCGTTGGTAGTGACCACCTCCCGGCGGGATGGAATGGCTCCCATCGGTACACCCATGGACAGAGAGAGGAGGCACTGCCGAGACACCCTGACCTTCCGGTACCCGTGCTACTTGGGGTCCAAGTGGACACTGTTCAGCCACATCTGCAGAGGGTGCAGAGACAGCAAGCCCAAAGGCACCACAGACGAGCAGCTGTTAGCCGTAGGAACTGAATAAATGGCACCATTCTGCCAACCCTGAAGAGGGGAAGGCGGAGGAGGATGTCGTCCAAACGCCGAGGTGCCAGAGTCCAGAACCATCCCCAGGTGTACGACCCGTTGGGATGGGTCCAGGCTGCTCTATTGAAAATTCACCTTCAGGCCCAGCCGGGCCACGTGCAAAAGCAGCCGAGCCATATCCACCTGGCTGAGAGTTCTGCCGGGGAACAGCAGAGGGGTCTCTAGGCTCTCTGCAGCAGGCTCAGGTTGAGCCTTCACTGCAGAGTCTAAGTGATGCCTCATTACAGACGTTTGCCTTCATGTCGAGAGAGTTAGGACGCACAATGTCCACCCTTGTCCAGACTCGCCGCCAAGTTTGGCTTGCTCAGTCGCCCCTGTCGGAGTCATGTAGGAAGGTTCTCTGGCTGTGCCGGTGGAACCAGGAGAGCTTTTTGGTCCAGGTGCTTTGGAAGCACTGGAGAGGGTTGCACAAGCTACCAAGATCAGCCAGCACCCCACTAGTTCCTTCTGCTCCATGTCGGCCGCCAAACTGTCCACCTTGGAGGACAGCCCGCCCCTCCCCTTCTGTTTGGGGGGGGCATCCACCGCCGCAGCTCCCTCACGCCGAAGCCGAGAATGGCTGGGCTGATGTGAAGGGAGATGGAGACGGAGGCAAGGAGGGCAGTGGCCATGGCCGTCCTCGGGATCAAGAGGAACCGCACAGGCGACACAAGGATGGGCCATCATGAAGGCAGCCAAAGCAGCGTCACTGGGAATGGGAGCGAACGCATTACCTCCACCAGCTTCAAACGATCGACAGATAAAAAGACGCCTGAGCGTAAACAGAAAGGCAAACATTACCGGGAGCAATACCTTCACCTGTTTAGAAAAGCTAACAGCAAACGGCTAACATACCAACAATAACACACCAAACAATAAATATTTGAATGCAGTCACATCAATTTTCTACATTTATACCCTTGTTTTTCAAAGCTAACTAATTCAGTGCCATTTCAAGGCATTTGGAGGCCCCTTTGGAGGATTGAAAAAAGTGCACAATAACTAAATGCAACATACTTAAACTAACACACACACACACATTTAAATGCTTTTATTTGGATCCAAATTTTACAAAAAGGAGAACAAGATCCAAACATTTTGGGAAGAAATATTGACAAAGTCTCAGGTTAATAAAGCAACATGCCATTACAAGACCAACATGATAAGTTAAAATATTACACCAAACACTTAAGGGTAAACAAAACATCTTTGTCTCCAGATTCGCATGCTACCTATGGTGACTGACACAGAGCAGAATTTAGTTTCTTATGTAACCCACCCAACCACAGTCCTCTCACCACATTTTTGTGGATATGACCTAAGCTTCCAAAGATTAAAGATATAAGTTTACATTGGTAACCTAGTTGACATATAAGACTCAGCAGTGGCTGGTATTTCAGTAGCTTAGAGTGCAGGTGTCCATATACAAATCAAAACAACAACCCACCTCAATAATGATGACATTTTTCAGAGTTTCATTTACAATTACAATGTCAGGAGTGTTTGCTATGTTTTTGAAATAGTCATTGTCATGAACATTGTGATGGAACCAATTCATTTCAACAGCAGTATGCTTAAAGATCTTACAGTCATGTCCTTGATTTATTTTTCCCAGGTCTTTTGTAACCAGGTCAACCAAACGGTCATGCCTGGCCACATACAGTCCTTTGTAATGATTACATCCATTCAGAATGTGCGCAACTGTTTCATTCTCCTGTTGATTTTGATGGAATATGCAATATGGGTTGTGTTTTGACGGGTACCATATTGCGAGGTTGTATTTTGTTGGGAGACATTGCAGTCGCGCTTTAACCATAAAAATTAAAATATCCTCTGGAATGGAAAATTAGTCATTACAGAATGGGAAACAGAATGATCTGCGTAAGGCAGTGCTGCTAACTTCCCTTGCAGTTTTAGGCTCGACCAGCGCTGCACGTTCTGCATTAGTCTGCGCTGGAGAAGAGAAGCTCTTGCGTGTTTGATATGTAGAAGTTGGGGTAAGATCTCGTCGTTCAGGATCACAAGAGTGGAAATCTGCGAGTCCGTTATGATGTTGTCAGTCAGGGGGGCTGTCGCTCCGTCACGGCCTTGCCAGGAAAGTTGTAGTCCGGTGCGATGGCAGAGATCATTGAGATCTAACCAGTCGGAGCACACTCCAAATCCGGCAGCCTTGATGTCAAGTTTTCCATTTTGCTTCAATTTGAATCAGAGAAACTGTGGTTCATTTTGGGAAGCGATGGGTATCTTGCGCCGTTTTAGATGTAAGAACAATGATCCGCGTGCCAGCTCCCTAACTGTCGGGTCGTCATTATTTAGCATGTTCAGGAGATGGCCTATCCTGGAGGAGTTATAGAGCCATTCATGATAGCCTCGATTTTCATGCGTACAGGGAGGGGGGCAGAGTCAATTAGTGTGATTCGCTGGATATATTCTTGGCACAACTCTGTGACCTGTTCATCCCACTCGCCAGCGATGTTGAATTTATGTCCTAAATAAGGATAGGTTTCATGACGATCATACAGTCGGATAGGTGCTTGCATTATTGTAAAATTGGGAAGTTTATCAAGCTTTGCTCTATACCATCTATTTCCTCCCCTCCGTCTTTCATAGAATGCCGCACATTTTGTAAGTTTAATGTCCAGATTCGACCATCCGACAAACTGTTCAGTGTGGAGGAGCATATTATGAATTACGGTTTCATCTCTCAAAACACACACACACACACACACACACACACACACACACACACACACACACACACACACACACACACACACACACACACACACACACACACACACACACACACACACACACACTCACATTAACATTAACTGCAAGGATCACAAACCTAGCTGGTTAGCTGCTCTCAGCAACTACTGAGAGGGGCCCCCCTGGAGGGGGATCCCGATAAGAGTGTCATTGCACCTACTGCATTGACCATCACAGAAATTAAAGGGGCACTCACACAGTTTGTCATTGGATTTTATTCATAACCAGTCGTTTTCTTGGGGTCCCAGGCCAGCTCAGGGCCCCAAGCAATTGCTTGGTTTGCTTGCCTTCTTGTGACGGGCCTGCTCATTTTACCTGGTGATGTACAATGTAGACTGTATGAAAAACAGGAAGCATTATTTAATAGTACAGCAAAGAAATGCATACATCAGCCTAACGATTGCACAGGAGCACACACATGCACACACACATACATACAGCATGTAGTTTACATGATCACCTTAGTGATAAATGACAGGGTTTGACGTCCTTTGTGTCACAGATGAAATGCGGGTGCATGAAAACATGTCATTGTCATCCTGAACAGGTTTGCTTGTTCAGTTAATCATGTTCTAAAATGTCACATTACATTCCAACAGTCAACAGGCAGAACATTACCATGCACAGTCAAGTCAAACTCAACTATACTGTTTGTCTGTACTACTGCCCGTGTCCCATTAGATAAGTAGTGGTTCATTTATCATTTATTACATGAACTAAGTTTCCAACTTGATAGTAATAAGTGGTTTGATTAGTATGAGGTTAGTTGTTAGTGTGTCGAGTGCCATTCACAGGCTTCCTCGCCTCCACTATATTTAAAATATATACATTTTTTATTTATGTATGCCTTTTTAAGGTAATAGAACAAAAAATCAGTCTCATTGTGAAAAATATACCTGCCCCAATTTCAACATATTTTTCTTGCTGCTATCTTATCCTTTTGTGGACCGGCTTCTTCAATTATTTCAAAAGATTAGCCAGGGCATTGAGAATGGTGCCACGTGCACACAGCACTAACATCAGGCTGCAGCTAGCTGTTTTGTTGACAAAGAAAATAATTAGGTTTATTTATGTCTAATTTCATGTAGGGTACATGGCCTCATCATCATATCACTGAAGTGCTTAAACAAAAATTGTTCTCATACCCTCTGGCTAATTGTCAATCAAACAGGTGTGGTATATGGTGAGGCATACAGTAGAAGTAGTACGATAGGATGAGATCACATTATACGGCATACCAGCAGTGAAAGTGCCAATACACACAAGATACAAGAACAAGCTGAGTACATTCTCCCTGTAGACATAGAGACACCCAGAGCCATAAATACCAAGGCTCATAAGATTGACTCATTTAGAGGAGGATGAGCTTCAGGAAAGATCAACACTTGACGTCATTGAGAGATTGTGAGATCATTTGGTTATTAAACTTTGGCGAGCCCTATATTTATGGGAAATTTGCAGACTCTAAGTACCAGAAGGAGTTAAGTATTAACTCTCACAGAGACATTATAGGTAAAGACTGTATTTTAACATGGTTAATATTCAACAGCATCAGCACATGAAAAATTGACAGGCTCCTGTGACTCAAGCGTCTAACCCAAGGACACATCGGTATGCTCCCGTTGAAGGACACATTATACAAATAACACGACATCCTGTATGTTTACGAAGGCCTGACAGAGGCAGAATAATAACATCATGTGTTACATGTATGGGTCAAAGAGTCAAACACGTGCTCAGGTATGATTTGTGGCCAAGATCACACCACATGCGGAGATATGGGCGGCATACGATCTGCCATGTGTTGATGGATGTAACCAAGATAAGATGAGAGATAACCTTCTCTTCTTTCGTTTGCTGTCACATTGCTGTAATTGTGGGGTTTGTCTTGTTGCAACAATCATAATAAATAACAGGGCCCCATTATGAAACTAGTTTATCAAAGCAGCATGTCCAGTACCTGTATGTCACATCTGTTAGCTCATCCTCTGACCCCTACCTGCAGGCATTTCAGTTGCTGTTTCTATGTCATATGGTAACCCATTATGTTCAGGAAACCGGTTGACCTCATAATAATTAGCTGTCACTGTGAATGCCTGAGGGTAATGTGAAGCAGGTAAAACCACGAGAAGCCAACTCCTTGCTATATTGTCAGAGATACAGTCCATCTTATAATTCTTGTAATTTAAGCAACAAAGGACAAGATGGTCAGTATACCACAAGCTTCTTTTTTAGGGATATCTACGAGCCATAAAAAAACCCAACAGTTAAATACACAAGCCATGGTTTGGTTTGGCATCCAAACTGCAATATTTTTGGTGCCTGTGTGTATTCTCTATAAAAAGAATCTGCATGGATTGAATTGTGTGCACAACTGTGTTAATACGCAACTTGGTTTTTTTCCCCGACCTACAGATGCACATGTAGACGTGTACTCAATACTCAACTAGACACACATCATCCATATAATCACATTTAAGGGATTGTTTCAGTTTTTTGGTTTTTTTTTTTTAAGTGAGGATGTATGAGGTAACGCCTCAAGACCTGCACTGGGAACCAGTCTGAGACAGGGATGCTCACTGCCATGAGGAACACAAGGATTTTAGCCATGTGTATTCTCCATAAATATATTCTGCATGGATTGGATTGTGTGCACAACATGTTTATAAGCAACTTGTTTGTTTTTTCCCACGTTTATGAACAAAGCATTAGCTGCCCAATTAACTGTCACAATAGGAATGACAGATACGGAAGCCAAACAATAGTTTACACAACAATAGTCATGGCATGTTTCCACTGGCTCACCTCGCCTCGCCTACTTTTTTAATTACCTGCACTAGCAGGGTTCCGCGCAAGCTGAGCCGATACTATGTGTGACTGCCAGCCACTGATTGGTGTGCCGTCACACTGAAAACAACTGCTTTACAAGTCGCTCGTTTGTGTGTGTGTCAGTAAGTCACTGCAGTTACTTACTTTTACCGTGCCGTGAATGAATGCCCAAATTACGCAGGTCTCACCCAGGCATTTCTGTGGCAGGAACAAGGAAACAAGTTCACTTTCCCACAAATTCAGACAAAATCTGTTGGACTGTTCATAGCCACCGCGTGTATGGGTTTTCTCCGGGTTCCCCGGCTTCCTCCCACAGTCGAGAAACATGCAATATTAGGGATTAGGTAAATTGGTCACTCTAAATTGACCATAGGTGTGAGTGTGAAAGTGTCTCTATGTGGCCCCTGTGATGGACTGGTGAACTGTCCAGTGTGTACCCCGCCTTCCACCCTATGTCAGCTGAGATTGGCACAGCACCCCCCTGCGACCCTCCTGTGGAGGAGAAAGCGGTAGAAAATGGATGGATGGACGATGAAAAGTCTTTTGCCACAATTAGATTTGTTATTTTAGCAATGCCATACAGTACAAAACCCAGCTACTACAGATTTAAGTATTTAGTGTGATCTCTCCTTACACTTGTACAATGACACAACCATCCCACACAGCAACTGTGCAGCTACAACCTTAGTCTTCTCATCCACTCTCCCCACGTCTCATCCACATACACAATCAACTATCTACACAAAAAATACATAAATTAAATATTAATAATCAGAGTCAGCGTGTCTCTCGCCCCATCTTAATCTAATTTCACTATACCAGTGTCTGAAGTATACATATGAGAGGAAGATGAGGATGACGAGAGAGCCTCCTATGAAGAGTCTGTAGCTGACTTAGAAAGCTCAATATTTTCTTAGGTGGTACTTGGTATAAAAACGTTTTAGAACCATTGACATTGACCATACCCATACACACATCAACAAGCTTTTGATCTCCTAATTATTACCACTTTAAATAGTCATGTAATCAAATTATTTTGGCTTCAACTAAGAATAATTTCAAACGCTGGTTCATTTGATCCTTATTTTGGTAGTGTTCAAAGTTCAGAAAATAATCCCAACAAGAACAAGTGTTTTAGTTCAAATTAAGAGCCTTATAGACAGTGTCAAATAGTTGATTGGATTTCATGTTTGTAGACTAAAAAACTAATTATGATGAAGACTAACTCTTGGATTCAGGTGATATTTATTTAGGCGACTACGCAAATCACAGAAATGAACCTCAGTTGTGTTTTCAAAAACACAAGTTTATATGGGTTTGTTGACAGAGGATTCTTAGTACAGCTTACATGCAGACAGCCAAAGAAAAAAAGCTTGCAGTGCAACAGAAGCATCCCTGGAATTTAGCATAATGGGAAAGGCAAGAAATACCCGAGAGCTCATATCTGGTCTCAAGGCAAGTTTTGTCCGACGCAGTGATTGGATGGCACTTCCCAACACAAAAGTATTTCAACTTAAAACACTCCAAATGTATTTCAATATTCAATATGTTTTTTCACAAGACTTGTGTACAAGACTGTTTCAAACCAACATTATTAATACAGTATACCTGTTCAATATGTGCCTGTTTTTTGTGTTGTTGTATTGTTTTAGTTGGTTTTTATTGTATGTCTCCTTCCAGGTATTATTGTATAAGTTCCTTGAATTTATAGAGAGGTGTTAGCAAAAATAATTTTAAAAATAGCGTGCAACCAAGGTGGCGCTCTGACTGTCTTATTTTCAGATAAGGCTACAGTGAATTATCTTCAAGTGTCAGCGGGAGGCCACACCCCTGACCAGGTCCTGATCGCTGAGGGATAACTGTAAGTTTTATGTAAAATAATTAAAAAAGATAAGATAAAATAAAAATTCACCAAAGATGAAGTACAGATTGAACTGGTGCAGAGTAACAGAAATGTGAATATTATGTAAATGTCACACCAAGTAAATTCAGCAATACTATGGAAGAAAATGTGTCATAATATTCACTTGTAATTGTAATTGTTATTAAAGCATTTTATTTTGTCTAAAGTAAATGTCAACATAAGCAAAACCAGTGCTGGTGCTTTTAGTTTGTCATGACTGGTTGCATTGGCTGGATGTTTCTGTAGATCTTGATCATAAAAGGTGATGAGCTGTCAGAGATGTGCACTGTTGTGCTGAAGAGGTCAATCTGGGGACAAGGCAGTGACAGAGTTAGATGTGACACTGGCGGAGCATGTGGACTTGATAACAGCACAAGAAAAGAACCCAAATCTTTACTGACTTTGTAAAAACTCCCTTTAACAGAAGAAGAAATCTCTAACACAGGGGTTTTCAAAGTTTTGATACCTGAGGGCCAATTTAGGAACCCAACATTGGACTGAGGGCCGCCAAAGGAAAAAAAAGGGGGAAAAAAACAGAAATAAATCCCATTTGTAATCATTTTAATGACGGACATTGTTCGCACAAAATGGACTCTGATAAATGTGTAACTAAATCAGAATCAGAATACTTTTTTAATCCCAGAGGGAAATTCTATGTGCCACAGTTGCTCCACCCATTGAAAAACAAACATAGAAATCACTATAAAGTATTCGAAATTAGGATAGTATAAAACTAGAAATAAAGGTATAACAACTAGAATGAAAGTAAATTATCGGAATACATTTAAAATATAAAATAGAAATATTATGATTATAATAATAAAGTAGACAGAAAATGTAAACATTAACTGTAAATTAAAGCATGTATCTCAAAAGTTGTTGGACATAAAATACAGTTTAGGGAGAGAATGTAAGTATGTATATGTATGATACATTGTGTGTGCGTGCGTGCATGCGTGTGTGTGTAACAATTATTTAGGAAAAACATTTAGCTGACACTTTTATCCAAAGCAACTTACATTGATCAATTCTCACATCTGAGAAAGGCAATGGCATTAAGGGCCTTGCCTAAGGGCCCACACTGGGTGAGGGTCCCTTAATTAATGTTTGTTAGTACATTATTAAGCATGCGGAATTAGATTTGTGTCAATATTTTGAAAACAATGCTTTTTGTGTTTGTGGGCGGGCCTCAGGAAGCTGTCTGCTGGAGTGACAGCTCAATGGCCCGGAAGTCGTCACAGGCATAGATATAATACAAGGGTAGTAGAGCTGGGACGACAAGTCCACTTCAAAAATTCGTCAACATGAATATTTTGCGTCAAATATTTTTTTCTGCTGAAGCCCCGTTCCAAACAACCTACTAGATGAACTCTCACTCCAGTCCAGTGGTGGCTGTAAATATGCACTAGAGCGCTCGTCTGCACTCGCGGAGACTCCTGAGTTTAAAACAGAAGAAGAAGAATTCATGACAATGGCAGTGGCGAGCTGTAGCGGGAGCACCGAGGAACAAACAGCAAAAAAAAAACATGTCTACGGTCTGCAAAAGTGTGGGAATTTGTTTACCCTTAACTCTACAATGCGGTTGTTTGCAGACTATGCAAATACTTTGGCTTACCACAGCAGTACAGCAGCGATGCACGAGCATTTGATACGAAAACACCCTGGAGCGATGTTTCAGGATGGCAGTTACTTACTTTTACCGTGCCGTGCCGTGCCAAGGGACCATAGTGGAAAGGGCCAATATTGTCAGTAGAGAACGTCAATTGGAGGACGTCGTTTGAGGCTACACCGTCATCTATTAAATCCTTTAGTGTGGACTGGGGCTTGTCAATAAAACACAGACTATCTGCAAGCATTGTTCAACATGAGTCAAGTCTGGTCACAGTAACACATCTAACATGAATGCCCAAATTACGCAGGTCTCAACCAGGCATTTCTGTGGCAGGAACAAGGAAACAAGTTCACTTTCCCACAAATTCAGACAAAATCTGTTGGACTGTTCATAGCCATAGCCATGGGTTTTCTCCGGGTTCCCCGGCTTCCTCCCACAGTCGAGAAACATGCAATAATAGGGTTTAGGTAAATTGGTCACTCTAAATTGACCATAGGTGTGAGTGTGAAAGTGTCTCTATGTGGCCCTGCGATGGACTGGTGAACTGTCCAGTGTGTACCCCGCCTTTCACCCTATGTCAGCTGAGATTGGCACAGCACCCCCCTGCGACCCTCCTGTGGAGGAGAAAGCGGTAGAAAATGGATGGATGGACGATGAAAAGTCTTTTGCCACAATTAGATTTGTTATTTTAGCAATGCCATACAGTACAAAACCCAGCTACTACAGATTTAAGTATTTAGTGTGATCTCTCCTTACACTTGTACAATGACACAACCATCCCACACAGCAACTGTGCAGCTACAACCTTAGTCTTCTCATCCACTCTCCCCACGTCTCATCCACATACACAATCAACTATCTACACAAAAAATACATAAATTAAATATTAATAATCAGAGTCAGCGTGTCTCTCGCCCCATCTTAATCTAATTTCACTATACCAGTGTCTGAAGTATACATATGTGAGGAAGATGAGGATGACGAGAGAGCCTCCTATGAAGAGTCTGTAGCTGACTTAGAAAGCTCAATATTTTCTTAGGTGGTACTTGGTATAAAAACGTTTTAGAACCATTGACATCGACCATACCCATACACACATCAACAAGCTTTTGATCTCCTAATTATTACCACTTTAAATAGTCATGTAATCAAATTATTTTGGCTTCAACTAAGAATAATTTCAAACGCTGGTTCATTTGATCCTTATTTTGGTAGTGTTCAAAGTTCAGAAAATAATCCCAACAAGAACAAGTGTTTTAGTTCAAATTAAGAGCTTTATGGACAGTGTCAAATAGTTGATTGGATTTCATGTTTGTAGACTAAAAAACTAATTATGATGAAGACTAACTCTTGGATTCAGGTGATATTTATTTAGGCGACTACGCAAATCACAGAAATGAACCTCAGTTGTGTTTTCAAAAACACAAGTTTATATGGGTTTGTTGACAGAGGATTCTTAGTACAGCTTACATGCAGACAGCCAAAGAAAAAAAGCTTGCAGTGCAACAGAAGCATCCCTGGAATTTAGCATAATGGGAAAGGCAAGAAATACCCGAGAGCTCATATCTGGTCTCAAGGCAAGTTTTGTCCGACGCAGTGATTGGATGGCACTTCCCAACACAAAAGTATTTCAACTTAAAACACTCCAAATGTATTTCAATATTCAATATGTTTTTTCACAAGACTTGTGTACAAGACTGTTTCAAACCAACATTATTAATACAGTATACCTGTTCAATATGTGCCTGTTTTTTGTGTTGTTGTATTGTTTTAGTTGGTTTTTATGCAACCAAGGTGGCGCAATGACTGTCTTATTTTCAGATAAGGCTACAGTGAATTATCTTCAAGTGTCAGCGGGAGGCCACACCCCTGACCAGGTCCTGATCGCTGAGGGATAACTGGTTCTTCTTGGTGCTCTCTTTTTTTTATCAGCACCCGCCATCTTTGGTGTGTTATGTAAATGTAAATGTAAGTTTTATGTAAAATAATTAAAAAAGATAAGATAAAATAAAAATTCACCAAAGATGAAGTACAGATTGAACTGGTGCAGAGTAACAGAAATGTGAATATTATGTAAATGTCACACCAAGTACCAAATTCAGCAATACTATGGAAGAAAATGTGTCATAATATTCACTTGTAATTGTAATTGTTATTAAAGCATTTTATTTTGTCTAAAGTAAATGTCAACATAAGCAAAACCAGTGCTGGTGCTTTTAGTTTGTCATGACTGGTTGCATTGGCTGGATGTTTCTGTAGATCTTGATCATAAAAGGTGATGAGCTGTCAGAGATGTGCACTGTTGTGCTGAAGAGGTCAATCTGGGGACAAGGCAGTGACAGAGTTAGATGTGAGAGACACTGGCGGAGCATGTGGACTTGATAACAGCACAAGAAAAGAACCCAAATCTTTACTGACTTTGTAAAAACTCCCTTTAACAGAAGAAGAAATCTCTAACACAGGGGTTTTCAAAGTTTTGATACCTGAGGGCCAATTTAGGAACCCAACATTGGACTGAGGGCCGCCAAAGGAAAAAAAAGGGGGAAAAAAACAGAAAGAAATCCCATTTGTAATCATTTTAATGACCAGATTGCAGTTCTACAGCTTACACTTATTGGTCTGTATCCAGTAATGTCCAATAACCATTTAACAAGCTTAGTAGCTCCTGGATTTAAACTATCAACTGTAATTCGTTGTAATTCATTGCCGCACCAACCAATGCTCTAACAGAACCAGACTCAAGCATGTACAGCATCTGCCTCGACCGGTTGGGGTGAAAGGAAAAATAGGGGACAGAGGAGAGGTGGGGTAGACAGAAAAGAAAGACCAGGAGCAGATATACAAGTTATAAGTTGAGACAGGACAGTTAGAGTCAGTGATGACATGTTTATAGAACTACAATGTAATTTATACACACATTGTGAGATTGTTGATTAAAAAACAACTGAAATGAATGTGGACATTGTTCGCACAAAATGGACTCTGATAAATGTTAAACAAAATCAGAATCAGAATACTTTTTTAATCCCAGAGGGAAATTCTATGTGCCACAGTTGCTCCACCCATTGAAAAACAAACATAGAAATCACTATAAAGTATTCGAAATTAGGATAGTATAAAACTAGAAATAAAGGTCAATCTTCAATCTTTATTTATATAGCCCACAGTTTGCAAAACATAGTTTGTCTCACGGGACTTCACAGGGTTGGTAACATCCTCTGTCCTTAGACCTTCGACCAGGGTAAGGAAAAACTACCAGGGAAAAAAAACCCTTGTAAAAGGGAAAAAGGGTAGAAACCTTAGGGAGAACCACAGGTGAGGGATCCGTCCAGGGATCCAGGGATCCGTCCAGGATAGGTTTTATTTTATGTAAACCTAGAATTTACTTTCATTCTAGGTATAACAACTAGAATGAAAGTAAATTATCAGAATACATTTAAAATATAAAATAGAAATATTATGATTATAATGATAAAGTAGACAGAAAATGTAAACATTAACTGTAAATTAAAGCATGTATCTCAAAAGTTGTTGGACATAAAATACAGTTTAGGGAGAGAATGCAAGTATGTATATGTATGATACATTGTGTGTGCGTGCGTGCATGCGTGTGTGTGTAACAATTATTTAGAAAAACATTTAGCTGACACTTTTATCCAAAGCAACTTACATTGATCAATTCTCACATCTGAGAAAGGCAATGGCATTAAGGGCCTTGCCTAAGGGCCCACACTGGGTGAGGGTCCCTTAATTAATGTTAGTTAGTACATTATTAAGCATGCGGAATTAGATTTGTGTCAATATTTTGAAAACAATGCTTTTTGTGTTTGTGGGCGGGCCTCAGGAAGCTGTCTGCTGGAGTGACAGCTCAATGGCCCGGAAGTCGTCACAGGCATAGATATAATACAAGGGTAGTAGAGCTGGGACGACAAGTCCACTTCAAAAATTCGTCAACATAAATATTTTGCGTCAAATATTTTTTTCTGCTGAAGCCCCGTTCCAAACAACCTACTAGATGAACTCTCACTCCAGTCCAGTGGTGGCTGTAAATATGCACTAGAGCGCTCGTCTGCACTCGCGGAGACTCCTGAGTTTAAAACAGAAGAAGAAGAATTCATGACAATGGCAGTGGCGAGCTGTAGCGGGAGCACCGAGGAACAAACAGCAAAAAAAAAACATGTCTACGGTCTGCAAAAGTGTGGGAATTTGTTTACCCTTAACTCTACAATGCGGTTGTTTGCAGACTATGCAAATACTTTGGCTTACCACAGCAGTACAGCAGCGATGCACAAGCATTTGATACGAAAACACCCTGGAGCGATGTTTCAGGATGGCAGTTACTTACTTTTACCGTGCCGTGCCAAGGGACCATAGTGGAAAAGGGCCAATATTGTCAGTAGAGAACGTCAATTGGAGGACGTCGTTTGAGGCTACACTGTCATCTATTAATGTGTTCTGCGAGTGTTTTTGTGCTTTTTCTGTGTTTTTGTTTTGTTTTTTCTCTTCCTTTTGGGGGTCCACATTCAGTTTATTTCTATGTTTAAGAACTTTATAAATGGCTTCTGATATCCCACATATTGGGTCTTCTGTGAGATTTTTGAGCTGGAATATTAGAGGCATGGGGAGTCCAATTAAGAGATCTAGAATTTTTGCACATTTGAAGCGTCTTAAAGCTGATCTAGTGTTTCTACAGGAAACCCACATGCGCACCAAAGATCAGGTCAGACTTAAATGTCCTTGGGTTTCTGAGGTATTTCATTCGAATTTCAATTCTAAAGCCAGGGGGGTTGCTATTTTAATTGGTAAGTCAATTCAGTTTTCAGCTTCTAAGATTATATCAGACAAAAATGGCAGATACTTAATTGTTACAGGTACACTATTCCATGTTCCTATCGTATTAGTTAACATATATGCCCCAAATTTCGATGATCCGCATTTTATGAATAAGCTTTTTGAATGTCTTCCCTCATTAAATAACAATCTCCTTATAATTGGTGGGGACATGAATTGTGTAATCGATCCCAATTTAGATCGCTCTAACCCGCGAACCCTGACCCCATCATTAATGTCGAGGTCTCTTTCTGATTTCATGTCTAAAAATGGTTGCATTGATCCTTGGAGGTTTTACAACCCTCACATCAAGGAATATTCCTTCTTTTCACAGATGCATCAGTCTTTCTCTCGGATTGATTATTACTTTATAGATTCTAAACTAATTTCTAAAGTACTTACTGTTAACTACCACCCTATTGTTATTTCTGACCATGCCCCTCTTTCTTTGGACATTCAGTTTTCCTCACAACCCCGGTACCCAACACCTTGGAGGTTCAATGCTTTACTTCTTTCAGATGATAAGTTTAATACATTCATTGCAGCTAAGATTGAAGATTTTATTACTATAAATAAAAATGACACGGACCCAGTCTCATGCTCACTGCTCTGGGAATCGTTAAAAGCTTACCTTCGGGGACAAATAATCTCATACTCTGCCCATTTGAACAAGTCCCGTAAGGCCAAATTGCAAGAACTCTCTATTAATATAACTAAATTAGACCAACAACTTGCTACTTGCTTCTCTCCCAGTTTAGCTAAACAACGTGTTGAGCTACAGACTGAATTTGATTTGATCACCACTAATGATGCAGAGCGACTTCTCTTACGATCACGGGCCACATATTATGAACATGGTGACAAAGCAACCCGGCTTCTGGCTCACCAGCTACGTCGCCAGGCAGCCTCACGTATGATTCTCCAGGTAAAAGATTCTTCAGGCACATTGCATAGAGATCCCACCACCATTAATTCGGTTTTTCACTCATTCTATTCCTCTTTATATAAATCTGAGTCTCCACCCGACACTACTGAAATGAATTCATTCCTAGACCGCCTCAATTTCCCAGTGATTAACCCAGACTCTGCTAAAGAACTTGACTCACCATTAACGGTGGAAGAAATTTTTCTCGCTATGAGAAACATGCAAAATAATAAAGCTCCTGGCCCGGACGGATTCCCAGTTGAGTTTTTTTAAAAATTTCAGGATAAACTGTCCCCATTATTGCATGCTGTATATAAGGAATCACTACTACATGGCACTCTCCCTCCCACTTTAAGACAAGCCTCCATAAGTCTCCTCTTGAAAAAAGATAAGGATCCGGTTCTCTGCAGCTCCTACAGACCTCTCTCATTAATAAATGTGGATGCTAAGATTCTTGCGAAAGCTTTGGCCTATCACCTAGAAAATATAGTACCAACTATTGTTTCACCTGAGCAAACTGGATTTGTTAAGGGGCGGCAGCTGTTTTTTAATGTCCGTACACTTCTAAATATTATCTACTCGAAAACTAACACAGCAACACCTGAAGTAGTGATCTCGATTGATGCTGAAAAAGCGTTCGACAGGGTTGAATGGGACTATTTATTCACTGTACTGAAGAAATTTGGGCTGGGTAATGTTTTTATCTCGTGGATACGTCTCCTCTATACATCTCCACAAGCTATTATTTCCACCAATAATACACAGTCTAGTTTTTTCACTCTTGCCCGTGGCACTAGGCAGGGGTGTCCGTTATCGCCCCTATTGTTTGCACTAGCTATAGAGCCCTTGTCAATCTTTCTGAAGTCCTCTTCCATTTTTACTGGGATTTCACGATTGGGCACAGAATTTAAGTTATCATTGTATGCTGATGATTTATTGCTGTATGTCTCGGATCCTGTCCTTTCCATCCCAACAATCGTATCTACTTTTCAGAGATTTGGATCATTCTCAGGCTACAAAGTAAATATATCTAAGAGCGAATGCTACCCTGTCAATGCTTCGGCATCAATGCTCAAACAGTCTGACATCCCTTTTAAATTTAGCCTGTCTGGTTTTAGGTATCTAGGGATCAATGTAACCAGAACCCTTAACTCTCTTTTTTCTGCTAATTTCCTGCCTTTAATGTCCAAAATTAAATCTGACCTCCAAAGATGGGGAAGCTTACCTCTATCGTTAATTGGAAGAATTAATGCAGTCAAAATGAACATTTTGCCCAAATTTCTATTTTTGTTCCAATGTCTCCCACTTTTCCTCCCAAAGCAGTTCTTTAAAACAATTGATCAAACTATTTCTCACTTCCTTTGGTGTGGGAAGGCACCCAGGATCCGCAAGTCCACACTTCAGAGATGTAAATTCAATGGTGGATTGTCACTTCCAAATTTTCAATTTTATTATTGGGCAGCACATATCCACAAGATTTCATTTTGGTTCAAATCAGTTGATTTGCCATGGTGTGATTTAGAGGCACAGTCATGTGTTTCATCCTCCCTAACTGCTTTACTTACCTCTTCTATTCCATCCAACCTCTCTGGCTTTACAAATAACCAAGTTGTTCGCTCCACACTTAGAATTTGGTATCAATTTAGGAAGCACTTTAAATTTAAGTCAACATCTACCTTAGCTCCGTTATTGAGGAATCATTTATTTCGACCTGCACTTACAGATTCAACCTTTTCTGTATGGCATAATAAGGGCCTGAAATGTTTTAAAGATTTTTACAAGGATGGTATTTTTCGCAGCTTTGCAGATCTCTCAGGAGAATTTAATCTCCCACCCTCTCATCTCTTTCGTTACTTTCAAATTAGACACTGCGCTAACGCTTTGTTTCCAGTTTTTCCTTCATTATCACCTGGTCTACAGTGGGAGGAGCTTCTAAGCCACAACCCACTTCAGAAGTCACTCATCTCTAAAGTTTATAATGACATCCTGTCTTTTGATTGCTCACCAGTTACCAAAGTCAAGGCTGCTTGGGAACAAGAGCTCGGTCTACACCTGGGAGATGACTGGTGGGACACTGCTCTTAAGAAAATTTACACTAGCTCAGCCTGCGCTCGTCTCACACTAATACAGTTTAAAGTATTGTTTAGAGTCCATTATTCCAAAACTCGACTGTCACAAATCTATCCCAGTATCTCTGACAATTGCGACAAATGCCATGCTTCACCTTGCAATTTAGCTCATATGTTTTACTCCTGTTCGTTACTTTCTCGTTTTTGGCAGAATTATTTTGATACCATGTCAAACATACTCTCTTTGACCATTAAAGTCTCCCCTCATGTCGCCATATTCGGGCTCCCGGAAGACCACAACCGGTTTACCTCTAACCAATTACATATTTTAGCTTTTACTTCCTTACTGGCGAGACGCCATCTTCTTCTCCATTGGAAGTCAACTAAAGCGCCTTCTAGCACTCAGTGGCTCAATGATACCATGTCTTTTCTGAAGCTGGAGAAGATCAGATATTCAGTGAAAGGTAACTCTGATAAATTTTATAACAAGTGGCTTCCCTTTTTAACATTCTTTCACTCTCTTCAGTCTATGCCTCCTGATTGATGGACCCTCACCTCCTTTCTTTCTTTTTATCATTATTATTATTATTATTATTATGTATGTGTCTGTTTTTTTTTTTTTTTTTTTTTTTTTATTCATTTATTTATTTTCCTTTTCTTCTGTCTTTTGGATTCCCTTGTATTTATGGTTACACCCTGTAGCTTAGAAACACTATTCTGTTTTTACATACAAGTATCCTCTATTGTTATTGTTACTTTATTTTAATTTATTTTTTCTATTAGTATTTGCACATTGTGTGTTGCCGGATTATGTTCCTATTGGGCCACATAGATAAAAAAAGAAAATATCCTAGGAAGCAGACCGTATACCTCACTCTTCATTCATTATGATGCACAGTATTTGTATTGTATCGTCATGTCTACATTTCCAACTATCATGTGGATGTGATGTAATATTCAATGTAATTATAACATTGTTTGCTGTGCTTATGTGCCTTACCTCCTAATAAAAATATAAAAAAAAAAAAGAAAATGGATGGATGGACGATGAAAAGTCTTTTGCCACAATTAGATTTGTTATTTTAGCAATGCCATACAGTACAAAACCCAGCTACTACAGATTTAAGTATTTAGTGTGATCTCTCCTTACACTTGTACAATGACACAACCATCCCACACAGCAACTGTGCAGCTACAACCTTAGTCTTCTCATCCACTCTCCCCACGTCTCATCCACATACACAATCAACTATCTACACAAAAAATACATAAATTAAATATTAATAATCAGAGTCAGCGTGTCTCTCGCCCCATCTTAATCTAATTTCACTATACCAGTGTCTGAAGTATACATATGTGAGGAAGATGAGGATGATGAGAGAGCCTCCTATGAAGAGTCTGTAGCTGACTTAGAAAGCTCAATATTTTCTTAGGTGGTACTTGGTATAAAAACGTTTTAGAACCATTGACATCGACCATACCCATACACACATCAACAAGCTTTTGATCTCCTCATTATTACCACTTTAAATAGTCATATAATCAAATTATTTTGGCTTCAACTAAGAATAATTTCAAACGCTGGTTCATTTGATCCTTATTTTGGTAGTGTTCAAAGTTCAGAAAATAATCCCAACAAGAACAAGTGTTTTAGTTCAAATTAAGAGCCTTATAGACAGTGTCAAATAGTTGATTGGATTTCATGTTTGTAGACTAAAAAACTAATTATGATGAAGACTAACTCTTGGATTCAGGTGATATTTATTTAGGCGACTACGCAAATCACAGAAATGAACCTCAGTTGTGTTTTCAAAAACACAAGTTTATATGGGTTTGTTGACAGAGGATTCTTAGTACAGCTTACATGCAGACAGCCAAAGAAAAAAAGCTTGCAGTGCAACAGAAGCATCCCTGGAATTTAGCATAATGGGAAAGGCAAGAAATACCCGAGAGCTCATATCTGGTCTCAAGGCAAGTTTTGTCCGACGCAGTGATTGGATGGCACTTCCCAACACAAAAGTATTTCAACTTAAAACACTCCAAATGTATTTCAATATTCAATATGTTTTTTCACAAGACTTGTGTACAAGACTGTTTCAAACCAACATTATTAATACAGTATACCTGTTCAATATGTGCCTGTTTTTTGTGTTGTTGTATTGTTTTAGTTGGTTTTTATTGTATGTCACCTTCCAGGTTATTATTGTATAAGTTCCTTGAATTTATAGAGAGATGTTAGCAAAAATAATTTTAAAAATAGCGTGCAACCAAGGTGGCGCACTGACTGTCTTATTTTCAGATAAGGCTACAGTGAATTATCTTCAAGTGTCAGCGGGAGGCCACACCCCTGACCAGGTCCTGATCGCTGAGGGAAAACTGGTTCTTCTTGGTGCTCTCTTTTTTTTATCAGCACCCGCCATCTTTGGTGTGTTATGTAAATGTAAATGTAAGTGTTATGTAAAATAATAAAAAAAGATAAGATAAAATAAAAATTCACCAAAGATGAAGTACAGATTGAACTGGTGCAGAGTAACAGAAATGTGAATATTATGTAAATGTCACACCAAGTAAATTCAGCAATACTATGGAAGAAAATGTGTCATAATATTCACTTGTAATTGTAATTGTTATTAAAGCATTTTATTTTGTCTAAAGTAAATGTCAACATAAGCAAAACCAGTGCTGGTGCTTTTAGTTTGTCATGACTGGTTGCATTGGCTGGATGTTTCTGTAGATCTTGATCATAAAAGGTGATGAGCTGTCAGAGATGTGCACTGTTGTGCTGAAGAGGTCAATCTGGGGACAAGGCAGTGACAGAGTTAGATGTGAGAGACACTGGCGGAGCATGTGGACTTGATAACAGCACAAGGAAAGAACCCAAATCTTTACTGACTTTGTAAAAACTCCCTTTAACAGAAGAAGAAATCTCTAACACAGGGGTTTTCAAAGTTTTGATACCTGAGGGCCAATTTAGGAACCCAACATTGGACTGAGGGCCGCCAAAGGAAAAAAAACAGAAATAAATCCCATTTGTAATCATTTTAATGACCAGATTGCAGTTCTACAGCTTACACTTATTGGTCTGTATCCAGTAATGTCCAATAACCATTTAACAAGCTTAGTAGCTCCTGGATTTAAACTATCAACTGTAATTCATTGTAATTCATTGCCGCACCAACCAATGCTCTAACAGAACCAGACTCAAGCATGTACAGCATCTGCCTCGACCGGTTGGGGTGAAAGGAAAAATAGGGGACAGAGGAGAGGTGGGGTAGAGACAGAAAAGAAAGACCAGGAGCAGATATACAAGTTATAAGTTGAGACAGGACAGTTAGAGTCAGTGATGACATGTTTATAGAACTACAATGTCATTTATACACACATTATGAGATTGTTGATTAAAAAACAACTGAAATGAATGTGGACATTGTTCGCACAAAAAGGACTCTGATAAATGTTTAACAAAATCAGAATCAGAATACTTTTTTAATCCCAGAGGGAAATTCTATGTGCCACAGTTGCTCCACCCATTGAAAAACAAACATAGAAATCACTATAAAGTATTCGAAATTAGGATAGTATAAAACTAGAAATAAAGGTATAACAACTAGAATGAAAGTAAATTATCGGAATACATTTAAAATATAAAATAGAAATATTATGATTATAATAATAAAGTAGACAGAAAATGTAAACATTAACTGTAAATTAAAGCATGTATCTCAAAAGTTGTTGGACATAAAATACAGTTTAGGGAGAGAATGTAAGTATGTATATGTATGATACATTGTGTGTGCGTGCGTGCATGCGTGTGTGTGTAACAATTGTTTAGAAAAACATTTAGCTGACACTTTTATCCAAAGCAACTTACATTGATCAATTCTCACATCTGAGAAAGGCAATGGCATTAAGGGCCTTGCCTAAGGGCCCACACTGGGTGAGGGTCTGTAGCGTTAGACATTTCTGCAGCGGTCTATCGTTACATAGTCTCCAAAGTGGTTAGCTAGCACCGGCTAGCTACTAATATTCACGGGAGAAAAAGGACAGACACACTTCGTCTTTTTCGGTCTGGGAACTCACTGACCATTTATTCTGCACACGCTCAAAAATCGACAGGTGCACGCAGGCACACATGACCTGCATGACGTCATCACGCAGGCTACTCAAACATGTCTTTGCTATGCATATTAATAAATATACTCCCACTCAAAGGCATGTTTATAGCTCTTTTATAGTGGTAATCAAAACAAACCAAAAGAAAATAAATCAATAATGACCCAAAAACATTTGGCATACTGGCAGTGTTCAAAAAAAACAACAAACAAAAACATGTGCCAGTTCACATTACTCTCCAAACAAATACCTCTTAAACGTGTCAAACTTGGCCTTTGTCACTGGTTTGGTAAGGACATCAGCTACCATGTTTGCAGTAGGGCAATATTCAATAGATATTTTCCCTTCTGTGTGTGCAGCCCGCACAAAGTGATACTTTATATCAACATGTTTGCTTCTTTGTCTGCATACTGGGTTCTTGGATAGAGCTATTGCCCCCTGGTTGTCCTCATATATTTTGACTGGTACATGCTGCTTACTACTCTGTATTCCTTTAAGGAGTTGTACAAGGTACATACTTTCTTGAGTAGCAGCTGCTAGTGCCATATATTCAGCTTCACAGGTTGATAGTGCCACGGTTGGCTGTTTCCTACTCTTCCACGAAATAACTGGACCATTCTCAGTTAACCCTGTAAGACCCACGGTTGTAAATTTACAACGTTACTTTAGCCATCCCAAAAAACTATCTGTTATATTTTATCTGTTTTTTTACCACATGTACATAGTCATTGGGTCTTATTGTTCAGTCTAACAATGTTAGTGGATGTTACATTTGTTTATAAGTCCCACTTTATGGCCATGAACGCAGAAAACTTTTCAAGATTTCCTCCGAACAAAACCTCTTTGTTTCATTGGACTGGATTCATCAAATTAAAGTAAGTAAAATGTCTTTTATATTTTTTTTGGATGTTATTATAATGTGTAGAGCATGTACATATTTAGTTATTGTGAAATAGATGCATCAAATTTCATTTAAAGCTTGTTACATAATTGTTGTAATTTTACAACACTGGGTCTTGGTGGTAGCAAAAATAGCAGGCTTGTTTCAATGGACACAAACAGGTTGTATTCACTCCACAACACCACTGCCTGAAACAGAGGATTTTCTTTATACATGAACAGTATACATTACATACATTATACCCTTGTGTTGTGTTCTGGTCAAATTTGACTGTTTTTAAAGTTTTATGTCTAAAAAAATACATAGTTAATTTGATCAGACTGAGCTAAAATCCCATGTCTTTGTCCACAAAGAGGATATCAACAGACAGTTCAGTTCTGGGAAAGGTGTAAATGTTCCTGAATGTGTGGTTTGGATGTAAGTGGGGGTTTGCATGTTTTTCTTTTACTATGATAAGTAGAGACCATAGGCTAAGACAATTACATTTACATTTAGGGCATTTAGCAGATGCTTTAGTCCAAAGCGACTTACAATCAGCAGACAGTATTGTCTGCCTTGAAAGCATTTCTACCTAGAAGACTTGGTCCACCACCCTATCTATTCCTTCAGGTTATGTACTACTATATAAAAAGCATATTTATACATTTTAATTCATTGCTTTTTTTTCCAGAATGCCACCAGCAAGGAGAGAGCCATGATACAGTGTGCAGGGTGTGATCCAAACTGGAGAGAGTGAAGTTGAGATGGAACTCAATGACACTGATGAGGTGATGAAGAGTCAGATGAAGATGTCTGTCAACAAGTGGACAAAGAAAACCAACCACCCATGGACTGTCCAGCTGATAATTACATGGACTTTGAGCCAAAAACAAACGAACACACCATGCACCGTGACAGGTGTCGCTGGCCGGAGAAATATTTCATCAGTCCCAACACTGATTTTTCTGGTCTGGATAGGATCTTAAGGCAAAGAGAGTCCAGCAACACAGACAGTGACATCATGAAGCCTCTGAATGCTCAGAAGAGACCATGCAAGAGATGTGCACACCTGCCATTGGATGTACGTAAAGACATGAAGACAGAGAGAGGATGCTGCAATAAAGGATTCACCAACACACAATGCAGCAAGTGCCTTTGCTTTTCAGAGGACAAGAACTGTTTTTAAGACTTTCACTAACAATGAAAGTTTGTCATGAAAAGAAAAAGGAATGAAGAAGTTGCTAGAAAAAGATAGAGTTTTATCCTGTTTATTTATTTATATATTTATTTTTAATAAATGATTTCATAAAAATATGACTAATGTGTGATTATTTTTAAATGTTATATACATTTATGGAGCTAAGTAAGCAATCAAACTTGCAAATAAACCCTTAGTTGTTGTGAATTTTTGTTCAGACAAAGTGAGCAAAAAGACAGAAATTCTGCTACCACCAAAGCCCAACGTTGTAAAATTACAACATTTCTCTAAAAACGTGCATAAACATTTTTTTTCCAAAAACTCTTTGATTTCTGCATCTAAGGCCTCCTACAACAACATCTGAATGGTCAAATAATTTTTTTTTTAGGTTTTTCTTAATTTGGGTCTTACAGGGTTAAGCTGAAGCAGTATCCAGTTGTGCTCCTCCTGTCATTTTTATCAGCTGCCCAATCAGCATCACTGTATCCTTCAAGCTGTAGGCTTTCTTCACATTTGTGGAAGTGTAGTTCTTGGTCCATAGTACCCTTTAAGTACCCCAGTAGGTGTTTTGCTGTAGTCCAATGCTGTTGTGTTGGTTCTGCTAGGTGTTGTGACAATTTACTAACAACCCAGCTCAGATCAGGTTGTGTACTATCATAATGTAGATCAAACTACCTACTATTTCTCTATATCCTGTTGAGTCAATAACTTCACCCTCACCGTCAAAGTTTAACTTTTGCTCACATGGGGTGGATCTTGGCTTACAGTAGGACATTCCAAAGTTCGCTAACACTTTCTCTATGTGTCTCTTCTGAGTCATTTTGATTTCTCCCTCACTCCGTTTAAAGTCGATACCCAGGAAGTGTTTAAGTGGACCCATATCTTTCATCTTAAACCTTCTTTTGTCTTTTGTATCACCGAGTAAGGCGTTGTTACTCGCAGCGATGATCAAGTCATCTACCCATACTAAAAGAATCACTTTCTCATTCTCACCTTCTCTGCTGTAGACACAATGATCGGCATCATTTTGTACAAAACCATTCTTTGTAAGGTGATCATGCAGTAACATATTCCAGTTACGTCCAGACTGTTTTAAACCATACAATGACTTGTTGAGTTTACACACCAAGTGTTGTCCTGTTTTTGATTTTGTCTCAAAACCTTCCGGTTGTTCCATATATACCTCACAGTGGAGCATGGAGGTAAGCAGTTTTTACATCCATTGGGTGTAGGGTAAGATCCTCTTGTACTGCCACCTGCATCAACGCTCGAACAGAGGTCATGTTGGCTGTTGGTGAAAATGTCTCTTTATCGTCAATTCCTTCCACTTGACCATACCCCTTTGCGACATATCTGGCTTTATAAATCTCAGATCCCTCTGGGCTCTCTTTCACTGCATAAACCCAGCGACCTCCCACTGCTTGCTTGTCTCTTGGCAGTGGAGTCAGAGTGAAAGTCTAATTTTCAGTCAAAGAGTTTATCTCCTCTTTCATTGCGTCGGCCCACATTTTTGATTTCTTAGAGTCCATAGCCTCTTTAAATGTTTTAGGTACACCATAAGCCACTCTGTAGAAATAATCTACATTTTCCTTTTTATCATCATCACACTCAGCTTTACACTGGTACTTCTTTAAGTGTTCTGGAGCCTTTCTCTGTCTTGTAGGATACCTCCTTTCTACCTGTTCTTCTTGAGTACTCTCTGTCTGAGTCAGACTTGCCTCAGCAGTCTCCTCAATACTGGACTCTTTATCCTCCTTAGGCTGCCGCTGTCCCTGGTTGACTATTGTTAATGGACTGTCTCCATAACTGTCAATGTCATAAGCAGTCTGTGTCTGGCTATCTGTACTACCTTTGGTGATGAATTTCACCAGCCTATGTTTTAGGACTTTTCCTGTCTCAGGATAATACACATTATATGCTGGACTATATTTGTCATAGCCTACAAAGACTCCCTTTTTACACCTGGAATCCAACTTCTTTTTATCCTGCTGATAAACATAGCATTCAGAGCCAAATATCTGCATGTTAGATAGGTTTGGTGTTTTTCCTGTGAAAACACGGTAAGGTGTCTGCTCTAGTCACTTACTGTAGCATCTGTTGCGGATTTGAGCGGCTGTTTGTACAGCATATGTCCATAATTGCTTTGAGAGATTACTCTCCAATAGCATGCATCGTGACATTTCGAATAAGGTTCTCCAACCTCTTTCGGCAGTTCCATTCTGATGAGGTGAGTAGGGTGCACTCGTCTCGTGCCTTATCCCATTACTTCTCAGTAGAGACTGGAACTCATGTCCAGTAAATTCCGTGCCATTATCCGATCTTATGCATTTTATCTCTGCATATGGAGCTACGTCTGCTATGAATTTTTCAGTAGCTTTTGTTGTGTCACTTTTTGTTTTGATAAAGTAAGGAAAAATCATCCCACTGTAATCATCAGTAAATGCTATTGCATACCTGTATCCATCTTTATCTGCTGGTTCGATAGGGCCACACAGATCTGTGTGTACTAGCTCTAGTACAGCTGTAGCTTTAGCATCTGCCTGTCTGTTTCTGCTCTGTGTAAACTTGCCCTGTGTGCATATTTCACAGTTTTGATTGGTCTTGTCATGTTTTCCTTTTATTGACATCCCTTCAACCACCTTTTCTAATTTTGCCACATCATCAAAATTACAATGACCAAGTATTTTATGCCACATTTGAATGTCATGACAACCATACACTTCATCTGCATTTTCATCTTCTACTGTGCTAAGGTAATACAGCTTACCATACACATCCATTTTGAACTCGGTACCATCCTTGTGGACCAGCCACACTGTCCTTAAAGTGGATCTCAGCCCCATTGGCTGTTGCTGCTTTGACTGAAAATATGTTTTGTGGAAACGATGGGATGTGGAGTGCTTGCTTGAGCCTCGTCTTCACTCGTCGTCCCTTGCTGTCCAGCAAGTAGACTTCTGCATCTCCCCTCATCTTCGCCATCCCGCTCACCTTGGTCCCGTCAGCAAGCTCTATGATGTGATCCTCGGGTCTGAAGCTCTCATCTACTGTTTTGAACTTTGTGGCGTCGTTGATCATGTGTGTTGTGGCGCCACAATCGACCATGAGACCCTTCTTATTCCCTCTTTGTGTAGGACAATCACTTATCTGGAAGAAACAGAAAGATGTAGGCTCCTCCATGGTGTCTTCATCAGCTTTCTTTACAGAGTCGCGGCCTCGTCCTCGACCACGCCCCCTTCCTCGCTGTTGTGTGTCCCATTTTCGTTCCTCTCGTCTCGCCTGGAATTCGCCAGGACATGTCCTGGCCATATGTCCCTTTTTACCACACGTGTAACACTCGATATCAGCCATGTAAATTTTCTTTCTTCTTCCTCTTCCTCGTGAACTCATTGTCCCGCGAGTGTTCATCACGCCGTCTTCTTCTACATTCACGTCACTCATTCCATATTTTTCAGTATTCTCGTAACTCCGCAGTTTTGTTTTAAACAACGTTACACTGCTATCTGTCTGTGTAATGTGCACGACGAACGGCTTGTATGAGTCAGGTAGCCCCTTCACCACCATGGCTATCTGAAGTCCATCACTAATATGCTCGTCTGCTCTTCTCAATGACGTGAATATAGTCTCTGCGCGAATGATGTAGTCCGTGATAGTTTCATTGCTAGTCTTATGTAGCGAGGAAAGTTCACAGTACAAACTCACAACACGGGGTTTGTCCTTTCCCGCATAGTGCCTGCGGAGAATCTCCAGTGCTCTTCTTCCATCACGCGTCGCTTCCCTCATTATTAATGACAAACTCTTGTTGTCTAAACATTGCACTAGCTCTGCATATGCCTCACCGTTCCTTGTCTCTTCCGAGGGAGCTCCTTCATCTTCCTCGTTTTCCTGCGGTTCCCCCAAGATAACCCGCTGGAGACCGCGTAACTCCATATGCGCTAGGAACCTCGTTTCCCAGAGCTCATAATTCTTCTCATCACCGTCGAATAAGAGTCTGAACCATCTTTGGCCTGCATGACTGGGCCCATAACCTGTAGTGTTAGACATTTCTGCAGCGGTCTATCGTTACACAGTCTCCAAAGTGGTTAGCTAGCACCTGCTAGCTACTAATATTCACGGGAGAAAAAGGACAGACACACTTCGTCTTTTTCGGTCTGGGAACTCACTGACCATTTATTCTGCACACGTTCAAAAATCGACAGGTGCACGCAGGCACACATGACCTGCATGACGTCATCACGCAGGCTACTCAAACATGTCTTTGCTATGCATATTAATAAATATACTCAACAGGGTCCCTTAATTAATGTTAGTTAGTACATTATTAAGCATGCGGAATTAGATTTGTGTCAATATTTTCAAACAACAATGCTTTTTGTGTTTGTGGGCGGGCCTCAGGCATAGATATAATACAAGGGTAGTAGAGCTGGGACGACAAGTACACTTCAAAAATTCGTCAACATGAATATTTTGCGTCAAATATTTTTTTCTGTTGAAGCCCCGTTCCAAACAACCTACTAGATGAACTCTCACTCCAGTCCAGTGGTGGCTGTAAATATGCACTAGAGCGCTCGTCTGCACTCGCGGAGACTCCTGAGTTTAAAACAGAAGAAGAAGAATTCATGACAATGGCAGTGGCGAGCTGTAGCGGGAGCACCGAGGAACAAACAGCAAAAAAAAAACATGTCTACGGTCTGCAAAAGTGTGGGAATTTGTTTACCCTTAACTCTACAATGCGGTTGTTTGCAGACTATGCAAATACTTTGGCTTACCACAGCAGTACAGCAGCGATGCACGAGCATTTGATACGAAAACACCCTGGAGCGATGTTTCAGGATGGCAGCAAAACGTATGCACTGTTGATTTTCCCCCTTGTTTTTGGTCCCAACAATGTGAGGCTTGAGGTCAGTGGCAAACTTGACTCAATGACACTAAAAACCATAGACCAAGCCAGAAATCTTGGTGTAGTTATGGACAGACCTGAATTTTAACAGCCACATAAAGACCATCACTAAATCAGCCTATTATCATCTCAAAAACATTGCACGAATCAAAGGATTTCTGTCTCAACAAGACATGGAAAAACTTGTTCATGCATTTATTCTTAGTAGGTTAGATTATTGTAATGGTGTCTTCACAGGTCTCAGTAAAAAATCAATCAAGCAGCTGCAGCTCATCCAGAATGCTGCTACCAGAGTCCTGACCAACAGCAAGAAAATGGACCATATCACACCTGTCCTTAAATCATTGCACTGGCTCCCTGTGTGTCAAAGGATCGAGTTCAAAATCCTACTACTAGTCTACAAGTCACTGAATGGTCTTGGGCCTAAATACATGTCAGAGCTGCTCGTTGATTATGAAGCGTCCAGACCCCTCAGGTCATCAGAGACAGGTTTACTCAGAGTCCCCAGGGTCTGAACCAAGCAGGGAGTAGCTGCATTTAGCTTCTATGTTCCTCACCTGTGGAACAAGCTCCCTGAACACCTGAGGCGTGCACCTGTCAGCTTGTTTAAATCAGGGTTAAAAACATTATTGTTTACTGCAGCTTTCTAATATTACAAATTTTAACCACTTTAACTTTCCTTTTTAATGATTTTAATAATTTTAAAGTAATGATTTTAAATTGCATTATTTTTTGGTTGTTTAATGTTTTAAATTGTTGATTGTTGATCTTAAATTGTTTAATGTTTTAAATTGTTGATTATTGATCTTAAATTGTTTAATATTTTAAATTGTTTTAATTTCTCAATTGATTGTTGAATTTATTGTGTTTAAATTTCAAATGGTTTTTAATTGCAATTTCTGCTTCATTTTGAGATGTTTTAAATGGTTTTAATTTCTATAATTTATTTTCTAATTGATTGTGTTTTAATTTCAAATGTATTTCCTGCCTGTAAAGCACTATGAATTGCTATGAATTTTTAACAAACCAACCCGATTGGAAATCATGTGCAACTTAGGTTTGTTATTGTGGTTAGTAAAACCTAGCTATATAATGGAAAATATCAATCTTGATAACTTGCGCAGGTAGGCTAGATAATGTAGCCTAGCCGTGATACACAACTAAGTCGTTTTCCGAAGAAAAAGCTGCAATTTCAACATGTTAAAGCATCCAGAATTACAACAACGTTAATAAAGTTTATAATAAACCAAACTGTTTGTAAATCCGTCAAGATTTCAGCGCGATGAGTGTTTACGTTTGTGCAGATCACCAACTTACCTCAGGTTCCACAGATCCCACCAGAGAGATGGACTGGGGCAAGATGGCTGCCAGTGCGGCCATTCAACACTCCGCCATAAAACATCTACCCTGTATTATATCTATGGTCACAGGCTCTGAGTCACTGTCCGTCTGGAGCTCGTTTTCCCCGTTGACATCATGGATGTAGATAATTGTAAGTATCTAACATTTGTCAGATTGTTTATTCGATGGCGTATTAGGGCCAAGTATGAAATTTAAAAAATAAATAAATAAATTATGGACCGGGGGAGGGGGGTAATATTTCGATTTTATTATTAGCTACTTTTTTCTCTAAATATTACCCCCCTCCCCCGATCCGTATTTTTATTTGGGTTTTTTTCCTACTTGGCCCTAATACACCGTTGAGGCATGGAGAGATTATGATGTTACTGTGCACTGTGGAAGACATTATAATAGGCACACTGAGAATAATTCTAAAAAGCATGGTGCTGGACAGAAGGAAAAATCAGTCAGGTCAGGTGGCTGATGCAACGCTGCAGGTTAAGTACACTACTGCCACCATCTGGAGTGAAGAACGTCCGGTTCTTGCCATAAAATGATCACGTTTATTCAATATACACTCAAAAAACACACAAAGAAAAACTTGTGGTTATTGTTGTATAAGGAAACAGAGTAACTATCCCAAAATAACAGTACAACTTTTCAATAAAGTGGCTTTAATTTGGCTCAGTTGTTATTTGTAATTTGGTTGCATAACTTAGTGACACAGAAGTAACATCCTGAGTCATCCAATTACACTAACTACAGGTATGCACAACAATCCGCCCTGAATGTGTCCTCAGATCTAATCACAAAAACCACATTCAGAGGTGTGTGAAGACACATTTGGTCACATTCCTGAGCTGCATGAACACAAACTGGTCAGGTAAGACACTTCCTCCTGCAGATGACGTCCACCCACTCTGTAATCTGAAAGTATTCGTTCCTATAAACAGTGCACATTGATTTATTCGTTGGCAATGCTACATAATTGTTATATTATATTTTTATGATTCATGGAAATATGTCAGAGTCCGCATAGGAAGATGTCTGGGTCCAGATCTGGACTGGGGTCCTCCAGTTCATGACCCCTTGAATCGTGGTCAAAGGTAAAGGTCACTGTTTAATAAACTATTTCAATGGCAAGACAAGTTTATTTGTATAGCGCCTTTCTTACACAAGGCAATTCATAGTGCTTTACAGGCAAGGAAATACATTGGAAATTAAAACAAATTCAATTAAAAAATCAATTATAGAAATATAAACAATTTAAAATAACTAAAACATTGAAATGTAATTTGAAATCATTATTTTGAAATCATTAAACAGGAAACTAAAAGTGGTTAAAATTGGCAACATCAGAAAGCTGCAGTAAACAACAACGTTTTCAACCCTGATTTAGGTGTTGAGGGTTATTTTGTCACTTAGAAATGGGACACCCCTTAAATGCAGATACGTCTTCAGACTGTAGGGGGCAGAATAAAGCAAAAATTGCGTCCAGTCTGTCAACTCCAAAAAAGAAGAAGAAGAACACATTTACGTCACGATTATTTATTACGATCCGTTTGTCAGTCAAGTTATTAGGTTGTCAGTTAGTTATAAGATGATACTCATACAAATACCACAACCACGGACATATTCAGCTGACAGTTACCACACATCACGGCTTATTGAAAAGTAAACCATAGCAAAAGATCGATGAATAATAATAAATGTTACGCAACAATGACGTCAGTAATCCATAATATGGGCCTAAACTAAGATAATGATTTCCATTAAGTGGAATGGTTTTCATCATTTTTATATCTCTCGTTTCGCTGCTTTCTGCGCCATCTTTGTTATGTGAAAACACGCAATGCATTCTTGGTAGCCCTTGCTCCCAAGGGTGGTCTCGGAAAATCTCAATATTGAGGGCGATACAGCCCTTAAACTTGCCCCTCAACTTAATATTTCTGAGAATCGGGACAGCACTTGCACTAGCGGGAGCGCACATTTTTGAGATTGAGGGTTAAGATTGAGAGTTAAGCAAGGAATTGGAATTCACCCTTAAACAAGCTGACAGTTTGTGCACGTCTCAGGTGTTCAGGGAGCTTGTTCCACAGGTGAGGACCATAGAAGCTAAATGCAGCTTCGCCCTGCTTGGTTCAGACCCTGGGGACTCTGAGTAAACCTGTCTCTGATGACCTGAGGGGTCTGGACGCTTCATAACCAACAAGCAGCTCTGACATGTATTTAGGCCCAAGACCATTACCATACCAGTAGCAAGATTTTAAACTCAATCCTTTGACACACAGAAAGCCAGTGATTTAGAGCTCACATAGAGTGGTCCTATCACACATATATGTTAGTTATGGAGGTCTACTTACATACATTAACTTGTTTTTATGGTCAAAAACCTCCTAGTTGCTGTAAATGAGCCGATAGAAATCTCTCCTCAAGCTCTCCTCAGTCGTGCTTCGATTGTTTTGGTTCACACCAGTCTAAAAAATGTTACACTGTAGCAAACAGACGTGGGTACGGTTTGCTTTCACATATGCATGGTTCTAAACTAACCAAAATAGACCGCAAAGACCATCGGCACCGGAACCGGACTAACCCCCGATTTCCACTGGGCACGTCAGCACCACGGAACGTAAGCGCAGCGGTCACCGGAGCTGATTGCTGCCACTCTAATCAATGTGAGCATTTCCACCGGGCATGTCGCGGCTTCTTGTGTGAATGCAGCTGGCTCGCATTAGCGTAACGCGCCCAGTGGGGATTAAAGTGGCAGATAATGGCGCAAAACCGTGCCACTGAGGTTCCAAGGCACTGATGCGCCTGGTGGAAATCCGGGGTTATCCCGTATCTCATACCCACAATGCATTAAACTAGAACGTTTCGTCCCATTTGGTTTGGTTGCTTTCACACCAGAGGGACCGTACCAAAGTAGGTTTACACCAACACTTTTGGTGTGCACCAAATGCTGTAGGTGTGAAAGCACCCTCAGACTGAAATCTCACACCCAGAAGACAGAGTGGCCGTTTCTCAATATCCATACTTGTACGTACTTGTCAGTACTTGCGTACTCCCGTACTTGTGAAAACGTCATCAGCCTCAGTCCAAGTTCTGTTCCTTTTCTCAAGAACGCGAGCAGCGAGTACGGTTCTCATGCCCAGAAGTGTTCTCGCTCCGCCCATTTTACCAAGTATGCATCGGGTGGTGACTTGAGCGTACTTGGGAAAGCCATATATCCCAGAATGCATTTCGGCGGAACACAGCAGGATAAAATACAAATATAAACCTGAAATAAATATTTTTCTGGAACGCAGTTTTGAAATCATTTTAGGCGAGAAATTAGTAATTTAGAATCCAAACGTGGTTTGTGTAATAAGATATGACGTATTTATAGTATGACAGCAGCGCTGTCGGAGGTTATCAGCTCTGCCTCGGCGGATGCTCGGTGCTCACAGTGCCCGGCACAGAGGAGTGTTACCTCGGCCTGTCCTGATGAAATGATCCGCTGGCTCAGACGGCTCCGTCATTACATACTTGGTGTGATCCATAGATTTGTTGTTGACATGTTTTGTTTTTAATGCAAACATTTTGACCTGACAGTGTGAACTTTTGTATAATATTGTTTAATTTATTGTAACTTTGAATTTTAGATTTATATTAAAGTCGCACTGACATTGTATATGTATTTACATATAATGGACAATATTTTATAGTGTATAAAATATTTAAAATGTGAAAATAACAATATATTTATTTATTAAAAGTATTTTATATGTTCATTCATCAACACTGTAGGTGTTGGTAATGAGGCTTAAAACTGCTCCTCATTATCAAAACATTGTTTTAACATTGTTTAAAAATGGCTTCTTCACGACTCCCCGCCACAGTCCTTTTTACGCCTTTGACCCAGAGTCAGACCCAGAGTCAGAAGACACTGTCACTCGTGAAACACCTCCACAACGGACGTTATTCTTCTGCGGTGCAATGTACGCAGCGGGATGTGCCCAGAGCAGGAGGAAATGCTGTTTACGTAACGAGAATGGGTTTATCTTGCTGAGCGCGAGATTACAATACAACACAGCGTTCTCAGCAATGGCTGAACGGTTTGTTTCTTGCTTCCTAAACGAGGTAATGGCGCAGATACCAGCAGTATACTTCAGACACTCTCAATGACTGCAAAGAAAGTGTGAATGGGAGGAGGGCACTCCCACAAACATGAGAACAGAGGACCAACACTTACAGTTTAGATGATGGCTTATATGGCAGCAAAATTACAACTGAATGTGGACACTTGAGTGTTTCCATCATATCAAATACCATTCAAATAATCTAAATGTGCATAAATCTGAAGAATGCTACGGTCAACGGACAATCCCACACTTTTACAAGAGGTCAATGACAGTTGTATACCTTAAATTGATCATGTTTTTTATTAAATCATAAATAAAATTGATTGTGAACACATGTCCCTAAAATCTGGTAAATATAATGCAACTGCAACTTTTATTATCTCACTTCCAATGCAACAATTACTAGGCAAGCGACATTCATACAGATGTCAATTTTTAGTTTTCACAGCATACAATAATATATTTCTTACTAATAAAACATACCATACACACACACTGACAATACTGGGTCGTAAAATAGAATTTCCTGGAGTGTACATTTCTAATCCACACACTAAGGCCAAAGACAAGCAAAGCTTAAGTTTGTTTACAGTAAGCACTAAGCAAACTGTACGAAATCCAGTAAAGTGATTTTAATGTTTGACAATCTTGCAAATTTTCAGTATTTCTACTACTATGGGCAATAATTAGAGATGCACCGAAAATTTGGCAACTGCAAAATTTCAGCCAAAAAACTTAACAGAAACAGGACATTTTGATGCTGCATGCGAGGACTGTGGCCAGCACACACCTGTCTATTCCTGCCTAGAGTCTGTCAAGATCAGTTTGGAACGCCAATAAAATGGTTCCAACAAGACGCGAGTACATGGTGGAACAGCACCTATCAAATGCTGGAAAGTCTCTTTACGCAAAAGGGAACTTTGCTGTTTACGGCGCAGCTTCTGAACTCCCTGTGATATTCCCTACACACCAGATGACATCATCTCTCTTCTGGCCAACTTTGAGCAGCTAACTAAAGAGATCTGCTCATCTGATGCATCTGTGGCAGACCTTATTCCATTAACTGCAGCACTAAAGCGTCATCTACCCAAAGAGGTTGAGACGGACCACGGAGTGAAAACAATGAAAAGTACACACTGAAGAGTCTGTCAACACATTTTACTAAGATATACTCGGATCCCCTTTATCGTGAGTGTACTCGATCCTGGTCATAAAGAGAATTACTTGGATGTAGGGATAAAATAGCACGTAGAGAAATTATCCAGTCTGTGTTGGACACGACGAAGCGCACAGGGTTACAGAATTGGAATAACAATTTCTTTCTGTGTTTCAGTTTCGGCCAACAGTTTTCATTTTGTTGCATCCTAACGATAATGGATAAGGTTATGTTCTGGAGAACACTGCAATTAAAACATGTTTTGACTATCACGTCAAATAACCATTGAAACACAATTTTGCCCATCTTTTATAAATATTAAAATAATCAGAGGAGTGTAAAACGGATAATTAGTGCAAGATACAATTCTACACAGCAGCTCCAGGTTGAGGGGTGCTTTTTTTTTACTGATGCAGATTGAATGAAACAGTGCAGAGAAGCAGCAGCGGCAACAGAAACATGGCAGGTGCATGGCCTGTTGCTGCTGATGCAGTGGTGCTGTAGACTGTCCTGTTGTGAAGAGACTGCACCGGCCGAAACACGTTGCGATATCCTGCTTGAGTCGGGAACAGATTCATCTGGTGGGATTAAGTGAAACGTTAGACTTTCCTAAATGAAAGCTAATAGTTCTCGTCTTTATTTAGACATTGTCACTAATCAATTTGTACTATGCATGTGCTAAAGTGCAACTACTTCCTGATACCACTAATGTATTATTGCAGTTTTTTTACATATATTAATACATTAAAAACTAATACAACAAAAAAATAAAAATGTGACAGCACTTCAGCTGTCCGCAGCTGAAGTGCCCTTGAGCAAGGCACCTGACCCCCTCACTGCTCCCCGAGCGCAGCTGAATGCAGGCAGCTCACTGCTCTGGGTTAGCATGTACTTCACCTCACTGTGTGCTGTGTGTTCACTAACTCACGGATGGGTTAAAATGCAGAGATTGGAAATTTCCCCACTGCGGGACTAATAAGGGAATCTCAATCTCAATCAATCTTCAGCTGAATGACCTCATACCTAAGGGGCAAAATATGTTATTGTTTAAATATCTGTAAATCTGTTATTTGTATCAAATGAAGGAAGTGTTTACACTTTAAGTGTATAATATTGAGTTTGTCAGTGTGCATTTTTGTTCAATATAATGAAGTAGTTTCAAGTGTATGAAGAAAGTCCTGTCGGCTGATATGTTTCATACAAGTGACCTGTGTGTCTGTTCAGAATAAAGTCTGCAGTGAATATGTGACCTACTGAAACAAACAAATATTTTAAGTGATGACACGTGCAAAAAGGTATTTGTGTGTGTTGTTTTGGAGCACAGTGGCGTGAAGACAATGTAAACCATCAAATCTGATCTGTAATTAATCAAATTGGACTAGGATTGGAACATTTTTGCAGGTGACGTGAACTAGAGCTGAAACGATTTTTGAAGCTTTTTTCGTTATTAAAACAAGATTTCTGATTGTTTTAGCTTCTTAAATGTGAATATTTTATTGGTTTCTTTGCTCCTCACAACAAAGAAATCATTAAAACTGAATCATTTTGGTTTGTGAACACAAGACATTCGAGAACATCACGATGTCCAGCTTTGACAAACTCTGATCAATGTTTTTTAACATTTTATGACATTTTATGGACCAAATGATTCATCGATTAATCGAGAAAATAATCGACAGATTAATCGAACACGAAAATAATCGTTAGTTGCAGCTCTAATGAACATAACCATAGACCAAGGCTGATGGCATTTGTGTGGACTGACAATTTATGAGTTTGTGGATTTACAGCATCTCTTCTGTCCACTTACCAGACTTTGGTTCACTTTGAGAGACTCTTTAAAAACTGTCCAAACCACAGCTTCATTACACGAAGGCGTGGTTAATGAGCCGTTGTAGCGGTAGTAGGCTTTTCTATTCACATTACCCAGCAATTCGTCGATGGAGATCTCTTCAGTGACATTAACTTGTTGGCCTGTATTGAAGCAAAGTTGCACATTGTGGTTCATCAACATCTGCGATTGTTTTGTGAAATGATACACATTAAATAGACATTAAGATTAATACAACTGTTTGATAAAATGGCAGTAAAATGTGTTTTTGAGCACAGGAGGTGACATCTCTGGAAGAAATAAAATAAAAAAATACATATGGCCCACATATTAATAACGTGTTATTGAGGGTTAGGGTTACAGTGGGGGATTTTTTGTACTCAAGTATAGTCGACAATCAGCCACAACCTTGTTTTCATCTAAATGCGCTGGGTCATGCTGTGATAGGGGAACGCAGGGACCGCCTACAATGACAAAACATTTGCTTCGTCTGTGCGCTCAAGATGGCTTATTTAAATGAAAATGAGCCGATTGGATGTGATTCGATGTGCGACTAATATCGTTGTTGATAAATGCAGCACACAGGATTGTGATGCCAAAGTCTGCTCCTGGAAACCTTTGCAGAAGAAGAGTGGGAGGTGACATAACGGGGAATGACCATGATCGGATAGCAATTAGATCATGACGTGGATAAGCAGGTGTAAATGCATGTGGTGAAGGGCTATTCAATCACATTCTGATCACAGAAAACGCATTCTAATGCCAGGTGTAAAGGGGGCTTCTGTGTCAATGCCCGACTCAACCACAATTTAAAAAACCCACCCACTCACCAATCGTTTTAATAGCCGAGAGGTATTGGGTCAGCTTCTTCCAGACTTCCATGTCAGATGGTGTACTCGTCTTCAGAGAAAAACAAGATGAGCAATTAAGAACAACCCGACTGTAGTCATGTCAGTTCTCCACACTTACTAGCCCACTTACCTCGGCATGCCCAGAATCGTCATGCCCAGAATCATCATGCCCAGAACTGCTGCTGCTTCTGGTCGTGTCCACAGCCTGAAAAAACAATATTGAAGAAAGGTCTTTGACATATTGGACCCACTTGTTGGATCAAACGTGAACCAGAGAGAACAAAATATATTCATTTATTTCAATCACTGCAGCTGTATGTCTTTTTGTGTGAGAGCCAGTTGGACTTCAGACTCAGTTAATGTGGCAACAAACAACCATCATGTCTCTTTCAGTTTGTGTTGGGTCACTTTTGGTGCAGCAGGTTACAACACAATAAACAATATTCTCTTGTTCTCCTGAACCTGGAATAACACAGCTTCTGTGTGCCTTAAAGGTCCATGTGTAAAATTTGGGTGCAATCATTTTTCTAACAATTTAGTTTTAATGCTAACTGACAGCTACATAGGTTCTCCAACACACTTGGAAGGGAAGGCTGATCAATTCAGCTGCAACTTCCACAATTAATGCTGCTAAATTTGACACACTGGACCTGTAAATCAATTCCAATCAAAGAGAATAATATAGTTAAAGCAAGACTTACAGAGGATCAACATACACATGAAAATGGAACTTTTTTGAACACCATTACATTTTGTTATCAGTTTCAACATCATAAATGAGAACTTGTCCATTGTGGATTCAAGTCCTGTAGTCTACAAACAAATGGAATGAACTACTGAATCATTATCATCAGAGTAAATGTTACCTCAATAAAGAATCCCAGAACTGCCAGGCCATCAGGAGTCTGCACTGCCTCCTCCAAACTCAAATCCTTCCTCTTGTTCACAATATGCATCTAAACAAAGAAATAATCACATTCTGATGGAAACAGACGTGATTACAAACCACTGTCTTTAATTAAACAGTTGAGTTTTTGTTGTGACTACCTCCATTGGGTATTGTTTAGAATCCACTTCATGCTCTGAGCCATGTGATTCTGTGCCCCAGTGGAAGTGGAACTGAAGGGTGGAGTAGACGCGTCCCAAACCTCCCCCCGACACCTCCACCACACCGTCATTCAAAACACATTTAACTGTGAGTTTGCAGAGAAGACAAAGCAATGGTTACACATGGGAATGTTTCAGCTGAAGTGGGGTTGTATGAGATACTTTAGCAAATTCCATTTGCTGTAAGAACTTGGAATTCCCAGAGATCATGAGGTGTTCCCAATCCTGAACTTGGATTTCCAGCTAGGGAAACGTCGTATACTTTGAGTTAGGATTCCAAGATCACGCCCTCATACCAACACCTCTTCCTAATTAACAGCATTTCTGTCTGTTGTACACATAGTGCCATTTAATTGTTATCTCTAGATTTGTTGCTACATGCAATTAGCATGTAAAGCATTGTTAGATGTGTATTTCTAATAATGGCTGGGTTGGTATACGTTTGCGTCTGATATAAAATCACTGATTTGGTATTTGTAAGTGGTTTAGTCCGTGCAGACCATCAGTGTAATATTTTAAAAACCAAAAAGGAAACAGACAAACCTGCATGTCCTGTATTAGTGATATACTTGATGGCGTGTTTGTCGTCAAACTTTGTGAAGATGAAGGCGTCAAGGTTTTTGTCCACCACAGTGTTGCGTGTCTCAATGTTGATGGGTGACTGGCTGTCACCATCGCAATGGGAGTGGTGCAGAAGGTGCCAGTGGGATGGCGTGTGCTCTGTGGGTGTAGAGGGAAAAATCCAGAGCTTGAGACAATCCTCAAAATCCTATTTTGTAACTGTATCAATTCAGTGATTCATACCACAGTGGTCGTCGTAGCACCAAGGATGACCTACAGAAGAGAAGAGCAGACATGTTCAGTGTCAATCTATAAATAATATAGTAGTTGGTGGGCAGAGGTCATGCATCTGCTTTAGTCTCAGGCAATAATGTCCATTCAAGGGAGTTCAAAGACTTCAAAGGTTGAAAGTTTTAATTATTTATTAATTGCATTCCGATTCTCAGTGGATATTCTTGCACATTTTTTTACAAAATCGGAGTCAAAATGTCCATCAAATGTACAGTCATGTGCCGTCAGGCAGACCAATAAGCATGCACTGTGTCTCCAGTAGTGGTTAGCACTCATGCCTTTGCAGCAAGCACACCCGAGTTCGAGCACCGGTTGGAACAATGGTCATATGGGGATTAGATAAATTGGACACTGTTGGCCATAGGTGCGAGTGTGGATGGTTGTTTGTCTCCATATGTGGTCCTGCGATGGCCTCGCGAACTGTCCAGGGTGTACCCCGCCTATCGCCCTATGCCAGCTTAGATGGGCACAGCACCCCCGTGACCCTCCCGTGTAGGATAGATGGAATTTGCCTTTTTATCATCAAATATTGACAGGGACTTAATTTCAACTCATTCTTCTTCAGTTCTAAAGAGTTTAAACACAACTTTTGCAAGAAGCTTAGGTGACCCCTTCCAAATCAGAAATCTATGTGATAAGTTTTGCTTGTCAATCATATTCCAGGTTAGTAACATTTGCTTATGTAATGAAGAGATTAAAGAACAATCATTTCCCTCGTCTCGAATAAATCAGAATATTGACAGAAACACTAGTTGAGCTGTAATATTTGGACATGTATACACCTTAAAAGGTTTATTCCAGTTACCCGATTATTGCCATCATTTTTAATCGTTTTGGTGTGCATGTAAACACACTCATGGATTCATTTGACAGTTGGGACAGCCCATATCACGATGCCTTCGATTTAGACTGAGCAATGTCAATGGTCATACTGTGGGACACTCGGTCCATTGGGATGGACATGATTAGAAACAACCCAACGAAAGCAAGTTTTATTGTTTTCTTCTTAAGATCCTGGTTCAACCAAAGGCTTTTCTGTGTGGAGTTTGCATGTTCTCCCTGTGTGGATTATTTCCTCCAAGGCTTAAACACTGCGTCACCTGCCTTTTATATACTGGCACCTTCACATTCTGATCCACAGGATCCAGAAGACTCTAGATATTGTCTAGAATTGTACCTGCTTATATGCATTATCATCTTACATTGCCCTAATCTGGGTCAGAGCCAGATGAATTGTAGTCTGGTGGTAAAGTCCCATTGAACAAGCTCAGATGGGTTTAGATCTCAGTGATGTCTTAACAGATCAGAATGGATTTTGTCATGTTTATGTAAGATAGTAATAGCTATAAGCAAGTTTTACACAGGTATCAGTAAATCACAAGTGACAGTGTTAAAGCCTAGGTCGGTCTATGCTTTACAAGTGTTGCTTATTTAACATTTGTGACGTTGGTAAAATCACTATATATACACACCCTGTGACAGTGTTCGCTGGTATTAACCAGCAAGTTTGTGGGTGTCAACTTGAATGTTTCCAGAGTTTTTCCAAGGAAATGCGTATTTATTATCACTATGCTACATTACTGTATTGCCTTCTACCTACAAGAAAACTAATGAGTGAGCCCTACTGCCAAGTATGGTCAGAAAGGAACTTCATTAAATCCCTTCATTTGTTGTTAGTGAATTTTGATTTGAATCTCTTAATGGCATTTAATTTCTTTAATGCATTTTATGTACATTACTGCTTGATCAGTGAGACACTGGCCTTTATCCACAGGTGTGTGTAAATAGTGTAAAAGCAATTACTTAGCATTTCTGGTCCTTGCCTTCAGAAAAGTCATTCTCATGATTATATTAAAGTCATAAGCAAATGTACCATTTGGATTGTGTTTAGTTTCTATATTGTGCGTTTGTGTTAAGCATTTTGAATTGCAATTCAAACATCTAAATGATCATGTCTGTTTTTAGTTAAACAGTACTTTATTGTGCAAGGCAGATTTACAACCTTAAGTGTGTCATTTTGACCAAAGATGGAATTTTCCAGCCACTACCAAAAGGGCCTATTTGCTATATTCTGCAGTCCAGCATTTCAGAAAGAAAAATTTACAAAAAAAGTTACCAAAAATATGATATTGCATTCTGTTTATTGGTCAAAAATTGCTTACAAAAGAAACTGGGTCATCCCTCATCAAGGATCATGTAAACAAAACCTCTCATTGGCCCACCATCTGCCTATGGCTGATACCATATATATGTTTGTTTTATTGACTCACTGGGAGGGAGAGGAGTTGCAGGTGAAGCAAACACTTCACGTTTATTGAGGGCTTGCGCAGGCCGATAAATGTTGCTGAGGCCTGTATCTGCAGGAAACCGCTCGACCTAAGAACAAACCAAACAAGAAATAAAGTTACATATTCATTATGATGAATCCAACACAAAATGTATAGATGGTCTTTTGGAAAGACCAAATTCCCAAAATAATTTCTAGAAAGGGAAACCAGAGGTTCCACCAAAAGTCTCATTCATTAATTTGAATGCAACAGTTTGTTTGACCAGAGGCAGTATATTTATCATAACATGTACAATTTCAATACTTTAAGCTCAAGATTTGGACTCAAATCAGCAAATAACATTACTAGACACAAGCGCACTGATTTGATATACATTTTTCCATATACACTGCAAGACCTGTATATGTAAAACAAAACATGGCACAGCAAAACTGTTCAACAGGGACCCTTTTCACTGCACCACACATTTGAGCTTAGCTGAAATAGTAACAGTGTTCGAGTGCAACAAGAGTGTATACAATTATGTTAGCAGACAAATACTCGACTGTGCCTCTCGTGGTACTCACTTAAAATAAGTTAGTTGTACATTGCAAAGCGGTTACAATTTTGAAACACATTTTTGATCATACCACCCTGCACCACTAGATCTCATATAGACTGGTTTACACCTAAAGATTTAGTTGCACGTTTCTACAAAAAAAACCAAAAAAACAAAATCAGGACATAACAGTTTAATTTCAATAAACTGAATCGATTTTTGGCTCTTACGGTGCTGGGAGAAGTGACAATCCAGAAAAGCTATCGAAGCCTGTTGAGACCCACCAACAACTCAAATGTCCACATTAAGCCAGATTAAAAAAAAAAAAACGTGTTTCAGAGACAAAAAGAAATAAAGCATCAACGAGGCGTAGTGGTTTCTGTAGAGATGAACTTGCCTAAATAACTAGTTCTGATCATGCAAGTCCAAATGGTTCTCCAAATTACACTCAACCACTTGTGTTTAAAATCCATCAAGAGGACTATGGATTTTCTGAAGGTATCCTTTTCAGGATGCCACTCAGAGTCCAAGACTCTAAACTGCCACATCCAAGTTCAAAGAGATTCTACATCAGAATACACAGGAGTTAATCCACTGCTGCCTCCATCAGGAAGTTCAAAGGTTTCAGCATTTGAAATGATTTGTTCAGATTTAGTGACACCTAATGTAACCAACAACTTCTTTGTCCCCCCCCCCCCCCCCAGAAAAAGGGGACATTTCCCTTTGGACTTGCCAGGCGTGCGCACAGCACTTTATAGAAAACACAAATCAGACCAGCAAGATTCAAACTCACCAGTTTTTTGTTGATCTTGATTGGCTCATGAAAGACCGTCCACACGACTGCTTCATTGCACTTGGGCGTGGTCAGGGAGCCCAGGTAGCGATAGAACGTTGTGAGGTTGACATTTTTGATTAGGTCATGAATCGATAAGTGATCCCCAATTGGAACCTCGGTGTCTGGCAAAAGTTTTCAAAGAGAGGAATTAAAATAGGCTATACATAAAAACACATACACCCGAAGTGCATCACCTCAGTTGGTTCCTTGGCATTTGAAGGTTAAAATGCTAAATAAATCAGGTTTGATGTTGCCCGTTATACTAATTAGTAACACTTAAGGTATAGAATTTATTTACTCATTGGCTGCCAGTTATTTTCTGTGCAGAACTGCCAAGCATTTTACAGGATTTACATAAACACCAAAAAGAAAGAGTAGACTATTTCAGACAGTCATTGGCAGCGAATGGTTGTATTTGAATTGATGTCTATCGATGTCATTGGCAGGCAAGGAGTTAAAGGCTGCATGAGGATCGGCAGCCTCAGCTGCTTTTTCACAACAAATCCTGCACTGGGTCTTGGACTTAGTCGAGTAGCATTGTATGAAATCATAGAGAGAACAAAATTCCACCTACTGTACCTAGTTTGTTTGTCAGATATGAAGTGAGCGTGTTCCATGATCCCGTCATATCTCCATCTTCTGTTGCCTTCAAGGAGAAACAATAAGTACATTTACAACATGAGAATGAAGAGCAAACCAGACCCCAAACCTCAGTCATGCATGAGGGCATCATCTACACGGGTCTTTTTAGTGGGCCGTCTGCTGAAATCCAGACCAGGGTTTGACCAGTTTAACACCAAACAATTTAAGATTTGTTCATGAACCCAAAATTCCTATTACATCTTCATTGTAGACCTCAGTTTGTAAGCAATGACAAATTTGGCTCGTTTGACACATTAGAGATTACAATACTAGTGTCACTACACCAGCTCTATGCACAAATAGAATTTAGAATAAGTTTGCAAACAAACATTTATGAAAAATCCAAGAACAGCGATCCCTTCCGATTGCGCCGTGGCCTCTTCCACAGAAAGACCTTTCTTCAGACTGACGATGTGCATCTATAAAGGGTGACATAAGTTTGAGGCATGAAATAAATATCAATCAAAGGCAAATAAACATGGCAGAAACATGGATACCTCCATTGGAAATCGGCGTCCGTTGATCATGTGCTCCGAGCCCGGATGATGGTCTGTGTCACCCCAGTGAAAGTGAACCTGGATTGTGGAATATATTCCCTTAAGGCCACCTCCACTCACTTCAACATTATCTCCAACTGTGAACTTAACTGTTAGAAAAGATACAGGAATGTCATTAAGTGGCATCAGTGCATCGCAGGTACTCAAAAGTCAAGAGTGTGGATTTATCACAAGAAAAGAAAAAGAAAAGTTTATTTCAAATAAGTCTTCCTTTGCGTAATTTTAGATGACTTAACATAATTTTTATCTGCACACACCAATCTGTGATTGTGAATTTCCCTTCTGTATTTATCACATCCTTAATGTGAACACAAATCAGGAACAGTTAAGATTCAACGTAAACCATCGTTTTACATTAAAAATAAACTAAATGAGATGCATTCTTTAAATTTGCAGTGACTCCCCTTTAGATGCTTTTAAGCATGAAAACAGGTTGACGCTATGTTTTATTTTAAACTTAGTTTTGATTTTATAGTTTTTTTCCACAAATGAGGTTTCATTTCAATACATGTCATTTCAAATGCCAGCGTCGCCTTCACCATGTCACAAGAGACAGCCTTTCCCTTTGTTTTGAATAAAAACAGCAATAAAACCTGGATTGCTCTATGACAACAAGCGGGCACTTCACTTCCTCTAAAATGTCATAAAATGGTCAAATATGTACTGTTGAATTTACATTTCATGACTAAAAGTGTACTACAACCTGGACTATTTGTTTGGAAAATGTCATTGTAGTGAGCAAGACCGTTTGGATGACCAGTCACAGACAGAAACCACTTTAGATCTGAACACTGGAGCCAATTCTGTCCCATGTGGATTTTGCGAGGACATCTAGAAACATACCAGCCCGTTTAGTCATTTGCTTCGCGATATAGCCCATTTGTTTCATATTATACACTAAATTAAAGGTTTTAAATAATTAAACATACAAAAAAGAACAGAGGGCACAATATGTATAAATAATTTGGCCTGAAATGAGCCTGACCCGTTTCAAAGACCAACAACTGCCACTATTAGTATATAGTGCAACTAAAATAAAACTGTATGCTGCCGTTTATGTTTTGTTGGAGAGAGGCCAAAGATGGTTCTTTTGATGGAGGAGGCAGCAGACCCTCATTAGAAGTCTACAAGGTAGGGTGCTAAACCCAGTAGGTTTAAGAGTGACAATAATATTAGAAATCTTAGCTTTCTAAGCTTAGAAATCACACTTTCAGAATCTGTAAATTACTCAAAATGTCCCTCAGTAGACTTGTGACCAGTTTCGCTATGGCTGGCCACATGTTTGTAGCATATAATCAAGTAAAAGGACAAAATGGCATGAGGAAACCTCGTTTCTGTACCTGTATGTCCATTGTTTATCATGGAGGTGATTTTAGAGGTGAAGTTGAGGTTGAATGCGAGCAGCTTAGAGTCCCTATCGACATATCTGGTGTCTATATCAATAGGAGACTGTCTTTTCCCATCACAGAAAGACCCAGAGATTTCTCCCCAGTGGCTTGGGGTGTATGACTCTATGAAAGGAAGAAAAAAAAACAAGTGTTAAGAAATTCAGGACAAACGTAAACTAATAATCCCTCAGCAAGTTAGAAATCTGTTCTCTTACCACAGCCAGTGTAGCACCAGTCACTTGCACGAGTCGAAACTGAAATATGGAAGATATGCCATGAATACGTCAAGACCAAATGCTGCAAACAATTACTAGATTTGATGAGGACTGATCTGCTTTAAATGTTACAGCTCCAAGAAAAGCCAAAGAGAACACTAGTTGGTTTCTAAGCCCAACCATAGGAAAAAACACATCCAATTTCAGCAGAAACAAGGTTTTAAATTCCATTTTTACTTTATTGTAATTAAAATTTAAATTAGCAACAGTTGTGAGGCATAAGACAAATGTTATAATGAAGTTCACCCTCAGACTACCTTTATCTAAACCCTGAAATGGCTTCTTTAACTAATTTCATGCAATTTTAAAAATCATTCATTCCCTCTAACCGCAATAAAATGCACTTAAATAAAAAGATTAAAACAAATCATTAATAGGATTAAAGTTCCCTTTGGCAAATATACAACAGTCTACTCAGATGTATATAAAATAAATAGCAAAATAAATGGTTAACAAATATTTAAACGTAATGCGTTTTACTCACATATAAGCAAAGCTCCCACAATGGAGCACAGAAGCAGGGAGGAGTGATCCATCTTCAGAAGGAAGGACATTCATTTAAAAAAATTAAGCAACCTCTTACAAGGAAACGTGTCCATCTGATGCTAAATAACTGACTGAGGTGACAAATCTTGTATTTAAAAGTGTTACAGCTTACCTTACAGTCCTGAGGTCAGGTCCCCAAATCTAAAAGACAGGTTATGTAAGAGTGAGGTATCACACAAAGATGTCAATTTTGAAAAGATGAACATTTTTTGAAGGTTGGTGATATAGAGGGGCATGTAAAGGGAGGGGGCCCACTGTGTATACAACACCTTTTTCAACACTGCGTTTGAGAGACATGAAACATGACCTGTTTGTCAGGACACTAACCAAAATACAGGTGTTTAAGGGATAGTTTTGAGTTGTACAGTAAACCCTTGGTTCCAATGGCCAGCCTGTGCTGTAGAGGCTCCTTACTGAAATGTTTCTGCTTAAGAAAACACTCTGGACCATTTCGACCAGGGGTTCTCAAAGTTTTGATACCTGAGGGCCAATTTAGGAAACCAAAATTGGACTGAGGGCCACCAAAGGAAAAAAAAAAAAAACAAGAAATCCCATTTGTAATTTTAATGACCAGATTGTAGTTCTACAGTTTACACTTATTGGTCTGTATCCAGTAGGGGTAGGGAAGAAAAAAAAAAAAGATTCACATAGAAATCGCTGTTCTAACCATCCACGATTCTGAATAAATTATTTTTGGAAAAAAAATTAAATTATTTTAAGTTTCTATTTTTTAAAAACCACACAAAATAAAAGTTTGCGTTATTTGTGCGGGGTTTATTGTTGTAACTTCTTGGAGAAAAAGGCAGCTAGTCTAAGCTTTTATTCATGAAAGTTATTTTTTGGTACAGTAAGTAAGTTTTTATTTGTTTTAGATGAATAAATGTTAACTTGTCTTAAGTTTGCCTTTGTGTGATCACATTATCTTATACAAACGCCATTGTTTTGACTATGCATTGTACCAATCGAATCGTGACCCTAAGAATCGGAATCCAATCGTGAGCCACCCAAAGATTCACATCCCTAGTGTCCAATAAACATTTAACAAGCTTCTTTCAAAAATGTTCCTGCGGGCAGCCATTGGCCCGCGGGCCGCACTTTGAGAACCAATGATTTAGACAGACTAAAATGGCCACCTAGAATCTTTAGTTCCAAACCAAAGAAAATCGAAAGAAACTTTCATCATTTATTTAAGGGGACACAGGAGCTGAGGCAGCTTTACTGCTGCATTGATGGGTCAACTTTGTGGGACTCAAGTAAATCAGAGCTACCGATCAAACACCAAAATCACAAAACATTTTAACTTTGTGATGAGTCTTAGCCAGAAACTCAATCCTAAGTCACTCCGTCAATGTGTGATAGAAAACGTGCTGCATAGAGATGAACTGTACTGATGTAAGTGGTTTGCGAAGTGGCAGTAATGTAGCGTAAATCATTTCAAGTGGCCATCAAACGTAGGAATAAAATTAATACAGATCATTTATACAGACTTCTCCAACTGGAAACTTAATTTTTTTAGTCAATTTGTAAACAAAAACTTTGACAAACTTATTTTGTGGAGAACTCACTTGTGACAAAGTTAAAACATGGCAGCACAGCAGCTAGCACTGTTGCCTTGCAGCACAAACGTTTGTAAACCTGTCAGAACAAGGCCTTTCTGGTGCAAAATCTCCATCAGTCCAAACTGAACTCCATTCAAAACTGACCATAGGTGTGAATGTGACATTGAAAGGTCACCATATGTATGTTTGCTCTGCAATAGGCAATACAGAGCATATCAATGATTTAATGCCAAACAGTCTGTCGCCTTGGGGGTTGTTTGGAGGAGCTTGGTTTAGTCTTTGTTCTAATGGCAGGCCCTGTGCTGGAGGCCTGGGCGGGCCTCAGGTATACACAATTAAGTCATTTGATCTCGACTATGAGAAGACTCTGTGGCGACAGATAAAAGTTTAGACTAAACACCAACACCTTCTTTGGACAGGAAGCCAAAAAGCTGTGTTCACAGTAATGTTTAACCCAACTTCTATTTACATACACACACGACACGCAACACTTGATGTTCTCACACACACAATGACACACCTTATTTAGCCAAGATTCTGTTTGAAAACATGCTGTACTTGAAGATGGAAGGTTTTTTTTTTTTGGTCAAATCCAAATTTGTATCATGACATCACATGTGGCCCCAAACAAAATAGGAAAAAGAAATTGATTTCTTATTTCCTAAAAATTAACAACTTTAACAGACAACTCAACTCATGGCATAACAAAACAAGTAAACCTTCTTCAGATAGTGAGTGCCCAGCCTCTGGCTCCGCCTGTGTTGATCCAACAAAACTCAAAGAGCTTCCCCCTCCCCCCTTTTTTGCCAGGTCACTCAAACATCTATAAGTTTGTTTGTCATTGACAGCCAAGTGGAAATTACCTGAAAGCCTCTCAGCAGGAAAATAAATATCTCAGTGAGAGAGCTCTTCCTTTTATTTCAGCACAAAGCTGGACTTCATCTGTTAATCAGCACGCGATTGGCTGAGCAATCAGCTGCAGGTTGTGCTGTCCACTGCATTTGTGTACGGGACGAAACAATATGTACGTCATTTTATTAAGTGTTGAAGACTCATGGGAATTCATGATCAGGAGAGGGGATTCTCATCTCATCCAGCTGTGTAAAACGTGTTGCAAAATGAATTTAAATCATTAAATCATCTAAATCTTTCATATTTACAGGTGAAACGTGTGCCATGCATCTCACTCGTGCAGTGTTTCTCAAATCTTTCTTAAAGATGGAAAACTATCATCACTCAAAATCACCACGACTACTTCACAGCCATATTTGCAACACCTAATATCATTTTTTAATTGGTAAACTCAGACTTTGGGTATCACTGTACTAAATCATTAAAACTAGTGATGCACCAATGACTCTTTTCTCTGACTGTGTACAACTACGATTACTTATTTGAGCACTTGTCGATACTGATTACTTGGAAAAACTTTGAGTTTGACACGGAAAGATGAATATAAGTCAAGAGGTCAATATTTCAGCTTTTATTTCCAGGTATTTACATCCAGATATGTTCAAAAACTTAGAGGATAGCCTTGTTAATGGAACACATATCCTTATAAATAATACTGATAGTTGCAAATCCTTTGCTGTGTGTCGTGCTGGTTCTTTAGATGTTTATTTTTTAATAAAAGACTTGTGTTGAAGGAGCTACTTTTCTTCTTCTTCTTCTTCTCCTCCTCCTTGACAGTCTCGTAGAGCACAGGTGGTGTCAGGTGGTAAGAGCAGCATCACACCTGATACCCCATACTGGTATCAGTATTTGTGCATCCCTCATGAAAGACTGGACCACAAATATTCCCTTCTCAGCTAAAAGCGTTTTACAATAACTTTCTCATGCATTTTGCATTGAAACTATACAATATTTGGGTCATAAAATGAAGGAAAAGAAGTGAAAAAAAAGTGATTAGGCAGTTAAAAACTGAAATGGTCCGGTTTGTTGCAGGCAGCCAGATTGTGACCAAGTTGTCAAAGTGTCCACCGTGCTCACAGGAGAGAAGCCACACTCCTGAAAAGACAAAGACCCATGAGTCATCACAGGATATGTTACTCAGCTGAGCCAACTCACACCTCACTGTCAGCCTTCATTGAGACTTACACTTGGAGAATTACATTCCTGAGTTACAGAGCTGTCAATCATCCGACTCCCTTGGCTTCAGATTGAAAACAGATGAAAGAGGTGCAACTGAAGAGCCGCTCATTGCTGCTAAGTACTAAGAGAGTACTTAATATACGAAGCAGCGAAAGTCTAACGCCTGTAGGTGTAGTTGGTGAGTACAAGTGTGCAGTCACCTTTGACTAAGTGAAGACTGTGATCTGTACATGTGAAGATTGTGATCAGAACGTGAACAAAACATTGTCGGGGTGAGGATATGATATGATGAAAAACAGCACTAAATGAGCAAAATATGATTAACATATATATATATATATATATACATATATGTATATGTATACATATATGTATATATATATATAATTATTATTATTATATAATATTGAAGAGACAAAACTGCTCAACATTTAAGAAGGTTTTGATGTAATGACACTAAATAAGTGTGTGCTTGGCTTTTATTCAGGTTCTCCGGTTTCAGTCCACATGTCCAAAAACATGCAGAGGTTAATTGGACACTCGACTGCACATTTCCCAGAGGTGAGAGAGTGAATGATTGTTTTTGTCTCTATGTGTTTGTCCTGTGATAGACTGACGATCTGTCCAGGGTGTGACCCTGACCTTTCAGAAAACTATATCGTAAGAACAATCTTTCCCCCTGCGGGTGGTGCTGAAGGACGGTTAAGTACAAACTGTTCCTGTTGACCAAGCTGTGTGTTGTCTTATATCTCACTCCTTCATCTTCTACCGCTTTATCCTCCACATGAGGGGGGGGGGGGGGGCTTTGGTGCCTATTTCAGCTGACATAGGGTGAAAGGTTTGGTCACAACCTGGACAGACCACCAGTCAATCACAGGGATAAATAACCGTCCACTCTCATACTATGGTCAATGTAGAGAGTCCAGTTTGCCTTATGCTTAAATCTGTATGTTTTTGGACTGTGGGAAGAAAACGGGGAAACCAATTTCCAAGAAATGTGTCTTTTTTATTTTTTTATTTTCTTGAAAATGAATTCTTGCATTGAGCAGACTGAAAGTACAGGAAGTGTCCTCATCAGTAGGTAATAGTGCTCTTTGGATTCTCCTGATATATGACACCTGAAATAGTGTCAATCATGTCATGTACTCATATATATATATATATATATATAAACATATATATACATATAAGCATTTATAACCAGCAGCATATGTACTTGGCAGTATGTCAGTGATCAATGTGATTTAAGAAAAGAGAAATCTTACTGATAGAGGGATCCTGTGATCTCATCGATGAGGCCACCTGCAATACATACACATGTTAAGATGTGCCAAAGTTGACAAAAACAAACACAATAGTTCATACACAGCACAAACTAAAAAAAAAAAAAAAAAAAAAAAAGTTCTCAGAGAGTGCAAATTTTCCCACCATGATCCCAATAATCTGTTCCTTCGCCCATCACCTTTCCCTGGAAAATGTTAATCAAATCAATGTGCAGTTTTGGATGCAATCAGTCAATCAATAATTAATATTATTGTCCCATAGAGAAATGTGTGCTGGACTTCATGCTGTGCATCCATCCGTTCATTCATCGATTTTCTACCACTTTATCCTCCACAAGAAGGTTGTGGCGGGTGCTGTGAAAATCTCAACTAACAGGGTGATGGGGGGGTACACCCTGGACAGTTCATCGGTCCATCACACTGACACATAAAGAGACAAACAACCAACCACTTTCACACCTACGGTCAAGCTAGAGTGTCCAATTTACCTAATCCTCCCCCCACAGTTTTTGGACTGTGGGAGACGGCCAGAGAACCTGGAGAAAACTCATGCACACATGGGGAGAACATGCAAACTCCATGCAGCCTGGGGGGGTGTCTGAGCTGCCTTGGCAGAGGTCTGCGGTCTCCGAGTGCTTTTCTAGTTTTTAGTTTTAAAAAAATATACCAACTAAACATAAAAACGTTTTGAGTGTTTTCAACAGCCTGTACCCAAATCTGCAGCCACTCTTGTGTGTGTGACTATTTGGTTTCATATTGTCAGAGCATTATGATAGGAACCAAAAACATAAGGTGACAATCACTGTGAATATTTATATACCTGCTGTGCAAATGGTGTCACATAGTATGGGGCAAAGGTAGCAGGAAGAGCATTCCTCCTGGAAAAAAAGAAGTGCTAACATGAGGAAGTGCTGTCGTAATGGAATACTGCGTAGGATTTGCAGTATTTGCAGGGAGGACGTGCTTACCTGGCAGTGTTCACAGTAATCTGACTCATCTCCCTCTTCACATGGACACATGTCGCAGTCATCGGAGCAGTGCTAGGACACACACACACACACACACAGACACACAAGGGTGAATGCACTAAAAAGGCAATTAACATATTCCCCCGATGCAATTGTGATGTCACAAACAAAACGAGTTGAAGCAAGAATAAAACAACACCACAAGGAAACAAATGTTCAACTTTACAGACACAGAAACCTAAATATGAAATTTACAGTTACTTTAAGCTTTATTTAACTGTTATTTAATGACATTAACAGCATCTTTATAGACCTTTGAGTAGTATACGAATGAATAACTTTAATAACTAACATACCTTTATTGGAGTAGAAGTATTACCCTTTACTCTCAGGTATGCCAAAAAAGGTGAACCAATCATTAGGTAATGATGCAACTAAACAAATAACTAATCCACAATAATTTTACGATCAACTGGTCATAAATGATCTAATCTAAGTACCTCACTAAGCCAATCTTTAGTGAGGTACTTAAATACTATTCGAGGGTAATGATTAGTGTTACTGTAGCTTTATTCATCACTATCATCATTTTACCTTACAAATGGAGCAGATGCTGCACAGAGAGCCGGAGCGGAACTGCGCTATTTCACCTTCAGCCTCCTCTTCTTCCCTCGTGTCGTCATCTTCAGCCTCATCTGTGACAAAGTCAGCAGAGTCAACATCATGTATATTAGTGCAGATATCATATAAGTCATTCCTGAATTGTATGAAAAAGACAACAATCACTTAATGGTACAACTGGCAATTAGTTCAATAATTCCATAATAATCCATAATGCGAAACCTGGTGATTTCTGGCCCATCACGGGAGGCACTGACCAATCACAGGACCGTACAGAACCAGAGGGCGGTTCCTACTTACTGTTATACAGCTACTCTGCATACAGGTCCCTTTTCCAGCACCTGCCTACACTGTAAAGACACAGTTTTTTGTTGTTGTTTTTCAAAATACGTTTTTAAAGGTTTTAAAGGAGAGACACACAAGTAATGTGTGTCTGTCTGAGAGGAACTTGGGCCATAGAGATGTCAGTGTCCACATTACCTTTTTGTTTGTTTGTTTTTGTTTTTTTAAATACTACTCGATATGTCTCATGGTTAGATATGTTTCTTTGTCAATCCTGTTAGTGGCAAGAGAATAACATCGACTGTCTGGCCCAAAAAAAAGTTGCCGCCCTTTTCCAGTAACCATTGATTTTTGGTAGTACTGGCAGTTGGTCAGGTCTAGGTTCAGCAACATTATGTGCCCAGAGAATGAGGTCAGCTGACTACCTGTATATAATGAATTACCAGCTGAATGGATTTTTTTCTTCCCTGATGGCATGGGCATATTCCAAGATGACTATGCCAGGATTCATCAGGCTCAAGTTGTGAAAGAGTGGTTCAGGGAGCATGAGACATCATTTTCACACATGGATTGGCCACCACAGAGACCAGACCTTAACCCCATTGAGAATCTTTGGGATGTGTGCAGTGGTCTGACTCTCCCATCATAAATACAAGATATTGGTGAATAATTAATGCAACAGTGGACGGAAATAAATCTTGTGACATTGCAAAAGCTTATCAGAACAATGCCACAGTGAATGAGGGTCGTAAAGCTAAAGGCGGTCAAACGAAATATTAGAGTGTGTGACCCTTTTTTTAGGTGGCAACTTTTTTTTTGGCCAGGCAGTGTAGTGCAAATAATAATATTTTATATTAGATCTTGCTATTTTACTGTAGCTCTGAATATGACAAAAACGCTGTGTGCGATCACGCTCTGCGGCGTATGATATGGCAACATGTAGCGACTTTTCGTTGACAGTACATTACACTTACACAATACAATACACTCCATTACACTTGACTGGCTGAAATCATGTTTTCCTAGTTTACCCACTGGCAGCCATGTTTTTCAGTGAGAGCGAGTCTCTGTGTTGCACGCTGACCCCGTTATTGCCAGACGTTATATCACATCCATTGACAGTGTGTGGTTCGATTCCCAGCTCTATTAGTCCACATACCGATGCGTCCTCGGGGAAGACACACCCCATGCTCCTGAGTGTGAGTGTGTGAATGGGTATGAAAGATGAGCTGCACATACAGCAGATGTACTGTGTGAGTGAATGGGTGAAACCGTAGTGTAAAGCAGCTTTGAGTGGTCATAGAGACTAGAAAAGTGCTATCTATCTATCTATCTATCTATCTATCTATCTATCTATCTATCTATCTATCTATCTATCTATCTATCTATCTATCTATCTATCTATCTATCTATCTATCTATCTATCTATCTATCTATCTACCAATGGACATTCAGTGATATACTGTATTTTTCCAGTACCCAGGAATAAACCTCATTGAGATTAAAAATCTCTTTTCAAAGATTATCGTGGCCAACACTAGCTAAATTAGGGCATGGATATAACATTTTTGAGCATACAACATGTACAAATAATAAAACCTCTTGCATAATCAGCTATTTTTTTCCCCAATAAAATAGGTAAAAAATGCATTCAGGCAAAACAATCCGATGTTTCTGCCTCCAACACAAGTATTTATAAATACTTTACAAGTATCCAATGAGACCAGATGCTTCAGTTTCAGTCCATTTTGATGGATCTGCTGTAACTGATTCACACACAAACACATTGCCACACAGACACATCTGTACAGTCAGACTCTGTAATAACAGAATTGAATCAATGACATATGGTCACAGAAGATGCATCTAGGACACATTTTAACAGTCATACTTAACACTATCCACATGCAACTGGCTCAGATAAACCCTTTACTCTTGCTTTAAAGAATAAAGGCCGCTATATGAACTACTGATGAGTAAGTGGTTCTCTCTTTTTTTTGGTTATCCCAAAATAGACACAGTGCGGTGCAGGGACCACATGGATAAGCTGGTCTATTTTAAGACTGACATGTGTGACAGACAGAGTTTTGACAAAAACTGCAGCAGGGTCACAATGAAGAACCCCAGATAAACAAGCATTTCTATTATCTACTAACATTTTCTTTATCTGTCTTTGTTACTTTGCTGTTGTTCTTGAGTTACACTATCTGTAGATTCATGTAATTTACTCCGCACTGTTCTTATTTATTCATTTAGGACAACACAGCTTAACATAGTCCTGTAAGTGAGTGAGTTTTATACTAATTACTAATTCTCAGCTCCAGTCCCTAGTTAGGCTTTTGTGTTTAAAATACATTATTAAAAAAATGCATATATGCATAAATACATGACAATACAGAGAAATACATCACAGCACACATACGTCGTTGTGAATTCCATAATTGAAAGCCTCTTACAGAAAAAGCAGAATGTACAAACATAGAGCAATAATGCAGTATTTTTCAGTAACCATTCACACTGCAGTGTTAGCTTTTCTACACTGGCTCCCTGTACAGTTCAGAATTCAGATCAGGCCCCATCATACCTTAAAGCAGAACTATGCTGGATGTTTAACCTAATTTAACAGCTTTGGAGTCATAGTGATGGCTAAATGTCTTGTTGCAGGGAGATCGGGGGCTGTCTCCACTCCACTTACTGTCTGTTAACGGAAAACCAGCCTTGCAAGACTAGACACACACACCTTGACCAGGTAATGGCTATAAGATCAAGGCAAGGCAGGAAGTGAGGAAGAGGAAATGACTGGACAAGGGGCCACGCGCAAGTAAATGGCTTTTTTTCAAATGGCGAGAAGTGAAAACAAATGCACATGACCAGGAGAGGGGAAGCATCAGCAGGAGAGATTTTTAAAAAACAGTTAGGATACAAAGGGTAGACAGTGGATGGATGGATGTTTACGGTGGTGTTGTAAAAATATGTACCACTAAACTGTAGGGGGAGCTCCTCCACTCGTTTTTTCTTTCACCCCAACCAGCCAAGGCAGGTGGCTGCACATCTTTGAGTCTGGTCCTGTCAGAGATTTCTCTGTGTGGTGAATATCGTGATTATTCGTGAAACGGCGTTACCATGGCAATGGTACAAAGTTACAGGGGAATAACAACAGGAAATTGATCCCTAAGGCCAACATGTGCTCAAATACTCACATATATTTTGACACGCTTATCAACAGTAGCACACCTTCATATCTGATGTATGTCATGGCACAATGGCTCCACAGCACGCCACTGTAAAATTTTAATTCAACAGCATTTGCAGTTGGTTTTAACTACACATGTTGATCAGGATGAGATCTACAAAAACTCTCTTGGACACATGATGGCTGACCATTATCGCTGCTTCCAGCTATATTTATTAGTAAAGTTATTATTTGTGTTCATCATTATTATTAGTAGTACTAGCAGTAGTTGTATTCTAAACTAATTTACTGTCTTCTTTTCTCTTCTGATTCTGTTACCTGAGCAGATATGTGCGTTCTACACTACTGTATATTATTTTTATTAAAAGTACTTTGCCAAAAAAAAGGACATACCACCATCTTCCTCTGGCCCAGCTTCATCCTCCTCTTCTTCCACAGCATCTTTAGCTTCCTCTTGCACAGCCACTTCCTCTCCCGCCTCACTTTCAGTTGTGTTTGCCTCCATATCCTCATCTTCTTCCTCCTCGTCATCAGAATCCTCCTCCTCCTCCTCCTCTACTGCTTCATCCTCCTCCTCCTCCTCCTCATTGACCTCATCATCCTCAGCAGTCTCTTCATCTCCCACATCAGAGGTCTCTTCTTCCTCCTCCTCCTCCTCCTCCTCATCATCATCATCATCATCATCAGCCTTTTCAGTCTCCTCTTCCTCAGGAGCATCCCCATCAGAGGTCTCTTCTTCCTTCTCCTCCTCCTCCTCCTCATCATCATCATCATCAGCCTCAGGAGCATCCCAATCAGAGGTCTTTTCTTCCTCCTCCTCCTCATCATCATCATCATCATCATCAGCCTCTTCAGTCGCCTCTTCCTCCGGAGCATCCCAATAAGAGGTCTCTTCTTCCTTCTCCTCCTCCTCATCATCATCATCATCATCATCAACCTCAGGAGCATCCCAATAAGAGGTCTCTTCTTCCTTCTCCTCCTCATCATCATCATCATCATCATCATCAGACTCCGCTTCCTCAGGACCATCCCCATCAGCGGCCTCTTCTTCTTCCTCCTCCTCCTCATCATCATCATCAGCCTCAGGAGCATCCCGATCAGAGGTCTCTTCTTCCTTCTCCTCATCATCATCATCATCATCATCATCATCATCATCATCATCATCATTATCAGACTCTGCTTCCTCAGGACCATCCCCATCAGCGGTCTCTTCTTCCTCATCATCATTATCAGCCTCCGCTTCCTCAACATCTTCATCATCAGAGGCCTCCTCTTCTTCTTCCTCCATCTCCCCTTGTTCCTCTCCTGCCTGCTGTCTCACAGTCTCATCCTCCTCATCTGACTCTTCATCTCCTTCCTCCTCTGCTACCTGTTCATCTTCTTCTTCATCACCTTCACTGGTTCCACCTTCTTCAACCACACTTCTGGCATTAAGTTTTGCATCGGCCTCAGTTAAGTCCTCCTGGGCAACCACGAGCCCAGAGAGTTGTGTGTGGGATGAGCAGAGGAGCAGCAGCAGGAGCTTCACTATCCAGCCTTTCACAGGTGACATCTTGGAGAAGTTACACACCACTGTTAATCTTCAAATCCACGGTGGAGTAATGTCTCAATACAGATTCTTACGGCAAAAAAAAACAAACAATCAGTGGGTTTTTAACACCTCAAAAGTCATAAAATGTACAGTAAACTTAGTTTCAAGCTGCAGAGAGAGCGAAAAGAGAGAGCAAAGAGCGAGGGGGGCGTGTTCAGAGCAGTGTGCTTGTCATGTGCATGAGTGACAGAGGCACATGTCTGGAAAGAATGCTTGTCATGCCCTTAATACACAGTAAGGTGGAGTGTGTGTGTGTGTGTGTGAGTGTGTGTGTGTGTGAGTGTGTGTGTGTTTGTGTGGGGGGGGGGGGTTGAATAATCAATGGAAATCATTTGAATAATAAAGAAGAGACGTTAAATTTCTATTGTGCAAAATCATAATTTGGGTGGAATTATTTTTCATTGGTTGCTGCATTCAAAGATAAAACACTGGACACTCATGCTCACTAGAGTTCCACTGCTTCTTGATCCAAAATGTTATAATTGTTTCTTAAAGAAACTATAAAACTTCTTTGAACAGCACACAGATGTAACCAGCCTCAGTCGTGCAGTCGACCACTACCAAACATTTCCTCCTCAACAAAATAGAGGACTTCCTCCAAGTCTGTGACAAGTCCTTATGGATTCGATGTGGTGCTGATATTTCCTTATTAAGTTCAAACCAACTTCAAAGGATGCTCTGTGTTTCCTCCTCTTGACAGAGGTTGCATTATTTTTCTCGAAAGCTTACATATTTTCTCTTCAGGGCGGCCATTCTGGACCACCTTGTTTTTACAGTAGCCTATAACTTAAGATCCATGTAATGTAAGAGTATTAAACGCCGCTCTCCAAGCAGAAAAACATTTCGTCGCCAAGGATAGTCATTCGAGGCTCGAGGGAGGTCTGAGGGAGCTGTAGCATCGTTCTCTTCTTCTTTGGTAGGGATGCGTCCTATTCCCTGCATCCAGACTTGTACCGCCACAATGGTGAAGTCAGATAATACAGGACATGCAAGTATACCAGGGTCTGTGCAATGTGCCGCGCAATGCACAGTATACTCGGGCCTTTAAAAGTGAGGTGAGGAATATTCAACAGTGTGACTCCATAACAGTCTTGCATAAAATACCAATTATTATAACTCCAATGACTTAATGGACAACAGCAAATAAATAAATGAATAAATAAAAGGCAAACTTAAGCGTGGCTGGTGGCTGATGTGTGTTGATATGTGTTGATATTTGTGATTTTAACAAATCTGGGCAAATTGTCTGTTGTGCTGTACATTGTTCTGCAGCCACTGCAGCAGTTTTCCCCAGGACAAATAGACCCACTGTGGACAATAAGTTACATTTGAAATGATATGATTCAGCTGTCCCCAGCCACAGGAGGGCACATCATTGTACTCATTGTGTCAGTCCAATGGGAGAGTTGTCATAAAAATGCAGGCAGGAGCAACACATTAATTAATTAATTCATTCATTCATTCATTCATTCAAAGAGAAAATAAGGTGGCTGTGCATACATGGCACATGCAATCAACCATTAACCTTGATTAAAACTCACAACCGCCTGTGGCCAGTGCTGAAGCTTTATAGAGGCAAAACATATTATAGAAATGCATATTTAACAAACTGCTGCCCAATAACTGATTTTTTAAAAATACCAAACCAACAGCTCTCACACAAAGTCCTGACTCTGAATGGAATATTTGCTGTTCAGGCACAATGTCAAGTTGATGCATGGGCTGGACGTAAATAGAAAGAAATGGAGATGCTGGTACATCTATATATACACATATGTATGGATATACATACATGTATACATATATGTATGTGTGTGCATATATATAAACATATAGTATATATGGAATACAAATCCTAATGTGTCTATTCTGATGACATGAGGAGCATGGATATGTAAACTTACATTCCTGGCAGTTGCTGGGGGTTGTTTTTTGTTATTACTGTCTTTATATGTGGGTTTCAGGAGAGAGAGAGAGAGAGAGAGAGAGAGAGAGAGAGAGAGAGAGAGAGAGAGAGAGAGAGAGAGAGAGAGAGAGAGAGAGAGAGAGAGAGATCAGAAAATAACATAATCCATGTGTGTGTGTGTGTGTGTGTGTGAGTGAGAGAGAGAGAGACAGATAGAGAGAGCCTCTGACAGGTGACATAGTGACAGGTGGCTCTGCTGGTTATTTACAGTGAGGGCTTCTTCAATAGCCCTGCTCCACGATGTGACCTTCAATAGAACTCTTGCACACTGTAACTTAGCACCACAGTTCACTCTTCACACAAACCATGTCCCCCTCTGTTTGCGTCACATGGTTTTTTGTTACCTTCACAGAGGAGATTATGTTTTCATGGCCGTGGGTTTCTCTGTAAGATTGTCCTTTTGTTGTTTTTACAGTTGCCGTTTATTGTTGGTATTATTGGCAGTTGGTCAGGTCTATAGGTTTAAGCAACACTATGTGCACAAAGAATCAGGTCAGCTGACGACCTGAATATACTGATTATTCCATCAATGTTTTTTTTCTTTTCTTCCCTGATGGCACGGGCATATTCCAAGATGACAATGCCAGGATTCATCAGGCTCAAATTGTGAAAGAGTGGTTCAGGGAGCATGAGACATCATTTTCACATTGGTTGGTCACCACATAGTCAAGATCTTAACCCCATTGAGAATCTTTGGGATGTGCTGGAGAACGCTTTCAACAGTGGTCCGACTCCCACTATCAATACAAGATCTTGGTGAAAAATTAATGCAACACCGGATGGAAATAAATCTTGCGACGTTGCAGAAGCTTATTGGAACAATGCCACAGTGAAGGAGTGTGAAAGGCGGTCTAACGAAATATTATTTGTGACCCTTTTTTTTTTAGATGGCAACTTTTTGGGGGGGCCGGGCAGTGTATGTTCCCATTACATTTTGGTAAGCCACTGATATACATGTATGTATGTCACAGCATACATGTTGCTTTAGACTACAGTTTTAACATTCACACCACTTCACTCACACTTTCATACAGTGCAACTATGTGCAGTGCATTTTCTTTAACTCATCTTTCACACCCTTTCATACTCTGCTCTCATGCGAAGGTGGGGTTTTGCCCATCAGGGTGGAGCCGGTAATAGAACTAAACTCTACCACTGAGCCACTGGACTAGAATGTAAAGAATCTATCTATGTATCCGTCAGTCTATTTCAAGTGTTACTCTCTTAAAATAAACAATTTATTAATTATACTGTGTGTAGAATTTATTGTGCAGAATAAAAAAAGTAACAATGCAAAAATACATCTTCATAATAAACGGAGAAATCTGCCCTTTCTCTTTTCAACAAAGTGTAACGTTGAGCAGCTCTGGAGGAAAATTTCTTTCTCCATAGGATTGAAAGTCCAAATATGACTGAAGACAAAAATTATACAGTGTGCACCAACTGTAACCCCGATAAACAATATCATAGATACAATATAACATATATATCAATAAAAATCCTATAAAACATATAACACCTCAGCTGTCTGAAGCAGTTGAAACTACAACAGCATAGAGAGAAATAGTGTTGCCAAATTAAATACTTAAAAAACATAATTCCAAGTTATAAATACATGTCTTTGGCAATAGAAGAAAAAAGATAGATTGCACATTTGACTGTGAAGTTTCTCCTTTCTTAAGAATCTTTAGTTAAACAAAGAGTCCAGTGTTGTATCCAGTCAGAGTGGATGATTCGTCATTAAAGCCCTCATCTCCGACTGATCCGAACAAGTGAAGGCACCATGGAGGTTGGATCAGGTGGTGGAAGTGGAAGCGGAAGGGAGGACATCTATGTCGTAGAAGAAGAAACACAAAAAGGTTTCTTAGGGTAGAAGGGAGCAAACACACACACACACACATGCAGACTGATGTGTTGTGTGGTACAGTACCTCTGACTGTAGGTGGTGGCCGAGGAGGTTTGAATGTGCTGCTCTGTGCCAAAGTATCCACAATCCAGCTGAGAGCATTAGAGCAGTACTCCATCTGAACAGAAGAAAACATTTTAAAAACTAGCCTTTTTTTTTACTGGATACTGAAGTTTGCAAATACTCCCACACCAAAGTCCATAGAGAAAATCAGTGTATTTTAGCTCGCTGGGACACAGGAGCTGCTGCTCTACTGCGGTCTCGTTAAATCAGTTTGTGTCACTGTGGTAAATCTGACTGAAGGATTGCATACACCAAATTCACAATCTAACATTGAACTCACTGATGGAGGCAGCAGTGGATCAACAACTCCTGTGTGCTGTGATGGAAAATCACTGATTTTCTATATGGACTTTGGTGGTGGGTAATGAATGATTAAAAAAAAATAAAAAATACACAAACTTTAGTTAAGAGTGGATAGACTTTATTAGGAGAGCCAATTGTTCACAGAAAGTGTCAGTGATAATGTCAAACCACATAACAAAAACCTGAACTATGATTTTAAAATAACAGTCTGAGAATCTGGGAAATGTATTCTTTTGTATTCTTGTTGGATCATACTTTTTTATACATAATCAAATGAATAAAATATGCTAAATATTATAGGATGGATTATACTGTATATTAATTAAAAACTACACAGAATCTACAAAGTTATTTTGAAAAAAGTTGCTCAATAACACTTCTTTCATTTTAAGCCTAATTATTCATATTATTTATAGGTAATTTCATTGTTTTTAAACACACATTTAAAATGACTAATAGTACTAAAACAGTTATTATCGGAAATTAAAGGTAATAATTGTACTATTAACAAATAGATATTTTATTCTCGAGTGTATTTACAGTGTATGGTTATTCTCCTTCAAAAGAAAACTTTTCACGGGTGCAGCTTTATACCCACGTATCTCTTATATCATGATACAGCCTAAAAATATCCAGATATTATGTACAAGCCATATCGCCCAGCCTTACAGAAATATTAATAGTGATATATATAGATCTCGTATGATATATATATATAAAAGAAAATATATTGTGATTATTGTTTCCATATTGGCCAGCGCTAACAGAAGTTGCGTTAATATGAGTTTAGCATGTATTTCTATGTTTACCTTTGGCCTGCTAGCATGTAATTGTATGGTTTCACATACAGCCTCAAGGCTCAAAGTGTTGCGTGACTCGCTCCTCACATTTTTCCCTTCACATCTACACCCTGATCTCACACATGACCTGTCTGCAATCTGACTGACAGAATTCCAATGTGGTGACAGATGTTAACCCATAAAAATATTAAAAACATGTAATGAATGATAAAAATGAAGGAATTTTCCACTTTACCTCATTCTCCAGAGCTCTTAGTCTGTGATCAAAGTCTCTGTTTTGACTCACATGCTTCAGCACGCCATCGACTCTAAATGATCAGAAATTCACACTTTTCAAAGAATGTCACTGCTTATGTGCTTAAAAAGGTGTAAGAAAGTGTAAGAAGGTGGAAAGCCCGGGCCGGGCGCACGCCAAAAGTGACGTAATATATTGTGTAGCGCTGGGAGTGGTGACCCAGGGGGAAAAGCCCTCCCGGTGATTCTGGTGGAGCTATCCCAGCTGTCCCAATATGTGAAACACAGATAAACGGACAGTAATTTTGAGGCCAATGTAAACGATATGCGTAAAGTTGTTGTTTACTACTGTTGCTAGGCAGCGGACGTTTATCCAGCAGTGCAAGTTGAATATTTTCGTCGTACGCCCCCATGTCGTTGCGGCGCATACTGCTACGAACAACACGGTGAGTATGAACGCCTCCTGGCGTGTGCGTAGGACGCGCGCCGTCTGCGGCACCCCGGGCCACATCACACGCGCGAGTATGAACAAGGCTTAAGACAGTGTAAGAATGTGTAAGAATGTGTAAGAATTAGGGCTGTCAAAATTACTGCGTTAACGCAGGATGATTAATTTGTGGAATTAACACGTTAATTTTTTTAACGCATTAACGCACTTTCTCACTTTCATCGCGCTACGAGTAGACGTGCAGTTTATGAACAGGCAAGGCGGCGGGCAACTGCTTGGGGCCCCGAGTCGATAGGGGGGCTCCCGGCACTCGGAGCCTAAATGCATCAGTGAGCAGCCGCATCCCCGTCTCCCTTAAACAACAATGGTTGATTTGCAATGACATCTCGGTCAGAAACCTCCCTAAAGGGGCCCCACGTCTCCTCACGTTAACCTGTGTGAAGCTGAAGGAAATGAAGAGGAGTTATCAATCAGGAAGTTAGAAGAGGAAGGAAAAAAAAGAGGATGAAGAAAGAAGAAAGAAAGACACACAGTTGTAAGTGGCGCTGCTGGCGCAGATAAATATATAATCATAACATTAACAGTCACTGTCTAACTAACGGGGACACAGACAGCAGCTAACATTAGCGTCAGAATGCTAGCTGACGCTAACGCTAACTATAAGAAGCAATGCTTCAAAGTGCTGATGAGGAATTTCCTGCTGTGGGTTTAGTACCACAAGAAAACTATTTAACTTCTATACTTTATATTTTGTTTATAATGTGAGTTATTTACAGTGCAATGTATAATAAAAAAATTAAGTTATTTACAGTATTTTATTTTTTCTATTTATTTATATTGTCTTATAATGTGTTTTTTTTTTTTTTACAATGTAATGTTTATTTTTTACTAAGTTTGTATAGGTTTTTACAAGTTATTTACAGTATTTTATTGTTCTTTACATTTATATTTTCACATACTGTATTTATCTCTCCGTTCCTACAACAATTTAAAGAGAAAATTCAATTTTTTTTTTCCATATTTACAAATGGTAATTAATCGTGATTAATCCACAGCTACCCTGTGATTGATCTGATTAAAAATTTTAATCTTTTGACAGCCCAACCTAGTAAGAATGTGTAAGGTGTACTCACTTGACAGACATCCGTTTGAGCCTCTCCGAGTCACTGCTTTTTTGGATCTTGGTCTGTGCAGTCAGGAAATCTTCCTTCTGAATGGTCTCCCATGTCATTAGCCTGTTTGCTGCTTTTCCTTTTAACTGCAATACTGACAGAAGAAGAGAAGGTTTGACACTTCATGACTCTACGGCAATAGGCAGAGTTGGCCCAAGGCACAAGCCCACTAAGCACACACACAAAAAACATTTTAACATACAGTATATCTTTAAATATATTTAGATAGGGGAGGGGGCAACTCAAATTCAGCATAGGACTTGGGCCAATACTGACAATAGGGATGGACAGAAGAAATATTTGTAATGGAGGGAATCCATTTCCTCCACACGTAAAAATTGCTATCCTCAAGGATTCTAAATTGATTAAAAACTTGTTGTATTTATATTATTCTGTTCCTTTATTCTTGTTTTAGTTGTTCTTATTTGGTAGATATTATTCTTTTACTTTTTTGCCACACACCACACTCTGACACACAAAAATGATCTTTTCTGAAGATGTACTTCCACACTAAAAACTGCTTCTTTCTTATGTTTAAGTACTGACCAAAATGGTGGATCTTGATGGAGGGCACTTTGCGGATGGTCCTCTTGATGAAGAGATTGAGGTGAGAGAGGATGATGAAAGGAGGGGCCAGTGAGGGACGAGAGTGATACTGAACTATCAGGTTGTAGCGCTGGAATTTCCAATAGACGTCGCTGTTCGCCTGCACTTCATTGAAAGTGTAGCTGTGTGGACACAAACATAGTGTTTTGCGCAGAGAAATGGCAAACATCAGTGAAACCATAGAGACAGAGCGAGACCAACTTTTACCTGAACATAGCAATGAGCAGGTTGATGAGCAGGATGTTAGTGACCAACAGATAGACGACCAGTAGAATCACCACCAGCCAGTTACTAGACATAGTCCTGCATGGCTCTTCACCACCATCAATCAGTGTCACGTTGTCTGTGCAGGGCATGTCCCAGTCCTTCCCCACTAACATAGATATGAAAATATGAAACGAAAAAAACATCAGTTGTGCGTTTTCAGATAGTTTGAGCTGGTTTGTAAATAATTCCTCCACTAGTTTAAAACCATAACAACATTTTTCCAACTTATATTTACATCATGCACACAAAAAACCCCAGAAAACTCACCATCCATTTCTTCCACAGGAATCTGTCCAAAAATGTGCAAGTACGGCCTGTAGAAAACCCGACGTAAGATGCGATCTGGACGAGGGTCGTAGGAGTAAATCAAAGCTTGGTTGGCTACTCCGTATGCCATGAGCCACACCCCCAGGAAGAAGAGGAAGAAGAAAACGTCCTTCATCTGGAAAAGAGGTAATAAACCAGGTGGATGTGAGAGAAGATACTCATGGCTTCTTCCTTTGGGGATTGACACAGTGGATCATCGGCTTCCATCTTGTCCTCTCCCTTGTGTCCTCTTCTGTTAAACCAATTGTCCTCCTCTTTTCCTCTAGACGGGCAGCTCCATCACCTCCATCCTTTGTCCAATAAAATCACTATCCCTCCTCTGCACGTGACCAAACCATCTAAACTTTCACTCTCTTGATTTATCTCAAAAACATTCAACCTGAGCGGTCCCTCAATATGCTTATGTATAATCCTGTCCATCCTGGTCACTCCAAGCAAAAATCTCAGCATCTACAGCTCTGGCTCTTCACCTCCCTTGTGCACTATCCATTGCTTTGGATGGTTGACCCCAGCTATTTAAACTTTTCCAAGCTGTACTCTTTGCATCTACCACCTGTCTCACTGCCATTAACACACAGGTATTCTGTCTTGCTCCTACTTACTCTTCTCTCCAGCGCAGACGTCCACCTGCTCCCTACTCTCACTTCAGATTACAATATCGTCAGCAAACAACAGAGTCCACGGAGACTCTTGTCTGACCTCATCTGTCAACACCATTGCAAACAGGAAGGGGCTCAGAGCTGATCCACGATGTAATCCCACCTTCACCTTAAACCTTGAATTAGTCACTCTCTCTGCACACCTCACCACTGTCTCACTGTTGAAATCAACAATTGCACAGACATTTTCAGACATTGATCATATTGAGGTAAAAAGATAAGAATAGAAAACTTTGATTTTATTTGATAAAGTTAGGGGCATTATTGATATAAATTAAGATTCCCCCTTAACTTGCCAACCAGGTAACTGCAAATATGGCATCTAAGTTCAGTGTTGAAGCTAATTAACTAAAATAACTTGTTATTGTGATACGTAAGTATTCTCTGGAGTAGAATGAGGGAAAGTTGAAGATAAAATGTTGGAATGCTGGAAAAATGTGCACTACAGATGTTTGCATACTTTCTATACTTGTGAAAAGAACCCAGGGATATAAGATTATATGGTTTTGTGATTCATTGTTTTTTGCTCAATCTTTGTGGATATACAGTGTGCAGTTAACTCTTATAGCTTGAAACCAGCACTGGTACTGTTCATTTTTAAGATACTTTGTCAGCCATCATGAAACTATAAGCAATTGGAATCATGTGACACCCAGAGCTCTATTGATTCTATGTACAGGTTTGGAGAGGATGGTCTCTGGCAGTGGATCCTCCCTCATAAGAGTGATAAAAAGTCAGTATCAGTGGCATCTTGCAGATCTTTCTTACCATCTTGCCAACAATGATGATTTTTGGTCCAAGCTGTTTGTGAATGGCAAAGATGTGAATGAGGCGGAGGGTGAAGACCATGTAGTCCACACACAGGATGTCCCGGCCAAAGCCATACGTCCAGTGGAACATCCTGAAACACAGAGTCATATTCACTGAGGTAACAGCAACACCCAGTGGCCAGCATGTAGAATAACATCATTGCCGAAAACATGGGGTGGAAGAGGAAGTAATATCCTGCAGAAATGCTTTTCCATAAGTTTAAGTTGTTTCATCTTGCCATCAGACAACATTTGTTTGTGTCATTTTTTACATCATGGCACATAGCAATTGTTGATCCATGGCTGCCTCCATCAGCTAGCTCAAATTTCTTATTTTGTGACTTCAGTATTCAAAATATTTGATTCAGATTTACCCCAGTGACAAACTAGGCTGAAGTGGACCAGCAGCTGCCAGAAAAACTTCAGTCTCAGCTTTTCCATTTCAGTGAGAGTGATCTTTTGTAGCTCAAGCATGTTGCAAGCCTGTTACACCTTTCATTTTAAGAGATTATGGTTTTTCTATATGTTCATTCAGTTCAATCAGTTTATTCAATTAAAATAAATAAATAAATGAAAAATAAAAACAATTTGGTTGCTATGACCATGATCACTCAGGTGATAGGGTGTCAATGTGATTTAATACAAGGGGCCGTGACAGCATAATTATACTGTGTGTATAATCCCACCTGCAGATTAGTCCAATGATAAACAGAATGATGGCAGTGAGGTCACACTTGTTCCACACGTCCTGTATGTACACCCTGATCCTCTGACGCCATGTCATAGTCCCCAAAAAGAACGTCTTAAAGAGAAAGAAAAGAGCAACTTTAACATATGGTGCACCAACATGAGCTCTGTACTCCATTTAAAACATCAAACATCCCATTATTCATCTCTCTGAGCTCACCTCCCGGATCTCCTCACACACGATGGTGAACACCCAGAAGTACAGCACATACTCAGTGATGGCTGGACCCGCGGGCGGAGGAGGCTTGAAGTCCACCAACAGCACGTAAGCAAAGAGCAGGAGGAAGAGGAAGTACATCAGGACGTTGCCTAAAAATGAGGTGACAGGTGCAAACCAGAACTGGCGCCATCTTGACACTATGAACGGGCGTTTCGGTGGTCTGTGAGCGATGCCTGTAAGGTAGGTGAAATAGTAATAAGACAATAAATATGATAAATAATAAAATAAATATTTCTGCAAATGGTTTTTGGTCTGTGTGACCCCTCAGTTTCTTTCTGAGCTGCAGTGTTTAAAGATGACTCACCTTTGATGTGTGCTGACCTTGGACTGTTTGCTTCTTGTGAGTCTGCTTCACTGGTGAGACAACAAAATGTTCATGTATCAGCACACTACATCATACAGAAAGCCATTTTTTTTCCAAATCCAAAGCTTCAAATCTCGTGCTCCCCATTCACTTGCTATGAGTAGGGAGCTTTAAAGAACATTCATGACACTACCGCTGCTGCTAGTGATATCATTGTTTTCGTGGATTTCTCTGACAGCACCTTTTAAGTGATAGTTCAGGTTTTTTGTTTGAGAGCTACTTAACATAAACATCTTGCTGTTAGTTTCCTAACCACTACGCCAAGTTTGTGTTGCTGAGGTAAATCCGAACAAAGGATTTCAAATAACCACCCCTTTTAATATATACACAAAATGAATATATACTGCTATATATTGAAACTATTGAAAGCAGCTCGTCTTAGTATAAAGGAGTAATACATGTGCTTGATGTCAGAGAAGGAGAAGATGGTGGTGCCATAGAGGCTATCACTGTCTCTGCCCGGTCCGTCCTCATTAGACTTCCCCTCCTCCTCCTGCTGCTGGTCCTCGTGTTTCCTGCGAGTTTGAGTTAAATTATATAATGTTATGCACTAATCATGAGGATGTCAAAACAAAAACACCATGGGTGGAATATATGCACTTTACCTGAAAGAGATTAAGTTGGTGTAGCAGATTACGGGGCAGAAGAAGGTGAGCAGGAGCTTCCACACCTCTGTGTTCCTCTTCATGTCACCCCACCAGATCTGAGACAACAGAGACTAGAGAAGAAGAGGACATTTTTATTATCTGAAAGTAAAATACTGACAGTCAGCAACTTTTGTCAAGATTTTGCATATAGGAAAGAGTAATATTATTATTATAACAGAAAAATAGCAAATGCACGTACATTGATTCTTTATTCGGTTACAAATGCTAAGACTAAGCTTAAAAAAACAGTTAAAAATCTTGACTATGCACCTGTACTCCATCATTACTGAAGAAAAGTCGTGCGTCGGCACCCATGCCCATCTGCAGACAGGTTGTGCCCCCCCATACTGGAGACTTCCTGATCAGCAGAGTGAAAGAGCGACTCTCATTGCTCCGATAGCAAGAACTGAACAGATCTGAGTGTGGAAGAAAAAACAGTTTATTTTAACGCTTTGTGTTAAAATTAGTAATAGAGCTACAGCAGTGAGCTACAAATGCTGATTTTATTTTTATGGACTTTGGTGCAGGAGAGTGACTCCTTTACAAAATGACACAAACTTCAGTTTATAGTCAGAAAAGGTCAATTGGTGAGATTACGCAATAAATCATAGATCCAGGTGCAGGTTAGATGAGCCCTTTGTGAAGCTGCTTAAAGGTGGAGTAAGTAGTTTATAGTGCCATCTAGAGGAGAGGCTGAAATTTACAACAAGTAAGTAAAAGAACTGCGTGTCTTTACAGGCTCCAGTAGAAACATGGCGTCTTGGTAATGCAACAGCGGCCTGTGACCATGTTATTTTACATGACTTTTTGAAACACTACGGAAATAAAACAAAAACTATTATACAGCGACTAGACAATGCAGGAGCACATAATATGTATAAAAAAGTGGATTTTGGATCATATAAACCCATAAATACTACACAGTGTCCCTTTAAGCAAGCCATGTTTTCAGGAAATGTGCCTCCATGTCTCTAAGTGCAGGAGTTTAATAAGAAAAGTATACTTGTTGCGCAATAGAAAAAGTACTGGGTAGAGTTATGGAGATGTTCAATTTGTGATAATTATTTCTGTGCATTAATGCCATCAGTGGATGTTTAAGAGTCTTACCGTGTGCCAAGTTCTCAAAAGTCTGAGCGAGATCTTTCATGGCGACTTTGGTCTCAGTTTCAGTCTCCAACTTTGACAGTTCTCTGAGGATCTTACAGCCACTCAAAGCACTCAGTACAGACTCTCCTGCCTGAGGGACAACACAGAGGGACAGCAGAGAAACTCCTGCTTTAAAACTTGCTGTCGTAGTGATGGTCAGAAGCAATTTGTTTTCTCCATCTTAAACTGAGGTAGCACAAAAATCATCAAGCAGTAAGTGTCGGGACTTTTTACCATCTCCCAGAAAAAAGTGGCCATCTCGCTGCGGTTCTGTAGGACGGCCCAGATGAAGAGTGAGGCCCAGGGGAAGAGGCAGCGTTTCTCCCGATACAAGCAGTCCCCGCGCAGCACCTTACTCACACGCTAAAATGACAGCAAGAGATAAACATGAGGCTACAGACGCTGGGTTAGTGTGTCTCATAAAACAGCTGTTTATTTGCTTGATTTACAACTCTAATTGGGGTTAGGGTTGACATAACCCCTAACCCTAACCCTTAGGGTTGACATAATACTGAATAACTGTTAATTACTCATAGAGGGTCAACAAAGGACTATCAAAATAAAGTGTTACCTCTTATTCTAACTCAATCCAGTGAGGATGAGCCACAAAATGAAATAATTGTGTTTCAGCAAAAAGAGCAGGTTGTCTAGCAACTAGAAAGTAATAGAGTTTCAATCCCCATAGTGTGTCCACGGGCAAGACAGTTTATGGCAGTTGTGTCATCAGCTTTTTAATGAACATGATAGATTTAAAAAAAAAAAAAAAAAAAAAAAATAAATACTGCATAGATGTTCTGTCTTAATCAGTGTGTCAATGGATGTGAAAGAGCATGTGTTTATAATCTGCACCTCACATTGACAGACAATACCATTGCAATACACATCAATAAATGACAAGATTTGAAACACGAATATATAAAAGCGCTCATTAAAAAATCTGATGGAATAAAAGACGTTCTAAGTCTTGCAGTAAAACACTGAGGCATCACAAGTCGCTTCTGAGGCCATTAAAGCTACTGTATAAAGGATGACCTTTGAAAAAACAGAATTATTTTTAGCCCTGCTTTTCTTCTCCTCCATGACTGAAGCCAATCATGTTGCTCTCCAAGCACAAGAGAGAACAGTAATGAAGGAGTAAGTGGTGAAGTTAGGTGAAGTTTCTCAGTAAGAATAACTTTGACAGTGTTCACTTTCCAGTTTGATTTATAAAAACTACATTTTCAATCTGCTGAGGTACAGTAAATGGTCTGTATTTATAAAGCACTTCTCTCTCGTCTTGATGAACACTCAAAGCTGCTTTACACTTCAGTTGTGCCATTCACCCAGTCACACACATTCACTCACACGGTCATACAGCACATCTATGTGCAGTGTATTTTCTATCACTCATCTTTCATACCCATTCACAGCATGTAGAGCCAGGAATCAAACCCCCAACCTGAGTTGAAAGACGACTCCCTCTACCACTGAGCTACCGTCACCCCTTTTAGTCCTAAGCCAACAGTGGGGTAAGAAAACTTTGCTTAAAACTAGACAAAACTGGGCAAAATTATTTATAACAAGAAAATAAATGCTGTAATATCTCCCTTTACTTAATTAAGCTTTAGAATTCCTTACTTTTGCATTTCATGAAAATCTTTTAGCTGATATAGCATGTTACTGGTAACTGAGGCTCAAAGTAATATCTTACTCCAAAATAGTTTGATTTGTTTCTCCTGAATTTAGATTATTTAGTTCAGAACTTGCTTGCCAATATTATTTTGCCTTCTTGAAAACGAACTTTAGCAGTGCAACGTAACCCTGATCTAAATCCAAGTCTCAACCCTCAAGAAGCCATTTAAAGTAGTGAGGACCATCCAAAATACACTCAAGGGGATACATTTGAATTCTACACTCATGTACACAGACATGCATTCATATGCAGTGCTTTTTCTAACAGGTCATTCACACACATGCTCATGCGGCAGGCAGACCAGAGGAGCCAGGATTACGAAGATACTCTTACATCTGAGCACCTTCTTTACTTTGTACAAAGTGCTCACTCGCACCATGTAGAAATGTATTTTTATTCCATATTATCTACATGAAATGAAAAGTTCATGCTACAGTGATATTCTACCAAGTAGAAGGATGCAATGGTCATTTCTTTACCTCAAACAAGAGCTAACAACAGCGGTGGCTATACCACAACAAAAAATCTCAATGTCTCAATAACTTCAATAGTAATTGAACCATCAGACAGTTGTTGTGATTTTAGTGGTCAATCACCTTGTTAGAGAACAGCATGTTATTCAATAAGGACTGAAACATAACTTAAGTTCACCTGTAACGGTTATAGTGCATTTTAGGTGCATTCTTAAGTTGAATCCAAAAGCCAAACATCCCTTACTTTTGTGAGTAGTGTGTCTTGTATTTCTTTACCTTTAGAGCCCTCCTCTTGGATGTGATCTGTTCCAAGCCCAAAGCATCAAAGTAGAACGCCTGGCACACGTCGCCCATCAACAGTTCCAGCACCCTTGACACCTGAGGTATAAAAATATGTCAGACTTTAATTTGAGATTGAGATTAAATTTATGGTTCTGAGTTGATTTCAGCAGCAGATGAGACACTGAATGCATTATATATTTTTTTTTTTACAAAGGCACCTCAAAAAGAGTGATCTCCATCACTGGCCCACTCTGCATCTTCTCTGCTGCCACTTTAGAAGACGAGCCTTGCTGTTTAGTTAGTGTGGAGACAGGTGCTGCAGTTCCAAGACGTTCCATGATGTGGCGCTGTAGCAGCTGGTAAAGAAGAGTGCCATCAGCCACAGAGCGGTAGAGGCTCTCCAGCCTGCCATAGGTCAGGTAGTCCAGGATGTTGAGGCCATTCTCAGTGAAAAGACGCACAAACTGAGGTTTGTCGTTGATCAGGGCATCTGTCATCGAGTCCTCCAGGTCTTCATACTGTGTGATCAGATTGAAGGAATTGATTTTTGAGCGGGTTTCAATACAATAATGCCAATGCAGATCAATAAAAGTATACTATTGAATCCAAGTAAATTACCCAAGATCAAACCAAGGAGGTATTACTGAATATGCCCTGAAGACCCAGCCTTTACATTCTCTCATAAAGCAGCATGTGATCAAAAGAGCAAAGAGCATCATTGACCAGCATGTCAAGATAATGCCTTAAGCTCAGTGTTTTATAGCTCCAACCACAAACCTTAAGTCCTTCATCCCAGCTGCTAGACTGTTAAACCAAGACCATCTTCTGCAATTGACCATTTCATTTATTTATTTATGTTATTCTGTCTTTGAAACTGCATTAATTTAATTGTCTTGCAAATTGCTGCGAATGCACTTTCAAGTTGCATAGACAAACGACACAGGGGCACCAGCACAACATTTACTAGGACTCTATGGTTTGGGGGACTGTTTTTTTGTGTGTGTCAAGTTCCTTTGGGACAATGTATGTTGTCTGAATCTGGAGTGCTTGTGTGTAACATCTGATGTGTGATCTGTGTTTCCCTTCACCCTCCAGTGTATGTCTCCATTAAAGAGTTCACTCTTGGCAATGTCCACCCTGTTCCATGTGACCGCCAACTTCAGCTCCTCGTTGTAAGGGCTTGCATCGACTGATACGCGGTTCTTAGTAGCTGAAAAAAAAAATAGAATAAAAATGTAACGATGTCATGTAAAACATATGAAAAATGCCATCATATGAGTTTGATTTGGGTACCTCCAACTAATGCTTTCAGCAGAACTGTATCAAATTCATTTGGTCCCTCCTGTTCTCCATGGTAGATCGTGATCAGATCTCTGTTCTGGTAAATACTGAGCACCTGGAGATCAAGAACGGAGACAGAAAAAATCTGAATGAACACTACCCATAAAGTTTAAAAAGATAGTGATGAAGAAAGATCTAGTGACAAAGGAGAATATCAAAAAAACGGTTAAAGCACTGATTACATCACACTGATGAATCAATAATTCAGCCCACATGCTCAGGTCACACATGATTACCAAACATGTCTTTCTAACACTGACAATCGTCATCTTCCTAAAGTAGCGTATTGGTTGAATACATGAAAACGCAAGGGTGGCGTGGGACCTGTTTTCAAAGGAATAGTGTTTCAGGGCTCCAATAACATAGTTCCTGTGTGGATAACACAGATTCAATACTTGTTTGTAAGGATTACATTTTTTCCCACACATACTCAGGAAGGAAGGCAGGAATGTACATTTTATTGAAACCTAGCCAAGGGATGCGTCGATACCGATACCAGTGTCAGGTCCGATGCTGCTCTGTAATCGTGAAACTACTCTGACAATGCTGCACTCTACACCACTTTAGATATCTTCAAGTGAGCTGAGCAGATGTGCAGCAGTAAGTGAATGTGTGGCAATGTCAGCGGTTCGGAAATACTTTAAGATAAGTGATGACGACATAAGTAGAGCAGACAGCTAACCTGTAATACCTTTGCTCACCTAAAATGTCTTCCATTACAAACAAGACTATTCTCAAAGTTATTTAACATATGCAAATGCAAATACCAAATGTTTTACAGCTAAAATAAAGGGATTATCCTAACTCTTGCAATACTTTTTGAAGAAACTGTAAATGTTTATTAAACAGCAACAAAAGTTTCTAATGTTGTATTTTGTTGACAGTCAAAGTGAGGCAAATAGATTTTGTTTGTTTGTATTAGGTACAGAGTAATCAGTATTGTCAAGTACTTACGTAATTCAATTTGAATTAATCGTATTTGTACTCAGAAAAAAGTGGTGCCGGTACTTCCTTGCTCATCACAACAAATGCACACCAGCGGCTGAAACTACAGGATAAAGAAATACCTCACACCTCCTACTTCCTGTTCTGCATGTTAGTAAACACAAAACAATGACACACCACCCTGTCCCGCTCTTACTCGTTCAACTAGTTTGTCCGTCTCCACTTCAGAAGGGAAATGCCTTTTAACCCGCTCTGCCACTCTGTCTTTCAAATCCACACTGGGCGCCGCTTCTACATCCCCCTCACTGGAAGACTGGACAACAGGCAACGATGACAGGTTCTCCAAGACATCGCTCAGGAAGTCGGCCATGCCTCCTGAGCCGGCCAGCACCAGCCAGGGCATGGAGTTCTTCAGGGAGAGATCTACTCTCTGACAGATACCAGAGAAAGAGAGAGGGAGAAGAGGGCATTCTTATATGTAATACAAAACTAAATTGTATTATTATAATGAAAGTGACTGACTGTACCTCCAGCATGCTCGCCTCCCCAGAAACCAGCATACAGAGGACAGGGATGTCAATGCTGCCACTGCCTGCAACAATAGAAGCATTCTTACTCTTAAATGTTCTTACTCTTCCGTGCAAAGATACTATACTACACATTTAGGATGTATACATAGTTATACTGGATAGACAGAACTAACCTGCTAAAGCTTTACATAGTTCACAACGTTATTATACAACCATGAATGGCATAGTACGGTATATTATGACATGATGTTCTTTATGTTAATAGGCAGCACTTGCAATTACATTTTATGCCACATCATGATAATATGATATAAAATGATAATAAAGGTTCCCTAAATCCTAAAAAAATAAATGCACAGCACATTTTTTGGTAATGCCAGAGCTGAGAGAAAGCACAAATGGTGAAAGAACATTGTTACTTGACAGTTCTGTACTTGATTATACACGTTGAACAGCAGCGTCTCTCATTCATGCTGAGGCACGCTATGGCATTTATGCAGTGGATTCCAGAGGTTCACCTCATCATCACGTGCATTTAAGATGGTTCACCACAAGAGGGAAAAGCAACTTGAGGACTTGAAAAGCAGCTTGAAGACATGCCTACCAGTTTCCTATATCTATTTCTACCTGCTATTCTAGTGTATCAGCATAAACAACAATAAAATATTTACACCTTTCATTAGTTTCATAAGTGTAGAGCAGCCCTCACCCCAGATGCCTGTGCGTTGGTGGGAGATGTAGTCCTCCAGTTTAGCCCTGAAGCCCATGTCCACTCCTCTGCGTCCCACACTCCCATCATCCACCAGCAGAAAGGCCTGGTAGTTGTTGTCCAGGCAGCAGGAGTCTCGAGTTGTATTGTTGACGTAGTATTTGGCAGGAAAGCTGCCCTACAAAAACAATGGATAACAGTGTAAATAACTTGAGCTGACATGATTATAGTATGTTACTGCTTCAGTAAGAAAGATGCCGCCTTTTATCACGAAACCTGGTTGTCCACATTAAGGTTTATCTCAAAGTTTATCTTATCTCCATTTGCACATTTTATATGCTGTACATAAAAACTATATTGTAGCATATCCTTGTTTCAGTATTCCATAATTGTTGTGGAATTTATGTATAAAAAAATAAGTAGGCCTGAAATGAGCTTCTCCTGTTCAAAGACCAGCTACCACCACTGAGCTGCACAATATATTGAATTTGTATTAAGAAATGAACATGCACAATGTACATACCATATATGATATACATATCACAAAGACTGCTTAACGTTTGATTAATTGCTGGGCTTTTTGTTTGGCCGAGAACTTAGTGTAAAAGGAGGATGATTGTTTTGTTGTTTTCTTCTCCCAATATTGCAGCCCAGTAAACTTTACTTAAATCTCCCATTCTTATCGCCTTCTTTATCCCATATTGAAACAAAGACTTATTTTGAAATTACGTGAAATATAATCAAAAAATATAATTATATATAGAGCTTCTTCTGTAACTACCTCATATTGAAAATGTCAAATTTTGGTAACTAAGGAGTTAATGTCAGTGAGCTAATAAGCACGCTGCTTGACTTGAACAAGCATGCATGTTGACTGAGATCAAACTGATGCAGCTCATTCCCCCACAGGAAAAGAGAAGACAGGGCTTCACGTGTGTGTGTGTGTGTGTGTGTGCGTGCGTGCGTGCGTGCATGTTTTGAGAGGATGGTGCTTGTTTCATGAAGGTATGACGAGAATATTTAACACATGATAGTGCATGGAATAAATCTGAGAGTAGAGAGTTATTCTCTTATTCTAAAAATGTAATAATGTTACTGTAAGGTGCATGTGATTTTTGATTTGTTTCATAAAATTGGTGAGAAATTTGAGGAACATTTGAGGATTCCCTTGAGAAATTTTTAAAATCTAACTTTCACAGGGAGGAGATAGATGGAGGGAACACTCAACATTATGCCACCAGCCACTGCTGGCATAACAATCTAAAAGACGCATTTTAAGGCTCATATTACAATGAAACGGTTTCCTCTGACAACTGAACAAGACACAGTCATTTTAGAGGGTGAAGAGATGTGTAAAAACCTGAGGGTTGACCAGCTGCTGTCGGTTGTGCACCAGGCCCCAGGGACCTATTCCCAGTGCCACCACCTTGCTGACAGAGATGGATGCGGCTGCAGTGGCGTGATCCCTCACTGCCTCTCCAACACATCTCCCTACACCTTCCCGTAGGCCTGCTGTCAAAATCCACGCACCTAGGTAAAAATGTCAAACAGCAAATGTGAGGGGGGGGGGGGGACTTTTTATTCCGGACAATCTCTCAGCAAATAAGTTAAAGGGATAATTCAGGTTTTTGGAAATGAGGTAGTGTGAGGTACAAACAAATATAATGAATACAACAACAAAAATTGTAACTCAAATCTCTAAAAAGACAGTTCTAAATCAAAGCCACTTGTGCCAAATGTCACACGGGCAATTTTATTACAGACATTTACACAGCATCACCATTTCCAAGAGAAAAGTGATTTTGATGATTAATTAGCAAGAGAAAAGAACTCAGAGCAGTGAATCAGACATTAAACATATTTTTCTGATGGTTTCACAGAAATTAGATGTAAAAAAAAAATTAAAATAAGTGCATCTTGTGTTCACTTCTGTGAGTGAGTCTCCATCTCCAACTGGAGATTCCTCAATTTCATAATTTTTTTAATTTTACGAACCACCTCCTCCTGCTGGACTTGAGTAATGAGTGGGGAGACTGGGAGAAAGCAGGAAAGAGGTGGGGTAGGTTGAAGTTCAGTGACAACCACAGGGGGAGGAGGACTGGCAGCAGCGAAAAGCACAACATAAACAACTTCAAATGATTATATAACGTATGTGTACACATGCTTTAATCGTTTAGCTTTTATCTGTCAGACAATCGTGTCGTGTCTCTTGTTTTCATTTTTACGCCTCAGTGTTTTCACATGCAACCTTATTGTGTTTGACGTGCCACCTCTGGGAGAAAAGCTGAGTGAACTGACCTTAGATGATCCAGATCTCACTCTGCCACCTGTGCTTGGCACGGTAGGCAGGAGGAAATGACCATTGTGGTACCAAATTAAGATCAGACCCAAGAGACTCATGTCATCTCATGATTTATTTTGAAGTACGAGTCTTTGAAAGTAAAGTTAGATGTACAGTAGAGTCCTTATTTTTACATTTGTCAGTTCCTTAGATATGTTTACCCACAATGGTGAGAACAGCCTTGTCTGAGAGCTCCAGTGGAAAATAGCTTTTAGCAATAATTATTAACATATTTGCTTAACGCAATATTTGTCTGCTTACATGTTAATAAGAGTATTCTACACTTGAAAATATTATATTGTTCATTCAGAAAAAACACAAAGCTGAAATCTCATTAATTCTGAAAAAAACACACAACTGAAATTTGTTTTTTTAGGAAATATTGTCATGTTAATACAGAAAAACTGAGCAAAATCCTTTAGGAAACATCACTTTAATTTAGAACAAAACTTTATTTTATGTGAATACAATCCACTTCTGTATATCTACCATGTAATGGGGTTGTCAACATTAACGCGTTAATAACATATTCATTACTTTTAAGCCTTTTAAGTCATTTCTTAATGTCTGATTTACACATGCACATTCTGGTCTTGTAGCTCTTTCAGAATAGATGTGCTTCAACTTTAAAACACAGACAGAAACCGTTGATTTGAAGTGCCAACACACGTACGCACACACCACACACACACACACACACACACACACACCACACACACAGACCACCCAAGACGGTGATTGGAGAATTTTATCTGATAAAGAAGAATCCACCAAGGTAACAATGCATGTTGTAACAATTTTCCTTGTTCACTCTTTTTACTTTAAGGCATAATTTAACACTACGAGGCAGGGAAGGTGAGTCTGTCTGTTAATGTGCCACATACTAGCTTGTTATGCGACACCTGTAAAACTAAAAAAAACAGCTTTGAAGGACTTTTAGAGCTTTTTTTAAGGTTTGGATAAAGGGCAAGTGTTCTTACTAAGAACACTGTACAAGAATGTGTGTGTGTGCATGATGTGTGTACTGATTTTAGTGTAAGCACTGTAAAAGGCTTTGACAATCCTGGCATGTAACCTTTGACCCACCTGCAGGGTATAAGATGTTGATTTAGTTACCTCACAGCCACAGTTTGTTCTTGGTGAAACGTTTACCTGTGCTTTGCGAGGCTTTGACCAGCCCCTGTCTCAGGACCTCCCGGACCCATGTCTTCACCTTTGTCCTTCCTTCTCCGCCCACAACAGAAACCACCAGATTGGGTGCAGGCAGGCCCCAATGGGCTGTCATCAGAGTGTACACCATAGACGGAGGGGTGTCCCATGACAAACGCAGGAACTGAGATGGCCAAGAGAAACAAAATGGACGTTTGATTCATTTTGAGGTAAAAGCAAAATGAGCCCGATATTATACTTTACACTGAATATTACACTGAAACCTTTATGGAATATTACTCACAAGAGAGACTATCGATATATATAGCAATATAAAAAGGGACACAAGGGAGGTTGTATGAGTTACTAACACTTAGTCAGTGAGCTGTGTGCACTCTGCACTGAGCAGTTTGAGCCACAGAAGCTCACTTAAGATCGCAAAAATACATTCTTATCATACAATTAAGGCTTTTGCACATCAACCGTTGCGTGAATAAACTGTACAAACTAGGGCTGGTCAATATGGCCTCAAATCAATATCATGATATATTGAGCAGCTCACCTCAATAACGATAAATGAACGATAAGTTTGAAGTCGCTAAATTGCGTCATCACCTAATTTGCATAATTGACAAAGTGCTTCGGGAGGAGGCGGGGATCCCAGCATCACCCGCTTCTTGTTGAGTACAGTAATTACAGAGGGATACGTGCTTTCATGTGAGAGTCTCCAAACACCACAAAAGTCTCAAATAACACCAGAAAAAGTTCTTCAAAGTCCAAAGGCCAATACTTAGCCAGAGCTAACCGCTAATGCTTAGCAGGAGCAGATGACACCTTGCACCTCTCCAGACAACAACAGGCCGAAATTGAAACAAGGATCGCTAAGATCGCATGCTCCAAAAGACTTGAAAAATCTCTATCTGAAGAACAATACGCGTAGTATGTGGTAGGGAATTCAATCTGCCATGAACTACACGTAGAGCATTGACATGGATGTCAGGTCATGCTACTTGACAGCCTCAACAGTTTTGTATGCTAGGCTTGATCAAAATAACACAGACACCCCCACAAAGGCCCCCTGTGACCCTGTGGACGCTGCACTACAGGTGGCACACACAGGTTGTAAAGGCTCTGAAGAAGGTGAATCCTCGGAAGGCAGCAGGTCAGGATGGTGTTTCACCTGGAGTCCTAAAGGCCTGTGCAGTACAACTGGCAAGTGTCTACAATGAGATCTTCAACCTGTCCCTGAACACAGTTCCTTGAATAGCTGGGCCTCACGCAAATCAACACAGTGATCCCCAAAACCGTTGACCCCCTACAGTTCGCCTACTGTCCTAACAGTATGCAGGTACATATGGCAATAAAGTTCTAGAATATTGAATAAAGAAACATGGAGTAAAGAATAAAAAACAGTTTATCTTCTGTCCATGTTCAGGCAGAGAACAGGACTGTAGCTAAACCAGCTCTGTGATTATGTAGAATATGTCGCTAAACTGACACCAAAACAGTGACAATCAAGCTTCTCCACATTACCAGAGCTTTTATGTTAATATTCTGTACAAACACTGATGAACGTCACAGATTCTGGACCCCACTCCAGTGGACAGACTAGTGTGAGTGTGTGCAACAGCAGCAGTGGCCACACCTCTACCACATCAGAGCACAGAATGAAGGTGATGATATAAAACCTCATTTTTAAACACTTAGCAACTTCTTGATCACTTAAATTTGGTAAGGCAGTTACCAACGTTATGAGTGTGACAAAGTCACGGGGGATATTTTTATCACTTTACAGGGACTTTTTTACAGAATGTTTCTCAGACTGACAGAAGTACTCACATAGCTGTGCCTCTTGCTGGCTCCAGCAAACTGCAGCTCTCCAAAGGCATCAGTTGGGTACTCAGAGGAGTGCTGGGCGCTGTCCCAGTGGTTAATGATCGCTGTGCTGAAATAGTCGCCAAGAGCCACAGAGGCATGTGCATCTCTCACACCGCCACACTGGCAAAGTGATCCATTACTGAGAAAGGTGAGAGTTACATCAGCATGAAAACATCATCATCGTCGTCATAAGTGCAACAATATAATCACTGTACCTGAGAGAATCCTCAACAAAGGTGGTGCATACTCTCTTCTTGATGATCTTGGGGATCCAGCTCTGAAAACATTTTCAGCAGGTTAAACCAATGAAAATAAATGCCTGAATGCTTTGGTAAACACAGGCAACAGCACCGTCATGTGACTAGACTGTGTGTGAGGGTTGATCATGTCCCCGACTCTGCAGTTATCATGTTAGCTGGGTGGACTATTTTTTGTCCACAATGTGGAAAATGATCTTCATCTCCACATAAAAACAAGACATCAGTTAAAATTATAAACAAAGATAGTAAAACTAGGGGCAATTAATTTCAGTTCAGAAATTGCATAATTGGTGCAAAAGATTTCTCATTAAACGTGTTTTGTGGATCATGGAAATCTAAAAAAAAAAAGGAAAAAAGCAGCTTTTAAAAATGTCAACATTCTTCATGGTCCTCAGGCTCTCCGGCAGGCTGTTCCATAAACGAGAAGCGTAATCAGTGTCCACGAGGGTTCATAGGGTAAAAGCAAGTCTGTGAGATAAGAAAGCGCAAGAACATTAAGATATTTATAAATCATTGAAAGGACCCAAGGAGCTAATACAGTAATTTTAAAACCGATGATATATGAGCTCGCTTTCTGATCCTCGTCAACACAAGGAGGGCATTAAAATAGTCAACGCGACTGGAGATAAAAGCACGCACCAGCATCTTCGTGTTGACTCCACAGAGAAATTGGCAGACTCTGGCTATAATCTTAAAATGATAAAAACCCTGTTTTAACTGTTTGCTTAACATGTGGATAAAAACTAAGCTCAGATTCCAAATAACGACCAAGGTTTTTTTTACTTGATTAGACGTCTTAATGACAATGCATGTCATTTTGACAAATGTTTCTCTTTCTTAGACTCAGGACTTCACTTTTGTCCTGGTTGAGTTGCAAGAAGTGTTCTGCCATCCAGGATGGATTAATATCTAAAATGCAGTTAAAAGGGCAGTGATTGGCCATGTGTGTCTTCAGGAGACATGATGATGTATAACTGCATTGGGTCTAGAATTAAGCATTTGGATCCCAAAGGAGCATGCAACAATACTTAGGAGAAAACTTATCTCTGTGAAATTGGAATTGAACCATTTAACAAGAAAAAAAATACATGACTGATTCTGGCTCAGCTCAAATTCTTTCAGTTTTTATGAGGGAACATAACCTCTGCATTGACTTGATAGGGACGTCCCCATCTATCATCAAGAAGCTCAAGAAGCCCAGCTCTTCCAAGAGCATCTTCTGTTCTAGCACTGACCTTACCCCCCTGCACCATCTCCTTATACACTTGGATCCACCCACTCTACCAGTTGCTTTGGATAAAAGCCTCTGCAAAATGCTTAAATGTAAATGTTCTTTCTGTAAATTTAAAATGTCTAACCAAGTATTGACCTCTTCAACAGGTACCCTGTGATTGTATCAGGATGATATCAGTATTGGTAGATAAGCTACTCAGAGTCATGATAGGATCAGACTTTTACAACAACAACAAAAATGCTATGGAGCCGTCTCTATGGAAACCATAGTGTATTGATGTGTACGAAACATTTAAAAAGGACAACTGTTGACTTTGAGTGTGTGAAATACCTGATGATTGGCTGGTGAATTAAGGTGTGTCTAAACACTTGACTGTGATTTCTGACAGGGTGATGCAGTTTCAGAGTGTGTTCATGTGTGTGCTATGTTCCAAAATCAGTATCACAGATCAACATTGATTTCGAACCCTGGATTTATTTACTTTGTTATCTGATAGTTTTCATATAGATAATAACAAAGCAGACTAACAGTCATACTTTGCTAAGAAATGTTTTCTTCTCTTTTGGAAAAATTAAATCAACAACAGGACTTTTTCCTTTTAGAAAGATATGAGATACTTTATATCTTTATGGCAGTTATTATGTTATGGCAGTCATCTTTCTCCCAAATTGAGGGTTTGATTGAGCTTAAAGATTTTTGATTATGGGATCTTAATGATTTATATAATTTATAACACCTGTTGAATTTGAGATATTATGTTGAGGTGAAATGTCTGAAGGGTACGGGGCTGTGAAATGCCAGGAAACACTGGTACACTCCTGATCAAAATTTTAAGACCAGTTGAAAAACTGCAAGAATTTACTTTTTGCACTGCTGGATCTTAAGAAGGCTCCAAATAGTGCTTCAAAGTGTAAAAAGAAGAAATGGGAGTGAGACAAAAAAATTTCAGTAATCAATTTCTTGCAAAAAACCATTAAACTGAAATAGGCTGTTCATCAGCTGATCAAACGTTTAAGATCACAGCCTCTAAAAGTCTAAATCTTCACAAAAATGTGGATTAAGTGTAATTTTCTGTCAGGTATCCACATTGTCATGACCTCCTGATGGCAAAGGCAAAAAATATTTCCTGAGGGTTAAAAGCAGAACAAAAAGGTCATGTAGTAGATCCAAAAATATTTCACCAGCCCTGAGCCGGAGGATCCCATTGGCTGTCCGTCAAGACACGAGACAATCCTCGGTTCAAATTAAGCTTGTCACTGGTGCTAACTACAGTCCCAAAAAACTTCTTCAAAGGCCTCGTCTCCTTCAACGGCACAAAATTTCCCGTTTGGAGTTTGCACAAGAGCACCAAACATGGGACATTGAAAGGTGGAAGAAAGTTTGATTCAATCTACCCAAATTCTCCCATGTGACCCCCCTCTTCCGTGACCTCAACTGGCTTCCTGTTGCGGCCCGCATTAGATTTAAGACCATGGTACTGGCCTTCAAAGCCATCAACCGAACTGCACCAGTCTACTTCCAAACACTGATCAGACCACACACCCCAGCTCGAGCACTTCGCTCTACTACATCAGCCGGCCGTCTGGTACCGCCATCCCTGAGAGCAAACAAAGGCCGATCAACGAAGTCCCGACTCTTTTCTGCTCTGGCACCTCAGTGGTGGAACAAACTTCCGACCAACGCCAGGACAGCAGATTCGCTCGCCATCTTTCGCAAAAGAATCAAGACTCACTTGTTCAGACTTCACCTCGACCCTACATAGCACTAACCTAAAGTACTAATAGGTTCCTACCTTCAGCACTTGTATCATAGCACTTATGGAAAGTTCCTTTCTTGTGACAAATGTACTTATTGTAAGTTGCTTTGGACAAAAGCGTCTGCCAAATGCCCTAAATGTAAATTTAAATGTACTGGCATGACAAGGAGAACCCACGGCACAGTGGACGGGGCTCCATCCTGATCTGGGGGGGTTTTTTCCTTCAATGGAACAATGGAGCTTGAGGTTGTGCAGAGGCGTGAAACTGCAGCTGGCTATGTGGAGATGTTACAGGGGGCATCCCTCATGACTGAAGGCCCATCGTCTGTGTGGGAATGACTGGGTTTTTCAACAGGACAACGCAGCAGTTCACAACAACTTCTTCCAGAGAAATAACATCACTCTTTTGAACCATTCTACGTGTTGCCCTGATCTAAATTAGAACATTTGGGGTTGGATGGCAAGAGAAGGTTACAAAAATGGACACCTGTTCCAGACAGTGGATGACCTCTGTGAAGCCTTCACCACTTGGAGCAACATTCCCACCAGCCTCCTGGTAACACTAGCATCAAGCATGCAGAAACAAATTTTTGAGGTGATGAACAAGAATGGCGCAGCTACTAGTGGTGGGCGGATCGATATTTTTGGATTTTTTGATCAATATCAATACCAGCATAATAATATCGATACTTCAGTTCCTGTCCTGTCAGGCTGCTGCAGAGGCGACCTGTCTGTCTGTTTCTGTGTAAGTGTCGCTGCTGCTGTCACAGCGTGGAGCACAGCCAGACAGGCACACTCTGCTCTACCTCCGTCCTCTTGTGCTTTATTTTCACGTGACCCAGGTAAACAAGCAAGAAGTGCTGCTGGCCAGTGTCCACTACTCCCACAGGTGATGAGAGACGGAGCGGAGGAATGGCGGTCACTAGAAAGAGGAGCGCTGTGTGGCTTTATATTTGAAGTCACAAATGAAACAACAGCATGTGTGTAGTTTGAAAAACGCCTGTAAAATACACTGGCAATACAACTAATTAATACAAACACATGAAAAACCAAAAATTAAAATGCCAAGCTTCAGAGACGGAGAGAGGAGGAGAGAAACCCCCACCCCCTGGCCCCCACAGACCCACACCACCGACCCAGAGACAGCTGTCATTAACAGGGGCCTTTCAGTTTGGCATATCCAGGTAGATAATAGTGATGAAAGTAATATTTTGACCATCTTCGACATTGGATAATACATACTTTTAAGTGCAACTGGTAATTTGTTACTTTAGCCAACTCAATAAAGTATAAAGTATGCCAAGACCTTGAAATAATACATGTATCCCATTGAAACATATTATTTTAATTTTGTTTGTATTTTGTATTCTACTTGAAAGAAAATAATTAGTTTGTAACATTTGGTGTGCAATGATAATGTTTACTTTGTTTGAAAAGAAGTGCACTGAAGGGAGATCATTTGTTTTCATTTGTTCTCAAGTGACAATTGTGTGCACTGTTTTAAAGTATTTTACTTATAAACTGTCCTGGATGGATTACTATTAACTAATAATTAACAAATTAATAATTCAAACGAAAGGGAGGAGGAGCTTGAAAGGAGCGCCATAAGTATCTGTATCGTATCGCCGATACTGACTGGTATTGGATCGGTATCGGATTGATACCAAAATTTGCAGTATCGCCCACCCCTAGCAGCTATTCATTACTGAGTCCTTTTTTGAACATTTTATTTCTATTTTAGGTTTTTTGAAATGTGGTCTTAAACTTTTTTTGTCTAACTCCCATTTCTTCTTTTTGCATTTTGAAGCACAACTTAGAACCTTCTTAAGATCCAACAGCGCAAAATGTAAATGTTTGCAATGTTTCAACTGGTCTTACAATTTCGATCAGGAGTGTAGGTGAAGGAAGAAGAAGGGGGCGTGCGTTAACGGACACAGTGAACCAAGCCAAGCTTGACACTGTTCCATTTAGCTGTGCCAGCAGTGCTCTCTCTGAAGCTAGTAGACACAACACGACTAAAGTGAACGCAGCCATTATTAATGTTACCGTCACCTGTTACGTCTTCACGCTTTTACGTCTTATTATAGTTCTGCTGCGGACGCTGTGTGTGTGTGTGTGAACTTTTGTCAAACAAATGAACGTGATATTGCTGTTAGCGAGTAAAACGGACAGTACATACACACACACACACACACACACACACACACACACACACACACACAGCAGCAGCAGCAGCAGCAGCGCTTGGGCGTTACGCTGTTCCTTTAGGAAGTAGCTTTTCCGCAAAAACATTGAAGGGTTAGCTTAAACTTCCGCTAAAAACAAAGTAACGTAGCCGCATAAAGCGAACATAAACTGGCAAGCATGCGAAGCGTGGAGCAGTGTTTAGTGTTTCAAAGCTCGTGACCACACAGACACTAAAACAGTGACTTTATACTGTCCTCGCGTCTGTGTGACGTCACACGCCGCTTACATTATAACTTCATTACTTGAAATCCCTTCGTCCACTGAAGGATTTGGCAACCGTAGCCTCTGCCAAAACACGGAGACATCTACAAACAAACAGTGAGAGGTTTTATGGAGATCCTACCCACCTGGTCCTTCTCCGATTTACTGCTTTTGCCTCCTCCGCCACCTCCTCCACCACCTCCTACTACTACTCCTACTCCTTGTGCTTCCCTCATGTTTTTTTTTCTTTGCTGTTCCGCTCAGTGGGAACCAGACTGAGTGTGGTGTCCCTCAGGACTCCTCACTGACCATACTTCAGAGACCAGGCTGATGAAGTAAGTGAACCACTGACGATGTTCAGTCTACTCCAGTGTCATCTCCTGGCGTGAGTGAGCACAACAGCAGGAGCACAGCAGGAGGAAGAGGAGGAGGAGGAGGAGCACAGCTCACTCACACAGGTGAGGGTGTGGTTTGACGAGACAGACAAATGGAAAAGGCAAAACCCCCAAACAAACACTGAGACGAGGTGGGGTTTGTCAACACTCACTGTCCAACATTTTTCTGTTTCATTCAAGCTGCAGCTACCTGTTTCGTTTGAAAGCTCGGTTCTGCCACTTGAAAAGTAAATTATGGAAGCCCAGTGTTCCGCCAGTGTAAAAACAAAAAGATCCCACTATCTCAAAATAATGAGATAGTATCTCTAAATATTGACTTAGTATCTCAAAATAATGAGATAGTATCTCAATATACTGACTTAGTATTTCAATATATTGACTTAGTATCTCAAAATAATGAGATAGTATCTCAATATATTGACTTAGTATTTCAATATATTGACTTAGTATCTCAAAATAATGAGATAGTATCTCAATATACTGACTTAGTATTTCAATATATTGACTTAGTATCTCAAAATAATGAGATAGTATCTCAATATATTGACTTCGTATTTCAATATACTGACTTAGTATCTCAAAATAATGAGATAGTATCTCAATATACTGACTTAGTATTTCAATATATTGACTTAGTATCTCAAAATAATGAGATAGTATCTCAATATATTGACTTAGTATTTCAATATATTGACTTAGTATCTCAAAATAATGAGATAGTATCTCAATATACTGACTTAGTATTTCAATATATTGACTTAGTATCTCAAAATAATGAGATAGTATCTCAATATATTGACTTAGTATTTCAATATACTGACTTAGTATCTCAAAATAATGAGATAGTATCTCAATATACTGACTTAGTATTTCAATATATTGACTTAGTATCTCAAAATAATGAGATAGTATCTCAATATATTGACTTAGTATTTCAATATATTGACTTAGTATCTCAAAATAATGAGATAGTATCTCAATATACTGACTTAGTATTTCAATATATTGACTTAGTATCTCAAAATAATGAGATAGTATCTCAATATATTGACTTAGTATTTCAATATACTGACTTAGTATCTCAAAATAATGAGATAGTATCTCAATATACTGACTTAGTATTTCAATATATTGACTTAGTATCTCAAAATAATGAGATAGTATCTCAATATATTGACTTAGTATTTCAATATATTGACTTAGTATCTCAAAATAATGAGATAGTATCTCAATATACTGACTTAGTATTTCAATATATTGACTTAGTATCTCAAAATAATGAGATAGTATCTCATTATTCTCATTATTTTGAGATACTAAGTCAATATATTGAGATACTATTTCATTATTTTAAGACAGTATCTCATTATTTTGAGACACTATCTTATTATTTTGAGATAGTGGGATCTTTTTTTTACACTGCCGCAAATGGGCTTCCATACATAGTAAATATATGTATATTTATATACATATATATACTAATTGTGAGATATTAAATCATAGTTTTGACTCAGTAAGTCATAATTAATAATATTTAGTGTCTTTCACAAGTGTATTCAATATAATAAATATGATGATTTTCAATGCAATAGCCTTTAAAACCAGGAAAATTCATTACAAATACCTTATCACCAAATGACGATATGAAGTTATGTGTTGAGTAATTGGCTGCTGTCGTGGCTGCCTAAAAATATCACTGAGTCAGGCCTGGATTACCACATGGATCAACAAATGTTAGGTTCGCATTTTTAAAGCTGCTGCCCGTGATATCTTCTCGTCCTCATCCACACAGTAACAGAATTTTTCCGAATAGTTTTCCGTAAACGCAGCATGGACGACTCTCATGCTGCAGTCACATGGGACGCAAATCTTTGTATCGCATCATGCAAGATCATGTTTGTGTGAATTCTGGTACATTCAGAGCAACAAATATGACGTTTTGAAACTCACTGACTTTATTCCAAGCTTTTTCTTTTTATCAACAGTCTCTGTAGATCAGGGGTGTCACACTCAAATGACATGAACATCTAGTTTGGTCCAGACGGGACCGTCTAGACCATTGGTTCTCAAAGTGCGGCCCAGGGGCCAATGGCGGCCCGCAGAAACATTTCTGGTGGCCCGCAATGAATTACATAGTTCATGATAGTTTTAATCCAGGAGCTACTAAGCTTGTTAAAATGTTGTTCTATCATTATATCACAAGAAGGATATTCATGGTGATATTTCACAGAAGTAAACATGTTTTTTGTTCTGATATGGAGTGATGTATACGTCACAATAACAACTGCATTTAAAATCAGGTAAATATTATCATGTGGACAATTGTAATTAAAACACCAAACAAGATTGTATATAATTTAATCTATTTAATAATTAAAAATATTAAAACTAACTGTCTTATAATTATTTTTAAAGTATTGCTAACAAACATTTTTAGTATTTAAAGGCCCACCAACTGAATATTGGTGGAGTATTAGTCTGAGGGAGCTGTAGCATCATACTCTTCTTCATTGGTAGGGATGCGTCCTCCAGACTTGTACCGTCACTCTATGGTGAAGTCAGATACTACAGGACCCTGACATGCGAGTATACCAGGGTCCGGGACATGCGACGCACACTCCGGCAGGCACAGCACGTGTGTTGAAGTATACCATATTGGGAAGCTGCATTTGGCCCACGGTCAGCAAGTTACACAACAAACACAAGAAGAGGAAGACGACGGTGACGATATGGCAGCGCAAGAGAGAGCTGGGATTACGACATCGTCGTTTTCCCATAAGCGGTGTATTGGACGAATACACAAAAACACAAGATTTTGCCAGTCTGGCGCCTGTTTTCCAAAAATAGTGTTACAAAAGTTTGGATTCAGTGCAGCTCAATGTTGTTTTTGTGAGATAGTCAAAGAGTCAAAATATGTCCCACTATGAATACTGTACCTAAGAAAAGGGAAAAACACCCTTGCTTTTATGTGAAGTTTAAGAGCAGACTGCGGTTTAAGTAGACGATGTGAGGTGAAACACAGCTATCACTCGAAATACTTGATTATATTATATTTTTTATTATACAATACATTTAAATATTGAGGCAATTATATTTTAAAACATCCCGGCATGAATAAATCTATAACAAGTACCACTCAGCCAGAACGGATACATTTGGTCGTAGAATATAGTGAGTCCATAACTCTTGGTCCTATCTGCCGTATCCCTGTGGGTCACTGGCCTTTTTTGACTCGTCTTTTCCATTCGTTTTGCTGAAGATGAATAAAGTGTTGGCCAGATTGTGAAGCTGACATGTCCCGAGCTGGCAGCCACGCTGAGGTGTGCGTCGAGGACGTAACTTCGCCGCCAACCTGTCAGCGATAGAGAGCAGAGATGTCAAAGGTGGGATCTCAAAATATTATATAAACATTTGTCAAATCTAGTTTTCACTCACTGAATTGATAGTAGCCTACATTAGTAACTCACTACAGACAGTTTCCTAATAATAATAATGATGATAAATATCACAAGCAGACTACTGTGTTCAGTGGTTTGTTTTGAATTTCTATGCAGTTTCTTACTTGTGTTTTAGTGCATCCATATCTAGAAGTTCTGTATGAAAGGGGATGATCCTCAGTGCTGGAGCATGTTCCTCCTGTGTGCCCTGAGACCTTTTCACCCCTGAGGCCTGGTCCGTGTCATCCAAGAGAGCAGTGTTGGTGTGTGAGTCTGACCTGTGGGGTCCAGAGAATAAGGAATCGGTTCTTATGTTCTTTTTTGTTCCCTCCAAGCAAACAACACATGAATCAGACTAATATGAGACAGAGACTCTGTTGTTACTGTCAGCTCTTGTTTTCCACTCACCTGTGTGTTGGTCTCAGTGGTGAGGCAACAGTCAAAGGCACAGTCAGCAGCAGCAGGACAGTTATCTCCATACCGTAGTGGCCTGGAGCAGAAAATAAAGGAATGGTTTTAATGATGGAATAGAATGAAAAAATGACAACAGGTTTTTTTTTTGCTTCTAACAACATTCTACCTTCCCATTCATGCATTCATTTACTTTTAATAGTCTTTGCGTCATACAGAAAAATACATTTTCTGGAAAATGTTTGGGGGAAAAAATCTGTCTAAACTAAGAAAAACTCAAAGAGAAAAATACCCCCAAATTAAGAGATTAAATTTAGAAATGCTGACTTTAATCTCAGAATTTTCACATGTGAACTGTATATAATACTTGGTTTATATATGTCTTGTATATTGTATTCTCAGTTTTTTAATTATCATTATTATATCATTATTATCATTATTATTGACTATTATTATTTTCTCTCTAAAAAATGTTTCATATGTGGCTTTAATCCACAGCATCCGTAGCATCTCCATGTTGTTGTTATTTTTCAGCTTAAAGATGCTGAGACCTCTGACTCATGGTTTCAGGTTTGGGAAACTAGTTAGAAGTCATTGAGGTGGTGATTAAGGTGGTGAATACACCAACTAAGTAACTTTTATACTCACATGCAGTAAATGTAAGATACTCAATACTATTTGTATTATGTGACAGAAAATTTGACCAAAGTCATTTTTGAACATAATTGTTCTTTTACTCAAGTATGGTTTTCCATATTGCATTCTCCATACAAAACAGATGGTCTCTCAAACTCAAAATTAGCTTTGACAACATGGAGACAAAAAGTCAGTTAACATATTCATGTTAGAGATAAATGAAAGAGAGCATTATGCAAACTTACCACAGAGGAAATGTAAAAACCCGCTGTTTCTTTTTGAGTCCAGTATCAACTCAGACGTTCAGTCGCCGTTTCCTGCAGATTTTAGAATGACCTCTGCTCCTTTATAGGGTGGTGGCAGGCTGTGTGTGTGTGGGGGGCGGGGGGGGGGAGAGGGGGGGGGTTGTCTTTAACATCGTCATTATGCCGTCAAACCAACTCCCACACATAATTAATCGGTCATGTTGGCAGTTTTATCCTCTATGTACAACAAGCTTTGATACTAACAAAAACAATCTCACATCACGACATTGTACTTGAAGTGACCTTGTACCTTGACAGATGTTTACATTCATTCTTATGTTTGCTCTTTGCACCAGTGAACCCCTCCACCCTCACCACCACCCCCCACACACACATCCTCCTCCATCCCTCTCCTCTCTCTCTCTCTCTCTCACTCCACTTGCTGCTGAGCAATTGTTCCAAAAATCATTCTTTCATTTCCATCACCTGCAGGAAACACGCAACGCCCAAAATAACCCCAGCTTTTCTTTATCTGCCCCTTTTTGTTTTTCCTGTGGCTTTTTCCATTGAGTCATTTTTGCCACCGGTGTGTTTATTCCTGAAATGTCCTCCGGGTGTTTTTGGAAACAAGAGTTTGATCCATCTCCTTTTCTTGGGAAATTTACAACATTACATTACATAGAACACAGGAGGAAAAAAAGAATGGTGAACTTTTCAGGACTGGTACTTTTCCACCTTCTAACACATCAACAAGGAAATGATACAGTTAATCAGTAAATCCACGGGGGACCAGGGTCATGCTTAGTGTTTTGCAGGGTCCCGACCATTTCTCCCAGCCTCTCTCCTTCTCTCTAAATCACTACTTCCTCTCTGGAGACCATTGTTGACTTTTCCTGTAACTTTACCATCTGGGCAGTTTGTCACATGAGCTCAAGAGCATTAGTAATCAAATAATGAGGCTGTCTCATGATTAAGAAGAGATACACTAAGAACTATGAGTAGTTTTAATGAATAATTTCCTCTGCAAATAATACTACTAGTATGACTGTATGGCATTACGTGCCAAAAGTCAGCAGTCCCTGTGCACCTGCTGCTGTTCCCTCTGCCAAAGACTGAGCATCATTCAAAAGCAAAGGATGGATTTGGATGGATGACGATTTCCAGGCACGTATGTTATGATCCAAGGAAAGCACAACTAAACTAATAGTGCCCACTTTGAAATATGAAAATGCTCTGAGGTCCACATCCAAATCTGATATCAAGACCCTGGTCAGCACACAAGACTGGGGTCAAAATATTATTGGTTTCATGTGCACAATGGGATACAAGAGATTCAGTCCATTCCATGGGATTTCCTAACTTCTTTTGACACAGATTAAGATTCCATTATTAGTCCCACAGTGGGGAAATTTCCATTTTCTGCATTTTAACCCATCCGTGAGTTAGTGAACACACACAGCACACAGTGAGGTGAAGTACATGCCCTCAACAGTTACTGTGGACATAGAGTATTTATGATATATTCTCCACTGTTTCTAAACAGAATATAACTCACGTCACTGATTGCCTGTGGACTTGGAGGGCAAATAAAGCCCCGTCATGCCTATAGTGGTTGAATAAGGTTCTCTCCTTTTTGCCTCTAGAAAAACTCCTATACAAAATAGGCACACACCCTTGGCAGGGACGTCGTTTTGCATCTGCTCTGTATTTTGTGTTGTTTGGTACAATCTACACAGCACGCACATTCATTATGTGCTGTGCTGTGTAGATTAACATTCTTTAATGTTTAATGTCAAGCATTAAAAGGTAAAGTTTGGATGTTTTTGAAATTGAGTTGTATGAAATAGTGGCTTTTATGTCTGAAAAATGACATTTGTGTCACCTTATTAACTCTCTAAAGTCCAAAGTAAATGGTCTCTCTTGCATCACGCTGCACACATGCATTACTGATCCACTGCTGCCTCCATCAGAATGTTCAAATGAAGAGTTTAGTGACTTCTGTGGTTTAAAAAGAAGAAGTTCAGATTTAGCTAAGTGACACAAACTGAGGACCAGTCTCTCCCATGTACCGGTGAGTTAAAAAAAGTAGAATTTCTCTATGGACTTTAGTAAACAAGAGTAAGTGGTAATTACTTCATTATTAATACATTCATTGGTACTGTATTAGCCTAAAAAGAAAGAAACCAGAACATAACTTTTGCAATTTTACAGACTCCATTCCTTTGTGATAAGTTACCACATAAATTGACTGTATATAAAGGAGTCATGACATCATGACATTAGAGTGAATTGACCCTGAGAACTTAGCGGAGGTCAACGCTGCGTTTCGTGTCAAGTGTTGTGATTCAGTCATGATGTGGGTGATTAAAGTGTGTCGTCCTGGATTGCCGACATCAGGAACAATGGTTGTTTTTGAAAGCTGCTGAGGGTCATCAGCTTCTTGAAACTCTGGCGGATTGATGTGCGATATCTCAAGTGTCCTAAAGGAATATGCGTTTGCTTCCAGGATAGAACTTTGTCAGGGCTCCTCTGACTTTTCTCCCGCTGTCGCTGACGTAATGTGTACATCCTGTTGTTGTAAGTCTGCAGCTACCAGCCGGGCCACTTCAGCCTCTCTACGCTGTTTCCTCTACCCACTGGGCACAAGAGTGAGCATCCTGTCAGGAAGGCCTGTCTTCATTCGCACATCATCTTCTCACAGTTTTCACATGTTTCAGTCACCCAACATCTGTCACTACATGTACTAATAAGTGTGTGAACAAATTGTTGTTGACAAGTGTGTGAGTATGGTTGGCAGGAGGTTAGCAAAGCTGAAAACAACTTATTTGCAGTTGTTAGAATTCCATGTCACACTTGACACACTGTAATGTGCAAGTGATAAATAACTAGGAGGCAATGGCACAATTATCCTCACCAACATAACTTTGAATTAGAAATGAAACCTCATTTTAGCTGGAGTTGGGATTCAAAGATGTCTGCCCCTCATAAATCCACCAGTGACTTAAGAACTATGGTGTCGTATATTTACTGGAGGCAGTGATATGGACTGTGGCATAATTGTAAAAATCATCTTTAACACAAACTTATAGTTTTGTTGCATTGCAGATACGATACATATTTTAAAAAAATACTGTGTAAATGTGTACATTTATTAATGTAGCGACATTCATGCTGAATATCTCTCACCTCAGCTTTTAAAGTGTGTTGCAGAACCTATGTAGATTTCAGTCAGCATCAAATCTCAAAACATATTTAGTTTGTCTGTTGCGAGCTATTTTTGATCCAAAATGGCAGCCTCCTTATCAACACTCGATACAAACAAAAATATAACTTACCTTAAAGGTGCCATATGTAAGAATGTGGCCAAAATAGGTTACTACATTCAAATTCAAAATACCTTTTAGGTTCCTTTTTCTGTTGTAACTGGCAACCCGTGGTTGCTCGGCAGCTGAGACTATACTGACTGCAATGATTGGTAGACGTACTCTACTGTTGTTGATGAGTTCAGTTTGTTATATGAACATTATTCCTGAGTCTGTGTGACATATTAGGAGGATTTGATGGCCAGTTGCTTTAGATTTATTACATAATGCACCTTTAAAATAGCCCTTTATGTCAAACAGGAGGTTCCACTCTTTACAGCAGGGGTCACCAACGTGGTGCCCGCGGGCACCTGGTAGCCCGCAGGCAGCCAATACGGTGCCCGCGGGCTCACTTCACTTCACCTCACTTGCATGTATCCGTATGATCGCTCAGTAAAATATCTTTAATATTGTTTATAAAAACTGGTAATCGTTAGGAGTAAGCACTGGAATGAATGTGTATGCAGTTGAATGCATAATATTAATCATTTAAAGGTGAAGTAAGTAGTTTATAGTGCCATCTAGAGGAGAGGCTGAAATTTACAACAAAGAACTGCTCCTCTGCTCACCCCCTCCCTTCCCTGAGTGCTATGGTATCCTCAGCCGGTCAAATGTCGTCCTCGTCGTCTTTCTCTGTGTCAGCTGATGAGGTTTCGTGAGGCGAGGGAGCGGGCGATAAATATAAACCCATAAATACTACACAGTGTCCCTTTAAATGGTAAACAAAAAAAAATGGTGCATAAAATGTTAACGTGGTAGCCCTCCATATTATTTTTTACCCTTAAGGTGGCTCTCTGTCTCAAAAAGGTTGGTGACCCCTGCTTTACAGTGTTGTACCGTTATGTCCAATCAAGTGAGCATCTAGTCTGGTCAAGTAGAAAAAAATCGCAATTTTGAGGTGGGGATAAAACAACAGTTCAGTAGGGGTGGGTATATGGTATGGTCTTAAAATGATATCACGATATTGCAACAAATTTCAAAATAAAAGTTTGTTTTGTTATGGAACTATATGTAGGTCATAGGTCATAATTAAAAAAAACATATTTGTGATTACCAGTGGCAGCTGAGAGACAAGACATGATGGACTCAGTCATCACGTGTCTCACCTGCTGTGGAGACAGATGTGTGTCCACAGTGATGCTGCCGACAGATCTACAGTTACATGTTTATATCAGATTATCTGGGCCAGTCTGCTGCTTGGGCTCCTTTTTTATGCATCCCAGAATGTTCCTCTCTTTTGTATTAGAGGGGATCTACTGCACACGCACCACGTATAATTACGTATGGTAATTAAACTACATTTAAATGCAAATTACACATGACACTCATCGACATGACACTCTGTAATAATGTATAGCTGATTTATTTAAATGTTCATGTTTTTGTAAAATGATTTTATGTAATTCCTATCTTCTTCTTCTTCATGTGAGACAGGTGGCAGCTGGGATTATTCTAGAAAAAGCAGAATCCAGGTGGTGAGACCCTTTAAAAAGATCATGATGAATCATGTGGGTGTATGACTGGAAAGATGCAGGCTCCCCCTTGTGGCGAGCTGGGCAGCATTCACAAGTCGCTCCCTTCAAAAATCCACTTATTGTGAGTGGTTTTTAAAAATGACTTGTGATGAAATTGTCCCAAATTAATCCATTTTGTTGTGTCAAAAAATGGAGCTTAATAAACCTTAGTTAAATAAACACTGATGTTATCTTAGGTGAATAAACAAACCCAGTTTAACCACTGGTCGCTTCAGTGTGTTTATGTAACATAAGAACAAAATCTGTGTGTGTTTTCTCAGCTTTTAGCAGATTTGAGTGAAAGGAGTAGAGAGAGAGAGAGAGAGAGAGAGAGTCTGGAAAACCTGTAAAAGGTTTGGGGGTCAACACTGACTAATATAAGCTTAGAGTCCATTAGTGGATTATAACCATAAACTCTCCATGGCTACTGCATCTCTCTTGGATTAAAGTGTGTGTGAGAGTGAGAGAGAAAGAGAGAGAGAGAGTTAAGCTGAGTACATGAGGGTGAACAGAGAAAATTCAAAGGTAGAAGACAACACACTGCACATACTGACTGCACTGATAAACAGTCAGGTGGGAACAGTGGCAGCACTCTGGGTTGGCAGCTGGTTAAGGTGGTTTTGGTACAACTAAGCTCCGTCATCCAGCTGATAAAGTCTCTCACCAAAGGTAAGTGTGGACTTGCATATGACATGAAAAATAACTGTGTCTTCATCTGTGTATGTCATCCATACAGGACGCATTCCTTTATGAACAATGAAATATGTAAATCAAGATTTTAAATGAAAAAAAAATGAGCAGGAAACCTTTAGCTGTAATTAAACTGTGTGGGGTGTTGTGATGAAGTATTTTCATGCATATTCTATAAGTGTGTAACCACCATCTTCATTACTGTCAACCGTTAAAAGGGCTTAATTTGAGGCCTTTAGTTGTATTGGAAGTGCATTGTGTCTATGAGTGTCCTCACTAATGCTGGTTTTAGGTTTAGGTTAAGGATTAGGGTTAGGCCTTTAGTTGTGATGGTTAATGTTAGGGTAAGGGGCAATAGGAAGTGCATTATGTCAGTGAGTACTAAGTTGTTTAAACTTGTTAACAAAGGTAAAGGAAAACTTACTACACTCTTAGAAATAAAAGTGCTAAGTAGAGCCATATAAGGTTCTTCGGCTAGTCCTCATAGGAGAACCCTTTTTGGCTCAAGGTAGAACCTTTTTATAAAGGTTCCACCTGGAACCCTTTTGGAGGGTTCCACCAAGAACCCTTTTAAAACCATTATATTCAGGAAAGGGGTTTTAAAAGGTTCTCTGGATCAAAATGGTTCTTACTGGAACCATTAGTGTTACCAAGAATGGTTCCAGGTAGAACCTCAGCCCTTGTAGAAGTACCCTTATTTCTAAGAGTATATTGTATAAAAGACAAAGCAAAAAAACCTAAGTTTAATCAGAAGACCTAATGAACTTTCACAATATAAGGTGAATACTAATGTTGTTTTGACATTTTGGTTGATTTTCCTAGGTATTTAAGATTATTCAGATAACGTGTTTCATATGTGGATACCTTTGATAGGTTGTGGTTAAGGTTAGAGCAAGTCGCTTGGAAATTAATGTAAGTCAACGCAATTATAATAAGTGATTTTTGCGCACACACAACAATTAGTGATATAGTCAGAGCCTTATCTACCACCCTCCAGTTACATATCAATTTTCTTATGTGTGCGCACAGGAATCATGGATGTAGATGTGGAGGGGATTATCCAGTGCATCAAGCAGGGAGATGAGAGTGGTGTTCAGGCTCAGTTGCAGGAATTCAACAAAGAGGTAAGACCACACACACACACACACACACTCATATGTTGACCATTGATGATGCACTGCTGTGTGTTCCAAACCATGTTTGTCATCCATTCTCTCGCCACAGTTTGCCCAGTGCTTCTTCTTCGATGCGGAGGAAAGGGACAGACGGAAAGTAAGTTGGTTCACATAACTACAGCCAGCCAGTGTTCACCTTCTCTTCCACCCTCACCTCTATCCACCGTGTCACCCACCCCACCCACACTCCACCATCTGTCTGTGATTAGTAATAGTGCTGCATCAGGCCAATCCCTGATCCTCTCCTCTTGTATGATCGGGGCAGATTGAGCACAGGCGGCGCACAGTGATTAAATGACCAGCACGCCTGCATGTTCATCTGTTCAACACCTTCAGCAGACGTGGGGCCATATTCACAAAGCTTCTGCTTCTTCTGAAAATATGGGACTCCCTACTGTCTGAAAGTCATTCAGAAATCATTGGACGAGCAAAAATACGGTCACATTTCTGTGAAATGAAAGAAATCGAATAAATATAACCTGATGACAGTCAGCGACTGTGTTCTGGCATCTGGTTTTCATTTAGTTTCCAAACATGAATCGAATCAGTGTTAATAATAATTCTGTATTTGAACACACGTCTCTGCTGAAGGACACAGCATATTACGACAAATAATAATGTCTCTGTTCACTGAGTCCAAACAGAGGCAATAACATCAACAACCACTGCAGCTTTAACGTGTGATCTATGTTTAATTTAAGTTTTGAATTATTTATTTGTGTCAAACGTATACATTTTTATCAATTTAAGATCAACCTGTGAAGTTTATTTATTTGTTTTCATTTATAGTTGCATTTAAAATCTTTTCATGAAGTTAAATTAATTTAATGCATGATTTAATCCATCCTTCCATTATCTGTGGGTCTTTTATATTGCAGACAGTTTGGTCAGGTCATAGTGGGAAAAGCACAGGTTTATATCATCAAATGAATGATGGCTGAGTTCAGGGCTGAAACGATTACTAAATTAAGCGTCAACTATTTTGATAATCGATTATTGGATTTGAGTGTTTTCTAAAGAATTAAATGTAAATATGTTCTGGTTTCTTTACTCCACATAACAAAGAAATCTGAATCGTTTTGGTTTGTGAACAAAACAAGACATTTGAGAACATCGTCATTTCCAGGTTTGACAAACACTGATCAATGCTTTTCAGCATTTTCCGACATTTTCTGGAACAAACGATTACTCGATTAATCGAGAAAGATAATCGACAGATTACTCGATGATGAGAATAACACACGATCCTGACGTGAACATTTGTGATGTAAAGAATGACACCTGTGTTTTCCTTGCTGAAAAGGTGAGATAAGATAGTCTTTTACTATCATGTTTTAACATGATAGTAATGTTTTACTACATGTTAAAACATGTGGAAATGGCTGCTGTGGAAAAAAAGCTCTGTACCATGTTTGTTCTGAGGGTCACGAGGGAGCTGGGACCTGTCCCATCTCCAAGTGAGAGACAGTTATAGGTTTAGTCGATCACTTATTTCTAGTCTAATTTCAGCAGTTTTATACACATTCAATCTGATAAATAAGCTGCTGTTCTTTCTGTCCTCGTTCTTTCTGAATATTGGCCCCTGATTCAGATGTTGTTTTATCATCAAATATGTCATATTAATATCTCTATGTATGTTTTCTTTGTCTTGTGCTGCACTGCTCATTACATCGGATTCATCCGCCTCCTAAAAGAAAAAGAAACTTGAAGAGGTAAAAAAAAAAGAGAGATGACACATACACATACAGTAAGAACAGTGTAAAAAGAAAATGGTTGACACATTAAAAAATATATATATATGACCCCACCTGGTAACACCTGAACTGTATTAATTTATGTGTTACCAGTAATCTATGACCTGAAATGTTTGTGACAAAATGATGATGTCATTGATTCTATCATCAGTTCAGGAAGAATAAAGTGAAGGAGTGTGCTGATTCTGACTCTGAGTGTGATGAGTATGACCAGGAGAATCGAGGCCTCATCCTCAGACAAGTGAGTGGCACCGTTATACACTTTGTGTGTGTATACAGTATGTATGCTCTTTTTAAGTTAAGGTTCTCGTCCACTGGTAGTTGAAAATATAAAATAATCTGTGAAGAGACATGTTTATTTGTATTTATGTGCTGTTGAGGATGAATTTTCTGATTGTGGTCTGTTACATTGGCCCTTTAAGAATGACATCTATGCCTTAGTCAAGTCGTTTATTTATAAAGCACAAAAACAACCTCAGTTGAACCAAAGTGCTGCACAGTTATTTTAATACAATATAATCACACACAATATAATAATAAATAAAAACAATAAAGGAATAGTGAGAGCTCAGTTTAAAACAAAAACAAAAATAAGAATAAAAAACAAATAAAAAGTAAAAAATAAAATAAATAAAGTAGTAAAGCCAAGGATTATCGCCTAGCTGGGACTGAACGCCAGGGAAAAAAGATAGGTTTTTAGTAGTGTTTTGAAAGTGCTCAACAGACTGTGCAGCTCTAACTTGGAAAGGTAGGCTGTTTGGGGGCCACCACTGAGAAGGCTCTGTCCCCACGGGTAGAGGGTCTGGACCGTGGTACTGCCAGAAGCAGCTGGTTTGTTGACCAAAGTGCTCTGGAGGTACTGTGAGGCTGTACGAGCTCTGATAGGTAAGATGGTGCCAGACCATTTAAACACTTAAAAAACTATTAATAAAACCTTGAACTGGATCCTAAAATGAACAGGCAGCCAGTGCAAAGATGCAAGGACAGGACTGATATGATCACGCCGTTTCTTTCCAGTCAGCAGGCGGGCGGCTGCGTTTTGAACCACCTGTAAACGGTGCAGTGCTGACTGGTCGAGACCAACAAACAAAGAGTTGCAGTAGTCTAACCGTGAAGTAATAAACGTGTGAATGACTTTCTCGAGATCATTCCTGGGGAGATAAGCCTTTACTTTTGCTAATAATCTTAGCTGGAAGAAGCTTACTTTCACAATGGAGCTGATCTGCTTCTCGAACCTAAAGTCACTGTCCAAAATAACACCAAGGTTCCTTGCAGATGGGTGACAGTAAGGCTTCAGGATGCCTATGGCACTGTCATAGCCATCTAAGAAGTTTTGTCGCCCAAATAAAATAATCTCAGTTTTATCATTGTTCATGGAGAGAAAGTTCACCTCCAGATTTACTGTATAGAAAATAAAGAAGAGACTATTTTATCCAATGTAATGATTCACTTGTGCTCACATGGCACAGATCTGTGCCTCAGGTGCAGCCATGGTAAATTGGAATAATACACAACCTCCTTATATGGACATCCTTGGGTTAATAATTGTGCAAAAGTCACTAAATAGACATACAAACGAGCCAAGTGAACTTTGATGTATTTCCGAATTGGATTTTAAACATTTTGAGTACTTTTTGCTCAGGTGTGTTTATATAGTTGGTGAAAATATATATTTTTCTTCAGATGATCTACGTTGGCCTCTGTATGTATGTTTATATCATAGTAAAGCAGCCTAAATGCTCTGTGTTCTAATGGTTGATAAACAAATCAACCTTTAAAGAATGAACTGTCTGCATCTCTTTCCTCAGAACTTAGCCGTTGTCCTTGTGAGATTCATCAGATCAGAGATGAGATGTAGTCTCTTGAGAGTCTCTGTTCACACCCTGAGGATCCTGTCCAGAGACAAAAAGGTCCTGGCTCCCCTGGTGACAGACGGCGCCCTGCTGACTCTGGCCAAGCTCGCTGGTCTGACCACAAGTGATGCCAGTGAGGAAGCCAGTGAAGAAGCCAGTGACCCTGACTCAACTTTCTACGACAGCATCATTGCGTCCCTTGCCGAGGCCAAGGTCTTGCAGAGTCGCACCAATGAGGACGAAGGTGAAGGCGCCGAAGCCGCTGACCAAAACGTCTTCGATGAGGAGGACACCAAGAGCGACGTCAGCAGAGCCAACAGTGGAGACGTGGACAGCATCAGCTGGTCAGGGAGCCACAGGACCAGCATCAACGACATGCACCGCGGGAGCATCCATTACAGGGTCCTGGAGCCAGGAAGGAGGGACCGCAGAGAGAGCAAGATGGAGGGGGGAGAGGAAGGGGAGGAGGTGGAAGGAGAGTCAGGAGAGGAGGCTGCGAGAAAAGAGGCCATGAAGGTGTTGTGTAATGTGGTGTACAACAGCGCCTGGGCTCAGGAGAGGTTCAGTGCTCTCAGGTGTGCTCACCAAACACACACACACACACACATGGAGACACTTTTCTTTTCATAGAGATGTAAACTGCAACACAAAGTGTGTTACACAATAACCTAAAAAACTATTATTATTATTATTATTATTATTATTATTGTTGTTATAAATGGCTTAAAATAGTCAAATAGATGAATACAATAGATACTACTTAGAGAGAAGAAATAATCTATTAAAGGAAAATAAGAATGAATGAAATCAGCATAAACAGACTAAAAATAATAAATAATACGATATAATATAATATAATATGAATAAATAAAGCTGGGATTTGAGTGTACTTTCGGAAATAAGAACATTCTGTGCCACCCTGGGTTCTGTAGGAATCTGTTCCACAAACACGATCAGGAGTAACTCAAAGCTGCCTTTCTGTTAGTTTTAGTTTTTACTCTGGATGACGATGAAAAGGCCAGAACCAGACGATCTGAGGGTTCTAGAATGGCTCGTATAAGGTCAAAGCAAGTGAATAAAAATGAAGGCCAAAGACCATTAAGAGGTTTAAAAACCAATCACAAAAATGGATGCTGAAATCTCTCAGGTAGTCAGAGCAGATGTGACCTGTGCTCGCTGTCTGGTGGTGAAAACACAGCTGCCATCAGGAAAATCAGATTTTAAGGTGTCTGCTTAAGTCTAATATGTTTTAAGAATAAGTTCATCTGTTTTCTGCAGTTACACAGCACTCAGTGACTGACAGTGGTGAATTGCTTCCTCTCACCAAAGTTCATGAAGAAAATCAGTGTTTTTAGCTTGAGCTGACACAGGAGCTGCTGGTCTACTGCTGATCTTGTTTGGTCAGTCTGTGTCACTGAGGTAAATCCAATCAAAGGGGTTTAAACACCGACATCACAAAATAACACATTTGGATGGAGGCAACGATGGATTCAAAATGACTTGGTGGTGTTGAATGATTGATGATTTTCTCTATGGGCTTTGGTTGTGGGGGAGGGAGTGATTTACCTAGTATTAGAATTGGAATGAGTTATTTTTGCACATATGAGCGATAATGAATTTAACCCATTTTTATAGTGAACACACACAAAGTGGGCACAGGAGCAGTGGGCAACAATGGGGGACATGGTCCAGGATTTTAAATTTAAGCCCGATTCCTTTCCTCTCTACCTTTTTGTAGACTCTGTTTTCTGCAGAGAAAGCAGTGGCTTGGCCTCTGCTGATCTGTTTACTCATGTTGTCACAAGCTCATGCTCGTTCTCTGACAGACTCCTTGTTAAATAAAAAAAAAACTCAGATGGAAAGTTTCTTTGTTACTCAGAGTCTGAGCCTTCATCTGATCTGTGGTTAAATCAATATAAATGGACCTCTTCTCTCATCAGGCTTATCAGTGGCCTCCTCCAGTGTCTGTCCTCCAGCATCAGCTGCTCGTCTCCCTCCAGTGTTCAGTTCTATGAACTGCGCCTCATGTTCCTCACCACTGCTTTAAGGCCGGAGCTCAGCACTCAGCTGCAGCAGGTAAGTTCATTCTACTCCAGAAATCCCTGATTCTGTTCATATAAGCAAGTCTCTAACAGTGCCTCTAGCGCTGGCATTGTTCTCATTCTCACACTCATTATTTGACTCTCTCAGGAGGGAGGGTTGTCCATCCTCACAGCCGCCTTGGAGAGGTGCCTGGAGGTTCAATGGAAGGACCAGTATGTGTGTGAGCTGGACCACACAGCAAACCCCATCTCTCTGGACGCTTCTCAGCAAATCACAGAGATACTGAAAATCCTCTTTAACATCACCTACAGCAGCCACAGACAAGAGCCCAGTGAGGTCAGTTTCAGTGTCAGTGTTCTGGCTCTAAAATCACTGACCTTCTACACTTGTTTGAAGTCAGGAAGAGTGGAGTCATCTCAAGAGCCCACTCTGTTTCTGACCTTTAGCTCCTTTAGATTGTCTTGTATTTGTGTATTTCGCCTCCTGCTACTGAGACGACGGTGGAGGGTTTCAGCTGGAGGGTTGTGGGGTTTTGATTCTCGGCTCTGCTGGTCTACATGTCAATGTGTCCTTGGGCAAGACACTTCATGGCTGTGTGAGCAGGGTGTGAGAATAGGTATAACAAAGATGTGTGATAGAAAATGTGCTCTATGAATGTGTGAGTGAATGTCAAAAACTATAGTTTAAAGCAGCTTTAAGTGACTAGAAAAGCACTAAATAAATGCAGATCATTCACCATGTAAAGAGGTTATGTACACACCAATGACAGTTTCAGCTATAAACTAAAATATAGTCGTCAGATTTGGATTGTTTGTCATTGACTAATTATTTGAGCATTTTCATTATACTGAAAATAAAAATACAGTAGTTTATTTTCATACATTTGTTGGTTGGGTATTTTATTTTAAAACACATTTAGATGGTAGATTGGTAACTTTACATTGACCACAGGTGTGAGTGTGAATGTGTGAATGTGAGAGCGAATGGTTATTGTCTCTTTGTATTTGCCTTGTGATGGACCATTGACAGGTCCAGGGTGTGACCAAATAAATGAATAAATGAATGATTGAATTAATTAATTAATTCAATCATTCACTGAGAACTGACCTGTTTGTTATGATTTCTCCTCTGTCAGGATGACGCAGCTCTTTACCGACACCTAGTGGCAATCCTACGTCTCTGCCTGATGAGGAAGTGCATGCTGTCAGATGACACTGATGAACTGCAGGGGTGAGACATTGATATGACATCATTACCAGAAATGAAGATGGACAGGAAAAACTGTATTGTTAATAACATCAATCATTTATTTTTATTTTCTATATGTTTGTAGTATTTTCAGTGCTTTTCTTTGATTTGATTCCTCAAACAAAGCAAACACTAACAAACACAAATGTCTCTCAACATGTTGCCTTTCATTATCCTTTTGAATGTAATATTAGATTTAGTTTCTTTGGCTTTTATTCCATAAACTGATTCCTTTTCCATCATTTTAGTTTTGAATGTGGGGTTTTCTTTCATGTTCTCTCTTCCTTTTGAATCATAATGACCATGGCCGGCCCAAGCCTTGATGGGGCCCTAAGCTGAATTTTATTTTGGGGTCCCCTCTCCCACCACCTCAGAGTAGCCCATTTCTGACTCTTTAACATGCAACATTAATCACATTAATTATAGTTTTATAGTAGTGTTATTTACACCAGACCAGTGTTTGTTTACCCTTAGAGGTTGGTCAAATCACAAATCTCAAGTGTGGTGATACTAAACGTGAATTAAACAAGTTTAATGGCGTAGATTTTTTACATTTAAAACAGATGTGCAAATGTATACATTTATCTAAAGATATGTTTAATATTTAATATGTTTCTTCTCACACACCCTTAGTGCTTAGTTGCCTTCTGACTTGGCTCATATAAGGACTTATTTCAAATATTTTCTAAATATTGGAGAGAAAAAAATTTATTATGAGCTTTATACAAAATAAAACTGACTGAACTTTAACTGACTGAATGAATAATGGGTTGGATGAATCTCTGTATCTGATTCTTATGGCTTGTTTCCGCAAAATAAATATAAAATGAGTACGTGTTCAGTACAGTAGGCCATATATATAGCACAATCATTATAATGTTTTTAATGTTTCAGTATCTAATGGATCCTTTACTTTTGTTTCCAAACGTGAGCCCACAGTGTCAGTAAAAACGTTGTGCTCTGAATGCCACAGTCACACGGTGAACCTGCTCTCAGCGCTGCCTCTGCAGTGCCTGGATGCGCTGCTGCTGGCGGCTCCAGAGCCGGGCTCAGAGCAGTGTCAGGGGGTCAACATGGACTGTGTGCACACGCTGCTAATGTTCATGGAGAGACGGCTCGAGTCGGTGAGTGAAGGGCCCGCGTGTTTGGAGCCAATCCATGTGTGCTTTACGAGGAGTATGTGACTGACTTTGATTTTCAGGGCGATAAGATGAAAGAGAAGCTGACACCAGTCCTCAACCTGCTGACAGAGAGCTGCAGGTCCCACAGAGAAACACGACACTTCATCAGGCAACACGTAATTAACTCCTTCAAGACCTTCTGGAAAATTGGTTCTCAAAGTGCGGCCCGGGGGCCAATGGCGGCCCGCAGAAACATTTCTAGCGGCCCTGCAATGAATTACAGTTGATAGATTTAATCCAGGAGCTACTAAGCTTGTTAAATGTTTATTAGACATTACTGGATACAGACCAATAAGTGTAAACAAAAATACTGGGTATTTACCTGGTTTTCTTTTAGTGGATTTTAGTGTATTATTGGGTTATAAGCTGGTAATAAGCAGGTAGCTACAGCCCCCAATTACTAGCTATTTACTCAGTAAATATATGGTAACAGAAATGTGTTACTTGGTATTAACCTGTAATTAGAAGCTAAGAACAATGGCCAAAATACTGGGTAATTACCCAGTAAATTATAAAGTGTTATTATATTAATGCTTAAAGGTGCATTATATAATAAATTTAAAGCAACTGGCCATAAAATCCTCCTAATATGTCACAGAGACTCAGGAATAATGTTCATATAACAAACTGAACTCACCAACAACAACAGTACAGACAAAATATTTGCATTAAAAACAATATTTTGCAGACTGAAAATCATGTTTATGTTTTGAAATCATGTTTTGGCATGTGGCGCCACCTACCGCCGTCTACCAATCATTGCAGTCAGTAGAGTCTCAGCTGCCGAGCAACCACGGGTTGTCAGTTACGTCAGAAAACGAAACCTAAAAGACCTCGGTATTTTGAATTTGAATGTAGTAACCATTTTTGGCCACATTCTTACATATGGCACCTTTGAAGTACATTATAGTAACGCTTATATTACTTAACGCTAAACTGTAGAACTGCAATCTGGTCATTAGAATGATTACAAATGGGATTTCTTTCTGGGGTTTTTTTCCTTTGGCGTCCCTCAGTCCAACGGTGGGTTCCTAAATTGGCCCTCAGGTATCAAAACTTTGAGAACCCCTGTTCTAGAAAATTGCAAACAATATAATTTGTCACTTCATCTCCACGGTTAGATCCTGCCTCCTCTGACCGATGTGTCACACAGACCAGAGGAAGGTTCCACAGTGAAGAGTCGTCTGATCCGCCTCATGACTCACCTGGACACTGACCTCAAACACTGTGCTGCTGACCTCATCTTTGTGCTCTGCAAGGAAAACGGTGAGAGGAGATACTTTCACATATTTAGCAGGAAAAGCTCTTGCATGGAGTTTCATGCTGCTTTCCATTTACATCCGAACTGCACAAAAGACCATGGACGCGTACTTATTCCAGGCTAGCCAATTTTTTAGCAACACCGTTTGATAACCTCTACACAGTATTTGGCACACACCAACAGTGTAACCATGTGTACAACTGATTTACTTTGACTCAAATACATACAATAAATATAACAGTTTTCTTGGGGCAGCCATAATTGGAATCCTAACTCAGGTGATGTGAGGTCACTCCAACTTCCAATGTAAATGGAATGTAACCCCGTTCTCGTCACGTCACATAAATGTTACACACAAAATACTCACTTAATAACCTTACCTTTGTATTTGATTGTTCAGATTGACCTCAGTGACACAAACTCACAAGGCAGCAGTAGATCAGCAGCTGATCTTGAGCTAAAAATATTGATTTCTCGGTTAACTTTTGTGAGAAAAATGCCACATACTCCAGTTTCAAGTCAGTAAAAGTGTTTTAACCACAAGATAGAGCAGTGGAAATATTATAGAGGTATTGAGGAAGTAGATTTTATTAGGTGAGTCAGTGACTAAAATCAGTTTTTCTAAGAAGGCCATGTTTTCAGTCAGCACTGCCTGTCTGTACAACAAAGCACTTTAACAAAACATTAACTATCCCTTTAATTTCTCTGGATATGATCCTAAACTAGAACATCCTTTGTTCTTTATTCCATCTTCTTCCAGTGAGGCGTTATGTGAAGTACACGGGTTATGGTAACGCAGCAGGCCTGCTGGCCACCAGGGGTTTGCTGAGCGGTCAAAGGCCCAGGATCTTCAACTCAGACACTCGCTACTCAAGCGACTCAGACTCCGACACTGAGGAGTACCGGAAAGTCAAAGATCGGGTCAATCCTGTGACCGGGCGGCTGGAGGCAGAGCAGTCTGACCCGATGGAGGGAATGACGGAGGAGGAGAAGGAAGAGGAGGCCAAGAAGCTGATCACACTCTTCAGCAAACTGTCCAGGTCAGTCAAACACTTCATATGGAGTGGCACTCAGAGGCGATTCTAGAGTCTGTAGAGGCCCTAAACAAAAATTCCCAGGGGGCCCTTCCAACCAGTGTTCATCACCACTATGTTACAAATAATCTGACACCAACAAAAAATGTATGACATCAAAATATTTTAATTTTTTTTCAAACTGAATGAAATAACATGGAAAAACCTTGTAATTAAAAAGTATGTGAAAATATAAATGTAAAGAACAATAAAATACTGTAAATAGCTTTTAAAAAACTAAGTAAAAAAATACATTACACTGTAAAGAACCCACATTATAAAACAATATAAATATATAGAACAATAAAATACTGTAAATAACTGAAAAAACATATATAAACTGAGTAAAAAAGATATGCATTACACTGTAAATAATCCTCCTGGCTGGTCAATGCACATCCCTCAGGCTCCGGGTGTCGGGGCCCCCTATCAGCTTGGGGCCCCAAGCAGTTGTTTGCCTTGCCTGTTCACAAGCTGCACCTCTGGTGGCATGATATAGCAACACATTTACAGCCCTATCTATCTACCCTATAACACCTGCCATCATTTGGAATTGGCAAACTAATTATTTCCTGTAATTGTATGCATGTTTTTAACACACATACACATACATTAACTACAAGGTTGGGAAAAGTCTGCAAATGTGTTTGGGGGACCCAAAAAAAATCTCCAGTGACACATCTGTGGGTCCCGACCAAGTGTTTTGAACCTTTAATTTTACCCAAAACATTTTACTTAATCAAAAGTAGAAAAGGTAAGATATTTAGTGGAATAGTTCAGTGTTGCTGTATGAGGTACTTATTTTAGCAGCTTAACTGTACACTATTTTAACAATAGATTCACTCCTTTATCTGAATATGATCATGTTATTATCTTCCACTAAATGCTGGACTTTGTGCCACTTTGTAATCCGTTTAATCTCCACAAAATTCCATGGAGAATTCCATAGAGAAAATCAATGATTTTTACATCACTGTTGATCCATTGCTGCCTTCTTTACTAAGTTCATCAGTGTCATTTTGTGACGTCAGTGTTTGAAATGCTCCGTTCAGGTTTACAGAAGTGAGTCTGTTTTTCCTGTTTTAAGTATGAGTAAAAAGAGAAACAAACCAAGTGCCTCAAGTTGCTGAAATGTCAAGTTGTCTTTTTGCACCCTGTGTTTCCAGGAGCAACATCATCCAGCCGATGCAGGTGAATTCAGAGGGGAAGCTGGTGCCACTGTCAGGACTCAGAGACCATTCCTTCTCAGAGGAGGAGAGGTCTGAGTCAGAGAACGATGGAGAGGCAGAGAAGGGAGACGAGAACTGAAACTACTACTATTTATGTATTTATTTATGTAAATAATCCAGTTTGAAATTGCATATCTGACATATTTGAACATGCGATTTGACATCTACCAAAACAGGTGCAGAGACATTATTTATAGAACAGAATCAATTGAAGAAAGGATGTTAAATGTGTTTTTCAAAATAATATTGATAATAATATGGAGTTGTAACACTGGCTTGACTGTCAGCAGCTCATCAGCTGGAACTGTTGTCTTAGCAACAAGTTAAAGTCCTAAAGTTCAGTTTAATTAACTCATGAAATCTTCACTCTTTGTTGTGCTGATGTATTTTAGTGTTTTTAAGATATCATTTTTTAGTCCCACTTCACAGACATTTACATAACTTCAAATTTATACCACACATGGGCTGTGACGCGTTGCCTCTATAGCGCCTCCTAATACGTTTTCATGGTTACAACCAAAGGATACTCCAGCCTCCTGGAACTTGGCATCCATAGCTGGTGGGATCGATTCTTATTTTTTATTGTTTGGCGCAGAAATTGGATTTTATGTGTGCAAGCTTGTGTCAGCGCCCCCTAGAGGGCAGCTTTAGCAGCTGTTGTGCCACTGGGCAGTGGCATACTATAATATAAATTCCACAATAGCTTGAAATTAAACGACCTTAGAGCCATTGTAGATCATTCATTTTTGTATTTGTATTCATGTACAGCTTTGGACATTTCCTTGTACAAGTTTATACAGGTGCATTTCAATAAACGTGCATTTATTTCAGTAATTCAACTCAAATAGTGAAACCCTGTATTATATAAACAGACTATTACTATTACACACAGACTGAAGTTGTTTAAGTCTTTGGTTGTTTTAATTTTTTGATTTTGGCTCACATTTAACAAGAATCCCAAATTCAGTATCTCAAAAAATTAGAATATGGTGAAAAAGTTCACTATTGACACTTTATGGTGTCTATGCCAATCAACTCAAAACACCTGCAAATATGTCCTGTGCCTTCAAAATGGTCTCAGTTTGATTCACAAGGCTACACAATCATGGAGAAGACTGCTGATATGACAGTTGTCATATCCAGAAGACAATCATTGACACCCTTCATAAGGAGGGTAAGCCACAAAAAATGATCGCCACAGAAGCTGGCTGTTCACACAGTGCTGTATCCATCCATGTTAACAGTTGAGTGGAAGGAAAAAGTGTTGAAGAAAAAGATGCAAAACCAACCGCGAAAACTGTAATCTGTGATGGTTTGGGGTGCAATGTCATCTGCTGGTGTCGGTCCACTGTGTTTTTTGAAAACCGATGTCGCTGCACTTGTTGACCAAGACATTTTAGAGCACTTTCCTTCCTCCTGCTGATGAGCTTTTTGAAGATGCTGATTTCATTTTCCAGCAGGATTTGGCTCCTGCTCACACTGCAAGAAGCACCAAATGTTGGTTAAATGACTATGGTGTTGGTGTGCTGGACAGTCCAGCAAACTCACCAGACCTTCTCTATGGGGTATTGTCAAGAGGAAAATGAAAAACACGAGACCAAAAAATGCAGATGAGCTGAAGGCCACTGTCTTCCATACCACCTCAGCAGTGCCACAGACTGATCGCCTCCATGCCACGCCGAAATGAGGCAGTAATTCAAGCAAAAGGAGCCCCAAACAAGTATACCAAGTACAACTAGATAAATAAACTTACTTTCCAGAAGGCCAACGGTTGTGTACTGAATTTTGGGTTCTTGTTAAATGTGAGCCAAAATCAGGACAACTAAAAGAGTGAAAGACTTAAACTACTTCAGTCTGTGTGTATTGAATTTATATAATATAGGGTTTCACTATTTGAAATTACTGAAATAAATGAAATTTTCCACGATATTCTAATTTAATGAGATGCACCTTTATTAGACAATGAAAAGTCACAATTCTGCGGAAGAGTATTAGGGCCACCTGTAAAAATTAAAAATTTAAATAAATGAAAGAAAGAAATTCTCAGAATTCTGATTATTTTTCTCAAAATTATGACTTTAATCTCAGAATTTATGCTATTTTCTGGTTGATACTTTTTTCTTCACGTGGCCCTAAAACACTTCTGTACAATGCAGACTCTTACACACACCACGAAAATGAAAATACAGCAGGCTTAACTGAATGTTCTGGGTGTTATTTTTCATTGAGGGAAATTCAACTGGAGTCAATGGTCCTGATTCCTAACAAATCATCCATATGTGCTACATCTTTGAAAAGTTGACCAAAATATAGCTCTAGCTGTAGAAGAGACTCAGAGATGATAGAATCAATGCCTCTGTTTCACTCTGTTAACACAATAAAAGCAAGTAAACCAGACTCATCCTGTATTTGCTCGTTGATATTCACAAAAGTCCTACACACATTTAGACTATTACTAAAGTCCATGAAAACAATTGCATCCTTAAATACATATAGTTTTCCTCTTGTAAAGAAACATCAACAACATTTGCAAATTCCCTTATTTCTTTATTTATTGTCGTATACAGTATTGACAGTCACAGTGTACTGGCTGAACTCCCCACAGGCTCACTGTCAGTGAAACACTGCCGCATGAACAAAACGATGTTGATCTTTTACAGTTTATTTCACCATTAGCCAACTTTTTCTGACTAGAAGATGACGCTTGTGTCCTTTTGTAAATCACTCACTCTCCCTGCACCAAGGTCCATAGAGCTTTAACATCACAGCACACAGTGGGTTGTTGATCCACTGCTGCCTCCATCACCGAGTTGAAGTGTTATTCTGCAGTCCTTTGGCAGCCATGTTTAGTGCGTCTAGTGTTTTTGGAACAGGAAGGACACACAGTGCAGTGAGTACTGACTTACTTTGGTACAGACTAGACTTATGTTCAGGTTGCTATGATTATCAGGCGACACTAAATCAAAAACATGCCTGTTACGACCGGATCAAGGTCTTGGACTCAAATACACGAGACTTGGAGCATGTTTCAAAAAGTTTATTTGCTTCAGTAAGCGATACGAAAATGGCAACCAAAGGTACAAACAAAATCTCAGGGAGGGAGCGAAACATGCTCAAAAAACTCCACCAAAGGACAGGAAATGAAAACTACAGCCTTGCTGCAAGAAACCCATAAACAAAGGTATGACAAGATACAGGCACATGGCTCAAGGAGCCGCGCTTCTCTGAACAAACATGAGTTACACTGACAGCTAACAGCAGAAGAAGGGACCTTTTAAATGGGCAGTGGTAATGAACACCAGGTGCAAGTGATTACTAATCAATGGGGACACAGTGAAGACAGAGACAGTGAGCACAAACAGTGGAAACCCATCACCAAAATAAAACAGGAAGTGATGTAACAAAAACCGAAAACCCTAACTACAAACACCAACTTCACTAACATAAATGCTGCTTCGTGAGAATGCCATTGTCATTCCTGTACTTCAAAACCACATTTGTTGGTTTAGCAAGGTTTGTTGATTTGAAAGTCGGGGGTTTTATGTGTCACAGACATGGCTCTCTTTCAACCTGGACATATCACCATGGCAACTGAAACTACAGACGTACAGTAGGTGCTCAAAGCAACCAGTCCTGGACGTCGACCACACAAGAAGCCATGGCCCATCTGAAGTCTGGCACATGAAATGCATCATAAATCTAATGAGTTCATTCACTTATTTCTTCTTATGTTTTTTTTTAGATATGGTCATGATAAAGTAACTGTTCCTGGTTTTATTGCATTGATAATCATATTTATTATCATGAAAGAAATTTGTGATACACACAAAAGATAAACAATGACTTTCTTCAGGAGACACTGAGTATGTCAACATGTCTCCATCATCTCCTCCAGTGAAATCTGCAGCTCCACAGACTGCAGGGAGGAGGCGCCGTTTCCCACAGCAATAGTCTTCAGCAACTCCATCGACGTCAACACCACCTGAGTTGTAGATGAAATGAAATGAAATGTTGAAGAAGTTGTGGCATTTAAGCCTGACACAAACCATAAAATCAAAGAAGTGAGAGAGAAGTTTCTTCTCAGGTGAGGTTTTCATGTTTCAGCAGGTGTTCTGCTCTGGAGAAAACACTACACACTACAGCTGTTCAGCCCTTTGTTCCATCACAGCTATTAATCAATACTGAGACAAAAGTGCAGCTGACTTCAGAGGGTTTGATCGCTCATAGCATTTAACAGAGGTATTTGTAAGGAAAACGGAGTTCTGAGTACTGAGATCACACAGTGTCTGAGTGGTCTCATAATTTACAGGTTCTCTCACCTCCACTGTGATGAGTTTCTTCCCCCAAGGCCTGCTGTCTGGATCAGGCCACTTCTCCCCAAGGCAGAGGAACAGGGAGCAGGGAGGGCACTTGCCCCCATTAATGAAAGCCAGTATTCCTGCAGGGATCAGATAAAACACTCACTGTATAACTTACATACATATACATTTATGCTGTGTGGAGGTCAGGGCTGGGAGCGATGTCAGCTCACAGTTCCAGAGAGAAACTGGGGGGAAAAAAGACGAACGCCAGGATAGCCATTGTTAGCCATTGTTAGACATACCAGTCAATAACTGTCATTACCTGATTTGTCCTGCACATGTATGTATGTATGACTAAATCATGTTATTGCTAATAACAGTGGAATGACTACTAACAATAAATATAACATTAAAAAATGATCAGAATAATACAAAGTTGGCATAAACGTGAACTAAATTGAAAGATATTAGAAATAATGCCTATTTTATAAGAATAACTACTCATACAACATGTCAAAATATGAATTCATTTTATAAAATGAACTACTATGAACGTAAACATTATTTTAATCTAAATCCCTGAACCTGCCTTAAATTGTTTCGACAGGAAGTAGTCATACTTAAGTGTTCAGTGTAGTAACATGTCTACGGACAGACTGATTTACTAATTTGCTAATACGACAGAAGTGATATGAATGGTAAAAGTATCCGTGTTTGTGTGGGGACAGCCATCTTGGAAGCGTAACTCAGGGTATGTGAGGTTGAAGATAAGTTGGAAATGGAGTTGGAAATGTCTGTGTATGGAGCGCCTCATGGACGTGGAGTTTCAAAGCTCCTACTTCAAATGGAACGCAGCATTATTCACAGCCGCATTAACAGAAGACAAACATTTGCTGTAACCCACCTCCTATAAAGTTCTTGAACATGTAAAGAGGCTGCGGCTGCAGTTTGGGAATCTCTTGAGGTTGTTTGCTTTGGTCAAACTTGGAGAAGCTCCAGAAGGCTTTGACTTCACCTCTTCGCTGGCCGTAGACCAAGTGCCCCGACACGCCGACGTCCAACCCATCGCCCAAGTTGTCCAGGATGCGTTGGGTCAGTTTAGTTTGAGTCTGGTCCAACATGGTTCCAGTACTTGGCAGAAAGACCAAGGTCAGGCCAGATTCGCGGTCCAGAGCCGTCCCCTTGACATCAGGGCTAATGTGAAAAACATATAATGATTGTTTAATTAATTGAAGAGCAGATCATCCCATCCAGTGTGTCCATGTGGCCCCGTAAGAGTTATATCTGGGCTGACGATACGCAGGTTTGTATGTGGTTAACCGTGGTGCCCAAATTACTAAAACCATATGGGACCTGCATAATTTGTCCACTTCACTTAGTACTCAGGTAGCCCAGAAAGGGTGCTAAGAGGACATGGGCTTATAGGGAGCAAACACTGATGGGGCCACCATGGAAACCACAGACAAACTAAAATGTCTGAATGTGTGAGACTTGAGAGCTCTTTCCTCAAGAATTATGCCGGAATTAACGTCTATGGAATAAAAATTAGGGGTGGGGGAAAAAATCGATTCACATAGGAATGGCGATTCTAATCATCCACGATTCTGAATCGATTCATAAACTTAAAAAATAGATTTTTGAAAAATATATATATATATTATTTCTATTTTGAAAAACCACACAATACACCAGTTTGTGTTATTTGTGTACAGTTTATATTTGTAACTTCTGGGAGAAAAAGGCAGCTAGTCTAAGCTTTTATTTACGCAAGTTATTTTTTTGTAAGTACGTTTTTATTTGTTTTGAATTAATAAATGTTAACTTGTGTCTTAAGTTTGCCTTTATGTGATCACATTATCACATTATCTTATATGAACTGTATTGTTTTGATGCCATAACTTGCCTTAACACACTATGCATTGTATCAATTTTTGAATCGAGAATAGTATGAATTGAATCGGTTGAATCGATGAAGAATCGGAACCGAATCGAATCGTGACCCACCCAAAGATTCACATCCCTAATAAATAATCATATATGGTCCCATACAGCATATAAAGAGTTGTTTTATTTTGATGTTACCTGTAGACCAGTCGGAAACCAGCTTCATTCTCAACCACCTGCTCCATCACCTTCTGTCCTCTGTAGTAAACTGTGATCCTGAACTGAGTCTCTATGAAATCAGACAGAAGAGACGTGTGCGAGATCATAATGTGTCCATTGATTTTACTGTATATTAAAATGGAGGTAGTCTTTGAGTTTTCAAAGTGAAGCCTAAGAAATGGGCACTTCGCCAGCAGGGGGCAACTCGATACTGTAAATCATTACATCATCATGTCATAAAATGTAAACGACCTGTACTGATATAGTATTTTTTGCTCAAAGCTTCTTCACACTACAGTTTTCACCCATTCACACTCATTCACACAGTGCAGCACAGCCATCAGGAGCAACATGGGGTTAAGTGTCTTTCCCAGAGGACACATCGGCATGTAGACTAGAGGAGCTGGGAATCAAACCCACAACCGTCCATATGAAGGACGCGAGCTCTACCACTGTGACACCGTCAACTCAAAAATTAAATGAGATCAGACTCCTCCTGAGGCCAACCAGGAAATAAGAATATGATTGGACACCAGTGTGATTGACAGCTTATATTGTCCAGTGAGAGCCTGGCTGCAGGTGACGTATGTCGACCTCTATTCTTTCAAAGACTGTCTTGTTAAAATGACAAATCTCAAGGATTTGCAACAGGAATACATTTTCTGACTGAGGACCACATGCTTTTTTTATATGGACATTCTAAGTGAATGTCATTTTACATGTCTTTCTGAAACATTCATTTTCTATTTGTTGAATCTTCCTCTGTCAACTCACTGAAATGATCTCCATCCTTGGTCTTGCTCATGGTATGTAGGAACTGCTCCGCCAGCTGCCCGCCACAGGCCCCTCCCACAGCTCCTTCCACTGGACAAGCTGGTTGCTCAGGCAACCCACTTCCACTGACTGCACCCTCCAATGTGACTGGATACTGCTGTTGCCCCAGCAACGTGTGTCCACCAATCACAGTGTGACTCTGCAGCTGCTGTTGCTCAGGAACAGGCTCAAAGCCTGTGGTGTCTTCTGTAGAAAAGTTGGGAATGAAAAACAGTTTGGAGGAAAGTACCTGGGTTTCTTTTTTGCTTTCTGCAAACACTGCAGCAGTGAGTAGGAAATGATGAGCACAGCTGATGAATCTACCTGTTTCATGGCCAATGTTCAGTCCCTTCAGGCACTGCTGGAGAATATCACTGGATTCTGATGGAAAATGTTTTATTCAGAGACACCGTTACTAACAAATCATTTTCCTTTGAAATACATACAGATCATGCACAGAGAAAGGAAAGCTGAAATGACTTACCTACAAATAAAGGAACGTCAGGGTTGAAGAGATCTTCATCAAAGCATGAGAGAAGCTGGCTCTAAAACACACAGACACACGTGTGAATGAGTTCATCATATATGTAGCATGTGCATGTTCCTACAGAGTCACAGTCACTTACTTCTTGTATAGGAAAACCACAATCCTCAGACTGGGCGGGTTCCTCTTTCTCCTGAGATCCTGCTGCAGAGTTAGCTGTGCAAACAATTGGAAAAAAACGATTTAAATTGAGGTGTAAAGACATGATTTTCACACAGTACATAGAAGAAGACATTTGATTATACTATACTGTGATGGGTGGTCAGCCTGCTTCAGTGCATGAACTGGACGTGGATCTTTTTCACCTTTGTTTCCTTCTATGTCATAATTATATTTTCTAATGTATTATGTACAGTTTGTTGGATAGGTTTGTATATGTGTGTGTATGTAAATAAATAAATATATATATATATGTTTATATAAGTACAAATTATGTGATGAAATGTTGATTTTTTTACTTTGTTGATTCACATTTCAAAAAATGTGAGATGAAATAAGTTTATTGTCACTCATGAATGTGAATGATTTGTACATCTGCTTGTGAATGATGAGTAATAATAATCATATAACAATCACTTTATAAAAGTTTCTAGTTCTTTTAGTTTCCGATTCAAGGGAATTTGAGTGTCAGTGCCGGCCCAAGCATTTATGGGGCCCTAACCTGTGTTTTGAGTTGGGCCCCCCCCTCCCATCACCTAGGAGTCGCCTGTACTTGACTATTATTGATCGAACTGTAACACTATCAATTGCATTAATTATATTATAATAATATTTTAATATGTTAAAATGTTTTCGTGATTGGGGCCCCTCTGATTTTCAGAGGACGCAGTGCACACAGTGCACATAAACAAACACTAATAATAACGGCCAGGATGACTTCATTCATTCATTCATAGAAAACACCCTTTGAATAAATAACGTTGTGAATTGTCCCATAACAAATGAACAATGTTGATTTTACTTTTGTTGAAATTCAAAGATTTATGATGTATGGTTTTGCATGCTGTTCTTATTTTCACACGTCCACGCTTCATATTTTTTCTTATTTCAAAGCTTCAAACTAACTTCTCTTCTTCTGCCTTTTTCTGACTTTAAATCCAGGAGATTTAGAATTGCCGGAGTCATGTTTTTCTTTCCACACTGTCTATGCAGGTGTCAGTCAGAACACACTCATCAAAACGCACAAATGCATCTGAAAGTGCTGCAGCCACAGTGTGAGGCACTTCACTGTAGTATGATTGGGACCAAAATGAATATGTTTAGCCTTTGGAAGGCTGTAGCATACATGCTGCACACGAAAACACAGTTTCTCTTCACTCTGCAGTTTTCCATGAAAATGGGGTGAAATAAAAGAAAATAATATTCATGAAGTATTTACACAAATGTGTTAATAACAGGGCAGAGTGTTAAAATATCTCCAGTTATTCAGAGTTCATTTGAAAGTAGCTCTCTAAGATTCAGTGTTTTTGAAAACAATTCCAAGCAGATGGAGCAGTAAAGTGGAATGCCTTTTTTCCCCCTCTTAAGTACAGACTTTTGGCACATTTAAGAAAAATAAAACCTGGATGTGAAGACCACAATTTCTAACATTTTTTAAGAAGAATGTAGGAACCTAGATAGATAGGGAGGTAATAAACCTAAAACCCTGATAGTGTATATGTATAAATCCAATTTGATCTCCAGAGAAAATAATCATAGATAGATTTGTATCATATAAACAGACATATAAACAGTTTCTTTTTGTGTGTGTGTATGATGTATATGTTTTATTCAGATTCTTTAAAAAACAGAATTAAGAAAATCATTATTTTTTTGTTGTTGCTGTTGTGTTGCTTTAAGACACCCATCTGTTGTTTTACCATCACATACAGACCACTAAGCCACTGTGGTGTGCTCATTAGTTGGTCATCGTAATAATAATCATAATAATAATAATAATAACCTTTAAAACTCAAATTTTTACTCAGGCTTTCAAGACAGTTTGAGACTTCTGCTGTAGAATGATGGCAGCTCTGTAAAGTAACGCCTGTCACTACCTGATTTTGTGCCGCACGTGTGCAAAGTGTGACGACTTTGTGTCAAAACGATGTTGGGCAGGTAAAGGGATTTCAAATTAAAAAATAATGTTATATTACATTTTTAATAGTAATTCTCTAACACACGACACAGTGGATGTGTAATGCTGTGTGCCATGCAGTGATCATGTTCTTTTGTTAGCAGCTTGTCTTTAGTACAGTGCGACAGGGGAAAAAAAAGAACAAAAATCCTCACCTCCTGACGCTGACTTTTCCGGCCACCGAAACACCTTATGTGGGTGTGCAGTTTCGTTCTTGTTGTCCTCCAACATTTTAAAGCCTTTGGCTCGGAGGGCGCTGCGGAAGTTCCTCTTCCAGACAGAGGGTTCTCCCTGAGCACGGCCGTTACCGCTCACCTCGGCCCAGGCCTTCAGAAAGGACGACAGGAGGTGAGAGGAACACACAGAGGTTGAATATATGATGAACCTCACTGGGTTCTGTTACCATGAAGCAGCCTGGAAGCCTCACTGAAAACATGGCTGCCACTGGAGACAACATCTCCTGATGACATGGTCTACTGCTTCCTTTTTTTAGTTCGTTTTTTATGGAATGAGATTGTGTCAATATAAATCAACACTTTTTAAGAAGCAAATAAATATCGATTTAATCAATCAAAAATATTGTATTTTATTCTTTGAAAAGTTATTTGCACTCCCTCACTTGTTCTATGTGCTCCCTGATTTGTTCTTTGCATCATGGTTTTTTGTTTGTGGGCGGGCCTTAGGAAGCCGCCTGCTGATTGGTTCCTGATTTTTGGAGCAACAGCTCAAATGAACCAGAAGTCGTCACCGGCTTGGAGTCACTGTCCGTCTGTTCCCCAAGTATTCCCCGTCTACATCCGACAAAATAATTGTAAATAATCCAACGTTTATAATCTGACAAACGTTAGATTATTTACAATTATAAATTCCAGACAGACAGTGACTCCAAGCCCATTGAGCTGTCGCTCCAAAAGCCAATCAGCAGGCAGCTTCCCAAGGCCCGCCCATGGTCAGAATCGCAATAAAATTAGAAAGAGAGAGAGAAAACTAACAGCTTACATATTCTTAAGAATGTTTATATCTAAAGCTGTTATCGCGAGCCTTTTGTTAAATACTTAAATCGTTTTTTTTTTTCTTTGGTTGATATGCTCAGGAGCATTACCTTAAAGATGAGAATGTCCGTGCTGGACGAGTCCTGTCGTAACGCATGCTTCCATGGGACGGAGAACTCGCTGTGCTCCAGGTTGGTCCACTGGACGCCAGGATACTCACTGCTGTCGATCTGCGCTCGCAGCCACGGGATGAGCAGAGGTTTAGAATGAGCCATTTCCTGCAGGACCAAGCACAACTGTCACTGAGGCTCACTTCATCTACTTCACACATTATAATATAATGTGATTTACTAGTAGGGCTGAACGAGTTATATTTCCCACTTGTTAACAGCCTTGTATATTTCCTTTGAAATTGCATATTTAAGGCAGTAGGTTTTGTTTACACCTTGAGTACAGGATCGTTGTTGCCTTGCCTATCTACCTATCTACTTTATTTTTGTCTTGATGCGTCTGTCAGGACAATATTTCATCTCAAGCCAATTTTAATACATTTCGATTCATTGTTCAGGCTCATTTAATACATATAACATAATATGTTTCATAACTTGAAAAACAGAATCGAAACAGGCACAAAAAATAATGAAATAAAGATCTTCATTCTTTTCATTCCACTCCTACTGAATTATTGCACACAAAAAGTAGCCCCTGTATATCATGAAATCTGCAGAGTACAGGCTTCTCTGGTGCAGCTGAGAAAATCTAATAATTCACCATTTTTGGAGTGAAGCGAGAAAGAGGAACCGGGTGAATCCACATGTTTGACGCTCAAAAACATGTGCGTGTGAGGAAAATAATTATTGCTACTTTATATCACTACTAAAACTGTGATATAAAATGAACCATAACTTTGAAATCATTTTTTAAAGCCTGAATATGTGACCTATAAACACACACCCACAGGATGTCCATATAAGGAGTTGTGTAACATTCCCACAAAAATTTACCATGGGTGCACCTGCGGCACAGCTCCGTGCCATGTGAGCACTAAGAGTTAAAAGAGACGGACGGATGGATATGAGCATATTTTACTTTTTTGATGTAAGTACAAAAAAATGGATATATTTTCAGAGAATATTCTACAATGGTGGAAAAAAGCTTGTTATAGATCACAAGATCCTGAAATGAATGGAAAAAAGATGGAGACGCCCCCTTTTGTGCTCAGAGGCACAGTTTGTGAACAGGCAGGTCAGGCAACTGCTTGGGGCCCTGAGCTGATATGGGGCCCCCGACACTCGGAGCCTGTGGGCTGTTTTTACTGAAATGTGCAGTGACCAGCCGCATCCCCGTCCTCCTTAAACAAAAATAGGCGATTTGCAATGACATCTCGGTAGGAAACCTCCCTAAAGGGGCCCCACCTCACTTTAATCTCTGTGAAGTTATCGTTCTGCAAGTAGGAAAATGAAGAGGATTATTTACAGTGTAATGCATATCGTTTTTACTCAGTTTGTATATGTTTTTTTCAGTTATTTACAGTATTTTATTGTTCTTTATATTTATATTGTTTTATAATGTGGGTTCTTTACAGTGTAATGTTTTTTTTCTTTTTTTGACTAAGCTATTTACAGTATTTTATTGTTCTCTACATTTTTAGTTTCACATACTTTTTAATTACAAGGTTTTTCCATGTTATTTCATTCGTTTTGAAAAAAAAACAATTATTTTGAGGTCATACATTTTTCGTTGGTGTCAGATTATTTATAACATAATAGTGATGAACACTGGTTGGAAGGAAGGGCCCCCTGGGAATTTAGTAGGTGAGCTGGACACAAGAGTTGTCACACTTATATAACAGCGATGTTCCCATATCATTTTTGTGTGTCCAATACTGATACCAATATCACAAACTCGAGTATCTACTGATAACGATATCGTTCTGATTTATGTCTCTTTACATTTCTACAGTCTGTGCATAGTCAAGTATGCGATATAAAGGACTTTTATCTGTCAAATTTACGATTCAGTGATTTTGACCAGCATCGATACAGATTCCCCTCTCTAGGTTATAATGTGAAATAAGTGTGCTATAGACACAGAGAAGAGAGAGATGCGACTTTCTCTCCAGTGAGATTTAACACTTAAACACTAACGACAGCAACAAGAGTGACATGCTCACCTGTGATGATGATGATGAAGATGGTGATGAAGATGATGATGAAGACGTTCGCACAGATGACGGCCGCCGCGAGACTAAAGTGTGAATAACAACTGGAGCTTCACTGGACTCTCTTCATCTGTTCTCGGGAAACTCCGATTCATCAGTTTCGTTTTCTCTGTGTGACATCACACAAACACACACCCACACACACACGGTTTTAGTCCCCATGAGGACTACTGGTCCTGACAAGGTCAATGTTTTAGACAGAAGACACACTCACAGGACAGTGTAATCAGAACCTGACCCATAACCTGAATCAAAACCAGTTCAATACCGAATTTATGCACCAGCGATCCACAGCGTGTGGCCGCTGATGGTACTGCAGCTCTGTGTATAATGTGTTAATTCTTAAGTTTTGTAAGTTTAAATTGCCGTCACATGCGTATGATACATTTAAAGAAAAACTTATAAGGAATAAAACAAAGCCATTGAGCTTAATTAATTTAATTTATTTTAAACTAAATTAAATTAAATTAAATAATAAAGGCCTTAAACATATTATATTGTATTCAGTGTTAAGCAGTCAGCATACAGGCCTAACATTTCAGTATTTGTGCTCAATGTTAGTTTGTTCATTTACATTTGTAAATTGAAGGACGTGGGAATTATTGATCCTTTTCTGGGTTGCTGAGCTGTAAGCAACCAAATGTGTGTTCTGTCACAGCAGAAGGATGAGAAGATATACAGTGCTCAGCGTAAATGGGTACACCTCCTTTGAAAAGTACAATTTTAAACAATATATCCAATAAAACAATTTCCAAAATGTTGACAAGACTAAGATTTCTATAATATCTGTTTCACTTATACCATGAAAGGTCAATAATGTAACTGAGAGAACACAATGTGCAGTTTTACTCAAATTAGGGTGATGCAAAAATGAGTACACCCCACTGAAAGTCTCTGGAGCAAGGCTAAATGTTGGACTACAAATGTCTAACTTAACAATAATCAACCACAGGTAAGTCTAATTATTCATTACACATGTGTGCAGCAGACAGTTGACTATAAAAGGGTGTAGATAAAAAGCCCTTCCCATTTCATGTTGTTAGCAATGGCTCTACATGGAAGAGAAATGTCTCAAGACCTGAGGAAAGGTGAAGGATACAAGAAGATAAGCAAAGTCAGAATACTGTAGCAAAAGTGGTACAAAAACTTTAAAACGATGGAACTGCAACCATCTCACAGAGACGCCCAGGTCGCCCACGGAAGTTAAGACCTCAACAGGAGCGTCTTCTTATGAGAAGGGTCGAAGAAAATCGGCATGCAGGTTCACTGCCGTTACCCGAGGAAGTAGAAAGCCAAACTGGGGTGACTATTTCCCGTGACACAATACGGTGTACACGGCTGAGGAATGGCATGCATGTGTGCCGTCCCAGACAGAAGCCTCTCCTAAAGCCCAGGCACAAAAAAAGCCCCTCTAGAGTTTGCCAGGTCCCATGCTGACAAAGATGAAGACTACTGGGACTCTATACTTTGGAGGGATGAGACCAAGATAAATGTTTTTGGAACTGACGCCTTCAAAAACTGTATGGCGTCTCAACGGTGAGGAATACAAAGTAAAATGCATGGTGCCTACAGTGATGGCAGTGTCCTTAAGTGGGGTTGCATGAGTGCTGCCGGTGTCAGGAGCTGCGTTTCATTGATGGCATCATGAATTCACAGATGTATTGCTCTATACTGAAAGAAAAGATGCTCCCATCACTCCGTGCCCTTGGTCGCCGTGCACTTTTCCAACATGACAATGATCCTAAACACACATCTAAGGCCACTGTTGGATTTCTAAAGAAGAACGGGGTGATTCAGTGGCCAAGTATGTCTCCTGATCTGAACCCAATTGAACACCTATGGGGAATTCTGACGAGACAAGTTGAGGATCACTCTCCATCCAGCATCCATTCTCTAAAAGAGATCATTCTTGAAGAATGGAAAAAGATTGATGTAGAAATTTTTATATATATATATAAACTTGTATATATTAAACATTTTGAAAATTGTTGGTTTTCATTGATATTGTTTAAAATGGTACTTTTCAAAGGGGGTGTACTCATTTACACTGAGCATTGTAACTGTTTTTAGATATCACAGAGCAAGTGAGTTTGTTGTCAAATAAATATAAATGTGATTTTTAAGAATTTCCACGGTGTTTATCCATTATTCAAGCACATCTCAAAACCTTGAAAACACAGTTTCTCCCTATTCAGATGATCCACATATTTGATTTGGCAGAATGTTTACACCGGACACTCGAGGGTTAGGGTTGCTCAGGGGTACCCAAGTCATTGACTGTTTGGGGATTCGAACCTGCAACTCTCCAGCTACAAGCCCAATTCCATTCAACTCGGGGCGGCCTGCTCTACAGAACGATACATTCTCTGACAGATCAGTTAATCAATGAAAATCATTTGAAAGCATTAACCAGACCTGGTCCTCACAAGGACACACAGTTGTGTTCTTTGCAGATTTTATTTGTTTCTCAAATACAGGAGAGTTAATGTACAGAAGGACAAAGAATTTCATCAAGAACTGTACAATATTTACACGCCTTTTTTTCCTTTTTTTCAATGGAAAATTAGATTGTTTTCAAAATAAGTCATAGTATGCACAAACATCAAAATGATAAAAATGAAATGACTATTTCCTCTTTAAATATTACTTATTTATACTCCTTCTTCCCACATGGGAAATGGATAGTTTACTTCTTTTTCTTTGCACCTGCATGACATGATGATTGAACAGAAAAAACAATGACAGTTTCAAATGGATTTTTTTTTTTTTACCATTCTCTCGTTTTCTTTTCTCTCCATATTTTTCTTCTCGCTCTTTTTTTGTGTGTTATTTTACACCCACTGTATTAGATACAATGGTCCTGTGTCAGCATCTGTTCTTTTGTATAGAGGGGAAGACGATTTGGATATGTGGGTTACTGATTGTACACTGAACCGGTGGAAAATAAAAAGGGGTTTTAAAATGTTAGGGCAGTAACCCGGCGCTTGTGAGCGTTTTTAAGTTAAAAACCTCCTCATATAAATAATAAAAATGTGTTTATATATTATCACACAGCTAACTGGTGCTGCCCTTCGCGTAGCACACAGAGAGCGAGAGAGAGCGTTCATCTCCACATTTCATGTTTCCATCCGCAGACAGGTCCGTGTTTGCTTATGGCTGCGCTCGACGTGCTGCTTAAAAACAGCATTCTCGCCTTCTTCCGTTCTCTTCAAAAGCCAACAGCTGATGTTAGTCTTTTCAAAAAAATAATTTATGTAAAAACTAAGCAGTAGTAGTTTCTCTGTTGAAACTATTGTCTTTATGACACACGGTTAACATGTTGAACTTGGCATTACGGCTCCTCCTCCCCCACGCTGTGTTACACCATCAGTGTCAGTTTCCTCTTGAGCCACATGTGACCCCTGACCCTGTGGGGGTCCCCCCTCCTTTTAAAGTAAGACATTTGTCAAGTCATTGATCAACAATAAGAAAAAGAACAGAGGCAAGTGACTGAGGTCACATGAACAGAGCCACTCATGTTCATAAAGGGCCTTGAAAATTCATCCTCAGATATTAGAGACTTGAAGAGGGTTGGGGGCTGTACAGTGGATCCATCTCTTTCTATTTTTGTAATTCTTTTTTTTCCCTCCTCATCCTCTTGCGTCCCTGGAGTCTCTCTGTGTCTCTGTATGTGCAGTTGGCTCAGGCTTTGGTGCCGAGCGTGAGCAGCTCGATGAAGGAGCTGAAGAGTGTGTCCAGCCAGCTCTGGTTGGCCATGCACTGCTGAACGACTTCCTCTTGGCCTGGGTCCTCAGCTGCCTGCTCAATGGTGTTGGTCTGAAAGAGCGACACACAGACAGACACATTGTGATGATCGCTGAGACTCAAACTAAGGTCTGAAGAACAAGAAAAGCAGCAAATATGAGCTGAATGTGGTTCTGCTTTCTAAATGATGGTTGCTCAATGTTTCTGATATTAATATTTTTTAAATATGTGCATTTGTATTTCAAATGAGATTATTCAGATCTACCTCAAAGTTTTTGACATGATTTAAAATGAATGGTCCAGTGAGTTAATGAGGATTTATTGGCAGGAAATGAATATACAACCCATAAGTAGATTTATAGTAGAAGTGTATTTATACATTTGCTTTTGGTAGCTTTAGAATAATGGTGTGTTCCTTTTGCGAACAGAATTTCTGAGGTCACGACCTTGGATTTCCAACTCGGAGCAACCTCACCAACCCCGACATGGGATTCCAAGATGACTGCCACCATACAAACTAGGGATGCAATGGTACAGTTTCTCCACGGTTCGGTATGCATCACGGTTTTGGGGCCACGGTAATGCTACGGTTTCCATATCTTAATATGAAACTGCTCAGACTAGTAAAGGAAATATTACATTGTAAAAAATAATTAAAAGCACAGCTATAATCACACCACAAACTTTATTTTTATAGTGCACTATCTGATCAAATGCAACAGCAAACATAAAACCACACAAATTAAAAATAAATTAAATTTAGTGCTATCCAACAAAAATACATTTTAACCCACTCACAGAAACTACAAATACACCGTGCTGCTCCAAGTGAAAGACGGGCGATGGCGCTTGCTCTGGGTGGCGCTTTAGAGCGAGTGTCTGACGAATATCCAACTTCAAACCAACTTCACTGCGCTGCATAACAGATGCTTGCACACTGTGGTTTGTTTGTTGACATTCATTTCATCACACTCATCGTATTCTACGCTGAATTCAAATGATCTCATACAGCGGACTTAAACGAAGACAGTGCCGCTTCAAACTTCCTTTTTTCCAGTTCAACATTTGCATGCATGTCGCTGATTAGCTCTGAATGTGGCATGAGCAGCGCTGCGCTCATGTCTCTGCTCCTGAGGATCTAATCACACAGCGGTGTGTATTTTAATAAATTTTTACGGGCTGAAACGTACCAAAATACCGCTGTTTGCCGTTGAGTATTGAACCAAACAGGGTGTACCGAACGGTTCAGTAAAATTAAAAAGTACCTGATTCTTACCAATTCTTACACACTGGACCTGCAATTCACAAATAAAATCCAACTAGATGGGCAAGGAATCTATATTCTCTTTATGTTTTGCAAAGACAACTTTAATTTTAATATTCTGGCATCAAGATATGTATTTAATAGATTGTTCCAAGTCTGTGTAATCTGTTTATTGGGCTACAGCAATTAGTCAATTCATGAATTATTATTAGATAACTTAATTGTTGACAAATTTGATAGAAGATTATTCGGTTTCAATTAAAAACAAAACAAAAAAAAGATTTAAACAAATTCTTTGAGTTTTAGGCTTCTTGAATTTGAATATTCTCTGATTTCTTTGCTCCATAAAGCAAAGAAATCATTCAAATATATAACTTTGGTTTGTGAACAAAATAATGAACATTTGAGAAAATTATCATAAATTGACAGATGAATCGGTTATGAAAATAGTTAGTTGCAGTCCTACTATGTAAGGAAGAGTCAATCAAAAACAATATTGCTCACTACCATAGGAAACTGGTTTAGATTAGTGCTGTCAAACGATTAAAATATTTAATCTCGATTAATCGCACATTTTTATCTATTCTAAATGTCCCTTGATTTCTTTTTGTACAATTATTTTTCCTCATTTTAATACTCTTATCAACATGGAAAAGTTGATCAGCTTGCTTTGTGTAAATGTAATTTGCATATTTTTGCATATACTGCAGTGTAGGGCTGAACAATTAATCGAAATTTATCGAAATTGAAATACAGCAATTTCAAGACACAATATTTATAAAATATTTGTTCAAGCCAAAATATAGTTATAGATGAATTATTATTAGACATCTTATTCTACAGACTGAACCACGCTGTCAGGCTAAACCTGGTGTGTGTAACTTGTGTGTGTGAGGAGCTGTGTATATGTGTGTGTGCTGTTCGAGTCATGTGATGACAGTGAAGCAGGAAGTAATGTGTTCCATGTGTTTACATGAGCCAAAAAGAGCGTTTAAATGGGTTCGCGTTAACACGTTAATTAACGCGTTTAACTGACAGCACTAGTTTAGATTTAAAAAAAAATAAAGAAAAATTTTACCTACTTGTTTTCAATTTTTTTCACCTCTTATATCACTATCATGTGCTTTTTTTCAATATTTTAAAATGTATTGATGAATTTTGAGTGTCAGCCGTCCTATATCATATAGTGTATATTCTTTTAGGTGTGTATTTTATTAAAGTTTTAACAGACACAATAAAAAACCTAAAAGCTAAACTTAATAGTGACAGGGCACACGTGGTTGCTTACCTCTTTCTTGCACTGTAAGAAGGTGTGGTATTTATAGTGATGGAGGGAGTGGTAGAGACTGTAGATCCGATATGACTCAGCCGACAACTTTAGGTCCTGAAAGAAAGCAGTCGGTTTAATTTCAGTTTGATTCTTCAAGCATCAGTAAATAAAACAGTCTAAAACTGAAGTCAAGTTTAACTCTACAGTTCTATGGAAAAAAACTCAAGTGTATAAATGTGTATCACATGATCTACACACTCTGCTCTCTCATGTGAGGGAGTGGCAGTGCAGTATGTAGTGTTTGCCATGTGCGTTTCCATTTGCATGATGTTATGCAAACAGATTCTTGTGGTAACTAACTTTATAACTCGAGACAAACACACAGTGTCTTTTCTTTGCCATGAACCTAACTTTACCTGTAAAAACTACATGTGTTGTTGCATTCAGAGACATGTTCCACTCAATCTTAATAATGATTTGAACAAATAAAATCAGCTGTGGCCTGGTCTTGGTCTCAATGTCACTTTTTCAAGGCCTCTGTCCTTTAAAAACGGTCTCTGTCATGAGCACCAAAAAAGTTGTCCAAACATGAATTTCCCTTTTAAAAATGGAGCAGAAATAGAAACTTGCAGCAGGGGTGAGGAGAGAAGCTGAAAACGTTTTCTTCTCATCACACATGAGATTCAGTGCGTATTTACAGTGTAGAGGAGTGGAACAACTGGAATGGAAGGTTAGGGTTCACTCTCCAAGACACTTGAGCCCACACTGCTACTGGTGGCTGTGCTGTGAAAGTATATGGGTGCGCCAGATGTGTGATAGAAAATGATATTTATACAGCAGCTGCACTGTATAAATGTGTGTGTGAAAGGGTTAAATATCAAAAGTGAAGCCTATAAACACAGAAACGCTTACCTGTGGCTTAGGCAGGGTCTTCTTGACTCTGTTGAGGGTCTTGCGGTTGTAAGCGTCCCCACTTAGCCGCACCCTCACCACTCCTGAGTCAAGGGGGTCTACAATGATCTGTGGATACGCATGCAGGACTTCCTGTTGACGAAGAGCCAGAAAACAAATCAGCAACAGACACAAAGAGACAAGAAACACTGATGGTCTCACAAAAAAAAAAAAACGGCAGCCAGTGGTGGACTCAAGAAGAAAAAAACTTTAGTTGTTCCTAATGTCTTTAAACATGACCAATTACTGGTTGGCTTCTCCCAGATCATCATGAATTAGCTTGTGTACCAGGCCTGCCTGCCTGCAGATGCTTGGCGCAGGTATTACCTGCCTCAGAATACAGAACTTCACATATTCCTGTTTCTGGACTCTTTTTTTAGGACCCTCTTTTCTCACTGGAAACTGAAATGTATTACGCACTCACTCTATAGCACCAAAGTCCATAGAAGAAAATATATCAAAATTTATAGCTACAGGATTGGGTCTAAATGAATGAGCATGTCACGACAAAGGAGATTTTGTTTCGTTTCCATGGAGATCAAACTGGTTTTAACATGAGTCTAGACTTTTTTCTTGTGCACAAACATAGTAAACATTTGACATAAGGGCCAAGCACCCAGTTTAGGACAGATTACCTGGTGCTGAGAGCTCATGCTGACTCTCCTCTGCATCCTCCTCTTCTGTTCACTGAGGATGCTGTCAATCTTCCTCATTGGTGGGAGGTACAGCTCATCTGTGGCCAGTCAACACAAACAAGTGAATTAGACAACATTCACATAGCTGCAAACCATTTCTGTAGAAAGCAGCCGTTCCGTGTTTCCTTTAACCTATCACCTCCCTTTTTACTGGAATTTCAAAACCATTTAATGATTCATTTCGGCATTAAATCAAACTATTACCCTTTTCTCTTAAAGGCAGTTTGTTCAGCCGGACGGCTTCAACCTGGCAACTTGTTAATGGTTGTGGTGTTAATCCAACCTACCTAAACTACACACTAGGGCCACAACACATTATTATTTACATGATCAATTAATCTGTTTGTTATTATTTTCTTCATTAATCGAGTAATTGCTAGGTCCATAAAATGTGGAAAAATATTGGTTTTCAAACGTCAAAATGAGGTCTACAAACCAAAATTCTTCAGTTTGAATGATTTCTTTGTTAATATGATGCAAAGCATCAAAAACCAGAAAATATTCACATACTTCACAGAAGCTGAACTAAAAATTGTAAAAAGTAGTTTAGCTATCAGTTAATAATTGCAGCCCTAGTACACACACATATGCACGCGCGCGCGCACACACACACACACACACCCACTTTTGCAAATAACAACCTTAATACTGATTACTGGGTGCAGATGTTTAAGCAGCTGAAAATATGCTACCACACAGGCTATACTACTAACTTCTCACACTAAGCTCTCACACTGAAGACATAAAGAAAGCTTGAATGAGTGGGTTTTCACTGCTGAGGAGTGCTCTCACCGTCCGTGTCTTCCAGAGCTTGGATCATGTCGGGGTCCAGGGCCGTGCTGACCAGCATTTCCACGTAGCTCCTGAACATCTCCCTCATGGCACGGTTGTTCACGCCTCCCTTCACTGGCACTGAGTAGTTCAAAAATCACCAAAAAAACATCACTGAGAAACAACCTTCTACCTTCATACATGACACACTTGTGCCTCAAATGTGATAGAAACTATTTTTTGTTGTTTTGCAATAGCAGCATGCAAACAGAGAAATCTGTAGCAACTCACTTTCATTCTCACTAACTGCCTCGTCCGATGAGTCAGAGTCTGATGAAGAAGCTACTTCCTTCAGCCACTTCTTTCTTTTCTTAGGTGGCGGCTCTGCCTTAACTTTGGCTGGCTTTGACTTGGGTGGGCGCTCAGCCTTTTCTTTCTCCTTCCTCTCCACAGCTTTTTTCTCCTCCTTTGCTCTACCTCGTTCTACTGTGGCGCGCTTCTCCGATTTCTCCTGCTGCGGAGCCTCTAGCTGTCTCTCCTTCTCATGCTCCCTCTCCTTAGCTTTGGGCACTGCAGCTGGAGACTCCTTCTTCTCCCTTTGCTCCTTTGTCGTCGTTGTGGTTCCTGTTCTCGTTTTCTCCCTCTGTTCCTTCTGGATTGGTGGAGCAGCTCTCTCCTCTTTCTCCGTGACTCTGGCCGGCACCTGTGCTGCAGGAGGGGAAGCCATTCTGGAGAGGGACTGGCGTCTGTGACACATGAAGGAATCATTTTAGGGATGGACATAAAACGTACATATACAATATGTCGATATACTGTAAATGTAGAAACAATCAGAGAGAGGATAAGCCATTTTCAGAAATGAATTACAGATAATATCTAAATAATTCTCTAGAGTTAGCCGTTCATATCAGTTTTAGTGTGTTTTATAGTGCTGGGCACGTTAACGGCGTCAACGTTAACGCACATTGATGAACCCAATGATGCTATGTTTACGTGACTCCCGATTGTTAAAATGAGTCTCTAAAGCAGGGGTGTCAAACTCAAATACAGAGTGGGCCAAAATTTTAAACTGAACAAAGCCGCGGGCCAAGGTTGAACAAATTAACCTTTTAATAGGGACCCAAACAAGTTTTGCATTGAATATTGAACAAGCAAGGCTTATATAACTTTATAGTGACATGCAAAATCGAGTTTCAAATAATAATAATAATAATTAAAAAACATCAATGGCATATCAAATAAAATTTAAATAAAAAATTGAATGCCTCTTTTCTTTTTGCAGCCTTCTGAGGTAAATATCAACATTAACTTTTTCCACAAGCTAATAAATTTGAAAATACCGCTATACTGACCATCAAAGTCGCCAAATCGCCGGTTAAACTCAGCGCGATTGCCGCTGTATAATACCGGCGGGCCAGCTCTAATGTTAATTTGATATTGCCTCAAGTGCCAAATGAAATTACACGGCGGGCCAAATTTGGCCCGCGGGCCAGAGTTTGACACCCATGCTCTAAAGTAACGCTAAACTTTAAAAACAAAGGCACACATACGCAGTACACAGCTACGCTGGTTATTTGTAGCTTTGCTCTTTTCGTTTAATAAACAGAACGCTCCAGTTCGACTGTAGGCGCTAAAGGAGCTAACGCAGCTAACAGAGCTAACTGGTAAACCACGGCACGTACACATGACGTCACGTGCGTCTTTTTCCGGTCAGTTGTCATGGAAACGTGCCATGCATTAAAGTTGACACCGCTAACGTCGTTAAGGCGTTAACGTGCCTAGCACTAGTGTTATAATAATCAAAACTTCTTCAAAAGTTCTCTGTTTTTCAGCATCTTAAATGTAAATATTTTCTAGTTTTTTTGCCCAGATAACAAAAAAAACATTTGAGAAGATAATTATAATGAGTTCTGGGGAAAAACTGATCAACATTATTTAATATTTTCTTACATGTTATGAACCAAAAATCTAATCAATTAATCAAGATAATAACTGACATATTAATCGATTAGAAAAATAAGTATTAGTTGCAGCCCTGGTTTCTATCTGCTAACATCTATCAGTTTAGATTATGCTTTCTCCTGCTATGTTCTCACATAAGCTCACTCAGACAATAACCGGAAATTAGATTTGGGAGCTGGAGGAAGAATCTCAGGGGAATGTCCGGAGCGACTTCAGCAAACATTTGCTTTCACATATAAAGGCCAGGTCATACTTTCCATGTTCACATGTGAAAAGAGGTCTGCTCAGGTCGGCGTTACATAAATTTCACCATCCGCCCATTTTAACGGTGTTTGGTGTGAGCCCTATGCTGATGATCGCATCTCCAGTTTGAGACCATACGATATTTTCCAGTCCAGTTGGTGGCAGGCAAGCTCTTGTTTTTGTGAAAAGAGATAACATAGGCAGTAACTGTGCAGACTTCCTTGAGGTTATCTTAGGAAGACTGCTGATTCTCACACATGTACAACTCCATAACCTCCAAGGACATACAAAGAAGGCAACCTCCTGATGAGAAATTACATGTGAGAAACATCAGACTTATAAGAATCCTCATGTTAGTATAACCAAAAACTGCGGGGATGTACACCCATGCAGAAAAATGTGACGCTTTCCACGGAAACAGAATGCCAGAGTTCGCATGACCTGACTCTACCAGCTCCTCCAGAGAATATGCTGAGAAAGTCAGGACTTGTCTGACAGCAGCTATAGAAAGAATCTAAATGCAGCCATGTGTCTTAGCAAAGTAATTGACAACATCAGCATTATTTATTGCCAGAGGCTGGAACCTTCATCTGCTGGTTTTTCCATTCCATCAACACTCAGCAACAGCAGATCTACTACGTTCACAAACAGTTAATCTCTACAGTTTTTTGTTACCATCACTTGAAAATGAGCCCAAGAAAAAAGGTATTTTCCATTCCACCACCCTCGCTCCATCTTGGCCCACATGATGGTGTCTCCATATTATTTTTCAGTGTTTTTGGACTTCAACCAGCCTCGCCCCATGAACCTAAGCCTACCCTCCTGCTTCTGTGAACTCCTCTCCCTGCCTTGACTTTTAGATGGGCCTCAAGGCACAGTGATTTATCCCATTCTAAATCTAGCAAGGCTTAATTTAATATGAATGAGATTTTTTCCATATGGTAAATAGTAGTACCTGAGAGCAGGGGTGGCTCTGCGCCAAGGTCTCCGAGAGCAGACTCTTACATAGTCCTTCTTATTCACATTTTCCAAAAACTTGACATAGATCCTCTGGTATCGTCTCTTTGCATCTCCAAAGTAGCCAAGATACTGAGAGAGAGGGAGAGAGAGAGAAAGAGAGAAAGAGAGAGAGAGAGAGAGAGAGAGAGAGAGAGACATTTTCATAGAAATTTCATGATTGTCAAATTTCTGGACTCTGGTGACATGGAATCTATCTGTGTGTACATTTCAGCATACTACACAGCAGTTCTATGATGAAGCACGGACTGTAAACGGTGGTGACATTGCATCACTCACATTGCTTGTAGCACAGAACTGTCTTTGTCCATCTTTGATCTCCGGGCTGAACTTCTGCAGCAGGGCTTTTTGTACCCGCCAGATGGGTGGAGGCTCACGGCCCGTCTGCAGTGCCAACTGAGGCATAAAAACAGGGCACACAAATAAGATTAAAATTATTCTGTTAACATGAATAACAGATCCAAACATCTGTACATTTGCATTATTAAAAGAATGTGACTTATTGATATTTTAGCCTTAGCTTTAACAATAATGGATGTTTACAGTTTCATCTACTTATTAATGTAATGATTTAGTTTGCTGCCTATACACTAAAAATAAAAATGTGGCCTAAATGGAGTAGTTTATTAATAATAATAATCTCACAAATACAAACACACCTTGAGGGTTCGTATGTCTTCCACTCGCACGACAAACTCATCTCTTTCTCTGAAAATGCCCTCCCCTCCACTCTCGCTCTCATCCTCTTCACTCTCTCCAACAATGGCAGCATCCTCTTGCTTCTGGGCAAGGTGCAAGGAAGTGATTTTAGGAGGTGGGGGCTCCTCGGGTGAGGCGGGAGACTCCGGAGATGGCATGGGAGACTCCCTCTGAGTTTCAGGTGGGGGAAGAGGGGAAGCTGGGTGTGGAGGAGTTGCAGGCTGAGGGAGATTAACAGGTGCAGGAGGTGGTGGTTGTGGTGGTGGTGGTGATGAGGATGTGGGAGTAACTGGGCTTGGAGACTGGGAATTCTCTTGTTCTTCTTTTGGAGGTAAGGGTGAGGGGAGAGACAGGGGAGGGAGGGGGGAGTGAGAAGTAGAGCAGGAGGATGTGGGAGAACGAGGGGCAGAGGGTGGTTCGGGTGTTGCTGGTGCTGGAAGGTTTTCGGGAGAAAGTGCTAGAAGGAGAGAAGAGGACAATTGAGCTTAAGGTTAACCTCTATAGATAATTTTATACAAGAAATGAGTCATAGCATTTTTTAAATATTCAATTAAATGTGCTATAAAAAAAAACCTTAAAAAATGGGAAGACCAACAAAAGTAGCATTACCATCCAGCTTAGGTGCACCCAAGGTTTCCAGCTGTGGTTCTCTCTCCTCTGTTATATCATTCTCTTCTTCCTCTCCCGTGCTTCTTTCCTCCTCATTCTCCTCATCCTTGTTCTCCATGTCTCCATCTTCTGGCTGGAGAATATCAGGTTCATTGGACTGGGGCTGAGTGAGGGGAGTGTGCATGGTAGGCTGTGGGCTAAGCGTGGGAGGCTGCAGAGTCGGAGTGAGAGGAGCTTGGGTGGGTTGAGGCTGAGGCTCGGGAGATGGAGGAGGGAGTGGGGTCTGGATGTTGGAAGTTAGCTGCGGAGTGTCATATAGCGCAGAAATGGCTGAGGAGATGCTCTTCTGGAGGTCCTGGTTCTTCCCAACAGAGTCCTCCTCATCAGAGGAGAATGATGGCAACGTCTCCAGGTTCCTCTTCAGCTCGTCTTCCAATCGCTTGGGGCTGGGGCAGTTGCCCAAGGCCAGGCCACCATTCCCTTCACCATCCCCAAATGGAGGCGGTGGGGGTGGGGGAGGTGGTGCAGGAGACAGTGGGCGCAAACCCACTGATTTACAAGGTGAGGTTTCACCATTGTCAGGTTCCATTCCCGGTGAGATGTCCAAGCCTGGAGGTCTCTTCCCTGTCTTCAAGAAGTCCAAGAATGAAGCCACGAAGCCAGCCTTGGTCTCAGAGTCCTTCTCGTCCCCCTGGAGGAAATATAAGAGAAACTTACAGTCAGCTCACAACTTTACAGTAATGACCATACATTAAATCAAATCTTTATTTAAATCAACACAAAGCATCTTTAATTAAACTCTATTAAATTCCATATCCTTTACCCGTTCCTCCAGCCTCTCATCATCCACTCCTTCACTCATCATGTGGCTTTTCTGCTTGTTCTTGTCCTGACTTCTGGTGCTTTCAGTGCTGCATGGGGGTCCGGGACTTAGACCAAGTGATGGAGCAGAGCCTACTGAGCCGTCTGACAAAGCAGGGTCCGTGCCAGACAAAGAGTCTGTCCTCAGCAAGGCATCAGAGGAGGATAGGGTGCCAATTGGTAATTTTATCTAATGGAAAATGGAGAAGAGATGAATACTTTAAGTAATTCACTACATCAAGATGAGAAATGCATTCATTAAATTCAACGTCTAAAGTACAGGACATTTTCAGAAACTAGGTGTGCACACAAAACACAATTACATTCATTCCCATTCAAAGGGAAAGTTCAGATTTTCTGCAGTTTGGTAATATAAGGAATTTTTATTCACAACGTGCCATTTTTTACTACAGCGTTTGAAATCTGCTGAGATTTACCTCAGTGGCACAATCTTATCAAACAAGGCAGCAGCAAACCAGCAGCTCCCGTGTCCCTGCCAGCTAAAGCTGCTGATTTTCTCTATGACTTTGGTGTGGGAGAGTAAGTGGTTTACACACATCAGTATCCAGTTGGAAAATGCCATCTACAGTGGCAAGATACAGCAATGGACATATTCTTATGTTATCAAAGAAAAGCATACTTAAATTCAATTTGGTGAGCCTTGTGGCTTAAGTCTTTTTAGTGATCGTGAACATCAAGGTCAGGCTGTCACACTTAGGCCTTATGGTCAAATTAATTTATTCATTAACAATACGAAGGTAACAATAACCAGACATGCTTAAATCCAGGGTTTTCCACCACTGAATAAGGTCCAATGTCCGATGATACAAAATACACCTATTAGTTATCGCTTTAGTGCAAATTGAATTTTGAGGAAGTTTCACTCCAAATAAGGACGGGAGAGTTGCCTGTGTTTTAGGATGTTTTTTACATCCTTATGATGCATGCACCGATGTCATGTGCTATGCTACACATGCATATCATCACGTACACACCGTGGTTTTCTCATCCCTCACGGTCAACACAAAATATTTCAGAGAAGCGGAAAGAAGCGGGATGGGATTGGAGTTCGGTCAATGTCCAAATAAGCAGTTGCCATGACTATTATTAGTTGGCAGCTTCAGGTTACCAGGAGGAGGTTACATGTAGTCGTGCTACAATAGCTACAACCACAACACTTTTTTCCCTCTGGCACAACTTCAGGATGTCACACTAGGGACGTGGTTAAATCCTTGATTCCACATTTGTGTTCAAAGGTCAAGATTGTGCCATTGTTTTGATATATATTTAATTTACAATAGAGAACGTGACACCCCGAGCCACTACATCATACAACAAAACTGAACTATCCTTTTACGAACAGGGCTCATCTGTTATTCACTTTTCTGTAATTCTGTACCTTTGTAGAGTAAATACATTATCATCACATCTCTGTGTTTGAATGACATTTAATTAAAATATTTCTGTTTCTTCTCTGGACAGAAAGCCACTGACCTTCAGAGGTGGAATGGGCTCGTGTTGCTGCTGTTGAGGCTGGTGATGGAGCTGCTGCGATTGCTGCTGCTGCTGAAGGTGATGGTGGTGCATTGGATCCTGTTCCTTCCCACTCATCTCCATATACATGTCCTCCCTCCTTCCTCCTCTACCTCGGCTCCCACGGCCCCTGCCTCTACCTCGTCCCTCCACAGTGAATCCTCCTCCTACTGCTGCTGTTCCACCCATCTCCCCCATCATCCCTCTTGGAGTGTATGGCTCAGGCATTGGGCGGATACGAGGCCGGCCTCTTGGCCTAGGTGGGCCATCTCTCTTCGGTCTGGTGGGCTTTCTGCCCCTCTTCTTTGGTCCATCCTGTGGCAGAAGAGAGTGTGAACCCATAGATGAGTAGCCTGAGGAGTGGTAGAAGTCAATGTCACCCATTAAAGGGCTGAGAGAACCACTTCCTCCTCCCTTTCTGCAGCTGGACACCAAGTCTGGCAACAAATCTGGGAGCCTTCGGCTGTTCAAACGGATGTCAGCTGGCTGGTCAGCTTTATCTTCATCATCTTCAAACTCATACTCTTGAGCATAACTTTTCTTAGGCAGTGTGTTAGGGTCCCGACGCTCTTTTAACAGATGAAAAGAGCTGGACTTGAGGAGCTTCTTGGGACGAGATGAACAGAAAATGGGAGACTGGAGGCCTCCAGGACCAGTTCCTGTGTTGGCTCCTCCAGGCCCAGCGGACATTTTAGCTCCAGAGTTGTTGGGACCAGCAGTGTTGGAGCCCATACCCATAGCTGGGCCCTGGGACTGTATCAGTCCTAGCTGTTCAGTGTTGACAGTGGAAGGGAGCTCATGGGTTTTAAGAGAGTCTAGATCCAGAGTCATGGTGTTGTTGCTGGGTTCCTCAAGACCATGACAGTATGGTTCATAACCCTGATCGCCACCATGGTGACCCATGATGTCATAGCTACCTCCAGCACTTCCCCCTGCTCCACCTGCATTCTGCCCAGCTTTCATGGATTCCATTCCCTCCTGTCCAGCATGGCTTTCATTCATCTCCCCCTGCCCTGGTCCTGCACCTCCAGCACAGCTGGACTTGTAGTCCTCAGCACAAAACATATCTTCCATTCCAGGAAAAAAGGAGCGGTCCTCATCCTGGAGAAGGGAATCTGGAAAGCAGATAGAAGTCAGGGGAACAAAGCGATTACTTTGTTGATTCTGGTCTGCTTTCTCCACTGAATTGACTGTGTCAAACTGGTGCTGATCTGAACGCTGTTGGTCCAGTTGGCTCTGCTGAGGGGTGAGCTGGGATGAGAGTGGTGGCTGTGGGTCAGGCTGTGGCTGGGAGTGAGCTGAGGCAGATGGTGGAGGTATGTGGTGGGGGAGTGGGTGGTGAGAGTGGGTTTGTTGGTGTTGTTGCTGCTGCCGCTGTGGGTGATGCTGTGAGAGGTGGTGCATGTGGGATGGAGTAGATAAGCTCATATCAGGCTCAGAGAGGAAGGAGTGGAGCTCAGACGCGGAGTGTTGTGAGTGGTGGGTTTGCTGTGGCTGATGGTGGGATGGGTGCTGTTCTTGCTGTTGCTGCCTGTGGCGCTCACTGCTAGCTCCACTCCTTCCTCCACTGCTTGCTCCACCACATCTGTCCTCTGCAACAGCTACGTCTGCGCTCGTTGTCTGAGAAAGAGTGCGCTCCAACATGTCTAAGGAAGAGACCACTGTGCTTTGCTTTACCTGGCTCTGCTCATGCTGATGAGGAGGGGGCCCATGGTTGTAGTGAGCTACAGCCACTTCCATAGCCTGGGACTGGAGTTGAAGCTGGAGCTGGGTGGTTTGGGATTGAGATTGTGCCTGATGTTTACTTGAACCAAGTCTCCCACTAGCATTTTCCATTACAGCTTGCTGTTGACTAATAGAGTGCTGCTGCTGTTGGGCATGAGAGTCCATTTTGTGGTGCTGCTGATGCTGTGGGTGGGAGTCCATTTTGGGGTGCTGTTGGTGTGGTTGGTGAGAGTCCATCTTATGGTGCTGTTGGTGTTGCCGATGTGAGTCCATTTTGTGATGCTGCTGATGAGGATCCAGTTTGTTGCGGGTGGTGTGGGACAGCACTGACTGAAGAAGGTGTGGTGGCTGACGAGATTGATCAGTGGGAGAGTCCATGAGGGAAGCAGTAGCTTGGGACTGGGAATGCTGTTGTTGGACTTCTGGTGTTTTCCGAGGATATGGGATTTCTGCACGCTCCTGTGGCTTCTTTTGGAGATCCATTTGTGTGTGTGGTGGGATCTGTGAGTGAGAAGACACGTGCTGACTATGTGAGGAGTGTTGCGGGGCAAGGGAGTGTTGGGTGTATGGGTCACCCCGTCCATAGTGGACTACCGAGCCTAGGCTGTCATGGTGATGGAGGTGTGAGTGCACTTGTTCAGCACTGCCTCTCCCTCCACTGCTCCTGTTGTTTCCGACAGACCTTTCGCTCCTCTGCTGCTGCTGCTGCTGTTGTTGTTGTTGTTGATGGTGGTGTTGTTGATGCTGTTGCTGTTGTTTCTTCAGTGACATCTCCAGCTGGTTCTCCAGCCCTGAGATGGACCCTCCTGAACCTGCATTTCCTACTCCAGCCGTGGATGTAGCACTATGGGTACGTATGACACTCTGGGGATGGTACCTCTCCTCAGAGGTCTTGCCCATGTCGTAGCTCAGCCCTTTGCCTGAATCAGAGGTTGGTGGCACTGACTGAGGCTGAGGCTGTGTTTGTTGTGATGCCTGTTGGGGTGGCTGTTGAGAGTGGTGATGAGTGGCTTGAGGAGCAGGACTTGCTTGGGCTTGCAGCAAGTGCTGAATCAGGAACTCATCATCATCATCTACTTCCTCTTGGGATCTCTGAGAGCCCACTCCGAGCATGGACGTGTCTGCCTTTGTTTTGGAAGCAGTAGAGTGATACGGCTGAGGTTGGGAACTAGGGCCTCTAGTGTCAGGGTAGCCCTGTGGGGAGGCTAGAAAGGTGGGGGAGAGAACTGAGGGAATGTATTTATTTGAGCTTGCCCCTCCTGGAGATTGTGTGGGGCAGGTGGGCACTGGAGAGTGTAATCCTGGACGGATGATGCCAGAGTTGCCTGATGGAGAGGGGCTAGAGTCTGGAATATGATAAGATCCTCCACCGTTACCCCCTCCACCTCTCTCATTTGTCATACTATTTCCCGATCCTCCTCCTGAGCCAGAGTTACCACTTCCTGTGCCGGTGCTGCTTCCTCCCCCAGATGCTCCACTACCTGATGAACCACTTGATCTTAAAAGGGCAGGAGAGTGACCTGGGGCTCCATAACCTAGTGATGGGCTTCCAGCTCCACCAAGAGATGATGGAAGAGATCCATAAGCAGAGTCAGCTCCATAAATATCAGTGGAATATGACTGGCTTCGTCCACCTAAATTTCCATATCCTTTTCCAGCAGCACCTGAGCTCAAGTCTTGGGCTTGTGGTGAACTGAAGCCTCCATATGACTGAGCTAGGTGAGAAGTAGGGGGCTGATTAGGGGAATATGACTGTGTCTGTTGTTGGGGTGGGGTCTGACCAGTAAGGGCAGAAGTGGGGGTCTTCACGGAGGGCACAGGAGAACCATAGCCTGAGAGGCAGGACTTGGGCAGAGACTGGGATGCTGAGGAGGATGTGGCAGGGGGCTGCTGCTGCTGGGGGGCTGGGGGAGGAGGAGCTGTCTGAGGAGGGGGCTGCTGCCTCGAGGGGGCAGCACTGGAGCTGGAGGTGGGGATGGAATTGGAAGGATGAGCACCAGAAGTGGCAGAAGAAGAGGAGGAAGAAGAGGAGGTAGAGGAAGCAGAAGGGGGCGTGTGAGGAGTCCTTGAGGATGAAGCTGAACTGGCAGAAGAATAGCCACTGCTGGAGCTGCTTTTGGTACCTTTTCCAGCTGATGATGAAGACGAGGAGGAAGAGGATGAAGAATAGGGAGGCTGGATGATTGGGCGATACTGTTCAGTGCGAGAAGCGGTCTTGTGGTCAGATGAGGGGCTCTGGTCACCCAATGGGCTGCAAGAAAGGCCAGCTTGTCTATGATGGGTGGCTATCTGCTGGTACCCTGCACCTCCACAGCTGAGGTAGTGCTGAAGGGAGTGGGCAGCAGAGGATGAGAGCTGTGACTGAGCTGGTGTGGGCCGCTGATAATGCTTGATAACACTGTCCTGTCGGGGCACAGCTCGTTCCTGAGCCGAATTGGACTGGGACTGGGACTGAGCCTGGGGCTGGGCTGAGGAAAAAACAGATGCATTGTACAGCTGGGAGGACTGGTCCTGGAGTTGTGATGACAGCAGGTTGAACTGGTGGGACTGCAGGTGCCTGGCAGACGATGCCTGGGCCGACGTGGCTCCAGTGGGATCCTGGCTGCCCCTATAAGCAGCTGCAGCAGCACCCTGTGAGGACAGGAGTCTATCAAAACCCAGGCTTGACTGAGACGGAGCCTTGATGTGTAGGAGGGGATCATGTGGGGAGAGTAGGCCATTGGATGTGGGACTAAATGTGGGTGTGTCCTGGAGGGAAAGGGAGGCGGCAGGGAAAGAACGGCTAGAGAAGGATGCTGGATGCTGATAGGCTGAGAGAGCTGAGGAGGAGGGGAATGAGCCAGAGCCAGGAAGGGCTCCAGAGATGAATAGTTCAGGAGGAGCAGATGTGTGCATCGCTGTTAGGAAAAGGAAGACATATTGCAAGATTACTCAGGATGCACCAAGTTATTATTTCAATAAAATAATTATTCATGAATAAGTGTACCAACAAGATGCTTCAAATGTGTATGGAAATGCAAAGACTGAATTCTGATGGAGCCAAAAATTACAATGTTTTTAAATGTCATGTTGACTGTGAGGCCTGTTTGAATGTCAACACAATAGAGAAGAAGCATTCTCAGCCCCACCTGTCTGCCAAGAAGGTGTGCGGAACTGGGAAAGAAGGGAGGAGGCAGAAGGTGGAGGCTGGGGACCCCGGGACTCCAGGGCTGAGATCAGATTCATGACAGAGGCATCGGGAGCAGATGGACTGGCATGGTGGAGGCCAGTGTCAAAGAGCCCCGACAGACCTTTAGAAGGACAAACAAAATAATGAAAATGGATTAACAAAGTAAATACTGACCACTAGTACACTGGTACAAATACAATCTAAAACAGATGGAAGAAACTTTTTGAAAATATTTTATTTTGTCTAAAAGGCGTATTTAGCATATCTTCTGGAGAGAAATTCTGATTCTGATACGAGTATTATAAATGGAAACAATACAAACTCAGCAGTAGCAAGTGTATGACACTGCACTGATCAGATACCACGTTTTTGAGCTATATTAGTTTGACGCAGATAAAAAAGTAATTTTCTCTTCCCAGAAATCAATTCATCATTACTGCTCCATACATGGTTAATAGCATAGATGTGCTAACATGTGTTATACAGATGTTTTGTATGTGCTCTATTGAGTAAGAATTTAATATTGGTAGTATTGCCATCCGGCAGATTCTGAATATAGATTTGGTACGTGATAGTGCATGAATGAATGCTGTGACTACTAGATTTTTTCCTGAGATGGAGGCTACAACATCTTAGACCTAAAATCAATTATTCTATAATGTGTTCATCTTTCAATGACACTCAAGCAGGGGCTGCATGGAGACATACACTGATTCATTGCTGGGGCCCCTGATGGTGATGACATGGACGGTATGACATTTATCTCACCCAAACTCCTTCCAGCTGCTCCCCAAGCCCCGCCTTGGCCAGAGCTCCCTGGGTGGTGATTGGAGGCATAGCCCTGCAGAGGGTGTGGGGTGGCGTAGGCTTGTCGGTGGAGGAGCTCAGACTCCGGGTGGGATGATCTGGAACTCCCATATACAAGACTGAGGGAAAGGGGAAATTGGGGTGGGGGGGTGGAGGGGTGGGGGTTTAAGTGTCATTAATTGTACATTTAAATACATCTCAACTATTTCTAAAATATGACCACTGAGAAGAGACTGAGGTCACTTCAATTAAAAGTAATAATAACTAACTAATGATGATAATGAAAAATAATTCCACACCTTGTGCTCTCAGACCCTAATTACAATGGCTGTTTATTTGTTTGGTCCCTTAACAGTAACTTACCTGTGAAAATCTCAGATGTCTCATTTGAACCTGAAGTTTCGGAAGCTAATGTGTCATTAAAATAATAAAGTGAAAACAATTGTTCATTCGTAATCATTAGTCTCATTGCCTACATGCAATTCAAATTCCAGATGAGTCTAATTAATCCTTGAAATTTAGCTGCAAGACAATAAATATGTAATAACATTTCAGTGAAGTAATTCTTATTCTAATCATAAGTGTGTTATAATGTATGCAAATATGTCAAAGCAAATATATATGCAAAAATAATGTGATACATTACTAGCAATTTCAAAGCATTGCATGATGCACATGCAAGCACATTAATTCAATGCTAGAAATGAGCCTCCATCTCTAAAAGAATAAAACGCGTGACTGGCTATTAAAAGGTAACATGCTAGCATTTGTGCTACTGCTGTTACCATCGCCTAGCATAAAGGTACAGCAGCTATGAGATAACAGCAGACACCAGGCCTGAACTGCGAGACCAGTGTTTTAATTTTAAATACATTTTATGAGAGTACTGTGCACATTTGGGCCAAGTGGAAAATTCACATTTGTCTATTTTTAACAATGCAACCACACGTTCTTATTGTGCAGCTAACAGCTGGACAGTAGGAGGCGACGCTAGTGCATGTTATGTTGAGTATGCATGCAAACACCAGCAAGTAACTACATTCGTTTAGCTAAATATCACTTCCGACGGTGGCATTGTGACTTTCGTACAAGGTCTGACATCGAAAAATGGGTCAAAAATGTATAAACAGGGCATATGCGCACCTTAAAAAAAGACAAAGGTGCCTGCGTGCACAGGCCTCTAGTGACTCCCATGCAACATAACGCTAGCTTGCAGGCTAACTCAAAGCTAAAACACAGGGCTAATCTTACACAGCCCAGACAACCTCCCATCATTTCAATAATCCCGTGAATTCACCATGGTACATTCGTTCATATCCCCATAGTTTATTGTTGGTCAAATCACAAATCGTGTATTTCGTTTCGTGAGTTTATGAACATGGTGCTGTTCAATTATGCAAATGGTCATAAACCACGCAAATGCGAGAGGCAATGATCCACATCACGAATTGGGCAAAATGCATTACAAACACATGTGTGGTGAGAAGAGGGCATTATAGCCACTTAAGGAGTGCATTTTCTTGCTTCCTTTACAATCTAACGTTAATTATGTGGTTCTCTGTGCTTAATGAAGATCACTTCTTGTTGTTGATGTCTGTCAGCGGGGCTCAGCCACTGCTGCTGTGTCTGCACTCTTCCCAGCTCTCATCAATCCACTGGATCTATCTATCAGGCTCTGGATCCAGGCCTTGCTGCACACAGGGAACAATAATTCCTATGGATGCTCCAGACATACCCCCACCCCACCGCCTTCCTCCTCCTCCTCCTTCTGCTCCTCTTCCTCCACCCTGCCAGGTCTACCTAAAACCCACGTCTGTCAATCACACTCAATTCATACCCACCAACCTCTCCTTCCTCCACCCCGCCCACCCCCACGACACGCACACTGCTCCTATTCCTGTTTATAATCTTATTACTATGCAACTGTTTGGATGTCAATGCACTACACACATTATGGCGAGCCATGGCTTCCTTATCTATGAAGCCAGTGGCAATCATTTGTTTACATGGGTCACGCACACACACATACACACAGTGTCCTGCACGGTAAATGTGATGTATCTGCACATTGTCTGAATCCATCACATACCTTGCTTTTGCCGACCTCTCGTAACTCCATCCTGCTCCTGCGCCCAAATCACCAAACCCTGTTCCCGGGTAATTCCTATCCATTGATGGCTCGTTACAATGCGTACGACGAGGACGAAAGCAACGAGAACGTCGCAAAGCAGATCACGGAAAAAATATATATATAAAATCCAGTATTCCTCCTTTTCTCGGTTTCAGGCTATTTTTCCCGGTTTCATAAGCAAGTCCTCAGGAGTGGAAAACAGCATATTGAAAGAGAAATGGAGGAGAGGAGGAGAAAGCTGGATGAAAAAAAGAGGGGGGTCTACGGGGTTATAATCCAACCACCTCCAAAAAAGCAAGCCTTTCTCCTTTTCCTACGCCTTTCACGTTTATCATTTCCATGCGTGGATGTTTAGTCCAGAATCGGTCACGCTCATGATGGAGATGCGGCGGATTTGGCCGCTGATGGACGAATTGCTGATAAACATTTGATTTGAATGCGTCCTTTTCACCGTCTCTCCTCCCCTTTCTTTAGGCTAGTTGTTGCTACGCTGCTAACACCAAAAAGGCTCGCATTCGACAGGCCACGTTGGACGCAGCAGTTGCCCAAAGACGAGAAACGAAATCCCCCAATTCTCAAATTGCTCTTCTTCTTCTTCTTCTGTGCATGTAAATGGTTGCCACCGCTCTGGATCAGAACTGTGTGTGCTAGCAGCAGATGCTAGCTGTCAGTAACGACGCATCAAAATAAAACGGCGCTGCTTTTCTTCCTCCAAATGCTCGCTCCGCGTATTTCTGCTCTCTTTAGCCATTCGAGTAAAAGCGACGAGCAGCGTGTCCTCGCCGAGGAGAATGAAAAAGAATTAAACACATAGAAGCTAAACGAGGAAGTGTAAAGCAAGCAGGCCGCGCGTTTTAATATTTTTTACTCATTTTCCTCCGGAGACGCCATTTTTGAAGGCGGCTGGCCGCTGTCCGTCCTCCCTCTCCCCCTCTCTGTCTCACCGCTGAGACTCATTCAGTGTCTGGGGTGACCTCCATTCACCGGTGCTCAGTCTGCCAGCCAGTCATGCATGCTTTTCCACATTTCAGGCGTATTGTAAAGCTAATTATCACTACGTAGACTAGTTTTTAAGCGTGCACACGCACACACAAACACACACGCACAGAGCGAGATACACACAGAAAATAGTGTGAGGTTTGTTCTGGCCGCTGCGATTGGCTGAGACGGTTTCGAGTGCACAATGTTTGCAGTAATAACCGTGCAGATCCACACACAGACCCTCCGCAGTCACTTTCACACAGTCGCATCCTCATTTTGCAGTATATTTCTGACACACTTACATTTCTTGCCCCCAAACACACACAAAAACAATTAAAAAGACGAAGAAAAACAAGAAGAAAAAAAATACGAATTTTGCTGATTTTAATGTTATTTAATGCTTGCGGAGAACCCAAAAGACCCACAGTGTTTAAAGTTATTTTTCACCTGTAAATCTTACATAGTGAAAGAATGTTGATCAACCTTTACATGTTATGCTTTCGCCAGCAGATGGCAGTATGACGTTTTTTGTCCTGATAAAAGAGATGTATCTTTGCTCTTTGTTGTTTATATTGTACGTGTTGCATTCTGATATTTTATTCTTCTCTGTATGTCCTATAGTCTAAATATTTATATTATAATATTTTAGAATATTTTTGTATCATTCCCTGTATATCGGTTGAGTATGTTCTTGTGTTGTCTTATTTCTACTTACTTTTTTATATTTATATTAGTTATATTTATTTTTTATTTCAAATTGTGCATTACGTGCAAAAACTAACAAGTTTATATAGAATGCAGGAAGAACACACTTGGTTGTCATGCAGGGAATGAATGTTTCCTCAGCATCCTCCTCTCTGGTTGTTATGACAACAGTTTTTTTTTTACAATTTGCACCATAACAAAACTGGGCGGTTTCTACTAGCAGCTCTATACAGTAAGTAAATCTTCATAATATGTGCATGAAAATACAGAAACTCAGACTTTAAACGATCCAACAATGTATGCTTAAAGTGCCTCCCTTCAGCTGTTTCCCTGTTGTCTCACTCCCACCTCTGTATGTCATCTCCAGCTGGGTCATCTCCTCCTCTTTTTCCCCTCACAGGTTCCAGGTCAGAGCCTTGCAGCTGATAATGGATGCTAGTGTCCTTATAGTGTGTGTGTGTGTGTGTGTGTGTGTGGGGGGGGGGGGGGGGGGGGGAATCCAGCTTAATTTTCTCCTCAGGATGTGCCTGCTTTTTATTATCCTTCTCATCAGGCCAACTGTTGTTAAATATGCACACCAGACAGGTAATAACAAAATTGTTAATCCACTGGTGCATTATTTTGGTTTTCTTTCAGGTCTCTGAATCATAAAGGAGGACACTGAGGATACACAGGTATGTATCACTGAGATATAAAAGAGAGGGCGCAGGTTTCGTTGAGAGCAACAGACGGCCTCAGAATATATGTGTGTGTGTTGTATGTCCTGAACCATCACTCTATGTCCTGCATTACTTTCTGAAACTTCATAATAATAATAATGATAATGATGACTTTGATTTATAAAGCGGCTTTCACGAAAACCAAGGTCGCTTTACAAGCAGATAAATAACAAATAACCCAAAACACAATCAGGTGGCAAAATCAAAATTGAGACTGAAAGCCCTGTTGCCAAAGTTTTGCCTGCAGGTGCGGGGGATGAAGAGGATACCAAGGTCAGCATTCAACCCTGGTTTTCTCAATTGCTCCAGTGTTCCTTACCCTTAACAATAGTTCCACACACTAAATGTCACTGATGTAAAAACAAGTTTTCACAACACCAGAAGTAAATAAGTCAGTGCTTTATCAATCCCACACCTTCCTATAATTAGGAGCAGTGGGCACGGGGCAGCCACTGTGCAGTGCCCGGGCAGCAATGGGGGTTGGGTACCTTGCTCAGGGACACCCCAGCCCTTTATTTACCGTTCCAATATCATTCACTTTTTAAATATATGCTAATTTACTCTTTAGTAAATGAAATACAGTTCAGTGTGTCAGTGACATCCAGTTGTGAGACTTCAGAAGACTCCCTTTCCTATTCATGTCAGGGTAACCCTGGACATGTGGGAACATTTGTCAGGGTAAATTTATGTCTGTATTTATATTTAGGTCACCTTTCTCGTTGTGATAACCACACTAAGCTTTTTCACCCATTGACGCCATTCACTCACTCAACGCATCATTTTCTATCACACATCTTCCACACCCATTCACACACCACAGGCACAGCCACCAGGCGCAATTGGGGTTAAACCCAAGGACACTTCAGCATGTTATTATATGTAAATGAAACTACAGTACTTGGTTTTGGAAGTTGTTATGGACTTCTGTCATGTACTCTGTAAAAGAAAAGGAGACGAGACACTTTGTTAATTCATCCATCTCTGCACCTTGATAATGGCCTTGTTTACCTTGACGACACACTTGTATAGCGTTTTAATCTTAATGTTTATAATACATACATTACAATACATTGTCTATGAACAAAATGATAATGAAACGTTTTAAAACAAGTTTATACATTTGATCTGTAACATTTTATCATTAAAATGTAAGTTGTATATGTTTTTATAAATTATTTGCCTTTACAGTATATATGTGTAGGTCCTGTACCAGCCACTAAAGATTTAAGTTTTAGGATTATTTTATCTGTATATGTTTTACTTTATATATTATTTGTGTAGTTAATGCATATTTACGTTTATATATGTAACATAATGTTAATACTTTTCCTTTTATATAGTGAATATTATTTATTATGTAGTCAGATCTGTTTTTTATTTATTTATTTTTGCAAAAACGTGTCTTATATTGTTATATATTATGCAGTTAAACTGTCATTAACAGTTACACATGTAGTTACATGTGATATCTATATAGTTATATGCAACACTGCCTTTTTATGTTGTTTTTGCTGTATGTTTATATCATTTTAATTTGGGGTTTGAATTCACCAGACATTCTCTCAGTCAGATACAAATATGTTTCTATTTAATTACACTTTTTTTGGAACAAAGTACAATTTAAAAAAAAAGAAGAAAAAAAAGGTTTTAATTAATTTCACTGATACATTGAACAAATACAGTTTAATAAATAACCTGCAGTCAACTTTCAGTCTTCACGAGATGGATTTGACTTTTGTTTCCATCTGGTTCCAACGAGAGTCCCAACAGCTGAATTAGTGTGAGCAAAAACAAAGCCCACCTGATGTGTGCACTCGATAAATCACTTTTTGATGAATGGGAAATAAAAACAGAAGCTCTTTTAAAAATCAGGCGATCAGCTTAGTCTCTGATGTCGGAGTGAAGTTTATGTTGTGTTACACTGAGCTGCTGTGATGAGACATCGATCGATGACCACATCTACGTTGACAAAATGTGGGCATCGACTTCCCAGAGGCTGGAAAGATGTACAAGTGTGCATTGGCTAGTAATTGGCCTCACAGCAAGAAGGTCACCAGTTTGGACCCCAGTTGGACTGATGGCCTATCTGTGTGAAGTTTGCATGTTCTAGCAAGTCCTTTCTCTGTGTACACAGTCAAACAACATGCTGTTCTGCTCCCTATGTCAGCGAAGGTTGGCTCAAACTCTGCCCTGGACCCTCGTGTGGATGAAGAAAATTTGTGAATGGATGCCAGATGTAACCATAGCAACACTGTTGCATAGTAAAACTAAACCACACTCAGGTGAGGTTTACTGTCATCACTGATTGAACACTGTCGTTTAAACACTGACATTAAAAACAAGCACAAAGCCACACAGAGGTTCAGTAGTATGGGCCGATGTTTTCGTATCTGGAGTAACTCGGCCAATCAGGGAAGATCCCGTGGGAACAGGTGGGGCTTCCGTATGGGTCAAAATGTATCCCATAGTCACAGGAGTCCGTGTGGTAGCCGTGTCTGTTTGGACAGCTCCTCCTCATTGATGACCAGATGACCCTGTAATTGTCGCCATGGTTACTGTCCCAGTACTCCGATCCGTCCACCTCGTAACAGACAGCGAACTGGACACACTGCTGCGGCTGCAGCTTCTGAGGCAGAGACAGCTCAAAGGAGAAGGTGTCACTGTACGAGCTGGGATACGTCTCCTCCATGTACGTGCAGTCTACGTCCTTGTACGTCTTCCAGTTGTCAAAGGTCACCCGCAGCCTCACGTGTTTCTCGAACGACAAATTTTTGACTTTGACAGTTCCCACCACAGCCTTGTCGCTCAGCATGCAGCGCTCCAGGCACACAAAGTTCCTGTCCAGCCTCTGACGGAAGTGCATATAGTCTGAGGACGGCGGGGCGAAGTCCAGCATCATTTTGTCCTCCTGGGACGGAGTGGAGATCGCCATCTCAATGTTCAAAGGAATAAGAATGGGGTCATTAAACTCGGAGAAGACCTTCACTTTGGTCAGTGACAGGCCTTTTTGATCAGCAAACGTCACTTGTTTTTTAGCCTTTCCATTCTCTTTCAAGGACGAGCTCCTATCATCTGGCTTGGTCGGATCCATGCGGTGCGAGTGCTGAAACCTTATACAGGAGCTCAGAGCAGTCCTGTGGAGAAACTTGTTTTTGGATGGGTACAGAGGTAGAGCCATGTCTGTAGCCATGGTGGGCGGACGGGAAAACTCTGAAAGGGACAGAAGACACCAGATATTTAGAGGTTACAGGCTGTCATTGATGGGGTAGTGTGGCAAGTTGAATTTTGCCAAGCTACAAAGTATCCCTAATGTGTTTGACACATTGAGACCAAGATTATTATAGTTAACGAAAACTAACGAAATAACAAACTAAAATTGAAAAAAAAAAAACATAAAAAATAAAAACTAGAGTTTAAAAAAACAAAAACAATAACTAACTTAAACTGAAGTGTGTGTTTATAAAACTAACTCATATTGTAGTAATAATGTGCTTAGTTTTCATCTTTGTAAATGAAATGAAGTGCATTTTTTTGTTTTAATTTGTTTACAATGTTGGACATAAGGTGATATAAATTACAGATAACATTTGTTATGTAGTTTATTGGGTTGAGTTGGTTCATTTGGGTTTATTGTTTTTTTTTATTTTGCTCATGTTTTTCCTCAGATTGAGCTCCTCAGACTCCTGAGGCTAACTAACAATGTGATGCCTCGCATGAGGGTTATTTATTATTATAATAATTAGTATTTTATTTTTATGTTATTTTCATGCGTGTCTTTAGTCTGTAATAATTTTTTTACTGCATCCAACCTCAGTGCTATGATGCACCTTTTCTTGTAGACTGTTATATTTGATTCAGTGATGTTTGTTCATTGTCCTAATACATTTGACACAATACTTCACCCTTTTGAATCTTGCACCTGGCAAATACTTTTACAAAAACTATATATAAACTAGCAAACCTGCTGTAATAAAACTAATTTTAAAAACAAAAAGTCTAAACTAAATAAAAACTAAAACTAATATAACCTTGTTTGAAACTGAAGTTTGTGTCTCTTTGTAAATTGTGCTTTCTCCTCTGCACTGAAGTCCATAGTCCATTACATTCTTACATCACAGCACACAGTAAATGTTGATCACCTCCTGAGTTCAAATAAAACATTTTATGACTTTTAAAATCCTATGTTCTGGTTTAGTGAAAAGAAAATGACCAAATGAGGCAGCAGTTACTGCTAAGCTACAAGCTAAAATCAAAGATTTTCTCTGGGGACAACGATGTTTGAGACTAAGTGGTTTTTTCCTTGTTTTTGTGTCTCATGCTGGGTTTGTTTTTGTTAAAAACAAAATTCAAAATACCTAAAATATCTCTTTAACCACATGCTCTTGATGTTAGGGTTCCCCCCTGCATTCCTTTAACATTTTACTAATCTTGTATTATCCCCAAATAAATGTATCATCTAATCATGACATTTTTACTTTGTGTTGACTATGAGTCAACAGCATCTACCATCTTGTGCAGCTCATAGGGTGTGTGCCACCCATGGATGTATAATATGAACTGGATAGAGCACCGCCCCTTCATTCCTATGAAGCTGCTCACCCAGCGCATATGCCAAAAAAGTTTTTGACTTCCGCGTTTATTTCCGGGTTATGGGGCCCATAGAGCATGCGCAGTAGTGTCACTACCATAATGTCATGTGAACGAGCCGTCCGCGTTATCGACTTGCTCACTTGCTCGGCGCGTACATGAACAGCGAAAGGCATGATTGGAGTATGCTAATGACGTGAGCTAGCGGATTTCATGAATACCGCCGTCACGTTAACTTCGGATTTAAACCATGGATTTGTAAATAAATGCAAAACCAACGATAGCGAAGTTAATATAGTAAGCTGAAAAGTACAATGACGGAGTTAAAGATTAAAACGATCAATAAAAATGGTTTATTTGGGTTAGGACCGTGACTATTACTTTATGTGTTACAGGAATCATGTTGTTTTTGTCTGATTTCCCTTATATAATTATCTAATTATTATTAGGAACAATAACAACGTGTTAAAGTAGGTTTATAACTCCCGATTCTTTCACTCAACACGTTTATATTCAACTATAATTCGCGTGTTCATCACATTTAACAGTAACTTCATGAACTGATAGTGACGATAAGACAAAGTGAAGTGAAGTGACCGCAGGTCTCAGTGCATCACACGGTCACAGCTCCACAGTCCACACCGTCATCAGTGTCTCGATGTCCGGGACTGAACACAGTGATAAAGTGCAGCATGTCAGTCTCCTCTCCTCAATGAATCCACACAACAGCTCGTTAATACATCGATAATACGTTTGAAAATAAATGTTAATGAGCGCCGAATAAACAACTAAAACCTGCTTTGTCACAATATTTTAAAAATGTAAACGAACCCCCTCATTGTCTTCATTTATTCACATTTCTCATAAAGTGTTCATGTCGTTCGGTTCCCTGACAGCAGCGCCGTTCCCCAGACGCCACATGACCGCGCTTGGCTGTGCTCGTACACAGCTGTGACGTCACTCTGAGAAATAAGTTTTGTCTGGGCTTTTTATGGCCTTTAGGAATGTTTTTCAAACATGAAACTCCATGAACTAAAAATACATAATATAAAGATTTATAAAAGCCCGTGTCGATGTCTCGAGGTGTCCTGTAGACACTTTTACAGGCGTCTCTTTTCCTATTGCGGTCAATTGGAAAATTGCTTTTTGGGATCCATGGGATTTTTTGTTGCAGTACCCACAGTGGCCACCATGAAAAAATTGTCTTCAAGGCAGAGGGGGCGGAGCTCTATCCAGTTCATATTATACATCCATGGTGCCACCGTTCCAGAGGGGGGAGCCGTGCTTCTGAGAGCGGGTGTGCTGAATATGTCACTTCCGGGTACTGGCCAATCACAAGACAGGTGGGCAGGCTCTATGCTGGCTGGCCAATCACAACACAGTCTGTCTTCTGGGTGTGAGAATTTAGTCTGAAATATCGCGGCTGAGGAACAGCATCAGAAAAGACAGATTTCTATTGCTCGTTTACAGCAACTAGGAGGTTTTTGACCATAAAAACAAGTTGATGTATGTAAGTAGACCTCCATAACTAACATATGTGCAACTCTATGGATCACTCTATGGGAGCTTTAAATGTGAATATTTTCCACATAACAAAGCATCATTAAAACTCAATCATTTTGTTTGTGGACAAAACAAGACATTTGAGAACATCATCATTTCCAGTTTTGACAAACACTTATCAACATTTTTTTTAAAAGTGGAACTCGACTGGAAGTTCCTATTAACGCTGTTTTGTTGGTGTGTATCTGCGTCATTACCTTGTTTATGAAGCCCTGAAGTTTTGAAAGAAACAGTTCAGCCATTGCTGAGAACGCTGTGTTTATTGTAATCTCGGGGTTCAGCGAGATCTCTGAAAATCCCGTAATAGTTACGTAAATAGCGGTTCCCCTGAACAGCAGATCGTCCTGCTCCGGGCACTAGTCCGGGCACATCCGGTTGCGTACATTGAACCGCAGAAGAAGAATAACGTCCGTTGTGGAGGTGTTTCACGAGCGACAGTGTCTTCTGACTCTGGGTCTGACTCCAGGTCAAAGTCATAAAAGGGACTGCGGCGGGGAGTCGTGAAGAAGCTATTTTTAAACATTGTTAAAACAATGTTTTGATAGTGAGGAGCAGTGCACCCACCGTTCCAGAGGGGGGAGCTGCGCTTCTGAGAGCTGGTGTGCTGAATAGTACTGGCCAATCACAAGACTGGGGGTCAGAGTTCACTCTGAAACATCGCGGCTGACGAACAGCCACTTTTTCTGACACGTTATGGACCAAACTATTACTTAATTGTGAAAATAATCATTAGTTAATCAGCTAATATTGTACTGTAATGACAGTGATGGTACTGTCTGTATACTTTGTCTCTTATGTTTATGTTGCTTCTTCAAAAGTGCACAATAAAAAGTATTTATCAGTAGTACAGTGAAAATGAGAGGAAATGTGAATATAAGTCAATGTATAGTGTGTGCCCCAACATTTTCTGCTTGTGCTCCTAAAATTTAGGGCTACTGTGCTCCCAGCAAAAAATAATATCTTGAGTTGTGAGTGACATTCCTTGCATATAATCAATTATCAATATAGACTAATTAGCAACCTTTTTATCATAACCTTATGTTTTGTTCCCCTCTGGAAACATCTGCACGACGTCACACTGGGGACGAGGTTAAATCGTGAAACCCCTCACATTTGACAACCTCCTCGATTTTGATAAACAGATCAATTCCATTGTCCAAATATGCTTTTTTCCATTCTTATCTCCTTAAAACTGCATTCATGTTGACCAGTAATGTAATTCCGATTTTAACCGTTTGTGTCAACAAAACATCAAGGTAGAGCTCATTGAAAGCACAATTGACACACAGCTGAATTCCTGAGCCCACAAGCCCAAACGAAACCTGAGATCCTCTGGTAGGCCGTTCCTTCATCTCGTCTTTAGACTAAAGGTTACTGGGCCTTCTCTTTTTTTGGCCACACAGTTGTCAAGTGACCCACAGGAGGAGGTCAGTAAAGCTACGCTTGTGGCATAACTACGACATTATATAGGACTACTGTCCTTCTCCCAGTATTCTGCGGTCACACCCAGCTAAAATGTTCGCATTGCGCCATTTGCCTCTATCCTGTCTTCCAGTGACTTCCTCGTTGACTTTATTCCAAGCTTTTTCCTTTTTTAAACGGTCTCTGTCACGAAAACTTCTAGCGTCATAGAGCTCTGGGTGTGAACACAAAGAGATGATTTTGTTGACAAGTTTTTCTGGCCGAGTCTGGCTGGCTGCCGCACACTGACGTGATGTCATGTGACATCAATCGGAGAATGTCAACACTGATTGTTTTTTTTGCGTCATTAGCCATTTAACAGCCTGCATCCTCAGTACACTACACTTGCTGGTTACGTCACTAATGAATCCCACCTTTTGAAGCCCCACAGCTCCTACTGTTGTTCCGTTCACGTCCGAGTCGTTCGAAAGAACGGAACTTACTCACTCACTCACTCGCCTGCACACAAAGAACTGGGTTGCTGAGGACGTGATTTGTTCACACTGTCACTCAGGGCACTGGGCTCCTCCTGCTAAGCACTGAAAGATTCGGTGAACAAATATTTTGAATTAATCACTTTTTCTCTATGGATTCAGTACAGTCAAAAGAACTGCCGTTCCCATCACTAACGTCAGCTCCCTCATTAATCCATACTTCGATTTTCCTTTTTTTCTATTTGAAATTGATGAATCACCCAGCCAATCAACAAAGGTTTGCCTAGGCAAGGCAAAATGAGCATCTACTCACACCAGAGCATTAACTTTGCATGTAAAGCACGTGCACCGTGTCTGCTGTGAATGCAGTATAAGACTTTTATCAGTTGACTTATTACATCACAGAGCAAAAAAAAAACTTAAGCTGGCAGTTAGCTCTTACCACACTGCACGACACTCTTTGAATCTTTAAGTGGACAGAGATTCGATCTAGTCAGTCAAAACTGCAATATAGAATGTTTTTTGGTCAGGTAAATAATTGTGCTCTCATAAACGCTGTGGGTTTGACAGCATAATAATAATATTATTATTATATCTTCCAGTCACCATATCGTTTTGTCTGGACATACTTCACATTCACACATTCTATTTATTATTTACTTATATTTATTGTCATGGTCATATCACTTAATAAGCACATAGTTATTTTATATAGTTTATAGTTCATGTTAAGGAATGTAGTTTTTCTGCTTTTCTGTTATCTTAATGTTATTCCTTATTTTCTTCCTGAGTAGGCATGGGATGATATAAAAAATATTCCCGCTACAATTATCCTGATTAAAATAATTTCAATTCACGATATTTTGGCAATAACTGAAAAAAACATTACATTCACTTCAATTCCAAACAGTTTATTTGTCCCTGATGGGCAATTAAATGTAATATGAATATAATTATTTTGAATCTTACACAGATTAAACAGCCTTCTATCAGTAAAAACAATCACTTTAATAAGATTATAATAAGTTACCATTCAAGACGCAGCTCCTCGTTATGGCACATTACAAAATACATCACCCAAGCCTTTATGGGGCCCTAAGGTGAATTTGATTTTGCCCCCCACCCCTCCCACCACCGCAGTAGCCGATGTTTGACGATTATTGATACAAATGTAACTCTTGCATTTATTATATTTGTGTTATTTACTCCAAACCAGTGTCACTAAATGAGAAATCTTCAACTCCAAGATCAAACCTAATAAGTTCAAAAGATATGTATGATGTAAATCAACATCAATTTTTTTTTTTTATGAAATAAAGACGTTTCCTTCTCCACACACTATTGCAGGACCCATATTGATCATGGGGCCCGAGCAGCGTATGCCTTGGAGCGGCTCTGACTGTCATCACGTCCATCATTCACTCATGACCCATGAACTTTCTTGAAGACGCTAATGATGCTAATGACAATATCGTCCCGCTGTCACGTATTCTCGCAGTTACACACGCGTTGTTAAAAGTCAAATCAGGAAGTTGACCTCACCTCTGACGCGGACTGTCCATGACAGGTGCCACTGTCCTCACCTGTCCTCACCTGTCCTACTCGCGAGACACTACACGCGAACGAAAAGTGCGTCACACGCATCCAGCTCTGGAATTGGCCGCCCACGGATTTCACACATTTCCCCCCAGAGGAAGAGTGGAAGTAAGGGAGGGGTTTATGTATTTTTACCTGAGACACGCTGGCTTCTCCAGAATGGGACCAAGCGTCGTCCTCAGCCCGCGGTCAAACTCCTGTCTTCAGCCTGCTCGGTGGCGCTTCTGTCTCGGGTCCAAACCGCACTCAGAGTTCACGTGAACACCTGCGGACAGCCAATCAGAGCCGCCGCTGAGAGAGTGATCGTCAGGTCGGCAGTGACAGGCAACCCCCGCCCAACTTCTGCCTCCTGCATGTGCTTATTTCCCTGAATATATGCTTTTTTTATTATTTTGTATCTCATATTCTATATTATTATGAACATTTGTTTATTGTTATCGTATTGTTTTTTGTTTTTTTTAAATTAGTGATATTATGAGTGTGTAATAGTCTGCACTGCATACTGTTATTAGTTACACAACAATGATGGATATTAATTAAAAAAAAAAAAAAAAAAAGATAGGGACAGTCAATATAATCTAAGGAACGTAAATATTTGTGGGAAAATGCCATCACCTTATATCATTTGATATCGTTATTAATCAAATCAATTATTTCTGTAAGGCTGGAAATACGGATATTTTTAGTCTATATCCCAATATATGGCATGCACACACCTTGTTTCTCTGACAATACACTGTAAATACACTCTAAAATAAAATATCTACTGTTTATGATCTGTATTTCATTTCTATTTTATTAATTTGGCTTTTAAATATTAACATTTACATACATTTACTATAAATATGGTCCAATTCTGCTATAACACAAATCCTTGTGCTTAAAGTGTTATTAAGTGACTTTTTAAAAATCATTTCAATAATCATATAATAATTTTGCCATTTCATGTACGTTTAATCATAGTATAATATTGCCTGTATTTAAGACATTTATTCAATATAATAAATATGATAATTATCAATGGAACAGCCATCACAGATACCTTATCACAATATGACGACATCTAAAACCTAAGACCACGTCTTGTCTAGTGTTGAGATGTAGATATAATATCCGTATATTGCCCAGCCCTGCACTTAATATGATTAGAACTAACTGTAAATTCAAGGAAATGTGTTTAAATGATTGCTAACACAAGCTAATATGTACAGTAGGCTACTGTCAAAGATGCAGCTAATGCAGCAGTGTGAGATCATTGTCCGACTTCAGCTGAGTCACACTAAGTATTACTTCACTCATGCGTTTGGTTCTTCATATTTCTCTGCTGAGCACTGCTTGTAATGACCACACCATAATCTGGATGACTTTGCTAATATTTGTTCTGGGCTAAACTATGAAGTTCACGAGGAGAAAGGTCAGGTCTTTCATAAGGACTGTGTCGGTGTCCCTGACTCTGAGTCTGTGACCTAAAAACACTCAAACTCAGCGGCTACAAGACAACAGAGACTGGCCTGAAAAATGGTTCCACACTGTTACTGTTGGTATATATAATAATAATAATAATAATAATAATAATAATAATAATAATAACATTTAGCTGGGTAAAGAAATCTGTGTGGAGACACCTACCAGCTAGCATGTCCATGTGGTTATATTCAGGCTGATAATATGGTTGCCTGGAAGGGGTACTAAGTTTTCGACCATGGAGACCACAGACAATCTCACTCATGACATGCTCCGTAAAGCATCAGGTGACTGCACTCAGCCAATCACTGAGTTGTGGAGCATTTGTAGCTGTCAGTGAGTGAGACACACTCCAGAGAGACGTGACTGACGCATACACAGATAAGAGCACAGAAGAATGTGATTCAATAACCAGTTTCTTTTATTGACTGAAAATGAAGAACTTCTGTTTCATTTTTCATTCACTTCACTGAAAATTGATTAAACTTTCAAATTGAGTTGTTGACTGCACACAAGCAGTGTTATAGATATTTAAATCTATTTTGCACTTAACCATTACCAGTGTTGTAATGTAACGAAGAACAAAAGTGTGTAACTTTACTTTGTTATTTCTATTTCCTTTTATACCACTACATGTCCTCAAACTATCTTTGTTTCTTGTTACTATCAAATAAAATCAGAAGAATTAGAGCTGGCATTATGGTCTGTATATAGAGCTTTTCTTGTCTTGATGAGCTGCTTTACACTATTTTTCACCCATTCATACACTTCATCATGGGATTGCATGTCTTGCTCAGAGCCAGGGATTGAACCCATAACCTTCCAGTTGAAAGACAACTTGCCCTTTTACTTCTTAAACTTAAGTACATTTTATATCAGAAAATGACAGTTGATACTTAAGTACAGCGAATGTCAAATACTTTTACTTAAGTAATATTATTAAGAGTGACTTCTACCATTTCTACCAAGTTATTTTCTGATAACATGCTTCACTCACTTTGATATACACGACTGACCATGACACCTTACGTGATGACGGCCTCTCTCACATGTAGCCCTGCAAAATATTTCACAGCAAAAGTTATAAAATGTAGACAAATACGTTTTAATTTTCATCCCAAAAACTGTAGTGTGCAACTTAAATATAAATATAGATAAATATAACTTACATTCAAAGCATTTTCAAATAATTCACAGAATGCTGATTAAGTCTATACGCTCCACACAACTCTGTCGATGTTACTCAGTATAGCAGCGTTTAGTCACCAACCTTTTTGAGACCGAGAGCTATAAAGAATAATATGGAGGGCTACCATATTAACTTTTTATGCACCATTTTTTTTTACCATTTAAACGATTAATGTTATGCATTTATTCCAGTGCGTACTCCTAACGATTATCAGTTTTTATAAACAATATCAAAGGTATTTTACTGAGTGATCATATGGATACATGCAAGTGACGTGAAGTGAAGTGACCCTGCGGGCACTGTATTGGCTGCCTACGGGGTACCAGGTGCTCACGGGCATCATGTTGGTGACCCCTGGTTTAGAGCATGTGTTGTCAGGCAACATTTGCTGCACACAGGAAGTGATTTGTTTCGTATCACAACACTGACGGGCCGTGGCGACTGCATCATTGTGTCAGTAAAGTGAGACGACTGCAAACAGGTTGGAAGTTGACTGAGAACACCAAGAAGCGCCACTGAGCTAAAAGTTTCAACATTTAAACACTGTCTTTTTTTTTTCTTTTTTTTCTTTTTAGTAATAATCCTTTGTGAAAGGCTGTACACTGAGGTGCAACACTGCCCTCCACAGTTCAGCGTTACCAATTCATAGCTCCAGGTTCTTTATCACAGGTCACATTTCTCTCTGTGTATCTGAGAGCTGTTTGAATGTTAGGGAAGTGGTATGGTTAAGAATATGTTGCCGATGAGTAATGGAGTAAACTGTTTCCTTCCATTTAGTGCCTGTTAGAGGTGATTTATTCACAGTGAAGTCTGGGATGTTCTCAACCTTCCACCAAGCTGGTTCTATAGCAGCCAAGGGCGATGATGGTGGTGATGGTGGGTTGTGTAGATCCAGAGGTATTGGAAGTGGTTTGCTAAGAAGTAATATTGAAAGTTGGGAGCATCTAATCCTCCAAGATGGCTGTTGCAATGTGGTTAATTTTGTTTTCCATCACACAGTTCAAAGTTCTCCATCACAGTTCCCAGATCATATCCCACAAGTCCCCTATCACTGAAGTTGGTTTGGTTCAAAAGGGCCGCTCTAACAAAAACACTAGCCCCTTAGAAAATAATCCTCTAGATCCACCACTGCAAGGATATACACCACAGTGTTAGTTGCCCTCTAGTGGTGCACTGAAGGCATGGAACCACAGCACTCACTACAGTTTCACTACACTTTATCCATTTGAATTACGCACCACTGATGTGATTACATGAAGTGGATATATACACAGGTTTGTCTGTGAATTAAAAGAAAAAAAACATTGACTGGTCTGACATCACTGATACTATGCTACAGATGCTTTTACTTGTCTTTATCTAAATTCAGGATATTTATAGCTTTGTCTCTCACTGCTCGATGCTAATTCAAGGCTTCATTGTTTCAACCAATGCCAGAACTCTCAGCTCAGCTTCTTAACTCCAACAAAACAGGCTCCCCAGTGTTGTTTCAGGGAAAAAAGGCTCCTGACAGCTTCACAGTAGGGAGTATATTTGATGCATCATGAGGCCTTTGTAATGCACACAGGTTGACTTAAAAGATTATCTGCATATTCATTAAGAGGTCAAGGAAACAAAAAGACAGGAATGAGGGAATTATACTATTTAAATTGTGAACATGAAAGAAAGAGATTTAAGAGGAAGACACAAAACTCCCGGAAACATACAGTGCAATAAAAAAGTAAATTTCAAATGAAGCAATTGCAATTCAGCTAATCTCTGAAAAACTTTGTTTGGGAGCTTTGAACGGCAGTAATGAGAGAAGGGGGAGGAGACTTCACTGAGGAGATGAGAGGACGAGAGGGAGAAAAACTCCCCTCATGTATTTTCTTTATAATTGATTTTATGAAATATGGGCCTCTATGTAAAATGTCCAAGTTGAAAACCTCAGGTTTTCACTAATTAATCCCTCTTTTTATTATCAAGTGTCATTGCAAATTGACAAAAGTTCATTTAAAAAGTCATACATAGGCACTGTCATGCCTCCCCCTCCCACCCATTCTCTCTGGACTGTCTCTCTCTATCTCTGTAATCCATACTTGCAGCTCACTCACACACACACATCCACAAAGTCCGGCGGGACCTGTCTGTGAAAAATGCTTGACTCAAACGAGGCCGCACCAGCATCATGCCAGGTTATCAAGCATGATTTTGACAAATGGTGAGTATTGCCAGGATTATATGAGCTAAAACTGTTATGTATTTAAACGTATAGCAACAATTTGTTTTTCTCTGTCTATACCCAGTGTCTGTGTTGCTTTTTGCCTTCAAGGACTATTTATTAACTGTGTTTGGGTTCCAGTGACGTGATCATCACGTTCCACTTCATCCCTTCAGTCATCACTCGCTGAGTGCTTTGTATTATATCTGTGGGGAGACAACATGAAGTAAATTCATAAAGACCCTTACACTAACATGAACATCTCAAGAAGCACAAATAGACCAGAAGGCTTAAAATAGGCTTCTACATGACTGACCTCGTGCAGAGGAATGGTACATTCCAGGCTGTTGGTTCATGTTACGTGCACGCACACATTGACAGATATTTGTGCAAGTCCATGTTCACTGGTGATCAGTGTTCCCGGAGCAGCTGATAAGATTACTCGTTTGTTTTCCTTTTGTGTTCTCCTTCACTAAATGCAGATAAAAACAAGTTTAGATATTTGAGTTGAAATACACTACATTCAGAATGGAGCAGGCTTATAGATTAAATAAAGAAACAAATCAGAAATCAAATTTGAAATTAAAGACGTGTCATGTTAAAATATATTTGTGAACATAGGGGTGGGCGTAAATTGGGTAAAAGATGATTTCTCAATATTTTTGACAATTGACAATAAGGATAATTAGTCAATATATTGTTGCTAATAGTTTATATCAATGGACCCAATGTGTCTGATTTTCTTTCAACTTTAGCAACTAAAACAGTAAGTAAAGACTTTCTGAACTACAGTGCAGGAACTTGAAAGTTAACATGATCTGGGTAAACAGTCAGATGTTCTGCTGTAAGAAAAAATGTGCAGCATACAAGCAACGCCAATGAATACAATCACGTGGATAACCTGTGTGGCAGGGAGGATGCAAGCCAGATATCATGTGACACTGAGCCCTGCTCACTGCTGCACGTAAGGAGAGCTTCTGCTGCACATATTTAGAGTGGAGTGTGAGTGTGGAGTGTGGTCTTTATTTAAATACTCAATAATGTTAATTTGCATATCTTACACATGAAATAGCCTCAGAAGTGCTAAATGCCAACATTTGACAATTGCATCTTAACCAATAATCTGCTGACATATAAACGTAAAAAAAGAGCCAGATCCCCCACATGTATAGTAACTGATGTATTTCTTTTATGTTATGTATTTTTTTGTCAATGGAGGAGCCAGAAATATATACGGGGTGATTACTAATCGTGTTTGACACGTTAATGAAGTGGGCAGAACAGAGAGATAGTCCTCAAGTGGAATACAGCCACTCAGCTCAACACAGACATAAATACAGTTATACAATCATCATCACTCCAGGAGTTACAATGGTATCACTTTATTTTGACAGTCCATTGTTTGCTCTCTGTTGTAATCGACAGTCATTTCACTTTAATTTAATGTCCTGACACATTTACAGATAGAGGTACAGTTTCTTTACCCTTTTATTTTTTTCTTTAAATATACAGTTGTATAGTTCATATCTCTTAACTTAACCAATGTACATGTTACTGTTTATCATAATCAATATATCACAAAAGGGTTTACTGGGTTTCATTCAGCCCACGCAGCACCTTTCCTTTCCTTATTTAATAAATAAATAAAATAAAATAAGACAAAACTAATGAAAATTAAGACATGACAGCACAATTAGTGTCATACAAAACAGCGTTTATAAAAAACAAAAGAGGAGGGAGCTGGACAATACCATTCTGATACCATTCTTTACGTTTTCATCAAGAAAAGATTCCACAAAGAAAGATAGGATTCCACACCTCTGTAGTAAATCTGAAATCTCATAAGGTGAATCAACTAAGACTGGTTGCCCTTGGATGGATTGTGAGCCAGTGGGCCCCTATCAGACATATCACATACAGTAACTCAAGCTTCGTTATTTGACTGAGGGCCCCTTTCAGATGTAAACCATGGTATATGATTGAGGGGACCTATTAAGATATGTCACATAAAGTCACCAGTGTAATGTGGTTTCAGGGCCACCCCCCATTAAAATATCAGGATGAATAATGTAGTAGAGATCATATCATAGGGGTGTGCGGCATGGGTTTCAGCGCCCCCGAACCCTTAGGCCCCTGGTCCTAGTAATTTATTTATGTGGTTGCCAAATTTTTGAGAAAATATGTGTAATTTCCTGACTACGTAGCAGCTTAGCACAGAGGCTTTCCATTGGTACCATCTACCACTTTTTTGCTCGCAATATATCTAAAGGAGGTTCCTGATCCATGAGTCTTCTCTATCTAGTGTCTGGCAATGGTATGATCCATATTGTGATTTCTAAAGGAAGCCTTGTGTTTAACAAATCTTTGGTTTATTAAGATTTCGTTGAAAAGAGGCCTATCTATATACAAAAGAGTTCAATAAATCGGACTTGTGTTTCAGTGTCAGAGAGAAGGGAGTGCAGGACTGCAAAGATCTGATGGATGCCTTCCATGTCTGTGTGAAAACTCTGTCTGAGGAATCATAGCACATAATGAAGTACATCTAAATGAAAGGTAAGTTCACATAAACATTCCCCCTAATTTGATGGATTATTTCACGTGTTGTATTAAGTATTGGCACAAAGTTAGCGCTCGCTGGGTCGTTAGCTTCCCCTGCAAACTAGCCTGGAAAACCAAGGCCGTGCAGGCTAAAAGCAGCAGTGCTTATGTGGGGGGGCAGCCATCTTGAAATGGGGAGCGTATGTTCCCCGGGTTCTTTTTGGGGAAAGCGGGCCGCCCTCAGGCTTGCTCTCAGGCCGCCACGAGGACACAAGGGAAAAACAGACTTTATCCACAAGACAACAATGTCTTAAGATAATATTCACTGCTTTATGTCACTGCTAGACTTTTCCAATACAAAGCAGAAGTTTGTGTTGCTTTGTAATCGTCTCTCTCTCCCATAGGAAAGTCCATAGAACATAAAATGACCAAATGAGGCAACAGTAGACCAGCAGCTCCTGTGTCCCTATGAGCTAAAAACACAGATTTCCACTGTGGAATCTGGTGTGGGGGGAGTGAGCAATTTAAACTTCAATTTCCAAAGATCATAGATCTGATTAGATTAGATTTTATTAGAGGGTCTTTTGTTGAGTCAATAAAATCAGTTTTGTTAAAATCTCCTGTAAAACTTTGAGCTTCTGTTTTATGCCGCAAGACTCACACTGTTTCTGGATTCTGACAAATCCCAAACGGGTCTATTACATATTCTTATTCACCACAGTTGTTGCTGTAATGCCAATATACAGCTGAATGTATTGTGTCATTGTATTTGCTTGATTAAATATTATTTATTTATTGTGTTTTGTGTCCCAAAACACAATAAATAATAATAATAATAATAATAATAATTGTAATAATAATGTTTCATTTGATTATAGGTGTCTTTCAAAGCACTTAAGAGACAATTAATGATGTATAGTATAACATCAATATATGAGAGATTTGAAACAGCATGGCAACATGTGTGTTTATCATAATAATAATAATAATAATAATAATAATAATAATATTAACAAATATTTAAGAATACTGTATATTTTTACTTGTTTTTCATCATTCAGCATCATTTTTTTTAGTCTTTAAAACCTTTTGACCCACTGCCCCTGGAGAAGTTGCTCTTCAATGGAATTAAGAAGATCTTGTTAATCTCTGCCTAATCCCCACATTACCTGCACTGAGCAGTCTAATGTCATTTGCAGTGAGTGTTGCAGCTGAATGTGGGGAATACAAAAGTCAAGACCTGGAGGAGCCACCTGTTGTGCGTGTGGATGGCAGAACAGAGGGACAAACTGAGCCTGGTGCTGTCAGAGCGAGGCAAGGAGACGTTCAGGACCGAATGAAAACTCCTCACTCTGGCCTCAAAGCCCACAACTGCAACTGAGAAATGTTGTCTGACTCTTCCTTCTCCAAGTTATTTGTCATTTTCACTTAACATTACAGTACAGTAACAATATGTATAAAAGTATAATCAGAACAATGATTTAAACTTCAAGCACACATTTGTATTTGGTGTCCTGTTATTATGTTGTCCTCCAGGACACAAATGTGGCAAGAGGTCAGTGAATGTAACCAAACATTAGTGAAAATCACTTCCAACAGATATTGTTCTGGTTTAACAACAAAAATAAAAACTTTTGCAACTAAACACCATGAGTCCCACAAGTAGTGCAGCCTGGGAAATGATTGTTTTGGACCATGAATTGTAAAGATAACTGAAACTGAGTACTGACATCTAGTGGGAAGTGCTGGTACTCAAAACAGTGAAATTAACAAGTGGCGGTACTGACAGTACTATGAGCACTGCTAAAACATCTGTGTCACAGATGTGACTGAATAAATTATACATATATATATATTATATATAATATGCAATATATATATATATATAATATACAGTATATCAACAGAGAATTAGAAGTGAACTGCATTTAACTTTATGTTAATATGCTAATTGAATTATGTAATAATTGGAATTTTGTATAAGAGAAGTAATATGATATCATTTATCAACATTATATCTGAGATTCAAAACCAAAATAATGCACTGAAGAATATGACAAAAATTCAATTTCAACTTGGGAATTATCTCAGTCCCTAAAATACAACGATGCAAAAAAATAGTGCTCAAAATTGTCAGGTTCTTTCATTTTCTGTTCATGAAAATAAATACTCATTAAATCATAGTTCCCAGAATGCACCATGCACAAATACAATTTACACAGTGTTTGCGTAAAAAAACCAACAACAATAATAATAATATGTATATATTAATTTAGATTCCCAAAGATTTTGGTGTGAAGCTTACAGTAACTCTCCAATAGTAATAAACCGGTTATTACTGGTTATTATCTAAATGATGCCAGTGATAAGATGGCATTATTTTATTTTTATTTATACCATACACTCACTATACCTTGTTGTTACTGTGTTGTAATATAAACTTTTTATGATTCCCATGTTTGCTTTCGACTTGATTAAAGTCCATAGTGTAAAATGCGGCGGGAGTTGTTTTCATTTGAATATCTCTATATTGACTTTATTGTGCCACTGTATTTATTTGACAGTTGTTCAAAGTTACTTCAAATATTTTAAAAACATTTCTCATCAAACATAATGTCTTTTTATGGATTAACATCTCATATATCAGTTCATGTCAATTTTTGGAAATGGCCTCAACAACACATCTAAATCCTTATAAATAATAATAGTTTTCAGCTGCTTTTTGGTCCAGTACAGTCAATATCCACAATAATTGTGATAAATGTCTGATAATTAAAGCTTGTTTTGATTTTGCTCCTCAATAAAAAGTTTAAGACATCAGTTAATTTGTGATTTCTAAATTCTTTGTAGACATAAAACTACAGAGGTGTCAGCTTTATTGATTGGTTCACAGCTTTGTTGTTCCTCAATGTGATTTTCTCAGCTGTTTTTACATTTATATTCTTTAATGACTGCTGTATGAGCTCTTGAATGGCTCCATGGGGACAACAAGAGGTTCCAATAGACCTGATCGAAAACTATTTGAAAATGATGGACAGAAATCTCAACTTTGTGTATCAACTCTGTAACTTCCAAGCTTAAAATGCGCTGTGCTCTTTTCCCTTCCTACATTATTTTATATATTTAATTTAATTTAATTTAATTTAATTTAATTTAATTTATATTACTTTTTTTTTCTTGTGCTGCTGTTCAATTCTTATTTTTATTTTTTATGTTTTAACTGTTATGTTCCTCAATATTTTCTTCTTAAGTAATATAAGGGACATGAGAGGAGAGGAGAGGAGAGGAGAGGATGCAGGGAGGATGGAGACGTATTGGGACCCGGATGTTGAGTCGGAGGAGAGAGAGAGAGAGTCTATTTACGGCAAGAAAAGGCGAAGCTGGTATAAACCAGGGGGAGGCCTTTCCTTCTTCACCCTGCGTGAACTGTAAACGCAAGTGAGGACAGGGATTGAGACGGAGCTACGGGGCAGTGCGGGGCTGTGCGGGGGCTGCTTTCACCTGAATACTCGGCGGTGAGGGAGGAGCGGAGGACAAGCCAGAGGAGAGAGGAGAGAGGGGGAGAGAGAGAGAGAGAGCGCAGAAGATGCTGTGATCCGCTGCTGAGCACTCGCAGGGATGTAGAGAGGGGGAGACGGGGAGAGGCAGGGAAGGGGGAGGACCGCACCGCGTTGAACATGGCAGTTTTGAGGGGAATATGCCTTTCGCCCAGACATAATGTGGCGGATGAATGTGAACGTTTGGCGACGCCCGGAAACTTGAGGAGGTGCGGGTTTTGCTGACAGGCCGCTCGCTGCTCGGCTAAACCGGAGCTAGCCCCCCGCTGCTGTGGCTAACATAGCATGTTGTTGCACCTGTGAAATAGGCCTGACACACACACGCGCACGCACACTCATAGAATACATTAGAGATGTAAACTACAGTGCTAACATCTGTGTGACGTATGTGACGGTTAGCTGCGAGACTCAAGCACCAAATGACAGTCAGAAAGTGTTGAAAAACCTGCTTGTTTCATAGGGTATATAACGGTAACTTTATTATTGTCGTTATGTGTCATATCATATATCTATAGATATATAGTTAACGTCATACATGTAACAAGGTGCAAGTTATGCTAATAAGCTTATGTACAAAGGTAAACGTCATTAGTCATGTGTATCTTTAGGGTAGCGCTCAGTATTTAAGACTTAAATAAATCAGCCAGGTCACTCAGTGTCATCACTTTCTCCTCTGTACTCTACCACTAGTATGTCAGCTTTCTTTACTAACAGCATTTTATGTGTAAACACAGATATTGAGATGAAGAATGCTCATATACCATCCACACCTTTTGAATCATCTCTCCCTTAAATTTCATAGCAGCACTGACAATGTTTTAAGTTGAGCACCATCTTGTATCTTGCACAAGCTGTGTAATAGAGTAACTGCAATAAATCTAATAAATATAAGCCTCCTGTCAGAGCAGCATGAGTAAGGAACTGTCTCTCAGTCAGTCAGCTCAATATGTTGGGCCCTATCGACTGGAAAAGACACTGGGGAAGGGACAGACAGGTGAGTACATGCTAACTGAACCTTTCTTCTCATGTGGCAGTGGGTGTAAATTAGGCCTGGTTGGTATGACCACAAATGTTATGGTAAAAACGTACAATCAGTAGATATCCATAATAATAATACATTATTTAATTTGTGTTTTCATTCATTTCTTATCACCTGAATATCAACGAGATAATTTAGTTTTTTTGCAGTGTAGTTATAGACCATCTTTTTAATTGTGTAAGTATCTATGGTTCTGACTTTGTGTCATATCTGTGAGTGAGTCTGCTCTCTTAACAATGTCGTGGGAACACTGTTGATAACAAATGTAAATGGCAGGTCAGTTCCACATCAGTGTAATATAATAGTGTAATACGACATGAGGAATTGGCGTCACACAACTTATATTATTTTGTGCTTTTGCTCGGAGTGTATGGTTGAATGATTGAAATGTAATAATGTATCAAAGTTGGCACTATAACCCATTTTTATTTAGAATTGAGATTTTATGTCAGCTGTTACTTGTGACACCAACTGAGAGTACTAACAATACTTAATGACAATTTGCTGAAGTTTAACCTGTGGCTGCTGACATGACCTTGGAAATTTTACCGACGTTTCATAGTGTAGACACTTCTTTGGAACTGGACGATCTTAAAGTCAACACAAGTCAACAAAGTGAAAATTAACAGAACTTTGGTGGCTTCTTCAAATTTAAGGCTTTCAGCCATAGCGCTTTTCTGTGTTGCTCAGAGGAAGGTAAAAGTTTATGTACCGCTTTGCATTCACATTCTCCTCTTATTTGTGGTTGATGACCAAAGCATTCTCGTTCCATTAAAGCCTTTCTCTTAAACCAACTGCTGTTTTATCAACCCCTGACTGACTGTACATATGATACCTGTTTTCGAGAAGCAATATTATCTGTCAAAGTTGTTGTCCTGCCTGCTGTGTAACGCTACATAACTACTGACTGAAACTGCTTAACCAGAAGTCTCTCAATTGAATGCATTAAAGCTCCCATAGACCGGAAGTTCCAATTAACGCTGTTTTTTAGTGTGTATCTGCGCCATCACCTTGTTTATGAAGCCCTAAAGTTTTGAAACAAACAGTTCAGCCACTGCTGAGAATGCTGGGTTTTATTGTATTCTCAGACTCTGCGGTCTGAAAAAGCCTGGTATTGTTACGTAAGGATACCGTCTCCTGAACAGCAGATCCTCCTGCTCCGGGCACTAGTCCGCTACAGGCTGTAACAAATCCAGTGATCCAGATGGATCCTGGCATTTTTAAAGACTTTTTACTTTCTATTCTTTGTAATTGTGTATTGTATGTTCTGGGTAACATCTACTGCATGTCTGTCCGTCCAGGGAGTGGATCCCTCACCTGCGGTTCTCCCTAAGGTTTCTACCCTTTTTCCCTGTTATAAGGGTTTTTTCCATGGTAGCTTTTACTTGAATGGCGATATACGATATTATATCGATATTTTGAACAAACACCAAAATTCTGATTGGTCGATTTTTTTTAGTTTTGCCATAATAATTTCATACAGTCTATGGTTCATTTCATCAGGAGGAAAGTACCAAGTGCTAATGGGGGTGTTTCACAGGTAACAGCATGTCTTCAGAGAACATCCCCCTAGTTTTGACTGTTTTGGATTAACCCAACCCATTAGAGATATATGGATAGAAGAGCCGCACTGTGTGGAAACACTAACGGAGTCACATGAACGGTTAGGGACGCAGGGCGTCAGGTGCGCCGGGCACAGTTTGCAGCGCTGTATTAACGCTGCGCTCAAACAAGAGCCAATTTGTCACGCCGTGGCTGCAGCATGTCATCTTCATCTAATAAATATTATTGTTTTCTTAAAGTGGACTTGCATTTTGTCTTTAAGAGTAAAAGTTTTAAGTTTATGTTCAGTCTTGCTCTGTGCGAGGACATGGACAGAGCCAAATAATCTAAATATTCCTCAACAATTCTTGTGCTGATATCACTAGTTCACATAGTAGATGCACCTTAAGCAAAATGCTGTCAGAGCCATCAGATTCGAGTCTGTCTGTTGGCGCAGTAGTACGTACATGTAAGGTCGCTTGCTGGCTCAGAGAGAAGCACTCTTATAAAATAGCGTTCGCAAGGCAATATTAAAAGAATATATAATATACAGGTATGGCGATATTGTCTCAACTACATATCCCTTTCAAAAATATACCAGTATAATTCTTAATACCGGTATATCGCCCAGCCCTAATTTTGGTCTGAAACAGCGCAGCTGACGAGAGCTTCAGTGAGGAGAGATCTCGAACGGCTGGTTTGCAGCAACTAGGAAGTTTTTGACCATAAAAACAAGTTAATGTATGTAAGTAGACCTTCATAACTCACATATATGTGCGATAGGACCACTCCATGGGAGCTTAAAACATGCAGAAACATGCGAAAACATGAGGTCTATATGAAAATAAGGTCTATATGACACATTGTCAGAGTTGACTTGTGCTGTGTGCAACCCCCCTGTGCTCACCCTCAGTGAAGACATGGCTGCCAGCAGGGACACAAGGAGAAACAGATTTCAGTCACTTGGCATAAGGCTCATCCCATAATCTCAGCCCATTACGATACCAAATACGCTTGCCTCTTTATCTTTCCCACCAAAAGTCTATATCTGTAGATAGAAAATCAGCATTTTTAGTTTGCAGGGATACAGGAGCTGCTGGTTTACTCATTGGTTGAGTTTATGTCACTTATGTCACTGCAAACTGAGGAAAAAGTCACAAAATAACCACTTTGAACTTGAACTGATGGAGGCAGTGGATCAACAACTCTTGTGTGCCACTATGTAAAATCCTTTAATTTCTCCATGGACTTTAGTGTGGGGAGTCAGTGAGTGGGTTACATAACAACACAAACTTCAATTTCCAGTCGCAATGTCCATCTAACAGATAAATAAATTTTTATGTACATATCAATTATCGTATTGTATGAGGAAGGACGACGATATATGACCAAATCAATATTTTGACCCATCACTATTTGTTTGTACCAGGTACAAAAAAAGGTTGTCAGCTGGTTTCAGTTTGCCACAAAGACCTACATGCTGGTCCTTTGGTTGTGGTTTTAAAATTCTGTATGGCCAGAAAACAGTATTTAAGTTGATAAATGTTTCACACATCTGTGGGAAAACATCCAACACATGTGCATGTTATATATTGCTATATTGCTATTGAAATTCTGTTTCATTGTCATTGAATAAAATTATATTGTGAATGTTATTGTTGTATTGAAGAAGAACAAGAAGAGGGCACTTTTGAATCATTCATTATCAATATTTAACATGATATAAATCAAATCAATATTTCCGTGAGTATGTGGATATAAAGCTGCACACATAGTGTGAGCGAAAATACACTGTACAGTATGAAATAATTTACAGTTTAAGATCTGTATTACATGATCATAAAATAGAGTTATTACCAGTTCTATTACCTAAAGAACTATTATATTAAGTGTAATTCACTAATTTATTCAAAAAAAGATAACAGCCTTTAAAACCAGGACAAGTCATCACAGACACCTGATCACGACATGATGATATCAAAGCAGCTCTAGAAAGAACATCTCACTCCAACAAAACTACATGTTACTAAAATGATACTTGTTGATACAGCGTCTTGAAGAATCCAACAAAGGTCCTGAAGAACTAGCTGCCTCTTAATTTCATGTCTTAATGTGTCTTTCAGGACTGGTCAAGCTGGGGATCCACTGTATCACAGGTCAGAAGGTCGCAATCAAAATAGTCAACAGGGAGAAGCTGTCCGAGTCGGTTTTGATGAAGGTACAGTATGATACTGTTGATATAGTAAATGGATAGAAAGTACTTCTTGTTTAAATGTCCAATATTCAATACTTAAGCTGCACAAGAGGTTGCAGTTAAGCACACCTTTACCTCATAGACCAAAAAACTAAATAAATAATGTGCGCTAATGCCAGTTAGCTACAACGACCTTCCAACAACCTCATGATCACAATACAGAGGCCACAATATGATACATATTGCAATACACAATTATTAATTACCATATCCTACACATAATTTACCACAACACCTGCTTTATTAACCATTAACAGCAAGAGCAATGGACATGTTTGAGATGTGCACTGTAGCACGGTGATGCTTATGTCTCAAAACTACCATCACAACAGTTGCTGCTGTATCAATTCAGAAACATCGTTACAACATGCACCAGCAAAGTGAACCTCACAATATTCAGACCAAATCCATTTTTTTAACACAGCTCTAATAGCTCTAATGCCTAGTCTATGGGATAAATCATCTATTTTCTGATGCCTCACTCTCCCTTAAATGATTATGAATCTATAATGAAAAAGCCATAATTAAGAAAATAAATGAAGAAAAACGTAGCATTTTAACACTGTGCTCAGTTGAATCAAGTGAATGTTGAAACTACAGATGCCAATGTATGTGTCACTGCCTCATTACATTAATTATGCCTTAATAACTGGTTAAACGTCACAACCCATAAATGCGTGCATCACCTCATAAATTTTAGCAAAGATGGCTGAGCGAGAGCTCTCACCAAAGTGTAAAATCTGATCAGCACAATCTGGATTAAAAACTTACAATGGAAACATGTTGGCTTCTGTGAAGTACAGGGAAGAAGCCAGCTGGACAAAAGCCACACAATATGTATGCTGTGTGAAACCAAAGTAAAATACACCCTCAACACAACCAACATGAGCAACAACAACCACCCGGAGGTGGAGGAGAAACAAACGTCTCCTGTTGCTGCCGGCCAGCGAGAATGGAAGCACATCACAAACTTAGATTTTCGTTTCTTTCCTTGGTTTCCAGTGAAATATGTTGTGCAATTTATTTAGTATTAATAAATGCTAACGGAACTAAAATTCAATTTAGTATCTAATGTAAATACACAGTTGCCTTCAGAATTGTAATCAAATCCTTGTACAATATTCACACCCCTCGTGGTTATCAATGTGGACTGACATATAACACAATGCCATTAACTTACTTATGAGTGGCTAGGTCTGAAGACCATTCAGAGTCCTTGCACGGCTCATACAGCTCTCTGTCTCAAAAATTACAGCTCACTGTTTACCCTGGGTCTACCCCTCGTCTTGTATGAAGCCTTTTTAGCCAAAGAATGAACTTTCTTTGGAATTTAATTCCATATAGTCTCTTTTAGCTGGACACTGTCAACTGCTCTGGATTATCCTGCTTTAAATAATAACTACATTTCTAAACCATTTATTTATGACAAAAAGCAATGTATTTGGGTATTTAGTAGTGTAATTGACTGATTCAAGTTCAAATGTTGACAGTTTAAAATATGTGAATTATGGATTCTGTGTTACAAAGAAGCATAGCATATCAAAACTGGCTTCTGCATATGAATTATGCACTGTGATAGGTTTTGAGCCAGCATTTGTCACAACTCCTCCATTTTGTTGGGGAGATCTCTGTTACCAAGGCTTTTGAGATCAATGAAGAAGTCTCTGGAGTCAGTGATGAGTCAAGTTGGAAGAATTTATTGAAGACAGTCCAGTCCCAAGAAGAACAGAGGCAACATCAGGCATGAGCACAGCTGGACACTACCACAGACTCTGCAGAGCAGGTTGCCCAGGCTGATACACATAGTAATCTGTCTAAAGACCTTATCATCAGAACACTTGCCGGCACAAACTGTCTCTGGAATGATCTGCCCTCAGCTCTACAGTTACAGTTGTGCTCATAAATGTACATAACATATAAATACAGGACTCTCTGTACAATAAGGAGACACTTGAACAAAGATGGGCTGCATGGTCGAGTTGCCAGAAGAAAGCCATTACTACGCACATGCCACAAAGGATCCCACTTACAATATGCCAAACAGCACAGAGACAAGCCTCAAACCTTCTGGCAAGTCATTTGGAGTGATGAGACCAAAATTCAACTTTTTGGCCGCAACCATAAACACTACCTTTGGAGAGTAGTCAACAAGGCCTGTGTGAGCTACAAAGGCACAGGAACTTTGTTCAGAATTGATACCAAGATGATTGCAGTAAGTTATTAAAAAATACTGAAGGAAAATTTGCACCCAAGCTGCGCATGGGACGTACTTGAACATTCCAACATGACAATGATCCAAAACACAAGGCCAAGTCGACCTGTCATTGGCTACAGCAAAATAAAGTGAAGGTTCTGGAGTGGCCATCTCAGTCTCCGGACCTCAATATCATTGAGCCACACTGGAGAGACGTCAAACGTGCAGTTCATGCAAGACAGCTCAAGAATTTACAGGAACTGGAGGCTTTTTGCCATGAAGAATGGGCAGCTTTACCATCTGAGAAGATCCTCACAACTACCATAAAATACTTCAAGCTGTCATTGATGTTAAAGGGGGAAATACACACTATTAAGAACTGGGGTATGTAAACTTTTGATCAGGGTCATTTGGGTAGTTTGTGTTGTGATTATGATTTAAAAAGAGTAAACATTTGACAATAAATGGCTTCAGCCAACCACTAACATGAGTGAAAGACAAGGTTTTGTGTTATCATTCATATTCTCTGAAATTTTTTTAAGAAATCATAAATTCTGCTGGAGTATGTAAACTTCTGAGCACAACCATCCCCCTTCAACGAGAGTGTAGGAACAACAGGAATCTTGTGTGAAAGTAATTGTGACTAATGTAACCCTTTAACTTGGCTTTGTGAACAATATCAACATTTAATTACATCCATAATCCTCCCTCCACCTGCTGTCAAATCGGTGCTGCTGCAACTGGAATTGTCACTCATGGCTAATTTAGCTTAGCTAGCAAAATATTATTGTATATGTGTGTTTAAGGTTGTTTTTATGTGGGGTCCACTTCAAGCACACACCCACAATACCCACTGAGTACATAGGTAGCCTGGAAAGGGGACAAAGTGGGAATGGACTCTGGTGTGAACGCAGGTGGGACACCACCATGGAAACCATGGACAAACCCATTGGGACCCATATTGTCAGCTTGAATATAATACAACAAAACAACAACTATGCAATGAAGCAAGAAGACTATGTGATCTAAGAGAGAATTTAAATAAAAACCAAATAGCTTTAATGCTGAATCATCAATAAATAAAAATAAATGCATTACCAAATAAAGTAAACTGAATCATCAAAGATAAAAACATTAAAGGATAAAAGTCGAATGACTGTTGAGGGCAGCACTACAGCTCTCAGTAACAGCTTGCCAATAATTATTCCAATTCACATAAGTAATTATTATTATAAAGATTATTTCAATGCATTTTTATTAGAAGAGAACCATAGACAAATCTGCAAGACTTATCTCTCAGCTCTCTACTTTTGCACACTGAGCATTGCCTTGACTCCAAGATGGCAAAAGCACGTCTTGCTTACCTCCTGCTTCTCCTCACCACTCACTGCTTCTTCAGTGTGTTAGCAGTGGAGCTGAGGACAGACAGTGCCTCACTATGGACTAATGAGTTTGAAAAAATTGAGTTATCATGCGAGATTCACTCCACCTCTACATCCAATCCCAGAGTGGAATGGAAAAAGTTGACAACGGTTGGAACAAGTCTTGTGTACTCTGATGGGAAGGTCGTAGGTGACCTGAAGAACAGAGCAAGATTGAGAGAACCTGCCTCGTTACTGATACTCAACGCCACGAGGTCAGACACGGCAATATATCGCTGTGAGGTTGCTGCTGTCAATGACTGGAAGACTTTGGCTGAGATTATGATCGACCTTGTTGTAAGAGTGAAACCTCACGTGCCAAAATGCTTTGTCCCCAAATTGGTGCAATCTGGAAAGCCAGCTGAGCTGACATGTTTTGAGGATGAGGGCCTCCCAGACTTACAGTATCAGTGGTTCAAGAACAAGGAGGAGATTCCTGTCCACCCAAATACCAATCCAAATTTCTTCAACTCTTCGTACACCCTTGACACGCAAACAGGGACTCTGACATTCACTACGGTTAGGAAAGAAGATGCAGGAGAGTACTTTTGTCGAGCGAAGAACAATGCAGGACAAGCTGAGTGTCTACCCCAGAAGATGCTAGTGTATGGTCTGGATTTGTTTTGGATTTTACTGGGCATACTGTTGGTGGTCACAGTCCTCCTGTGTATAACATTGGTTCTCTTCTATGTATACAAGAAAGGTGAAAAACAGAGAGGAAACAATTATGAAGATCCAGCCAACGGAGATGAAATGGTCAGCTTAAGAACGGTAGATGAAGGGGATTTCCGACAAATGAAGTCATTTGTGGTCTGAGGATCCTAATCCTAATCCTATAGATACACATTTTGTAACTACTCAGTAAATGTTGGATTATACGATGCAAATAAACATGAACTGTTGAGGAAAAATATGATTCCAGTGCTTGTCTTAGTATAAAGTTACAACGCACAACTAATCGGCCTGACTTGTCATGTGAACAGTGACTCCTCAAATGCTGAGTCCCTCATAAAAACACAGAAGATTAAGTGTGATGTCACTCGCTTGTAGGGCTTAAACAACTAATGAATTCAATTGATTAATAAATTAATTGCAACTATTCTGATAACTAACCAATCAGAATTTTTTTTGTATAATAATAAGTTCTCTGATTTTTTGGCTTCTCAGATGTGAATATTTTTGGTTCAGTACAACTGAATAATATGGGTTTGTGGACAAAACAAGACATTTGACAACATCATCATTTCAAGGTTTAGGAAACAATGATCAACATTTTTCAACATTTTCTGACATTCGATGGACCAAACGATTCAGAAAATACTAGAAAAATGAAAATAATCGTTTGTTGCAGCCTTACTCTCTTCTCAACACATGAGTTACATCTAACTTGTATTATAATTCACCCCTGCTGTCTTTGCTGTGTCTTTGCTTCAGACTGACCTTGACTCTCCATGCTCTGTTGTAGCATCTGCATTTCCTCCTCTCGTTTCTTTCTTCACATCTCCCTCTTCCATCTGACCAGGTTGAGAGGGAGATTGCCATTCTGAAGCTGATTGAACATCCGCATGTGTTGAAGCTGCATGATGTTTACGAGAATAACAAATATCTGTGAGTTCTCTCTTTCGCTGCAGTTTGCATGCTTTATTTTCCTTCCTCTCTTGCTAAACGCTGAATTTAGAGTGTGATAATGTAAAAATATAACTAAAAAAAATGCTGTCATCAATATAAATATCTTCTTTCATCTCTATCTTGAGAAAAAGTGTTTAAGACTGAGTTATTCTTAGTTTTCCTGTCTCTTGGAGATGACCTTTTGTATTGCCGGGCAATAAGATAAACATTTTTTTTATCATGATATACATTTTACATCATTTAATATCAATATATCCCAACAGAAATCAAATCAATATTTCTGTAAAGCTGGGTGGTTTGCAGTGTCTGAATATTCTTAGGCTATAAAGCTGCACACAGGCTGTTTCTCTAGACTCATATGCTTCTCAAAGGAGAGTGACAAAACCCTGTAAATGCACTCTAAAATAAAACATCTAAAGTAGAAATATATACATTTATGATTAAAATACAGTTACTACATTTCATTTCAGATGATGCCTGGTTTATTTGGATTTTTAATGTTAAATGAAGGATATTTACATTTTGTTAGAAATAATGAAATTGTCTATAAATATGGTCAAATCCTGCTATAACACAAATAATTAGACTTAAAATTAAAGAAGTGTATTTCACAAATGTATTTGATATAATACACTTGATGATTACCAATGCAACAGCCTTGAAAATCAGGAAAAGTCATCACAGATACCTTATCACGATATGATGATATCCAAAATCAGGAGACATTAGGTCTAGATAAATATATAATATGGATGTACTATAACACTTTGTTGTCCTCATGGGTGGATAGGTACCTGGTGTTGGAGCATGTGTCAGGAGGAGAACTCTTTGACTACCTGGTGAAGAAGGGCAGACTGACCCCGAAAGAGGCCAGAAAGTTCTTCCGGCAGATCATCTCAGCTTTGGATTTCTGCCACAGTCATTCTATCTGGTAGGTTGTTTTGCACAAAATGTCATGTTTCATAGTAGTTGTTTTGGTTCCTATGCTAAACTACTGAGCTGAAAAATAAGAAACACTTTGCTCAACTTTTGCTTTTTCTAAGCCCTCTCTTTAAAGCTGGGTTCTATTTTCTGTGTAATTATTGCTAAGTAATTGTCTGGAAACGAGTGGTCTTTGTGGGATTTTATTTCTTGCAAGAAGGAGAAAAGGTGAACAGATGTAACAGAGCGTAGTCTGCGAAGTTCTCAGATGAGCATGAGAACAGAGGCAGCTTTTATAGAAGAGAAAAGAGGTGAAGGGTTGGAGGTATCAGAGATAACACAGAGATAACACAGTGGGATACAAGCTTTTTCTCATGAGAAACGAAATTTGCCATTACACTGGGATAGCGTTATTCATCGAGTTATTCTATGATCCCCCTATTTTAGCACTGCCTAGGCTGCAAAGCAATCCATAAAAACAAAACAAAAGGGTTTGACAATAAACACGGGAGCGTAGGTTTCAATATGGATAGAGCCTTTCAGAGATGGAAAGATTTCCTCAGGTCATCTTTTGTTGGCGTCTGTCCAGACTCACCTGGTGGGAAGGGCACAGGACAGAGAATTGTAACCCTAGAACAAGTCCCTGCAATCAACAATGATTCTAGAGATCCTGTCTACTGTAACTTTAGGGCCTGTACACATGAAAATGAGTCCAGGAGAATCTGCCTGGAACTGGCATTTTGGGAGCACTGAAACGCTATTTTTGGAAATTAGGTCCCAAAACACATGCGTTTCTGTGTTGACAACCAATAAACTACTTTGATAAAAGGAGTATTTCATATTCCCACCTCTCTGTTGCACTTACGTGTACTGTTGCCATCTTCATTGTCTCCTTCTTATGTTTGGATTTGGTTTTCTTTCCTTAGTCACCCTGGCTTTCTTCATTCTGACTGAAAGAAAAAAAGAAAGAAAAAAATATCCCCTCCTTTTTTTAGGGCATTTCTGTAGCAGCATTACAGCACCACATACATACCTGGCATATGCAGTACTACAGCCTTTAGAGCAGGGATGCCAGGGTAAAATGGGACAGGGGGCCAGATTTTTTTCAAGTGAGACCTCAGGGGGCCAGATTACACTTTCAGACTGAAAAGGCCAAACACTGACTCAACATATGGATATGTAGGCGATTTGAAATGATTCTTGAAGGCTTACACATCAAAAAGAAATTGCATTGGCACCAAAATATCCTCACAATGAGGCCTACAATTACATACATTACAATTACAGCCTAAAGCAGGAGACAGTTACCCTCTAAAAACTCAACATTTTCCTATCCATGCAAGTAGCCTACATTTATAAATTAGAAATGCAACAAAATAGACTAGGTACCAACAAAACACATTTCCTTTAAATAACACAAGTGTAAACTGTTAATTCTATTATATTTATTAAAGGCTTGCACATGAAAACACGTCAATGCATAATTAGGCCAATTAAAAGATGACTAGTCTACCATCAGCACTACCAGTGCAGCTGCAGCTGAAGATTCCCCTGAAAATTAAATATATACCGTAATTTCTCGACTATTGAGCGCACCTGAACATAAGCCCCACACTAAAACCACTGAAGTCGTCTTCTTCAGCGTCGGACCCCGAACAACCCCAGAATGACTCCGTCAGTCACAGTCTCTCCTTCGCCGTCGCTCTCGCCGCCACTCTAGTCCCGAGGCGAATCCGTGCGTGTGCCATTCTCTTCATCACGCAGCAGTCCAGCCCCCGAAACCCGGTGATCGCAGAAGATCGCATGCGGTGATCGCAAAAGCTGCTCCTCGCATGCGGCCAGACCCAGTGAATGACTTCTCGCCGCTGGTCATCCAAGCCGTGTGAAAAAAGTAGCAGTTTAAAGTCCGAAAATTACAGAAGCCTATATATTTTAAAATTAGATTAAATAAATAAGGGGATACGGGGAATAAGGGGAAATTCACCCCGCGGGCCGGATGGGACGTACAGTTGGGCCGGGTCCGGCCCGTGGGCCGTAACCCTGGCATCCCTGGTTTAGAGTCATGTTTTTTGTGTGGATGAACACATACCGTGTTTATGGAAAACTTTTTAAAGATAATTAAAAAGATTGTATCGGAAAGGTTCTGAATTCCTGCTGTCTTAGTCAACTCTGTAAGACCACTCTTTCAGAATCCCTCTCTGTACAGACTGATCACTCCTGGTTTTCTGTCCTGCAGTCACAGAGACCTAAAGCCTGAGAACTTGCTCCTGGATGAAAAGAATAACATCCGAATCGCTGACTTTGGCATGGCCTCCCTGCAGGTGGGAGACAGTCTGTTAGAGACCAGCTGTGGGTGAGTACCTGCTAATGAATATTAAACATATAGCTAATCCTCAGACTCAGACAGGCCAATTACAGTAAGTAGCAGCTTCAAAATGCACTTGACATATAGCTGAGAACTCTTATCGGAAAATATTGATGATCATCAGCTTTAGCGTTTTGGTACAGTACGGTTTGGAATGGTACATTTATTTATTTTATTTTACCAGGTAAATCCCATTGAGATTAGAAAACTCTTTTCCAAGGGTGACCTGGCCAAGATAGGCAGCATCACATAAAAACACAAAATAAAGTAACAAATCACAGTACAGTAAGACCTGCTGTCCTGAACGTGTAGCGTGTAGCAGATATAGACTAAAGTGCAAAAAAATGGAAGGGTAGGCGGCTGGTTATTTCAGTACTATCACTAAAAGAAATACACATCATACTGTACTACACTGAACCGTTCCACTTGATGAAAACATGGCAAAGAGTGATGAGTTTACCTTGCTAGTATTAGCTAATCAGCATCATACTTTGAATTTGACATTTAATGTAGTAAATAATATGATATATTCCCGACTAAAGAGAACGCATGACAGTGAGAACTGTGTTACTACTGTTGATATATAAGTAAGTTGATATATTGTAAGCTTCTAATATGTTTCTCTTACATTTCAGATCACCACATTATGCGTGTCCTGAAGTTATACGGGTAAGAGTCCTGCTCTTTCAGTGTCCTGCTCAAAGGTTACTTTCTTGTCATTACTTGAAATCAAAATGAGCAAATATTCATAAATTATTCATTTACAATCTAATTCTTAGCTGAGATAGACTTAGTGTTGGATTGAAATTGATTACAGTTTGTGTTCCGAAGGAGATTTCTTTACAGAAACTTTGTGTGGTCTTTGAAAAGCCTAAAATTATCTCAGTGAACCAAAACGAACGATTGTCATTAGTGTTTCGTTGTTGAATGAATTCATGGGGAGTCTGTGTTTGGCAGGGCGAGAAATATGATGGGCGGAGAGCAGATGTTTGGAGCTGTGGGGTCATCCTGTTTGCTCTGTTGGTGGTAAGTCTTTGACTCTGCTGCTTACAGTACAATGTTGGTGTTAGTCTTGTGACCACACCTCTTATCAAGCTTATTTTGATCACATCTTTTAATCAGCCTCCTTATTTCTCTTCCTCCCTCTTTTTCCCCACCAGGGTGCCCTGCCTTTTGACCACGATAATTTACGGCAGCTTTTGGAGAAGGTGAAAAGCGGAGTGTTCCACATGCCCCACTTCATTCCCCCAGACTGCCAGTCTCTGCTCAAGGGCATGATCGAGGTCAATCCTGACAAGAGGCTCACGGTATGAGACTGTGCTCATTTGTATGAGTTTTGCATGCCACTTAATAATTAATAAAAAATAAAATTTGGGGTATCACGATTCCCCAAAATCTTGATTCGATTCGCTTCTCAATCTTTTTTCTCTCTTTTAACACAAATGGGTCTGCCATTTTTATACTAGGATCATTAGTTTCATGTCATGATAACTAATACATTTTTTAAATCCCATTTCAATTGTTGATAATGGTGTAATGAGTGATATACTATAATGTCCATCATTTGTTTGCAATGAACCACACTAAGACCTTATTATCAAATTAACAAAATTTTTAAAGGGGAAAAGGTTTCAGACTTAGAGTCGCTTTTTTTTTTGCACCTACACAGTGGAGCTTTATGCTTTATAAATGGTGTATGGAAATAATCAAAATCCAAGGGAAAAGTTTAGATTTGTGAAGTCAGGCTTCAGTTCAAAAATCAAAAATAGAATAAATGAAAATCATTTATTGTTTACAGCATAGTTGTATAGAGTTGACTCTGAGTATGCCTGTAACATTCTTGAGAGAAGGAATGTGAGACAAGTTTCCTGTGTCCATCTGCCGCCAAACTCATGGTCCCATCTGTTCTGTCACTGCTTACAGCTTGAGGCCATCCAGAAACATGCCTGGTACCAGTGAGTACTCTGTCATCTTTACACCCTTTACTCTTTAATGAAATACTTCTTTCATCATATTTAATCACACACATATACTGTATGTCATCCCTCGTGTTTCATCGTGTGTGTGCACGTACCAGGGGTGGCCGCAATGAGCCGTGTCCAGAGCAGCCTCCTCCCAGGCGAGTGTGCGTGAAGCGAATCTCATCCCTGACCGAACTGGACCCAGATGTGCTGGACAGCATGCACTCGCTTGGCTGTTTCAGAGACAGAGTCAAGCTCACCCGAGATCTGCAATGTGAAGAGTAAGAAGACATTTATATCCAACTCTAAAAGTGACAGTGAGTCAGAGAGATTTAACATTGTCTGAGGTTGTGATATGGTTTAATATGAAAACTATGGATGGGTACGGAATAGGGTACCCATCGCCGACAACAGGCCCACGGTTTGGATTATATTTTTTTGCACATTAAGGAGAAGAAAAACATGTGAAATCTTCACAGTCTAGTTGTATTTTGTTTTATACAAAAATAGCATGTTCTATTCAGACATGATGATGAAAAATAAATTCAGCCGTGGCATTATATGTATTGGTTTATGGCCTATGCCAAACAAAATACTTCCAGTATGGATACATTTTTCACAATACACTGTACATTCTGTCTTTAGTGGCACTACTTTAACTTTGTCAATCTCCTGAAATCTTTGGCAAGAGCCTTTCTTGTTTCTTTGTGTTTGTCTGAATTGTGGGAAAGTGAACTAACTGAATCCAACTCTTTCCTGGTTCCTGCCACAGAATTGCCTGTGTAGATGTGGTAACCCATTGATGCCGGGAAAGCATTGCTGCACTTTTACCATTGACGCCGGGAGAGCGGCTGCGCGTTTTATTCTCTCATAGACGCCAGTAAAGCGGATTTGTCAATTTTCGGGGGTATAAGGGTTCCTCACGACATTGTTTTGAAATTACTTCGAGCAAACATGGAGGACTTTGACAGCGGAGAGATTTCTGAAGGCAGTGATTTTGAGGAGTTTTGTCTTCGATGACGTCATTGCTGATAACTTTTAACGCGCTGAACAAATCGACCGGGATTTATGGTTAAGACAAAATTATGTTTGAAGACGACGAGGTTAGCGATAATGGCGATAAATACCACCGTAATCGATGGAGTGTTTACAACCGCGCACCAGGGGTGACAGTGGATTTACCTGCAGATGCTGCAGCGCTGTAAGCATCATCACCGTCACACGTGAAGCAGACAGTAACAGTCATTACATGCTGTTCCTGTTCTTCACAGTCCATCAGGACTAAATCAAGGCACTGACACAAGTTGATATTACTTTATTTTCTTACTGTTTTTTTAATTGAAAATAGTTATTCACTTTAATTGTACATTTTTGTATATAAATATAATAAATTTCACAGGAAAGCCACAGGTGTGAGCTCTCAAATACTTTTTGAATTGTGTTCCTATATCTGCTACAGAGGCTAAGAAATCAGTAATTTAGTAGGCATTGAAGCTCAGGTTCTAGAGACATTTTTTCCAGGCGCTTCAGGCCTTAATGGGTTTAACAATACTTGCAGAGTGTCTGTGTTTTATTGACGAGCAATCTCATCTGACATAGGGTGATAATCATTGCTCCGTATAACAAAGAAATAATTAAAAACGGAATAATTTTTTTGTGGACATAGCAAGACATTTGAGAACGTCATCATGAGGTTCTTGACATTTTTCACCATTTTCTGGCATTTTAGAGACCACTATATTGGACTATGTTTAACAATATGCTGATTAGGGCTGTAACTAACTATTTTTTTCATAATAAATTAATCTGACAATTATTTTCTTCGTTTTTCACCCTCAGGGAAAACCAGGAGAAAATGATCTATTATTTGTTGCTGGACAGAAAAGAGCGCTACCCAAGCTATGAGGATGAGGACCTACCTCCGCGCAATGACATAGGTCAGTCATTAGGTGGCAGGAGGGAGCTGACAGATAAATGTACCAGCATGTCTGTGTGATTTAGTGGCAGTTGCTGGTCTTTGAAACAGGGGAAGCTCATTTTATTTATACATAAAGTCTGCAAACAAATAACGAGAACAAGGAAATGCGTAAAAGCCTAAATACACATAAGAAACAACTCATGCTGTGTTAAAAGGCGATGAAAAATAGATTTAAAAAAAACCGAGTTAAAAAAGTTGAATGAACAAATATAAGTCTACACACAAAATCACCCAGAAAATAGCAATACTGAAAAAAAACAAAAAAAAAACAAAACAAACAAAAAAAGGCAATAAAATAAATGTGTTTTTAAACGAGATTCAAAAACAAGAAGCTCATTCCACAATTTAGGGGATGAGAGCAAGTAGACCGGGAAACTGATGTTTTGTAGTTTTGTTTAGAACCGTAACTTGTAAAAGTCAAGTTGATTTCAGCTTCTCAGCTATGACTTCATCCACAGGCTTTTCCATTCATGTTAAATCACACAGGTTTCTGTGAGATCCCAATTCCCTGGAATCTCCTCCCTGAAATTGTTTGATTAAACACTATGGGCCTGATTTACTAAGATTCCAAAAAGAGAGCGATAAATTGCTTGCGCGAGCAGAAAGACTGCGCCTGTTACTGGATTACGTTTTGCGGGTGAACTACTAAGATTGCGGCCGCAATTGACTACAGGCGCATTAGTGGTTAAGACCGCCCTATTTAAATGAGGATTTTGCGTGAGTCAAGAGTTGTCCACATGGAGAAAGAGCAGAGGCAACGGGAGCGCAGAATTAAATTTGAAGCCACTGAACAGAAACACAGCTGACATTCTTGATGAGCTGATAACTGGGATCGAGGCATATATGACATCATTGTTCCCCGGGTCCATAGGACCTTTTTATATTATTATTATTTTAATCCTGCGTCGGTATTTTGGACAGCTCCATCATTACCTGACATGTCAAACAAAGAAAACTATGGACTATGGATGTTGCCGTAAAAAAAAAGAAAAAAGGGTGCTGCGCTCTCCTCCTGACTCACCTGCAGCTCACTGACAGCTGCCAGGGGGCGCTCTGCTGTTTCTCTCAAGATTACACATAGGTCTAATTTCAATGGATGTGTGACTTTCGGCTTTTTAGTCCCAGTCCGTCCCTGGTTTCATCTGTGTTCATTCAGTCAGGCTGAGTTTCCATTACGCGTGCCAACAGCCTTTGTGCGCGCACCGCTGTGCCAGTTAAGACCTGCCTTTCAAACATGCTAAATATAGACGCAGAAATAAGCACCGCAATCAGTTTCAGGTTTGATAAATCACTTTGCGCGTGCTAAAATAACATATTTACATTTTCTCCTCCCATCACACGCAAAATAGCGTGTAAACGCCCCATATTGCATATGCATTAAGGCAAGAATGCTAAATGGGTAGCGAGTGCTATTTTGCCCGTCTGAGGGACGCGATCCTCGTTGCGTCTTGTTAGTAGATCAGCATCAACGCAGATCTGCGTGTGCAATCCAGTTTGCACACGTTTTTGCACGTGCAAAGCTTTAGTAAATCAGGCCCCAAGTGTGTGGTCCTGAGTTTTGACTGGATAATCTAGTCTGTGCTTTCTCAGGATTGAAACATTGAAAAATAATTTCATTAAAATAAAAGTTTATTGTGTCTGTGGTCCTTTTAAATATACTACTAATAATATTAATATCATTCCCATGAATCACCTTGAGCGCTGCATAAGCAAAAAGGCGCACAAGAGGGCTGAAGCTGCACAATGGACAGAGATAGTATGTGAGTTTTATTTTAGGTTGGGAATGAGTTACAAAGATATTCTCAAAAGCCTGGCAAGTAAAGTTAGAAGGATATTCACAGATTCAAACTTCCGCGATCAATAACATTGAAAGGAAACAATGTTGAAAAACATATATAAAAGCATATTTTCTTCAGAAAGAGTGGTGTAGATCATGTACAGCACCACTGTGACATTTAGAGTATGTTTAATGACACCGCAATGTATTATAGTCAAGTTTTTGACGACTACACATAAAGATCAATGTAGTTTCTCTGGTTCTTTTTGATGAAAATGATGTTGTAGCTTCAAAATATGTCTCACGTGTGTTTCAACAATGTTTTTTAAAATGTTATTAATGGCAGAAGTTCACGTTCAAGCGAGAGTCCGCTTCATTTGCTGACCCAGCTGTCCAAGCTTTTGATGGGAATGATGCTAAACCCACAAATTAGTATTTCATGCACACATTTTACCTAATGCTAGCCACAAATTAAGAGTTTTTTCCTGGCATGTCATGTCTGGGGCTCTGTAAAATCATTATGGAGCACAGCTTAAATGAATGAAAACATGAAGCTTATAAAATGAACATCAAAAATAGGAAAAAATCCACAGATAGTCCAAAAACCTGCAAAGATGAATTGGACTCTCTAAATTGACCTTAGGTGTGTATGTGAGAGTGAATGGTTGTTTGTCTGTGTTTGCCCTGTGATGGACTGGTGACTTGTCCAGGATTTACCCCACCTTTCACCCTTTGTTAACTGGGCCCTTGACCTTGAAAAGCAGTAGATTGAATAAATTGCCACATTGTATTAATGTTTTTTACACTTTATTTACAGCGATTTTATTCATTTATGGTAAATACCAATAATAACAAAATTCTAAAAGTACAGTTTAATTGCTGGCCTTCCTCAGCAGACCCTCCTAGAAAGCGTGTTGACTCTCCGATGCTGACGCGCCACGGCCGCTGCCGTCCCGAGAGGAAAAGCCTGGAAGTGCTGAGTGTGACTGAACAGGGGTCTCCCACCCCACCTCGCAGGACCCTGGATACAGCTGCACACAGCCAGAGGTACAATATGGTATTCTTATGCACACACAAAGGAAATTAGGTTGCCTAATAATCATCCTGTGTCAAACAGTTGAAAGTTTTTACGCTTGTGTTTGTCAGGTCTCGCTCAGTGAGTGGAGCTTCCACTGGTCTCTCCTCCAGCCCGCTCAGCAGCCCCCGGGTAAGAGCCAAACTCTAATCACAAAATGTAAGACTTTCTCTGGCTGACAACAGCAGCACTGTAAGCTGGTTTTTCCATTTTCAAAATGTGTCCTACTGTGATGCAAAACATGTCATTTGACTCACAGTAGGGCACATTTGGATAAGGGAAAACAGACTTTTTACAAGTCAGGGAAAAACTGAGGGAGGGAAGCACATTTTCTAAAAAATACTACTGCTATTCTAGCAACACAAAGCCACATTCAAATCGGTGAAGTATCCCTTTAAGTTTTGGTTTGGTCGTATGATATGTGCTACATTTACACCACATGTTGCCAATCACCCAGTTCAGCTTTTTCTGTGGCATAAATCAGATATGACCCATGAGGTTGTAAACAGGACAAAAGCACATGGATTCAGATATCGTCATATGAATCATATGTCTGCATCTGTGTTTGCCATGCACGCAGACAGTTCAGATATTACCTTGTGGATATATAGTTAACCTAATAACCTTACAGGTGTAAACTAGTGTATCTATTAATGTTATTTGCTGATCCAGGTACAACTCTTCACAGTTTAGTGTGATATGTGATAAAAATCTAGTGCCTCTCTGGTCAAACACCAGCTACTCCATTCAAATATTTCCATTAGTTTCTACTGGCACACACTTTTGTCATCCTGTCCACCCTTCAAAAAATGCAAGGTCGGCAAATGGCATAAACACATGTGGACACAACCACAATCACTGACTTTCTTTCCACTTGATCAACCAGGACAAGGACAAGGGATCAACCAGTGGTTTTATGCCGTTTAAGCCTTTGTGGCAAGGATTTCTAAATTTCAGTAGCCAAGCTCTCCCTGTAGTAAACGCAGATTTCAGATATGGGTCTTTTTTCAAAGACAATGTAAGCAGGTCATCAACATAAAATCGGATTTAGCCAACACATCGGAATCGGGCATCAAGACCTGCAGTGTAAAGCCATAGTCAGTGCTGGTCCCCAGCATAAGACATGCATGCTCAACTGAACTGATTAAATCTATTCTTCAGTATATGTTATCGTAAATGTATTTGCCACTTTAGCTCCCTTAGACTGCTTTTTCCAGCTGGAAATGGAAGTTTGTTTTGCTTTGCAAACACCCCCACTCCAAAGTCCACAGAGAAAATCTGAGTTTTTATGTCACAGCACTTCGTTTCCCATCACTATGTTCAAATGTTTTAATTGAATTGAGTGATTTTGCTGCTTGAAATCCTTATGTACCTGAGTGACACACATGTATTAGATGAGGCAGCAGTCAACAGCAGCTCTCGTGTCTAAAATGCTGTTTCTCTCTGGACTGTGGTGTGAGACAGAGGACGAGTGGTTTCCTAACTATAGTTTTCAGTGAGAAAAGGCTGTCTGACAGCATAATAAAGCGACAACCACATTCTGAAGATATCATAGTCTATCATAGAGTGTGGAGATGTTATCATGTTAGACTGTTTTTTTTTCTTGTGTTCCAACTGGAAGTCATGTTTTTATTGAGAGCAGCTATGTCAGTCAGCAAGGGGCACACACAGCTTAGTGGGTGTGGGTGATTAAAGGAATGAGTAATTATAAAATATCAAAAAAAATTGCACTGAGTTGTATGACCACATTTTGAATGCTTTACTATTTTGCCAACTATCAATATCGGTGTGCTGTGATACTCTCAGTGATATCTTTAAAAAATTCTATTGCTGTACAAAACATGACTACATCTACATATACTCTTTATTCTTACACATCCTCTTCACTTACATGAAATCTCTCACCTGTCAGGAGGTTTGTGTGGCATCTTTCTTCTGTCTTCATGTCACTTCCCTTCCTCACCATGCATGAACGAGCTGGTTCTACATTCAGGGAAAACAACACAGAACCTTTAAAGTTGATGTCAGTGAAATCCTTCAATTCAAATTTTTCGTCCTCTCTTTTTGCTGAGGTTAGCCTGTTTATTTGTGAAGCCACATCCACACTTTTGTTTTTTGTTTGTTTAATATTGCATCTGCTCTGCTTAGGATTCATGTGCTGTCTATAATACTCCAGTGATTTAGATCTACTATTACAGACATGTTAGAACATTGTACCATGCTCCATTGTAGTCTACACGAGCAGAAACAGAGACAATTTGAAACTATACGCAGTTTGTTACCTACATTTGCTTCCTGGTTGGTTCTTAACAGTAGTGACTTGGCTGTTAGCTGTGAATGGAAAGTGGCGTTAAAACTGTAGTATGCAACTTTATTTTGTCAAATGACTTCACACAATGCTGATTAAGCCTATCAGCTCCACGTGACTCTCTGATTTAGATATTGAGGTGACCTGTGGCGATACAGGAAGTAATTATCTGTATGTCAAGATAGATGGAGGCAACATTGTGCTAGTTTAAGGCGAAATGACTGCAAATAGGTTGGAGTATGACTGAAAACAAGTGTCCACAACAAGTTACAAAAGTAAATTCTACTGCTCAAAAAATCTGGGCGTTTAGCAGTTTGACAGGATGAAGTTATCTGAATTGATTTGGGAATATATAACAGATGTAACATGATAGTATATTTAAAAAGCACTGTCAATGTCAGTAAGTCGAGTAACTCTGTCACACTCATAACCCTTTCACCACTTCAGTGTCACCAGTGAAAGAATAATGATGCGTTCCATTTACATCGGGAGTGACATCACACCCGAGTTCCCGGTTGAGAATATGGGAAAAATCATAGATGCAAACATATCTTGGGTTAGCCATTGTTAGCAATACCAGTCAATAACATCCCTCTACATGTTATGTGTAGCAACATGTCTGTGGTTAAAAATTAAACAGAACTATGTATTCGATGATAGAAGTGATGTTACCAGTAAAAAAAGCATTGTTTGGTGGTGGCATTGCTCCTAGTATGTGAGGTGGAAATTCAGACTACAAATGTAATGCACTGTAAGAGCCTAACCTAAAGCTTTTATAGCCAGCAGCAACAGCAGTAATAGCAGCAGCAGCAGCACTGCTAAAATTTGCACTCTTCTGTCATGAAGCATGATATTCATTTCCATCCTTTCTCCATCTTCCATCCCTTCTCTTTCTTGTTTTCCATCTCTCCCACCCCTCACCCAACAACCCACCCCCAGTCCTATCAGAGCCCCATCTTCACTTTCAGCCAATCAGACGTCACCTGTGCCACCGCTACCCCCCTCACAAAGGAGCCCAAACAGGGAAGCATCACAACTCGCTCAGCACGGGCTCATGACAAGCCCAAAGCTCCCCCCAACCCAAAGACCCAGACCCTGCCCATCAAGGGACCCATCGAGCGGCCCCACCTGCAGCCCATCAAATCCCTCCCTCTGCACAACCCATCCTCCCGCTCCCCCTCTCCCTCTCCGCTCCTGTCACCCATCCCTCGTTTCTTCTTTCCTTCGTCCTCTGTCCTAAAGTCAGTGACTAAGAGCTTCTACCCAAACTCTGCCCACTCTGTGCCGCAGGTCACTCCCCAAGGCTCTCCGTTGCCCACACCCTTGGGCACCCCTGTCCACCACCCTCACCACCCTTCCTCCACCCCGCCCTCCTCTTCCTCGTCCTCGTCCTCCTCGCGGGCGGAGGGAGGGGGAGGGGTGGGCTCGTTGTCGCTGACCCCACCCTCCAGTCCAGGAGGGGGAAGCGGCATGGCAGCCAGCAGCTCTGCCCACTGGAGGACTCGCCTCAATTCTTTCAAGAACAACCTGTTGGGCTCACCCCGTTTCCATCGCCGCAAGCTGCAGGGTAAATTCTCTGTGATTAGCTTCATGTCAGGTTGTATTTTTTACTGCAAGTCGGTCAGTTCGTTTCTAAACTTTGAATCTGTGCTCACTAGGGATGCATGATAATTGGACTTGGAATTGCTGTAACTAATATGTGGTTATATGTGAACCCTGCACCCAACTGGGGAGATCATTTGAATTCAACATGTTTTGCAAACTCATGTCACAGCAAATGTAGAGGAAGATTTTCTTCAATGAGCAAAATGAACAAGCAATATTTTGGGAGGGCACCAGTGTTAAAGTCAAGGAGGTTACAGCCTTTTCAGCTTTTCAGAGTTTTAGTTATCAGTCATATCGGGGGATCTTGGTCGTGTTTGCCAGTATCGGGTAATACATTTTAAAGCCAATATCTGCCGATACCAATGTTGTGCTGATAAATATTCTGCATCCCTAATGCTAACTTCCTTCTGTTTCAGCGCATTACTGCTACTGAATAGTGACAGGTATTTGTTTTCCAAGTAAAAGGACTAATCCTGTTCACCACTGTTTTTTTTAGTTCCTACATCAGAAGACATGTCCAGTCTAACGCCAGAATCCAGCCCAGAGTAAGTCACAGTCCTTAAAGCTGCAGTACACAGGATCTCTCAAATTTTACAACGCTGATAGATGTGTCTCATGAGCAGGGCATTATTTTCCTTTCCTGAGCTTCTTCCACCACATGAGTTGGGACACACACATGCACATTTCACATTAGACAGGCGACCCAGGGCAGTCGATGCAGCCTTGAAAGACTATGCCCATCTTCACAGTGGGGATGGGCAGTAAATATCATCTATAATATTTTGATTGATGTTAAAAAAAAAAAAAAAAAAGATTCTCAAATTATGAAACACACACTTTAATGCCACACACTTCCTGCATGTTCTTCTTGTTGCAGCAGTGAGCAGGACTCCGTGTCACATGACCACTCGTGGGCCTCCGTGATCACATGACCTCTCGCTAGCATCCTCCCTGCCACACAGATTAGCCACGTGTGGTTACACTAATAGGGAGAATACATGGAGACAGCAGCCCGCTCAACTAAGTCTTTCAGTTATTTTATTATTTGCTCTCACTTGTGTGCTGCACATGTTTCCTTACAGCAGAGGATCTGAATGTTTACCCAGAGTTCAGTGTTTCTACACTGTTGTTCAATTGCAAGTCTTTTGAATTTTTACTTCTGTAAATATAAGAATAAATAAATAAGAATTATGTCCATTGATATAATCTGTTAGCAACAATTAATGAGTTATAACTCAGGCAATTAAAATCTATTTTTTAGGATATAGTCTAAATTTTGTAATTGTAAAAATCCCCAAACATATTGAGATTATATATTTAATACCCACTCCTACTTCACAGGCATTATACTGTATTTCACTGCATTTATTTTGTAACTCTTTTTTTGTTTTTTGAGGTTGCTTTGCAGCATTGGCAGTAATTGCAATCACATCTCTCCTCTTCCTCTCTCTCTCTCTGAACTGGTCTTTTTCCTGGTCACAGGCCAGATTTCTCCAAGACTGAAAACAGAGTGTAGATGGGGTGCAGAATTTGAGAGCTGCTTTTACTATAGACGTGCACTGAAGCATGGGCATTCTTGTCCAGAAGGGCTGCTGTTGTGAAATTGTCTCAACCACACAATCTGCCTCTGCATTGCCATATTAGAAATGTTCTGGATAATATCCTGAACATTTGTTGGTTCTCTTTCAGATCACTTGATTTAGAAATGTTATTAGGATAACTGATCAACAACATCAAAAATGTGTTGCCTACTCCAGCTTTAAGATGAAATCCTGCTACGAGGTTTCTAAATATCTTCCTTGTTTCTGAGTTTGATCTCACAGTGTCTATTTGTATGTCTTTTGCTACCAGATTGGCCAAGAAATCATGGTTTGGAAACTTCATTGGTTTAGAGAAAGAGGAGCAGATCTTTGTGGTCATCAGAGACAAACCTCTGAGCTCAGTTAAGGCCGACATTGTGCACGCCTTCCTGTCTGTGAGTATCTGACGTGTCTTTTCATGTGTCACACTGTCACAGTTTGTTTGTAGAAAGCATGGCTCTCACGTGCACAGCTGTAAGGTATCCACACACACACACACACTCTCTCTCATACTGTGTGCACCTCATTTCTCTCATTATTTCAGTCTAGCTCACTCTCACTCACGTTAATGGATGACCTTGCTTTCATCAGTGGCTCACTCTGTCTCTCTTGTCCTCACCCTCGCCCTTTGTCTCCCTATACTCACGTTGGCCCCGTACCTCTCCCGCCTCGTAAGTCTGTCGGTCTCTCTGCTTCTTCTCTGTCTTCCCACCACACAGATCCCATCACTCAGCCACAGTGTCATCTCCCAGACCAGCTTCCGGGCCGAGTACAAGTCCTCCGGCGGCCCCTCCGTCTTCCAGAAGCCTGTCAAGTTCCAGGTGGACATCGCCTTCTCAGAGGGCGAGAGGGAGCGAGACAGGGAGAGAAGCGAGAGGGAGGGAAGGAGGGAGACCGGACTCTACAGCGTGACATTCTCCCTCATATCAGGTAACTATCAGTCTAAGTTTACCAAGTTTAATCAGGAAAAAAATTCAACTCAAATGACAGTTTAGGTTGAGCTTAAAAAGGTTGGAGAAATCAAAATTTTGACTGTGTGGGAGAATTGCAGAATCCAGAACTCTCTCGTCAAGTCTCCAGATAATCACTCGTGAGAAAACAAGAGCAAGATCTCTGGGTGCCTGTTAGATGTTTTTGCCTTTGTTCATCTCCAGGCCCCAGTCGCAGGTTCAGACGAGTGGTGGAGACCATTCAAGCTCAGCTTCTCAGCTCTCATGATCAACCCATGGTGCCAGGCCTATCTGGTGAGACTGCATACACACACACATTTGTGAACATGTTATTACTGTCATTTTCGGGACAATTTTTGTGTGCTTCACAAATTAACAAATGAGCAGCTATTCTATTTATTTGAAATATCCAATGAATAAAGGATCAGTGTATTGGTTTGGTTTGTGTGAAATAGTGCCATCTAACGGTGAGATTGTTGGAGGACTCCTTCAGTCACCCTCCCTTTTCCAAGCATGTCAGGGTATGTCAAGTACGCTGACCAGAAAAGACGTTGTTGACTTGCCCATAGGCTCTCTTTCCTCTTCTTCTAAAGGGTATTATGTAGGAATGGGCACAACGTATACACACATACACACTTATAGATATAGATACATATACAGTATAAGCCTCAGGCTTATTTTAAGACATGATAGTATAAATACTATACATTTAGAGTGACTTTCCTGTCCTCCTCTCTTGATCCCTTTCCAGATGAGAAGAATGGCCGGCCCCACGGGACCCCCACCCGCCAAAACTCGAGGCGCTCCGAGGGTGGGGGTGACAGGTGTGAGTGGGGCGACCGCGCAGATGGTGCAGGCATAGGAGGCAGCGGGGGAGTCCTGCAGCGCAGAGGCTCGGCCAAGGAGAGAACCCGACTGCTGTCCTCCAACGGAACCCAGTCCCAACCGTAGGATATAGAGTGAAATCACTCAGCGAGATTGCTGGAACTACTGCAGACAGAAGACAGTAATAATTCAATCTCAGCATATCCCCGGCTTTTATTCCTTGACTAAGTTAATGAATGTGCTTGACCATAGCAAGGATTGAGCCTCCTCTACATTGTGTTTCTTTACAACTCCTCATTCTCTCAGTCTTTTGGATCACCGGGATTCCTTCCCTTAAATGAGAAACAAGTTAGGGAATTGCCCTTGAATGGAAAAAAAAAACTATGTTTGGTATCTGTCATAGGTCTTCACAGATCCAACCAGGACTTTTGAAGTGCTAATGTGCATGCTGGTTAGCAAATCAGCCTGCTGAAGGATGCTGACATGAGCAGATAGGCTAGTCTACCATAGCATTCTAACACAGTATCTGACACCAAACATAAGTAATAGTCCTTTGATGGTGTGCCCATGTCACTGTCAAGCAACCAGTCCATAGTCAAATACATATAGATAAGCCCCAAACGTTAGCATTCTGCTAATGCTTTGATTCTCTCAGGAGAAAATGACACATGTAAAGTCCCAGCACTGTCTTCTCCTGAGGTATAAAAAAAACCAACACAGTAAGCTAAGTTAAGTTGAATGTGAAATAAATATTTTTTTATTTTGTTTTCATTTATGTTTACATATTTGTTTTCAGGATGTCAGCAGCACAGAGAGGGAGAGAGAGCAGAGACGGCAGTGCTCAAAGGAAAAGGGGGAGCAGGTGCTTTATGGCAGAAATATTTATGATTGTTTTATAATTTCTTTTTACTCAGAGATCATATTTAAACAATGCACCTGAGATTTTGACATTGGACTCCTGTTGCTCTGAAGAAAAGTATTTTTTGATTTGAACAGAAATATGAACATTATTATATAAAAAGGAAACACTATGCGTGAATAGTTCCATGAACCTCATCCCAGCTGTTTGAATGAGAAAATGGATCAGTTCCTATTTTCTCATCCAGCTCATCTCCTATGGCCATAGTATTCACATAATGAGTCCAAACGAAATGAATCATATCAACACACAGAGGAAAGTCATCATTGGACATTTTCATGATGCCAGACTGGAAAAGATGCTGATTCCTTATTGAACTGGACGTCAGTGGAGAAAGCGAACCGAGAGTCTCCCAACCCCACGCTCCTCACTCCAGCGTTCACCAACAAGCCAAGTAAATCCATCTGGACAGCCACGCTCCTCACTGAGAGTCACACCAGTCGGCGAAACACAACACGGTAGCAACTGGGACGCTCGTATTATTCCAGCCGATGTCCATCACCAGTCTTCCATACGGCACAATATGCAACACGTTCTCAGAGAGATACATTCTCATTGTGTGTGTCTTTTTTATATATATTTGCCCACTAATTTATCCATCTATTTATTTATTATTATTATTTATTAAGCAATGTGGTTGTTTGTGTCGTGTCTGTTGACAAACTGGATTGTAATGCCAACAAAACTATTGTCATGGTCATGTTTTGTTTGGATGGTGGCCATGCTGCTTCTTTTACTATAATAATATCACTTCTGTCGTATTTGTTTCACAGTGAATCAATCATACACATAATTCTGTTTAATATTTATCCATAGACACGTTGCTACGCTGTTTGTGTCGCCAGATACCACGTTGAGCGTTGTTATGGACACAATGGCTATAGCCCGAGACACATTTGCTTTTCTGAGGGTGACGTCCACTCCCAGTTCCCGCTTATGAGTGCAGATGAAGATGGAATCCAGCATTTCTTCTATCTTTTCCACATTTATACTCTGAGTGAGTATAAAGTCTAACCACTCACACCCTTTGTGTGCTGGGAAAGGACATCTGTCCATAAAAGCGATGGAAGGCCATATCCTTCCCTATGCTGTCCTCCCTCTTCAGTTTGAGTCTTTCCTGAGCATGGTAATTGTTAGCTAGCTGGATAAACTGCTTTACTCATTAAGAGAGAGGTCAGCGTGATTATATGAAAAGAGTATTTCATTTCTCATCACCCACATTTTTTTAAGCATTTCTTAACATGAACAGAACTGCTCTTTGTTGACATCTCTGTAATCATGCTTATTAATAGCTGGTAACTGGAACGTGTGTGTGTCGCAGGTGGGTGACGGCTGACTTGGAGCATTTAACTGACCCAGTATATTAAAAAAATAACTTACATTGAAAAAACCCTGACAGTAACGTCATCTTTTCTCATATTGGCTTCATCTCCCGCGCCTCTGCCTCGTGTATCGGCCTCTTAAACCTGTTGTGTAGCCACCACCACAAGACACACACTTCTTTACGATTGCTCACCATCACCGCTTTCGTCTTTTTTCCTCACCTTCACTGTCATTGGCCTAACCCTGGCTAAGATTATAAACTATTCTCCATCCATAAGGGTCTGTAGAATAAGGTGTTTAAAAAAAGAAGGAAGAAATGTCTGTATCATAATTTAAATATAAAAAGTGCACTATTATAACTATTGCCTGTGATTAAAAAGAACAATTATGATAATTGATGGTCAAAATAAAGAGAGATCCACCTTAGTGGTATGGTTACAATAATAAATCCTAAATTCATGTGTGTGTAGTTTCTGGGTCATTCACTTTTTGTGGTTGTTTCTTTTTCGTTAAGTTTCATATACATTTGTTTGTTTTAAGCAAAATATAACTTGTTTTGTTGCTATAAATCAGTTTCACTTGTATAATATACCTGATCTGTGCAATGAAAATGTCATGTTCACAATTTAACATGATCATTTATTTACGGAAGATAATTTATCGAGAAGAAAATACATGGTTTTCTCTTCTCCTTCTACATGATCAGACATTAGGGCCCGAAGCCTCAATTGTATCCACTCCGATTATCTTCTTTCCATGCACTAAAAGTGATTGGTCATTAGGGCTGTGCGATACTGCAAATTTTGGTATCGATCCAAGAAAGAGAGATGCACAGACAACAATAACAATTACAGTGTCTAGGTGTGTAGCATTAAACAATTAAAGTAATTCAAAACAGACAGGACATACTTCACAGAACAGAACATAAACAACATTTGACTGACATTCCTTTGTATAACAGGTATGGTTTCTAGTAATCATTAAAGACCATATCAAGAGAGGGTATCCAGGCTTACAACAGCTATATCAGTTCAGATTTATCTTATATTGTAGTGGGGTGTATGTGTGTGTGTGTGAGCATGAACGTGCACATGTGTTAATGTATAGGTGTTGTCATTAGATGCGGTTGAAATCTGAGTGGGGGACCAAGTCATTGTCACAGGGCAGGAGGAGCCCTCGGCCACCACAGCCCCCAGGATAGCCACGCATCCACCCCGCAGAAGACCAGCCGGAGGGGTGCGGGGCGGAAGGGTCAGCTTCCCAACAGGCCAGTTGGGCTAGATAAAGCCGAATTCAGGGAGAGACAAAACAGCAGCGGACAGCTGATCAACAGCTGATCGTGACGTCATCCAGGTCACATTTCCTTTTTAAGCCAGGTTGCCAACATTTATCTTAAAAAAATACAAAATTAACACTTATTATTAAGCTAAAATAAAATTTGTAGTATGATGCCCGTGTCGTGCCAATGTAAGTATCCACGACAGAAAGTGTTTCCCCTGGCCACAGCCGCGGAGGCGGAGAAACAGTGGTGCGCATGCTTTCACCCAAGTAAATTAAAACTATCAACAATTGCATTGTTTAATGATTTATTTCATGTATGCTTCACGTACTACTCTATAACTTCTGGGATTATGAACAACTTTCTTCTATAATGTGTTTCCCCCCATATTTTTGGCTAGAATAGAACAAAGCTGTTCACAATACCTAAGGTTAGAGTACTATGTGAAGTATACATAAAATAAATCATTAAACAATGCAATTGTTGTTAGTTTTATCATAGCATGCGCACCACTGTTTCTCCGCCTCCACGGCCGTGGCCAGGGAAAACACTTTCTGTCGGGGATACTTACATTGGCACGACACCGGCATTCACCTGCAACCACTTCAGCGTTAGCCGTGAGCAGGGCCGCCTTAACCTAATGTTAGGCCCCAGGGCTGAGAGGTTTTGGAGGCCCCCCCATCCCCTCGATTCATAGTCTCATTTTTAAAAATTGTAATATATAGGTAATCTACAGCCGAAAACTTTACAACAGCAACTCTCTGTAGAACCTGTGTCCAATATCCACACTCCTCATTGAACTGTTTGTTTGAGTTCCGAGTCCACTGTCCCACTGTCAGCTGCTTGATGAAAGCAATCATGGCTTTTCTGTGAATGTCACAGCTTTCATGTTCTGTTATACGATCATTTGCATGTTTCCAGTCAAAATAACCCCTACTAACGAATGATGACTTTTTATTATCACCAAAAATTTGCCTGCAAAGCAAAACACAGTACCTGCTGATGGCGAATAACAGAGCCATTTTCTGGGCACACACTCTCCGTTATTGAGTTTGCGTGTGAAATATAGTTTTGAAAAAAAAAGTTTCTGTTGTTTATATTGGCGTTCCGATGCCGACACGTAAGCGCTTTTATTTTTCTTTTCTGGGCACCACTCTCGAACGTCTTCCCTGACTTTTTTTTTTCATTTTCCACACTGTCACTCAATCATAGAGGGACACACACCCCCAAAACTAGACATTTTGATAGGTAAGCCCACGGGCCAATGGGGTCATGTGTGTCACTTGGATCAATCAGCAGCCACGTAACGTGTGATTAGAGTGATTGACAGAAAACCTGACCTGTTACAAAACAATATGACCTTTTCAGCGCATCATGAACCTGAAAATGGGAGGCCCCTAAACGTGGGAGGCCCCTGGGCTTCAGCCCAGGTAAGCCCCAAACAGCGCACCTTGTGCAAGGCGTGCAGACCCAGTTGCTCTGCAGTACACAAAAGAAACTCCATAAGCACACAGGTAGATGAACGGTAGAAACGTGGCGCAGCACAAAATCCTACTCATCAAGAGCCAAACACTCTGACCGGAAGTGACATGTCGGGCAGGAGTGCAAAGAGCGAAACAGGGGGAGATCTACCGTATTTATACGTGAATTGACAAATTGACTATAATGCATGCGATGAAACTCATCCATGCTGCTACACAAGCAAAACAGGGACGTTACAAAACTCAGGAGAACAAGTAGCTGTCACCAACTTAACTGTGCCTCCAAGTATGTGAATGGTCCTTCGGCCTCTACCTTTGGCAAGCCCTGTCCTAGCCCTAAGAGGCCTGAGTTGAACCTGATGACAATACTGTAGAGCTTGCTGCCATGGAGGGGGAGCATGGACCACCGGTGGGAGATCAAAGAGGCCAGGGCCGTGCTGGCCAAATAGCTCCTCATAACACTCTCAAATTACATTCATCCCTAGCACACCTGGCACTACAGGAGTGGAAGACTGACCCGGGGGTCGTTTACATTCAGTTAGATAGAGATGCCTATTATGTAACAAAAGCATTTTGCCTATGATTTATTGAACCAAACTGCAAATCTGCCAATTTCTGTCAAACTTTACCGAAGTCCTTTTACACCTGGTGTAAGCTTTATATGGAAATCACGAGACACTTGAGAGTCAGATTTTAATGTTGCGGTGGGTACAGAATTGGTTTCAAGGATTTTTATTTGTCACATGTTGACAGTTACACGGTAACGCACAGTGAAATGTTATTTTAGAGTCGCTCTGATGCTGAACATTTACTTAAATTTAACTAAAATTGAACTTAAATATGATAAAATGATAAGGTGTAAATAAAGTGACAGGAAAAGTGGTGTGATGCTAAAGTGCAGTATAGTAGTAGTGCAAATTGACCTTTGCTATATACCTTTGTTATATTTATCGGGTGAGACATGTTCTGGTTGAGGAGCCTTATGCTGTGGGGATAAAAGCTCCTTCTCAGTCTTTCTGCGTGGGTTGTCAGGCTGCAGAACCTTTTGCCTGAGTTCAGCAGCTTCAACAGTTTGTTACTGGGTTGGGAAGTGTCCTTAAGAATCTTGGTGGCTCTGCTCCAGCAGTGTCTGGTGTAAGTGTCCTGCAGAGAGGGCAGATCTGAGCCGATGCAGCGCTCGGCTGCTTTCACCACTCTCTGCATGGTCTTACGGTCCTGGGCTGTGCAGTTTCCAAACCAGGAACAGATGCTTGTTGTTAAGACACTCTCAAGAGCAGCTGTATAAAAGGTTTTCAGGATCTTAGACCCTGAACCTCCTCAGCTGTCTCTGGTGGTACAGCCTTTTTGACCTGGGTGTGAGTGCGGATGGACCAGGTGAGCTCATCCGAGAGTTGAACTCCGAGGTACTTCATATTATTTACCACATCCACTGGAGCACCGTCAATGAAGAGAGGGGAGTGGCAGTGCTGCTGCTTCTATAATCCACAACCATCTTGGTTTTGCTGACGTTCAGCTGGAGGCAGTTATCTAGGCACCAGATCTCCACCTCCTTCCTGTAGGCTGTCTCGTCGTTGGAGATGAGACCCAGCACTACAGTGTTGTCAGCAAAGTGCTGAGGGTGATGGTGTCAGAGCTGCAGCACCCATCTGCACAGCTGGGGGTTCAGTCCTAGGTCCCTCATTGTGTTGATCAGTCTGAGCAGAATCACGGTGTTGAAAGCTGAACTATAGCCAATAAACAGCAGTCTCACATAATTCCCACTGCTACTGTCAACATGAGTGAGGGTGGTGTGCAGAATGTGGGTGATGGCGTCCTCAGTGGATCTGTTTGGACGGTACGCAAACTGCAGAGGGTCGATGGAGCTGGGGGTGTAGGAGCAGATGGAGTCCTTTACAAGCCTCTCAAACACCTTCATGACTACTGATGTAAGTGCCACGGGTCTATAGTCATTCAAGCTCGAGCGCTTGTTGTGCTTTGGCACTGGCACAATGGTGGATTTTTTGAGGAATGCAGGGACCATAGAATGATCCAGAGACTGATTAAAGATGTCAGTGAAGACACCAGTCAGCTGATCTGCGTAGCTTTTCAGGACATGGCGAGTTGTAGTCCATTCTGTCCTCGAATCAGGCATAGAAATTGTTCAATAGGGCTCGGGCATGTGACATCATCACTTGGCGTTGGAGGCTTCCTTTACTTCCTGTACTTCACTACTACTACTTGGACCACTGCGCACTGTAGACGTACTCTTCTCAGTCGCGTGTCTTAGTTTTCTTAATTTGGCGTTACTTACTGTGGCAGAATTAAGATGTCCTAATTGATGTCCAGTGTGTTCCTTTAATTGCTCCACTCACTTGTCGACCAGTCACATCTGATCGTAGTCTATATATGGGTGGCTGTCTCTTGGCTTTTCCTTGATGCCGAATGCACGCCCTGCTTCCTGTCCGTCCCGCTTCCGCGTCGCAGGTATGAGCGGTGTGAAATGTTTGTGTCGGTGCGTGTTCATCCATGCAGTAAATAACGATCGCTATTTTACTCAGGTTGCCTAAAAGCAGGTCCCCCACTGTTAGACGTGGATCTTTTACAGATCGCGCTTGGTAGGTCTTTTGTCATCTTTTGGAACGTAATCACATGATGCGCAATTTATGAATGGGTGTTTAATTATAGGGTGCCTCGGATAGTGGCTACGCGCGCACAGAGGGTTCACTCCCCATGCGCTTCGGTGAGTTCCAATCGCGCCGAGATTGGAACAGCAGGCCTGGTTTGGCGCTCTGGCAGCTCCAGGCACACTCCCATTTGCTGCGCTCTTCCTCACGCTGCGCTCTTCCTCGCACTGCGCTCTTCCTCACCCTGCACTGTCCTCCACAGTACAGGAACGCTGCTGCTTTGCCTGCAGCCGGAACTGCTTTGCCGGCAGTAGAAACTGTGTCCACAGGAGGCAACCTGTATCGCTCATAGAAATCAAGGGTTTTACTTAATTAATTGGGTCTTATGCCGTTTTTAACGGAGTAGATAGAATTTGGCCCCATTTACCTTAATTAGTTAACCTTAGTTTGTTTATTGTGTTGAATTATTTGAGTAATGATGTTTTTTTGTTAATTGTATTATTTCTTTAATTTCCATGCACCACAATTTGGTTTAGTTATTTTATTTTGGGCAAGTTATTTAGGTTGGACATTATTTTGGATTGAATATTAATTTGTATTGTTTGCTGATTATTTTATTTGTTGGTATTTTGTTTATTGATTATCTTATTTTTGGTATTTTGTTTATTTTCCTGGTCAGGTGACTAACATCCTATCCTCCCTTGTGTCCTTAGGTGCTGAGAGCCGAAGGTGGTTGAGGCTGCTTTTGGGTGGTGGTGTTTCCGTGTGCTGTGTTGTCCGAGCACCCTTTTGATCTTCCTTCTGGCATGTTGTGTGAGTGTGTGCACTGTGTGAATCAGGGTGACTCCTACATTTTCCCAATCTCCCATTTTAGCTTTTATATGCTGTTTTAACCTCTTGTTAAAAAAAGATTATAATAAAGATTATTGTTGGATGGAACCACGTCTCAAGCTCCTTCGTATGATGAACCTGTGTGCCCTTATTGGGGTATTGTGATCTCAGTTCAATTTGTGAATCAAATATTTTCCCTGGTTTAACATTTCCAGGGTGGCGTTGTCAGATTTTTATATTGAATAATAGAGCAGTTTATTCTTCATTCTTTAATGACCTTATCACCCTCGTGCCGCCACATTACCATCTCAACCATGTTAAACCGTTGCTGTGTCGTGGGGTGTAACAGCGCAACACACAATCGCAGTGGGAGAAAGATCGGCAATGGATTAACTTTCACCGATTTCCTGCTTGGAGGCGCAACCAGGGAGAACCAAGTATCCGAGTCGTCGGCTCGCTTGGATCGCGGCTGTAAGACGACCAACAATACCCTTCCACAGTATCCCGATGTTGATGCGAATGTGTAATTGATAACTGTGGGATTCTGGACAAACTGTTACCTGGGGATTTGGGCTTTGACATACAGGACAGTGTGGGACTTAAGGCTGAAGACATGACATTCCTTGATAAGATTGTGTCTGTATGTTGTGCTCTGACAAACATGAGCCCTAGTGTTATGCTGAAATAAATGTGCATTAAATACAGCCATAAGTGTCTGTTGCATGTGAGCTTCCCAGCCTGACGAGCCAGACCCACATCAAGATGTAGGGTCTGGGAACTCTCCATAGGCAGGGCTCAATCGGAGGGGTGGGATAAACGCTTGTCTTTTAAATTCCCTCTCCACGCAATAGGATATCGCTACAACCAATCAGGAGGTGACGAAGTCAGAGCGACGGAAATGAGGTTGTGGGAGTGCTCTGTGTTTATGTGCTGTTGCGAAGTTTGGTGAAGACATGCCGTAATCAAATGTTGTAATGGAGATCAACGTCTGTTGCCGTTTTTGTGAAAGGAATTTGAGGATTTCGGGCGTCATTGCACATTCAACAAACATCTTTCAAAGACAGAAGAAAAAAGAAACTGTTGCCGAGAGATTACAACATGTTGGAGTGGCGATAGGTGACAGCCTACCCCGTCGAAGACTCCAAGGGACTTGAAAAAGTTCCGCCCTAGCCCTGCAAGTCCTGGAGGAGCAACAGTTCGACGTAGCATCACCACGGTATGTTAGCTGTATTGTTAAATATATTGTAATATCATGTGACAGTGTACAATAGCCTGGTTTTCATTACAGGCATGTTTCCAACTAGTTTTGCCGGCAGCAACATCATTTGATAGCATGGTTAACTTGTACTACCCCTGTTTTCATACGCTCTAACCTAAGCTGTTGATGTTGTCATAACGTTAAGCCCGCCTACCGCGATGTGATTGGGCCGTCCGTTTCTCGATTTCTCAGCTCCTAAGCTCAATGGAGCGTAGCTAGACTGCCCCACCAGCCAAATTACATTTGCTGCCGCTAGGATGTCTAGATTTTTAGGCTAGGATCGGCTGGGAATCGCTCCAAATACTGGTGAGCTGATGTCTGATGTCCAAAAGAGTGTCTGTTGTAGGTGGTGAGAGCTGAAACCGTACATGTGATAACAGTAAACAGGTAGAGAAAAATTTTGTAGTAAACGAACAGTCTTTATGGAGTGCTCAAAAAGGCGTCTGACCCAGACCCTCTGATCTTGGCGAATTGGATTGAAAACAGAAAATTACAGAACTGAAAAATTACTGTAACTTTGTATTTTACTTACTTTATAAGACGGGCACTGGATTCATATTTTTCCTCAACAGTTCATATTTATTTGCATCGTATAACAACATTTACTTAGTAGTTACAAAACGTGTATCTATAGGCATAAAAAAATACAGTCCAACAAAAATATTTCAATAGTAGAAAATAAACATGATACAAATGACAAATTCTGAAGCTAATGGTTGACAGTAGAAACGAGTAATGATGGAGTGACACATTCACTGGTATTGAAAACTATGCAGTAATTGTTACAGCTGTGTTTCCACAGAGTGGAAAACTCATTGGTACAGCAGGGTAGGGCTTTACCATTCCAAACCTTACCATACTGTAGCAAATTGAACTGTACAATGATGGAAACACAGCATAATAAGGGGGACTGTGACAGCTCCATGGTCAGACAATGTGGAACTGGCTCACACATGTCCTGTCCCTCACTAAACACAACACCCCTTATCTTCCTCTCCCTCCTCAGACCACAAATGACTTCTTTTGTCAGAAATTCCCTTCATCTACCGTTCTTAAGCTGACCATTTCATCTCCGTTGGCTGGATCTTCATAATTGTTTCCTCTCTGTTTTTCACCTTTCTTATATACATAGAAGAGGACCAATGTTATACACAGGACGACTGTGACCACCAACAGCATTCCTTGTAAAATCCAAAACAAATCCAGACCATACACTTGCATCTTCTGGGGTAGACACTCAGCTTGTCCTGAGTTGTTCTTCTCTCGACAAAAGTACTCTCCTGCATCTTCTTTCCCGACCGTAGTGAATATCAGAGTTCCATTTTGTGTGTCGAGAGTGTATGAAGAGTTGAAAAATTTTGGATTGGTATTTGGGTCGACAGTGGTAGTGGGAGTCTGGGAGTCTGGAAGGCCTTCATCCTCAGCTGGCTTTCCAGATTGCACCAATTTGGGGACAAAGCATTTTGGCGCATTAGGTTTCACTCTTACAACAAGGTTGATCATAATCTCAGCCAAAGTCTTCCGGTCATTGACAGCAGTGACCTCGCAGCGATATATTGCCGTGTCTGACCTCTTGGCACTGAGTATCAGTAACGAGGCAGGTTCTCTCAATCTTGCTCTGTTCTTCAGGTCACCTACAACCTTCCCATCAGAGTACACAAGACTTGTTCCAACCGTTGTGATCTTTTTCCATTCCACTCTGGGATTGAGTGTAGAGGTGGAGTGAATCTCGCATGATAACTCAATTTCTTCACACTCATTAGTCCATAGTGAGGCATTGTCTGTCCTCAGCTCCACTGCTAACAAACTGAAGAAGCAGTGAGTGTTGAGGAGAAGCAGGAGGTAAGCAAGACGTGCTTTTGCCATCTTGGAGTCAAGGCAATGCTCAGTGTGCAAAAGTAGAGAGCTGAGGAGATAAGTCTTGCAGATTTGTCTTTGGTGTTAATAATGTACATCGAAATAATCTTTATAATAATAATTACTTGTGAATAGGAATAATTCTTGCAGGCTTTTCACTGAGAGCTGTAGTGCTGCCCTCAATAGTTCTTCATCACTGTTTAAACTTCAAAGTCATTTAAATGTTTTCCTTTAATGCCTCCTTTTATCTGATGATTCAGTATTTACCCTTATTTGGTTTTTATTTAATTGTATTTCTCTCTTAGATCACATAGTCGTCTTGGTTATATTCAAGATAACAATATGGGTCCCAAGTGGGTTTGGCCATGGTTTCCATGGTAGCCCCACCTGTGTTTGCCGAGAGTCCCCTTTCCAGGCTACCTATGTACTCAGTGGGTACTGAGGGCATGTGCTTGAAGTGGACCCCACATTAAAACAACCTTAAACACACAAACGATTGTGGAGAGAGGCACTGACAGTTAAAGAGCGGACAACGCCACCTGGGGAGTTTCGCCCCAGGAAGTTATTACTTGGCACACAGGTTCAATTTCACTTCTAATTTAGAGACAAGAGACAAGAGCGTGGTTCCAGTTTTTAACAGAGTCAGTCAATTTATTTTATACAATATAACATGCATGATTGTGAATATAATTCAAAAGTACACAGTATTAAAAGACCTAAACGGAATATGGAGCTCGTCTCACCGATCCCATTATCTGAGAACCAGGAGGACCCAGCGGCACAGCGATATTCTATAAATAATAATATATTTACGCATGCCACCATTCACATACCTGCAGCCGGTCAAATCAATAGCCCGGAAGTGAGGCCACCAGAAAGCGGAGGTGCCTCAGCCAAGCAAGAGAGAGAGAGCGCAAGATCAATTCCACCTCCCTATATAATGTGCCCTCTGGTGGCGATTGGTCAAAAAATCATGGGGCTAATAATAAGGAGAGAAAACCCTTTCTCCAACCGGTAGAGATGGTGAACATTAGAGTGTTGGCCTGCAGTTCAGCGTGCCGATAGTCGCACCACCTCCTCAACTGGGTTAGGGGGCATGGCTGCTGTAAGAGCCCCAGGGCCAAGTGTCACCATAGGATCTAACATCCAACAGCTGAGGGGTCGTTTGGGTCACTACAGTGGTATGAGTAACCCTTGTCTGAGGTAACTCAAGCCTTAGTGCCAACAAATCATCCCCTGAAAACTCATCCTCTGACTGTCGCTGGTCAGAGGCAGGTGCGTGAGGAGCAATAATCTGCCCTGGAGGGACGACTCCTGTCACAGCTTTTAACAGTGTGCGATGAACCTGCTTGGTTTTGGTGTGGTCACTAGCAGGTGCAACAGTATAAACAGAGCCTCCCTCTTTCGGTGCTCTCAAAATTTTAAAGAAAACACGACCCCAAATGTCTCTGATCTTATGGCGCCCCCTTGCACTAAAATCTCATAACCAGACCAACTGACCTTCCTCCAGTGGAGCATCTCGGACATGCTGGTCATAGTTTCTTTTCCTGCGCTCGGCTGCAATCCTCAACCTCTCTCTGGCTGAAAGGGCTATCGTTAAACGGTTTTGGCGCTCCTGAATCCGTTCATGGACCTCTCCACCAACAGGTTCCTGAACTCGACCCAACAGAAAATCAACCGGGAGCATAGGTTCCTGACCAAACATAAGGAAGAAAGGGCATTCACCAGTTGCCTGATGGGGAGTAGTGTTGTATGAATACAATACTTGTGGCAGACAGGAGCTCCAATCCCGCTTACGAGACACAGGCAGGGTACACAGAAGGTTGTGAAGCGTCCGATTAAATCTCTCACACTGGCCATTACCAGCAGGGAGGTATGGCGTTGTGCAAGATTTTACAACACCATAAAGAGCACAGAGTTGCTGAACGAGAGAGCTCTCAAAAATACGGCCTTGATCAGAGTGGATATGAGCGGGAACACCAAACTTCGAGAACCATTCCGTTACCAACACCTGAGCCACTTAAGAGGCCCGTTGGTCACGGGCGGGAAGCCAGTGTGTATTTACTAAAGACGTCAGTCATGACGAGGACATTTTCCAGCCCATTGCTAGTGGGCTCAAGAACAGTGTAATCCATCGCTAAGATTTAATTTGGCCGTGAAGCCAACAAGTGGCCCAGATAGCTACTAGCAATGGGTTGGCTATTTTTCGCCGCCTGGCACCGCTCACATGCCTTTTAATCACTACTACTTTAAATGTTTAGGGCACATATCCAGTTAATAATGATAGATTAACTTGATTTAATATACAGCTATTAATTAAAGTAAAAAATCTTCAAACAGTTTAGTGGGGATTGGATCTAACTGACAGTTTGACGGTTTAGATGATGAAACAAGTGATGTTAACTCAGGGAGATCTATAGGGGAGAAACTGTCTAACTGTACACCTGGTGCTTCTAAAGCTCTTGTGCTAAAAGATGAGTCAGTGCCACAATGAGGGAGAAGATGATAATTTTTTTCTCCAATTGATGTTATTTTATTCACAAAAAAGTTCATAAAGTGGTCACTGCTCAGTGTTAAAGGTATAGATGGTTCAGTGGAGCTGTGGCTCTGTGTCAGCCTGGCTACAGTGCTGAAGCAGTGTTGTAACTTTATATTAAGTTGGGCACAGGAATCATGTTTTTCCTCAGCAGTTCATGTTTATTTGCATCATATAATCCAACATTTAGTTAGTAGTTACAAACATGTATCTATAGGCATAAGAAAATACAATCCAACAAAAATATTTCAATAGCAGAAAATAAACTTGGTACAAATGAAGTTTTGAAGCTAAATGTTTCCACAGAGTGGAACACTCATTGGTAGAGCACCCCTTATCATCCTCTCCCTCCTCAGACCGCAAATGACATCTTGTTTCAGAAATCCCCTTCTTCTACGATTCTTAAGTTGACCATTTCATCTCCGTTGGCTGGATCTTTGTAATTGTTTCCTCTCTGTTTTTTGCCTTTCTTGGATACACAGCAGAGGACCAATGTTATACACAGGACAACTGTGACCACCAACAGCATGCCCAGTAAAATACAAAAATCCAGAACATACACTAGCATCTTCTGGGGTAGACACTCAGCTTGTCCTGCATCATTGTTCGCTCGACAAAAGTACTCTCCTTCATCTTCTTTCCTGACCATAGTGAATGTCAGAGTTCCTGTTTGTGTGTCGAGAGTGTATGAAGAGGAGGAGAAATTTGGATTGGTATTTGGGTCGACAGGAATCTCCTCCTTGTTCTTGAACCACTGGTACTGTAAGTCTGGGAGGCCCTCATCCTCAAAACACGTCAGCTCAGCTAACTTTCCAGATTGCACCAATTTGGGGACAAAGCATTTTGGCACGTCATTAGTCCATAGTGAGGGAATGTCTGTCCTCAGCTCCACTGCTAACACACTGAAGAAGCAGTGAGTGGTGAGGAGAAGCAGGGGGTAAGCAAGACGTGCTCTAGCCATCTTGGAGTCAAGGCAATGCTCAATGTGCAAATGTAGAGAGCTGAGGAGATAAGTCTTGCAGATTTGTCTTTGGTGTTAATAAAAGTACATAGAAATAATCTTGATAAAAATAATTACTTATGTAAATATGAATACTTCTTGGCAGGCTGTTACTAAGAGCTGTAGTGCTGCCCTCAACAGTTCTTCATCACTGTTCAAACTTAAAAGTCATTTAAATGTTTTCCTTTAATGCTTTTATCCTTCATTCAGTATTTATCCTACTTGGTTTTTATTTTAATTATGTCTTAGATCACAAAGTCTTCTTGGTGGGTTTGTCCATGGTTTCCATGGTAGCCCCACCTGTGTTTGCCGAGAGTCCATTCCCACTTTGTCCCCTTTTCCAGGCTACCTATGTACTCAGTGGGTACTGAGGGCATGTGCTTGAAATGGACCCCACAATAAAACAACCTTAAACACACAAACAACCCTAACCCATTATAATAATAATTCCTGTTGTTCCCATACTCTCGTTGAAGGGGGATGGTTGGATGCAGAAACTGTTTTATTCAACATTGGCTCCAACAGAAAGCTATAGACTTAGAGTTGTGGATGAGGCTCTTAGGCCCCGTCCCAATACCTCCCCTAACCCTACATTTTGCGCATTCACGTGTAGGGTGGAGCAAGGGGAAATGCGAGTTTGCCCTAATAATCAACCCTCAAAATGTAGTGAGCTCTGATGCAGGTTTAAAAAGTGGAAGGTGAAATTATTTAGAAACACTGTGGCAGGTCTTAGGCGATTTCTGTTTTTTGACAATATTTCGCCTGCTTTGGAAAACACCCGCTCACAGGGCACAGATGAGGCAGGCGTACACAAGAATGCCACTGCTAACTTGTATAAATGGGGATAGACATATTTCTGTCTCTCCCAGTATTGAAGGGGGTCCTCCTGCCTTCCAATATTTGGCTCCATCATGTGGCGTTGGACCTCAATATTTGCGTCTGCTGTCACATTTTGCGTTTGTGTCTGCCTGACGCTGTCATCCAGGCGACGCCACAGGTTGTTACCTAAGAAATAGGAAGAGTTTTTTGTGAGTTTAACAGTTCACATAAATGCAACTCAAATGGAATAACAATAGTACCTTGGGAAACAGCCTCAACAGTTTGTGACGTTGATGGCTGTGGTGGTGGTGGTGGTAGTGGTGAGGAGGTGGTCCTCATTATGGAAGCAAATTTTGCTTTCAGTCTTTTTTCTGCTTCACCTGCTCTTGCAGGGCTGAGAAACCTGTGTCCCAAGGCACATAATGCTCATGGTTTGGATCCTATCCAGCTTCTCTCTCAAGAGCATCCTCAGCTTCTCAGCCAGAGAAAACCCAGTGGATGGTGGTTTTTCCATTTCGTCAGTGAGGCAATGATCCACAATAGCAAGCTAAGGTATGACCTCTGAGACAGACACCCTTTTTTCCTGAGAGAGCTCGGTGGTTGCCTCATTAAATTGTCCTAGGACAATCAGACACTCGGACATTATGCTATATTCCTCTGATGACATAGGTGAGATGTCTGTTGTGAGACTTGCCAAAGCAGCACCCACTGGCTCTCTTTACTCAAACAGTCTTTGCAGCATATTGTAAGTGATATTCCAGCGAGTTTCCATTTCCTGGATAATTTTGAGTTGAGGCTTCCCCAATTGTTCCTGCACCACTGCAAGCCTCTACTTACAAAATACAATTACAAATCATTCATTAAATTGTCAAGGCAGCAGAACTATAAACTTTAAAGAAATGGTAATAAAGCTACAGAACTTACCTTTGCAGTGGTACTGCTCCTGAAATATCCCACTATCTTCCTGGACTTGGCTCAGATGTCAGAGATCTCAGGGGTCTGTTCAAGGGCCTTCTTCACCACTAAGTTCAGGGTGTGAGCTACACATATGGCATGTTTGAGCCGTAGCTCCCTTGCACAAGCCCCCATATTGGCAGCCCCATCTGTTACAAAGCATGTAACTTTGTCTGTAATAGCCCATTCCCTCATGAGCGAGGCTTTCACTTCTGCAATATTTTCTGCAGTGTGCGCGGTGGGAAAATGTGGTACTCCCAAAACAACTGTATTTAATTTGCTGGATTCATTGACAAAATGGCAGGTGACAGCGTGATAGGCCTCTGTGTTGATAGAGGTCCACATATCTGATGTCAGACTCACAGCTGCTGCCTTCTCAATGCTGGCCTTAGCTTTCTCCTTCATCTCCTGGTACCTGGCCTCCAACATGGTTTTCAGGGCCTAAAGGAAAGAAAAAACATTTAGTTTAAATGTCTGAGGTGGCTGTGTAGCAGTGTGTATTGTGGCTGTCCTGTGACTGATGGACTCAGGTTTGATCCTCAGTCCTGCCTATCCACACTGTTAATGGTTTTATTCAGTAAAAGCACCATTTGTAATGCTTTTATTACCTTCTTAGTGGGGAGAACATAGCTAGGATTTAACGATTTAACAAATCTTTTAAATCCTTTGTCCTCCACAACACTAAATGGCTGGGTGTCCTCAATCACCATGCTAACCAGGTCTTCATCTATTTGAGATTTTTCTCCTGAGGAAAGAAAATAAAAACAAAGCACACATACAAATATTACACACATTATCTTACTACACTTGTACAATATTTTTATATCATTTACTTAAATTACTGCATGCTATATTATCATGGCATTATGATGGCTCACCTGGTTTTGTTCCACATTTGGTGTCATCCTTATTCTCACGCAAAGCTCTGTAGTGCCTAAGCATGGATGAGGTGTTGTTGCTATACCCCAGCTCCCTGGCACATAGCAAACACTTCACCTTGTACAAAAGCAAAGACAGCTGAAGCTTAGTTGCATTGCACAATCAATTTAAATTATGGCAAAAAATCTTCTGTAGAAATATTACTGTACCTACCTTGTTGGGAGAAATGAGATCAAAATGTTTCCACACAGGGGACATCCTCCTCTTCTTAGCAGGCTCCATTCTCTCCTGACTCTCTCCCCTCACTCTCCTAAATCTCCAAACTATCTCTAACTCTCTCCAAACTCTATCCAAACTCTATCCAAACTGTCTCCAACACCCACATTTTGAGTGGAGCCTGAGGGGTTAATATCGCTGTCACAACTCACGGCAAAAATCCGAACCACTTCCCGAAGCAATCACGTGGTATAGCCGGGCAGCGAGGCTTCAGACATCATCATTTTCAGCACCTCCCTAAATGAAGCAAGCCTCGATACGCGGATCGCGGAAATGCCCCCACCCCTACTCGGCACACGCTTCGAAGCCTCGATACGGAACTTCACATCACTACTAGTGATGGGCAAATGAAGCCCCGTGAATCACTGAGGCTTTCCAGCCCATTGCTTCACCAAAAGGTTCACTCATCGAGGCCTCAATGAAACAGTGAATACTGCCATCTGCTGGACAAATTAAATTACAGTCAATGCCATTGTACCACGACTTGAGCTGAAATGTATGATTTACTTATGTGTGCAGAAACAATAAACAATGGATATTTCTATAGTATGATCATGTGTAAGTATGTGGACAACAACACAGACATGGAGCTCTGTTCTTAATTAAAATACCAATTTCAACATTTCAAGAGTTTGTATTTTTATTCAAAAACACTAGTTTTTCCAATGTTTTTGGATTCAGGCGGTTCCTTTTTTTAGACAACACTTCTCCAGCCTTCGAAAAAACCCTCTCACATGGCACTGAAGACGCTGGCGAACATAACCAGGTTACTGCCAGTTTGTGAAGGTGTGGATACATGGCTTTATGTCCATGCCAATATACGAGTGGATCCTCATCCCTTGAAATATTCATCTCTGCCAAGTAACGATCCACTTCAATCACGGCATCTGCCACCACACTTGAGCTGCTCCCGCTGCTGTTTATGGCGTCATCCAACAGCCGCCAAAGTGCACCTAATAACAAAAAAGGGGTGTGGGGTGTCATGCACAATACCACTGTCATAATCAAGGATACAGATGGGGTTACTTACTATTGCCACCAGATTGAGCCACGCGAGTGTTTTGCAGCTGGTCTGGGGGGGCAGATGAGGCTTCATGCCTTATTACATTTGCACACTCATTTTTCAGCCGGTTCACTGCTTCTTGTCTCCTGGTTGCATTTTCGAATCCTAATTTTTTAAATCTTGGATCCAATAAAGTTGGCATTGTCAGGCCACCTGCTGACTCCAAAGAACTCATGTGGTCCCTCAGACGTCGAACAAGGTTGTCCCCCAGCTGCCTCGCAATGGTGGATGCATTCATTGTGTGCATCTTGTTTGTTATTGCATGATGCAACATCTTCATGAGAGGTATCACTTTTGAGGAGGATACCCTCTTCTCAGCAGAAACCTCAACTGTTGCTTGGTTGAATGGGGCGAGTACACTCAGAGTGTTGTTCACAGAGTCATACTCAGCTGCTGTAAGGGGGGTAATGTCTGTTTTCAGTGAGGCCAGGGCTGCCCCCACTGGCTCTCTTAGCTCATACAGCCGCTGCAACATAAGGAATGTGCTGTTCCAACGCGTGTCTACCTCTATTATCATTTTGTAGGGCTGCCTTCCCATCTGCTCCTGCACTTGGACCAGTCGCTCTTTCGCAGTAGTGCTTGTGCGGAAGAGGGTCACCAACCTCCTACATTTCTGCCTTAATTCATTTAGTCCTTCCACATCATCGAAGGACTTGCGAACAATAAGGTTTATTGTGTGAGCAATGCATATTGCATGCCTCACATTTAGCTGTCTCACACAAGCGTTCATGTTTGATGCGCCATCAGTGACAAGACACTTCACCTTATCTCTGATGCCCCACTCCTCCATGAGCTGTACATGCCCCGGTGCAAGGTTTTCTGCTGTATGGGCCTTTGGAAAATGTTGCACCCCAAGCAGAGTAGTGCAGAGCTGGTCTTCATCGTCAATGAAATGGCACGTCACTGCCAGGTAGGCGTCCATATTGATGGACGTCCACATGTCAGACGTGAGACTGACAGCCACAGCCTTCTGGACCTGCTCTCTGGCCTTCTCCTTGGCCTCCTGATATTTTATATCCACCATTGCTTTCAGAGCCTGAGGGTGAAAAGAAGAGCTGTTATGATGACCAACATAAAAATGACCACATTGGCTCTGTTCACACACCTTTCTACTGGGGAGAATATAGTTGGGATCCATTAGGTGCATGAGCTCCCTGAAGCCCACATCCTCCACAACGGAGAACGGCTGGGAGTCCTTGATGATCATGTTGACCACAGCCTCATCCACCATTGCTTTTCTGGAACCTGTAACAGTTATCAATTAACAGTGATGCTGGTGTGTTGTAGGAGCTGAACACGAGATTTTGACAACATGCAAAAACATATCTGATGGTACTTTGGCTTGTATCCGGCCTGTTGGCAGGCTGGGCATGCTCATGCAGTGCTCTGTAATGGCGAAGCATGGAGGAAGTGTTGTTGCTGTATGTTAGCTGTTTATCACACAGCAAGCACCTCACCTTTAAGGAAGTCATACATATTAGGACTGATAGTTCAGTGTATAGCGAGTATACAATATTCACTATTTTATGTATATCATTACACATACAAACCTTATTATGATCAGTCAACTCAAAATACTCCCATACAGGTGAGGACTTCCTCTTTCTTGCTGGCTCCATCTTTGTGAAAAGGAATTTGTGGCAAAACAAACAAAAATGGAACTGGCAGGAATGTTAATGCTCCTACAGTGCTTTGTAGTAAAATCACGCTTAACATATACATGCACCATCACATGAATAAATCATTCCCCAACACCAGTGTTTATTTTTTCAACTCATTTTATTAATGATACACAAAACAGTTGTACATATTTCACTTAAACATGTTATCTTTAAGAATGAGTAACACAACATTGCTGTCAAACTGTGGCTTCCCAGTGACGTCTTTACATACATGAGTCAAAGTAGAGTGTATGTGACTGAAGAAAGTGACAGAAGGTGCACATATATATACTCAGGAGTGACATTTACAAACATAATAACTGACATACACACAAACAAACACAAACCAGTGTAAAAGGAAAGAAAAATATATATCTCACATCAAAGCCCTACAGTGGGGGAAATGATCTACACTACTCCTTCTACTTCTCCTACTCTCCTGCTACTGCTACTCTTATTCTGACAAACTCTCTCCAACTCTCTCCAACTCTCACTAACTCTCTCCAACTCTCACTAACTCTCTCCAACTCTCACTAACTCTCTCTAACTCTCACTAACTCTCTCTAACTCTCGCTAACTCTCTCCAACTGTCTCCAACTCTCTCTAACTCTCACTTACTCTCTCCAACTCTTCTCACCATAAACGCCTACAACACCCACAGCGTGCCTCGAGGTTTGAAGCGTTTTATTGGGAAGTGATACGGTGAACGAACCAATGACGTGATCTGTCCAAACTGAGGCCTCATCGGTTACGTCATTTTTCCGGAAGCGATACAGGCCTCGAAGCGTGGCTTCATTCGACACGCCCACTTTTACTCGAGACAAGCCTCAATGCCTCAGTTCATTTGTCCCATCACTACCAATTGGTTCACTCCAGTGCAAAGCTTCTTGAAGCTTCATTTGTTCTAGTAGCCCATCTACTGGACGCAAAAATATCAGTTGGCATGAATTTGAAGTGTTTGTCATTTTGCTGAAAGCCTGTGAATAACAGCAAAATAAAGAAGTATGCAAAACATGTATATTGTAGTGATGGCAGTATACTGTGTATATATATATATACTGGCAGTATGGAAAATTATTATTTTACATACTATTATTATATTCTCTAACTCTATTTGGATAGGCCACGGCGTTATTGTAAGACGTTATTAACAAGACACAGTCTTGAAATTAAATATATAATATCCATTTTTTCACTTCAATACTAAGTAGTCAGCCAGTGAATCTTAAACCAAGCCATGCAATTGTTACATTTAAAAGTAAAATAAATCAACAAGGCGACCTTGAGTGTCATGAAATATAATGCATTATTATTATTATTATTATTACTACAATAAATAAAAAAGTCGTAGTGCCCCCTCATCTGCCTCATCTGCTGCAGACAAACTGCCCTTTTATTTCTGCGCACCACCCCTGCGATGTTCTCTTCTCCCTCTCCTGCGCTTCTGCATCTCCAAGCGGTCTCTCTTTATGGCGAGGATGGAGTACAGTCGCGATAAAGTGTAGGTGATCCGAGCAGATCGGAGTAAAACATGGTTACAGACTGTTAAGAGCAGAGCGCACTTTTCATCGTTTTTACTCCGTGGTCTCAGTATTTATGGAGAAGAAGCTTTAACGCTGTAATTAAGGGAAAAACAGATGAATCAGATGAGCTGATCTCTTGAGTTAACTGCTCAAACGAGAGAATGTTCTCTGGTGTGAAGTGATTGTCGCGGGGAGTTCATAATCTGCTCCGCACGCAGCCAAGTTTCACTTTTGCGCAGATACTTTCCAGCGTTTAACAGGTGCTGTTCCACAGTGAACTCGCTCCGTTTCGACCGCCGAATTATCGGTGCATCCCTAAATATAGCATCTTTATTGACAAGAACAATGTAACTGTAATAATGACGCACTCATAGTGTGACTTGGGTTTCAATCGGCACCTGGACAAGCGTGCACTGCGCCGATTACATGGGGAAGCATGCGCCCTTGTTCCGTACTTGGGGGGGCAAGTAAAGCCTGGCGGCCCGCACTGGGGGAAACTCTGTAAACTCTATCCAAACTGTCTCCAACCTCTCCATCAAACACCCAAATTATGAGTGGAGCCTGAAGGGTTTATATCGCTGTCACAACTCTCGGCAAAATCCGAACCACTTCCCGAAGCATGTGGTACAGCCAGGCAGCGAGGCTTCAGACGTCATCATTTTCAGCTCCTCCCTAAATGAAGCAAGCCTCGATACGCGCATCGCGGAAACGCCCCCACCTCTACCTGGCACACGCTTCGAAGCCTCGATACAGAACGCCACATCACTAGTATTTACCCTATTTGGTTTTTATTTTAATTCTCTCTCAGATCACAGTCTTCTTGCTTCGTTGCATTTAAAAAAAAAAATTATATTCAAGCTGACAATATGGGTCCCAAGTGGTTTGTCCATGGTTTCTATGGTAACCCCACCTGTGCTTGCCCAGAGTCCATTCCCACTTTGTCCCCTTTACAGGCTACTTATGTACTCAGTGGGTACTGAGGGCATGTGCTTGAAGTTCAATAACAGGTGGGGGGAGGATTATGGATGTGATTAAATGTTGATATTCACACAGCCAAGTTAAAGCATTACATTAGTCATTCTGCAGTATTAACTGTGTTCCAACTTCACATGTATACTTCCTATGTGTCTGTCACCTATAGGTTCCCTATACAACAGGTACACATAGGCTCTTGCTACATCTCCCCCCTTAGTTACTTGTCAGACTCTTAAAATAACTTATTTTGTTTTTACTGTAGCTGTAGATAAACTTGACCAGTATAACATTAACATAAACATATTGAACCTGAGCATTATACATTCAAGTCCCCAGCACGTGGGCTGTGGTGATAGAGGTAAGGTTAGCCACTTCTATATATAGTGCAAATAGTAGTCAACCACAAGGTACATGGCATTGGTTGCACAATTTTCCACTTTCTATTTGATCCGTTTGGTCAGACCTGGCCACCACATGGACTGCTGCGCTCTGGCAACACACTTTGTCATGCCCTGGTGACTTTCATGTATTTTATTGATCATGTCCTCTACAACAAGCAGGTCCTACTGCCAGTACAGCTGCAGTTGTGGTGGAAGAGGATTTCTGCTCAGAGGCCAACCTGTTTGCACAATGCCTTTCAGTCTTTTGCAGACATCATCTGCATCTTGTGCTGTTCTGATCTGCACCAACCTCTGCTCTGACGCTGGGAAGTGCTCCATTATTAGGTTGATGGAGACAAACACATCTTCTTCCAGCTGTCTGTCCTCTGATACCGCTGTGATCAATTCCTTCCCCGGCACATGTGGAATTTCTGTGAAGCACTTTGGTTGCGGCTCAGCCGCTTGTAAATGTGGGTTATAAATAAATTTGACTTGACTTGACTTGATCACTCAGCCAATGATATCACAGTTTATTACTTCAAGAACTCCAAGCAATACCTACAGCTTTAATCATCAGAGCAGAGAGCCATCTCCAACTCAACCCTCTCAGATCTGGTAATTGACTGCAACCTGCCATTATCCATAATTGAACACCCAAGCTTTCAGCTCTTTTTGACTGTAGTGGACAGCGGGTACGCCCCTGTGAGTCGCAGGACAATAACCACGAAGCTGCATGAGGTAGTGGCTGAGTGACGGATGAAGCTAAAATCAGACCTAGGAAATGCAGATAGTGTGTCGGTGACTGTAGACATATGGTCAGACGGACAGATTTTGTTGCCCAAATAAAATAATCTCAGTTTTATTTTTGTTCATGGAGAGAAAGTTCACCTTCATCCAATATTGAATGTCATTGAGACAGTCTAATAAGACCTGGAAAGAGGCTTGGTCATTTGTTTTTAAGGGCATAACAATTTGTACGTCATCTGCAAAGCAATGAAATGAGACATTTTTCTTTCTAAATATGGATCCCAATGGCACCATATATATTGAAAAGAGGAGGGGGCCCAAAATAGAGCCCTGAGGCACCCCACAGCTCAGGGGGGAAGTGGCCGAAGTATACTGACCCAGTTGGACAGAGAAGCTTCTGTCAGAGAGATATGATTGAAACCACTTAAGAACAGTACCCTTAATGCCCACACAGGTGTTTAAGTGAGACAGGAGGATGTTGTGGTCCACTGTGTCAAAGGCACCTGTCAGATCCAGAAGGACCAGGACAGTAGCCTGACGAGCCAGACCCACATCAAGATGTAGGGTCTGGGAACTCTCCATAGGCAGGGCTCAATAGGAGGGGTGGGATAAACGCTTGTCTTTTAAATTCCCTCTCCACACAATAGGATAGCGCTACAACCAATCAGAGCAACGAAGGAGGTGACGAAGTCAGAGCGACGGAAATGAGGTGTAGGAGTGCTCTGTGTTTATGTGCTGTTGTGAAGTTTGGTGAAGACATGCCGTAATCAAATGTTGTAATGGAGATCAACGACTGTTGCCGTTTTTGTGAAAGGAATTTGAGGATTTCGGGCGTCATTGCACATTCAACAAACATCTTTCAAAGACAGAAGAAAAAAGAAACTGTTGCCGAGAGATTACAACATGTTGGAGTGGCGATAGGTGACACACCGGCAAAGTCGAAACGACTTTGTCAGCGCTGTCTCACCGTTTTATCGAGACTAGAGTGTGACTTGCCGGTGTACTGGAAATGGGTGGAGGACGAAAAGGACGTGGAAGCCTAAGGTTGTGCGGATAAAAGAGACCGTGAGCCTACCCCGTCGAAGACTCCAAGGGACCTGAAAAAGTTCCGCCCTAGCCCTGCAAGTCCTGGAGGAGCTACAGTTCGACATAGCATCACCGCGGTATGTTAGCTGTATTGTTACATATATTGTAATATCACATGACAGTGTACAATAGCCTGGTTTTCATTACAGGCATGTTTCCAACTAGTTTTGCCGGCTGCAACATCATTTGATAAAATGGTTTACTTGTACTACCCCTGTTTTCATACGCTCTAACCTAAGCTGTTGATGTCGTCATAACTTTAAGCCCGCCTACCGCGATGTGATTGGGCCGTCCGTTTCTCGATTTCTCAGCAAACTAAGCTCAATGGAGCGTAGCTAGACTGCCCCACCAGCCAAATTACATTTGCTGCCGCTAGGGGCGTCTAGATTTCTAGGCTACCAGGACAGCATAGTTCCCAGAGTCCACTGATAAAAGGTCATTTAAAATCCTTAAAAGTGTTGTTTCAGTAAGGAGAGCTTGGAGATAGGCCTAAAGTTGGATAAGACAGTGATTGTGTTTTTTGATGAGGGGCTGGACCAAAGCATGTTTAATTGCAGCTGGGACACATCCAGACATCAAATATGAATTTATCAGATCGGTAATATAGGTGCCCAATAGTATTGAAAACATCCTTAAAAGACGGGGTGGGATGTTGTCAAGAGAACAGAGAAGGTCTGAGGTGCTGGACAATATCAGTTAAAGCTGAAAGACACACTTGCTCAAATTATGTCAAAAACAGCAGGGCAAACAGTAGAGACGGCAGGATCCAATGCAGACAGTGAAAGAGAGGACCTAATCTCGGAGATCTTGCCAATAAAAAACCTAAGAAAATCTTCACACAGTTTAAGTGAAGGAACAACACCATTGTGGTCACAGGGGTTTAAAAGAGTAGTTAAAGTATTGAACAGGAACTGAGGTTTATGACACAAGATTGGAGAAACACTGACTTTTGGCAGCTTTAACAGCTTTCTGATACTGCAATAGACTGTTATTTAAAATGTTCAAAGAAACATGTAGATGATCTTTCTTCCACTTCCTCTCAGTGCGTCTACATACACGTCTTAAAGTGCGAGTGGCTCTGTTACTGGCTTAGGACGTTTACACCTAAAACGAGCCACCAAATCTAATATGTCAATGCAAGTACGATTAAAAGTGTCTAAAAACTCATCAGGAGTAAGAATACCATAATGATCCTGAGTATGTAGCACGGAGTGATCAAATGCCACAGAAAACTCAGAAGCAGTTGAAGGGTTGTGCGCACACAGCGGTTTGTGGCACACCGTTTCACATAGGAGGGAGGCAGTGTAATATTAGGGTGCTTTCACACCACTAGTTTGATTATTTGATCCGCACCAGGCCATTTTTGGAAAAATATCCAATTTGAGAATGAGTCGCGGCTGCGTCTGGAGAACAATCTGCTGATGCACTGGAGTCGGCGAAGACGTAAGGCGCGTCATATCAGGCAGAGGAGACGCGCTATTTTCATGAATGTGGTCGTGCTAACTATGAGACGAAGATTGCTCCAAAGACCTACAAGGTAGGCTATGTCCATGGCATTTACTGCAGAATATGGTTTGGACCTGAGTTCGCGTTCTCACCAGAGGGACCGCACCAGAGTCTGACATTTGGTGCGGAGTCAAGCGGACCGAGAGCACCTCTTTTTGGCGGTCTCGGTCTGCTTGATTTGGTGCGGACCCGAGTGCGATTGATGCTTTCACACCAACGCAAACCACACAAACTAGTTTTTGGTTCGAATGGATCGTTTGGTGCGCACCAACTGCTGTTGGTGTGAAAGCGCCCTTAAATAAAAGAGCAAGGTGATCGGATATACCACTTGTGTCACAAATCTCACTGACATTTAATTGGCTTATGAGATAGGTGAAGAAGTCTCTGGAGTCAGTGATGAGTCAAGTTGGAATAATTTATTGAAGACAGCCCAGTTCCGAGAAGAACAGAGGCAACATCAGGCATGAGCACTCTCAGACGTCTGCAAAATGGCAGGCGAGAACCCAAATGCACAACACACCAGACAGAGACAGAGCAGTTCAGATGTAACAGGCAGTATTTATTCGGAAGGCAGAGTTCAAACCAGAAAATCAGTCCACGAAGCAAACAAATCTGATAAGGGGCAGGCAAAACAGGAAGGTCCACAAGCTCAGGCAATATCAAGCACAGAGAAAACAACACTGGACTACTAGGATGAGACTAGACAATCTGGCAGAGGGGAAGTGGCTGGTATATATGGGAGCAGAGTGATTAGCTGATCAGGAACAGGTGTGTGAAAGGGGGTGGAGCAGATCAGGTGACTGGGAGTGACAGAAGGAGGAAGTGACAGGGTCTGAAATGACATGAGAGTTAGTGATCATGATTAAACAGACAATGAAATGTTATTATTCAGGTTGAAACTGTGACAAGCACAGCTGGACACTACCACAGACTCTGCAGAGCAGGTTGCCCATGCTGATACACATAGTAATCTGTCTAAAGACCTTACCATGTGTCATCAGAACCCAACACCAACACCCAATCCGCGGGATTTTCTGACATTAGTGTTCAAAGCTCAACGGTTCGTTGGATGTATATCAAACCAACATATTCCTTCACAATTCTACATTGTAACGTGCTTATTTGCGAAAATATATTACAACAAAAATTATCCTCGGCAGATGTGGCCGCCATCTTTGTTGAAAAATATCAGCTGGCTTGCTGGATCCGCAAAGCATCATGGGTAATTTCATCTTCCACTTCTTTTTAAGCCCGCATCAGAGCTCACTACATTTTGAGGGTTGATTATTAGGGCAAACTCGCATTTCCCCTTGCTCCACCCTACACGCGAACATGCAAAATGTAGGGTTAGGGGAGGTATTGGGACGGGGCCTAAGAGCCTCGTCCACAACTCTAAGTCTATAGCTTTCTGTTGGAGCCAATGTTGAATAAAACAGTTTCTGCGCCAACCATCCCCCTTCAACGAGAGTATGGGAACAACAGGAATTATTATTATAATGGTTTAGGGTTGTTTGTGTGTTTAAGGTTGTTTTATTTTGGGGTCCATTTCAAGCACATGCCCTCAGTACCCACTGAGTACATAGGTAGCCTGGAAAGGGGACAAAGTGGGAATGGACTCTCGGCAAACACAGGTGGGGCTACCATGGAAACCATGGACAAACCCACTTGGGACCCATATTGTCAGCTTGAATATAAAAAAATAAAAAGCAACAAACCAAGAAGACTGTGATCTAAGACAGAATTAAAATAAAAACCAAATAGGATAAATACTGAATGAAGGATAAAAGCATTAAAGGAAAACATGTAAATGACTTTTAAGTTTGAACAGTGATGAAGAACTGTTGAGGGCAGCACTACAGCTCTAAGTAACAACAGCCTGCCAAGAAGTATTCATATTTACATACGTAATTATTTTTATCAAGACTATTTCTATGTACTTTTATTAACACCAAAGACAAATCTGCAAGACTTATCTCCTCAGCTCTCTACTTTTGCACATTGAGCATTGCCTTGACTCCAAGATGGCAAAAGCACATCTTGCTTACCCCCTGCTTCTCCTCACCACTCACTGTTTCCTCAGTGTGTTAGCAGTGGAGCTGAGGACAGACATTCCCTCACTATGGACTAATGACGTGCCAAAATGCTTTGTCCCCAAATTGGTGCAATCTGGAAAGCCAGCTGAGCTAACGTGTTTTGAGGATGAGGGCCTCCCAGACTTACAGTACCAGTGGTTCAAGAACAAGGAGGAGATTCCTGTCGACCCAAATACCAATCCAAATTTCTCCTACTCTTCATACACTCTCGACACACAAACAGGAACTCTGACATTCACTATGGTCAGGAAAGAAGATGCAGGAGAGTACTTTTGTCGAGTGAAAAATGATGCAGGACAAGCTGAGTGTCTACCCCAGAAGATGCTAGTGTATGTTCTGGATTTTTGTATTTTACTGGGCATGCTGTTGGTGGTCACAGTCGTCCTGTGTATAACATTGGTCCTCTGCTGTGTATCCAAGAAAGGCAAAAAACAGAGAGGAAACAATTAAAAAGATCCAGCCAACGGAGATGAAATGGTCAACTTAAGAATCGTAGATGAAGGGGATTTCTGAAACAAGATGTCATTTGCGGTCTGAGGAGGGAGAGGACGATAAGGGGTGCTGTACCAATGATTGTTCCACTCTGTGGAAACACAGCTGTAGTTCTCACCAACACTTAACAATTAGTTTTCAATACCAGTGAATGTGTCACTCCATCATTACTCATTTCTACTGTCAACCATTAGCTTCAAAACTTCATTTGTACCATGTTTATTTTCTACTATTGAAATATTTTTGTTGGATTGCATTTTCTTTTGCCTATAGATACATGTTTGTAACTACTAACTAAATGTTGGATTATACAATGCAAATAAACATGAACTGTTGAGGAAAAACATGATTCCAGTGCCCGACTTAATATAAAGTTACAACACTGCTTCAACACTGTAGCCAGGCTGACACAGAGCCACAGCTCCACGGAACCATCTATTCCTTTAACACTGAGCAGTGACCACTTAATGAACTTTTTTGTGAATAAAATAACATCAATTGGAGAAAAAAATTATCATCTTCTCGATCATTGTGGCACTGACTCATCTTTTATCACAGGAGCTTTAGAAACACCAGGGCCCTTATTTATCAAGCATCTTAGAATTACTCCTAAGAACCCTGCTAAGAGTTGACTTATGAGTAAAAAAATTATTCGCTGAAAGCTGCTCTTTAAAAGTTAGTTATCAAGCGTCTTACTCACACTTTCAGTGAAGTGTAGGACTGAATCTTAAGTGTCACTCTCAGAGCTGAATTACGACAGTACTGTGTGCCGTAAACTGAATTTTGGGTTACGTCACTTCCATGTCCATAGAAATGACAAATCACGGATGGGAATCCCTTGTCTAAGAAATAGAAACATCTTAGATATATTGAAATGGACAATGGGAGTGTATATTTAGACATTAACCCAGAAAATAATACAAAACATATTGGAAATGAATACAAAAAATAAATGTTTCAGTTTCTTTCCAATTTCATTAATTAGGCAACTGAAACGGCTGTGTGTGGCTCAATCAACTTTCTTAAGTTCCAAACGCTTAAAAGCTATTCATCAACTTTCTTAAGTCTAAGAATCACTCCTACTCTCCCAGATAATTAAGAGACCTCCAGAGGTCTCCTAAGTGGTTAGGAGTTGACAGCAGGTGATGGCACTGAGGTGAGAGAGATGTGGCCGAACGTTCCGGGAGCGGAAGGATGTCCTGGGTTTGTTTGACGACGAGCAGCTGATCAAACGCTATCGTTTTGACAGAGTGGGTATTATTTTTGTGACAGATTTGATAAGGGATGTCATCTCATCAGCTTCATCACGCAGCAGAGCTTTCACGGCAGAACTTAAGGTCATCACAATGCTTCGCTAGCTCGCCACTGGGAAAATGCAACAGTGTAATGCTGTTGATTTGTTCAGCAGAAGCAAACTGCATTCATGCAGGTAGCTGGCTTCCCTGGAGTGGTCGGTGCAATCGATGGCACACGTGATGATAATCGCTCCAAGTGTGGACGAGAGTGCGTTTGTAAACAGAAAGAGGTACCACAGCATCAACACTGAAGTAGTGTTCGATGCAGATTATAACATCTCGGTGGTACCGAAGTGGCCTGGGTCCACCCACGACGCACGGAGACTAAATGAAAGTGGCCTGAAGCAGCTTTTTGAGAGGCACATTGTGCCACCTGGGTGTCACCTAATTGGGGATAAAGGATATCCTTTACCCCTTTTCAGGTACCACAGACACAAGCCCAAATTAACTATAATAGGTAAGCCCAACGCAATGCCTAATTGTTTTGAATTAAAACATTTTTTTACATTATATATTGTTGCGTGTGGCCATGACATCACTCACTCACTCACTCACTCAGACAGTCCTTTAATCGCTGTGCTGTGCCTAAACCTGCATGTCCTTTCTTACCTCATCAGGCTGGCTCACTCAGGCTGACACACCTGCAGCAGATCCAGAATCGTTGCCACCAAATTACCAGCCTGCTATATAAGCCAGCAGCTCAGTTGCTCACGAGTCTCAGACTCAGCAATACCTTAGTCCCACAGTATGATTTGTTAAATACTTTTTCTGTTTAGTAATCTTTGATTTAGTTGTCATTTTCCTTTGGCTTGGAGATGGCCGGTAGTCTTACTTTTCGCTTAGCTTTAGTTCATAATTTGGTTTTGTCAGGGAGGGAGGGGGAACCAGCTTCGACGTCCCTATAGGGGGTGGCCTGGGACCCCCTCCATTTTGCTGAGTTTGGCTGGCATCTCCAGGTCCTTTTGGTTTGATGATTCTTTATTTGATAAGGTATTTATAGTTTTCGTAGATGTTCATTTCCCTGTGGAAAAAGGATGTATAAATAAAACATGTTAAAATGTTCAATTTTCTGGTGTCCTTCTTTTATGTTGAGGTCTCCAATTTGAGCCATTGATTTATTTATTTAATTGTTTGGAGACCGTAACAATATGGTTTGATGGGAGGGTTTACTCTTGTCACAGGGCACACAAAATCACAAGAAGTGTGGTGGAGAGAGGGATTGGCCAGTGGAAACGCAGATTCCATGTGCTGCATGTAGAAATATGGCACACTCCAGACAGAGTGTGTCGTATCATTATGGCATGTGCAATACTGCACAACATTTGTAAACAGCGCAATGTCCCACTCCCACCAGCAGACGATGATGAAGATGAGGGAGGAGATGGAGACACGAGCGTCCCTGGCAACATCCATCCATGTGATGGGGCAGCCTTTAGACAACACTTTGCTAACCTCCACTTCGGGTAAGAACAATAAATCATCGACACACAGTGGCTTTTTATCAATTAGTTTTATTGGTCACTCATTATCCTTTATTTTTTTAAAGCCAAGCTGTAGTACTCCTCTTGGAACCGCAGCACTTTAATATGCAGCTTAATTTTTTGTCTCCGCAGTGCCTGCAGATCATCCGTCTCCTCTGCTGGGCCGCAATCACTCACCTCGGCCTCAAAAACAAACCCAAGAGACTGCATGCTCAAGATGTGATAAAACTTAAATTTATTTCACCTTTTTTTTCCTTTTCACCGACCACTCGACCGATACCCGCTGCCTCACATAAACTGCTTGGGCCTGGCTGCCCTGCCTCAAAAGCATGGGGAGAGTGCGCGTCGGGGACACAGGAGACTCTCTAAATGCATCTTGATCCAAACTGAAAAATAAAGAATATGACTGAAATATCAGATAATGTTGTATTGTTATGGTTATGACTTGAACACACACAACCTGGCAAATATCCAACAACAATTACGTATCTATCATCAAAACGCACCGAGGCTGCAGCACAATATCCCTGTAGAGTGGTAACGAATAATTTGTGAACTCACCCTTTAAAAAGCAACTCAAGCTTCATCGCAGCTGGATCCTGGCCGCTGTCCAACCCAGAGATGCTGGGATTATCTTCTCCAAGTATGCGCTGCACAACTTCTGGAACTGCGCGCAAGTCTTTGCCAGGTGGTCCTCCGCCTGCATAAGAGTTGCATGCAAAAACATTGAAAAGAAGCACTACATACCAGTGCGCATGGAGCAGGCCTTGAAAGCTACGATTTCACTACTGCTTTTTGATAAAACATTAAACCATTTTTTCTCACAGTCAGCTGGTGACCAATGGCAGAATGCTTGAGAAGCGTGTAATTGACTCACTATGTCTTTCCATGCCTGTTTTTTATCATGACTGGTGAGTGTTGGGCTGAACTTGCCTTTAATGATGTGCTTCCTTTCCTCGACTAATTCCACTAATAATAACAGTGTCTCCTCCTCTCGCCAGTTGGGTTTTCTTTTCGATTCCATGTTGATTTCTGCATGTGGCTGCAGTAGGGTAGTATATATTGAGCCACACACAGCTGTTTCAAATAAGTTGCCTAATTAATGAAATTGGAAAGAAACTGAAACATTTTTCTTTTTTATTCATTTTCAATATATTTTGTATTATTTTGTGGGTTAATGTCTAAATATACACTCCCATTGTCCATTTCAATATATCTAAGATGTTTCTTTTTTCTTAGACAAGGGATTCCCATCCGTGATTTGTCATTTCTATGGACACGGAAGTGACGTCACCTAAAATTCAGTTTACGGCACACAGTACTGTCGTAATTCAGCTCTGAGAGTGACACTTGGTTTCTATATGGTGAATTTTAGTGTATTATTGGGTTATAAGCTGGTAATAAGCAGGTAGCTACTGCTCCTGACCTTACCATCAGAACCCTTGCCGACACAAACTGTCTCAGGAATGATCTGCTCTCAGCTCCACAGTTACAGTTGTGCTTATAAATGTACATACCCTGACAGAATGTATGATTTATTGGCCATTTGTCATAGAATATGAATAAAAAGACAAAAACTTGTCTTTCACTCATGGTTAGTGGTTGGCTGAAGCCATTTATTGTCAAACAACTGTGTTTACTCTTTTTAAATCACAATGAATACAGAAACTACCCAAATGACCCTGATCAATAGTTTACAGGTGATTTGGCCTGATAACATGCACACAACTTGACACAAACGGGTTTGAATGACTATTAAAGATTACCATCTTCAGGAAAGGGATATAAGAAATATCAAAGGAATTGAGAAGTGGAAAATGAGGGGTTCTGTTGAAACCAAACCACAGTCAGGTAGACCAACTATAATTTCAACCACACCTGCCAGGGAAATTGTTTGTGATACAAATAAAAGCCCACAAATAACTTCAGGTGAAATACAGGACTCTCAAGATGCACAATAAGGAGGCACTTTAACAAAGATGGGCTGAATGGTCGAGTTGCCAGAGCAAAGCCATTACTATGCACATGCCACAAAGGACAAGCCTCAAACCTTCTAGCACAAAGTCATTTGGAGTGATGACGGTCCGCGGCCCGGTACCAAGCGGCCAGCGGTACCGGTCCGTGGGTCGATAGAGAGGAAGAATAAATAACTTACATTATTTCCGTTTATGTTTTATTTTGAAAAATTACCGGATTTTCTCTGTTACATCTGTCTATGACTCACTCTTGACGCATGTCAAGATGCTTGTCTCGGTCATGTGATACATTAACGCTAATATTAAACCCACAAGCTAGCAAAATGAGTGAAAAACAGACGTCGTTGGAAAGTTTCTTTGCAAAGGGGAAAAGGCCCAGTGAGGAGACAGAAGAAGAGCCTATGACCACTAAGAAAAAGAAAGCTGCATTTAACAGACAATACCATGAGACCTACTTAAAATATGGATTTATCATGACAGGTGATTCCCACGCACCAAGCCCGCTCTGCATAATATGCGGCGACCGGCTCTCCAATGAGGCAATGAAGCCTTCAAAACTGCTTCGCCACTTGGCGAACAAGCACCCTGCATTAAAAAACAAGCCTTTGGAGTATTTTGAAAGAAAAAAGCGGAAAAAAGACGGACAGAAGCAATTACTGAGGGCCTCCACATCAACAAATGCAAGTGCACTGAGAGCATCATACTTGGTGGCTAACCATATTGCTAAGGCTAATAAGCCATTCACTATTGGTGAAGGATTGATCCTTCCCGTAACTAAAGACATTTGCCGTGAACTTTTCGGAGAGGCTGCGGTTAAAAAGATAGTACAGGTGCCTCTGTCGGCAAGCACCGTCACTCGGCGCATTGAGGAAATAGCAGAGGACATTGAGACACAGTTGTTGGAGATGATTAATACATCACCGTGGTACGCACTGCAGGTTGACGAGTCTACTGATGTGGACAACAAGGCAATATTACTTGTGTATGTGCGATACCTTTATCAGGAGGATGTGCATGAGGATATGTTGTGTGCACTATCGTTGACAACCAAAACCACAGCCGCAGAACTATTCAAGTCACTGGATGCTTATATATCAGGAAAATTTAAATGGTCTTTTTGTGTCGGCATATGCACAGACGGAGCTGCTGTCATGACTGGACGGCTGTCTGGTTTAACTGCTCGGATTAAGGAGGTTGCACCTGAATGTGAATCTACACATTGTGTCATTCACAGAGAAATGCTGGCTTGCCGAAGAATTCCACCGGAACTTAACAGCGTATTGAATGATGTGGTTAAAGTTATTAACCACATCAAAGCACACGCCCTTAACTCGCGCCTATTCGAGCAACTTTGTGAGGAAATGAACGCGGAGCACAGACGCCTTCTCTTACACACAGAGATAAGATGGTTATCCCGAGGGAGATCGCTGGACAGAGTGTTTGAACTACGAGAGCCGCTGCAGAGATTTCTCTCAGAAAAGAAGTCACCGCTGGCAGCACATTTCAGTGACAAGGAGTGGGTCACAAAACTCGCTTACTTGTGCGGCTTATTCAGCCTGCTCAATGAACTCAACCTGTCCCTTCAGGGGAAAATGACAACTGTCTTCAAGTTGGCAGATAAAGTAGCTGCATTTAAAGCCAAACTTGATTTGTGGAGACGACGTGTAAACAGAGGCATATTTGACATGTTTCAAACATTGGCGGGGATTTTGGAAGAGACTCAGCTAGAGCAGTCATTGTCCCAGCTGGTGCATGATCACCGGTCTTTGCTTTTAAAAGAGTTTGAGCGCTACTTCCCAGCCACAAAAGACCCACGAACTGACAAGGAATGGATCCACGACCCATTTGTCAATAAACCAGGCGAATCCAGCATGTCTGTGCAAGAAGAAGATCAGTTGCTGGAGATCACAAATGACGGCGGCCTTAAAAGTATGTTCGAGATATCAACTCTGCCGGTATTCTGGATAAAAGTCATGGCAGAATACCCTGAGATTGCCACAACAGCACTGAAAACCCTGTTGCCATTTCCATCATCATATCTGTGTGAAGCGGGGTTTTCTGCAGTCACAGCAACCAAAACAAAATTACAGAGTAGACTAGACATAGGCAACACACTTCGGGTGTCATTGTCTCCCATTACCCCTAGATGGGACCGTCTCGTTGCAGAGAAACAAGCTCAGGGCTCTCATTGATTTGGCGTTATGCTGAGTTGTATTTTTCATTTACTTTATATTTGTTTTGTGGTGTATCTTATTTTGAATTCATATAGCGATCAGAGCGTTCGGGGGCAGAGAGGAAGTTACTCTTGTTATGTTGTTGCCGCATGTCAGGAGGACGCTGCTAATAAAGTTACACACAAGTACACAGTGGATTCACGTTTATTATTATATTTACAAAAAACCACAGTTGTTGGTCATATCATTTATTTTGTTGTATTTATCCGCCACACCTTAAAGGCCGGTCCATGAAAATATTGTCTGACATTAAACCAGTCCGTGGCGCAAAAAAGGTTGGGGACCACTGATCTAAACCATCAAACTGTCAGTTAGATCCAATCCCCACTAAACTGTTTGAAGATATGTTTCCTTTAATTAATAGCGCTATATTAAATCAAGTTAATCTATCCTTATTAACTGGATATGTGCCCCAAACATTTAAAGTAGCAGTGATTAAAACCCTCCATAAAAAAAATGACCCTTGACCCAGATGTTTTAGCTAATTACAGACCTATATCTAATCTTCCCTTCATTTCTAAAATCTTAGAAAAGGCAGTTGCCAATCAATTATGTGAATATTTGCACATTAATGGCTTGTTTGAAGATTTTCATTACATCTGTGTTTAATGCTCAGGTTCAATAAGTTTATGTTAATGTACAGTAAAAACAAAAGAAGACCTTTTAAGAGTCTGACAAGTAACTAAAGGGTGGAGATGTAGTGAGAGCATAATTGACCTATTCACCTATACGGTGACGGACACACAGGAAGTATACATGTGAAGTTGGAACACAGTTAATAGTGCAGAATGACTAATGTAACGCTTTAACTTGGCTGTGTGAATAATATGAACATTTAATCACATCCATAATCCTCCCCCCACCTACTGTCAAACTTCAAGCACATGCCCTCAGTACCCACTGAGTACATAGGTAGCCTGTAAAGGGGACAAAGTGGAAATGGACTCTGGGCAAACACAGGTGGGGTTACCATAGAAACCATGGACAAACCCACTTGGGACCCATATTGTCAGCTTGAATATATAAAAAAAATGCAACGAAGCAGGAAGACTGTGATCTAAGAGAGAATTAAAATAAAAACAAAATAGGGTTAATACTGAATCATCAGTAAATAAAAGATAAAAGCATTAAAGGAAAAAAGTTGAATGACTTTTAAGTTTGAACAGTGATGAAGAACTGTTGAGGGCAGCACTACAGCTCTTAGTAACAGTCTGCCAAGAAGTATTCATATTTACATATGTAGGTATTTTTATCAAGATTATTTCTATGTACTTTTATTAACACCAAAGACAAATCTGCAAGACTTATCTCCTCAGCTCTCTACTTTTGCACATTGAGCATTGCCTTGACTCCAAGATGGCAAAAGCACGTCTTGCTTACCCCCTGCTTCTCCTCACCACTCACTGCTTCTTCAGTGTGTTAGCAGTGGAGCTGAGGACAGACATTCCCTCACTATGGACTAATGACGTGCCAAAATGCTTTGTCCCCAAATTGGTGCAATCTGGAAAGCCAGCTGAGCTGACGTGTTTTGAGGATGAGGGCCTCCCAGACTCACAGTACCAGTGGTTCAAGAACAAGGAGGAGATTCCTGTCGACCCAAATACCAATCCAAATTTCTCCTCCTCTTCATACACTCTCGACACACAAACAGGAACTCTGACATTCACTATGGTCAGGAAAGAAGATGCAGGAGAGTACTTTTGTCGAGCGAACAATGATGCAGGACAAGCTGAGTGTCTACCCCAGAAGATGCTAGTGTATGTTCTGGATTTTTGTATTTTACTGGGCATGCTGTTGGTGGTCACAGTCGTCCTGTGTATAACATTGGTCCTCTGCTGTGTATCCAAGAAAGGCAAAAAACGGAGAGGAAACAATTGCAAAGATCCAGCCAACAGAGATGAAATGGTCAACTTAAGAATCGTAGATGAAGGGGATTTCTGAAACAAGATGTCATTTGCGGTCTGAGGAGGGAGAGGACGATAAGGGATGCTGTACCAATGATTGTTCCACTCTGTGGAAACACAGCTGTAGTTCTCACCAACACTTAACAAAACAACCATTAACTTCAAAACTTCAATTCGTACCATGTTTATTTTCTACTATTGAAATATTTTTGTTGGACTGTACTTTCTCATGCCTATAGCTACATGTTTTGTAACTACTAACTAAATGTTGGATTATATGATGCAAATAAACATGAACTGTTGAGGAAAAACATGATTCCAGTGCTCGTCTTTGATGAGACCTCTTTGGCCTTCAGCCAGTATTTGATGACTTCATAGGCCTCATATGTCTCCACGCTCAGGCTGGAAGATTTAGACTGCATTATGTTGGCCATCATGCTAAAGGATGACTCCACTTGAGGGCCATGAAAGGAGCATAATGCAGAGAAGGCCATCTTGGTAAGGCTTGGGTACCTCACTGTTTTTCCCACAGCATTCCACCACAGATCCACTCTTGTGCCCTCAGTGTCACTTGCATATCTAAGATAAGAAACAACATGGTACATTTTCATTTTGCATACAGAAAGTAAACATTTTCCAGCCACATACATTCTATGGTTGTATCTCAAATGGAATCTTTTTTTTATAGCATCATATGCGTGAATGGCATCTTCTGACAATTCCACACACCTGTATATTTCATTGTGAAAACCAGCTTTCTCCTCTTCTGTAAGCTTCACAGCCGGAAACATGGCCAGCAGTTTCTTCAGGTGAGGAATGATGTGTTGGCTTCCTCGGGCATTCGGGTCCAAGCAAGACAAGGTTCTCAGAACTGGGATGTCCAGAGGCAGTTTTGCTTGCAGATCAATGGCACATCTGGTGTAGGCTTTGGTGACCTGTTATAATGAAGACCAATGCATTAAAACAAAGACCAAATTTTTTTAGCATGGGAAGAAGAGACATATAAAAGTGTAGCTCGAGTAGTGTTCTCTTCTCCTCGAAAAACACCTGCCAAAGCATAGAACAGCCTAAGTTTAAAACAATTACTTTAATAGTTGCAATTAGCAACTAGCAGAAATAATGACAATAAGTATATTTATCATATTTAGTAACCAAGTCTTCGAGCTTTGCCCCTAATGCACAATTTAAGAGTTGAGGATTGTGTGCGGTTTCTCACCTTTTTCTAAATCCTAGCTCTTCTCATCTTCCCATCATTTGTGAAGTTGACCTGATTTGCAACTCCTTCCACAACTCCTTTATGAGGGTCCTGTCTGCTTCTTGTACCCCATGCTTTACAAGAATGCCATCGACCACCTCTTGGTATGTTCCCCTATCTTCATTGCCCAGGAAGGCAAAGTAAAAGACAACAAATGCATTCCACATGTGTAATGTGTCAAGGGCAACATCCAGCACTGACAGCCATCTGTGTGCGATATATCACTTAGGCCATGAGGCATAGATTCCAAGGATGATGGACATTTCTCTGAGGCCATCTCTCATGTCTGCTGACCATCTGTGGTCTGTGTGAAGATCATAGAGCAAACCTTCTACCCAATGCTCGAATGGAGAGCAGAATTTCTTGCTGGCGTTGTGTATATGGTGGCATGAGTCACCATCTATGTCAAGCATTTGAGGGGCATGCTGATCTCTGATGAGTTTCTCCAGCCCTTTTTTGGAGCCTCTCATTACAGCACATGAATCCATAAGTATGGAGACCAAATTATGGAGACCAAATTATACCACGGCAGAACCATCTTTTCAAAATGGCAACCATCAATTGCACCAATAGCACAGTTCAGGACAGGGGTTCCTGAAAGCTGCCCAAATCCTTGGCCAACTGCGTCAAGGTCTTCTGGCTTTGGGAAATGGATGGCAAGCTTCAGGTAAAACCAGATCAGCCGTGCAACTCTGTGGATTACACAGTAAACAGTTGTCTTTGGCACACTGAAGACACTGGACACAACCCGATATGATAAACCATGAGCCAGCCAGTAGGCATATATCAGGACCTCAAGTTTAGAGCCCCAGCCATGGTCCTGTTCCCTCTGCAGGAGTCTCTGCAGACCCTGCATGGCTTTTCTGGTCAGGCGGAAGTCCTGCTTTAGTTAGGCCTCTATGTTGAACCACAGTGGCAGCATCGGCACATCCTGGTTCAGGCTGCAGTAAACCATAGCATGGCCAGTCTGGAAAGATACACATAGTTGAAATATTATTCTGAAATTACTAGGTGACATTACAGAAAAACGTATTTTAAAAAGCAAAATATATATTGTTTTTTCCCAGTCCCCACCCACAAATACATCTGCCTTTCCATCCCAAACATACCAAACAAACAGGCTAGCGTTTGACACAACGCATCTGCACACAGATCAACACACAATAAACAAAAATCAATAACGTCATCAATAAACATCCGCATTGAACTAATGTTAATGTTACAGTGGTCGGCTAGACCAGAGAATTTCTGGCTAGACAAGCTAACGTTAACTTACAACAACACGCATTTGCGGTCTATTCTACATACCTGAATCTCTGTTTGGCTGCAGACAACCTCAGAAAGATGCCTACAGCCCACGCAAAAGACATAACCCTGGCTGCAGATGGCATTGTCACTGTTTTGTTTGTGCTGACACACATCGCGTCTATATGAGTAGGCGGTAATGGTCGAGTACGGATGATGTAAATGCGTTCTTATTCTTCTTTTTTGGAGTTGAGAGACTGGACGCAGCTTTCCCGTTATTCTGCCCCCCCGCAGTCTGTGTCCCATTTCTAAGTGACAAAATAACCCTCAACACTTGGTTTTGAGGGCCTGTTAAGATTAAGGGTTGAGCTTGAGGGTTAAGATTGAGGGTTAAGATTGGAATTGGAATTGGTCCCATGTTTCCCCCACTGCAGACCCAGGTACCACTATGGTGGTGCCACGGAGGACAGCTCATGTCACGGCGGGAAGACATGGGAATCAGCATCACCTTCGAGAGTCAGTGGTGAGTAGGGCAAATGGGGCTACCAACTCCCGGGCATCTAGTAGCAGGGTGTCAACTGTTCTCCGACCCTGATATTAGTTTCTGTTAGTTCTATTATGGCGCTTTTCCACCAACCCGACTCTCAACGGCACTGCGCTACACGACACCATTTAGCGAGTGTTTCCACTAGCGTAGAACCTGGAACCAGGCACTATTTTTAGTACCTGCCCTACTGGGAGTCGATGTCCGCTCACGGCTTCCACAGCAACTCCAATAACTACGCACACACCAATTGTAAGTGTTTTTTCAGCCTGAGAGCAACGTTTAACCACTGCTGAGAATAAAGTCACTTAAACAAGACATTTTAAAAGTAACATCATGTGTGCCGGCATCCTCTGTCCGTCTGTTTACACGAGACAACGTAGTTGGCTAGCTAGTTAGCAATGTCTGCTATTAGGTGCTCAACCTACAACAAAACATTACGTAAACATGTAAACGAAACCTGATTTGTACAAGTCATGAATTAGACTTACTACCGTGTAACGTGATGTTTTTACGTGTTAAAACAGATAAGATAGTCATTTATTCGTCCCACAATGACAGCAGCAAGACAGTAAAGATCAGGAGAATAAATAATAACCATGTATTAACTAGAAGTACACTATAAAAAGTTATCAACACTGAGACTATATAAAAAAGTTAAATAGAGTAGAATGTGTAGTGTACATAATAGACAATTTCCAGAATATACAGTATGGGTTAGATTTTAACATTATAGACAGAGAATGAGCATCGGATATTTAATGTCTATATTGCACTTTTGTAAAAAGACAGTATATTGCACATGGGATGAGGAGCCTGGTTATATGTTGTCTAATGAGAGCTAACAGCTGCAGGGAGGAATAAAGGATAATAATAATGATAAAGCTCCTTCATTTAGGGTGTTTCAGTCTGTGGCTGAATATATATATATTGTTGTTCGTGTAATTACAGCGTATGTGTACACTTCTTATGTTCAAGAATCCCATTCCATATGTGAGGAGTGTTCATCCACCCCAGCAGAGTCATCAGCTGCTTCGTCGTCATTGCATTGTTTGTTCAGTGTTGTAATTATCTACGATGTTTTGCTAAAAAAATACTTTTATTCTTTTGTACGTCGTAACGTCGTACTACGTACTGAATGGAAAAACCAACACTCTGAAAAGCAACTCAGAGTGCCTTTTAACACCACTTGATTTAATACATGGACGCAAGTTAAAAATTGTAATTAGTTAATTTAAATAAACCTTCTAAGTTGCAAACTTTATTTTTTAAGTTGTGATCAAATAATAAAGTTGGCAATTAGATCAAATTCATTTTGTATATAATGTATACTCAAATTTCATTGTTGGTGGGTTTAAAACAAAATTCAAGTTGATGTAACTTAAAAAACTTAGCTTGATAACTTAATTTTTCTCAACATTGACTTCACAAGTTTAAGTTCCCTCTCCTACCCACACAACATGCCCAGACAAGTTCTGAGAAGAGACGGTATGTTAGGAGGCTGAACCTTCATAGAAGCAACATTTCATGGTGAGTAAAATTTAATTATAATAGTTCTAGTGAAGTATTGTATTTACATTTGTTTCAGTGACTTTCATTTGATAATAGCCTGTGTGCCCAGCTAGAGAGAGCTGTTGGGAAAAGGATTATTCACATTTAGCTAATTGCATGCGGCCACCAGCTACATGCTAATGTTACCGACAGTCACAGCCACAATTAAAAAAAAAAAAAAAAATTGTTCATTCACATGTATCGCTGTGTTGTTCCAAATTGTGGTTTGAAGTTTCTGTGAGAGGAAAGTAAGCAAACTATTTCTTTTAATTTGTCTGCCTGTTTAAAATGTGGAGAAAGATATTTTAGTCATGTGATTGCGGTTTAACCGTGTAACCACCAGCTACATTCTAATGTTACTCACTCAAGACACAAACATTTAATTCGGTCCTCATTAATACTATTGGATATGCTGTAGCTAATTATGTGCTTCATGTTATGCTCCACAGATAAATGAGGAGTTTAAAAGGATAACCACGGTTAACCTGGAAGCGACCTTCCTCGCCAAACTGGACCAGTGCACCCAGAAACTTATGGGTGTGGTTTCATTAAGAGGAGGAGCTTCAGGAGCAAGGATCAGGCAAATTAAGGACATGCTTCTTGAGGTATGGTAATTATTTAGAGCCTCTTATTTGAAATGCACAGGTATAGATTATACTCATTTGAATACCACCCTTTTTTCATATAGCACAACACAATTGAAATGCGGAGAGAAGTAGCCATCCGGTGCCTGGTGGTATAACTTGGAGAGAAAGAAGAGGATTTGTTCAAAGAGTTTGGGGTAAGTAATGTAATATTATGAAATAGAGATAAATCCTTATTGAGCGTAGTGTAAACACAGAGGCAGAAGATTGCTCCTGTGCTACACATTGACAGTTCGATTTCTTTAAAAGGGAAATTCCGGCATAATCTTAACCCAGGGTCAAACACACTGGGCTGGGACACTATTTGTACTATAGTACTAGTAATACTGAAGTATGGTGCTGTTGTGAGCATGTGGCTATCAGTAGCTTATTTGATCTTAGACTCACAGTCTGTGAGACCCTAGGTTAGGAAGGGTCTGCTGGAATTTCGCTTTATGTAAAATGTACTTCATACCACATCAGCATGGTAAATGACTGTTAATAGCAATGTAAAGGAGAAGACGAACATGTTTACTGGTTCAGTTATTTTATGCAACCTGAAAAGCATCAAGAAAAATATCAAGATGTACAAACAAACTGAAGGTCAATTGTAAAACATGGAAGACTATAATTCCCTCTTTTTTTTGCTTTACAAGGACAATGAAGAGTTCGAGACCAGCTTTGAAAGTCACATGATGAAAATTGCCACCGTTGGAGACAGGTCTACCCCTGGATCAGATCACTGGATGACAACAATTGTCGTAGAAGGAACCAAATGTATGGTTGAGAAGGATATTCCAAGGTCCTGTGCCTTGTTGAAGGGCATAATTTATGCCCTCAACATCAGCTACTGCAAGAAACTTTTTTTTCAATATGTGTTCCTTGGCCTGGATGGGCTGACATGCAGTGCTAAAGTCATGGGTCTGAAAAACACTATTTTCTGAAAATCTCAGATCCATCACTGTCACATTTTCTTCAGATGAAGCAACCAAACAAATTTGATTTTTTTCTGTCAGATTAGTTAATGTTATGCTGTTCAATCCTGTCTTGACAGTGGACAAAACAAAGGTCTTGTTTAAAGAAATATGTCCATATTTTAGCCCAAAGAAAATATTTTTTTAAATGAATGATGTGGGCTTACTTGTGACGTTTATACTTGTTACTATGCAGCGTTTAGTCACTTGGACTTTCTGATTCCCCTTTTCTTTTTGCAATGCTCAAGTGTTTTTTTATTCAACTGAAGAAGCAAGAAGAAAATTTAAAATGTTTCACTGTCATGTTAGTTAATATTATGCTACATGTTCAATATTGTCATGACAGTGGACAAAACAAAGGTGTTGAAATATGTCCATATTTTAGCCCAAAGAGAATGTTTTTGTGTGTTTTCGAAATTAATGATGTGGGCTTACTTGTGACAATTTTAGGCCTACTTGTTCAAAATAAAAAATAAAAATAAGTTACTTGCAAAAGCAGTGGTTGAACTGTCTTTCTTGAAAGCTACTACATTACCAAAAAAAAAAAAAATACAAAAAAAAGAAAAAAACCTGAAGAAAATCTAATTGGACCAACAGATTTTTTTATATTGTTGCTACTTAAAAAGTTGTGTGGATTATTACTGTAATTACCTAGACAACAAATAAAAGTACTTTATAATAATATGGTAAAGCCAGTTGGAGTAACTTAATTTTTATGAGTTATCAACTTAAAAACATGTCTTTAGGCTAACCGTTATTAAGTAAGCAGTAGTTAATATAAGCTTTGACTGAAAAGGAAAAGCTAATTCGCCCAAAGTAATATAGTTTGTTGGTTCAATGTAATTTCAAATTAAGTTGTCACAACTAAGAAAGACTAATGGAAACTGTTGCGTTGATTTTTTTTGTTGAGTCTAAACATTTATTTTTAGAGTGAAGGCATTCATTTCTTCATGTGATTTCACATATATGACACGCTGATTCAAGTCCTGGTATGGAATTTGTCGAACTAAATAAACATCGATATCCAAAATCAAGATCGCTGTGATTGTTTTCTGGCTTCAATTACGTCTATTAAATCTACTTCACTCGAAATGTACTATAGTAGACAGATGAAGCCTGACCATCGAATTATTTATTTTATGTATACTTCACATACTACTCTATAACCTCTGCGATTATGAACAACTTTCTTCTCTTCTAGCCAAAGATATGGGGGGGAAACACATTATTTCAGACAGACAATCTGTCTGCCATAGTTGATGGATGATGCATGACTCAAAGATTTATTGTACTTTATTTATATACATGAAGATATTATAATGAAATTATGTAAATAAGTATGCAAAAAAAGAATTATATATATATAGTTCAAATGAATAAAAACACTAACCATTTTTAAATAACAAAAAAAATGAATAAATAAATAAAAAGAAAAGGTAAACATACAAGACTAAATAACTAGAATATAATTACACAGCACTTATCAATATACAAACACTACTGCAAAGTCACGCAATGGAAGGAGAATGAACAAACTGTAGCAACTGTAGTTGCAGCCAGGTTGGATTCACTGGGGGAGGGTTAGGAGAGCTGAGAACTGGATATGGTGGAGGCCAACACAGATATGGACTAATGGAGACACTCCTCTCTCTTCACTACAGAATGGAGATATAGAAGATCTTTTGTCTTTTGTACGCACAGGCTTCACACTTAAATTTTTTAATGAATGGTAAATGGGCTGTCTGAGTATTTAATTTTCCTTCATGGATAAATAAAGTCATAAATGTGATATAACACACACACACACTACTAAATATGTATATATAGTATATATACACACACACTTAAATAAAAGTTGAACTTACACAACAGATAGAACCTACACACAGGCAACACAAGAGAAGGCCTCTGCCGTTGGTGGCCCTCCAACACACAGATGGTGGAACCATCGTTTGCAAATGTCACACTGAATCTGGAAAAACAAAGAATTTGGATTTAAAATAAGACGTCTTGGGAAAGAAGCTGTACATTTTCATTCTAGCGTATTGATGTTACATTGTTTAACATATTTCATGGGGAATTTAAATAGTAAAATCTTGGTAAAATAGAAAAATCAAACATAATGCTACAACTGAAATCTCAATAGTTTTGTTATAACAGAACACATGTTTCATGAATCCTAGTTGTTAATTGATTTTGTTACCCATTTCTGGTCTGTGTCATGCTCCTCTTCCCCACAGTAGTGACACCTGTCCTTGAGGTCATCTGTAAAGAAAAAAAACACACATACATACACTCTACATCTTCATACTATTTAGGTATCTTTAGACAAAATTCAGATAACTTCAAAGGATGTTTTTATAGCATATCAGGACAATTCTTTGGGTTGCTTTAATATCCCGCAATAGCATATTACTTACCAGTCTTTAAGAGAAGAGTGGTTGCAATTTGCAGTCTGTGCTTGTTTACTGCTTCTTCTGAGGCTGGAAAAGTTAGTTTGCCCTTTCAAGAGTTTTTCAGCGAAAAAGACATAGCGAGATATTTACATTACATAAAGGTTCCAAATCTAACAACAGAGACAAATCCGCTGTCAGAGAACAATATATATATATATGTGTGTGTGTGTGTGTTTTTGACGTTAGTTCTGTTAAAAACTTTGTTTTGGGTAACATTTTAAGTGAACAATTCTAGTATAATATAGAATAATGTGATGTTGAGGACACTGCTCTGGATAGGAAACGTACTTTCAGGGCAAAAACTCCACATGATGTTGCATCCCTTTGTCTGGGATGTGGGACAGTCTCACACTTCCACCTTGAGACATTGCATTCCTTCCCTCGCATGAATGCCCTGAAGACAGCAATAATGATAAAATATTATAGCAATTCTGTCAGACAGAAAACATTTCTTTGTTGTTTTTGATTAAAAGTTGTTTTTGGTTAATGCAAGCAGGACACACACATTTTTGGATGTAACAAAAACTTTATGTCTGTTTGCAATTGACAGTGAACATACTTACACGTTAAACTGTTTATTTTTAACAGCTGTCCATACCTTGTTATTTGCAAACATGTCTTCATGTCACCTGTGGACTCCCCCAGTGGATCCAGGAAGAGGGTCTTCTTTTCTTTGGGGTAGATGACCTACAGTTTAAAAAAAAAAAAAAATTACATGTTTTCTTTGATTACTCAAGTGTCTTATGAAACATATGCACTGACGCTTTCTTCAGTTATATAATGTAGTTGCAGACTTATATTATAATTAATAATTTTTACCGCCAGTTTCCAGTGGTGATGCTCATTTATGATACCCCAAATAATGTCATACTGCTGGGGTTTCATCTATAACAAAACATATTGTGAGAATGTCAATGTCTACAATACATTAACTAAAATGTGAAAAGATTGCTCAAAGAAATAGCTCACTCAAAATATTAACATTTCAATTCAAATAAATAAAAATCTTTAGATTCAGATTCAACATACCTTGAGTCTTTGAGTGCCTCTGTTCCACATTTTGGTCATGGAATATGAATCTATGAATGCTGCCTTTCCTGTATTCAGGTCATTGCATTCCTGGACCATCACAGAGAGGTATGCATTGATTGCCTTAAGAAAAATTAAATATAATGCGGGTGATGAGGCTGCAGGGGATGAGGCTGCGGGTGATGAGGCTGCAGGGGATGAGGCTGCGGGTGATGGGGCTGCAGGGGATGAGGCTGCGGGTGATGGGGCTGCAGGGGATGAGGCTGCGGGTGATGGGGCTGCGGGGGATGAGGCTGCGGGTGATGAGGCTGCGGGTGATGAGGCTGCGGGTGATGGGGCTGCGGGGGATGAGGCTGCGGGTGATGAGGCTGCGGGTGATGAGGCTGCAGGGGATGGGGCTGCAGGGGAAGGGGCTGCGGGTGATGAGGCTGCAGGGGATGAGGCTGCAGGGGATAAGGCTGCGGGTGATGAGGCTGCAGGGGATGAGGCTGCGGGTGATGAGGCTGCGGGTGATGAGGCTGCAGGGGATGAGGCTGCGGGTGATGAGGCTGCAGGGGATGAGGCTGCAGGGGATAAGGCTGCGGGTGATGAGGCTGCAGGGGATGAGGCTGCGGGTGATGAGGCTGCAGGGGATGAGGCTGCGGGTGATGGGGCTGCGGGGGATGAGGCTGCGGGTGATGAGGCTGCGGGTGATGAGGCTGCAGGGGATGAGGCTGCGGGTGATGAGGCTGCGGGTGATGAGGCTGCAGGGGATGGGGCTGCAGCCTCATCACCCGCAGCCTCATCATATTATATGCGGGTGATGAGGCTGCAGGGGATGAGGCTGCAGGGGATGAGGCTGCGGGTGATGAGGCTGCAGGGGATGAGGCTGCAGGGGATGAGGCTGCGGGTGATGAGGCTGCGGGTATGGGGCTGCAGGGGGTGAGGCTGCAGGGGATGAGGCTGCGGGTGATGAGGCTGCAGGGGATGAGGCTGCAGGGGATGAGGCTGCAGGGGATGAGGCTGCGGGTGATGAGGCTGCGGGTGATGAGGCTGCAGGGGATGAGGCTGCAGGGGATGAGGCTGCGGGTGATGAGGCTGCAGGGGATGAGGCTGCAGGTGATGAGGCTGCGGGTGATGAGGCTGCAGGGGATGAGGCTGCAGGGGATAAGGCTGCGGGTGATGAGGCTGCGGGTGATGAGGCTGCGGGTGATGAGGCTGCGGGTGATGAGGCTGCGGGTGATGAGGCTGCAGGGGATGAGGCTGCAGGGGATGAGGCTGCGGGTGATGAGGCTGCAGGGGATGAGGCTGCGGGTGATGAGGCTGCGGGTGATGAGGCTGCAGGGAATGAGGCTGCAGGGGATAAGGCTGCGGGTGATGAGGCTGCAGGGGATGAGGCTGCGGGTGATGAGGCTGCGGGTATGGGGCTGCAGGGGATGAGGCTGCAGGGGATGGGGCTGCGGGTGATGAGGCTGCAGGGGATATGGCTGCGGGTGATGGGGCTGCGGGTGATGAGGCTGCGGGTGATGAGGCTGCAGGTGATGAGGCTGCAGGGGATGAGGCTGCGGGTGATGGGGCTGCGGGTGATGAGGCTGCGGGTATGGGGCTGCAGGTGATGAGGCTGCAGGGGATGGGGCTGCGGGTGATGGGGCTGCAGGGGATGAGGCTGCGGGTGATGAGGCTGCGGGGGATGAGGCTGCAGGGGATGAGGCTGCAGGGGATGAGGCTGCAGGGGATGAGGCTGCGGGTGATGAGGCTGCGGGTGATGAGGCTGCAGGGGATGAGGCTGCGGGTGATGGGGCTGCGGGGGATGAGGCTGCGGGTGATGAGGCTGCGGGTGATGAGGCTGCAGGGGATGGGGCTGCAGGGGATGGGGCTGCGGGTGATGAGGCTGCAGGGGATGAGGCTGCGGGTGATGAGGCTGCAGGGGATGAGGCTGCGGGTGATGAGGCTGCAGGGGATGAGGCTGCAGGTGATGAGGCTGCGGGTGATGAGGCTGCAGGGGATGAGGCTGCAGGGGATGAGGCTGCAGGGGATGAGGCTGCGGGTGATGAGGCTGAAGGGGATGAGGCTGCAGGTGATGAGGCTGCGGGTGATGAGGCTGCAGGGGATGAGGCTGCAGGGGATAAGGCTGCGGGTGATGAGGCTGCAGGGGATGAGGCTGCGGGTGATGAGGCTGCGGGTGATGAGGCTGCAGGGGATGAGGCTGCGGGTGATGGGACTGCAGGGGATGAGGCTGCAGGGGATGGGGCTGCGGGTGATAGGGCTGCAGGGGATGAGGCTTCGGGTGATGGGGCTGCGGGTGATGAGGCTGCAGGGGATGGGGCTGCGGGTGATGAGGCTGCGGGTATGGGGCTGCAGGTGATGAGGCTGCAGGGGATGTGGCTGCGGGTGATGGGGCTGCAGGGGATGAGGCTGCGGGTGATGAGGCTGCGGGTGATGAGGCTGCAGGGGATGGGGCTGCAGGGGATGGGGCTGCGGGTGATGAGGCTGCAGGGGATGAGGCTGCGGGTGATGAGGCTGCAGGGGATGAGGCTGCGGGTGATGAGGCTGCGGGTGATGAGGCTGCAGGGGATGAGGCTGCGGGTGATGAGGCTGCAGAGGATGAGGCTGCAGGTGATGAGGCTGCGGGTGATGAGGCTGCAGGGGATGAGGCTGCAGGGGATAAGGCTGTGGGTGATGAGGCTGCAGGGGATGAGGCTGCAGGTGATGAGGCTGCAGGGGATGGGGCTGCAGGGGATGAGGCTGCGGGTGATGGGGCTGCGGGTGATGAGGCTGCGGGTATGGGGCTGCAGGTGATGAGGCTGCAGGGGATGGGGCTGCGGGTGATGGGGCTGCAGGGGATGAGGCTGCGGGTGATGAGGCTGCAGGTGATGGGGCTGCGGGTGATGAGGCTGCAGGGGATGAGGCTGCGGGTGATGGGGCTGCAGGTGATGGGGCTGCAAGGGATGGGAATGATGGAGCAGCTACTGAAGCTTTTACCTGCTTTTTACCCTCCCAGCGTGGCACTCTTAGTGTGTCAGCTATGTAGAGCTTCAAATGATCACAGTTAATTTTGGGGAAGACCCTTTGTCATCCACAAGAGTGACACTTTTCCCCTGGATTGTCACAATTTCATATGGTCCCAAAAAATTTGCATTCGAGCGTTAAAGCTCAGTACACGGAAGTTAGAAAGAACGTGGCGTTCCACACATAATGACAGTCACTATGTCTTGTGGAAGAACAGTTTTGATATATATAAAAAAGCTCTTAGACATGCAAGAACTTCTTATTACTCAGAGTTAATAGAGAAAAATAAGAGCAACCCCAGGTTCCTTTTCAGCACTGTAGCCAGGCTGAAGGAAAGAGCCATGATACAACGAATCCATCGATCCCTCGATCGCTGAGTAGTAATGACTTTATAACATTTTTTAAGGATAAGATAGAAACGATCAGAGATAGAATTACCAACCAGTTTAGTACAGCGAGCCTAGACTTAATTGCGGCTCCAGCTTTACATGTACTGAATCATTTTATTCCTATAAGCCTCCGGGAGCTGACCTCACTGGTCTCCTCCTCTAAACTAACTACATGTCAGTTGGACCCTATACCAGCTAGACTCCTTAGAGAGGCTCTACCACAAGTTGGTAATATTTTACTAGATCAAATAAATATGTCTTTACTGAGCGGCTATGTCCCAAAGGCCTTTAAGATGGCAGTAATTAAGCCATTACTTAAAAAGCCTTCTCTCGACAGTAGCATTCTGAGTAACTATAGACCGATCTAAAACCTTCCTTTTATTTCAAAGATTTTAGAAAAAGCTGCAGCCACACAGTTGTGTGATCACCTGTGTAGCAATAATGTATTTGAAAAGTTCCAGTCTGGGTTTAGAACCCACCACAGTACAGAGTGCACTACTTAGAGTAAAGATGATATTCTTATGGCCTCTGAAAAAGGACTGGCTTCTATACTGGTTCTGTTGGATCTCAGTGCAGCATTTGATACTATAGATCATGAGATCCTGCTACATAGACTAGAACAAGACGTTGGGATTAGAGGATCGGCACTTGTCTGGTTCAAGTCCTATTTATCGGACAGATTTCAGTTTGTTAGTGTAAACGAGGAATCCTCCATACTCACTAAGGTCAACTACGGAGTTCCTCAGGGTTCTGTGCTTGGACCTATTCTTTTTACCCTGTACATGCTGCCATTAGGCAACATTATCAGGAAACACAACATAGATTTTCATTGTTATGCAGATGACACTCAGCTATATGTATCTGCACGACCGGACGACCCAAACCCATCTATTAAACTCCAGGATTGTCTCATAGACATACAGACGTGGATGACTCGTAATTTTCTGATGCTTTACACAGAAAAAACTGAGGTCATGGTCCTTGGGCCAAAAGATATAAGAGCAGCACTTGGAGCTCTAAACCTAGGCAGTAACACTCCAGTCCCTTGCACTACAGTAAGGAACCTAGGAGTCCTGTTTGACCAGGATTTATCGCTGGATGAACATATTAAGCATATATGTAGAACAGCCTTCTTCCACCTTCGCAACATCAAGACAATTAGAAATATTATATCAAGACAAGACTCTGAGAAACTTATCCACGCCTTTATAACCTCTAGGCTGGATTACTGTAACTCCTTACTGTCTGGATGTCCTAGTAAGTCCCTGAGAAGCCTTCAACTGGTCCAGAACGCAGCAGCACGGATACTGACTCGAACCAGACGACGTGACCATATAACTCCTGTCCTGGCTTCTCTTCACTGGCTCCCAGTGAAAAGTAGAATCGATTTTAAAATACTTCTACTTACATACAAGGCCCTGAACAATCAGGCACCTTCTTACATTTGTGACTTAATCACTTTATATCAGCCGAATAGACCGATGCGCTCCTTGAACTCAGGTCTACTGGTTATTCCTAAAATAACTAGAAGTAGAATCGGTGGTAGAACATTTAGCTACCAGGCTCCTCTCCTGTGGAACCAACTTCCGCTTTCAGTCAGACAGTCTGACTCGGTCTCTGCCTAAGATAGACTATTCTAATCAGGTATCTCCTGATTAGAATAGTCTATCTTATGCTGCCATAGGCTTAGACTGCTGGGGGAATTTCCCATCATGCACTTAGAATGAGCACACAGACTTTGCACGAGCCGCACTTTCTCTACCCCGTCCTCGATTTTTCATCCCTCACCACTTACCCGATGTACCCCCATGAGATGTAGCACATAAATCTACATATAGCACATCTCTAACTGATTTTAATCTCTTACAGTTCTGCTGACACCAGTGAACGACATGAGGTCAGGACAGGAAAGAAGACTCCGTCATCCTCAAGTCTCTGACCACAACAGTCTTCACTACAGGCTGTGATAAACCCAGTGATCCAGATGATCCTGGCATTTAAAGACTTTTTTCACTTTTTATTCTTGTCATTGTGTATTGTATGTTTTGGGTAACATCTACTGCACGTCTGTCCGTCCAGGGAGTGGATCCCTCACCTGTGGTTCTCCCTAAGGTTTCTACCCTTTTTCCCTTTTACAAGGGTTTTTTTTTTTTCCCTGGTAGTTTTTCCTTACCCTGGTCGAAGGTCTAAGGACAGAGGATGTTACCAACCCTGTGAAGTCCCGTGAGACAAACTATGTTTTGTAAACTGTGGGCTATATAAAAAAAGATTGATTGATTGATTGATTCAACTCCCCCCCTTCCTCTGTTGGCTCCTAATATTTTGTCTCCAAACTTTGTCCCCGACTTTAAATACAGGAGTCATTCCACTAGAATGAATGAATGAATGAATGAATGAATGAATAAATAAATTATTGACAATCACATATGTGTTTGTTTGTTTATTCCAAGCCCTCTTTAAATATATCCTGCAGGGCAGTGTCTCTGCATCATTTAACTACATCAAATCAGATTTCTTACACCTAATTACTGACGTAACTCATGATACAGAGGACAATAAAATACAAAGTGTAACTCATTTTCTATTTCATTATTATCTCTGGAATTTTTTCACCCTATTCTGTACAATTTGTCCTTTTATGTTTAACTTACCTAGAGTTTATTTTGGCCCTTGTTTTTTCTTGTCCTTTAACAATATTCTCCTTAACAAGTTCCAGGACTTCTTGCTGTCTCTTGATGTCCAGTGACAGGTCCTCCTGAGCCATCACGTCCTCCACAGTGCTGTCAAGCTTTGAATAAACACATTTGCTGTTATAATTAAACACTTACATAAATCTCAGTTTTTCACCTGTATTATTACTACGTCTTGATAGACAACAAACCAACCTCGTAGTTTTCAGGAACCTGTGTTGGATACCGGGCCTCTCTCCCAAACATCATGAAGTAGGGAGAGTATTTTGTCGTCATTTGTTTTTTGGTTCTCAAACCAAACATCATGGCATCCAGATAGTCATCCCATGTATCTGGATGCACGCCAACTACTTTGCTCAGGGCTCTAGGAATAAAGGACATTTCAAAATACTGATACATGTGATTAGAATAATATTTCCAAATAGTATTACTCCATACGACTTTTAGGTGGAAATGCACACTTTTAAAGTAATATAAACAAATGCATTAAATGACAACTATCAAATCTTAGTTAATTATAACAAAGGATTCACCTCTGAATTGTTCCATTCAGGCGCTTGACCAATCCATTTGTTTGAGGATGATAAGGTGAGCAGAGGCTTCTTTTAATGTTGAACATTTTACACACTTCATTGTTTATCTGAAACCATACGGGAAACACACTATTGTCATGTTTCACACATATTGTCAGAACTAAATTAACAAGATGTCAGACACGCGAATTATAGTTGAATATAAACGTGTTGAGTGAAAGAATCGGGAGTTATAAACCTACTTTAACACGTTATTGTTCCTAATAATAATTATACAATTATATAAGGGAAATCAGACAAAAACAACATGATTCCTGTAACACATATAAAGTAATAGTCACAGTCCTAACCCAAATACACCATCTTTATTGATCGTTTTAATCTTTAACTCCATCATTGTACTTTTCAGCTTACTATATTCACTTCGCTATCGTTGGTTTTGCATTTATTTACAAATCCATGGTTTAAAGACGAAGTTAACGTGACGGCGGTATTCATGAAATCCGCTAGCTCACTTCATTAGCATACTCCCATCATGCCTTTCGCTGTTCAGTCCACACCATCATCAGTGTCTCGATGTCCGGGCTGAACACAGTGATAAAGTGCAGCATGTCAGTCTCCTCTCCTCAATGAACCCACAAAGCAGCTCGTTAATACATCGATAATACGTTTGAAAATAAAGGTTAATAAGCGCAGAATAAACAACTAAAACATGCTTTGTCATAATATTTTAAAAATGGAAACGAAAACCCCTTCATTGTCTTCATTTATATAAATTTCTCATCAAGTTTTCATGTCGTTCGGTTCCCTGACAGCAGCGCCGTTCCAGAGACGCCACATGACCGCGCTTGGCTGTGCTCGTACACAGCTGTGCAGCACTCTGAGAAATAAGATTTGTGCTTTTTATGGCCTTTAGGAATGTTTTTCAAACATGAAACTCCATGAATTAAAAATATAGAATATAAAGATTTATAAAAGCCCGTTTTACAGGCGTCTCTTTTACTATTGCGGTCAATGGGAAAATTGCTTTTTGGGCCCCATGCAAAAATTGTCTTCAAGGCAGAGGGGGCAGAGCTCTATCCAGTTCATATTATACATCCATGACACAGACACACCTGTGTTAATTAATCATTCTGGTAAAGTTCTTACTGAGGAAACACCGTTACATCACATCATGTGTTAGGTTTCCCATTAAAGGGAAACGAAGGTGAGAATGGCGGACCCGAATGCAGTACAGGACAAGGTAAGTATGTAAAATACAGTGTTAATTTAGCCTGAGGTACAGCAAGCTAGCGAGCACGTAAGTATGAGCAGATAGGGGTTGGAGTTGGAGTCTACTGAAGCCCCGTGTCTTCTCGAGTTAAAATGAGTATTTTACAGAGAGTCAATGTTTCTAAGAGCAAGTACGAGTGACACTTCCGCCAAGTGTTACCAGCTTGGCTGAACAACGAACTGACACCGGTGATCCGCGAAGCCCCGCCTTAAGAGTCCTTCTGATCGCTGAACAGGAACAGCTGAGGAGGAGCTGCGCAGGTGTAGACGATCACCGGTGTCATCAGGAAGTAGATCAACCACGCCTCCTGCAGAGAGAGAGAGAAAAAGGAGCAGCAGGGAGCAAAACACGGAACTTGTGGAGAAGTGAGAGTGTGGATTGTGACAGTACCTCCCCCTCAACGGGCGCCACCTGGCGCCAAGACATGAGCCTCTGGATGATCGCGGTGGAAGTCCTGGAGAAGCGTCTGGTCCAGGATGAAACGCCGGGGAATCCATGACCTCTCCTCAGGTCCGTAACCCTCCCAATCCACCAGATACTGGTAACCACGGCCACGTCGTCGGATGTTCAGGATGCGGCTTAAAGTGCAAGCTGGGCCGCCATCGATGATTCTAGGTGGAGGAGGAGGTTCGGAGGGGGGCACCAGGTCGGACTCCGCCATCGGCTTGAGGAGGGACACATGGAACGTGGGGTGGATGTTGAGGGACCGAGGAAGCTTAAGACGGACAGATGTAGGATTAATGATCCGATCGATGGGAAAGGGGCAGATGAATCTGTGTGCCAGCTTACGTGATTCCACTTGCAGTGGGAGGTCCTTGGTGGAGAGCCAGACTTTTTGACCAGGTAGGTATTCAGGTGCCGGGATTCTGTGTCGATTGGCCTGTTTCTCGGCTTGAAGAGATGCTCTTTGAATGGAAGAGCGCACCTGTTGCCATACCGCCTGGCATCGCTCCATGTTGGCCTGAACAGAGGGGACCGCCACTTTCCTCTCTTGAAAGTTGAATAGAGGGGATTGGTAGCCGAGGGAGGCCATGAAGGGGGAGACGCCAGTGGAAGAAGAGATGAGGCAATTGTGTGCATACTCGATCCATGGGAGAAACAGGCTCCAATCCGAAGGGTTGCGGGCGGAGACACATCGGAGCGCCACCTCCATACCGTTCCGTCTGGCCATTGGACTGGGGATGGTAACGGTTGGGTGGTCCGCCACCAGGGTCAGGCTCGGTTTGTTGGTCTTGGAGAATCCTTGTTTCCACTGGCCAGGTTGCTGCGCCCAAGATGCATGACGTAGGAAGAATGGGATCGGACCTCAGCTCAGGGGGGTCGGGTGCGTAGAGACTAGAGAGAGCATGAGGTTTCACGTTGCGAGAGCCGGGGCGGAAGGTGAGGGTAAACTTGAAGCATCCCAGGAAGAGAGCCCATCAGGCATGTCTAGAGTTCAGGTGTTTGGCATCTTGTAGGTAGGCCAGGTTTTTGTGGTCGGTCCACACGATGAAGGGTTGGGCGGTCCCCTCGAGTCAGTGTCTCCATTCCTGGAGCGCCAGGACGACAGCCAGGAGTTCTTTGTTGTCGACGTCGTAATTTCTCTCAGCAGGCGAGAGGCGGCGACTGAAGAAGGCACAAGGGTGGAGTTTCTGACTCCGTTGTGAGAGGACCTCCCCGACCCCGGTGTCCGATGCGTCGACCTCCACGATGAATTGATGTTCTGGATCAGGGTGGGAGAGGATGGGTGCTGAGGTGAACAACTGCTTCAGCTGTAGGAAGGCGGCCTCTGCTTCATTGGACCAGGAAAACATCTGTTTGGGAGAGGTTAATTTAGTCAGTGGTTCGACAATGCGACTGTAGTTCTTTATGAAGTGTTGATAAAAATTAGCAAAGCCCAGGAAGCGTTGAAGTTGCTTCCTGGTGGAGGGTGTAGGCCAGTCCTTCAAAGCCGAGATCTTGCTGGGGTCGTGGGAGAGGCAGCCCTGTTCCACAATGAACCCAAGGAAGGGGACGGATCGAGCGTGGAAGGAACACTTCTCAGCCTTGACAAAAAGCTTGTTATCGAGGAGACGTTGTAGGACTAGGCGGACATGCTGGACATGTTCCTCTTCTGTTTCGGAAAATATAAGGATGTCGTCCAAATAAACAAAGAGGAACCTGTCCAGCATGTCACGTAAAATGTCATTAACCAAATGTTGGAAAACAGCAGGAGCGTTGGTGAGGCCAAATGGCATGACTCAATACTCGAAGTGGCCAATGGGAGTATTGAAGGCTGTTTTCCACTCGTCTCCTTCTTTAATGTGGACGAGATGGTAAGCGTTGCGTAGGTCCAATTTGGAAAACAAGCGTGCCTTGATAAGGGGGCTAAAGGCAGCGTCCATGAGGGGTAGGGCGTAGCGATTCTTAACGGTAATGTCATTCAAACCTCTATAATCGATGCAGGGTCGAAGGGAACCGTCCTTCTTTTCTACAAAAAAGAAGCCTGCACCAACAGGGGAAGAGGAAGGACGGATGAGACCGGTAGCCAGGGATTGGTTGATGTAATCCTCCATGCTTTTCCGTTCAGTCCGGGATAGGTTGTAGGGCAGGTTGGCGCCATGAAAAAGGTGGATGGAGCAGTCGTACGGACAATGAGGTGGTAGGGAGAGTGCACGACCCTTGGAGAAAACCTCCGCGAGGTCGTGGTAGACTTCAGGGACGTCGGTGAGATCGGGTGGTTCAGGCGTGGGATCCGTCTTGCTTGAGGAGGTGGGTAGAGCGGATCGGAGGCAGCGTGAGTGGCAATTCACGCTCCAGCTGGTGAGCTGACTTGTAGACCAGTCGAACGTGGGGTTGTGTAGCGCCAGCCAAGGGAGACCCAAGACGATAGCAGCAGATGAGGCAGGAATCAGGAAAAAATTAATGTTCTCTTGATGATTGCCCGAGAGAGTGAGAGTTAGAGGTATCGTGTGGTGTGTGACTTCAGCTAGGAGTTTGCCATTTAAGTCGGAGATAGTCTTTGGTTGGGGCAGAGGAACAGCCGGGATGCCGAGGTGCGTAGGTGGAACGCGTCGTCTCTCGTCTGTCTCGTAGTCTACCGTCGAGCCGAATAGCAAGTTCAATTAACGCCTCGAGGCTAGTCGAAGCATCGCGTGTTGCTAACTCATCCTTTAACTCTTCGTTCAAACTCCGTAAAAATATTGATCGTAACGCGGTGTCATTCCACCCGCTCTCGGCGGCGCGAATGCGGAAGTCAATGGAATGGTCTGTGACGGATGAGATAACTTGTCTTAGCGATAGCAATTGGTTAGCGATATCATTACTCTGGAAAGTATGATCAAAGATGCGATTTAATTCGGTAGCGAAACTGGAAAACGGCAATACGGGAGGTGTCACTAGTGGAATCGGGTTAGCGGGTGTCGGCGGAAGAGCAGAGAGAGGTGCACGGAGAAGCGAACCGACATTAGCAGCTAGGTCACGGATGGAAGAAGCTACATCAGAGAGTAGCGCCTCGTGGCGGCTAATGGCTTCACCGTGTGTGGTTAGAGCCTGGTTAAACACGTCTCTGTCTGCCGGGTCCATTCTGGTCAGTTCGTAATGTTAGGTTTCCCATTAAAGGGAAACGAAGGTAAGAATGGAGGACCCGAATGCAGTACAGGACAAGGTAAGTATGTAAAATACAGTGTTTATTTAGCCTGAGGTACAGCAAGCTAGCGAGCACGTAAGTATAAGCAGATAGGGGAACGTGACAGCTTATGGGGAATTGGGTGACGTAAGCGATTCCACAGAGGCAACAGTTCATCAGTTTGGGTTCCAAGGAACGAACTCACTCAAGGTGGTGAAGAGGAGAAGAGGAATCCAGCTGATGAGATGGCGTGTGCACAGGTGAGGCGTTCCGCTGACGAGGAGGTGACGAGAGGAGAAGACAGGAGGAGGAAGTGACTCCGGGGAAGTTGGAGTCCACTGAAGCCCCGTGGTTTCTCGAGCGCAGGAGACGTGGTGACCTGGAGAGGAACGTGCCATGAGTATTTTCCAGAGAGTCAATGTTTCTAAGAGCAAGTACGAGTGACTGTTACCAGCTTGGCGAAACAACGAACTGACACCGGTGATCCGCGAAGCCCCGCCTTAAGAGTCCTTCTGATCGCTGAACAGGAACAGCTGAGGAGGAGCTGCGCAGGTGTAGACGATCACCGGTGTCATCAGGAAGTAGGTCAACCACGCCTCCTGCGGAGAGAGAGAGAGAGAGAGAGAGAGAAAAGGGAGCAGCAGGGAGCAAAACACGGAACTTGTGGAGACGTGAGAGTGTGGATTGTGACATCATGAACATTTCCACGCTTTTTCTCGGTATGTAGTGATTTATATTTGTACATTACATGTTTTTAATACATTATTAATATGTTCTTAGTTGTTAGCTAACGTTTGGTAGCATTTTTGCAGATGTTTGATACGACTTTTATCAAGTGAAAGTGAGTCAAGTCTTGTTTACCTTTGACACATATTGTGTCATTTTAATAATATTTAAATGCCACTTTTATGAGTATTTTCTTCTGTTTAATCTGCAACAAAGAGCAGTGTTTGTACATTCAGTTTGAACTGGTTTAAAAGAGCAAATGTCTCAGTGAATGTAGTCCATATGGCAGCAAAAAGAGGCTGTGACTCCTGAAGACATGGGTGAATTTGTATTGTTCTAAGTTGGTATTATTTTGTAAATACTTTAAGATAATTTCTAATGGACTTAACAACAGCACCTTGGCCAAATGTGTTGTTTTTAAAAGAACTTTATGAATTAAATTGAGCTAAAAATACAAAATAAAACTCAGGAATCTGGAAGAGAATATGTCAGTCATACAACATCACTTCAGAAAAACTGACCTTTAACCTCTGCAGTGTGTCTGTGTCTGTGTGTGACCCTGGAGATGGTGGTGATGTCAGAGGTCACTGACCCAAGTGATTTTTCTATTTTATACATAGAAAAATTCATCAAAATTTAAATATTGCTAACACTGAGTGTGTCTCTAATTAAAGGGTGTGTTATTTACACATGGTGAGTCCATCTTGTTTTTACACAGGCTTTACCAGCAGCTTTAATCCAGAATGTTGCATCACTGTCAATCTACTGGAGTTTAAAAAAGAACTACATTACCCACTCACTGGTATTCTTTGAATCAGTCCTGAACAGGGCCTGTGATAACAGCGTCTGACCTGTAGCTGGTCCTGACACAGCCGTCACTTGTCATCATGTTTTTCAGATTATTTAGCAAATTGGACAAAGATAGCAGCCGCTCTTTAAACTTTTTGGAGTTCAGCAGAGGTCTACTTCGCCCTGACGTCTACACTGAGAAGAAGCAGGAGGGTGATGCTGTGTTTAAGCAGTTTGACCTTGATGGAAGCGGAACCTTAGACTTTGGTGAATTCCTCGCTGTTGTCAGGGTAAATATTTGTACACAGTTTTATAAATGGTCTGCATTTATATAGCACTTTTCTTGTCTCATCTTGATGACTTGATGACCACAGTTTTGTCATTAACTCATTCACTCACACTTTCATACAGTGCATCTACAGTAAATGCAACACGTTTTTCGACAACACATCCTTCACACCCTTTCAAATGATCCAACCATGGCTATCAAGACCAACCTGAGGTTAAAGGTATTGCCCAAGGACACATCGGCATGTAGACTAGCTACTGTTGCCCCATATGAATGATGTTAGTATGAAACATCTTGGCATCTTTCTAATCTAACTATTCAATCTGCAGATTTAAGGGATGTGTTGATTTAAGAAAAGTAGCTTGAATTTACCACAGGATGTCATGACTGTCTTAAAACTAATAATGTATAATATCACACAAAAAAAGTCTAATGTTTGATAAATCAATGTGTAACTCATGTCATTTATTTCTTAGCCACAGGGCGGCGCTGTAGAGACACTTGTCCTCAGTCATCAACGTCCAGAATTATTGATGTAAAGTTATTTTCAAAGTAATCCAAGACTGAGACTGTTAGTATTGTGAGGCAGAAGTACCAAACAAGACACAAACGTCCTGATCACGTTTGGAAATCAATCAATCTTGATTATTTACAGATTCATAAATCATGTTTTTAATAATAATAATGATGTTTATTTTTCAGGTGACCAAAGAAGAGTCTGTAGTTTACTTCAACCTGACGACGCTGTGACATCATCACTGCATCACAATAAAAAGTAAAAAATAAATAAGTAAAGAGTTCAAAACAAATGCTGCTGCTGTTTGTTATTGACTTAGATTTAAATCAGTTTTTCTTCACTTTAGTGAATGTTTTCTATGGTGTGTTTCATGTTATATTATCTATAATGTTAAAAAAAGTGAGGTTAAAAAAGCTCACGTGTATCTAATTGACATTTATCAAACTTTAAAGTCGTGATTAAATTAATTATTGCTACAAGTGTTTACATTAGGATCTACAGAGAGGTCCTGATGTGATGATCTGAGATCGATTGCTTTGGTCTTCACACAGACCATGGATGTATATGCCAAAAAAGTTTTGTGCACCATGGATGTATTATGGATGTATAATATGAACTGGATAGGGCTCCACCCCCTCTGCCTTGAAGACAATTTTTTCATGGTGGCCACTCTGGGTACTGCAACAAAAAATCCCATGAAGCCCAAAAAGCAATTTTCCCATTGACCGCAATAGTAAAAGAGACACATGTAAAAGTGTCCACAGGACACCTCGAGACATGGACACAGGCTTTTATAAATCTTTATGTTCTATATTTTTGATTCATGGAGTTTCATGTTTGAAAAACATTCCTAAAGGCCATAAAAAGCCCAGACAAATCTTATTCCCCAGAGTGACTTCACAGCTGTGTACGAGCACAGCCAAGCGCGGTCATGTGGCGTCTCGGGAACGGCATACGACATGAAAACTTTATGAGAAATGTATATAAATGAAGACAATGAGGGGTTTTCCGTTTACATTTTTAAAATATTATGACAAAGCAGGTTTTAGTTGTTTGTTCGGCGCTCATTAACCTTTATTTTCAAACTTATTATCGATGTATTAACGAGCTGCTTTGTGGGTTCATTGAGGAGAGGAGACTGACATGCTGCACTTTATCACTGGCTTCAGTCCCGGACATCGTGACACTGATGACGGTGTGGAGCTTTGACCGACAAAAACAACATGATTCCTGTAACACATATAAAGTAATAGCCACGGTCCTAACCCAAATAAACAATTGTTATTGATCGTTTTAATCTTTAACTCCATCATTGTACTTTTCAGTTTATTATATTCACTTCGCTATCGTTGGTTTTGCATTTATTTACAAATCCATGGTTTAAAGATGAAGTTAACGTGACAGCGGTATTCATGAAATCCGCTACCCGAGAGGCATTATGGTAGTGACACTACTGCGCATGCTCTATGGGCCCCATAACCCGGAAATAAACGCGGAAGTCAAAAACTTTTTTGGCATATGCGCTGGGTGAGCAGCTTCATAGGAATGAGCGGAAGCTCATTCCTATTATACCAGTTCATATAATACATCCATGGGCCCACCCCCAAGATTTCCATTCAGTTGCTAGCGATTTTCTAGCTGGGGTAATCACCTTCTATAAAGCAGGGTGAACCATTAGGATACCTGATCTGTGAGCGCTCCATATCTGTGTGATCACTGGTGGGAGGTGTTCTGCTGGTCGCGCGACACTCACGGTTAGCGTGCTGTTGGGCTACCAAAAGTTTGCCATGAGTGATGTTAAAGCAGCGTGCTACAGCCTTATCGCGGAAGAAGGCAATTGTGATGGATGCCAGAGGGGGTTCCGATTCCATGTTCTCATGAGTCAGATGCACGGAGAAAGTTCTGAATTTAGTTTAAGTTTAGCTTTGCCTTCTTTGTGTCGGTTTATTTTATTTTTTTATTTTATTTATTTCAATTCTGTTGTTTGGCCTGGCCTTTGTTTGACAGCCTCTGAATTAGTGTCCAAACATTTTGGCTCTCTCCACTGTGGCAGTGAGGCTTTTGCAGTACTGGCTGCCCCAGTAGTTTGTCCTTTGTTGTGTGACTTGTGTGATACAAAGGGCCTGATTTACAAGCTGGCGTAGTACGAGGAAAACGCCTCTTTTTTGCCGTCTGAATTCGTACATGAGAGCCTGCTTACTTCACGACAACACTGATATTTAAACGTTGAGTGGTGCCCTTCTGCAACTGCGCTGCACGCGCATCCGCAATGTTTGTAAACAACCAAGAGCCCTATATGTGTGTTGTGAGATGTGTGTATGAGGGATGTTGGTATGTAGCGTGCACCAATGAGCAGCACCCTCTCCCGGATGCCAGCAGGACCCATGACCAGGCCAGCATGGCATCGACCACGGCGGCCCAGGCCCCCGCCCTACCCACCTCACAGAGGCAGCCCAGACCGGGCCAGACCCCGCCCTCCCTCAGCCCACCCCACCAGGGGTAAAGAGACGCACCGGTCCACCCCAGGGCACTGCCGGGGGGCCACAGTGAACACCACCCCACCCCAACAGGGCCCTATTTTTTAGTTGGCAAGGAGATTGTGTCATTTTCTGTCAGTAGAGTATATGTTTTCGATAATATTTTGGAGATATAAGGTTTAGAAATTGATTTATTATTGGAGGTAGTTCGACAGTCCATTTGCAAGTTCCGAACCTTGTCTGAATTATAGATTTAATTTGCAGGTACTCGAGCATGTTATATTCGTCCACCAGGTTCTGGAATGGGATGATGTGTTATGTTCGAGTATTTGTTCCAAGTACATTATTCCTTTGTCGTGCCATGATGAGAAGTTACTTTACATTACTTTATTTGCAGAATGTCAGGATTATTCCAGATTGGGGTGAGTTTACAAGGGATATATGAGGACTGAGTGATTTTAATAAATTCCCACAAGGCTGAGAGGGAGGTACTATAGTTAAAAACATTAGTGCCGTTTAATGGTTCTATTTCATCCTTACTGACCGCCAGAGGCGGTGCTTAAAGCACTGGATATCTCCACCTCGCGCATGCGCATTTCGAGTACCTAATATCAACATAGTCACTTGTGACCCTCCCCGTGACACCGGGAAGGCTATAACTTCCGGTGTCATCGGAGGCTCAGTTCCTTTAATCTTCTCGCTGTGCATGTACCGTCTTGCACTTTGTGCTTAGAGAAAAAGGAAAACTTCGCTTACAGCTGGCTGCGTGCAGCTTCGCGACGACAGTCGGAGCCGCGGGGAACCCGTCCTCCAGAGGCTGTGGCCAGCTGATCATCTGAAACCAGACGACAGAAGAGAGTAGCAGGTCTGTGTCGGTGTTTGTTGGCGAAGGCAGTGTGTTCGCGCCCTCTCCCAGCGTTCGCTGTCCTCATTGCTCTCAATGTTTGGTGTGTTTATCGTTGGTGTGTTAGCCGTTAGCTTTGCTCGGTTCTAAAACACCGCTCTGTGTATCTTACGGGACGCTAGTGTTCTCGCTCCCGCCTCCAGTAACGATATCATTTATTGTTTCTATTGGCAGCAGCGCTTACGCTCGGCCTGATTGATATGCTTTATCGCCGTAGTTATTGGTGACAGCGGTGTATTCGCTAGCCCACTCCCAGCGCTCATAGCATTTTGATTTTGCGTTAGCGGTTTAATACTACCGCTTCAATTATTTATTGGTCTTTACCTTACCGGTGATAGTAGTGTTTTCGCTCCCGCTCCCGATAACGCTATAATTTGTTATTTCTGCTGGCGGCAGCGTTTGCGCTCCGCCTGGTTTCTATACTTTGTCACCTCCGTTTGCTGGTGAAGGCAGTGTTTTCGCTCCCGCTCCCAGCGCTCGTAGCGTTATTGATTTTGCAGAAGATTAGCGGTTTAAGACTACCGCTTTGATTATTTATTTGTTCTGTACCTTACCGGTGATAGTAGTGTTTTCGCTCCCGCTCCCGGTAACGCTATAATCTGTCATTTCTGTTTGCGGCAGCGTGTGCGCTCCGCCTGGTTACTGTACTTGTCACCTCCGATTGCTGGTGAAGGCAGTGTGTTCTCTCCCGCTCCCAGTGCTCGTTGCAGATATTGATTTGCGTTAGCGGTGCTAGGCTACCGCATTATTTATTTATTTGACCTTACTGGTGACGGTAGTGTTTTCGTTCCCGCTCCCGGTAACGCTATAATCTAGTTATATTCTGTTGGCGATATCGTTTGCGTGTCTCCTCCGATTGCTGGTGGAGGCAGTGTTTTCGCTCCCGCTCCCAGCGCTCGCTGCCTCATTGCCGTTGTTTAAAAAAACAACGCAGGCTTCCTTATATCTGTTCATTGTTGCTAGGCAGTGTGTTCGCTCCCATTCCCAGCAACGCTGCTTCGGCTGCCTTCTTGATGGCCCATCCTTGTGTCGCCTGTGCGGCTCCTCTTGTTCCCGAGGACGGTCATGACCACTGCCCTCCTTGCCTCGGTCTCGAGGCATTTGAGGGAGGGCCTCACTGAAAGCGCCTGCTTTCACTGTTCCTCCTTCAGGGGAATACCTGAAGGAGCTTCATGCCTGTTGGAGGGACACGAGGGCACTTTCTCATTTAACCTCAGATGCCCGAACCTTAGCCACCATGCAGGATGCAGCACAGGTTGGGCTGGGGCGTATGCCGTCCGTTGAGCCAGCCATTGCCTCCCTCATTTTGGCTCCTGATGAGGCCTTGAGGCCGGACGCCAGATGTCCCCGACCACAGTGCAGGGTCACAGACGAAAGATGGCGGATTCCGTCCCATTCTCGATGCATACTTCCATGTCCCAATTGCATTGCACCACCGGCACTTCCTCAGGTTTGCCTTCCGCGGACAGCATTTTCAGTTCAGGGTACTTCCCTTTGGTCTCTCCCTTTCCCCGAGAGTTTTCACCAGGATTGTAGCAGCAGCTCTGGCACCCCTGCAGAAGCAGGGCATGAAGGTCCTGCCGTATTTGGACGACTGGCTGGTATGCGCACCGTCCCCACCCCAGGTGGCCCAGGATACAGCCCGGCTAATTATGCACGTGGGCCGGCTGGGCCTGAACGTGAATTTTCAAAAAAGCGGCCAGGACCCATCCCAACGGGTCATATACTTGGGGATGGTTCTGGACTCGGTAGCCATGATGGCCTCTCTGGCACCTCGGCGTGTGGACGATATCCTCCTCCGCCTTCCCCTCTTCAGGGTTGGCAGGATGGTGCCGTTTATTCAGTTCCTCCGGCTCTTGGGAAAGCTGACCGCTGCTTCGTCTGTCGTTCCCTTGGGCTTGCTGTCTCTGCGCCCTCTTCAAATGTGGCTGAACAACCTCCACTTGGACCCCAAGTGGCACGGTTACCGGAAGGTCAGGGTGTCTCGGCGGTGCCTCCTCTCTCTGTCCCCATGGGGACATGGGCGTACCGATGGGAACTATTCCATCCCGCCGGGAGGTGGTCACAACCGACGCCTGCCTCTCGGGGTGGGGCGCGGTGTGGCAGGGCAGGACTGTCCAGGGTCGGTGGCCGGCCCAGCACCACGTGCACATCAATGCACTGGAGCTCCAAGCTGTGCAACTGGCACTCGTTCACTTTCTGCCTCAACTGGAAGGCAAACATGTGCTTGTTCGATCGGACAACAGGTCCACAGTTGTCGGATTCTTTGTGACCTTGTTGGTTTGAGTCATCCAGTGCTTTAAGCACCGCCTCTGGCGGTCAGTAAGGATGAAATAGAACGAAAGTTACGAATGTAACTACGGTTCTATGAATCCTGGATGACCGCCAGAGCGTCCAGTCACTCAGAATCCTTGTGTTCTCGCGAGAAGATTCTGGGAACTGAGCCTCCGATGACACCGGAAGTTATAGCCTTCCCGGTGTCACGGGGAGGGTCACAAGTGACTATGTTGATATTAGGTACTCGAAATGTGCATGCGCGAGGTGGAGATATCCAGTGCTTTAAGCACCGCCTCTGGCGGTCATCCAGGATTCATAGAACCGTAGTTACATTCGTAACTTTCGTTTTACTGATGGAAGCTAGATCACAGATTTGGATATCCTGGCAGAATGTTTTTTTTCGATATCTAGCCACTGGCTGTCCAGGAGGTCGGGTTTTATCCATTTTTGGATATACAGTAGTTTATTAGCTAGGAAGTCATTAAGAAAGTCCCGGAGGTCCAGTCCTCCGCAGGTTTTTGCTTTATGAAGGGTTTTTAGACTGATGCCTGCTGGTTTATTTTTCCACAGGAATTTTGTGGTAGCTGAATCTAAAAATTTAAACCAGATTGGTGAGGGTTGGGTGGGGATCATAGAGAAGAGGGAATTGATTTTTGGTAAGATTATAATTTTTATAGTGGCGACTCTACCCATAAGTGATATGGGTAAATAGGTCCATAGTTGTAGATCATTTTCAATTGTTTTAAGTAGGGGTGTATAATTTAATTGAGTCAGGTCTGAGATCCTCGAGTATATATTAATTCCCAGGTTTTTACGGTTGCATGATTTCAGGGGAGTTGGTGTAGATGTTTTGAAGTTGGCGTTGATTGGTAAAATAGTTGATTTTGTCCAATTAATTGAGTAATTTGAGACTGTTGAGAATTTATTGATGAGTGAGATAGTACAAGAGAGAGTGTTTTGTGAGTTTTGAAGGAAGAGTAATACCTCATCCGCATACAGGCTTATCTTGTGGTGCAGATTTGCTGTTTGAATACCTTTGATATTTCCATTTTCTCGAATTGCGGCTGTAAGCGGTTCTATAAATATGGAAAACAGTGAAGGAGAGAGTGGACAACCTTGTCTGCTGCCCCTCTGGAGCTTGAAGATTGGAGATGTTTGATCATTTTTCTTGACAGCGTCTTTGGGTGAGCAATATAATATTTAGATCCAGGAGATGAATTTCTGTTTGAATCAGAATTTATCCATTATAGCAAGGAGGAATTTCCAGTTTACAGGACAATTTAATTATCGCCGGTATCCCAGCGCAAGTAGAAGAAGACCCAGAGCTGACAAATATAAACTTTATTCAAAAACAGCTCAAACTATCAGCGGATACTGTCAGAAACATCAGCTTTCACTGTGTTCACCGGCTGGGAAGGAAGAAACAGGATGACGGCAGACCAAGGCCCATCGTCGCGAAATTCGAACATTTCAAACAGAAGGAGCTTGTTAAAAGCTGAGGCAAGGAGCTGAAGGGCACACAAATAGGAAAGTACATTTCTCTCTAAACAACACAATTATAGACCCAGAGGGCAGATAATAGATAATATATCAGTTCAAGGTACTAACCTATGCATTGCCAGCATTTATGGTCCAAATGTTGATGATCCCTCCTTCTTTCATGGTCTTTTCACTGCACTTTATGCTCACTGTAATACAGAACTTATAATAGGAGGGGACTTAAAGGTGAAGTAAGTAGTTTATAGTGACATCTAGAGGAGAGGCTGAAATTTACAACAAAGAACTGCTCCTCTGCTCACCCCCTCCCTTCCCTGAGCGATACGGTGTCCGCAGCCAGTCAAATGTCGTCCTCGTCCGTCTTTCTCCGTGTCAGCAGATGAGGTTCGTGAGGCGAGGGAGAGGGCGAGCTACCGCGGCCGTAGCAGACGAAGCGGAGAGAGTGGAGGCGGGACTTCCGCTACAAGTAAGGCGACGCTTGATTTGTTCTCTCGCGTTACAGACACGGCACGTCCTTACAGGCTCCGGTAGAAACATGGCGTCTCGCTGCTAACAGTGGCAATGCAACAGCGGCCCGCGACCATGTTATTTTACATGACTTTTTAAACACTACGAAAATGAAACAAAACATTATATAGCGACTAGACAATGCAGGAGCACATAATATGTATAAAAAAGTGAAATTTGGGTCACATAAACCCATAAATACTACACAGTGTCCCTTTAAACCTCGTTTGCAACCCAGGGTTGATCAATCATCAATCTCAACTATTGCTGTATCAGCAGGAAAAATTACCTACAATCCTGATGACATAAATAAAACTTTTAGAGACTTTTTCAGAACTTATATTCATCAGAGACGGAGCCATCAGACTCAAGCATTGAATCATTTCTGGGAAAAATTGTGACACCAAATCTAAATAAGGACTCACCAATCTCAGTGGCTGAACTCCATGAGGCCCTTCAACATATGCCAAATAATAAAGCCCCAGGTCCAGATGGTTTTCCAGCTGAGTTTTACAAAGAATTCTGGACCATATTGGGCCCATTATTCTATAGAATAGTAACACAAATAAAAGAAAATAACTTATCTCTAAACCTAAACTCCGCAAATATTAACCTGCTCCTTAAACCGGGTAAAGACCCAACACTGCTATCTAGCTATCGTCCCATAACTCTTATAAATGTAGATCTCAAAATGATCTGTAAAACCCTAGCAAAATATAAGAATCAGTTGCTCCTTATATAATACATCCTGACCAAACAGGATTCATTAAAGGTCGACACTCGGCCAACAACAGGATGAGTGACTGTTTACCAAAAAAAGGTGAAGTGAACCTTACCCAACACCAAAACGTGACATGAACTTAACGTGACTTAAGACATAAACTGTCAAAAAAAACTGACTAATCAACAAAAATATTAACAGATCTGCCTCCTCGTGACATTAGCACGGTAACCTCCTTCTCAGTCTCGGGAACAGCGGTGGTTGGTAACCGTAAGCACACTGAAAACGAGACAGACCAGAAGCAGAGGTTGGCAAGGAATTGTGTGCATACTCCACCCAGATCAAGTGCTCGCTCCAGGTCGTAGGGTTCTGTGACACCAGGCATCGTAGGGTGGTCTTGAGGTCCTGATTCATCCTCTCCGTCTGTCCATTGAACTGGGGATGGTAGCCTGACGTAAGGCTGACGGTGGCCCCCAGCAGGTCGCAGAACTCCTTCCAGAACTTGTATGTGAATTGGGGCCCCCGATCAGAAACCACGTCCCGAGGGATCCCATACAGCCGAACAACGTGCTCCAGCACCAGCCTAGCTGTCTACTTGGCAGACGGCAGACCCACCAAGGGAACGTCCTGCCATCTTGGCAGACAACCGCTAGGCACAGGGCACTCACCACTTTTGTGCTTGACCAATTGTTCTATAGGCCAGGAAACACCTCCATAATGAATAAAATCGTTATGGAGCCCCAGACATGACATTGGGGGAAAAAAACTCTTACTTTGTGGCCAAGAATTAGGTATAACGTGTGCATGAAATACGAATGTGTGGGTTTAGCATCATTCCCATCAACAACTTGGACAGCTGGGTCAGCAAATGAAGCGCACCCTCGCTTGAACGTGAACTTCTGCCATTAATAACATTTAAACAAAACATTGTAGAAAGGCATGTGAGACATATTTTGAGTCATATAGGTGTTTAAGCCATCATTTCACACATATTCTTCTCTGTGTTTTTATCGGGGACTCAGCATTTGAGGAGCCACTGTTCACCAGACAAACACATTTAAACTCTCCCTTTCTGAGTTCAGGATGTCCAATAATCAAGTTCCACTTCAACTTAACAGTACACACAGAGCCCGACATGACACAGCGAAGTAGTATTAGTTAAACAAAGAGTTAGAGTAATGTTAGAGACGAGTAAAATATATAAAATTAATTCCAGAGTCTCGGCTGATATTCTTTTATCATGGAAATTCTAAACGTGTCAAGAATGTGGAAAACCAAAGAAATACACTGCTGCCTTTTCCATCCCAAATCTGTCCCTGATTTCCCCCTACTTTTTCAGGCTCAGTGAAGCCACCTGTGTCTGGAGTCAGGCCGATTAGTTGTGTGTTGTAACTTTATACTTTACTTACTTTATACGACGGGCACTGGAATCATATTTTTCCTCAACAGTTTATTTGCATTGTATAATCCAACATTTACTTAGTAGTTACAAAATGTATATCTATAGGCATAAGAATATACAGACCAACAAAAATATTTCAATAGTAGAAAATAAATATGATACAAATGACGAATTCTGAAGCTAATTGTTGACGGTAGAAATGAGTAATGATGGATTGACACCTCCACTGGTATTGAAAACTATGCAGTAATTGTTAAGTGTTCCATTATTTAACACTCATTGGTACAGCACAGTAGGGCTTTCCAAACCTTACCATACTGTAGCAAACTGAACTGTACCATGATGGAAACTATGAAGGTATATTTGGTGCAAAAGTCACAAGCACATTTAACTGCAGATTTCACATGCGCAAACTAAAGTCACAAATGTGTAACCGTAAAGTTGAAGTTGTAAAATTTTTTTATTTTTATATTATTATTATTTATATTATTTTATACCTTGTTAACACAAATCCTTATTACAGGTACACAAATCCTTGTTACAGGTACACAAATCCGTATTACAGGTACACAAATCCTTGTTACAGGTACACAACTACAAGTCTGCGACTTTATTTTCTCGTATATTTGACACTTTTAATGTCGTGAATCTGCGACTCCGAGCTGTCACTCAAAACTCAGCAGAGAGCTTCCTAAGCCCCGCCCACTCTAAGCCTTGTTTTCTTATCGATCGATTCGCTCGGCGTGCACATGTTACAAATCCTTTTGCACCACTTATACCACCTATCGCGAGGAGAAAAAGTATCTGAAACTCGTAGAAGCAGATTCGAGCACTTGTATCAATTGACTTGTAGTTGTGTACCTGTAACAAGGATTTGTGTACCTGTAATAAGGATATGTGTTAACAAGGTATAAAAATTTTTTTACAACTTCAACTTTACAGTTACACATTTGTGACTTCCATGTACAACTTCAACTTTACGGTTACACATTTGTGACTTTAGTTTGCGCATGTGAAATCTGCAGTTACATGTGCTTGTGACTTTAGCACCAAATATACCTTCATAGGAAACAGCATAATAAGGTGGACTGTGACAGCTCTGTGGTCAGGCAATGTGGCACTGGCTCACACATGTCCTGTCCCTCACTAAACACAACACCCCTTATCTTCCTCTCCCTCCTCAGACCACAACTGACGTCTTGTGTCAGAAATCCCCGTCATGTACCGTTCTTAAGCTGACCATTTCTTCTCTGTTGGCTGGATCTTCGTAAATGTTTCCTCTCTGTTTTTCACCTTTCTTGTATACATAGAAGAGGACCAATGTTATACACAGGACGACTGTGACCACCAACAGCATTCCCTGTAAAATCCAAAACAATGCATCTTCTTTCCCGACCGTAGTGAATATCAGAGTTCCATTTTGTGTGTCGAGAGTGTATGAAGAGTTGAAAAATTTTGGATTGGTATTTGGGTCGACAGTGGTACTGGGAGTCTGGGAGTCTGGAAGGCCTTCATCCTCAGCTGGCTTTCCAGATTGCACCAATTTGGGGACAAAGCATTTTGGCGCATTAGGTTTCACTCTTACAACAAGGTCGATCATAATCTCAGCCAAAGTCTTCCAGTCATTGACAGCAGCAACCTCGCAGTGATATATTGCCGTGTCTGACCTTGTGGCGTTGAGTATCAGTAACGAGGCAGGTTCTCTCAATCTTGCTCTGTTCTTCAGGTCACCTACAACCTTCCCATCAGAGTACACAAGACTTGTTCCAACCGTTGTGATCTTTTTCCATTCCACTCTGGGATTGGGTGTAGAGGTGGAGTGAATCTCGCATGATAACTCAATTTTTTCACACTCATTAGTCCATAGTGAGGCATTGTCTGTCCTCAGCTCCACCGCTAACAAACTGAAGAAGCAGTGAGTGTTGAGGAGAAGCAGGAGGTAAGCAAGACATGATTTTGCCATCTTGGAGTCAAGGCAATGCTCAGTGTGCAAAAGTAGAGAGCTGAGAGATAAGTCTTGCAGATTTGTCTTTGGTGTTCTTCTAATAAAAATACATTGAAATAATCTTTATAATAATAATTACTTGTGAATAGGAATAATTCTTGGCAGGCTGTTCACTGAGAGCTGTAGTGCTGCCTGCCCTCAACAGTTCTTCATCACTGTTTAAACTTCAAAGTCATTTAAATGTTTTCCTTTAATGATTAATTGCTGCCAACTCTCACACATTGGCCGTGAGGCACATACATTTGATTGACTTCTCACACTCTCACGTCACACCTCTGATTTCCCATGTACACATCACAATTAAAAATAGTTCTGAATATATCTGACAGCTGAGTTTATCTGTGCTCTAATCTGTTGAGCCTGAGAAAAGCCACTCTATCGAACTGTCTCTGGTTGAGCAAATAAAATACCAATACATCCGTGGGCTGAGCTCGTGCTCAGCATATGGTGCGAATATCATCCATCCTCTGAAACGTTTGAAACTGCTCGCAACCGCGATACCTAGACAGTTAGTTACGATCAGTTGCATCATCCTGGACTGAGCGGCAAGAGAGGTGGCCGAGCATAATGGTTCTAGGGATTCGGCCAAGCACATGCACAGAACAGATCGCGTTTCCGGTACAGGTCGGGTAATGACACGCACCACACCTACGTTCCAACCACCAACCGGTATTATTACAGCATACATCTTCTTTTGCGTCTTTTCTTCTCTTTTTAATCTAATGTAATCGTTAAATCTTCTTTTGACACCTGTTGACACCAGAAGGTTTGAGGCTTGTCTCTGGGCTGTTTGGTGTATTGTAAGTGGGGTCCTTTGAGGCATGTGCGTAGTAATGGCTTTCTTCTGGCAACTCGACCATGAGCTTTCTTTTGAATTTCATTATATATATTCTTTGTTGTGTATGTGGCAGGCTGACTCAACTATATCGTTAATAAAAACACTGGAACAATGGGACTAAGTTTCGTGGCTCTTCACTGGTCAGATGCAACTTAACAACAACACATACAGATCAATGCACGCTAACAAAGCAACTGTAACAACGTGCTACGACAACGTAAAGGAGTCCCTTATTAAATGCTTGTATGTAAGCTTTATGTTACAATCTCCTTTAGCTCTCGATTACAACCAGTGTATGTAGTACAAAAGCTCGCTACTCCTCTACCGGGTCTGCCAGCAATCTCAGCTCTAAAGCTACTGCATTTAGTTGACAGTGTAATAGAGCTGGAGACAGATGAATCAATATTCGAGAAACAATATCTCAAGGTCTTCACAGGACTGGGCTGCCTAACGGGGTAGTACAGAATCAAGTTGAAGGACAAAGTCAAGCCCTATGCATTATCACTGCCATGACTTGTACCTCTACCGTTGCACGACAAAGTCAAAGAGGAGCGACAAAGAATGGCGAAAATGGGTGTGATTGTGCCAAAGGAGGGGCCTACAGATTAGTGTGCAGGCATGGTGGTGGCACCAAAGCCCAAGGGAAAATCTGAATCTGCTCCGATATGACCCATCTAAATGAGTATATATGCAGAGAGATGAAACCCTGGGCCAAGCTTCCAGGGGCAACCGTCTTTACTAAGCTGGATGCTACGGCCGGATTCTGGCAGGTATCCCTACATCAGAAATCAGCCAAAAGAGAGTCCCATTTGGGATTACATTAGCTCCTGAGCACTTTCAAAAGCAGCTCACACAGATGCTGACTGGGTTGGACGGAACTGTTTGCCATGCTGATGACATTCTCGTTTTTGGATCAACTTGTGATCGAGTGACTGCAAAGAGTGTTGGAGCGGCTCCAGAAAGAGGGCCTGACACTCAATAACGACAAGTGTCAGTTTGCTGTCAACAAGGTCATGTTCCTGGGCCACATCGTCAGTGCAGGGGCATTGAAGCAATGAAGGCAATCACGGAGATGCCCACCACCAAAGAAGCTACAGATGTGAAAAGGTTTGTTGGCAATGGTCAACTTTGTCGGGAAATTCTCTCCACGGATAGCAGCGCTCACGCAACCGCTAAGAGAACTGCTCAAAACAGACACTGACTGGGTGTGGAGGAGTGCACAGCAGAGAGCATTTGACGAGCTGCGTAAGGAACTGAGCTCACCAACAGTGCTGGCACTGTACTGCCTGCACAGAGAGACAATAGTTGCAGCAGACGCTTCATCCTTTGGGCTGGGGGGAGTATTGTCTCAGAAGCAGCTATCTTGAGAATGGAGGCCAGTCACCTTCATATCACGCAGCATGACGAACAAGGAGCATAGCTACGCTCAAATAGAAAAGGAAGCCTGGCGCTGACCTGGGCGTGTGAGCCTTTTGCAGTCTTACCTGATAAGGATGAATTTCTTGATACAGACTGACCACAAACCTCTCCTTTCACTGCTAGGCAGTAGAGCATTAGATGACTTTCCACATGTGCCGGGGAAGGAATTGATCACAGCGGTATCAGAGGACAGACAGCTGGAAGAAGATGTGTTTGTCTCCATCAACCTAATAATGGAGCACTTCCCAGCGTCAGAGCAGAGGTTGGTGCAGATCAGAACAGCACAAGATGCAGATGATGTCTGCAAAAGACTGAAAGGCATTGTGCAAACAGGTTGGCCTCTGAGCAGAAAACCTCTTCCACCACAACTGCAGCTGTACTGGCAGTAGGACCTGCTTGTTGTAGAGGACATGATCAATAAAATACATGAAAGTCACCAGGGCATGACAAAGTGTGTTGCCAGAGCGCAGCAGTCCATGTGGTGGCCAGGTCTGACCAAACGGATCAAATAGAAAGTGGAAAACTGTGCAACCTGTGCATGTGAGGCTCACAATGCGCCAGAGCCACTGCTGACAACTACGTTGCCATAAAGGCCATGGCAGTGGCAGCGGCTCATTTCCAGTGGGACAATGCCATGTACCTTGTGGTTATTGACTACTATCTGCGCTATATAGAAGTGGCTAACCTTACCTCTACCACCACAGCCCACTTGACAGGAAAGCTCCCAGAGTCCCAGAGACTGTCTCTGCAGGGGAGTTTGCAGTCTTTGCCAGAGACTATGACTACCCTCAAAGTAACGGAGAGGCTGAGAGGCCAGTGAGGATGGTGAAGCTCTCATGGCCTACAGGGCCACTCTCTTGACACACGGCTCATCCCCTTCACAGCTGCTGATGGGCCACAACATCAGGACTCCTGTGCCGGTCAGTCGAGAGAAATTACAACCTGGATGGCCTGACCTCCAGACTTTCAGAAATAAGCACCAGGACTTAAAAGAACAACAGGCCTCCTGGTTCAGCAAACGACACAACACAAAGACAAGAGCTCAGACCAGGACAAAAGGTCTGGGTGAAGAACACAAAAGAAACAGGGACTGTCAGTGGTCCAGCTCAGACACCCAGGTCTTACAACATAGACCTGTCCTCAGGAACTCTCTGAAGGAACCGATCTCACATCTGGATCATTCCAGAGACTGCCTGAGAGACAAGGATGGGCCAGACCCTATGACCACATAACAGACTGAATTTGTAGTCTGGGTAGAATGCTGTGATTTTGTTCACAGGGCAAAATAAACTTACTTTCGAGACTCATTTTAACAATCGGGACCACGTGAACATGACGGCACATGCACAATGTTAACGCCGTATAATAATAATAGTGCCCAGCACTATATATTATCAATAATTTTCTATGATTTTTTAAGTTATCATGTAATATTCGTGAAGCATTTAGGTAACCAGTAGACCTGCAACGATGAATTAATACATTTTAGAGAGGTTTTTTTTGTTTGTTTTTTATAACAATTAATACAAGCTTTGTGATTTTAGCCTCTTAAATGTGAATATTGTCTGGATCTTTGCTCCATTTGACAAAATACATCATTAAAACTAGGGCTGCTATGGCCAAAGATGCCAGGGCTATTTTTTGGTCCCAGTCCAGCCCTGCATGTGAAGTTGGAACACAGTTAATAGTGCAGAATGACTAATGTAACCCTTTAACTTGGCTGTGTGAATAATATAAACATTTAATCACATCCATAATCCTCCCCCCACCTGCTGTCGAACATCAGGCGCATGCCCTCAGTACCCACTGAGTAGGGGACAAAGTGGGAATGAAATCTAGGCAAACACAGGTGGGGCTACCCTGGAAACCATAGACAAACCCACTTGGGACCCATATTGTCAGCTTGAATAAAAAAAAATAAAAAATAAAAAATAAAAACATGCAACGAAGCAAGACTATGTGATCTAAGAGGAAAGTAAAATAAAAACCAAATAGGGTAAATACTGAATCATCAGGAAATAAAGATTAAAGCATTAAAGGATAAAAGTTGAATGACGTTGAAGTTTGAACAGTGATGAAGAACTGTTGAGGGCAGCACTACAGCTCTTAGTAACAGCCTGCCAAGAAGTATTCATATTTACATGCGTAATTATTATTATCAAGATTATTTCGATGTACTTTTATTAGAAGAACACCAAAGACAATTCTGCAAGACTTGCCTCTCAGCTCTCTACTTTTGCACACTGAGCATTGCCTTGACTCCAAGATGGCAAAAGCACGTCTTGCTTACCTCCTGCTTCTCCTCACCACTCACTGCTTCTTCAGTTTGTTAGCGGTGGAGCTGAGGACAGACAGTCCCTCACTATGGACTAATGAGTGTGAAGAAATTGAGTTATCATGCGAGATTCACTCCACCTCTACACTCAATCCCAGAGTGGAATGGAAAAAGATGACAACGGTTGGAACAAGTCTTGTGTACTCTGATGGGAAGGTTGTAGGTGACCTGAAGAACAGAGCAAGATTGAGAGAACCTGCCTCGTTACTGATACTCAACGCCAAGAGGTCAGACACAGCAATATATCGCTGTGAGGTCACTGCTGTCAATGACCTGAAGACTTTGGCTGAGATTATGATCGGCCTTGTTGTAAGAGTGAAACCTAATATGCCAAAATGCTTTGTCCCCAAATTGGTGCAATCTGGAAAGCCAGCTGAGGATGAAGGCCTCCCAGACTCACAGACTCCCAGTACCACTGTCGACCCAAATACCAATCCAAATTTTTTCAACTCTTCATACACTCTCGACACACAAAATGGAACTCTGATATTCACTACGGTCAGGAAAGAAGATGCAGGAGAGTACTTTTGCCGAGCGAAAAACGATCCAGGACAAGCTGAGTGTCTACCCCAGAAGATGCAAGTGTATGGTCTGGATTTGTTTTGGATATTACTGGGAATGCTGTTAGTGGTCATAGTCATCCTGTGTATAACATTGGTCCTCTGCTATGTATACAACAAAGGCGAAAAACAGAGAGGAAACAATTATGAAGATCCAGCCAATGGAGATGAAATGGTCAGCTTAAGAACGGTAGATGAAGGGGATTTCCGAGAAATGAAGTCATTTGCGGTCTGAGGAGGGAGAGGACGATGAGGGGTTGGCCCTTGGCCCTACCGGGCTGTACCAATGAGTTTTCCACTCTGTGTTCACAGAGCTGAAGTTCTCACCAACACTTAACAATTATAGTTTTCAATACCAGTGAATGTGTCACTCCATCATTACTTGTTTGTGTCAACGATTAGCTTCAAAACTTGTCATTTGTACCAAGTTTATTTTCTGCTATTGAAATATTTTTGTTGGATTGTATTTTCTCATGCCTATAGATACATGTTTTGTAACTACTAACCAAATGTTGGATTATACAATGCAAATAAACATGAACTTGAGGAAAAACATGATTCCAGTGCCCGTCTTAGTATAAAGTTACAACACTGCTTCAGCACTGTAGCCAGGCTGACACAGAGCCACAGCTCCACTGAACCATCTATTCCTTTAACATTGAGCAGTGACCACTTTATTAACTTTTTTGTGAATAAAATAACATCAATTAGAGAAAACAATTATCATCTTCTCCATCATTGTGGCACTGACTCATGTTTTAGCACACAAGCTTTAGAAACACCAGGTGTACAGTTAAGAGTTTCTCCCCATAGATTTCCCTGAGTTAACATCACTAGTTGCATCATCTAAACCATCAACCTGTCAGATATTAAATCAAGTTAATCTATCCTTATTAACTGGATATGTGCCCCAAACTTTTAAAGTAGCAATGATTAAAACCCTCCTTAAAAAGTGACCCTTGACCAAGATGTTTTAGCTAATTACAGACCTATATCTAATATTCCCTTTGTTTCTAAAATCTTAGAAAAGGCAGTTGGCAATCAATTATGTGAATATTTCGTACAAAGCACTGAATGGTCAGGCCCCTTCATACCTGAAAGACCTAGTTTTACCTTATCACCCTAACAGATAACTTAGGTCCCACATTTCAGGCTTATTTGTGGTTTTGTTTAACTTGTCTGCCCAGTACCTGGGACATGTAATATTGTTGTTGAGCAGATCTGCTGTGTGCAGGGCAAGTCTCTGATACTACTGGGGGGTGGGGAGTGGACAGATGAGGGAAGGGAGAAGGTGGGGGAGTGAGCGGGAGGGAGGGGGAGGAGGTTTCTTGTGGTGGTGTGTGTGAGCATGAGTGCGCATACAGTTAGGCCCATAAATATTTGGACATGGACACAGTTCTCTTTATTTTGGCTCTATACACCACTACAATGGATTTGAAATGAAACGAACAAGATGTGCTTTAACTGCACACTTTCAGCTTTAATTTGAGTGCATTTACATCCAAATCAAGTGAACGGTGTAGGAATTACAACACTTTCTATATGTGCCTCCCACTTTTTAGGGGACCAAAAGTAATTGGACAAACTAAACAATCATAAATCAAACTTTCATTGTTTAGCCATACAAGCCCACACCATGACACTAGCACCACCATGCTTCACTGATGAGGTGGTATGTTGTGGATCATGAGCAGTTCCTTTCCTTCTCCACACTCTTCTCTTCCCATCACTGTGGTACAAGTTGATCTTGGTCACATCTGTCCAGAGGATGTTCTTCCAGAATTATAACAGCTTTTTTAGGTGTTGTTTGGCCAGTTCTAATCTCGTCTTCCTGTTTTTGAGACTCACCAATGGTTTGCATTTTGTGGTGAACCCTCTGTATTCACTCTGGTGAAGTCTTCTTTTGATTGTTGACTTTGAAACACATACACCTACCTCCTGGAGAGTGTTTCTGATCTGGCCAACTGTTGTGAAGGGCTTTTTCTTCACCAGGGAAAGAATTCTTCTGTCGTCCACCACAGTGGTTTTCTGTGGTCTTCCAGGTCCTTTGGTGTTGCTGAGCTCACTGGTGCGTTCTTTCTTTTTAAGAATGTTCCAAACAGTTGATTTGGCCACACCTAATGTTTTTGCTATTTCTCTGATGGGTTTGTTTTGATTTTTCAGCCTAATGATGGCTTGCTTCACTGACAGTGACAGCTCCTTGGATCTTATATAGAAAGTTAACAGCAACAGATTCCAAATGCAAATGTCATTCCTGGAATCATCTCCAGAACTTTTACCTGTGTCATTGAAGATGAACTAATGAGGGAATAGCCCACAATTGTCCATGAAATAGCTTTTCAGTCAATTGTCCAATTACTTTTGGTCCCCTAAAAAGTGGGAGGCACATATAGAAAGTGTTGTAATTCCTACACCGTTCACTTGATTTGGATGTAAATGCCCTCAAATTAAAGCTGAAAGTGTGCAGTTAAAGCACATCTGGTTCGTTTCATTTCAAATCCATTGTAGTGGTGCATAGAGCCAAAATAAAGAGAACTGTGTCGATGTCCAAATATTTATGGGCCTAACTGTATGTGTATATGTGCAGGTGTTGTCATTAGATGTGGTTGGAATCTGAGGGTGGGACCGAGTCATTGTCCGACCAACCCCCAGCAGTGAGCCAATAAGGATCCTGACGCCTGTGGTACCCAGCAGCCGCACAGGGCAGGAGAAGCCTGCGGCCAACGCCCCCCCCCCCCCCAGGATAGCCATGCATCCACCCTGTAGAAGACCAGCCAGAGGGGTGCGGGGAGGAAGTCCCCCCACCAAGGGTCAGCCCGGGGGGAGGGCAGGCCATGGACAGAGACCAAGCCACCCCACAGATCGAAGAGGCCCGGGCCTCCCGCACCCAGAGCCCGCTAGCGCCCCAGGGCAGGGCCAGCCCACCATCGGCGGGAGCAGAGGTCGCCCAGTCCAGGCCCATGCTCCAACCCATCCCCACCCCCAAGGATCCCCCGAGTAAGGCGGCCCCCGGACATCCCCCACCAGCCCCCCAGAGATAGAGAACGCACAAGCCCGCCCACGGGTGCAGCGGGGGTACTGCAATACAGAGTTGAGGGTGCTAGGGGTAAGAACGTTCCCCTAAGAAATGAGACACACCTCCATTACGTCATCACGCCATCCGGACTTGACTCTCTTGGACTGCTTCATCAACAAGCTGATGCGATAGGCTTGTTGATGTAACAATCCAGAAATGCCGTGCTCACAAGTAAGTTTGGGCTATTTTTCTGTTTCTACGACTGTCAGCTGCTAACCAACGACATTGGTCATGAGTACTCTCCTGGGTGCCTGACCCCTGCGCACTCCTCGGTGGAGAGGGGGCTGGTTGTTTGGGTGGGGGTAGCTGTGGTGTCTTGGGGGTATCGCTGGATGCGGGGGGATCAGATCACCTTCACTTGGCCTGGGGGGGCCCGGGGGGCATTACTGCAGTCCATCACAAAGCACCTCCCTGAAGGTGCAGTTGTTGGCTGGCCGACTGCTTACCCGGCAGGGGTCGTTGATGGGCATCAAGGTCCTTCAACCAATGCTCCTGCCGATGGCGGGCTGGCCCTGCCCTGGGGCGCTAGCGGGCTCTGGGTGCAGGAGGCCCGGGCCTCTTCGATCTGTGGGGTGGCTTGGTCTCTGTCCGTGGCCTGCCCCCCCAGGCAGCAGTTCCCAGACACAGTTATAGCGACTGCAGCAGGGGCGGACGGTGTATAGGGACGATTTGGGTGACGCCCTCCCAACTAGGAGGAGAAAGAGATTTTTTTTCCTCAGCAATTCCAAGATCCTTAGTACTAATATTCCTTTCAGCTGTCTCTGCCAGCAAAGGTAATTATTATCAGTGTTCCAGACATATTTTCTGTCATTGTCCAATCAGAATCGTCAGATTCAAGTCACGTTTTATGGTTCAGCCTCTTCTGGGGCGATTTCTCCCATTGACTCTCATGTTAAATTTTTTTTAATGAGGATTTATGTGCATGCACTAACGTGCTTACGTCATATGTAAATTGAGCAAAGAGAGGAGGGGATAACTTCTCTTCACTTCACTTCACGTCTCTCCATAAGTTGTTCGTCTATGCTCGCAGCGTTCTCAGCGAAGCGAAGCTCACCGTTTTAAAAATATACGGAGGATCGTGCTCGTTTAATCGGTCCCAGCACGAACGGATAAGTACACGTAGTTTGACCAGTGCCACGGAGTTTGCGCTTTCATACGTGTTAACTGTTTACGGCTCGTAGCAGCGGACAGCAGTCATTTGAAGCTATGTTCGTTAGCTTGTATGCTAACATTGTTGATGTTTGTATTGCTCAGCTAAGGGTTTAACTGCAGGTTAAACTTCAGGAAGACAATCGGACTGTTTTGTGTAAGAAAGTATTCTAAGATGCCTTTAGCAACACATGTAAAGATCCAATTTTGCACTTTCCTTTACACTTAATTAATAATTAATTAATAAATAATTTGACTGCACTATCTTGTCATATGTTTGTTGTATGTATCTGGTAAAAGTCGTGAAAGCTCTTGATCCTTGGTCAGTTAATAAATACTTGACTTAATATGCTGCCCCTGTCTTTATGTGGTTGCTGGACACATCCTGTGTCCTGTTTAGCCATTTTACATCATACATTAGATTCATGTAAATATTTGTTTATCAAGTTGCCATTTAGTGGACACAAGGAGGACTGTTAATCATCTAACAACACAACGATACTGTCTTTCTTTATGCACCTATTGAACGGCTCACCTTAATCATTATCAGAAAAAATTGCCCCCCCCTGAAATTTTCTTCAGGAGCTGCCACTGGACTGCAGCCCCTCTGCATTACCATAGCCACACACGGGAGAAAGCTGCTCGCAGACAGAGCCGAGTAGAGTGGGGACAGAATTTCCTGTTCTGACCTGAAGACGTCACTTTGCACTCCAGCACCATTTGTAAATGTTAAAAAAAAAGAATGAAAAATTGGGATTGCAGCTAGCTAACCACTTATGAAAGGAACACCAGGATATTAGCATCGGCTACAAATAGCTAGTAATTAAAAACAAACTTGACTAGTGATTCAGAAACACAGTTGACAATTGAAGAAGACCGCAATAGTATCATTACACATGAATGTCGTAATCAAAATGCTGACAATACATTTGTGTTTGTCTTTACCGGCCGGCTTTCAAACTTCTCTGACAGGTGACGCTGCGGAAGCTGGGAAATTCCTCAAAGCCCTCTGTTTCAAGTGCGGTTCTTAGGAAGCTTCATTTCAAGGGCCACGTAGCCCTACGGCTTGGCCCTAGCCCTTAACCCAAATGAGAAACGAGACAGACCTACCCCTCACATGAACGCGCAAAAACGAGGGGAAGGGGGAAGGGGTGGAATTGGGATTCAGCCTAAATGTTTAAATCACAGCCCTTCATTGTAGCAGCACAGCACACGGGAGAAGTGGGTGTAATGCGGAAGACGTAGCTGGTGCTGGAGCCAGGTCAAACCAACCAATAGAAGCTCTTCTCTCATCCACCAGCGTAGGCTCGCCCATCAAGTGCTGTTGAATTTGCAACCAAGACTTTAGAATTTGCAAGCAAAGAGGACTGATTTGCAAGCAGAGGTTTTAACTTGAAAGCAAAGAGGACTGAGTTTTAAGCAAAATGGTCGTATGTTTTTACTTACAAACATTATATTCGATTGAATTTGAAAAAATATTTTCTCTCATATTTTTTTTTTCAATTGCAACCTGTTCTGTTTCGATCTCAAATTTTTTTTGATTGCCACTTACTATTTCTTGCTCTCAAATCTCTTTTTTGGTTTCAAATCTATTCTGTTTGATTGAATAATAAAGGAACACAAATCTCTCCATACAATTCTCTCCATATGTGTAAGCAGGACATTTGAATTTAATAAAGTTGGAGTTTTTACAATTTCGATTTATTTGTAATTCAAAGTTCAGCCATAATATTTGTGAATATATTTCGAATTCACTTTAGGGTCACAGTGATGGAGCTGTCCATGGTGTGACCCAGCCGTTCATCAGCTGGGATGATGGCACCAGCCTCCCTCATGTGGAGGTTGAAGTGGTAGAAGTTGAGTGAGTGAGTATGTAATTGTCATTCTTTATATAGGCGGTCCCCACATATAAAAGGTTTGGGGAAATAAATATTATACTCCTGAGAGTCAAATCAGATGCTCCGATCACGAGAGGAAAGTGCTACATTTCCGATTGTCCCTGAAGGCAGCTTCAATACAGTAAGAGAGAGGGAGAGAGGGCGGTCTCGTCAGAAGTCTAACTGAATCTCTTCTTCGCCACTCTTCGCTCTGCATTCTCGACATTTCTGCTCCGTTAACAACAGCAGCATCAGCAACAGCAGGTATGTTATCACATGCTAACACACGGTCGTGCAGTGAGCCTGTTGTAGTAAACGCAGATGATAAGTTATCAGCAGCAGCTACTGTGCAGCTGGGCGCTCGGCTAGCAGGCTAGCTAGCCTTAGCGTCAGTTTTCCAAACCAGTGCATTGAAAACGTCAGCTAGTGATGTATTCTTAATTGTAATCTAAAGGACGACGCTCCAGGGCGACATTTTATATGAACCAGTGACAAAAGGAGGTTGACAATACAGTAATGCAGCAATGGTAACAGTGTTACTACTGCTGAATTGAATTTTGCTTTGTGATTTGTGTGGTCAAACGGGGCGTGTTTTGGCGTCTTATTGTACCAAGATGTAAACATTAGCTTTGTTATAATTAACCCTGTATTCTGAAAGTGCTGACAAGTCGTTTTAACGATGGTTTATTTAGGGAAGGTCCCTCTATGTCAGCTTACCTTTAATAATGTAAAGTTTATGTACTTGTAGTTTATACATGTACTACTACGTAGTATGTATGTACTACTCAGTGTTTATAAAACACTGAAACATTCACAGCTGTGCCTCATTAACACTGACAGCTGCATTGTTAATACAGTTGTACTATACAATTGAGTAAAAGTTATAATCCAGAACTAGTGCTGTACATCTCTACTGGTCTCACAAATACAATATCACGCCAATAATTTTATTCCATGGTACATTGCATCTTCAATTTTTTACTGATGCACAAACCTACTTTTTCATCAGTCAGCACAAACAGGCAAATTAATATGAACTTAAAACCGTTATATGAGCCATGGTGATGTGTGGACCACCTGGTGGCATCACCAGGTATCCGCAGGTATGAAGGTGATTGCGCAATGACGTAATTTTTCCTAAATAAGTTTTTAACCACTGTGGTACGAACTGGATCTATCCGTTGTTTGGAGTGTTTTAGGATTGTGGAACTCACAGAAGTGAGCATTTGCATAAGCATCAATATTTGCAAAGTGAAGCGAGTTAGCCTAATGTACTCCGGGTTACTGTAACTCAGTATCTAGTAATAGATAAGCTACAACTGTAATGCATAACTTAAGGATAAATAAATGTCTGGTACACTACACTGTTCTTACATGCAGCTTGTCCATGCCTCAAGGCTCTCTCTGTATAGCAGTGTTTAGATCTGGTGTCGCCCGGTGACACTCCTGCACTGCCCACAGGAAGTGATTCTTTTTTTTTATGACAAGACAGATGGAAACAACAGCAATACTGTTTGTAAAGTGAGATGGCTTCAAACAGGTATGAGTGAAAAAAACAAAGAAGCGGCCACAGAAAAGATTCAGGAGTGAATTGTATGCACTGAGCATCATTTATAATGTCCACTAAAATAAGAAGCCAGCTCCTTAACCTCCTATCAGTTGTTGCTTTGGGGAAACTATTTTTTCCAACCTCTAAAATGTACACCAGGCAGAATTATTGATATATTGATCCAGTGTTTGCCCTACTATTATATTAGGAGGCACCTAAAAAGCAGTGTATGGCAATATTCTGTATGGAATCTGCTATGTTACACTCTTTATATCCACAGAGATATGAAGCATAATTTAATATGGGGAGACTCATGAGTCATAGAGATGCGAGTAGGTGGAATAACCAATAGCTTAACAGACTTTAAGTGTATCGCTAACAGAAGATAAGACTATTCCTGCTGAATCTGACAATGCTCAGTGGATCTCGCTTGATCAAACAATAGTTTGCCGGTAATGTGAAGTATTTAGGCACTAAAACTGAAATCTGTCATCATACCATGTCTTCATTGTGTCAGATGTCAGAGAGCAAAACCATGATACAAGTCTGTGTTGTGGTTTTTAACCACCATTCATTTGGGTTTGCACTAGTGTTATTTGGTAAGTGGTTGCACCCACACTCTAAATGCGTCGTTTGTGAGTGAGCTAAATGAGTTGTTTTACTATAAACACTGTTCCTGCCCCGAACTCACAGTGTACTGTTGATGCAAATACATTAAAATGTTAAGTGTTTAGTAATTAAGTTATATAATAGAAGTAATATTATACATTAATATAATATCCATTTTTTTTAGTCTATGTCCACATAGATGAGATTTATCAGGATAAAAAGCTGGACTCGTGAAAGGTTTTCTTTGGAGATGTTTGTGCTTCTCAAAGTAGAGTGACAATACACTCATATATGATAAAATATCTACTGTTTATGATCTTTTACACGATCTTAAAATACAGACATTACCTTTCATTTCAGATAATTCCTAGTTTATTTCTTTGGCTTATTTCTTAATTAAATGAAAGATATTTACGTGGAAATGCAATTGACTATAATTATGATAACATTCTGCTGTTTCACAAATAATTAGGCTCAAAATGAAAGAAGTGTCATTAAGTGACTTTTTAAACTGTAATTATATTTTATATTATATATTCATTCTTACAGTCAGTTTTTCATATAAAAATTGCAATTCAAAACAAAGCAAATAACAATTTGCAATGGCTGCAATTTAATGTATTTCTCTTTAATTTTCTATAAATTCTTAATCATAGCTTTCTGTCTACCTGGTTTTTAGATGAAAAATAAGGAATTGAACATAAACTATAACATTTTATTGTGAAGATATGTAGTATAGATGAGGTGAGGGTATGGTTATGGTTAGGGTTAGTCCAGTAGTGGGTATGGTTGAAGTTATAAGTCTCCAGGAAATGTAAGTCAATGTAATGTCCTCTGTAGTCATAGAAACTAGACTGTGTACGTGTTTGGACACACAATAAGAGCAGACATGTCCTCTAACAAGGTTGTAGTCTCGTGTCACAGTAACCTCAGGGCATTATTAGTAACCTATTTGTAGAGAAAAATCAATTCCCTTTGTGAAGAGGAGCAGGGGAACCCCATACTCGACCGAGCTGTGTCATCAGCAACCAGTCAGCTCTTTTCCATCACAATCCATCAACCTCATGCAAATGTTGCATTTCATAATCAGCCTTGACATTTCAGTTACATACTGTATGTGATCAGAGTTCACAGAGCACAAGGGCGTAATGCTCAGACCATTAGTTAACCCACCTACTTTTCAGTAATGACCCACACCTTTGAATTTAAACCATAGAAAAATAAGGAAATGGTGCTATCCTACGTGTAGGGTTGCAACAATTAATCAATTGGTAAATTAATCTTAATCAACTATTTTGGTAATCAATGATTCACTTTGAGTGTTTGGGGTTGCAGACACAATGACTACATGATAGGACATCATAATATCATTGTTATTATTGTTGCTATTATTATTATTGCATCAAAGAATTATGCTGTTTTTGGAAGACATCCACAAAGATCAAAGGAAATTCTATTTGAATGTTCATCCTAATATCATTCCCTTGGAATATCATGGTACAACCTGACCACAGCCTTAAGACCATCAGATGAGGTAGACAACAGTGTCTACAGCTGTAAGTGGCTATGCAGTAACACAGTTGTTGTGTTTTATGTTTTAGGTTTCTCCTCAATATTAATTCCTGACTTTAAATAAAGGTTATAATAATAATAATAATACTAATTTGCCCCTAGTGCTCTGTATTCTCATCCGTCTGTCTGTCTGCACAGCCATCATGGCAGAAGCCCACCAGGCGGTGGCCTTCCAGTTCACAGTCACTCCTGAGGGCATTGACCTGCAGCTGTCGCACCAGGCCCTGACTGAGATCTACCTCTCTGGTGTGCGCTCCTGGAAGAAGCGAATCATCAGACTGAAGGTATATCCTCAACTTTTAGTTGACAATTAAAACTTCTTTATGATGCAAAATGAATGGATTGACTGGATGTGGCCCACCAACATATTGAAAGACCAAAGAGCACAATATACTATACTTTCAAAAAATCACAATAATGCATGAAATTGACGCCAATCTTTCTTTTTGACACATACAGAACAGTGTGGTGACAGGTGTGTATCCTGCTAGCCCGTCCTCCTGGCTTTTTGTCGTCATAGCAATCCTGGCTACCATGTACACACGCTCTGATCCCTCCATGGGCCTCATAGCCAAGATACAGGAGCACCTGCCTGTCAGGTAACTAATCTCATGATTCTGAGAGAAACAGTAAAATTTAATGATGACGCAAATATGTTCTCTTATTGTGTGCTGTCACTGTGCCACAGAGAGGACTGTGTGCAGACATCATACAGTCATAGTTTAATTTTAATTTTAGTTTAATTTGATAATATTATTACTTTATCTTGCTGTCAGACATCATTTTCCTACTCGAAAATAAAATTTGTGATGCTTTCTAACTCACTCTAACTCACTTCTCATACTAAAGCCAGCAATTTGATATCACAGCACACAAGAATTTTTGATCAGCTTCTTTCTCTATCAGTAAGTCCAAATGTTATTTTGTGACTTTGGTTTTTAAAAATCCTTCATTTTGGATTAACCTCAGTGACACAAACACATTAAAACATGGTAGAAGTAGACCAGCAGCTCCTGTGCCCCTGTTAGCTAAAAATACAGATTTTCTCTGGACTTTGGTGCATGGGAGCATAATAAGTGGAGAACAATTCTTAGTTTACTGTAGATTTAAGATGATATTCATTTGGTTAGAAAACCCACGGACACACGGGGAGAACATGCAAACTCCATGCAGAAAGGCTCTTATTTCCACCGGGTCGCAAACCCGGGTCTTCTTGCTGCAAAGGCATGAGTGCTAACCACTACACCGACCATGTGGCCCTCCAGATATATCTATATATGAAATATCGGGGTGGTGAATCCAATATTGTGCTTCCTTAAAGATTTGCTAGCTTGAAATTTTCCGAGTCCCTGAAAATAATCCAAAAATGCTTCCTTATTTCTCCTCCCCCATCCATGTTTATGTGTTGTCGCTTTTATTCTGCCCTTCTTCATGTATTTATTTATTTATTGTGTTTTTCCTCACTTTTTTCATCTAATTCCACATCTCCAGCCAGTCGATGAGTATGCAGTGCCAGGTGGTGGTGTCAGCAGTGCTCTTCAGCACCATGCTATGGCTGTTACTCATCTTTACCATGCGCTTGTGCCTCAAGCAGCTCCTGTCCTACCACCGCTGGATGTTTGAGCAACATGGCAAAATGTCCAACACCACAAAAGTCTGGGTGGTCAGTTCTCTTATAAACCTTTTTTTTTTTACTTTTCCTCATTGATTCAGTGATGTGATATTTGGCAACCGCAGTCCATAGTTTCATATTCGATTATAATGTGTAGATTATATTCCCCACTGATTTTATCGTTTGGGACTGGGCGGTATGAGAAAATACTTAATCTCGATATAGATATACAGTATATCATGATAATAAAAAAAAATAAAAAAAAACATTCAGTGTTAATGATTTGTTATGAAGAGCAAAACACATTCACATTTAAGATTCTGAAAAATCAGAGAGCTATTAAAAAACAGTAAAAAAATCAAATTGAGTAATCGATTATCTAGTTGATGCTTAATTTAGTAATCAAGCAATGTTTGCAGCCCCAGTGCCATATTTGTGATTGACAACAACTGTGTCACTGTATAGCCACTTGTTTTATGATACTTAAAAAGCCTAAACAAGTACTTGATGAAAGACTAAAAGACAGATATTTGATTGTATATGCTTGTGTGTCTGTGCCAGGCGTTGGTGCGGATCTTCTCTGGCAGGAAGCCTCTACTCTACAGCTACCAGGGTTCATTGCCAAACCTGCCTTTGCCTGCTGTCAAGGACACTGTGAAGAGTGTAAGAACACATCACACAAAGCAGAGGAAAGAACAAAACATGCTAATGCTGTTTTCTGAGCATGCACTATCTATCTATCTATCTATCTATCTATCTATCTATCTATCTATCTATCTATCTATCTATCTATCTATCTATCTATCTATCTATCTATCTATCTATCTATCTATCTATCTATCTATCTATCTATCTATCTATCTATCTATCTATCTATCTATCCGTCGGTCTGTCTGTCTGTCTGTCTGTCTGTCTCTCTTGTCTCACTCATGGGCCCACGCACCCACACAAAGAGAAAAGTTGACATCAAACACAAAAATTATACAAGCAGACTGACACTAAGATTCTTTTCTTCTTTTCCACTGAATCAATTCCCTGAGAAATTAGACCAGGGGTGGGCAATTATTCAATTCAATTCAAATTCAAATGATATTCAGTTCAATTCAATTCAATTCAGTTCAATTCAATTACATTTTTATTTGTGTAGCGCCGAATCACAACATACATTATCTCAAGGCATTGTATATAAACAACATCATGGAGAGCAGAGCGACCCAACAATTCACACAATGAGGAAACACTGGGTGTGAATGAAGAGAAAAAAACTCCCTTTTAACAGAAGAAGAAATTGACTGACAGAACCACACTCAAAGATGTGCAGCATCTGCCTTGAGTGGTTGGGGTGAAAGGAAAATGGGGGACAGAGGATAGAAGTGGGGAACATAAAGTTGGGAGAGAAAGGACAAGAGGGAGGTGAGGTAGAAACCAGGAGCAGATATACAACAATTGACACGAGGCTGGGTAATTGACCTGGGTAATTGAATCAATTACGAAAATACGTCGATTTGCATGATGTGTGTTGGTGCATCATACTGAAGTTAGATGCCAACTTCTGTTCAAAGAATGGATGGAGAACAAGGTGAAGTAAAAAAACAAACAAAAAAAAAAACCTTGCACCTAAACTTTCGGAGGTTTTTAGACAGAGCCATGATGATGCAAGTTGGAAATGACCTATCACAGCAGCGCCACTGCTTTGTAGGAACACCTAAAGGCAAAAGCATCCCAAACATCACTGCTGAAGTGGAGCTTAAGCAACTATGAATGTGGCCAGCCATGACAAAACCTGGAACAACTAGGCCGAGGGATATTTTGAGTTATTTACAGATTCTGAAAGTTTGATTTCTAAGCTTTCCAACAATGGGTTGGGCCAATTGTGGCAGGCCACAAATATGTCATATCTTGATACACAAACCACATTTGTTCTTCACCTCCAACAAGATTGCTGCCAAGCTCAATATGTCATATCTTGCTACATATACTTGAATCGAAAATGTTATTTTTTTGGACTGTATAACAAAGATTGTCAGTGAGACTAGGCTATTTTTTGTTGCAGAATAACACCCTGTTGCAGTGTTTCATCTTGTTGCATTATTTGTAAGAGAAGATGAATCCATAAAAAATGCAATATTAATGAGACAAGTTTTTGATATTTATCTTGGGTAAATTCATTGTTATATTAATAGAGTAATAAAAGAATAATCATTAGAAGAATGGATAAATGAATTGTTCGATTAAATGACTAGTCGTAAAAATAATAATTTGATTAATCGATAGAAAAATAATTGTTAGGTGCAGCCCAACTTAATATTAGTCTTCAGCTGACCTGTGCTTTGTGTGTCTTGTTTAGTACTTGGAATCTGTGCGCCCTCTAATGGATGATGAGAAGTATGAACATATGACCAAGCTGGCAACAGAGTTTGAGAGCAGCCTTGGGAAGCGCCTGCAGTGGTACCTCAAACTCAAAGCTCTCTGGGCATCCAACTACGTAAGTGATTCACCACAACACTATAACAATACTATTGTTGTGTTACATTTGTAGATGGAAAGTACAATTTCTGAGTTCAGTTCAGTTTCCTGTTTAAGGAACTAGGATCAACCTCACCAATCCTGACCTGGGATTCCAAGATGGCTGCCACCATAATGAAATACGCTACCTTCACAGTTAAAACCACTTCTGTCGTATTTGTTTCACAGTAAATCTGTCATACACATAGCACTGTTTCATTTTTAAATGCACACATGTTTATGTGTGCAAATATAAAGAACACTGCTATCAACTGATTTTTCTAATATTGGCTAGCCTGAAATCCCTTTGCATCCATTTTTGCAAAGGGATCCATGAAGTTGGAACTTCCGAGTTTTGGTGTAAATGGAACACAGCTATTACTTAAATGTTGAATGCATTTTAGTGGTACTGTGATGGACACTAAGATTGTGTGTGTTTTAGGTTAGTGATTGGTGGGAGGAATACGTCTACTTACGGGGGCGAAGCCCAATCATGGTCAACAGCAACTACTATGGCATGGTATGTAAATCTCTCTATGTAGAATGTTCCTGTCCTCATAGCTCAGTCTCCACTGTCTTCTTTGGCATCTACTTGGACACAGATATGTAATCTTCCTGTGTCATGTGTTTCTCTTCTCCTCAGGACTTGTACGTGACACCCACACCTATCCAGGCAGCCAGGGCAGGCAACAGCATTCATGCATTCTTCCTGTACCGTCGCAAACTCAACAAAGAGGAGATAAAACCGGTGAGTGCAGCCACTACTCATCCCCAGCTTCTCCATATATTCTATTCAGACCTGGTATTAACATCCATCTTGAATGATCCAAACATGTGCAGATCACACTAAGTATACATCTGAATGCTCCCACTTTGTCCTGAATGCTCAATTCCAATCTCCAAAACATAATTGTCCATAATCCTATGCTGCATGAATGCTGATCTACCTCAGGATGCATTTGAGGTCACCCTGTCATCTGACATCCTCTCATCCCACACTTTTATTCACATCAACCAGTGCTGATATGTTGATTTATTAGTAGCCACTGTGACACTATACAACTAATGATTATTTTCATAATTGATTAATCCATCAATTTTCTCCAGTTTCCTAAACCTAAATGTTCCTTCAAGGGACATTTTTTTCAAGTTTTAAATATTCTCTTTTTTAATGGAAGTGGACAAATACTTGCTTTATGCAAATAGATTTGTTGACAAGTAATGTCAATGTCAATGACCAGTACTGATTGCTCCAAAAATATGCTGAGGAGAGCACAACTTGTTATGAATGAATCGACATGGTTAAGTGTCATGTGTTCACACAAGATGCTTCTGGGATGCATTTTGATCCCAGATTTTCAGTGAACTTTCTGTTTGTAGTCAGACCTCAGAATTACCAAGTTCAGGTTCAACGTAAAGGTTCTTCTCCTATCCTATGTGACCATACCACTGATCATGGATGTTTCTATCAGGTCTGAATGGACTTTCACTATTTGTGTCTCATTGCTATGGCAACAACATATTATTGTGTGGCGATGCAAAATGAACTGATAGCGTTATAACAGACTATGAGGCTGATTGTGTGTGTCCGATAAATCCATTAGTGTTCTTGTGTCTGGAGAGTTTATGGTACATATATGCATTTTCATTGTGTTTTGTGAGTGAAGTCATTCCCTCATGTTTACATACCTTGCTCATTCCTCACTCCCTCCTGGTGTACTTTCCTCTGCTTGCTTGATTTCTCTTTCTTTACCTCTTTGTTTTCTCTCTCTCTCTCTTAAATTCTTTTTTCCTTTGCTCAACCACTATATCATCCTCCATTGCTGTCCTCTGTTCTCCTCCCTGTGCTTTGGCTTTTGTCTTCTCTTCCTCCTCTATGTTTCCCAGAGTCGTATACCAGGCACTGTCATTCCACTGTGTGCTGCTCAGTGTGAGAGGATATTCAACACCACACGCACTCCTGGAGAGGAGACCGGTAAAGAGTCTGACATGTACACACATACATAGACACTCTCTGTGGCTAAACAATGATCCTAGCAGTGTCTGTGTACTATATGGTACATGCTTAAACATGAGCAGTTAATGGATAGCACAGGTTCTTTTAAAATGTAGTTGTCTTATCCACAGCACTGACTGCTCTGTGCACACAGCCAGGCTGCAAGGACCAGGCTGATGCCTTCTCTACATGTAGCTGGGTTTCATTAAAAACTGAGCTTTTTTGCGTGTTTTTCCCTTCCATCCACAATGACAGACTTGTGATGTACTAGAGTGCAACTGAAAAGGCGACATAATTTTATTCTGTAAGAATAAATGTCGCCACATTTCTGTGCACGTTTATCCACACACTATTTACCTGGTTACAACTACACACAGTCATGATACACCATCTGGAGGAGCAGAAGCAAATAAGTGATTCACTCCAACTTCCCCCAATGCCGACGCTGTTTTTGGACAAACTGCTGGATGGTGCGATAATGAAGAACTGGAAAAAAGTTATTGTTTTTTACAAAAACAGCAGTAGAAAATATATATTTTTTAAATGACCTGGCTACATATGGACTAGGCATGAGATGCAGTGAGAGAGTCACTGAGAGACACATTTTCAGTGAAAACATGGCTGCCTGCAGTGACACAAGGAAATAGGGTTACTTTTAAAAAAAACATTTTCTTTCGCTTTATGACATTAACTGCTCGCTTCCAAAATGGGTTAACTAAAAATAAGTAATTAAAAAATATCAATAATTATCAATTGTAACAATTTACATTCAAATATTATATAAACTAAATGTACATAAAATAGGTACTCAAATATTTTTTTTTAGAGATTTTAAAGAACCTGCCAAAATTTAAGGGTCCACTCTCTATGAATTTGTTTTGTTTCTGTATGGATTCATGTTGGAAACATTTTAAATAATTAATATACACTTTAGTCTCGTCCAATTGAGGATATTTTGAGTGGTGCATATTGTCTATCTAAAATGTCAACAAAAGGTGTAGATTTTATTAGGTGACTAAAATCTAGTCCAAAAATGTTTTCAGTGAGAGCAAATTTGCTGGATTCTGGTAAAGGTAGCAAGGACAAGCACAGACCAAAAAAACAATTTAATGTGCATTGTGAAGGATACACTGGCTTCATTGTAACATAGCATTACTTATGGATGATGAAGCACAGAGAAGATGTCTGCCACTGCATCATGGGGTAAAAACTTGTGGGGAAAGTCCATATGTGTGAGTGTGTATGGTCTGATATGTCTGCTGTACAGCAGTCCCTCATCTGTCTCATGCTTCGCTCTGGTCTCACTCAGGTCTGTCGGGGTTTATGAGAAAGTTATATTGTTAACCAGTATCTTTTCTCTTCTTTTTATACATTTCTTTTATAATTTCACCCCCAAAACTATTTTTTTCTATTCTATCCCTTCTCTCTTTCTTTCCTCTACTTTTTGTTTTATTGGCCCCTCCTTTATCTTACTTAGTGGTTGATAAGGTCTGCAGTTCCTTGCTGTTCCTATCAGTTTGAGCGGATGTTTAACACTTGTCGAATCCCCGGAGCGCAAACAGGTAGCAATTATATTTTTACATGAATGCACCCATTCCATTTTGAAATGTTGAAACCACAGTAGAAATGTGCTTCATGTTGTCACTGTGTATGATTTGTTTGACATATACAAGGTTTCTTGTTCATCCCGTGCCTGAAACCAGCATGTTCTGACAGAAGTCGCCATAAGAGGAAACAGAGATTACAACACTGCTCTTTATTCATTAATGCCTCTTCCGCAGTGTTTCCTATTAATTATCTAGACTGTAGGAATCTGCTACATCTCACTTTGTCCCACCACACCACCACCTACCATTATGGCTGGGCAATATGGCATAGAATTAAGATCTCAGATTTTCTGAGTTCAGCTTCCAGGTATCTTATCTTAACTATGGGATAGGGCAGTGAAGGATAAGGAGAAGTGAATTAATCAACAAAATCGGTTTATCACCCAGCCACACTTACCTTAGTATGAAAACCCTTGTGTTTTGCCCTGTTTCCTCTTTGTAGAGCTGTGTGTAGCTTTAGTTTTCATCGTTCTCCCTCTTACTCGTGATCAATGCTTGCACTAACGCCCACAAAGTTGCCATCATTCATGATGACAGTCAGCTTTGTATCTTCAGCTGCAGCTGTACAGTTCAAGTAGCATACCAGGCAGTTCTTTCTCTCACCTCTCTTTCACTGTTGCATGTTGCAATTAACTGTATGCATGTCCAAGTATGTGCATCCTGCTACAGCCATAGACACAATCAGTTCTGTAGGAATCACTTAACAGTATGTTTGCTTTCCATTTTTAATATTTTTTATTTTTTAAATGGCCCCATTTAGATTCATATTTGTCTTCTCTTTGACATAATTGTATTTCAAATTTCAAGATGTTTTCTCTGTTTGAATTTACTAGTCAAGTAAATGGTCAATGGTTTAGTGCTTGGTCTTGATGACCACTCAAAACTGCTTCACACTAAAGTTTTTGCCATTCACCCATTCACTCACATATTCATACGACACATCCACAGTACATGCCGTGCATTTTCGATCACATATCTTTCATACCCGTTTCCTTCTCTTGCCCAAGAACATACTGACACACTCTGAATTGCGGAGCCAGGTATCGAACCCACAACCTGAGTTGAAAGACCACTCGCTCTACTACGTGTTCTACAGCGGAATGCAAAAGTTTGGGCACCCCTGTAATTTTTCATGATTTTCCTTTATAAATCATTGGTTTTTTGGATTAGAAATAGCAGTTAAATATATCATATAGGAGACACACACAGTGATATTTGAGAAGTGAAATAAAGTTTATATGATTTACAGAAAGTGAGTAAGAATTATTTTAACAAGATTAGGCATGTGCATAAATGTAGGCACCCTTGTCATTTTATTGATTTCAATACCTTTAGCACTAATTATTGGAACTCAAAATTGGTTTGGTAATCTCAGTGACCCTTGACCTCCATACACAGGTGATCATGAGAAAGGGTATTTAAGGAGGCCAATTGTAAGTGTTTCTCGTCTTTGCATTTTCTCTGAAGAGTGGCAACATGGGAGCCTCAAAACAACTCTCAAATGATCTGAAGTCAATGATTGTTCAACATGGTTAAGGGGAAGGATACAGAAAGCTATCTCATTTAAGCTCTCAGTTTCAATTGTGAGGAGCATTGTGAGGAATTGGAAGACTACAGGCACAGTTCTAGTTAAGGCCCGAAGTGGCAGACCAAGAAAAATCTCAGATAAGCAGAAGAAGCGAAGGATGGTGAGAACAGTCACAGTCAACCCACAGACCAGCTCCAAAGACCTACAACATCATCTTGCTGCAGATGGTGTCGCTGTGCATCGTTCAACTATTCAGCGCACTTTACACAGGGAGATGCTGTATGGAAGAGTAATGCAGAAAAAGCCTTTTCTCTTGGCAAACTTGGCTTGAGGTATGCTAAAGCACATTTGGAGAAACCAGCTTCATTTTGGAATAAGGTGCTGTGGACTGATGAAACTAAAATAGAGTTATTTGGGCAAAACAAGGGGCGTTATGCATGGTGGAAAACAAACACAGCATTCCAAGAAAAACACTTGCTACCCACAGTAAAATTTGGTGACGTTCCATTATGCTGTGGGGCTGTGTGGCCAGAGCAGGGACTAGGAATTTTGTTAAAGGGTCGCATGGATTCCACTCAATATCAGCAGATTCTGGAGAACAATGTTCAGGAATGAGTGACAAAGTTGAAGTTGTGTCGGGGCTGGATCTTTCAACAAGACAACGACCCTAAACACTGCTCACAATCTACTAAGGCATTCATGCAGAGGAACAAATACAACGTTCTGAAATGGCCATCTCAGTCCCCAGACCTGAATATTATTAAATATGTGTGGTGTGATTTAAAGTGGACTGTCCATGCTTGGAAACCATCAAACCTGACTGAACTGGAGATATTTTGTAAAGAAGAATGGTCCAAAATACCTTCTGCCAGAATCCAGATTCTAATTGGAAGCTATAGGAAGCGTTTAGAGGCTGTTATTTCTGCAAAAGGAGGATGCATAAAATGTTTCTTTTGTGGTCCTAAACTTATGCACATGCCTAATTGTGTTTAATTCTTGCACACTTTCTGTAAATCATATACCTTTATTTCACTTCTCAAATATCACAATGTGTCTCCTATATGATATATTTAACTGAAATTTCTTATTCAAACAACCTATGATTTATAAAGGAAAATCATGAAAATTTAGAGGGGTGCCCAAACTTTTGCATACCACTGTATTGTGTCTATGCTCAAGCCTTTCCACTCTTTTCTTTCTGGGTTTTAGGGTTGGGAAGATGAATGTTGCCATAGTTTCCATAGGGTTTGGCTTCAAGATGTTTGAACAGTCAAAACATTACTGTGCATGGTAGGGAGAGAGATGTTACATCACCACAGTGACTCCACATCCTGACATTTGACTCTGCCAAATCCTAGTGTCAGGGACAGACAGAGTATGCAGCTTCTGCTGCACAGAATGCCATAGCAATTGCTAATTAGCACTTCCATTCCCTAGGTGGTCTTTAAAAAAAAGAAAGAACGCACAGTGAAATACATCACAGCTGATTGACATCTTGTACATTATTTTTAGTGCCTGGTTATTTAGGGAGGCTCGATGTCTTATATGATAATGGGATGTTTGAGCCAGAACTGGTATACAGTATTAAAAATGTGAGGAAATCAAAGAGAGCATAAATAGCAGAGCAGCCTGAGGGCTGTGTAGTACCTATAGATAATATAAGGTTGGATATCATTTTATTATTTAATGTCATTTAAATATCAGTGCTGATGTTGATTGTTGATGTATGCACCCAAACCAAAACAAATCAGGGGGAACATTTCTGTGCTTGCATAAACCTGCAGTAAATTAAGTGCATTTCTAATATGTTTGGGTTTCCTTGATTAAATAACAAAGTACTTTCATTTACATGTGAAGACACTGTGCAACACTGGCAGGACAGTGACTACATAGCCATATACCACAGGGGTCGGTATTTCCGTCTGTGGGTGTACCAGGCAGGCAGACTCCTGTCCCCCAGGGAGATCGAATTCCAGATCCAGAGGATCCTCGATGACCCTTCACCTCCCTCTGCAGGAGAGGCCAAACTCGGGGCTCTCACCGCTGGAGACAGGTCAGCTTGACTAGACTCAAGTGATGAAACCACACAGCCCACCACATCCTGAATGTCATTATTATTATATCTTCTATGTTACCCAGAATTCCATGGGCTAAAGCCCGGCAGACATATTTCAGCAACGGGATCAATAAACGCTCTATGGACTGCATCGAGAGAGCCGCCTTCTTCGTCACCTTGGATGATGAAGAACAAGGCATACTGGGAGACGACCCTCAGGCCAGTTTAGATCGCTATGCCAAGTCCCTGTTACATGGTAAATGTTATGACAGGTAATCATGTTCACTCTTACCCTGTGATCTAATTCATTATTTTTTGCTGTCGTGTTGTTGAACTAGTGGATTGCGGTCCATAGTCCATAGGCCCTGGAAATCATAGAAAGTTTGTGAACTAGAAAAAAACATTTTAATTTGAAAATCACCCTTAATAGACATGGGCCATTGAACATGTTTGAATTTTGTTCAAGAAATAAGTTGACATTTTGGAAAATATATACGAAACCATCTACTGTTTCATGACGTCAACTATGGTGTGGAAACCTTGCTTTCAGTTTTTCTTATATTTAAACATTGTATGTTGCAAATGACTTTTCAAAACTGATAAATGAAATATTCCAATAGCGTGGATTTTTCAACGCCAAGTCAGAAACGAGACAAGATTCGTTTACAGCATTCTGGAATACACACACAAATGGAACAGGCTAGAAAGTGTGCATCATTACGTCACTGATGGATTTCTGACCAGTTGCTCTTGAATTGTCAGCTTGGTAGAAAAATAGTGGACAATGAAACCATGCAGTGTGCAAACTGTTTTACACCATGTTTGTATGAAGAGGTTTGTCATTTCTGCTAAATAGTGTCATCAGCAGACAGTTTAGTTTGAGATTTCTGCAACTGATACCAGCATTTATGTGTTTTGCATTTTTCTTGAATTAGTATATTTATCATCTACACAGTGACAAATTAATGGTGGAAAACTGAAAATACTCAATAATTATAAGATCTGTTCAAAGTTTTGTGGGTACATTCGCTGCACTGGGGATACACAACATGCAGCCAGGGCTCATTTTAGCAACCCTTGGTGAAAGCAATATGTTGCATATAAATATAAAAGGCTTAGTCAGGACTAATGAAAAACAACAATTACACTTTTTAAATTTTTTTTAATGCTAATACTTATTTAATTCTACTCAGTGAAAAATAATTTCAGTAAACTTTTACATACTGAACCTTTTACATACTTTAACTAAGCAGTTATTTGGTCTATAAAACATAGGAAAATGCTGGGAGATGTTCCAGACTGATTTCTCCAATGTCTTGGATGTCCACAAACCAAAATGATTCAGTTTTAATGAGTTCTTTCTTTGTTATATGGAGAAAATAAATAGGAAAGTATTCACATTTAAAAAGCTGAAAAATCAGAGAGCTTGTTTTAGCTATTAAAAGAAACACAAAATAGATGATTAAAATAGTTGGTGGTTAATTTAATAATTTATTAATAATGTACTAATCGTTGCAGCCCTACATGCATTCTTGTGTAATCTCTGTGCAAAGGTAGATTGTATATTTTGCTTCCTACACATGGAGTCTTTTGTCAATGTTCAATGATGTACAACTGGAATTCAGCCTCTGGAAGATCCATCCTCAACTTAAGGAAACACTTTCGATCTTGTCTTCCAGGTGGTTTGACAAGTCCTTCTCAGTTGTTTTCTACAAGAATGGCAAGAATGGCATAAATGCAGAGCACTCATGGGCTGATGCTCCAGTGTTGGCACACTTATGGGAGGTAAGATGATGAAATTATGAAAAAGAAGGTTATACACTATAGTGGCCCTGAGAGGAGTCCCTCACTGCTCTTCGTTTCTTTACAGTATACACTAGCCACCGACTGTTTCCAGCTGGGTTACAATGCAGAGGGTCACTGCAAAGGAGATGTAGATGCATCACTACCAAAACCACAGAAGCTGAACTGGGAAATCCCTCCAGAGGTGAGTCATCCATTCCTTCCCCCATTTGGCCAAAAACACAGCTTCTTTATCCGTTGTCAGCAACATTCCGTTCTGCCTGTATCAGGTTTTTTCTCACACTTTGATGCATTTCCCAAATTATTTCAGCAGAGTAGTAAGTGTGTATATATAATAATGCCTTCTAGGTTAGGAGCAGACAGTACTCCACAATAATAAAAAAAAAAGCAATATATAATATACAAAATATAGAAATGCAAGTGAAAAAAGTACAATTAAAAGTGTGAAAAATGGAACAGGGATCAACAGGTATGCAAACACATTACACAATGAACATAAAGCAACAATATTAAGCCTCTTTTGTAGGTGTTTACATACATTATACACCTAATTAACACCTTAATTATATGCTTGCCTAAAGTGGAAGTGAGCAAAACAGGAGAACATTGCAGTGACACTCAATTTTTGCCTGTGTGTATTGAACAGAACATATTGCACATGTGTATTGAGAAGGAATATGGTCGGCTGGGTGAGTAAAGAAAAACTGAATTGTTGTAGTGCTATTTTGAGAATGTTTAGTGTTCCACGGTCGTGGACAATGAGTATGTCAATTGAATGACAAGTCATTGAGTCATTGTCTGTGAATATGATAAATATAGTCATAAAGTTGATGCAAACTATGATGAAATGAAAATGCGCAAGGCTGCAGACATCAGAAGATCTGTCCTCAAGATGACACATAAAGACTGTCTGCAGTTGAGAGTTTACAAGCAGCGGCACTGAGTGAGTGCAGTACAGAACATAGGAGCAAGTGTGTGCTCAGGAGAAATAAATGCAAAATGGATGGTGATGAAAACCCAGGTGGTAGTGACGAGAATCACACAACCACTCGACCCGAGCTTGTGCTGAAAAAAGGTTCGCATTCGCCTCATCCTTCGTGAGCGCAGGTCGCAATGTTCACTTCATTCCCTCTGATATCACGAATCACATCGCAAGCACATTTCTTGTCAAAATAATCGCAATTAGATCTTTATTTAAAATCATTCAGCCCTACTTTTGCTCATAATAAGGGTGGGTGGTGGTGGTGAGGCTCATTGGGTGCTCAGCACCCCGAAAGCGCTGACCCTAGAATCGCCCCTGTAGCAGTCCCACATCACTAGCAAGATAAATCACTGTTTTTGTTAGAATTTCAACTTCTACACTGCAAGTAAGTTTCTAGAAGGTTAAGTAAAGGTATAGAAAACCAACAGACCCAACAGGCATGACATGCATGCTGCTGATTCTGTGAAACTCAATCATTTACCGAAAGGGGGGTGTTAAAAAAAAAAAAATAGCAGTGCTAAGTTAAATTAGTGAGGACATTGATTATGTGGAAAAAAATAGGTGTTAAACAGGTGGCCCTTATTTAAGGATCAAGGCAACTGACACTGCATATGCTGGCTGTGCATTTGTTCTTGAAAAACAGAGTAAAATGGGTCATGGATCAGTTTGAGTACATCAGAACACTGGAAGAAGTCATGTTGCCGTATGCTGAAGAGGAAATGCCCTTGAAATGGGTGTTTCAACAAGACAATGACCGGAAACACAAGCAAGTGAGCAAAATCATGGCTCCAGACAAACAGAATTCAAGTAATGGAGTGGCCAGCACAATCCCCGGACCTTAATCCCATAGAAAACTTTGCCTCATGAACAGCATAAAAAATGCTGTTCATGAGGCAAAACCAAGAAATGCAGAGGAATTGTGGAACGTAGTACAATTATCCTGGGCTGCAATACCTGTTGACCGGTGCCAGAAGTTAGTCAACTCCATGTACCACAGATGTGAAGCAGTTATCAGAAACCATGGTTATGCAACTAAATATTAGTTTATGATTCTTAGGAAAGTTGAATCTTCAAGAATTTCTTAGTTTATACAGTACATTTTTGAGTTTGTAAAGAAATATGTCAACAGTGCTATTTTTTTGAACACGTCCCTTTCAGTAAATGATTCAGTTTCACAGAATCAGCAGCATGCACGTCATGCCTGTTAGGTCTGTTGGTTTATATACCTTTACTAAACCTTCTAGAAACTTAGTTGCAGTGTAGAAGTTGAAATTCTCACAAAAACAGTGATTTATCTTGCTAATGATGTGAGACTGCTATTATTTTGAAAACAACTGTATAAACAACCATGATGGAAATATGTGGCCCCTAGTTAGTACAGTACAGTATATTAAAGGAAATCAAGCTTGACACGTCAGAATGAGCTGAAACATTTCCAATGTGTTCAAAACACTGATAAATGATTGTGTTTATGATGTGGCAAGTGACTACATGATGTGGAGGTTGAACAAGTAGCTTTGAGGATTTTAATTCTGATCTGAGAAATGTAAAAAAAAAGGCCCTGTTATGACAGAACATGCATGGGGAGATTAGCATCTTACAAAAAGCACAAGTTGGTTGTGCTACTGTTAAAGCTGCAGTGTTTGTGTTTGTCTCAGTGTGAGGAGCAGATCACTCAGTCTCTGACAGTGGCCCAGGCTCTGGCCGATGATGTGGACTTCCATGTTTTATCCTTCCAAGACTTTGGCAAAGGAAGGATCAAGAGATGCCGGGTCAGTCCTGATGCCCTCATTCAAATGGCTCTTCAGCTGGCCTACTACAGGGTGAGTCTACCTCTAAAGTCTGAACCATAGCAGAAACAGATCTGAAAACAGTGACCGTATATAAAGAAGTGTAACATAACATCTTACTACGTAACGTACTGTATCTTCTCCTAGTATTCCTTGTAATACTGGGCCAAGGACAGTTGTCCAGTTGAATAGGCATAGTCCTCTCTTCCCCTCTCTCAACAGCACTGTGACTATATGCACCTGGTTTTGAATAATCCAGACCTATTTCTTGTAAACTGTCAGCCAAAGATGCAGAGATGTTCTAAAGTCAGTGTCTGCAAAAGTTACCAAGAGTGTTTAGCAGCAGTGGCTGTGCTCGGAGTGATGCAGCAGTGCTCTGCTCTTGTCTACAGACACCTTTTTCATTTAAGGCCATGTTAAATCCCTCAGGGCTAACTACTAAAACAACTATTAAAAAGACAATGTTAACATTTTCCATTGATATTGGATGCTATAATCGCTAACATTACTTTTAAAAGTCCAAGTTTCCCCTTAGCGACAACTGACTGGAAGTGAAGGAGCTGGCTTATGTTTTAGTATCAGCACACAGACTACTGTTTTAAGAGACTGCACATTTGTAATTTTTGTACATTAGATCAGGACTGTTACATATGAGGGTTGCATTTTTTTGTGTGTCGTAGAATCGCAAGACGTTCTGCCTGACGTATGAAGCCTCCATGACCCGTCTGTTCAGGGAGGGCCGCACCGAAACCGTTCGCTCCTGTACCAATGAGAGCTGTGCTTTTGTACGAGCATTGGAAGGAGGAGAGGTAAGACCATGGGAACTGTCAGGTAAAGTGTGACTGTATGTATGAGGTCCTGACACATGGTCAGCTTGATGTTTATGCTCAGATTTACCTCAGTGATGCAAATGTACCACGAGGCAGCAGTAGATTCTGCAGCTCCGATTTATTTTATTTATTTATTACTGTCTTACAGGATTGATATGATAGATGTTTTGTGTTGTACAAGCTAAACTGTGTGTTTTATTATTAATAACACATTTAGATTCAGGCCCAGCACAGCAAATGTTGTATTATAATGCAATAACAGTGAAACCTTTTATTCTAATCTATTCTATTCGATGTATTAGGGAGGTTCTCGGCACAGGGCGGACACACAACTAGTTTATGTTTTTTTTCACATAGAGTAAAGCATAGTGTCTATTTTGAATGTGTGCTTTGTCCACCAGGCAGCGGATGTGTGCAGGCTTTTGTTCCGGTCAGCGTCTGAGAAACACCAGCAGCTTTACCGCATGGCCATGACCGGAGCTGGTATTGACAGACACCTCTTCTGCCTCTACGTGGTTTCCAAATACCTTGGCGTGGAGTCTCCATTCCTGAAAGAGGTTTATGTCTCTTTATTCAGACCAGTTTGACTGCGTCTGTTTGGTCTGAATCACCTGACACAGACTTCAGTGAACTGATGTGTTGCTCTGTTGTTGCTGTTCCAGGTGTTGGCTGAACCCTGGCGTCTGTCCACCAGTCAGACTCCAGTCCAGCAGGCGGAGCTCTTTGACATTGTCAACCACCCAGAGTACATCTCCTGTGGAGGGGGCTTTGGTCCGGTCAGTGTCATGCTACATTGGCTACATTGTCACAGACTAAGTCACAACATCTAGCTACGCTAATGCTAGTTGAAAATGAAAACATTTGCGTTGTGTCTAATGAGGGTGCACAGTGTTTGAATTATGTTGGCCCTACGCTAATGTTAATCGTAGCCTCGCTAGCTTACCTTTGGAAACAAGATCGTGCTGGAGCTTGCGTATTGGTGAATGGACACCTCATCATTTCAGTATAACACCATGTTCTGCGGTGAACCGTGTGAAAATGTCTCACCCACCACGAGGACAGCCTCTTCACTCCCACCTCCCCGCCCCAGACAGCACAGCTGCTGCTGATGAACCGCTGCCTGTCTGGTGTAGCGTGATAAATCAACAAAAATTCGAATTCCTCCAAAAAATTTGAAAATCAAGGATGCACACCATCGGGCCACGCTCAACCCATATCCAAAGTCTTTCGGACTTTCTGCGATCTAACGGTCAGCGAGATATGCCTGTCAAGACAGACACACAGACGCAACTTGCTTTATAGATAGATAAGTCCTTACTGTGTTGTTTTTGCTTGTGTTTGTTGGTTTACAGGTGGCTGATGATGGTTATGGCGTGTCTTACTACATTTTGGGAGAAAACATGATTAACTTCCACATCTCGTGCAAGCACTCATGTCCAGACACTGTGAGTAGTTATTTTACCCGTCATAATTCCCTCTTTAACATATGAACACGAAACATGCAGCCACACCTATATATCATAATATTTGACAAAAAAAGAGCAGTAAAAATGTTCAATTGTGAAAAATTTTCAATCCATATCAATAATGAAACTATTATTTTAATTACTAATTAATCTACCAATGTCTTGCCCACAGACCAAAACCATTCAGTTTTGTTTTATAAACCCTAACCCTAACCCACTGTGGGATAATATAAAAAAATCTATCTTATCTTTATATGAAGCAAGGAAACCAGAAGACATTACTTGGTTATTTTAGTGGTGCAGCTTCTTTAGTTATTTTAGTGGTGCAGCTTCTTAAGTTATTTTAGTGGTGCAGCTTCTTTAGTTATTTTAGTGGTGCAGCTTCTCTTTTCTCAGATCAGGAAATTGATTAATCGACATCATTGATCATTTTGTTAATTATTTTCTCGATTAACTGATTCATCGTTTTCTGTCAATGTGCATACAGGCTTTGACACAGGTGACATTCCCTGAGTTGATGTTCAATCAAAATAGCCCTAGACATTATTTGAAGTTTGAAAACCAACATTATGTCGTTGTTGACTTTAATGGATTGCTCCTGCTTTGTTTTGTGTCTCCCTTCAAGGATGCTCATAATTTTGGAGCTCAGATCAGAAAAGCCCTTCACGACCTGATCCAGATGCTGAGCCCCAGCCCAAAAGAGCCAAACTTTACAGCACAGAGCCGACCAGAGGCTAAGAAAGACCTGTAAGTGGTTTATGTTTGAGGAAAAAAGGGAAACTGTGAAAGCCAAAATCATCCATAATGAAGTGAGGAAAGACAATTTTGTTTTGCTTCTATGTTGGGAGATTTTTATAGCCAGTAAGATGAAACATCTCCATGGAGACACTGCTATGATGGAGGTGGTGTGTGTGTGTGTGTGTGTGTGTGTGTGTGTGTGTGTGTGTGTGTGTGTGTGTGTGTGTGTGCGCACGCGCGTGTGTGTGTGCACGTGTGTGTTTGTGTGTGAAGAGAGGACAGGTGGTTTTGATTAGTTTAGTTTAAACAGTCAATGAAAAAAGTATTTTTTGTGCCATGGTTAGATAAGTGGTTCCCAAACACTGGGTTGGGACCCACAGATGGGCCGCAAGATATTTATTTGTGGGTCCAAATATTTTCCCAACCTTTTATTTAAGCTGTATGTGTATGTTTTATAAAAAAAAATGTTTTAAATTAATTTACAAAACATCTCTTGAAAGTAATTGGTTTGCCAATTCCAAATAATGTTAGATTTTACAGATATGGCTGTAAATGAGTCACTAGATGATACACAAATTTGCTGTCATGATTGGCGTTATAATTTGGGATCACAAAATTGAGTTGTTAAAAATGCAGGATATCAAATATCAGGTTTTGTCACTGTGAATTGTGCCACAAGTTATATGTTGTTGGGTATAGCTCACATTTGAAGTGTGAGATAGAGGTTGGGTCTGAGGTGAAATGTGCAAGTTGAATCAGTTTCCACTGTGTGAATGCATCAGTGAGAGCAGGGATTTTAAAAGCTTGGAAGTCGGTGACTTTTCTGACACAGGTTAGAAAAATTCTGAAGGATATCTACTTTTGTAAAATCTCACAACATTTTTGCGAGATGTTGCTGCCTCATAAAGGTTTTTCTTTTATTATTGAAAAATAGGTGTGATGATGATGATTTATATATTTGCCAATGAAAAATTTGGAACAACAGAAATGTGCTGTGCTGGGACTTATCTCACCTCGTACTGCAACGGACGGACATAAATACTTTATCGGTCACCCACAACTTATATAATGAAGTCTGGAAACTGTTTGGAAATAAATTAATGTTTTAGAAAAGTTTTATATTAGGAATGGCCTATTCTGATGTCTAATAATTATAAAATACACGCACCATATGGGTGATGTGGGGGAGCCTCATTTCTGGGTCTCCCTTTGTTAAACTACTTCAATTGAGTCATGGATGTTAGCTAAAAGATTGTGGATTTGTGGACAAAGGTGTACAGATGTGTAAGAATGAATAACACTGCTCAGCTGCTCCTCACATCTTCCTACTGTGGCTCCACAGCACCAACAGACAGTAATAAGTAGAAACGGCATCTTTACAGTATATTGTATACAACTAAAATAACAATTTGTCATCAGAGATTCACCTCATTGTAAGATAATTTTACCTCAGCTGCTCTTAATCAAACTTACTTTCACTCTCAATCTTTGTCTTGTGGTCCATTCTTGTTGCAGACGTAAAAATGAACCAAGGGTTCATCTATCTTTATCCTCCACATGAGGGTCGCAGTGGGTGCTGTACCAATCTCAGCTGACAGGTCGATAGGCGCCCTGGACATATCGCCAGTCCATCACAGGGACACGTATAGAGACAAACAACCATTCACTCTCACACCTACAGTCAATTTAGAGTGACCAATTTACCTAACCCCCATATTGCATGTTTTTGGACTGTGGGAGAACCTGTGTGGGCCACTCGGTGTTAATGAAAATAAAACGACGATTATGTATGAGTATGTGTCTGAACACAGTGTATATCCACCTTACTTCTAGCCACTGATACCTTAATTATGTTACAGAACCAGCGTTTTCTGTTCTCCGTGGTAATGAGAGCTTTTGTGAAATTTGACATGTGGGAACATGAACCTGTTCTGCCTCAAAAGGGATAATGTGATCACTCACTGCCTTCTTCAACAGTGTACATTTTACAGTGTGAAAATAACACAAAGTGTTGATATAAGGGGAACATACAATATTATCACTAAGAGTTAAATATAAATAGTCCAGTTGATTCTTCTAGAGTGAATTTAGCACTTCTAGACTGATTTACTGTGTGTTAATATCACATTAGCATAACATATATTATCTGGAAGCACTGTTCAGTTATTACAGGGAAACACAACAGGAACACAGTGAGCAAACACTTGTCTCTGACAGAAGCAGAGACTTGAGTGTACGAACATCTGCCTCCACAGGTCGGGGTCAGTGAGAGGAGAGAAATTAGGGGGAAAGGAGGGAAAGGTGGAAGAAGATAGACGAGAGATAATCACTATAATCTTCATCATCTCGTCCAGGGTGTGACATCTTGTCTCCTCTGGGGTTGGTTCTCGCTGCTCCAGAAAAGGACAAGCCGTAGATGAAGGAAGGACGAGGATGATATTAATGTTAGCAGTAATGAGTAGCTATATAATATAGTAATAGTTACAGTTGTGGTGTTGAAGCTCTGGAATCATCTGTGAAATAAGAACGAAGATAGAGAGGGAGAGCACGAACTAGAGGGCGAGAAAAAGAAGTCAATTGTATAGACTGTTTCTTTAATGCTTTTAGATTTACTGTGTGTTGTGGAATGGGACGTTCACTAGCATTTAGTCACATTGTTAGCTGTTTGAAAGCTTCAAAGAATATCAGTGTTTATATAGCAGTAAGCTAAAAATCCATGGGAAACAGTCTTATGTATGTGAAGGCAGACAAAGGGCCAATTCAGAGTCTTAGTGTACCACATCACCAAGTCTGGCTTTTAGTTTCTACCTTAAGTGATTGTCAAACTGCTGGGTGACCAACCATTCGTTGCATGTCCAGCACAGTCCTGCAGTGATTGGCAAAGAGAAACAACTTGTTTGCTTCTGCTTCTGCTCTGGAAGTTCCACCGATAATCATTTCTCCAATAGCGCCTCCAGGAGGAAGGGGGATAAGTGCAGCTCTGTCTGACCACGATAACCTCCAGTCTGTGGAGGAGGAGGTGGCTAACACGGTCCAGGATTTTCTATTTGAATTGCACCACCTGATTTGAATATTGAAGGCTACTGTTTTAAATGTTTTACATTCAGCCTCTTTAAGAACGATGTAAAGAAGAGTAAAGAGTCAGCATATGACTCTCTAATGTAGACACAGACAGACAGATAACTTTATTAACCCTAACCCAGGGGGAATGAGGTTGTCATAGCAGCTTTGACATGAGGTTCAAAAACAAACACACAGCATTGACAGGATTCTAATATTTACAATTAACAAGGTGCATTTTAGTGAAAAAGATAAATAACTATATGTTGGGAGCCCAAAGATTGTGGCGTGCAAATAGCAGTGAAATAGTCGTAGTACTGGAGGGACTAATATGGTCTAAGTATATAGCATCAGATCTCATGTAATGTATAGATGCAATGATATACTATGATAAACTATATGACATGATAAATAACAATAATAGTAGATAAGAGTAAACAAAATTAATACTGACTATACAAAATATAAAATGGATCATTTCCTTTCAAAGACCTGCACACTAATGCTGAGATTGTTATTAAACCACACATCATATCATATTCTGTTGCTTTGTACCAGGGTGTTGGTTACTGTATGTCTCTTTCTTACACGTCATTGTTTTTCAGCCTTTTCGTACATGACTGTAGTGCTGGTATGTAGAGGCTGATAATGGCACATGGGGTCACATGACATCGCAAGAGATTTTCAATTGGAACAGCACTTTACTTGGTCAGTATTTCATTACAGTACTGTAAAAAGAACTCTCAGTTATTTCACCACCATGTATGAATCTGATATGTATTTAAGTTTTGCTTTTATCACTGCTTTATTTAAATGTCCAGAGGTCCGTGTGTCATCAGTGACACAGATTCTTATTATTTTATTGTTTGGTTTGTGGTCCAGATCAGTTGAGCTTGTCTTATTATGTTGCTGTAATGTATTACTGCAAAATGTCAAGGAAACATAAAGTCATTGTTAAAGAAAAAAAGCTTCAAATGTGTTTTGTTTTTTTCCCTTAAAGACCATGTGTGTAACATTAGGAGGGTGAAATATGTTAAACTATGTTCGTGGTTGTGTAGGAAAAAACGCATTCTTTTAAATGGAAGAGCTCTCAGAGAACACAGACCAGAAATGTTTACATTTTGTGCCAATGGATCCAGAAGAACTTTCTGGATCTGTATAGAACTTAACCTGCTTGTGTATTACCATCTTACATAATGTGACAAAAGTCTTCCTGATCTGTTAAGATGTCGCTGAGATATCAACACATGTCAACTTGTTCCAGAGGACTGAGCCATGTTACTTTTTAAAGTGCTGCCAAACCTTAGTCTGATGATAGTTTTGCCCATGATAAGATGGGGATTTCTTGGTGATGTAATATTGTTGGGGGATTTCATCATTAGAATCTTACCAAAATGGAATGGGAATATTCCCACGTGATCACTTACCTATCACAAAAAACTCTGTTCCCTGTACTCTTTCACTTGGACCCCAAGCAACACAGGAAGTTAAAGGTGTCTATAGTGGTGTCTCAGGCCCTGGCCCCCATGAAGGGCCTATTTGACAGAGGGCGTGCACATGGGCACCATTCTGTCCACTGATTTAAAGGTCACATAGAGTTGTCCTGTTGCACATATATGTTAGTTATGGAGGTCTACTTACATACATTAACTTGTTTTTATGGTCCAAAACCTTTTAGTTTCTGTAAACGAGCCGATAGAAATCCTCTTTTCTGACGATGTTTCCCAGCCGCGATATTTCAGACTCAACTCTCACCCCGACTTCCCAACTGTCTTGTGATTGGCCAGTACCCGGAAGTGACATATTCAGCACACCCGCTCTCAGAAGCGCAGCTTCCCCCTCTGGAACGGTGGATGCACTGCTACTCATTATCAAAACATTGCTTTAACAGTGTTTAAAAATAGCTTCTTCACGACTCCCCGCTGCAGTCCCTTTTATGACTTTGACCCGGAGTCAGACCCAGAGTCAGAAGACACTGTCGCTCGTGAAACACCTCCACAACGGACGTTATTCTTCTTCCGCGGTTCAATGTATGCAACCGGATGTGCCCGGACTAGTGCCCGGAGCAGGAGGATCTGCTGTTCAGGAGAACCGTTGTTTACATAACCGGACCGGGTATTTTCAGAGATCTCGCTGAGCCCGAGATCACAATAAAACACAGCGTTCTCAGCAATGGCTGAACTGTTTGTTTTGAACCTTCAGGGCTTCTCAAACAAGGTAAGGACGCAGATACACACTAAAAAACAGAGTTAATTGGAACTTCCGGTCTAGGTCCGCTTTAAATAAAGGTTACACCTTCTCTCTGAATGAATTAATCTTATTATCAGACAGGCACAGACTGTAGCAGTGTTTTGCCTTTATGTTAATTATTATTAATTAACAAGTTATTATTATGTTAATTATTGTACAATCTGGACTTCGGAATCCAGGAAAACTCTGAAACTGAAAAACAGCAGCTGTGACTAAGGCAGTGAGTGGGTTTATTCACATGTTGAGTAAAACCAACTGATTCTAACCAGGTCATTAAATGCAGAACTATCAAGTTGTATCTGTCTTTAGTAGCAACTAACATATGTATAAAACATTATATTCTGCACCTTGAGTAAATCACTTCAGTAAGGAGAGCACAAGCAAATCAGGTTGAAAAGTAATGGCCATTTATTTCCAACTTTAACAGATCATTGATTAAGTTACTTAATATTTTTGAAACAGCAAACACTAAAACTTCAAAACCTTTCCATGACGTTTGAACCCCAGTTTAAAGTATACTTAGTATACTTACTTTGATACGTTAGCCCTATAGCTATCACTTTATAGCAAAAATGTAACATGGAATTTGTAATGGAGTATCTTTATCAACATCCACAGTCGCCACATCTTATATTTATCATTCAAAAGCTAAACATTATTTTTATGTTCCCTGCTTTGTATGTGACCGGGGAACATAGGTACGACCTCGGCAAGAGAGAGATGAAGAAAAACAAGTCATGGATCAAAATGTCACTCTGTATTTTCCAGTGGTGATCAATATGTTATATTTGACAGCTTTTACGGCGCATTGTTAGAGGAGCTACAGTCACTCTCTTCTTCTTTGTGGAAAATCTTGCCATCTGGCTGGACTCGCCACCAAAGCTTGACCCCTTCCAACTTGCTTTGGAGCTGTTGAGGCATGAAAAGGTTCATATTTAAAGCACAGGTACTAGTGAGAAACAACTTCTACCTCTTTTTGAAAGCTTTTTGTTTTTAGTCAAACACCTGCCTGATGTTGAGATTAAGCAACAAGCATATTCTTAAAACCTGGCTCATGTGTTTCATGTGCACATTTGGTCCATTTGTGTTTGTGTGATGTAAATTTCATCCATTTCCATGGTGGTCCATGCAGAATGTGTGTGTGTTTGTGTGCTCCCTGTTGCACAACACTTTCTCGTCCAGTTGGCTGAGTGTCTACAGATCCTTTAAAAGTCTTTGATTATCCTTCAATTAACACTAAACAGTCAAAGGTCCTAAAATTACCCAGACACAATAATCTAGTTATCTTTTCTTTGGGAATCTTTATATAAAAAAAGAAAAAAAACTGCAAATTAGTTATTCGTGTTTAGGTATGAATGAAATTTGGTATGTTTGGTATTCAGGATCAGACACCTTACCATCAGACTTCATTAGGATCTGATCCAGATTACACAATGGCAAAGATTTCGATTTCACATGGTTCAGTTCCATTGAACAAATTCAGATGTCTATATCTCTCTGTAGATCAGGATGAATTTTGTCACGTTAACAGATCCAGAGGATCAAAATATAACAAAGCCTTTGCTGTAGATGTGCATTTTCTGTGTGCTCTTATCCACTATAGTTTGATCTCACTGAAATCTTCTACGACCTCTGTGTGTGTTTATATATATATAATTTTATTTTTTTAAACTGGAAAAATATCCTGGATTGTAGTATAAAGTCTTATAACATCAATTTTAGAATTGATTTCAGGATTTTAATGATAAAGAACATTATAGTCTTGCCCCCATCTGATCTCCTCTTGCTTTACCAGCCGGGTCTTAATGCAGACTGTAACCAGAAACAATCATTATAATTATAATGAGAAACTGCTCAAATGTAGTTCTAATCTTAAGAGTTTTTGCTGGAGCTTTGGGTGGAGTTTTGTGATGAGGCATGCATTTGTGATCACAGGGCATCAGAAGTGAGGACTTCAGGGCAAAATGTACTTTTTACTTTAAAACACCCCTAACCCTTCCCTTACCCCCCATGAACAAGGGGTAGTAGTTAAAATCCTTATCCTTATAAAATATAACACCTATAATACTTTTGAAGGAAATTAAACATGCTTTTTGTCTGTGTCACAGTGGAGTCATGTTAAAAAACACCTGGGAATAAAAGTTATTGATTATTAAATAAGTCATGGCTTTTCATTTGAAGTGTGCTCCACTTCACTACACTTCATTTGAAGGGTCAATTAAAGGTGAATCAGTTGAGGTATTCTTTTTGGGACACTCAAAAAGATGCCTACACATGTACACAAGTAAAGAACACTTACTTGGGTCAAAATGGCTTCACTCACAGTGGGGTCATTTAAGTCTATGAGTGAATGAGACTCAATCTTCATCCTCACAGTCCTCTCAGTCTGCTGTGGCGTTGCCTGTGGCATTGACTGTGACTCAGTGATCGCTGTGGTTCAACAAAAACAGAATATTCCACCAGTTTTGTTTACTTGTGTCAGTGATGTGATGGTGCATGATAGAACCAGACTTTGGCACTTATACTTACTATAGCAGAGGAAGGGAATCATATATGTACAATCTCTGTCCAACCAGGCTTTCCTGAGACTGTTATACAAAGTACATTCTCCATCATTGTTTGGCTGATTTGCCAACCAGTATCTGTAGGAGACGTTACTCTGGTCTGACCATGTCCACTTGTCTCTGAACAAACCCATCCACACCAACTCACTCTGATCAATTTTTTTTTTCACCGCCTGATTCTGTTCATTGTTCTCCGCGCTGGCCAAGTCCAGGTGATGTTGTCGACAGTAATCTTGTGCCTGCCTCCATGTGGAGTTTTGAAGGACCACATGCAGCTCATAAGTGCCTTCTGTGGGCATTTCAAAATGTACAGGTTAAGATGTTTGGAGAGAGTGGTGTTCACAACGGAAATGATGCCTTGTTTATGGAAAACTACAGAAAAAATGTACACTGTAGCACATATGACAGACAGACAAGAAGCATGTATGTTATGTACAAACTTAAAAAACAACAACAAAAGTAACTGGGCCTAGTATAGGATGCATAAGAACGCTGTTACGTCTAGATTTCCATTGATATGATGTTATAAATCGGTCGCTCTAAATTGACTGTAGGTGTGAGAGTGTGAGTGAATGCTCTTTTGTCTCTGTATGTGTCCCTGTGATGGACTGGTGAACCGTACCCCACCTATCGCCCTATGTCAGCTGAGATAGACACAGCACCCCCACGACCCTCCCGTGGAGGATAAAGCAGGAGATAATGGATGGATGGATGATGTTAGTGATGTCCGTGCTTCTTAATTTCCGCTCTCGGTCTGGTCTGATTAAAGTGTGAATATTGCCAACCTCTTCGCTGTAGAACTTCAATTCTTTAATTAAAGCTAACTATTGATGTGGTATTGTGATTTGTCAATTATTAAATGGATTAATCATAATCCAAATTGGTGATCGGCCACATTCATGAGACTGAATCAGGAATTTTTTTTTCCTTTCTTTAAAGTGGTGGTGCCCCAAGGAACTTTATTAAAGGTCACATAGAGTGGTCCTGTTGCACATATATGTTAGTTATGGAGGTCTACTTACATACATTAACTTGTTTTTATGGTCAAAAAACCTCCTAGTTGCTGTAAACGAGCCGATAGAAATCGGTCCTTTTTGAAGCACTTGTCAGCCGCGATATTTTAGACATAAATCTCGGGAAGTGACATATTCAGCACACCCGCTCTCAGAAGCACAGCTCCTCCCCTCTGGAAATAGCTTATTCACGACTCCCCGCCGCAGTCCCTTTTATGACTTTGACCCGGAGTCAGACCCAGAGTCAGAAGACACTTTTGCTCGTGAAACACCTCCACAACGGACGTTATTCTTCTTCTGCGGTTCAATGTACGCAACCGGATGTGCCCGGACTAGTGCCTGGAGCAGGACGATCTGCTGTTCGGGAGAACCGCTGTTTACGTAACTATAACGTGATTTTCAGAGATCTCGCTGAGCCCGAGATTACAATAAACACAGCGTTCTCAGCAATGGCTGAACTGTTTGTTTAGAACCTTCAGGGCTTCATAAACAAGGTAATGACGCAGAAAAAAAACAGCGTTAATTGGAACTTCCGGTCTAGTTCCGCTTTAAGTAAAGTCATTCATATAATATTAATATTTTTAATGTTAATGTTATTATTATTGTATCGTATACTATTATTCAAAAGGCTGCATTTTATGGTGCCTCACTATATAAAGGGTAATGTAGAGGAGGAAACATGGTTGTCAGAGGAGGGATGGTGGGAGAGAATGTGGTCTGTTGTATGTACAGGGAAATGAAAATGTCTCAGTCAACCTGACAATAATGTTTGTAATTCACCATAGTACTGTAACAACATAAAATAAAACATAAATAAAACATTCTTACTGACCTCCCTTACAGACGAATGGCAGAGCTGAGCCACAAGGCGCACTGAGCCATTTCCCATCATTCCTCATGCCTCCACAGCAGTGTGTGGAAGCAGGAGCCGTGGCCCAGTTGTTGTAGTTGACCACTCCTTGACTTGTTGATGTTGACCAAAGCCAGGATGCAGGCCCGGTCTCGCGTAGACCGATCCACATCTCTGAATTCACATTGCTGGCTTGTACCAAGTCCTTCACCTGCTCCATGTCCTCAGTGTTGCTGATGGTGGCTAGATCTATAAAGTTGTCCCTGCAAAATGTCTGAGCCTCCTCCCAAAACATGTTTTCATCTACCAGGTAATATTCGTAATTACCGCAGGAACAAAATGCGACCAAACCTTGGGGACACCATCAAAATATAATTTCAATTAATATTATTATTATGAGTATTTTACATTATTATTATTGTTATTATTATTTTACACCTACCTGAAGTTAACAGTATGATCAGCAAATGTTGAGACATGTTTTTTTTTTCTGAAAAAGAGAATATGGGTGTTTGTTAAATGAACAGTGGTGTTATCAAGAGCTCTCAGATTATCGGTTATTTTTTTGTGACGCCATCAGTTAACAGTTAACGGATAAGTCTTCACACAAAATTCCGATTGATCTGTGGCAGGAAGAATGACAAACATACGCTGATGAAAACCTAAATGACAGATGCAATATTTATTGGACTAGCCAATTTCTTTTTTTTATGAGCTTTATTTATTTTAAAGATTATACAAACTAGTAAATTCTGTTATATAAATAACTAAACATAATACGTCTTACCTGTGCAGGTACACAGTGGTTTTCTCCTGAAGGCTGAAGCTTCCACCCGTCCGTCTTTCTTGCTTCACTTCCTCTTTATTTTTCCTCAAGGTAAAGGCTCTGTTCGTCTTTATGGAAATGTCATTTGCCCTTGATCGAAGCAAATTAACATTTACATTTCACAAAAGTGTGTGTCCGGGGCGAGCTGAAGAATTCACTGACCTCTGTTATTGTTGATGCTATGGTGAAACAAGGCACATTCACTGTTCTTTACTAAAAACATGAAAGACTGAAAAAGCAGTAAAAAATAAAAAGCACAAGGGAGTCTTTCTATCCTTTTTTTGTCTATAAAAATAGGCCTAAATAGTAGATAGTAGTAATTATTTAATTTATTATGTTGTGGTAAAAAAAAAAAGAAGAAGAAAGTCTTCAACACTGATGCATAGAAATGTTCTGTAACTCTGTGGGAGTTTGTTCCAGATTGGTAAAGCAAAGAAACCAAACTCTGCTTCTCCATGTTTAGTTTTGCCTCTGAGGACAGAGAGAGAACTCGTCCCAGACCTCAGGAGTCTGTATTTCAGAGCTGTGCACTTCATCCAAACTTGTGTTTCAATTACGATTATAGCCCCAAACCATTACAAAAAACCTATCTTTGCAATAATTGAAACACACAATTTAAAAAAAAAAACAGGAGATTTTATTCTGACAATAATGCTTTTAACGTTGTCCGACTTTCTGTCCTCATCATCCTGTGGTGAAAATAGAACACACGCATTCAGTGGAATCAAAAAATGACAACTGTAACTGCCCGGCATCTCTACAGAATGACTGGATTGGAAAAGAAGGATCTCCTACATTTCAAGGCATCTGCAGCCCATGCATAAATACAAATAAGTTCCATCCAAACATAAACAAGGGGAAGATCGAGTGCCACCCCACCTCTTTTGAACTGCACAGCACTCCAAGGCACCCACTGAGATCAGATTTGGCCCTGGAGACCGTAGGCCACAGCTTACCGAAGCAAAACATGCAAAAAGATGCCATGATGCTGCATGTGCACGAAAAACCAAGTACATCTGCATGCAGTGTCTTTGTGCTCTGTGCCCTGGGTGCTTTGGTCATTTTCATAGAAAATAGACTTGATAGCTGATAAACAAGTGTGTAAAACTGAGAGTGCACTCCTGATCTAATGTGTATGGAGAGAGAATATTTTTGTCTGAAAAACAAGTTAAATACAATGGTTTAACAGCTTTAAAAATGCATTTCATTTGATATATAAATATTATATTCTGATGAATCTGTTTATCAAATACATATTTCTTCAGCTACAAACAAAAATGGCATGTGTTAAAGGGTTAATGAAGTTTGTGTAGATTTAAGTGGTTTAAATCTGGTTTCTCTTACATGTTTTCAGTGCAACTGAGGCTGTGGGTCAGAGGATCTTAACACACACCACACAGTCAGTGCTGAGTCAGTGCCTCATACAACCCACCTTACAAATACCTGAACTATGAAATAAGCCCTGCTTTACTCAGTTTATGTTACAGTTATTGTCCCTGTTTTCATGGCAATGCACAGAGAAACGTCCAGCTTTGAAAACTTTCTACTAAATTACAGTCACTACATCGGGTTCAACAGATAAGTGCTGCCCACGGCCCCTGCGCTCACTTTGTGTATGTGTTTGCTCCTAATGTGTAAAAAAGAATGGGGTTAATACATGCAATAGAGGTCACATTTTTGTGTGTGCAAATACAAACAAATTCTAATTAATCTCGGTGCCTCAGACTCATTTGCAAGACAAACATTGTGCTTCCTTTTGTGCATGTGCTCAAGTTTATTCAGATTCACTGATCTGAAATGCCATGTTCATACTCAGAGACCATTGTATGGGACTGAAAAGAGTGTTTTTAACATGTCGTCTGCTGCTGGTGTGTCTGACCACAAATGAACCCAACAGTCATGACTCAGCACTCTTTGAAAGCATCACTTTTTAAATCTGAAATATACACATTCCCTGCTGTAGTGATGACAGGAATGCATTAATACTCACTAGGTTACACATCTCTTTCTTCCACCATCACTGTTTGTCTTGTGCAAATAACATTGATGAGAAAGGATTGGCCAGCTGACTCAACCTGGTTCTTACCCTGCATGAGGAACAGGACACGGCTTCTAAACAGAACCACATAAATAAAATAATCTGCAGTGTTCAATGGCTGATGCAAATGGTTCACAGGTCAATGGCAACAAAGAAACATGCACAATGAATGACACGTGCATAGCTCTTTGAACTGCCCTTGCAACAGGATGCACACGTCTGAACTATTTAGCCACACGGTTGGCGTAGTGGTTAGCGCTCTTGCCTTTGCAACAAGAAGATTCAGGGTTCGAGCCCAGGTTGGAACAAGGGCCTTTCTGCATGGAGATTGCATGTTCTCCCTGTGTGTGCGTGGGTTTTCTCCTCCCACAGTCCAAAAACATGCAGATTTGGGTGAATTAGGTGATTAGGTGTGAGAGGAGATTGGTTATTTGTCTCTATATGTGGCCCTGCGATGGACTGTCCAACTGTCCAGAGTGTACCCCGCCTATGGCAGCACCCCCGCGACCCTCCGGTGGATAAAGCGGTAGATGATGGATGGATGGATTTCTGCACAATGACTGGAGAAACGAGTACAGACATCAAACACATTCATGTGAGCAGAGAGAACCTGATCGGGGTCAAGAACCAGTGAAGCCTGGGTCACAGATGACAGGACTCTATCCAGAGTTCCTTCTGCTGGGTTCTCACATGAGCTCACTTGTGGATTATCAAGAGATTAGACTACGGAGTTGGTAAGAAAACCCTCTGAAGAGCGACTTCTGTAGACGTTTGAGTTTCCACACACTCTTGTGTCTGTAGGCAGCTTCACACTCCATAATCACGGTGAGCAGACTCCATACTTCTCTCTTGTATTGATGCAGCAAAAAGGGCCATGGTTTCCATGGTAACCCCACCTGTGTTTGCTCACATGGGCTTTCCAAGAGAGTCTTTGAAAAGGTCTTGGGGAAAACAAGCTCATAATAGAATTTTCGAGTCTGCACAAATGCAGAAAAGCATTTTAAAATGTGCAAATTATGAATGAAGGCAAATAAACCCTTGATTCGATTTGGTTCGCTGGTCACATAAATGTGCTGGAGTGATATCCAATCAAGGCTCATGTTACGTGGACAATTTTGAGGAGGCCAGTCCTGTCATTTGTCTGAAGCTAGGAAGTAAACGTGAACTCACGAGTTCAAATGTTTTTGTGAGTTAAAATGACAAGATAAAGATAAGTTATGTTAAGGATAAAGTAAAGTGTCAGTGAAAATGCTTTGAATTATATATACATTTATCCTTCCATTTATTAATTCATCCATGCTCTTGGTTTGCGTGACATGTATGTACTTTCATGATTTTTTAAAATGTTTTTGTCAGTAAAACACAATGGTAACCCTACAGTATATATGTGTGTGTTTATGTGCATATACGTATATGTGTGTGTGTGTGTGTATGTGTATACAACTGCAGCGGGCATTAAGTCTCTTCTGTAGTGAAATGAACGTACTATTTTTCATACTTATGTCGCAGCAGATTTGTGGAAATCAAATATCTTTATTGTTCAAAATAAATAAGCATTAAACATAGCTATAGGGGGCGCTAGCATTGAAGTCAAGGAGGTAGAAGCTTTTTCAGTCTACTATTGTAGTCATTAGTCTTATCGGCAGATCTCGCTGTGTTCGCTGATATCCGATAAGGATCTGGAGTTATAAAACTACGTTTAACACGTTGTTATTGTTCCTAATAATATGATCATGTTAGAGTCTGCAGGTTTTCTGGCCTGACTTTATTTTTAATATTTTATGATTACTAGTGCAGTGCCTGTAGGAAGTATGTATTCCTATAGTGGCAGCTGAAGAAGATTTTTCAGTTATGGCCAAATGAGGCTGTGTGTGAAGGTTGGATGTACAAAGAGGTGGATTCTTGTCTCGTGTTAATATATAAAGTGTATGACCCATATCCAAAATATTAGGTCAATCTGACTGTTGGTCAGCATGATATGCCCATCACAGACACAACTTGCTTTATAGATAGATTATATTGACCATAAATTGTAATTATACTGATAATTTAGCTTAAGTAAACCTCCTCTACAAAACAGTTACAAATTTGAACTTTGACATTTAAACCAAAATACAATGAGACCAAAAAATCCTATTCATGGTTAATATTCAATGGAATAGTTTTTTTAATCATCATAAAAGTATAAAAATGTTGTCATTATTTTCTTGGATAATAATATATATAATCCCCGAGTACTGTGACAGCAAAACATTGTATTTTACAACATTGTTGATGATTAGCATACAGTATATCAGTGAATGGAAAGTCAAGCAAAAAGCATCCATGAAAACAACATGATTCCTGTAACAACACATGTGAACTAATAGCCACGATCAATTAAATAACCATTAAATTGATAATTTTAACCTTTAAGTATGTCATTCCATTTTTCAGCTTACTGTATTCACTATCGGTTGGTTTTACAAAAATAACAACATGGTGAGGGGCCTCACTTACAGATTGGGTAGATAGAGGCCGCCTCACCATAATGTTATTTTTGTTCCATGTTGTTCCAAGTTCTCCTCTGTGCAGGTCGAGATGTAAATATCTGGTTTAATGTGTTTTAAATAAAATGTGTAAAATGTTTTATATAATTTCTTCAACTACATTCCAACTAATAGTGGTTAATGCTTATTTACCACGGTTATGCGTTTCCTCAGGGATACATGTTTACACTTTACAATAAGGGTCCAAAAAGCATTCAGTAATGGTTAATTAATGCTTATGAGGCACAAGGGTTAAGCTAAGTTACTAATGATAAGTAATACCTTGCACAATCTCAACTCAAGTCACGTGTCAGCTGAAATATAACCCTTATGGTATACGTGAAAAAATATATTAAATAATCAAAGAATAATTTGTAGTTATCACTGTGCTACTGCCTCTCAATGACAAACTTCCCTGTGAAAGAATAACCAAGCAGTGTCTAGTCTAGTGTAGTAAGGTATTAATGGAGACCTGAAAAGTTGGAGCAAAGGAAAGCATCATCACTTCTTGTTCTGTGGTATGAAAACAGCATGTGCGTCATCACTTTCCCCCTCATGCCACGGTTCAAGTCCGGCCTCTTGAGCGAGGATCGCTGCTTTCTTTGCAAAGCCGGCCTCTTGCTCTTTGTTCAGATCCAAAATGTACCTACAAGACACACAGTGACAGTCAATCACATCACAGTCACCTCCAACCGTCCAAAACAGGATGTGTTACAAAAAAAGTAAGGCGTCACTGGACACTGGACTTGGTGACTGTACTGTTACCATGGTAACAAGCTACTATAAAAACCCTCACTTGGCCAGCTCCATGACAACCACGGCGTCTGATGCTGCAATTTGTGCGATGGTTGGGCCCAACTGGTGCACACAGCTTCACAGCACAAAGACCAAGAGAGAAACAGAGATGGAGAAATTAAATCAATAGTATACTATATATATATACATATATATATGAATATAGATATATATATTTGATGAAAAATGCTGTGTCCAGTTAATCTCTACATGATTTTGGACTGTAATAGGATATCAGAGTACCTGGAGATAACCCAGGATGCTTAAACACACAAACACACAGAGTTTTCACCTGAGAGAGAGGTAAATGATGTTGAAGAAGTGGGAATATTTAGTTTTTTGTGGCAGCTTGTAAAGTGAGTCCACGGGCAGGAAAGTCACAGCGATCCCACTGAGACGCATCAAGTCTGAAAATAATCAAATCCATTAGGGTTATGTTGGTCATTTTGTTGGACATTCACCAGTAGATGCAGATTCAAAATGAGGAATAATAGAGTTATTCCTAATCCCTGACATATACATAATAAATGGCAGTTGCATGTCCAAAGTATACAGATACTCTTCTGTGTAAAATAATTGGCTGGTTGGTTGGTGCTGGACAGTTGGCATCCATAATGTTTAATCCTCCAAATAGACGGTTGTGAGTCAAAGCCATGGCTCCAATATTCTACATGCTGATGTGTCCCTGATTAAGTCTGTGCTGGTAAAATATGTCACTTGGATCAAGTGATCATCTCATCTTTTTTTTTTGTACCTGAGCAGAACAAATAGATCTAAACTAAATCTTTTGCACCCTCAGACACCACAACTCTGATCGGGTCAATTTGACTCATTTCTTATTTCTTACTAATTTGAAACTCTCATTGTGGTTTCATTCATGTCCCTATGCCCTATGACGCCTATGCTCTGACATGCTGTATGTTATGAATGAGTATGTGAGATCATATGATTTTTTTCTGAATTTAAACTTAAAAGTTACTTTTTTAATGGAAAACAATGTCATGCATTACTGCCTTATACTGCATTTAATCATCCACTATCCACTCTTGTCTTTCTCCATCTTGTTTGACTGAAAAACTTGAACACTCACATTCCTTTTATATGTCTGCATAAACGTTTGTATGAAGAATGTTTTTAATTAGCATTTATTAACCTCATGAGCAGAGAGGACTGCCTCATTGTGGAGCTCTGGCTCCTTGTATATCACAATAAAGTTACTGGAAAAGTTTCTCCTAGATTAGTGTGTTTTTGTTACTGAAGCAAAGGCTTTAGATCAGTGATAACTGTCAGAATCTTAGAGTTGTTTGGACAAACACGTTTTACGGACAGCAGCTTGAAAATGCAACGTAAACGTTATTGTTTACCAATGTTTGACCAGTTCCTGTTATTTTGGTCGTAGCCTGAACTAAATTATTTGAAGTCACATAGCTGCAGGTGTCAGCAGTCACTGACTGACCATTAACGGTGATAGATCTTTGGTCAGTGTGTGTCGATGGCTCCTGTTGTTCTGTATCTGACGGAAAAATGGAAGAACTGCCCCGTCTACTGGACAAAGCCTGGAACAACACCTGCACATTTGCAAAGGAGACATCCTGGGCTGTCTGGTGATATGAAACAGACGGCAAGATCAAATGATTAATTTAATATAAATACACATACATATAATTTCTGCCATTTCAAGTGTAAAATGTACCTTGACATGTTGCTTATTATGCGTCTTCAGCTGGCTCCTGTCATCACTTTCAATGCCAAAGCAGAGGTAGGGACTGGACACTATGTCTCCCCAGTAACCCCTAACAGACACATTGTTCCCTCTCTGTCAACACATACACAACAGTTAAAGACAGTTTTCCCTCTTTAGACATTAAATATGCTAGAAAAGGGGCTTAGCAAAGAATTATGGAGTAAAGACTGAAAACAGTTTCTCTCCAGTCTTCTTCAGTGCCCTTTAACACCTGGAGCCATAGTTAACATAGCTCCTCAAACACTGTGATGATATATTAAGCCTCAGAGCACTTTATCAATGGTTTTCCCATTTACTGTGAGTCACTGCACCTGCTCCCTACACTATTACCTATTTTTATCACTCTACAGGCACTCTAACTTTCCTTTATGGTGAAGCATCATGCAGCATGAAAAACAGCAGGACTCACCTGACTGAACACTCTGAACGAGAGCAGGCTGGGATTGGTTACTTGGTAAACACCTTCCCTCATTTCAAATGCCAAACCACATTCCCGCCATCGTACATATTCTTGTTTATTGATGACGCCACACTGCAGAACAAGTGTTCAGAATGAGCTTCCATCACAGCACAAGCAGAACTTCACAACCTTCAGAAAAGTTCTGTAATACACTAAAGACCCACACCCAGATTTGTGCATTGATGTAAACAGTTAACACATTTAAATGAGCATACTTTGTCCCTTTGACCAGTGAACAATCATCATAAAAACAGGAGAAGCTCATTTCAGCCCCAGTTATTTACTAGGGGTGTCACAATTCTCCAAATCCTTCATTCAGTTTGATGATCACGATTCGATTCTCAATATTTTTTTTCTCTCTTTTAGCACAAATCGGTCTAGCAAATTTATACTAGACTAGTTTAGTCTAGGATCATTGGTTTCATGTCATGATAACTAATTCAATGTTTTATTTCCCATTTTGATTGTCTACATGTGTCCCGAGTGATTTTATGTGCATCATTTTGTTTGCAATGCACCACATTAAGGCCTTACTGACAACTCATTTGTTAACAATATGAGTGTAATAATAACCAGTAAATGCTGAAATCCAGGGTTTTCCACCACTGAATAAGGTCTAACGTCTGATGCTAGAAACATGCTTATAGCTCTAGTTATCGCTTCAGCGTGTTGGGTGAATACCGTAAGTATATATACTGCATAAACAGTGAGCACACATCACATCTTCCGGTTATTGTGGGTTGACAACACCATCCGGAAAACAAGCCAAAAGAAAACATGAAAAACAAAGGTATACCCCTTTCTCGTGCAGTTTCATGGAAAGGTCCCAGTCGAAACAGCCTCTCTTGGCGTCGTAGCGTGTTCCGAGGTGCTGCCTGACCCGACAATCCCAGGCTTTGGACATGAGGACAAGAGCAGAACCCTCAGATGAAGATGACGATGAAGCCTGAGGTCCCATCCACAATTTGAATATCCTGGCCAGCTCGTCTCGCTCCTTGAACTGTAGAAGTATTTGAAGAGTAAGAAATAAGTATACATTAACTCAATTATGGACTACAGGGAGATATCAGGTTATTCTGATAAAGATGTTGCTTAATATTGATCGTTTCTGTCATAAATGTAAGACAGTTCGATTTTTGCTCCTTGGTCAAAGTTGAGAAACTAAAAAACAATAAACACTTCAAAATCTGTAGTAAAACAGTCAAGTCCTTATATCTAAAAGTCTAAACTATTAATATATACTTCACTTTTGTGATACTGCAGAAAATGTGTCTACCGCATTAATATTAATTATTATTATTTAATCATTGCCCAGCCCGAGTTCTTTTTTTTCTTTTTTGTTGTCAACCATTTAAGGTACATTAGGATACCTTTGGCAATTTTGCCAAAAATTGATAAATCCATAATGCCTTCAGCAGAATGCAATTCACCCAGAACAGAAATAAAAAGCATCACAAGAGCAAATTTGTGTATAATTAATAGCAAACCCCTCCTTGAACTGGCACCTTATCGTGGTGGAGGGGTTTGAGTATCCGTATGATCCCAGGAGCTACGTTGTCCGGGGCTTAATAGGGTCTCCCAAGGCAAACAGGTCCTAGGTGACGGATCAGACGAAGAGCAGTTCACTTACCCCCTTATGAGAAGAAATCACATCAAGACGAGTACGTCGCCCGGACTGGCGTTACCGGGGCCCCATCCTGGAGCCAGGCCCGGGAGGGGGGCTCGCAGGCGAGCGCCTGGTGGCCGGGTCTTTGCCCACGAGACCCGGCCGGGCTCAGCCCGAAAGAGCGACGTGGGCGCCCTTTCAAGTGGGCCCACCACCCACATGAAGGGCCATAAGGGGCCGGTGCAATGTGATATGGGTGGCAGTCGTGGGCGGGGGCCCCGACGGCCCAATCGCGGGACAACAATCCTAGCTATGGGGACATGGAATGTCACCTCGCTGGGGGGGAAGGAGCCTGAACTTGTGCGGGAGGTGGAGCGATACCGACTAGAAATAGTCGGGCTCACCTCCACGCACAGTCTGGGCTCTGGAACCCAACTCCTTGAGAGAGGCTGGACTCTCTACTACTCTGGAGTTGCCCAAGGTGAGAGGCGGCGGGCTGGTGTGGGCTTGCTTATAGCTCCCCAGCTCAGCCGCCATGTGTTGGAGTTCTCCCCGCAGAGCGAAAGGGTCGCGTCCCTCCGCCTTCGGGTGGGGGGTAGGTCTCTCACTGTTGTTTCGGCTTACGGGCCGAACAGCAGTGCGGAGTACCCGGCCTTTTTGGAGTCCCTGGAAGGCGTACTGGAAAGTGCTCCAACCGGGGACTCCGTAGTTCTGTTGGGAGACTTCAATGCTCACGTGGGTAATGACAGTGTGACCTGGAGGGGCGTGATTGGGAGGAATGGCCTCCCCGATCTGAACCCGAGTGGTGTTTTGTTATTGGACTTCTGTGCTAGTCATGGTTTGTCCATAACAAACACCATGTTCAAGCATAAGGGTGTCCATCAGTGCACGTGGCACCAGGACACCCTAGGCCGGAGGTCAATGATCGACTTTGTGGTCGTGTCATCTGGCCTCCGACCGCATGTCTTGGACACTCGGGTGAAGAGAGGGGCTGAGCTGTCAACCGATCACCACCTGGTGGTGAGTTGGATCCGCTGGCGGGGGAGGAAGCTGGACAGACTTGGCAGGCCCAAGCGTGTTGTGAGGGTCTGTTGGGAACGCCTGGCGGAATCACCTGTCAGGGAGGTCTTCAACTCCCACCTCCGGGAGAGCTTTGACCAGATCCAGAGGGAAGCTGGAGATATTGAGTCAGAGTGGACCATGTTCTCCACTTCCATTGTGGACGCGGCTGTTCGAAGCTGCGGCCGTAGGGTCTCCGGTGCCTGTCGTGGCGGCAATCCCCGAACCCGGTGGTGGACGCCGGAAGTAAGGGATGCTGTCAAGCTGAAGAAGGAGTCCTATCGAGCCTGGTTGGTTCGAGGGACTCCTGAGGCAGCTGACAGGTACCGACAGACCAAGCGGACGGCGGCCCGAGCAGTCGCAGAAGCAAAAACTCGGGACTGGGAAAAGTTCGGGGAGGCCATGGAGGAGGACTACCGGTCGGCCTCGAAGAGATTCTGGCAAACTGTCCGGCGCCTCAGGAGGGGGAAGCAGTACTCCGCCAACACTGTCTACAGTGGGGGTGGGGAGCTGTTGATCTCGACTGGGGACATCGTTGGGCAGTGGAAGGAATACTTCGAGGATCTCCTCAATCCCACTGACACGCATTCCCCAGAGGAAGCAGAGGCTGGGGACTCAGGGGTCGACTCATCCATTACCCAAGCTGAAGTCACTGAGGTGGTTAGAAAGCTGCCCAGTGGCAAGGCACCGGGAGTGGATGAGATCCGACCTGAGTACCTTAAGTCTCTGGATGCTGTAGGGCTGTCCTGGTTGACACGTCTCTGCAGCATTGCGTGGCGGTTGGGGACAGTGCCTCTGGAATGGCAGACCGGGGTGGTGGTCCCTCTTTTTAAAAAGGGGGATCGGAGGGTGTGTTCCAACTATCGGGGGATCACACTCCTCAGCCTCCCGGGGAAAGTCTATTCCAGGGTACTGGAGAGGAGAGTTCGGCCGATAGTCGAACCTCGGATTCAAGAGGAACAATGCGGCTTTCGTCCTGGCCGTGGAACACTGGACCAGCTCTATACCCTTCGCAGGGTGCTCGAGGGTTCATGGGAGTTTGCTCAACCAGTCCACATGTGTTTTGTGGACTTGGAGAAGGCTTTCGACCGTGTCCCTCGTGGCATTCTGTGGGGGGTGCTCCGGGAGTATGGGGTCGGGGGCCCTTTGCTAAGGGCCGTGCGGTCCCTGTACGACCGGAGCAGGAGCTTGGTTCGCATCGCCGGCAGTAAGTCAGACTTGTTCCCAGTGCATGTCGGACTCCGGCAGGGCTGCCCTTTGTCACCGGTTCTGTTTATTATTTTTATGGACAGAATTTCTAGGCACAGCCGGGGGCCGGAAGGGGTCCAGTTCGGGAGCGGTTGGATTCCATTTCTGCTCTTTGCAGATGATGTGGTCTTGATGGCTCCTACGAACCAGGAACTCCAGAATGCGCTGGGGCGGTTTTCAGCCGAGTGTGAAGCGGCGGGGATGAGAATTAGCACCTCTAAGTCCGAGGCCATGGTTCTCGACCGGAAAAAGGTGGCTTGCTCCCTCCGGGTCAGTGGAGAGATCCTGCCTCAGGTGGAGGAGTTTAAGTATCTTGGGGTCTTGTTCACGAGTGAGGTAAGGATGGAGCGTGAGATTGACAGGCGGATCGGTACTGCAGCCGCTGTATCAGTCCGTTGTGGTGAAGAAGGAGCTGAGCCGAAAGGCAAAGCTCTCGATTTACCGGTCAATCTACGTTCCTACCCTCACCTATGGTCATGAGCTTTGGGTTATGACCGAAAGAACAAGATCCCGGATACAAGCGGCTGAAATGAGTTTTCTCCGCAGGGTGGCGGAGCGCTCCCTTAGAGATAGGGTGAGGAGCTCTGTCACCCGGGAGGAGCTCGGAGTAGAGCCGCTGCTCCTCCACATCGAGAGGAGCCAGCTGAGGTGGCTCGGGCATCTGAATCGGATGCCCCCTGGACGCCTCCCTCGGGAGGTGCTCCGGGCATGTCCCACCGGGAGGAGACCCAGAGGAAGACCCAGGACACGCTGGAGTGACTACGTCACCCGGCTGGCCTGGGAACGCCTTGGGGTCCCCCCGGAAGAGCTGGAGGAAGTGTCCTGCGAGAGGGAGGTCTGGGCGTCCCTTCTCAGACTGCTGCCCCCGCGACCCGGCCCCGGATAAGCGGTGGAAAATGGATGGATGGATGGATGGATTAATAGCAAATAATGTACAGGCACATGCCTATACTATATCTGTGACAATAGATATTACTTTGAATTGGCAAATTTGATAAATTCAATAACACTTTGTTTTATGTGTGTTATTTAAAACATATACATATAAATCTTAATTTATATATTTTTATAATCAATTCTTCAACCAAGCAATTACTTGACTAATCGAGAAAATAATCGACAGTTCAGTCGATTATGAAAATAATCTTTAGTTGTTTTGGGGAGCCAAGAATATTCTCAGTGATTTCGATGACTGTACCTTGAGAAGGGCTGTGTTCAGACAGGTGTGTGCAGCCCTGTCCACTGTTTCAGTGACACACAGAGACAGCTGTGACGCTGCCTGCTTCACTATCTCCTCTGTCTGACTGCGGATCTCACTGTTCCCAAACACTTCCAGGTAAACCTCTGTCTTCTCTGTGAACAAAAATCCACACATACAACGAAACCAATGATTTAGGCTGCATTTAACCCTTAAAGGTATTATTCATTCAGCAGCTACAAACCCACCATGAAGTCCAATGCTCTCCTGGGGCATTAGTGCCAGGTAGAGGAGCAGCAGCTGTCGAGCCAACACTTCCATGCTGTTTTCTATCACCCATACCTGCACGCACACACACACACACACACACACACACACAAAATGGCTGTATATACTAACATGGTCTAACAAGATGGTTTAAAACAGTGTTTCCCAAACTTTATCTATGGGGAGCAACATTTTAAAGAAGGCAAACTACAATAACTGTGACAAGAGCAAATTTGTGCATAATTTACAGCCATAAATGTAACTAATTAAGTCATTTCCAAGAGCTGTATGGCAAAGTAATACTGTAAAAACTTAACGTTATGCACGTTATTTAAAACATATAGACATCTCCCAAACCCAGTCTTTTGGAACCACTGGTTTAAGAGACAGACACTCACATGAAGACTTTGTTCATTCTGCAAACCAGCAATGGTCTTCAGAATATGTCGTGGATCTCCGCTGCCAACCAGCAGAACATTGACCTCCTCTCCTTGTCTCTTGTCTCTTTGTGGGCCTGGAACGATTGGTCATGAAATGTTGCATCAGTGCCTTCTCCTCTTTCCTCCGCCTCCTCTTTTTCTCCTTCCAAATGAATTGCCAACTGTTTTGATGTCAATTGTTTTATTAGTTTGTATATATTTTTTTTCTATCTGCTTTTCTCCTTATGACGATTCAACATGGAGAACAAAACAGTGTACATGTCGTATACTGGGTATAATGGGTAACATCTACTGCACGTCTGTCCGTCCAGGGAGTGGATCCCTCACCTGTGGTTCTCCCTAAGGTTTCTACCCTTTTTTCCCTGTTATAAGGGTTTTTTCCCTGGTGGTTTTTCCTTACCCTGGTCGAAGGTCTAAGGACAGAGGATGTTACCAACCCTGTGAAGTCCCGTGAGACAAACTATGTTTTGTAAACTATGGGCTATACAAATAAAGATAGCACCAACAACGTGTGCTAAATCATTCATACATTTCAAAAATATGTTTGTGAGTCTAATGTGTATACAACTACAAATCAGTTGATGTTTAGCACTTCTGAGGCTATTTCATGGGTTAAGCAATTCATTTTATTATATTAAAATAGTTGTGTTTACTAATATATATATCTTAATGTGACTCGTCTTTATTTTCAAATTTGATCCATGATTTGTTTCTTTATTTACTCTATACTTTTGCTTGTTCTGATTTTTTTTAATATATATTATCGGGCCTCATCTGGCCCACGACTTGGACACAATAATAATATTCTTTGGCTTTTCGATTGAGTTTGACACCCCTGACGTATAAAATGTACTGAATTAGAGCTGAAACGGTTAATTAAACTAAATTAATCGCCAACTATTTTGATAATCAATAATCGGTTTGAAGCTTTTTTCATGATTAAAACCAGATTTCTGGTTGTTTTAGCTTCTTAAATGTGAATATTTTATTGGTTTCTTTGCTCCACATAAACAAAGAAATCATTCAAACTGAATCACTTTGGTTTGTGAACAAAACAAAGACATTCGAGAACATCACCATTTCCAGCTTTGACACTGATCGACGTTTTTTTTCAACATTTTCTGACATTTTATGGACCAAACGATTAATCGATTGATCGAGAAACATAATCGACAGATTAATCGATTGATCGAGAACATAATCGACAGATTAATCGATTGATCGAGAACATAATCGACAGATTAATCGATTACGAAAATAATCGTTAGTTGCAGCTCTATATACTCGATACAAAACACCACAGTCCTGTCAGCAGTCTCAGCAGCGTATAATACACACTAAAACTAAACTAAAACTAACTAAACTAACTAAAGTTGTAGAAGTTTGTGTAAAGAACAATGAGCTTATTCTGTGTGGAGCTTGTTTCTCACCTGTTGAGAGCAGGTCGAGAGCAGGACTGAAGCCCCACCAGCTGACGCAGCCTGCTCCCTCTGCTGCTCTTCCTCCACTCATGCTTCACCTGCTAAATGCTAACGTAGCCTAGCACGGACGCTAGCTGAGGTTCGGCAGCAAAAGAAAGAAAAAAAGAGGTATGAATGACTTTGAAAGCTTTAGTTCCAAGTCAGCGAATCGTTTCTACACAAAGTTTACGTTACGTTGCTAGGCAACCGCTGTTGCGTCGTATTCTATTGGTCCGTGTGAGTGGTGGTGGTGTGTTTACCCCCGATTCGGTGTCCAGTAGCGCCCCCACCTGGGCTGCTTAGGTAAGGTTGGACTGACACAAAACAGAGGATGTTTGTACTTGATACTGTTTTCCCTCCAACAAGCTGTTACAGTTACACACAATTAGTTATCAACAAAAACATATGCATAAATACACAGACTAAGAGTTTTAACAGCTTTTTAATCGCATGAGGTGTGTGTGTTTATCTATAACTATATATCTATATCTATATCTATATATGTGTACCAATATTAAGCTCTGCATCCTTGCAACTTGCAAAAAGGTCAAGGATGGATTAGTGAGCAGTGAGCTGTGGGCCAGGGACAAAAATAGTTTGGGCGTTATTTTTTTCTTACAGATGGACGAGGGTTTCTGAGTGCATATTATCAAAAGTGCAGCTCTGTCTCCATGGAAATTCCTCTGATCATTAAGCATTCACATTTTGTCTGAACAAATATCCAGAAAATGATTCCTAATTCCAGAACACAGCCACATGTGGAACATAAATACAGATATGAATGTGACTAACAGGTGTGTAAACTGAACCAGTGGAGGGGTTTCACAGCATAAGGTGAAGACAAAGCATGATAACACATGGTTGGTTGGTGATAACACACACAGGTAACTTGGTAACTGAAAAGTTCACTGTCCTGAATGAAAAGTTGACTCAATATGGAGGCAGATGATTCTTAGTAGAAGCCAACAGATGAAATAGAATATCATCCTAAAGATATTTCCTGTTGTAATAAACATCTCTGTTGTCCCTGATTCATTTATAAGGAGAGAAAGTATGTTAGTCCAAAACATGCAATATGGTGATTCGGTAAGTTGGACACACTAAGGTGTGACTGTAAGAGTGAATATATGAATGCAGTAAAAGGTGGATGGATGGAAGCAAATGGATCCGAGGTACTAGCTTATGTAATTTGAGAGAGAGACTATACAAAATGATGCAACTCAAACTGGGACAGATTATGAGCCCCCCCCCCCCCCCCCCCACACACACACACACACACACACACACACACACTTTGTAATCCACGCTTGATCTCAAGAGGTTTATCCACATGAATAAAAACTTCAACAGACAGATATTTATCAGATTTATACAGTTACAAGCATAGGCTGTTCATATGGAACAGATGGACTCACACTAATATAATGTGACTACTGGTGGGCCTTGGAGGTATTGCAGGTGGGCCTCAGAATAAATTCTCCCACTTAACAAAACATATACTGTGTAATCTGGAAAACCTAAATGAAACATTTGAAATATCTTTCACAAGATACAATGTCTTACTTGTTTATTCACATTGAGACACATTTTAATTGTAATTGAATTCTAATTTCAAGTGTCAAAAATCAATTAAATATGGTTTATTATTAATAAATTATTTTATTATTTTATGATAAATATAATGTTTGCAAATGATCAAAATGTTTTTCTTACGTATGCAATGTTTATGCTAATCTTTGTACTCTAAATGCTTAGTCTTTTAAGTGTTGAACTCAAAAGCAAATGACTTCTGTACAAATGCTTACATTTAATGTATTTTATTTTTATGAATTTATTTGAAGGTTATCAACCTGACACTCAACGGTCATCAAAGTTGAACATTTCAATAAAAAGGAGAAGAGAAGAAAGAAGGTGAGTTGTCTAGCATTCTCTCTTGTTCTTGACTGTATTTCCTTTACCTCTAACTCATGCTACTGCAAAATGTATAGACTGTAACTGCAGGGCCAGCATTACTGATACTGATACTATTTACTTGAAGGGGGAGAGCAGTGTGTTGAGATGTACAGTATAAAGTGAACACATCATCAGGATTTTTCATTTATTCTTTATTTAACCAGGAAAAAAAGCAGCAGCTGCACAAATAAAACATCAAGATGTAGACATGAACGACGTCAACAACATGCAAATCGAAGTAAATTATAATAAATGACAGATAAGATGAAACAGAATTACAGTTTTCTTTAAACATAAGATGTAGAGCATCTCTACCAACGTCTCTACTTCAGGGTTGTGTAACTTTTCAGAAGAATACAGAGGATCCTGAAAATACACATTGTATTAGGCCCGTGCAAGATTACAAACAAAAGATGCAGATGATCTAAACATGTCTATTTTTAAGTAGTAGAGTCATATTGGTTAATAGGGGTCGCCTAGGTGCAGGGACTTAAATAACAAAAAAACAGATACGTCACACAGACACGTGTTGACCTTAAAAGAAACAAAATTAATGAAAAAGTGAACATGTTAATTGAGAAAACCTCAGGGTTTAACGCAGATAAAGTGACACTGGTGCGACTCAACGAGGTTTTGCCTTCAGTGCAGCATCGACTTCCTCCTCTGTCATGAGAGTGTGCCACTGGGCGACTGGGCGTCTGGGATTGGCCAGCATTTCTGACCAGTGACGCAGGCCAACCCCTGTGGCTCCATAACCCATGAAGGTCTTTCCAATGGGGTCATTGCTCCCAAGTTTATCATAGTCAAACACTGTGATCACCACCTGCACTTTCTGAAAGCAAAAAAGGAAACGAAAATATAGTTTTTCACCACATTTAACAGATGAGATGAGATGAGACATGAAACAGAGAGAAATGAGAAACAGAGAACTAAAAACCCAAGGTAAGAACAAAACTAAAAGTCCAAAAACAACTTTCCAAACAAAGAGTGCCTGGATAAATCCAGTGATTATGACGGTAAATGTGTTTTTTTCCATATTCAAGCAAACACTTTTATTTTGAAATTCTAACATAATATCATCAAAAATATTGCTGCTGTGATGGTGATTAAAGTTTAAGCTCAGATTTCCCACCCCTACTAAGTTTTACTTTTTTTCCCCCACTTCACCGGCTCCTCCTGATCACACTAGACACTAAAGGCCACATTATACTTCTCCGACTGCGTAAAGCCCAATTTATACTAGTTACGCAGAGACTCTGCGTCGACGCAGAGCCTGTCGAAGAGCCGTCTGCGTCACCATGGAGACGCCTCGAGCCTTTATACTTCTGCGTCGTGGTGACAGACACGCGCTGCAATTTCCCGCCCGATCAGTAGGGGTCGATGCGCAAGGTTGTTCTGCTTCAGGCTACAGTGAGCAATGGCGTCCGAGAAAGAAAGAGAGAGAAAGACTGTTGTTGTTGAAACAGTAGCCGTTTCTCACTTTTCTGTGTGACGGAACGCAGTTTTAAGATAATTTGAGGCGAGAAATTGGCCATTTAGAGTCTTAACATGTGCTGTGTGTGTTAAGATATGACGTATTTATAGTTTGGCAGTGGCGTTATCGGCGGGGATCAGCTCCGCGTCTGTAGACGCTCGGGTGCGCACTGTGAGCCGGCACAGAGCAGCTTCGCTCGGTCTGTCCTGAGGACCAATCGCAGCTCTTGCCGTCTCCGTTGTCCCTTGACGGAGTGACTGACACTTAAAAAATATTCCGTGCAGCCGGAGACGACGCAGAGACTCTACAACAGGTTCTGCGTCGACGCAGAGGACTCTGCGTAACCTACGCAGAGCACTTTACGCAGGAGTATAAATTGGGCTTAAGTGGCCCTCAGGTAATTTTAGTTTGAAACCCCAGTTTTAGAGTGTTCAATGTTGTTTGGATTGTGAGGGCAAACCAGAGAACATGGGGAGAACATGCAAACTGCTGCTGCATTGTTTTGTCTGTGTCTGTGTTTCCTACACAGAAGTCACAAAATGATTGATGATTGAATGAATTTGAACTCCCCGATGAAGGCAGCCGTGGATCAACAACTCGTGTGTGCTGTGACATCTGTTATTTTCTCTAAGGACTTTGGTGCAGGAGAGTGAGGGGTTTACAAAGTGTGACGACCTTTACAGTAAGATAAAGCATTATCAAGTTATGAGGAACCTTCAGTGGTTTAACTCTAACTTCTCTTTTATATATAAAATAATAATAAATATAATAGCACTGCCTACCTGTATCTGCTCAAAGGGAACCTCAAAACTGAAGCTTTCATTGAAATAGGGGTTGAGCGTGTTCTTCTTGACTGTCGTCTTCTTCTTCTTGATGCGTTTTCCATTTTGCTGTAGAACAATCTTCACATATGGGTCTTTGGAAAGGGGGGGGGGGTGTTAGTTGTGTTTTGTTGGGCAGTTTAACTTCATCACACAACTGAATGATTGAATGAGATGTTATTAAATAGTAAGAGGGCAGGATTACCTGACAAGCCTCCCACATCCATTTTCTTCAGATTCTTTGCCTCCATGATGTTCACTGTCAGTTTGCCGGCGGTGGGTACATACCGCAGCGAAATGCATATGTCGCCCAATTTTTCTTGCTGAAAAACATCACAGTGTTCTATAAAATGTAATTACATTTTAATTATTAAACCACTTATCCATTTCAGAAAATGATGATGTATTCATTACGATGGAATCAATTACTACGATAATCAACACTTTTTATAATTAAAAAGCAGCTTAAATACAAATATGTTCTGTTTTTCTTTTGCTTCTATGAGACGGAACACTATTAATCATCTTTTATATATTTTAAAGCTCACATAGAGTGGTCCTGTTGCACATATTATGTTATTTATGGAGGTCTACTTACATACATTAACTTTACATACATGTATTTATTTATGGTCAAAAACCTCCTAGTTACTGTAAACGAGCCGATAGAAATCTGTCTTTTCTGTGTACTCTGATGTTCTCAGCCACGATATAGTCAGAAGACACTGTAGCTCGTGAAACACCTCCACAACGGATGTTATTCTTCTTCTGCAGTTCAATGTACGCAACCGGATGTGCCCGGACTAGTGCCTGGAGCAGGACGATCTGCTGTTCAGGAGAACTGGTGTTTATGTAACCGGACCGGGTTTTTCAGAGATCTCGCTGAGCCTGAGATTACAATAAAACACAGCATTCTCAGCTGTGGCTGAACTGTTTGTTTAGAGCCTTCATGGCTTCTTAAACAAGGTAATGACGCAGATACACACTAAAAAACAGCGTTAATAGGAACTTCCGGTCTAGGTCCGCTTTAACACTCTGTTGTAGACAATGGTTTGAGTGGAAAAAGTTACTTATTACAGCTTTAATACTCCTTGAATCAAATCAGTCTAAAACCAGGCCTGATTAAGCAAGAAAATGATCAACAGATTTACTTGAAATGAAAAAAGGAATATATCATACCTCCTCCTTCTCACCACTCTCCAGGTCTCGCCATTGTTGCATTGGCTGACCCAAGTCAACACTGTTCATGGGAATCTTTATCTCACCAATCATATCATGTTTGGAGAAACGGTCAAAGTCGAAAGCCTGCAGCACCAAAGTCTTTCCACCCAACTCTGCGTATGGGATCTACAGAGAGACGAGAGGTTGTCACATCAATGGTCTGTAGCACTACGGTGGCCCAGAGGTGTCAGGACAAATACAAAAGCCACAACACGAATGCAAAAGCCACAACACAAATACAAAGGCCACAACACAAATACAAAAGCCACAACACAAATGCAAAAGCCACAACACAAATGCAAAAGCCACAACACAAATACAAAAGCCACAACACAAATGCAAAAGCCACAACACAAATACAAAAGCCACAACACGAATGCAAAAGCCACAACACAAATACAAAAGCCACAACACAAATGCAAAAGCCACAACACAAATGCAAAAGCCACAACACAAATACAAAAGCCACAACACAAAAGCAAAAGCCACAACGGCTGTGACCTACACGGAAGTGAACGGTTCCGGATGTTGACAATTTTTTTTTTTTATGGATGTTGATAATGCGGCAGTAAGGACCGTGATGATTAGTTCAATTATTAATTATATACTAATTAAAATACTAATTGTTAGGAATAAAATCAACGTGTTGAAGTAGTTTTATAACTCCCGATTCTTTCACTATGTTTCCTCAAGCAAGTTAGTACATCACGGATTATCGTCACTATCGGTTCATAAAGTAACTGTTAAATGTGATGAACACATGAATTAGTGTTAAATATTATAGTGACGGGAGCAGACCCGGCTGCGGACAGTGAGCACTGATGGCGCAGAGACTCATGGTAGTGGGTTCTTATGTGTTGACAGAACTGTTATTGTTGTGATGTGTTGTAGTTTGATGTTTGCCCTGCTGTGTTCTCGGTTTGCTGTTGAATTGGTGGAGACAGTGATTTTGTGGTGTGGCACCATGACTGAGTGTGATGGGGCGGGGGATGATATCCATCAAATGTTCAGTTCTTAAATGTCAATAAAGTTACGGACTTACTCGCTGCTGAGAACACTAACTAAACACTAACTTTCTTCCGCTTGAGGGAATCATAGTGAAAGAGTCGGGAGTTATAAAACTTCAACACGTTGATATTATTCCTAATAACAATTAGTATTTTAATTAGTATATAATTAATAGTTTAAATAATAATCACGGTCCTTACCGCCACATTATCAACATCCATAAAAAAAAAAAAAAAAAAAAAAATTGTCAACATCCGGTACCGTTCACTTACGTTGTGTCTCACTTCCGTTGTGACTTTTGCGTTTGTGTTGTGGCTTTTGCATTTGTGTTGTGGCTTTTGCATTTGTGTTGTGGCTTTTGCATTTGTGTTGTAGCTTTTGTATTTGTGTTGTGGCTTTTGTATTTGTGTTGTGGCTTTTGTATTCGTGTTGTGGCTTTTGCATTCGTGTTGTGGCTTTTGTATTTGTGTTGTGGCTTTTGTATTTGTTTTGTGGCTTTTGTATTTGTGTTGTGGCTTTTGTATTTGTGTTGTGGCTTTTGTATTCGTGTTGTGGCTTTTGTATTTGTGTTGTGGCTTTTGTATTTGTTTTGTGGCCTTTGTATTTGTGTTGTGGCTTTTGCATTCGTGTTGTGGCTTTTGTATTTGTCCTGACACCTCTGAGCCACCGTAGTAGCACAGTTGAAAAGACACAAAAGCGCGGGTATACATTTAAACACATTCATACTGTGGTAGTTTTAGAGAGGGATACTTGGACAGACACTCAATTCAGATGAGGGGAAGTTGAGAAATCAAACAAAAGTGACATAAGAGGAAATAAAAGAGCAAACCAAACAGTGACAACATTTAGTTGACAAAGGCACAACATCAGCCACACGGTACCTTGAAAATGAAGGTCTCGTTGAAAACAGGACATAGATTTTTGCGTTGGACCTTGGTCTCATACTTCTTTTTTTTATCTGGTAACAGAAACACTTTGACGTAAGGGTCTGAGGTTCCCCCCATATCCATAGCAGCCAGGTCCTGAGCCTGGAGGATGCCCACTATGAGCTTCAGAGAAGGAGAAGGAGATGTCAGAATGATAAGTGGAAGTTTCAGTGGTCATGAAAATGATGAATGAATATTTTGTCTTCACATTGGACCTGGGAATCTGTGAAGCTGTAGTCCAGGGAGAACTCCAGTTTACCCAGCTTCTCCTGCTCTTTCTCCTCTTCTTCCCCTTCCTTCTTCACCTCCTTCTCCTATAAGACAGAACAACTTATTAGCTATTCATGAAGATCAGATTGGTTCACTCAGTGACAGATATCTCTGGGAATCACATACTTTCTCTCCAGCCTCTCCATCGCCTTCCGTTGCCTTCTTGCGGCGACCAGTCTTCCTCTCTCGTACCTTCTTTGGCTTTTTCTTTTTCCCAAAGCATTTTTTGAAAACACAAAAGACACAGCATGCCACCAACACCAGGACCACCACAACGATGGCTCCTATCGCCCACATGGGAACTGAAAAAATCAAAACAGTCTGATCAACAAAGTGGATGTCTGATAACCATATGTCTTTGGTATGAGGTACTGACACATTCCGGCGTAGAACCCACACGAGCCAAGCTTAAGAACATCCATCCATTATCTACTGGGGGGGGGGGGGGTCCTGTGCCTATCTCAGCTGACACAGGGTGATAGGCAGGGTACACCCTGGACAGATCACCAGTCCATCACAGGGTCTCTGCAGGTTTCAACAAGTCAAATTTAAGACTTTTTAAAGACCATAATGAATAAAATTTAAGACCGATTTCAAATCTATACTGGCAAAAAAGTACAAAAGACATGAAGGAAAATTGGAGCCACAAATCGTTGAACTTGCAATTCGGCTCAGCTGTGGGCTTTCATTAAGTTTTCTCCGCTGCTATGCTAAGCTGCAACACACCACAGTGGTGCGTGCAGCACACTAGCTAGTGGTGCTCGATAAAATCTCACCGGGCAGCACAGGTGGCCTACTTTAGTTCCGTGTTGTAGTTATGTTATCACATCCTCAAAAATAGAAACATTTCAACACGGGACTGAAGTTTATGCACGTTTTAAGATTTTAGGAGAATTTAAGACATTTTAAGGCCTTAAATTCAAATTATTGGATTTAAGACTTTTTAAGATACCCTGCATTCACTCTCACATCTACGGTCAATTTAGAGTGACTGATCTACCTAATCCCCAAACCTGCATGTTTTTGGACTGTGGGAGGAAGCCGGAGAACCTGGAGAAAACCCACGCACACATGAGGAGAACATGCAAACTTCATGCAGAAAGGCCCTTGTTCCAACCAGGGCTGGAACACTTTATCTAGCTGTTTAAAAGCCATTGTTGACTGCTCACTCCTTACACCAAAGCCCATAGACAAAATCAATGATTTTACTTTAGAACACACAGGATTCATTGATCCACTGCTGCCTCTATCCTTAAGTTGAAATGTCTTCAGTGTCACAAACTTACTTAGGAGGCAGTCATAGACAACTCCTGTGACACTGTGAGCTAAAATCACTGATTTTCTTCATGGACTTTGGCATGGAGGAGTGAGCAGTTTACAAACGTCTGTCTCCGGTCAGCAAAGGTTGTGTAATGGCTAAAGCTAGTGGAAAACATACGCTACAGCTATCATACAATTAAGCAAGCATTATTGTAGAAGGCATGTTGTTTGTTAGTTGTTTGTGTTGTTTTCTGTTTTCTTTTTCTTGTGTCCCACTGATAGTTGTGTTTTCAGTGAGAGCGTGCGTCCACATGTCAGGCTGTTTTTTGTTGCAGGGGACTTGTTATGGGTCAGTATCTCATATATTCACTCATGAAAAAACGTCCCTTTAACATTCATCAACTAATACCACAACTGCCGAATGCTACAAGACTATAAAAGCGACGAGATAAAAAAGCTGATTTGATTCTATATTTAAATTCATAAAAATGTATCATCATCATCATCATAATACAGTGAAATATGACATTAACCCATGTGCTTATCTGGGACAGTTTGCTGAGCCTGCATGTTCCTCAGTAACACCCTGCTCCACCATCAGATAACAACACGACCACTGGGAGTGGCCCTGTTCAACCACAGCCAACAACACCAGCTCCTCTCTGCAGTTTATCATTAAGAGCTTATGTTAAGGCATCAACAGTAGCTGTTAAAGGGATATCAAGCTAAACTGTACACACACTTCAGTTCATAACCTAAAATAAACTGGCACTAGCCAAAGTCTACTTTATTATCAATTCAGCCGTATGGACAAAACACACAGATGAATCGAAATTATGTTTTATTATGTTTTACTCAACTTGTAGTGAAACTAGAATAACATTAAAGGGACACTGTGTAGTATTTATGGGTTTATATTACCCAAAATCCACTTTTTTTATACATACTATGTGCTCCTGCATTGTCTAGTCGCTGTATAATAGTTTTTCTTTAATAGTGTTTCATTTTCGTAGTGTTTCAAAAAGTCATGTAAAATAACATGGTCGCGGGCCGCTGTTGCATTGCCACGACGCCATGTTTCTACGGGAGCCTGTATAGACAAACGCTAGAGAACAAAACGAGCGCCGAGACGAGGCTGAGAGCGGATCTTTTTGCGCGTTTAAAATGGAGGACCACACGTATTTTACAGCGGATAAAGGAACACCAGTACCTGACCGTAAGCCCGCACCACAGAGAAAGACGACGAGGACGATATTTGCCCGGCTGAGGATACCGTAGCGCTCAGGGAAGGGAGGGGGTGAGCAGAGGAGCAGTTATTTGTTGTAAATTTCAGCCTCTCCTCTAGATGTCACTATAAACTACTTACTTCACCTTTAAATAATGAATATATTCAGGAATAAAAAGTGAATATGTATAATAACATAACAATAACATATAAGAAATGCGTACAAACAAATCTATGTACATAACTTTTATAAACATGACTTTTCTACATACAATCGTATAAACAGTAACATCTCAATAATGTGCTTCTTAATCTTTTCAGATGGGTGAGTGAATAAAATAAAACCGACGGAGAAACTTTGTCACAGATGAGTTGTTCCACTGTATGTGATTCAAATGAGTTCTGTTGTGACTTTAGTGTTGAAATCTTTTGTTTGGATTGACGTCAGTGACCAACTGAGGCAGCAGAACATCAGCAGGTCCTGTGTCCCTGTCTCCTGTCCACTATGGTAAACATATGATTTTCTCTATGGAGTGTGGTGCAGGAGAGCGAGGAAACTTCAGTTACCCATTATAAAAGGCAGTCTTAAAACCTCATTTAAGAATAACTGAACTATCACTTTATCACTTTATTCATGTCATGGAAATAGAGGAATATCTGGAAACCACTTATTGTAAGAGATACCAGACAAAATAACTGTAATTGTAACTGTAAGTAACATGAGTTGGGGTCGATTTCATCTTGCATAAAATAAACGAAGCGTAATAATTTACTCTCAGCAAGGAATGAGGTTTTGTTTGTTTTCTGTTGTTGTTGTTGGTTTCTTACCTGGTAGGTGTGTGATTTCATTCATGAACTTTTCCTTCATGTGGTTGAAGTCGTGTCCAGGGTGGAGCTCTGAATTGGAGTGCTCATGATGGGAGTGCTCATGGTGGGCTTGCTCATGATGGGAGTGCTCATGATGACCTGGCTCAGTACTTTCCTCTGGCTCTGGCTCAGGCAACTCTGCGGCCCTCAGGGCCCGGACACCAGTGCTGACCAGTCTCATGTCAGCTGTAAACATGGCCCAATCAGAGCAGTTATTTACACAGTGTTGTTTGATTTTTCTCTATTATAAGATAGCACAACTTTGTACGACTGCTGTGTAATCCTTCATCCAAGAGCTGCAATACAGTACTGAAGCACAGGATATCTCGAAGCCAGATGCTCAGCATGGCTGACCTTAATCCCTCTGTTTCTCTCTTTCTGTCTGCCATCTCTCTCCCTCCCTATATCACATGATGCTGTCACTCCCCTGTTCATCCCATCCTGCCCTTCTCTCACCTCTGTCTCTGCACGCAATTGGATGGGAATGTGGAGACTTGGTCAACAATATTAATCCAAAAATCCTATATCCCAAAAGCTTCAAAAATGTCACCATTTCCTCTCCGACAGTCACTTTTTGAAACACAGAAAGTACAAATATTGGAGTCAAAATGCTGGTTTCGTCATTAATCTATTTAATGTTTACACCCTTTTTAATGACAACATTGTATTTATCAAGTGTACTGTGCATGATGACATTTTAGTGTCAAAATGCTGACTGAAATAAAACACACACACACACACACACAATACCACTCATATTATCCTATGAGTGGTTAACTTGATAATTGGATTATCAATTGATTACTATATTAAGTTAAGTTAAAACAAGATTTTTGATTTTTCAGCTTCTTAAATGTGAATATTTTCTATTTTTTTGCTCGATATAACAAAGAAATAATTTTGAGGATCTGGAAACTTTACTTTGTCCGATGTTTTGTGATTTGATGGATTGTGAAAATTGTGAAAGTGAAAAGTAAGTTGCAGCCTTAGTGATGATTATGCTAACAAGAAAGCTGACAGAAAAAGTGATCACTAACATCAACTGTACATCAAGCAAATTAGCTTTTACTGTCAAAACAAAACTGATTTTAAAAGTCTATTATCTCTCGTTAGTTCCAGTTTTTTCTTTTACATAATGCTCTTGCACCTGATCATAACAGAAAGATTTACAATCTTGTGCATAGTCTTCTGACCTGATGATATGCTCCTTCGATTCCCTCTGATGGATCAAACGTTGACTTGCTTCAGCCTTGCTGGATTCTTCATTGACTCTGATGGACTCTTTGCAAACCTCTTTCCATCAGAGATGAAGCACTAACAAATCACTGGAGCAGTGATGGGATTTAATCCCCCACGCACACACACACCACCCACCCATCATCACCACCCCCACCACCACCCGCCTGCCTCCTGATATTAGAATGCTGAAAACACATCTGTTGCTTCACGTCCCTGAAAGGTGTGTGAAGAGCGACGTTACTGCCTCACTGTTTAAACATTTGACCAACGTTGAACAGTTTAAGAAGGAAAAATAATTCTTCATTTGACTGATAAGTCACAGCTGTGGTGGTTGTGTTTATCCATTAGACTGGAGAGATTGTAATGCGTTCAGCTCTTTGATAATCCCTCAGCATAGCGAACCATGACAATTTGCACTACTCGTAATTCCAACTCACCAGTTTACTGATAAAAACCACACACATTTGTCTTTAGAGCACTGTAATCCTCGGGCTCACTGCTGTTTGCCAACAGCACATCTGGAGATCTCAGTGGCCGCAATGCAACATAAGAGGGTGGGCTGAAAAGTTCATAGGCTGACCATGATGCAATGGTCGAATTTGAACTTATGTCTCCCCTTTAGTCTCCCCTGCGGTCTGCATACTTCTTCCATTAGTGTTGCAGGGCTTGAAAGCCCTTGGTATAGAAGCCCTCATCCTGATAGTCAAAAAAAGTACTTATAGATATAAAGATATTTATTTATGGACTGCCTTTTTGTTTCTGGCTTGAAATTATAGAACCCAACACTCATCCTGGGTTAGGAAAAGTCCAAGAAAACCAGCAGGATCTGCTTTAAAACATACCAAGTTCTCATGGGACATGACATGAAGCTGTGGCACTCACCAAGCAGAAAACGTCAACAAGTTTGTTGTGCATGTTCTCTACTCCTTGACTTGAGATGTTTACAGCATTGGCAACTATCAACCATCCATCCATCCATCAATTATCTACCGCTTTATCCTCCACCAGATGGTCGCGGGAGGTGCTGTGCCAATCTCAGCTGACATTGGGCGATAGGCGGGGTACACCCTGGACAGTTCACCAGTCCATCACAGGGCCTTCTTGAATTCACCTGCCCATTATAGTCGATAAAGCTGGCACATCTTTCCCATTGTAGCATGTGTAGGGAATCGGCTTGCTCATGATGGAGCCAACGTGCATCTAGGAAGGAAACCACATGGCCCTTTGTTCAATGATCAAGAGGGCCATATAACTCCATCTTTCACATCAGCGTAAAGCCCACCTCACTGGTCTGTATCACTCATATAGCAATGCAGTATAACCCAGTTACAAATCTTAGGGAACAGATATAACCTTTAAAGGAAGATTAGCAGAAATACTGGGGTTTAAAAACTTGGGATTCCGGCGACACCCAATTTCAGAAAATGTTATTCACCCTACCAACATTCACGGTGGTTGTATTTGCAGTTTGCACCAAAAGTACAGTAAACCTGTGGTAGTTAATATAACGACAATAAAAATGTGAGGGTGTTGCAAGTGACACATTGACACGAAAACAAAAAGTACATGCAGTTCTTAATATCACACACGACGTGGAAGCAAAGTCCCACTGTTATCTTTACAGTGTTCTATAGGTGCAGATGTACTTTAACATGTAACAGGTACAGAATGCATAGCACATCAGGTGTCTGCCTGTTCAACAGTATAAAATATGACTTAGGAGAAAAACAAAAACAAGGCATCAGCATCAGTATCAGTTTATTTGAAAGCACCATAATCATCCACATTTTTTGTCTTTAAAACCTCTGACATGATGGAATGTACAACACATAAAACTGACCTGAATTGTTTAGCTTATTAAAATAGTTAGTTACTTAATGTATTTATTAAGAAAAAGAGGTATATTTTGTTACTTTGCTTTTAACTTCTCTTTTGCCACTGGTAGAATAGTGAAGTTTGGTCTAGAGTGTTGTGTTGTAGGAAACATAGGACACAGTGCTGCTGTGACCTTTACAGGGTGTGTTTGTCAAAGAGGTATTCTCCCATCTGTCCCTGTGTGTCAGACGCAGTCAAGCGAGTCAGGCTTCCAATGTAGTCGCCCAGCTTCTTAATGGTGTCATGGCTGTCCTCCAGGAAGTGCTGCTCAAGGAAGTCACACAGCTACAAGAGGTAAAACACAATCAGGAGCAAGTTGATGATTTGCTTGATTATAAAAAGTTGACCAATTACTATGACTATTTGCAATCAAATATATTTAAAAAGATACAAAACTAATGCTAAATTACTGATTGCATTTATGAAAATAAATATTTCTTCAATATCTTTTCTTTCTTAAATATTTCTACCATTTGTTGAATGCATCTTGCTGCCCAACACGCTATAGTTCCCACAGAAGTGACAACATTGATCAGGGTCTTTGAATGCATCTTGTAGCTGCCCTCGTTAGCTCAACACAGTGTGATACTGCGTTACTTTCACTAGTTATCATGCGCTGGAGTTTTGAATATTTGAATATTCAACAAATGATGATACACTGTTCAACACAGCTCTTTGCAACAATGTAGCTTGTTTGCCATATTCACAGCAGGCCTAGAACAAGTTGTGGTTACTGAATGATTCATAGCACGTACATGAGGGTCAGTGTTGACATCAGCTCTGCGGTGCACGTCAAGGACACAGGTGTTGAGGGACTTCTGGTGGTCCAGAGAAAAGGACATGGCATCGAGACCACCCTTCCAATCCTCTCGACTTGGTTTCTAAAACACAAAGTATAGATTTGAATGGAAGTACACCAATAATGCTCTGAAATGTTTTCTGGAATTTAACATTGGACTTACACCAATAGTCTGGAGCAAAATACGGCCTCCTCTCATGTTCTGATATTCCAGCAGCTTCTCAGCTTGTTTCCTCTCTTTCACTGAGAGCTCCAGGAAAAAACTGGAGAACTTTGGTAGAGCAACGTCGTCCCTGTCAAAGTACATCCCCTAAAAGAGTTGAAAAAAATGGGGATCTCAAATTTAAATAATTATGTGGAAAAGAATATCTGAAAATCAGAAATGATGTCAATAAAATGTGTACCAGAGCAAGGTAGGTATAGGATGCATTGAGTTTCAGGTTGATGAGTTTGTTGATGTCTGTCTCGCTCTCCGAGTGGAGGTTTTGTTTAACCACAGACTGCATTTCTGAAAACAAAGAAATCACTGAGATTGATATTAAAACAAAAACAAGAGGTCAACCAGCACGGTTTTTCTATGACTCAGAGTGATATTTCTGTCCATTTACTTGCCAGATAAACTTTTGTTTAATAATTAGGAATCAGTTAGTGCATTGTTAATCCATTAGTAAAGGAATCGTCAACTATTATGATTGAGTCATCAATTTATGGGATTTTTTAACAATTAAAACAAGCTCCTTCATTGTTTTAGCATTTTGACAAAGAAATCAATAAAAACAATTAATTTGATGTGAGAAAAGAAACACAAAGCAAAATGTTTCAACATATTATGGACCAAACAAACGATTAACTGAGAATAAAATTGTTAGTTGCTGCACTATAAATAATGAATGAACAATACTGTGTGTCTATCCGTATTTTGAGTCTGCACTTCAGTACGGTGTTCAAACTACACCCAAGTACATCAGACAGGTCATTAAAAAAAATACTTTGTCAAATAAACTTTTGGATGACAAACAAATTCAGCAGCATTTATGCATGTTTCTGAGAACTTCTGCAATCTTAGATAAATAAGTAATCATCGGATGATGAAAAAAAGCAAAAATCGGCATGATTTGGCCTGACTGATTAATTGATGTACCTCATGCAACAACAGTGCCAGTCACTTCACTTCAAAAAGGCGAAACAGAGTCAGAGAAATCTTTCTTACCTGTTCTTTCCACAGCCAACATACTACTGAACACTGTCCTGTGCAGACAGAGAGCTAATTACACCCCTGTGGTTGGTCTTTTTGCATTTATGCAACCTGTGTTTAGCTTCTGTGAAACATTACCCAGAGTGTTGTCATATGTTGTGCAGACAGTGGATGTACTGGGTTGTCTTGTAGTGAGCGAAGTTCACACTAGCACTTAAAGCAACTCAAAAACACGGTTCACCGCACACATTCCCAGTCACCTTTTGGTTACTGAAGTGTCTCTTAGGCTGAAGACAAAAAAGTTACGCTTAAAGAGCGTGCATAAGTTAGCAGGGCGTTCGATATTCGCTGGATATTCGTTTGCGAAAGACATTTTCTCAATCAATAAATAGCCATTTCCCATTCAATTTAACGCTGATTGCTGTAGTAGTTGCCAATGGTTGACAGCTACTTACTACAGGTGAAGTTTTGTTGATATTTGCCATTATGTTGAAACAGTATGAAATTAAATATTTAAAAAATCACCAAAAATCAACAAATAGGCATTTTCCCATTCTGATTGCTGTAGTAGTTGCCAATGGTAGGTGGCTACTTACTACAGGAGCAGTTTTGTTGATATGTGCCATTATTGTGAAACAGTATGAAAGCAATTATTATACATATTATTATTCTAAAATACTCTGTAATAAAAAAATGACTTGTTGACGATGCATTTGGTGTGTTTTTCAGAATTATTCCCACCCTGTTTCACCGAAAGTCGCTTGGCAACTACTACAGCAATCAGAATGAGAAAATATATTTATGTTGATTTTTGGTTATTTTTTAAAAATATTTTATTTCATACTGTTTCACAATAATGGCAGATATCAACAAAACTTCACCTGTAGTAAGTCGCCGCCTACCATTGGCAACTACTACAGCAATCAGAATGAGAAAATATCTATTTGTTGATTGAGAAAATGTCTTTTGAAAACGAATATCCAGCGAAACTCAAACGTCCTGCTAACATATGCACGCTGAATTAAAGTACACATGCACCCGATTTAAATGGTCTACTATGTTACCTGCATCCAGGTAATGAAGACCCACGGTGTAGAACTATGTATTGTTTACTATACTAAAAGCTGGAAATGTAATTAAACCATGTGCCCCAGTGCTCTTCCTTATAGCGAAGCCTTTTGTAACACACCACGTATGGAACCAACGCCACAGAACAGCGAGAACTATAGCAAAACAAACAGATGCTGATGCTAATCTGACTGCCTCTTTGTTAGCTAACGTCAGCCGAGTTGGCACCAACTAAACATGAAGCCAGTTATCAGACGGAAACTGGCCCCGGTTCAATAAAACGAATAAATATATGTCAAAGTTATCTTAGACGTGTCGTCGCTCACCTTCGCCGTAAAGTAACGTTACTCCACACTTACTAGCCACCACTGTGGCCGATAACAGCTTTATCTTCTTCTTTACACCCACCACTGAACTACTTTGCTCGTTTATTTGTTCAGAAACTTAGCTCGACTGCCATCTACTGTCTGGAGTGACACATGACATGTTTGTGACAGGGGTACTGCAGACTGTATTTTACATTTAAGCAAGATAATTGAATTCCGGTCATAAATAATAGGTGAATAGTATTGAAACAGAAGTGTAAATTGAGTAAAATAAAATAAAAAACACCCAATCAATTAAACAAACAAAAACATGGATTCGGGGAGGAGACTGGTTGTCTTTTATTTCTAAAATTTGAAATTGATGGAGGATGATGGCTGGGCTCACAGGATCCTCATAAAGGCCCAGGGACGTGTATGTGTGTAAGCAAATGTATGTGATGTTATTTTTCACAGTGTTGTGCACCACACACAACAGAGATAGAAGAAGGAAGAGGAAGTGCACTAGCAAAATTACAAACACACAAACAAAATAAACAAAAAATAAACAGCGCTACATGTTCGCTCTGGTCAAACTGTCGAAGCCACAAAATTAGGAAACAGTTCTGCCTTGAAATGCCTCGACAGTGACCGTACTTTTAACACCAGCATTAAGTGCTTTTCCTGTAGGCATTTAACAACAAAATAGACAAACCAAAGACTTGTATGTAAACAGGAAATGAAGTCCTTCATCAGACATTGAAAACAAATTTTGACCTTCTGCTCAGTAGTTAGCTGAATTATATATGTATATATATATATATATATATAAATATATATATAACCTGTAATTGTAATTGTTCTTATTTTCTTAAATTAATTCACTGTTGACATGGATGTTGAAATCCCCTACAATTACAATTGTATCTGTCTTTAGTACTAGCTCACATAAGAATTGTATTTTGCGTTTTCCAACGAGGCTGAGAAAGTGAGAATAAGGCTTTCAAAAGATAAATATCCAGGTTTGAGCTTGGGGTTAATTAATAGTCTGGTATAAAACAAAATGGCTGCTACTCCTCCTTGACCTGAGCTATATAATACAATATATATTATTATTAATATGATATGATATGATATGATATGATATGATATGATATGATATGATAAGGCCAGTCATAAGGAAGTAACATGCAGGACAAAGGTTTCTGTGCTTGTTCGAGGCCTAAAGACATAGCAACCATTTACTTAGTCACTTGCCACAATATAAGAAGAGTGCAGAGGTTATGAAAGGAGGAAACAAAAGAATTAAAAGTCAACACCAGTGGAATAAAGCCACCAGTGGACTACATCTTGCCCGGGGTTTGGAGGAATTTTTGCAGAACTTAAGTGTTGTTTCTGTCAACACACAGGAGGCACAGCCGCAAATAGAACAGAGTTTACCAGTTCATGATACTGTATGTGAGGAGTTTAATCAGTCAACACTGTGATGAGGCCTTTATCGTTCACCTCAGACCTGTGGGTGCTCTGTGTCTTCCTGACTCTCTCTCTCTGGGTAAGATTTTCCTTTACTCACCTCTGTGATCTGATAGTTTGTGTGTGTGCGATTTCCTCAAGACAATTTAACTCTGAAATGGCGAAGTAGAAATAATAATAATAATTATAACTATACTACTACAACTACTACTACTATTACTACTACTTATAATAATAATAATAATAAAGTAATATTGCAACAACATTACAGTAATGCTACATTAAATTAACTTCTAAAGTAAAAGCCGCGTAATTTAAGAATTACTAGACAACTATCAGTGTGATATTCACAGAAAAAGCTTGTGAATCAAATTAGGTTATTAGCATTTTATTAACATTTACATTACAAGCAGACACTTTTATCCAAAGTGACTTACAAAGGAGGAATAAGCTCCATAGAAGTCATCTTGGAAAGAAATCCACAAGAAAGGAACAGAGGACTGACAGAGGGTGAGGGTGCAAAGGTGGATCCAAGTGCAGAAGGAGATGAAATACGTCCTTCTATTTTTCCATTGTTATTAATAAGCTATTACGTAGTTACTACTATAGAAATGAGAGGAATTTACCATTTTTCACTTCCCTGTTACAAAATGAGTAAGCGACCCAATTACCCAATGTATGGTCTTTCCCTGTTTTCGTCACCTTTAATCCTTTGTGTTTAGGGCGTCACTGGCTTCAACGCAGCACAAACAACAGCACGTAAGTGTCAGCTGAGGACATGTTTTAACTTTGTGCTGTCAGTGCAGACCTGTGTAACTGCTGTTGGTCAATACCTACTTCACTTTTTTGAATCATGGCTACTATACATTAAAACACAAAAGTAGACGTCAGGCTAGGACCTCAGAATGAAAGCAAAACTCATTTTCAACTAACAAGTTCAGACATGTTGTAGGAACATAAGTTGATATCCCTACAAGTAAGACTTTTGAACATCTTATAATGTGTGTAGTATTTTTTATATTATACTTTTTAAATACATTCTACTCAGTGTCGTTCAGTAGTGACCGTTCATGTTGTTTAAGTGTGAGGTTCAGACTGTGTTTTTGTGTCGCCCCTTTATGATAAAATACAGCAACCTGTGCACATGATTTTAACATCACATTTTTCTCTCTTATTTTTTAATCCCAGTTCCTCCAAACGCAGAGGAGTTTAAATCAGTGGGACAAACTGAGACCAGTATAACTCTGCAGTGGAAAAAAGTGGGAAACATCCTCAGCTATATTCTTAAGTTCAGTGGACGAGAGATAAGGGTCACTGCATCAGCCGGAAATGAATATGTGACACATACAATCTCAGCTCTCATCAGTGGAACTAAATATGACTTCGATCTCTTCACTATGTCTGAAAACATCCAAAGCAGTGGAGTAAACCTCACTGCAGCCACTGGTAAGATGTTTTTACTCTGACTATATTTCAAATTTAAAGCTACAGTAGGCAGGATGGATCACTGGAGAATAGTTTCTTCTACGGGTTAATTAGATGCTAATAATTTTGGGATTACATCTGTGTCTTCTCATCAGATTAGTAAAGACAGACACAGGCCTCCTTAACACCTGGATTTAAAATGCAATTTCTGTGACAGCACCTGAAAGTGTGGAGGGGCTATGGTGTATGTGTTTGTTTATATAAAAGGTGTATTTAAAAAAATGGTATATAGTTTAAAAATGAAGGATGAAAAAAGGATGAGGAGACGACAGTCACTGCACTTTTAACAAACATACACATAATGAGTCATGCTTGGTCATCCAGGGCCGCTACTCACGCAGGGCATAACAGACTTGTTAAAACCAAAATGAACAGTTGAGCAAATTCAAATTCCGAGTTTCCAGTTGTCCTTGAACTCACCACACATCTTACGTTATGTTGTCAGTGTCTTCCCGTACAGATTTTTACCTCACAAATTAAATGTTTTTACCGCTCACATTAAATTGTTTTACCGCTCACATTAAATGTTTACACATTACATGTGAGAGGTAAAACAATTGTATGTGAAAAGTAAAAGAGAGTATGTGAGAGGTAAAACAATTTCATGTGAGAGGTAAAATTGTGAATGTGAGAGGTAAAATTGTGTATGTGAGAGGTAAAAAAAAGGAATTATGGCCTACACGGCCCCTCATAGCTCTCCCTCTGTTCCTGCTCCGCTTCACGGACATTCACTGCATATATTTGTAGATTTTGATAAAAGGGACATGCAGATTTCACTAGGGTCACATGTGTCAATGTGTGATGCTGATGTGTATAAATTGTTATTTGTAACTGCACTTTCTCTTTAATTAATACAGTGTCATATTATTTTTAATAAGTTTCATTTGCAAGATAATCAAACATCTTTGAATGTATGTAATAAGTTATGTGATACACCTTGCTGCATGTGCAACCTGGACACATTGTCAGTGATGGACCCGGGGTCATTGGGTGTTTGAGGTCTGATCATCAGTCTCCATGATGTCCTTGGAGCTCATTTCTACACTGATCACCACTCTTAATCTAAAGCCAATGGGAATATTTTTCAGCTGCTTCCAAAATGTTTTTAACAGTTCTTCATCTCTGCAGATCACAGATTCCCAAAAGTTCAAATAATTTCTCGTCAGTGTCTTTACTTCTACATCAGCGCAGAAAGTGGCAGTTATTGTTCACCTCACTAAGTGTGAGGTTCAGACTGAGAGTGCTGTTTGTTTGTGTCACCCCTTTGTAATAAAATAAAGCAAACTGTGGACATGATTTTAACCTCAAATTATTTTCTCTTATGTTTTTAATCCCAGCCCCCCTAAACGCACAGGAGTTTAAATCAGTGGAACAGACTGAGAGCAGTGTAACTCTGCAGTGGGAAAAAGTGGTAAACATCCTCAGTTATACTCTAGTGTACAGTGGACGAGAGATAAACGTCACTGCAGACGGAACTGTATATGTGACACAAACACTCTCAGGTCTCATCAGTGGAACTAAATATGACTTCAGTCTCTTCACTGTGTTTGAAAACATCAGGAGCAGTGGAGTAAACCTCGCTGCAGCCACTGGTAAGATGCTTTTACTCTGACAGGCTCACAACAACACCCAGGAACTAGAAACTGCTCACTCTATATTTTTGACTGTGATTAAATCATTCAATTAAGTTGGACCCTTTATAGTCCATTTATAGTGACATGTCTGTGTCTCCTTCTCTGTGTCTTTTTACATTTCAGTCCCTCTAAACACAGAGGAGTTTAAATCAGTGGAACAAACTGAGACCAGTATAACTCTGCAGTGGAAAAAAGTGGGAAACATCCTCAGTTATACTCTAGTGTACAGTGGAATAGAGATAACCCTCATCGCATCAGAGGAAAATGACCATGTGACACAAACAATCTCAGGTCTCATCAGTGGAACCAATTTTGACTTCAGTCTCTTCACTGTGTTTGAAAACCATAAGAGCAGTGGAGTAAACCTCGCTGCAGCCACTGGTAAGATGCTTTTACTCTGTGACTATGTCTTGAAGCAAAAATAACACTGAATACACCATTTAATGTGCTCATGAAAAAAAAAACCTGATTTATTTGTTCTTAAGATGAAGAACACAACTTGTTCTTGTATACAGTGTATTACACACATTTTAAAATATCACAATAATAAAGTGTGGCAAATGTCATGCTTTGTGCATTAACACAAAGATAATTAATAAAATCATTTTAGCATTACTCTACGCTTAAACAAGAGGATCAAACAATATTTTATGTATGTAATATAATATAATATGCTTTTTAAAAATATATAGTTTCTACTCATTGTCTGTATTTCTACATTAGGACTTAAAGTGACAGTTCAGGTATTTTAAGTGTGGTTATATGAGGTTCAGTCAAAAGGAGACAGTGCTGTGTGTATGCAGCCTCTTTGCTGATAACTTCATGATATTGTCTTTTAATTCAGGAAAACAGTACATAAAATACTGCATACGTGTTGATTTTAACATCAACATTTTGTAATAACACTTTCTTTCTTATGGAATAATTTCAGCCCCCCGGAATGCAGAGGAGTTTAAATCAGTGGTACAAACTGAGACCAGTGTAACTCTGCAGTGGAAAAAAGTGGGAAACATCCTCAGTTATACTCTAGTGTTCAGTGGACGAGAGATAAACGTCACTGCAACAGAGGAAAATGACCATGTGACACAAACAATCTCAGGTCTCATCAGTGGAACTAAATATGACTTCAGTCTCTTCACTGTGTTTGAAAACATCAGGAGCAGTGGAATAAACCTCGCTGCAGCCACTGGTAAGATGCTTTTACTCTGACAGGCTCACAACAACACCCAGGAACTGGTAGAAACCGCTCACTCTATTTTTGACTGTGATTAAATATATAAATTAAGTTGGAACTTTTTTTTTATCAGTGAAAACAATTCAAACAGTCCATTATAATGAAATATCTGTGTCTCCTTCTCTTCTCCATGCCTTTTTACATTTCAGTTCCTCCAAACGCACAGGAGTTTAAATCAGTGGGACAAACTGACACCAGTATAACTCTGCAGTGGAAAAAAGTGGGAAACATCCTCAGTTATACTCTAGTGTTCAGTGGACGAGAGATAAACGTCACTGCAACAGAGGAAAATGACCATGTGACACAAACAATCTCGGATCTGAGCAATGGAACTAAATATGTCTTCAGACTCTTCACTGTGTTTGAAAACATCAGGAGCAGTGGAGTTAACCTCACTGCAGCCACTGGTAAGATGATTTTACTCTGTGACTATGTCTCATTTCAAATGTTAAAGCTGCAGTACGCAGGATAACTGAACAGTGGTTAAAATGTTTAAGTTTCATCTACCGCAGTGACGTGCGGTGAGGTTCATGAGTGGGAAGGCACTCGTCAGATGCACAAATTGAAACATTTAGTTGTTTTAAAAGCCTTTAATTATGTTTTAATCAATTCCATACTGTTCAACAATATGATAGCAAGAAAAGCAAAATAATATTTCTTAATATATGGTCAAATTATATTTATTTGGCTGATCTCTCTTTTTTTTATTTATTTAAAATTGAAAATCGTGTATGGTCTTACCTTTATAGGTCTATATATTGTAAGTCCAATCGCCTAATCATTCTCCAAGGATATCTCTGTAACTGTTGACTGGTGCACATCACTGCATAGAAGAAGAGCGTGCAGTGATGTGCCCCTGTTATCGATTGTGCCTATGGGGCTCAGCACTGCCCCCTATCAGTATGGCACTGTACTTTCTGCCTCACCCTGTGTTTTTTACGGCCAATCAAGACTTAATAGGTCACACACATTCATTTATATTAGACGTGGAACATCAGCATGTGTAGTACATGTATCATCAAACATATATTATATTGGCAATATGAAGAGCCTCCCGTGACTGCATGTCACTGATCTACACGTTATTAAAACACTAAATGTTTGGTATCACATCTCTGTGGGACATGATCACGCCAGCAGACACAACAGATTTTTACCAAAGATCCAACACTCCATCACGCACCCACTCATACCCCACACATAGTGGGCTAAGCCAGCTGACACAGGGCAAAAGTACATTCTGGACAGGTCACCAGTCCATCCGTGTGACAACCAATCACTCTCACTCTCACATTCACTCCTACAATCAATTTCCACTAAACACATTAACCTCTGAACGTTTCTTGGACTGTGTGAGAAATGGGAGAACCTGGACAAAACCCACTCACTGGGGAACATCCATATACAGTGGAAAGGCCCCTTCTTCAGACTGGGTCACAAATCTGTCTCTTCTTGCTGCAAGGCAACAGTGCTAGCTGCAATGCTACTGTGTGTGCCCTGTTTGAAGTGCGCTCCTGTAAAATGTTTAGAAGGACCAGTTAACCGTCACACTTCACCTTACCTCTCTACCTCATCAGGAATCAGGACACACCTACATGTGACCACGGACAACAGAGGGGTAGGGATGAGGAACATATTCTTGATAATAGTTGTGCAATTCTTTTATTTCTTTAATCCCAGCCCATCTAAACGCAAAGGAGTTTAAATCAGTGGGACCGACTGAGACCAGTGTAACTCTGCAGTGGAAAACAGTGCAACAGTTCTCCAGATATAAACTAGTGTACAGTGGAGGAGAGATAAACGTCACTGCACCAGATGGAAATGAATATATGACACAGACAATCTCGGATCTGCGCAATGGAACTAAATATGTCTTCAGTCTCTTCGCTGTGTCTGAAAACATCACAAGCATTGGAATAACCCTCACTGCAGCCACAGGTAAGATGCTTTTACATGGGTTTTATGTCAGGTATGTTTTTATAAAGGATGGCACATGTTAACACAATCAATCCTTATAAAAAAACACACACATATACCATGAAAAGGAAATAAAATCCTTCCCTCTCAGCTCCCCAGCCAGCATGTCCATGTGGACCCCATAAGGATTGTACTGAGGCTGACAATATGGGTTCCTTGTGGGTTTGTCCATGGTTTTCATGATGGCCCCATCTGTGTTTGCCCACTTCAACCCTTTCCATGCTACCTGGGTACTATGTGGGCACAATGTGGGCAAATTATGCAGGTCAAACCTGCTTCAGACCCATATTGTCAGATAGAATATAATCCTTATGGTGCCCACGTGGACATGCTGTGCAAATGGAAGGAAGACAAAAAGACAAAAGTACAGGATCAAGGTTCACTTTATTGTCATTAATCATAAATGAATGAAAATTGTCACTCAGGACCAGCAGAAATAAATAACTAAACCAATATAATAATAAAAAAATAAAAGTGCAGCAATCAATTTCCATCAGTGAAAGTGCAGAGGTCAGCTTAAGTCTCAGATGATAAACTGCACTTCAGTCTTGAATAAGTATGATTCAGGACTTTGAACTGTGGAGGGCAGCATTCAACCTCTCAGTGTACAGCCAGACAGCAATAATTTGGAAAAAAGAAAAATGGGAACCTTGTGTGGGCAAGTCTCATTTCCGTCTCCCTCAAAAGCGTGCAGGGCTGCACACAATGTGCATACAATGAGAAATATGTAATATAAACAATATGGTTAACCAACTGTGGGGAAAAACCTGAGAGATTTCAAATCCTACATTGTGTTACTTTAAGTAACTGAAATTAATTCAACATTTCACTGTCCATTTTATTCTGTATATCACATGTAAAAAAGGTTTTGAGGTGTCTTTTTTTTCTTTTTTCATCAGTTCCTCCAGCAGTGTCTTTGGTCACAGTCACTGAACGTTCAGTGACCAGGGTGACTCTGAAGTGGGGTGTTGTGAATAAAGACTGGAGCTACTTGCTTCAGATTAATGGCCTTGATAAGATTGTAAGCCCAGGCAATTCTTCAGATGTGTCCTCTTCAATCACATCTCTAAACCCTGGGACAGAGTATCCCTTCAGTGTGACCACAATGTTCTTCGGCCTCAACAGCACTGCTCATAAAGACTTCACAGTAACAGGTATATGCAGACCTACTCTCTAAAAACTCCATACAAACTCTTTTTGTATGATGTACTGACACCTGACATCTGATGTCCAAACATGAGACACAGACGTTTGACTCAGAGGAACCAACTAAAAGCTCACCAATCTATGACTACTTCAGTAATTTAAGCATATTTTGACCACTATATCTGGCTATTGGTCGGGCTGCCCATGGCCTATTGGCAAAGGAACTTGGCTTGTAACTGTTGGGTCGCCAGTTTGAATCCCAACAGCTCAAGGGCTGGAGTAGCACTGAACATGGGGGACACTGCTAAATCAAATATGTGGATCAATGAAAAAGCAGGTGATCCATTGTGTTGACCCAGAGAAAGTGAGAATCATAAAGAAAAAAAAAACAATCAGTCAGATTTTTCTGACTGGATAATGAAGTTTGTAAATCACTCACTTACCCGCAAAAAAAATCAGCAATTCTACACAAAGACAGGTGTTCCAAATCCTTTGTTCAGATATACTATAGGGACACTAACTTGAAAATGAGGCAGTAGAAGAGCAGCAGCTTTTGGTTGATCCCTGTGGACTTTTCCTCTCTGAAAGGCCTGTGTAACAATGAGATTAAGTGCTAAATATATTCTTGAGACAAGATTTTAAGATTACAAAATGTCAGAGTTTAGGCAGGCGTAGATCTTATTTGTTGAGACTCTGTGTCAATACCCAGAGGTGGAAAGTAACTGAATACATTTACTCAAGTTACTGTATTGAATACTTTTTTTTGTGTATTTTAGTACAATTGTACAAGTACAATTTAAAATCAGAATTTTGGATTTTACTTGAGTATGTATTGACTCAAGTATTGTACTTAGTTACTTTATAAATCCTATCCGTTACTGAGTAAAAATAAAAATGAAGACCTACAGACCTACAGCACAATGAAGACCTACAGGGGGAAAATATTCAGCAGAACCAGACCAATGATGATGTGATTAGCACCAGCACTGGCGCGTGAACAAAAGTGACGTAATATCCTGTGTCGCGCCGGGCGCGTGAGCTCCAAAATAATTTGGTATTTCTAAACCCTTGTCATATTTCTACCCTCACACCCAACGCAAAGTAACAGTAACTTTTACTTAAAGTACATTTCAAATGGACTACTTTTTACTTCTACTTGAGTAGATTTTCAGATGACTACTTTTCGACCACCTCTGTCAATACCTCATACAATCACAAGTGGAAGTAAACAACTATCCATTTACCATTTGTGTACACTAACGGTTTGTTCTCATTCATTTCAGCCATAGACTGTGCAAATGGGTTCTGGCACGTGACTGACACATCGATCCAAGGGACAGTTCAAGGTTTATTCTCAGATGCCACAGCCTCTTATAACCAAACCCATTTGGTCAGTCCTGGAGGTAGCAACGTGTCCTTCACTGGCCTTTACCCTGGTGCAACGTACGAAGTGTGTCTCGTGTACAAAAAAGATTCTACATCCTTTGAACAGTGTCGCCACAACCTGACGATCCGTAAGTACAACTGCAAATGTGTGACTTACACAACAAAGGAACTTGTTTTACGGAAAAACAAAATAAGACAGATAGAGGAGGAGCCCCTAAACATGTACATATGACAAGCAAACATAAAATATATAAATAAGGAAACTACAGCACAAAACATGAAGGATCTTTCCTGGCATATCACAGCAGAAAGGGAAGTGGTTAATGTGGGAGACACACCCTTATACACAGGGACACCCATAAAAACATGTCCAGTAACAATTGGGACAGCGAGAAATAAGAGAAAAAGTTGATGAACTATATATAGTAACATGTTCAAAAATAACACCTGGCATTGTTACACACAAAGTGAGAAGTACCTCTCTTCAGAGTTCCTGATGAAATACAAAAATATGAATGCAACACATTAGTTTTTGCTCCAATTTTTCATGAGCTGAACTCAAAGGTCTAAAACATTTTAGACCCAAAATACAGACACAAAATCACAATTTCTCTCAAATAATGTTCACACATCTGTCAAAATCTGTGTTAGTGAGCACTTCTCCTTTGCTGAGATAATCCATCCCACCTCACAGGTGTGGCATATCAAGATGCTGGTTAGAGAGCATGACTATTGCACAGGAGGACCTTAGGCTGGCCGCAATAAAAGGCCAATCTGAAATGTTGCATTATAAGTTTATTGCACAGTGCAGATGCATGTAATTCATTCATGCAGCATGAGTTGTTTGTGTGTTTTTTTGCGACAGTATATACATTTTTCCACTTGTTTCCAATCAGTTCCTCCAACTTTAAGTGCTCACTGTGAGTACTGGGATGCTGGCTATTCTATCAACATTGTGTGGAATAAACCTCGTGGCTTGTGGACTGCAGTGGAGGTGAATGTGTCTGGGCAAACTCACACATTTCCTGAAAATGGGGAGCAGCATGCAAAAATACAGGGATTCCTTCCTGCCCGAACATACGCTGTATCTTTAGTGTCACTGTCTGGGACTGTGAGGCGCTCTGATCCCGTTGTTTTTTCATGTGCTACCGATCCAAGGGGTTAAGTCAAAAATACTTATTTTCAACTTTTAAAAATTTTTCTTTCATCACAAAATTCCTATTAGTGAAAAAAATAAAGGTACTGTTGTTTTGAGAATATACTGAGCTCACATTTGAATCCCGGCAGGAGTCATTGCAGGAGCAACGCTCGGTGTGCTGCTTTTCTGTATCCTGGTATTACTGGTGCTCATCATTATTTATAAAAGACCACATTTAGTCGGGTAGGTACCTCCACTGCAACACTGCAGCTTCAACATCTATCAGTAATGGAACCTGGCCGTTTACATCTTCACTTCTTTCCCCACAACAGAAACAAGAAATTCCTTGGTGGATCTAAAGGAGTCCATAGAAGTTACAAGTAAATAAACCTATAATCACGCTTGCATGCATGAATATGAGTATGCATGTTCTCCCTGTGTGTGCAGTCTACAAACATGTACAGGTTAATAGGTTCATCTAGATTGACCATAGGTGTGAATGTTAGAGTGAATGGTTATTTGTCTCTGTTTGTTGATCCTGTGATGGACCAAGTCTGAGTGATGCAGAGAAGGCAGACATGATGGACACCACTTACAACCCTACCAACGGTCTGTTTGGCCCAACTTTAGAGAGGATGAGAGAAACCAGAATAATTTGATCTCTGCCTGAGACAAGCCTCTTGTCCCCTCCTGGCTCGTGGAGTCCAGAAATAGCCCAGAATCACATAAACGTGTTGGAGTTCTGGGCAGTATTTCTCACTCAGAAACATTTCCTGCAATTTCTTCAAAGTTGTCATGTTCTAGTGAAGACAGACAACTCTGGTAGACGATGTCAACCATCAAGGAGGCACCGCTGCTCCCACACAATTCCTACTGTCAGTCTGATTCCCCCACCCAAGCCAGGGAGAGGGAGCAAAAGCTGTCTGTCACACTAGTGATGCCAAGATGGCCGTCCAAACACTGAGTTGCAGAAATAATCAGATGCTGGCAGACGACATGTGGCCTCTTCCCATATGCAGAGACCTCCTGATCCAGGAGCATGGGGAGAAATACCATCCTCACCACGTAAAACACTCTGGGCCTGGCCCATGAGAGGAGGAATCAGGACTTGCTTTGTATTGCAGTAAATGGTGGGTTTTTGAGGAATGGTGTCAGTCTAGACTCCTTTTTCAGTGTTCAGCTGTGGACTTGAGGTGTTTTCTGCAAGAACTGGTGGTTAAAGTAAAGGTTATTCCCTCTCTCGGTATCCCTTTGACCCTTTGAAGGCAGTGGAGATGAAGTTTGTATCACTGAAAACAATTCTGCTTTTGACCCTGACTATGGCAAAGCATGTGAGTGACCTTCAGGCCCTCCTGTTTTCCAGGACTCTCCAAGGTTTGCTTACAGTCCAAGGCAGCTTTTGTGCCTAAGGTGGTGGAGTCAGCATACAGGTGTCCCACAGTGGAGTTGCTGGCATTTCACCCACCTCCATTCTCCTCTGCTGAGGAGCAGAGACCTAACACTTTTTGTCCAGTGACAGCTCTGCAGACCAACGTGATCCCAGTGTGGTCCATATCTACTCATAGTGAAACACAGCACCAAGTTAGAAACAGAATGATGAGTTGCTCAACATAGTCCTCTGTTCTTTGATAATGGTGCAGTAGCAGTCCATCAATAGAGGGCGCCGCCCACCTGTCTCACATGAAGAAGAGGAAGATAGGAATCATATAAAATAATTTGACCAAAACATGAAAATTTAAATAAATGAGCTATACATTATTCAGACTGTCAGTGTGTAATCTACATTTAGTTGTAGTTTAACGATGTTCTTACTCATTTACTATATATAACAGAGTCTTTCACAAACACGTTGCTCCTTGCAATAGGCACAAAAAAGGGCGGTCTGAAATTATTTTAGGGGGCAGGTCTGCTGTGATAGTATGAAGGGGGCTCACCTGTCTGTCACTAACAGACGTTATGCCATTGGAGCTTTGCTTGTTGGTCATGCCAAGGTGATATCCCATTGTGAAACACCTCGATCTGCTCAAAGAACCAGGTTAAGTAAAACTAGGTTAAGTAATCATAATTTTCTCTGAGTTCTCAAGTTTCTTCCCACAGTCCAAAAACATGCAGAGGTTATTGGGAGTGAATGGTCGTTTGTCTCTAAATATTGGCCGTGTGATTAACTGGTGACCTGTCCAGGGTGTACCCCACTTTTTGCCCTGTGTCAGCTGGGATTGGCTTCAGTGACCTACAGCTCTCATGTGGAGGATTAAGTGGCAGGTAATGAATGAATGAATGATTGATATGATATTTTAACTCTTTATGTTTTATTTTTGTCAGACCTATACCTGTATCAGCGTTTCCAGCCCACTATCACCAGTTAAGTGCAGATAACAACAAAAGTTTCACGGAAGAATATAAGGTGCATTAAAAATCTTCTTGTTTTTGTGTAAGATCATAAAATCGTAAGGTATTGATGTGGTTTTTATGTTGACCTCTGTCTCAATGACGTGCCATTTCCATGCAGAGCCTTGCTCCTGTTGGCACAAAGCAGAAACGTAAAGTCGCCACCCTGCCTGGAAACAAAACAAAGAATCGCCTCGATGACATCCTGCCGTGTAAGTCTGGCTCTGCCACACCGCTGACAGTGTTCCATGTCCACTGAATCACTAAAGCATTTCCTCATAACCATGTTCACCTGTTTCTTCATAGATGATTGGTCTCGGGTGAAGCTGAATACATCCAAGGGGTTGTCTGACTACATTAATGCTAACTACATTCCAGTAGGTATCACTGGATGACTATATCATTTAAACACAAACTTTGTTGTTTAACAAAGTAAAGTTTTTGCAATATTACACCTCTTTAGAAAGGTCTGTCTGTGTCTCAGGGCTACAACGGCAAGAAAGAGTTCATCGCCACTCAGGGTCCTCTGCCCTCCACTGTCAATGATTTCTGGAGGATGATTTGGGAGCAACGGGTGAAAGGCATCGTCATGGTAACCAACTACATCGAGGGAAGACGGGTGAGTCTCCGGGAACATCTAAGTATGTTTTGTTTTAAGATTTAAAGAGAGGTGCAAATTCAAACTTTCCAGATGACACTGGAGCCATTGCCGACAACAAACATCAAAACTGGACTCATGTTTGTCTGCAGACTGTTGTAAATAGTCATTTCCTATCTAATTTTCCTTCAATGTTTCCTTTTCTTAGCCCAAGTGTGATCTTTACTGGCCTCAAGAGAACAAGCCTCACTTTTACAAAGGGGTGCAGGTCACTGTCACATCTGAGGAAGAGGAAACCTACTGGACCTTGAGGGAATTTAGTGTAAAACATGTATGGAACATCTTTCAAATACTTTTTGTTTGAACTGAGGACATCTAGCTTTTGGTTTTAACACTCCTCTGTGTGAATCTTGCTGACAGATTGACTCCTCAGAGGAGCGCACAGTGAAACACTTCCACTTCACAGCGTGGCCTGACCATGGAGTCCCAGAGGGCACTATCCCCCTGATCCAGTTCAGAGGACTGGTGAGATGGCACATGGAGAAAGAAGGGGCTGGATCACCAACTGTGGTTCACAGCAGGTACAGAAAAAATTGTCTGTGTACAGTGTGTATACTCCATCATGGAATACTATCAGACCTGACTGAGGGAGCAACTGTGTGTACAGCAGCAGCGCAGGGGTGGAGAAACATTTATGCCAGCAAACTGCTGAATGACCAAGTGTTCTCAGCAGTAGAATCGTTCCTGCGTTTTTGACAGAGAACTGTACCTTTATCAGGTAGGCAGGGTGCGAGCTGTGCCCAAAGGCCATGTCAGAGAGATAATGGCATGACGTTGTACAGACGACAACGAACGATGACGTCGAACACAAGGGAGAACAATGGAGGACATCCAGCAGCACTTTTTTAATTTTTTTTGTCACTTTTTTTGTCACTCAACCAGCTGGCTGTTGATGCTGGAGCCAGTCTAGCTCCACCTTGACTGAACCATTTCAGTATACAAGGGAAGGGTGCCAAAATTGTAATGGTAGGGGCTTATATTGGTACTATTCCTGATGGAAAAGTAAAAAAAACACATACTGTACCAAAACGAACCATTCCACTTGATGAAAACACAGTATTAATGTGGGCGACTCCCTGTGTTTTCAGTCATACTCCAACCTGTTTGCAGTGGTCTGGCTTTACTGGCACAACGTTGCTGTTTTTTCCATCTTTCTTGACATAAAAGTAAACACTTCACGTGTGCAGCATGGGACTGTTACCAGGCGCAACAAGATCGAAACACATCTAGACTGAGAAACACAGAGAGATTTGTTTTCAGCATTCACTCAACTCATTTGAGTGAACAGTTTGACTGTATTAGATATTCAAAAGTTACACACACTACAATTTATCAGAAAACATCAGATGTAAATGCACATCATTGTGAAAAGGTCCCTTCCTACATGTTCACCTGCCCATACTCTACCTATAGCCTAGAGCAGAGTTTCTCAATCCTGGTGCTGGTGTGTTGGAGCTGGGAAATACCTAAAACATGCAGGGCAGTGGGTACCCAGGAGACCCTGGCCCAGTGGCGTAGCCAGGATTTTTCAATAGGCTGGACTTTTGCGAAGAAGGGCCACTATTTTTTTTTTTTTTCATTTCAAAAAAATCACATTATAGTCAGCAGGCCTACAGCAATTGTCCTGAAATTAAACAACACACGATTTCATCACATATCAGACGATTAATGGCAACCAAATAGGCTACATCGATTAAAAACAGCTGGTGTGACCTCCAGGCTTGGATTAACCAATACGCACAAGAACTTTAACCTAACCAAAAGGTCATGCGAGTCACAAGGAGTGACTCTTGACTTTGTATTATTATTAGGCCGTATTTCTCCCAAAATTCATCACAACACATATTAGAAGATTAATGGCAATTTTTTTTTTGAGTTATAGCATATATAACTTCCAGTCCTGGCAGATGTATGACAGCGTTTTGAGTCATTTCAGGGGGTTCAATGTGGGCGGAGAAAGATTGTTTATGTTTTGTGTTGTTTCCTTCTGGATGTGGCCTAAGACAGACATTATAATTATGTTTTTCCTTCAGTTCATTTTATTTTCATAGTATAATCTACTTAGTAACATTTTATGTGTTTCTGTTACCGGATTAAGGTTATTGAGTTTTGTCTGTTTTAGTTTACCTACTTTTACTATCATGCAATGGTCTGGTCCAGTACCAATTAGGGGTGGAGCTAGGGAGGCTATAAGAAGTAACTTGGGCATTGTGTGGAGGAGAGAGACTGTGGCAGCTTGCTGTGAGTAGTTTTTTTTTAAGTTGATAACGCTCCCTTGGACCGGAAGTTCCAATTAACACTGTTTTTTTGATGGTGTATCTGCCATTAGCTCATTTATGAAGCCCTAACATTTGGAAACAAACAGTTCAGCCACTGCTGAGAATGCTGGGTTTTGTTGAAAAGCCTGTGACGTAAGGATCCCGTCTCCTGAACAGCGGATCCTCCTGCTCCGGGCACTAGTCTGGGTACATCCGGTTGCGTACATTGAACCGCAGAAGAAGAATAACGTTCGTTGTGGAGGTGTTTCATGAGCGACAGTGTCTTCTGACTCTGGGTCTGACTCCGGGTCAAAGTCATAAAAGGGACTGCGGCGGGGAGTCGTGAAGAAGCTATTTTAAAACATTGTTAAAACATTCATTTGATTATGAGTAGCAGTGCATCTACCGTTCCAGAGGGGAAGCTGCGCTTCTGAGAACTGACGTGCTTATTCCGTCACTTCCACCTACCTGGCCAATCACAACACAGTCCGTCTTCTGGGATGAGATTTCGGTCTGAAACAGTGCGGCTGACAAGAGATTCAGTGAGGAGAGATTTTGGCAGGTTTGCAGCAACTAGGAGGTTTTTGACCATAAAAACAAGTTAATGTATGTAAGTAGACCTCCATTACTCACATATGTGTGATAGGACCCCTCTATGGGAGCTTTAATACATAAAGGTGAAGTAAGTAGTTTATAGTGCCATCTAGAGGAGAGGCTGAAATTTACAACAAAGACCTGCTGCTCTGCTCACCCCCTCCCTTCCCTGAGCGCTACGGTATCCTCAGCCGGTCAAATGTCGTCCTCGTCGTCTTTCTCCGTGTCAGCAGATGAGGTTCGTGAGGCGAGGGAGAGGGCGAGCTACCGCGGCCGTAGCAGACGAAGCAGAGAGAGTGGAGGCGGGACTTCCGCTACAAGTAAAGAGACGCTTGATTTGTTCTCTCGCGTTTGTCTATACAGGCTCCCATAGAAACATGGCGTCTTGGCAATGCAGTAGCGGCCCGCGACCATGTTATTTTACATGACTTTTTGAAACACTACGAAAATGAAACAAAGAATATTATACAGCGACTAGACAATGCAGGAGCACATAATATGTATAAAAAAGTGGATTTTGGGTCATATAAACCCATAAATACTACACAGTGTCCCTTTATGTTCAAATTTCACAGGACCTTTAATTTTTCTTCCGATGCATTTATCTCTTGTGCTGCAAAGCACACTCAAGGAAAATCCCTAATATATGTAGACTTACTACCCGTAATGTTACAGTCATAATGATAAGCTACCGTTTCTGTGTTCTCTCTGTGTTAGTGCTGGAGTGGGGAGGACAGGCACCCTAATTGCCCTGGATGTGCTGCTCCAGCAGCTCGGCCAAGAAAATGCAGTGAGCGTCTGTGGTGTTGTGCACAAGATGAGACAGAGTCGAACACACATGGTGCAGACGGAGGTAAAAGGAGTCGTATTACAAGCTGTTTGGTTTCCTCAGTTATGTTGTAAACAAGGTTGAGTAATTCAATTTTCAGACATAACCTTAGTCCTCTGAAACAAGGGTTCTTAAATGTACCTATCTTAATACAAAAGTTTTTGAACACATCCACAAAATGATTCATGAAGTAACTTTATTTATTTCTTTCTTTCTTTACTTTATTTCTCTTCAGAAGCAGTATATTTTCCTGCACCAGTGCATCATGGACTGTCAGATTGAAGACCATGTGTACATGGACATTGACAAACCCACTGCCCTCTGCCCCTGCTTTCGGGGTGCCGATTGAACCCAAAGTCACACTATCAAATATGTCATTATTACAGTTATATTATTCTTGTCAAAAAAGATGTTATATTTAGGGAAGCACTGAAAATTAGGCAGCCAAAAGATTCTTATCACCGAAAGAAAACCACTGAAACGATGTTGTGATGACGCATGCAAAAACTGCACGTGACTGTTTATACCAGTCTGTCCAAAATCAGTTTGGAACACCAGTAAAATGGTTCCAACAAGATGTGAGTACACGGACGAAAATCACCCATTAAATGCTAAGAAAGTCTATTTGCGCAAAAGCAAAACTTGGCTGCATACAGCGCAGATTATGAACTCCCCACGATATTCAATTCACACCAGAGAACATTCTCTCTCTTTGAGCAGTTAACTAAAGACATCAGCTCATCTGACGCGTCTGTTATTCCCTTAATTGCAGCATTAAAGTGTCTTCTAGGGATGCAACGGTATTCGGTATTATAGTGCACTATTCTTTAAATAAAGTTTGTGGTGTGATTATATCTGTGCTTTTAATAATTTTTACAATGTAATATTGCCTTTTCTAGTCTGAGTAGTTTTATATTAAGATATCAAATCCGTACTGATACCGTGGCCACAAAACAGTGATACATACGGAACGGTGGAGAAACTGTACCGTTGCATCCCGAGTGTCTTCTACACAAAGGTTGAGACCACGGAGTGAAAACAATGAAAAGTGCGCTCTTAAGAGTCTGTCAATATGTTTTACTAAGATCTACCCCTGCACTTCATTGCGACTGTACTCGATCCTCGTAATAAAGATCATTATTTGGATGTGGGGATAAAACTGCGTGTAGAGAAATGATCCCATCTGCGTAAGGCGCAGGAGCGGTGCGCAGAAAAAATCTTAATATGATATACTATAATTGCAATGCCTTGACTTTAGTGAGGTAATTACACACAGTCCCAGCCAACAAAATTAGATCAAAACAAAACAAAAAAACAATGGTACAGACTTTGCATAATAAAAGGTATAATAAGAGTTTCCTGATTTTCGGTTTTGGTCAACAATTTTCATATCGGTGCATCCCTAGTTGTATTGTTCTTGCCAAAAAAGATTATTGTTCATTTGTTCCCCCAGCTGCTTCCCAAGGTACACGGTCTAATGACGTAAGCAGTGAGACTGCTGTTCTATCAACAACATTATCTCCGAAATGACAACAGGCACCTTCAGATGTACTGACATATGGCACTGAGTTAAATAAAGGTTGCACTGTCTCTTTGAATGTATTAATATTATTGTCAGACAGGCACTGGCTGTAGCGGTATGTTTTCTTGATGTTATTGCAGTTAATTATTGTGCTATTAAATGTGAGTAAATAATGATCAGTTAGGAGAGGGACGTTTTGGGGAAAAATCTTAAGTTTTTCATATTTGAGCTTGGATTTGATTAATAGTCTGGTATTAAAAATGGCTGCTACTCCTCCAGGTTTGTGCTTGGCATTGATTAATAGTCTAGTTAAATCAAAAATGGCTGCTACTCCTCATCCTCCTCGGCCTGAGCTACTTGCCAAGCTTGTTCAGTGCATTTCTTCCCACTGCCATCAGACTGCGCAACATAAGTGAATATGTATATAATATATCAGCATGTCTGACATGAGTGGTGAACTGTCCAGGGTGTACCCCGCCTGTCGCCCGATGTCAGCTGAGATGGGCACGGCACCCCCCATGACCCTCCGGCAGAGGATAAAGCGTTAGATAATGGATGGATGGACGGATGTTGTCACGAGGAGGCAGATCTGTTAGTGTTTTTTTGATTAGTCAGTGTTTTAGTTTATGTTTTAAGTCACATTTTTAGTTCATGCCATATTTTGGTGTTGGTTTAGGTTCACTTCCCTTTTTATTTTGGTAAACACTCACTCTTCCTGTCGCGCTGGCACTGCATCCACCTTGACACACCTCCCCTTAATTGGAATTATGTAGTTATGTATATAATGTTTGTTTGTTTTGTTATTTTTGTTACAAACCAGTTCATTGAATACTTGGATTGTTATTCCATTTGTTTGAGGAGCAATAAAGCCTCACCTGTCTCTTGCATTTTGGATCCAAGTGTGACGAGATGAAGGCGGAGGGGTATGTTGTACCAACAACGCCACCTGGGGAGTTTCGCCCCAGGAGATAAGCCCAATTTATACTTCTGCGTAAAGTGCTCTGCATAGGCTACGTAGAGACTCTGAGTCGACGCAGAGACTGTCGAAGAGCCTCTGCGTCGTCTCCGTCTGCACAAAATATTCAAGGGACAACGGAGACGGCAAGAGCTGCGATTGGTCCTCAGGACAGGCCGAAATTGTAGCGAGTGTCCGTCACCACGACGCAGAAGTATAAATGCTCGAGGCGTCTCCGTGGTGACGCAGACGGATAACGCATACGCAGTCGGAGAAGTATAAAGGCCACATTATACTTCTCCGACTGCGTATGCGTTATCCGTAACTAAATAATAAAAACAAAACAAAACAAAACAAAACAAAACAAAACCGTCGTCCAGGGAACCGTGACAATAATGGACATATATGGACACCACCCATAGAGCGTCACAGCAGACCAGGTAGCAGAGTTACTGCACGGCTTCTGCCTGATTCAAACTGTGGCACAAAATAGTAACAATTAGCTGGGAGGGATGAGCAGCAGGTAGAAGGAAAAGAGGAGGGCGGACAACGCCGACTTACCACGAGGAGCCACAACCACACACGGACGGTGTCGTGCCAATGTAAGTATCCCCGACAGAAAGTGTTTTCCCTGGCCATGGCCGCGGAGGCGGAGAAACAGTGGTGCGCTTGCTATAATAAAACTAACAACAATTGCATTGTTTCATGATTTATTTTATGTATACTTCACATAGTACTCTAGCCTTAGGTATTATTAACAGCTTTGTTCTATTCTAGCCAAAGATATGGGGGGAAACACATTATTCAGACTGTTTACCTGTCTGCCATAATTTGTATCCCCCCCCCTCAGAATGGACAGCTGAAACCTGATCATCAAATGATTTATTTTATGTATATTTCACATAGTACTCTGTAACCTCTGGGATTATGAACAACTTTCTTCTCTTCTAGCTAAAGATATGGGGGAAACACATTATTTCAGACTGTTTACATGGCTGCCATGATTTGTATCCCCCCATATCTTTGACTAGAAGAGAAGAAAGCTGTTCATAATCCCAGAGGTTATAGAGTAGTATATGAAGTATACATAAAATAAATCATTTGATGATCAGGTTTCATCTGTCCATTTTGAGGGGGGATACAAATTATAGCAGACAGGTAAACAGTCTGAAATAATGTGTTTCCCCCCATATCTTTGGCTAGAATAGAACAAAGCTGTTCATAATACCAGAGGTTATAGATTACTATGTGAAGTATACATAAAATAAATCATTAAACAATGCAATTGTTGTTAGTTTTAATTTACTTGGGTGAAAGCAAGCGCACCACTGTTTCTCCGCCTCCGCGGCCGTGGCCAGGGGAACACTTTCTGTCGGGGATACCTACATTGGCACGACGGCCACAGCCACCACGGGGGACGAGCAGAACCGGAAAGAAAGGGCGGCCGCAGGTGTGACCAGACCAGTATAAGAAATGTATGCAGCGCCGCAAGTAGTTGATCTGAATGAGACAAAAGAGCACAAGAAAATATTGCAGATTTAAAGTTTAACAAATGAATTGTTTAGTACAGCTACAGTATGTAAATCATAGCCATGATTAGAGCGCCAACTAACACTTATTTTCGTAATCAATTAATCTGTCGATTATTTTCTCAATTTTTTGTTTGTCCATAAAATGTCAGAAAATCATAAAACGTTGATCAGTGTTTGTCAAACCTGGAAATGACTGTTCTCAAATGTGTTGTTTTGTTCAATTACCAAAATGATTCAGTTTCAATCCTTTCTTTGTTATATGGAGCAAAGAAATGAAGAAAATATTCACATTTAAGAAGCTATAAGAATCAGCAATCTTGTTTTAATAATGAAAAAAGCTTTGATTAATATCAAAATAGGTGATGTTTAATTCAGTAATCGATTAATTGATTAATTGTTTCAGCTCTAGCCATGATTCACATGAAAAGCAAATGTTTTCTGTCAGTTCTGACTGAATGTAAAGTGATTATAGTTTGACTGATAACATAACTGACACTGTGATTGGTGGAAGATGCTCCTCATCAGAGCTGTCATCCTTCTCATCGTAAACCTTCATCTGTTCAAACATTTCTGGACAGGACATAAAGCAAAATTACGTACAGTTATACGTACAGTATAGCTGTAAAATAACACCAAACTGTAACAAATGAAAAGCTGCACGTTGTTTACAGGGTCAGTGAACATATTTCCCTCCATGTACAGCTTTACAATGAGCATGTCATTATAAGCTGCCAAAATAAAATACTAGTGAATAAAAAAACAGTGACATGAAGTGCAAAGACATAATAAGTAACAGATAAAGTTTATTTGTTTATATGTTACCTTATCAGAGGCATTAGTGTTGAACAAAGATAACAGATAAACTTTGTTCTCCTAAATTTACGAGAATAAAGTCATAGATTTATGACTATATTCGCGTAAATTAAGACAATTAATTAGCTATTCTTGAAGTCTGGGAAATTTTGTGTGTGGCCCTTATACGGTCGTAACATTGAGTTCAGTAATATACATTTTATGTATTTTGTGTCACAACAGTATATGCCCATTCAGCTGTCCTAACTCTCATACTCACTCACATCACTCATCTTCTAACATGTTATCCTCCACATGAGAGTCACAGGTAGTGCTGGTGCCAGTCCCAATGTCATGTTAGAACTGTAGAGTTAAGTTACTTTGAATTCATCATTTTAAGTAAAACTTAATTAATGTGCATATAAAAAAGCTATCAAAGAAAAGTGTTGTATTTAATCATTATTTCTTGTTTGAGACCTCAGCCTTGTCCTCCTACACTCTTAGAAATAAAAGTGCTAAGTAGAACCATATAAGGTTCTTCAGCTTGTCCTCATAGAAGAACCCTTTTTGGCTCCAGGTGGAACCTTTATAACAAGAACCCTTTCAAAATCCTTTATTCAGGAAATGGGGTTTAAAGGGTTACCAAGAACCCTTGAAAAACCCTTTTAGAAGGACCCTTTTGGAACCCTTATTTCTAAGAGTGTATAACATTAGACTGTGTTTGAGAAAGCATCCTGGAATCATCTAGGGCCCATCCTATTTAAACCTAATATATATAATTGAAGGCTGTTATGTCAGCATTAATTTTGGTCGAGTAATTTTGACAGCAACACATTGCTTTTCAATTTACAGTTTTATTTTCTCAAAACAATCGAAATACATCATTTCAACATACAAATCTGTGTTTTTCAACACACTCTTACTGTAAAAACTGCAGCTATATTTGATTTAGTTGTTTACATAAAAATATCTTCAAATAAACAACTTTGCATTGTATTTTCACTTGATTGACGTGTTAATTCTATGGTCATTTTTTTACAGTGTAGACTGCAAGAAATAATCTTTACAATGATGTATTTGATAGTCAATCTATTTATATTAGTGTGATACGATGTCACTTGCACAGATAACGTACAAACAATGATACTGACTCTGAATTTGGCAGCTGCGTTGCTGCCACCTGCTGGACTGGAGTGTGGAGCATGGATGTACTGAAATCTTTATGTAAAACAATCTCACAAATGCTAACTAAATGAATCCACAGCTCGTCAAATTTAATATAATTAATTCATACATTTGAACTGATTGAATTGTATTGTTAAAGTGTCCCTATTAAACATATAATAATTGAAATAAAATCAAATCAAATGAAAACACAATAAACTATGCCATGATTCATTTTTTTGAGTGCAGTTGACATTTGTAGAGGATGTAAACAGAAACATGATCACTTTTAAGGTTTGTATGGATTAAGATCTACAACATGAGCACTATGGTAAATATGAATTTTATGTATTAGTAAAATTAAGGTGCAAAATATACTAAAGACAGTAGGTCTCATGGCTTTTTACTTATTTTTGTGAAATAATAGTCATGATGTCTATGTAGCACAAAAGCTTTCAGTCTATTTACGAGAATGGCCATGCAATATGAGGAAAAGCTGTTATCATTTTTTGACGTGAACTTCCTCTTCATGTTTCCCCAGTGCACACTGATTAACAATGCTTTTGACGTTTGATTTAATTGAGTTCTGCATCGTTAAATGAGACCTTAGACGCTCACTGGGCTCGATGTTAAAATGGTGTAGTTGCTGCTTTTCTTTTTTTTCCTCTCTTTTTTTGTAGTTCTGTGTGCATGCAAACCACAAGCTATAAATATTACTTCCTGTCGTGACGGTGCAAAGGAACCACTAAAGAAGAGCAAATCAACTAGCATGCGAAACTAGCAGATGGTGGGTGATTGTAACTAACATGTGAATACAACTGATCTTATTACAATAGTAGTAGCAGTGATAATTATAGTAGTTCTCTATTGTGCAATATTACACTGTCATTTTCAGTTTTCAAGTGCAATATTTGAATAACAATCCTGGATTAAACTGTAAATATTGGGCCAATTATATATATATATATATATATATATAAATATATTTATGTATATAATCACTATGTAGTCTATTCTGCTTGTATAATCCTAATAGTCACTATCTTCTTTATTGTACATTCATATTTGTCTAATCTTTAATACCTTTAACTTATTACAGGATTATTTTAGTTTTCTGATACTATCAGAATCAGAAAATGTGAATATGTGTTTATATACACATATATCATACATGTCAATAAATATGTATAACAGACAAAGTGACTTGCTTGACGTGCTTTGATAAGTTGCTGCACACTTTGGCCGTTAATAAGGAAGTGACAGGCGGGGCAAAGGTCTCTGTGCTTGTTTCGAGGCCAAAAGGGAGAAGCAGCCATTTACTTCGTCACTTGCCACAATATGAGAAGAGTGCAGAGGTTATGAAAGGAGGACATGTTAAGAATTAAAAGTCAACACCAGTGGAATAAAGCCTCCAGTGGACTACGTCTTGCCCGGGGTTTGGAGGAATTTTTTGCAGAACTTAAGTGTTGTTTCTGTCAACACACAGGAGGCACAGCCGCAAATAGAACAGAGAGATTCTTATGGGCCTACAAACAGTTTACCAGTTCATAATATGTGAGGAGTTTAATCAGTCAACACCGTGATGAGGCCTTTATCGTTCACCTCAGACCTGTGGGTGCTCTGTGTCTTCCTGACTCTCTCTCTCTGGGTAAGATTTTCCTTTACTCACCTCTGTGATCTGATAGTGTGTGTGTGTGTGTGTGTGTGTGTGGGGGGGGGGGGGGGTGTGCGTATGTGTGTGTGTGTGTGTGTGTGTGTGTGTGTGTGTGTGTGTGTGTGTGTGTGTGTGTGTGTGTGTGTGTGTGTGTGTGTGTGTGTGTGTGTGTGTGTGTGTGTGTGCTTTCCTTCATTCAAGACAGTGTAACTCTGAAATGAAGAGGAAACAATGCAGACAAAACCACAGTTAATGTAGACGCTGTGAAATGTTTCAAGACTCCAGATGAAGAACGAGTGGAAGCCATGAAATGAGCTGTAGGTGAAATATTGGTTGCTACAGTACGTTGATACTGGAAAAGTTTCATTATGCTGTTTTTTTTTTTTTTGTATGGATGACAAAAATGCTATTAATTATATTTTGTACACAGACATCTATTAATGGTTGGACAATTGTGAGCCAATAATTTCTAATTACAGGAGTAGAATAACAAAAATACAGAAATTCACCAACCATTCAAGACCAATGTTTGCATTTTTTTATGGTTCCTCAAAGTAAGTCGTTCTGTTTGTGCTGTATGTGAAACATAACACAAAAGATTGATTTTGTGTTTGTGAACATTACAAAGTGATCATTATTATTATTAAGTCAGGTAACACTTTATATTCCAGTATAGTAGAAACATGGTAACGGTGCGGAAATGATTTTGTAACGGGACAATGGAAAAAATAATATATAATAACAAAGTAATATTGTGGTAATAAGAAAACAACATTACAGTAATGCTTCATTACCTCCAAACTAAATGCTGTATGTTTCTTCTAAATGCTTGTAATGTTAATGTTAACAAAATTATTATTAACATTAACATTACAAACATTTAGAAGACACCTTAATCCAAAGTGACTTACAAAGGAGGAATAAGCTCCATAGAAGTCCACATTTAGGAAAAATATCCACGAGATAGGAACAGAGGACTGACAGAGGGTGAGGGTGAGGGTGAAGGGTGAGGGTGAGGGTGAGGGTGAGGGTGAGGGTGAGGGTGAGGGTGCAAAGGTGATGGAAAAGGAGATGAAATACGTCCTTCTATTTTTCCATTGTTATTACAAAGCTATTACGTAGTTACTACTATATAAATGAGAGGAATTTACCATTTTTCACTTCCCTGTTATAAAATGAGTAAGCGACCCAATTACCCAATGTATGGTCTTTCCCTGTTTTCGTCACCTTTAATCCTTTGTGTTTAGGGCGTCACTGGCTTCAACGCAGCACCAACACCAGCACGTAAGTGTCACGTGAGGACATTACTACAATACTTACTGATGATTCATTATGTATGATTATTGTAGTTCAAACCTTTATGCAATATATATGTAAGTATGTATGCATATATATGTATGTATATATACGTGTGTGTTTATATATACATATTTACACACAAACACACACACATATATACATATACACATAATATATATGTACTTGCATATATGACCTGGTGAACAGGAACTTTTACACAAAGCTTTTTTTGGTTGAATCCATTCTGAATAACTTCACTTTTTTGAATCATTGTTACTGCAAGGACAGATCACCTTTTATGATTCATGCAAAAAACAAGAACATTCCAAATGGGTACAATGGGTGTGTTGTGTATATGGTAGTGATGATTGGGAGTAAAGATGAATGATAATATTAATAGTATTAATAATAGATATTAGTAATGTAGTGATGCTATGATCAATACTGAGGTGTAATGATGAGTGTCTGCAGTGAATCCTTTATTATGAAGACAAAACATTCTTTTCTTAAACACCACTGCCATCTGCTGACGAACCAGACCAAATACATATATACACCAAACAAAAGAAAATGGGTCAACATATTGTTCCATAAGAAATACAAATGTAGATAGGCCAGGACATCAGAATGAAAGCAAAACTAATTTTCTATTAACAATGAGGGATTATTTGTATCACAGTCATGTTGTAGGGACAGAAGTTGACACTTAATTATACATTAATGAAATAATCCATTCATTTGTAAAATATCCCTATTGATAGGTAGGACTATTGTGTGTGTAGTATTTATATATTATCCTTTTTAAATATAATTTCTACTCAGTGTTGTTCAGTAGTTTGTAGTGTGAGGTTCAGACTGAGAGTGCTGCGTGTTTGTGCCGACCCCTTTATGATAAAATACAGCAAACTGTGGACATGATTTTAACATCAAATGTTTCTCTCTTTAATCCCAGAGGATTTTAAATCAGTGGGACAAACTGAGACCAGTATAACTCTGCAGTGGAAAAATGTGGGAAACTTCACCAGATATAAACTCGTGTTCAGTGGACTAGAGATAAACGTCACTGCATCAGAGGAAAATGAAGATGTGACGGAGACAGTCTCGAATCTGAGCAGTGGAACTAAATATGACTTCAGTCTCTTCACTGTGTTTGAAAACATCAGGAGCAGTGGAGTAAACCTCACTGCAGCCACTGGTAAGATGCTTTTACTCCATCATAGGCAAAATCCAGGAACTGATATAAATTGCTCACTCTGTTTAATTGTGATGAAATAAATGAACTGAATGAAACAAACATTATTGTGAAAAAAGTGCCCCCTTCATGTATTTTTACTTTTCAGACCCTAGTAACACAGATGAGTTTAAATCAGTGGAACAGAATGAGACCAGTGTAACTCTGCAGTGGAAAAAAGTGAGAAACATCCTCAGTTATACTCTAGAGTTCAGTGGACGAGAGATAAACGTCACTGCGTCAGAGGAAAATGAAGATGTGACACAAACACTCTCAGGTCTCATCAGTGGAACTAAATATGACTTCAGTCTCTTCACTGTGTTTGAAAACATCAGGAGCAGTGGACTAAACCTCGCTGCAGCCACTGGTAAGATGCTTTTACTCTGACAGGCTCACAACAACACCCAGGAACTGGTAGAAACCGCTCACTCTACATTTTTGAGTGTGATTAAATCATTCAATTCAGTGAAAACAATTCAAACTGTCCATTTATAGTGGAATATCTTTGTCTCCTTCTCTTCTCCATGTCTCTTTACATTCCAGTACCTCTTAACACAGAGGAGTTTACATCAGTGGAACAGAATGACACCAGTATAACTCTGCAGTGGAAAAAAGTGGGAGACATCCTAAATTACACTCTTGAGTTCAGTGGACGATCGATAAGCGTCACAGCGTCAGAGGAAAATGATCATGTGACACAGACAATCTCAGGTCTCATCAGTGGAACTAAATATGACTTCAGTCTCTTCACTGTGTTTGAAAACATCACCAGCAGTGGAATAAACCTCACTGCAGCCACTGGTAAGATGCTTTTACTCATAGTAGTAATAGTTGGAATTCTTAAATTTCCTCTACAGGCTATTAAGATGCCAATGAATTTGGGATTGCATCGCTGTGTCCTGAGCTCCTCTCTCAAAACAACGTGTAGACTATTAAACACTAGACAAGCTTATATACAATTAAATGTTGAATGTATAGAAATACCTTACACTGTTTGGCAGTTTGTAAGTGACGGGCATTGACTGGGGGACCACATGTGGCCCGCAGGCCGCATTTTTGAGTTTGAGACCCCTGATCTACAGGTTATTTAGATGGGAATGATTTTGGTATTACATCTGTCTTCTCATCAGATTAGTAAAGACAGACACAGGCCTCCTAAACACCTGGATTGAACGTGCATGTTCTGTGACATAAGGGGTTAAATTTGTTCCACTGATATTTGTGTGTGTGCAAATTGTGATCCACACGTATTTCTTGATTTGTATGCGTGTTTTGAGATCCACAAATAAAAAAATCAAATTTGTAACTTGTATATTGATTTTTACAAATAAAGATGTCACTTGTAAATAACGTGACTTTGTAAAAATTTAATTTGCATTTGTGAATTGTGATTTCACATTTGTGGATCGAAAATTTCTGTTTTACAAATGTCACCTCATTTACAAATGCACACTTTATTCGTAAAAACACACATTCAAATCAGTGTGGATCACAAGCTGCACATTCGTGTGGATCTGTGCAACTTTCATGCAAAGAATGTCCCAAAAATCCTTAACTGTGGAAAGCGAGGAATGCGTGTTCTGTTCTGGCGATCCACAAATGCGAAATCACAATTCACAAATGCAAATTTCATTTTTACAAAGTCACGTTATTTACAAATGACATCTTTATTTGTACTAAAAATTAATATAAAAGTTACAAATTAGATTTTTTTATTTGTGGATCTCAAAACACACATACAAATCAAGAAATATGTGTGGATCACAATTTGCACATTTACAAATATCAGTGGAACAAATTTAACTCCACATGTAGAGAGGCAACATTTTCACCATTGTGGTGGTAGTTTAACAACATACTGTACATAAACAGAGTTCAGAAGCAGTCCTCCACCCTCTCTCCCTCTTTATCAGCAGCATTTCAGCCTCACAGCAGGAAGTCTGCTCCTCTTTCTGTTCTTCTTATCCACTTTATTGAATGTATTATTATAGCAATAATAATATTAATATTAATGAAGAAAAAAAAAAGAAGATTTAAAAAGTGTGAGGTTCAGACATATGGTCAAAGCTTTGTCACCCCTTTGTGATAAAATAAAGCAAACTGTGGACATGATTTTAAAATCTAATTATTTTCTCTCATGTTTTAATACCAGAACTTCCAAACCCACAGGAGTTTAAATCAGTGGGACAAACTGAGACCAGTATAACTCTGCAGTGGAAAAAAGTGGAAAACATCCTCAGTTATACTCTTAAGTTCAGTGGACAAGAGATAAACGTCACTGCATCAGCCGGAAATAATTATGTGACACACACAATCTCAGGTCTCATCACTGGAACTAAAAATGACTTCAGTCTCTTCACTGTATCTGAAGGCAATCAAAGCACTGGAGTAAACCTCACTGCAGCCACAGGTAAGATACTTTTACTCCATCATAGGCAAAATCCAGGAACTGATAGAAATTGCTCACTCTATTAAATAAATGAATTCAATTAAACTTTTCATCATCACTGTCATTTTTGCAGTAGACAGGATGGATCACTGAAGAATAGTTGGAATTTTTAAGTCTAATCTACAGGTTATTTAGATGTAATTGATCTGTGTCTTCTCATCAGATGAGTAAAGACAGACACAGGCCTCCTTAACACCTGGATTTAACATGCATTTTCTGTGACAGCACCTGAACACTTGTAAGAACAGGTGTAAATAAACCTGAGGACAGATTGTTATCTGATCTGCCAAACCACGTTGGGAGGTGGTCAGAGACACATTGTGACCACATTGAAAAGAAGTGTAAGCGATGAGTCTCCACTGTGTCTCTGCTCCACCCAAAACCAGTCGAAATGCAAACAGAAGTCGATATAATAGAGTGACTTCACGTGTGGCTAACATTATTGCTGTTCTTGATACCGTCACCTTCCCTGCATAAAGGGGAAAGTGATGTAATGGGAAGACTGTGATCGTATAACAATCAGATCTTAATGTGGACACCCGAGACGCATGTGAAAACCAGGTGTAAATGCATGTGGAGAAACGCTATCCGATCTGTATCTGATAACCAAAGGGCTTCACAGAGGGTCAATCCCATTTCACATTCTCACCCCTCCTAGATTTTGTTAAAAGGGACTTTCAGATTTCCCTAGGGTCACGTGTCAATGTGTGATGGTGATGTGTATAAATTGTTGTTTGGAATTGCACTTTCTCTTCAATTAACACAGTATCACATTTTTTTTACTAAGTTTAATTTGAAAGAGAATCAAAAAATGTTGAATTTATGTAATGCAACTTGGACACGTTGTCAGTGATGGACCCGGGGTCATTTGGTGTTTGGGGCCTGATCATCAGTCTCCCTCCTCCGGGCTCCATGATGTCCTGGTAGCTCATTTCTCCACTGATCACCACTCTTAATCCAAAGCCAATGGGAGTCTTTTTTTCGGCTGCCCCCAAAATGTTCCAAAATGCGACGGCTCTTCATATCTGCAGATCACAGAGTATAAAAGTCTATATCATTTCTACTCAGTCTTTACTCCTAAATCAGCACATAAAGTGACAGTTTGTGTTTTTTAGTGCTGTGTGTTTGTGTCGCCCCTTTGTAATAAAATACAGCAAACTGTGGACATGATTTTAAAATCGAATTATTTTCTCTTATTCTTTAATCGCAGCCCCCCGAAATGCAGAGGAGTTTAAATCAGTGGGACAGACTGAGACCAGTGTAACTCTGCGGTGGAAAAAAGTGGAAAACACCCTCAGTTATACTCTAGTGTACAGTGGACGAGAGATAAACGTCACTGCAACAGCCGGAAATGAATATGTGAACAAAACAATCTCAGGTCTCATCAGTGGAACTAAATATGACTTCAGTCTCTTCACTGTGTTTGAAAACATCCGGAGCAGTGGAGTAAACCTCACTGCAGCCACTGGTAAGATGCTTTTGTCTCGTTGCAAATTTAAAGCTGCAGTACGCAGGATAACTGAACAATGGTTAAAATGTTTACATTTCATCGACAGGTTATTAAAATGCTAAATATGGGATCCCATCTCTGTGAACTTATTCTTATTCCTATCCCTTCCCCCACCCATGGCCCCTTGCTTCTTGGAACTGAGCTACAACGTGTCGTGGTTAAAACTAACTTTACAAAGTGGGACATGATGTGGTGCAGTGGCTTGCATTGTTTCCTTACAAGAAGGAGGTCACCAGATCCTGATTTGACCAATGGCCTTTCTATGTGGCATTCATATGTCTTCCCCAGGTTCTCCGGTTTCCTCCCACAGCCCAAAAAAACATGCACATTGGGGATGAGATTAATGAGTGTATATAAGGAGCATTACTGTATTTTCCACTCACACTGCCAATCCCAGCTGACACAGGGCAAAAGTACACCCTTTCAGGTCACAATCCATCCATCCGACAACCATTCAGTCATACAATCAATTTACAATGATAATATCCATCCATCCATTATCTACCGCTTTATCCTCCACCAGAGGGTCGCGGGGGGTGCTGTGCTTATCTCAGCTGACATTGGGCGATAGGTGGGGTACACCCTGGACAGTTCGCCAGTTCATCACAGGGCCACATATAGAGACAAACAACCATTCACTCACACTCTCACACCTACGGTCAATTTAGAGTGACCAATTCACCTAATCTCCATATTGCATGTTTTTGGACTGTGGGAGGAAGCTGGAGAACCCAGAGAAAACCCACGCACACACGGGGAGAACATGCACATTCCTTGCAGAATGGCCCTTGTTCCGAAGTTGTTCCAAACGGGGCTCGAACCCAGGAACCCAGGTCTTCTTGCTGTGGGCCCACAATGATAATATGCTTTTTAAAAATATATAGTTTCTACTCATTGTCTGTATTTCTAAATTTGGACTTAAAGTGACAGGTCAGGTATTTTAAGTGTGGTTATATGAGGTTCAGTCCAAAGGAGACAGTGCTGTGTGTATGCAGCCTCTTTGCTGATAACTTCATGATATTGTCTTTTAATTCAGGAAAACAGTACATAAAATACTGCATACATGTTGATTTTAACAACAATTTTATCAATTTTGTAATAACGCATTCTTTCTCATCGAATAATTCCAGCACCCCGAAATGCAGCGGATTTTAAATCAGTGGAACAAACCACTGAGACCAGTGTAACTCTGCAGTGGAAAAAAGTGGAAAACATCCTCAGTTATACTCTAGTGTTCAGTGGACGAGAGATAAATGTCACTGCAACAGCCGGAAATGAATATGTGGCACAAACAATCTCAGGTCTCATCAGTGGAACTAAATATGACTTCAGTCTCTTCACTGTGTTTGAAAACATCAGGAGCAGTGGAGTAAACCTCGCTGCAGCCACTGGTAAGATGCTTTTACTCCATCATAGACAGAATCCAGGAACTGATATAAATTGCTCACTCTATTTAATTGTGATGAAATAAATTAACTGAATGAAACAAACATTTTTGTCCCCTTCATGTATTTTTACTTTTCAGTCCCTAGTAACACAGAGGAGTTTAAATCAGTGGAACAGAATGAGACCAGTGTAACTCTGCAGTGGAAAAAAGTGAGAAACATCCTCAGTTATACTCTAGTGTTCAGTGGACGAGAGATAAACGTCGCTGCATCAGAGGAAAATGACAATGTGACACAAACAGTCTTGGATCTCAGCAGTGGAACTAAATATGACTTCAGTCTCTTCACTGTGTTTGAAAACCACAAGAGCAGTGGATATAACCTTGATGCAGCCACTGGTAAGATGCTTTTACATATATTTTGTGTCAGGTATGTTTTTATAAAGGATGGCACATATTAACACAGTCAATCAGCTTGCATATCCATGTTGACCCTATAAGGATTTTAGGATTCAGTTTGAGTGCTGGGTGAGCAGGGTCAAGTGTCTGTTATGTGTCCATCTTTGCTCAGGTAACAGATGAGGCACTGGCACTTCTGATCAGACTTTGAAATCATAACATGGACCACAACAGAGCTATCAGTACTGTGATTTAAGCCACACTAAATGATTGTGTACATCAACGTACAACAGTTGAATGTCACCTCTGTCAAAGCCTGAGCAGGCCTGTGTCACCTTCATTTGCACTCAGCAATCTGGTGTACATCTTCATTTCCTCCTGTATTACTTGTATGAAAAATAATGAAAAAATATTAAGAAATGGAGGGTCCATCATTAAAACTAATACAACTGGTGCAAGACAAAACTAGAACTGACTGAAATAAATCACGAAATGAAAGCTACTTCTATTGTTTCTAGAACCAGAGGCGATTCTAGAGTCTGTAGGGGCCCTAAACAAAAATTCACAGGGGGCTCTTCCTACCAGTGTTCATCACCATTATGTTACAAATAATCTGACACCAAGTTCACGCACAGAGTTCAAAATATTTTTTTTTCAAAATGAATGAAATAACATGGAAAAACCTTGTAATTAAAAAGTATGTGAAAATAAAAATTTAAAGAACAATAAAATACTGTAAATAGCTTTTTAAAAAACTATATAAATTTAGTAAAAAAGATATGCATTACACATATGTAATTCAAATAATATGATAGATATGCAAATAATCCTCTTCATTTTCCAACGATAACTTCACACAGGTTAAAGTGGGGTGGGGCCCCTTTAGGGAGGTTTCCTACTGAGATGTCATTGCAAATCGCCCATTGTTTTTTAAGGGGGACGGGGAGGCGGCTGCTCACTGCACATTTCAGTAAAAACAGCCCTCAGGCTCCAAGTGTCGGGGGCCCCCTATCAGCTCGGGGCCCCAAGCAGTTGTCTGCCTTGCCTGGTCACATGCTGCGCCTCTGTCTAGAACTATGTTGAAAATGACATTTCTAATCAGTTTAACCCCTGATTAAAGGTCAGAGTGAGGTGTTTCACTAAGGGATATCACAGCACTAACAGCCAGACTTTGAGGGGCAGAATAAGTGGGATTCAGGACTTTGAACTGTGGAGGGCAGCATTTAACCTCTCAGTGTACAGCCAGACAGAAACAATTTGGAAAAAGAAGAAGGGGAACTGAGAGTTGTGTGACATTTCTGTCTCCCTGAAAAGTTGGAGGATTTAGCCTTGGCTATTGGGACACAGCTACTGTGCATACAATGAGAAAAAGGTTATTTGAGTGGTGTTGAAGTAAACTTAAGCACGATCATTCTTATGTTGTTTGTGTTTTAGTTTCTAATGTCTTGAAAAATAAAACAATGTAATCACATTTGTATGAAATGCTATAACACTGAAGACTTGTTTGTTTATCCATTATTAGGGCCAATTCCTATTTTAACCCTCAATCTTAACCCTCAAGCTCAACCCTTAATCTTAACTGGCCCTCAAAACCAAGTGTTAAGGGGTTATTTTGTCACTTAGAAATGGGACATCCCTTAAATGCAGATACGTCTTCAGACTGTAGGGGGCAGAATAACGCGAATGCTGCGTCCAGTCTGTCAACTCCAAAAAAGAAGAAGAAGAACACATTTACGTCACAAATATTTATTACGATCCGTTTGTCAGTCAAGTTATTAGGTTGTCAGTTAGTTATAAGATGATACTCATACAAATACCACAACCAGAGACATATTCAGCTGACAGTTACCACACACCACGGCTTATTGAAAAGTAAATGATCAAAAAGATCGTAAAATAAAAATAAATGTTACGCAACAATGACGTCAGTAATCCATAATATGGGCCTAAACTAAGATAATACAATGGTTTTCATCATTTTTATATCTCTATTAACAAAGAAAAATAATTAATTTGTAGCGTACTCGTTTCGCTGCTTTCGACGCCATCTTTGTTTTGTCAAAACACGCAATGCATTCTGGGTAGCCCTTGCTACCAAGGGTGGTCTCGGAAAATCTCAATATTGAGGGCGATACAGCCCTTAAACTTGCCCCTCAACTTAATATTTCTGAGAATCGGGACAGCACTTGCACTAGAGGGAGCGCATTTTTGAGATTGAGGGTTAAGCAAGGAATTGGAATTCACCCTTAGTTCTGCATCACAGTTCACTAGTATCTTTGGCTTGGCTAACTGTGATTGTGTGAATATGAATTAAAGGTTTTGAGGTGTCTTTTTTTTTTTTCTTTCATCAGTTCCTCCAGCAGTGTCTTTGGTCACAGTCACTGAACGTTCAGTGACCAGGGTGACTCTGAAGTGGGGTGTTGTGAATAAAGACTGGAGCTACTTGCTTCAGATTAATGGCCTTGATGAGATTGTAAGTCCAGGCAATTCTTCAGATGTGTCCTCTTCAATCACATCTCTGAACCCTGGGACAGAGTATCCCTTCAGTGTGACCACAATGTTCTTCAGCCTCAACAGCACTGCTCATAAAGACTTCACAGTAACAGGTATATACAGACCTACTCCCTAAAAACTCCATACAAACTCTTTTTGTATGATGTACTGACACCTGACATCTGATGTCCAAACATGAGACACAGACGTTTGACTCAGAGGAACCAACTAAAAGCACACCGATCTATGACTACTTCAGTAATTTAAGCATATTTTGACCACTATATCTGGCTATTGGTTGGGCTGCCCATGGCCTAGTGGCAAAGGAACTTGGCTTGTAACTGTTGGGTCGCCAGTTTGAATCCCAACAGCTCAAGGGCTGGAGTAGCACTGAACATGGGGGACACTGCTAAATCAAATATATGGATCAATGAAAAAGCATAAAAAGTAATCTGTCAGACTTTCAGCAGTTTATGGTTGAACTCTAGGGACTTTTCCTCTGTTGTGTAACAATGAGATTAAGTGCCAAATATATTCTTCAGACAAGATTTTAAGATTACAAATTGTCAGAGTTTAGCAGGAGTAGATCTTATTTGTTGAGACTCTGTGTCAATACCTCATACAATCACAAGTGGAAGTAATTATCTATCCCTTTACCATTTGTCTACACTAACAGTTTGATCTCATTCATTTCAGCCATAGACTGTGCAAATGGGTTCTGGCACGTGACTGACACATCGATCCAAGGGACAGTTCAAGGTTTATTCTCAGATGCCACAGCCTCTTATAACCAAACCCATTTCAGTCCTGGAGGTAGCAACGTGTCCTTCACTGGCCTTTACCCTGGTGCAACGTACGTAGTGTGTCTCGTGTACAAAAAAGATTCTACATCCTTTGAACAGTGTCGCCACAACCTGACGATCCGTAAGTACCAACCATTTCATTTCTGATAAAACACCAGTCAGACAGACGAGGAGCCCCTAAACATGTACATATGACAAGCAAACATAAAATATATAAATAAGGAAACTACAGCACAAAACATGAAGGATCTTTCCTGGCATATCACAGCAGAAAGGGAAGTGGTTAAAGTGGGAGACACACCCTTATACACAGGGACACCCATAAAAACATGTCCAGTAACAAGGGACAGCGAGAAATAAGAGAAAAAGTTAAATATAATAACATATTAGAAAATAACATATGGCATTGTTACACAAGAGGTGAAATACAGAGCAGCAAGTACCTCCCTTCAGAGTTCCTGATTACATTTTTAAATACTTATTTTTCAGTTGTCAGAGAATCATAATAGTTATTTATGTGTTGTTTTTACAATTTGTGTTGATTGACTTAAATTAGCACTACACAGTGCATGTAATTCATTCATGCAGCATGACGGTAAATTAAACTTTCCACTTGTTTCCAATCAGTTCCTCCAACTTTAAGTGCTCACTGTGAGTACTGGGATGCTGGCTATTCTATCAACATTGTGTGGAATAAACCTCGTGGCTTGTGGACTGCAGTGGAGGTGAATGTGTCTGGGCAAACTCACACATTTCCTGAAAATGGGGAGCAGCATGCAAAAATACAGGGATTCCTTCCTGCCCGAACATACGCTGTATCTTTAGTGTCACTGTCTGGGACTGTGAGGCGCGCTGATCCCGTTGTTTTTTCATGTGCTACCGATCCAAGGGGTAAGTCAAAAATACTTCTTTTTATTTCCTGATTAGTTTTTTACAACTTCATTTTTCTTTCATCACAATAATATAATAATAAAGGTAAAGAATATACTGAGCTCACATTTGAATCCCTGCAGGAGTCATTGCAGGAGCAACGCTCGGTGTGCTGCTTTTCTGTATCCTGGTATTACTGGTGCTCATCATTATTTATAAAAGACCACATTTAGTCGGGTAGGTACCTCCACTGCAACACTGCAGCTTCAATATCTATCAGTAATGGAACCTGGCCGTTAACATCTTCACTTCTTTCCCCACAACAGAAACAAGACATTCCTTGGTGGATCTAAAGGATTCCATAGAAGTTACAAGTAAATAAACCTATAATCACGCTTGCATGCATGAATATGAGTATGCATGTTCTCCCTGTGTGTGCAGTCTACAAACATGTACAGGTTAATAGGTTCATCTAGATTGACCATCGGTGTGAATGTTAGAATGAATGGTTATTTGTCTCTGTTTGTTGGTCCTGTGATGGTCTAAGCCAGAGTGATGCAGAGAAGGCAGACATGATGGACCCCGCTTACAACCCTACCAAAGGTCTGTTTGGCCCAACTTTAGAGAGGATGAGAGAAACCAGAATAATTTGATCTCTGCCTGAGACAAGCCTCTTGTCCCCTCCTGGCTCCTGGAGTCCAGAAATAGCCCAGAATCACATAAACGTGTTGGAGTTCTGGGCAGTATTTCTCACTCTGAAACATTTCCTGCAATTTCTTCAAGGTTGTCATGTTCTAGTGAAGACAGACAACTCTGGTAGACGATGTCAACCATCAAGGAGGCACCGCTGCTCCCACACATTTCCTACTGTCAGTCTGATTCCCCCACTCAAGACAGGGAGAGGGAGCAGAAGCTGTCTGTCATACTAGTGACTAGGATGCCATTAAATAATCAGATGCTGGCAGGCAACATGTGGCCTCTTCCAATACGCAGAGACCTATCGTCCCAGGCGCAAGGGGATAAATATCATCCTCACAGTGTAAAACACTCTGGGCCTGGCCCATGAGAGGAGGAATCAGGACTTCCTCCACAGGTTATAGAATGCAAGGATTCCCTCCACCTATCCCTTTGAACCTTTGAAGGCGGTGGGGATGTATTTTTAATCATTGAAAACAGTTCCGCTTTTGGCTTTGACTACTTTTAGGGGGCAGGTCGGCTGCGGGGGTGCTCACCTGTCTGTCACTATCAGACGTGATGCCATTGGAGCTTTGCTGGTTGGTCATGCCAAGGTGGTCCCATAGTGAAACACCTCACTCTGCCATGGAACCATGGGACGACATTAAGTAACCCATTGTTTTATCTGAGTTGTCTGGCTTCCTCCCACAGTCCAAAAACATGCAGAGGTTAATTAGACACATTAAAGGTATACATTTGAGAGTGAATGGTTGTTTGTCTCTAAATCTTGACTGTTGACATTCATGTGGAGGATTAAGTGGTAGGTAGATGAATGAATGAATGATTGATATGATATTTTAACTCTTTGTTTTATTTTTGTCAGACCTATACCTGTATCAGCGTTTCCAGCCCACTACCACCAGTTAAGTGCAGATGACAACAAAGGTTTCGCGGCGGAATATAAGGTGCATTAAAAATCTTCTTGTTTTTGTGTAAGATTATAAAATTGTAAGGTACTGATGTGGTCTTTATGTTGACCTCTGTCTCAATGCCGTGCCATTTCCACGCAGAGCCTTGCTCCTGTTGGCACAAAGCAGAAACGTAAAGTCGCCACCCTGCCTGGAAACAAAACAAAGAATCGTTTCAACAACATCCTGTCGTGTAAGTCTGGCTCTGCCACACCGCTGTGTTCCATGTCCACTGAATCACTAAGGGCGCTTTAACACCAACAGCAGTTGATGCGCACCAAACGATCCATTCGAACCAAAAACTAGTTCGTTTCGTTTTCGTTGGTGTGAAAGCATCAATCGCACTCGGGTCTGCACCAAATCAAGCAAGCCGAGACCGCCAAAAAGAGGTGGTCTCGGTCCGCTTGACTCCGCACCAAATGTCAGACTTGGTGCGGTCCGTCTGGTGAGAACGCGAACTCGGGTCCAAATCATATTCTGCAGTAAATGCCATGGACATAGCCTACCTTGTAGGTCTTTGGAGCAATCTTCGTCTCATAGTTAGCACGACCACATTCATGAAAATAGCGCGTCTCCTCTGCCTGAAATGATGCGCTATACGTCTTCGCCGACTCCAGCGCATCAGCAGATTGTTCTCCAGACGCAGCCGCGACTCATTCTCAAATTGGATATTTTGCCAAAAATGGCCAATACAGAGAATGTGATAAACGAAGATCAGAGCAAGTAGCAATGTGCAAACGTGTTGCTCCATAGTGAGTCAAAATTGGCGCTTTTCTACAGGAAGATATATACACATTGATGAAACGTCAATCGTGCCAATTTTGGTTCGTTTGCTGGTGTGAAAGCTGACCACACCGGAGTCATATGTTACATAATAACAATTGTATTGCCTGGTGCGGATCAAATAATCGAACTAGTGGTGTGAAAGCGCCCTTAAGCATTTCCTCATAACCATGTTCACCTGTTTCTTCATAGATGATTGGTCTCGAGTGAAGCTGAATACATCCAAGGGGAAGTCTGACTACATTAATGCTAACTACATTCCAGTAGGTATCACTGGATGACTATATCATTGAAACACAAACAGGTTGTTTAACAAAGCAAAGTTTTTTGCAATATTACACCTCTGTAGAAAGATTATGGAATGCTGAGTTTCAATTAGTGATATCTAATGGTAAGAGTGCAACAAAGTGAAGATTCCCCAAATCACTCCTCCCTTTCGTCTGTCTGTCTCAGGGCTACAACGGCAAGAAAGAGTTCATCGCGACTCAGGGTCCTCTGCCCTCCACTGCCAATGATTTCTGGAGGATGATTTGGGAGCAACAGGTGAAAGGCATCGTCATGGTAACCAACTGTGTTGAGGGAGGACGGGTGAGTCTCCGGGAACATCTAAGTATGTTTTGTTATAAGATTTAAAGAGAGGTGCAAATTCAAGAATGCTATGAGGGATCAATTTAAAATGTGGCATCGCGCACACACAACAAACACAACTCTGACAACGCAGCTTCACTTTCAGTGCATCCAAAGAGAATGCAGCCAGATAGGGCATGGGTTTTATTTTCATTTTTTCCCAAACACATCAAGCTGGTGCTGATAATCCACTGTCTTTGTTTGGAGTTTGTACTGAGTTTAGTGAAGGTGCAGCAACTCCAGTCATCTCTCAACAGCTCCCTGGTTTTGTTTGCTCAGTTAAAATGATGTATGTGAATGGAAATCTGAAGAAGGCGATGAGATAATCCTTTTATACAGGAAAGTGTTCACAGAACTGCTTTGATTTGTGTGGCCAACAGTCCAACATTTCAGATCACACTCGATCCATTGCTGCTGCCCGAGGCGATCTACTGGACCAATTATGAAACTTTTTAAGTACTATTCGCATACACAGCCACATTTATAAACATAGGGCCCAAGTCGAAAAAAAAAATACAGCAAGTCAAAAATAAGTCAACATACATATCACTCTGGACAAAAAAATAACTGGACTCATGTTGTTTGTCAGCAGACTATTGTAAATAGTAATTTCCTAATTTTATCTAATTTTCCTTCAATGTTTCCTTTTCTTAGCCCAAGTGTGATCTTTACTGGCCTGATGACGACAAGCCTCACTTTTACAAAGGGGTGCGGGTCACCGTCACATCTGAGGAAGAGGAACCCTACTGGACATTGAGGGAATTTAGTGTAAAACATGTATGGAACACCTTTCAAATAATTTTTGTTTGAACTGAGGACATCTACCTTTTGGTTTTAACACTCCTCTGTGTGAATCTTGCTGACAGATTGACTCCTCAGAGGAGCGCACAGTGAAACACTTCCACTTCACAGCGTGGCCTGACCATGGAGTCCCAGAGGGAACTATCCCCCTGATCCAGTTCAGAGGACTGGTGAGATGGCACATGGAGAAAGAAGGGGCTGGATCACCAACTGTGGTTCACTGCAGGTACAGAAAAAATTGTCTGTGTACAGTGTGTATACTCCATCATGGAATACTATCAGACCTGACTGAGGGAGCAATGTTGTGTGTACAGCAACAGCGCAGGGGTGGAGAAGCATTTATGCCAGCAAACTGCTGAATGACCAAGTGTTCTCCGCAGTAGAATCGTAACCTGGGTGAACTCAGCCGTGTCTGAAATCAAATGGCCAGCAGACTCGACTGGCATTTTGGACGTGTTTTTTCCCTGAGCACACTAGAGGCAGATTTGACATGATGACGACAGAGAAGCGACATCTAGCAACAGTACATCTAACATGGCATGAAGAACAAGTGTCTCTTAATTTGGCTGTTGCTTCCCTCCTATGCAATTTACTCTATGGAGCTTCCTCCGGGCAAAAGTCACCATAACTAGATAGCCATCGCACCTAGAAAACTACAACAAGCACACAGTTTTCTGTTGTTTTTCTGACATTGGTCATCTGGATCATTGGTCTGACTGGTTGTAGATCGATCAATTAGCGCACAGAGGCATTTTGATCTATGTCCATTGGTCACTTGTCTTGAAAGGGGGCGGTGACTACAAGATGGCATTAACCAGGCTAATAGAATTCACTTCTGAAACTAAAGCTGTGTTTCCATCATGGTACAGTTCAATTTGGTACAGTACAGTAAGGTTTGGAATGGTAACACCCTTGGTTTACCCTGCATTTTTGACAGAGAACTGTACCTTTATCAGGTAGGCAGGGTGTGAGCTGTGCCCGAAGGCCATGTCAGAGAGATATGTGGCATGACGTTGTACCGACGACAATGAACGATGCTGTTGAACACAACACAACAGACAACAAGGAGGACATCCAGGGGTCCGTTTCACAAAGCAGGTTCAACAAACTCTGAGTCTAACCCTGAACTCTGAGTTGATCTACTCTGAGATAGGAAACTCTGAGTTTTCGGTTTCAGAACAGCTGATTTGAGTTAGTTTGTTCAACTCGGAGTAGTTTCACCTCGAGTTAAGCGCGTGCACCACAAGTATAAAAAGACAGCATGAATGGAGCCCTGTTTCAACGAGTCACCGTGACAACAGGGAAGCGGAGGGTGACGTTCTTCATTACACTGGAGTTGAAAATATTAATGCGTGAGTTTGAGCATGTTTTTAGAAGGAAGTGTAACAAAAGAGAGGGAGACGACGTCTGAGAACACTGCTGCTGATGAGGAAGTTTAAATGTCGTCCTTTGCACAATCACAATAATATAACAGAGGAAACTGCTTCAGTTGTAGATTATTAATTTATTTATTTAGGTGTAATCCCGCGGGGGAGAAGCGCAGTTGGCAGAAGTTTAAAATGAAACATAAAAACATTGTTCAAACAGGTAAAACCTCGGTATAATCTCATGGGATTAACCTCATTTTGTTCATGTTTTACATACAGTAAATATGAAGTGGCTGTTTGACTGTACAGTTGTTTTATCACCAACATTATGCTGTTTTCACACATAAATGACTTCTCATTCTCTATATCACGTTCAAGTGCTCTGCATCTCTGACGTTGTATAAAAGAAAAATGTGTAAATTTGTAAGTAAAACATTTTTATTTATTTTTTTAAACCGCAGCGCAACACAATTTCTGCTGTGATGTGAGAGCGTGACTCCGGTTGTTAATGTTGAAATGTAAGGACGGATTCGGTTGTGAATGTAAAGGATTGGACTGTGACGTGAAACAGTTCCGCTCAAAAAGAAAAGTGTCTGGAAATGTAAGAACATCTATGAGGTATGATAATCATCTCCTGACGAATATTTAATTCTCTGCACAGTAATGCTGCACCTTCATCCACGGGATCACTGTCAAAAGGACATGGTAGTGAAAATAGTCTCCACCTAATATAACTTCTAATGTAGACGCAGAACAGACGCAGAACTATACTACGCCAAAACTCTGCTGCCTGAATGAATGAGGAAATCAAATACCATGTGTGTCTGAAAGAGGGCGGAGACAGAGAGAAAGTCAAGGTTTGCGGAGAAAAGTTTCAAAGAGCATGTTACCATGGTAACTGACCGAGAGCTTAAGTTACCTCTCTCTGTGAAACAGGCTAGAGTTACTCCTCTTTCTCTGGTTTGACTTACCTCCCTTTGTGAAACGGAAAACTCAGAGTTTCCCTCATTTCAGGGTTAACAGACTCAGAGTTTTCACTAAACCTGCTTTGTGAAACGGACCCCAGAAGTTCTATTTTCTCTGCTCAGTTTTTGGCTGTTTATCTCAACAAGCCATAAAGCTTTGTATGAGAATATACTGCAGGCGTTGAAGAGACAGACCGATGAAAAAAGGGAGTGACATTTTTCTGTCACTCAACCAGCTGGCTGTTGTGGCTGGAGCTGGTCTAGCTCCACCTTCAACATACTGAACCATTTCACTATCCAAGGGAAGGGTACTATAATTGGAATAGTATGGGCTGGTTATATTGGTACTATTCCTAATGGAAATGTAAAAATATGTACTGTACCAAACCGAACCATTCCACTTCATGAAAACATGGCATTAATGTGTGTTTTTGTCATACTCCAACCTGTTTGCAGTGGTCTGGCCAAAAGTATTTTCATAATTTGCTGCCTCACAACCTCGAATTAACATGGATTGTTTGAGGATTTGCATCATTTAATTTACAGAACATACCCACAACTTGAAGATTTTTTATTTATTTTTTTTATTGCGAAGCAAACAACAAATAGGACAAAATAACAGAAAAAGTAATTGTGCAACTATTCACCCCCCGAAAAAGCCAATACTTTGTAGTATCACCTTCTGCGGCAATCACAGCTCCAAGTCGCTTTGGATAAGTCTCCATGAGCTTTGCCACATCTTTCCACTGGGGCAAAACTGCCCCAGCTCCTTCAAGTTGGATGGTGGTGCGCTTGTGAACAGCGATCTTTAAGTCTGACCACAGATTTTCTATTGGATTGAGGTCTGGGCTTTGACTAGGCCATTCCAACACATTTACAGGTTTCCCCTTAAACCACTCAAGTGTTGTTTTAGCAGTGTGTTTGTGGTCATTGTCCTGCTGGAAGGTGAACCTCCGTCCTAGTCTCAACACACAGAGTTGTACAGGTTTTGTGAATACATATGCACAATTTTCAGTTTTTTATTTCTAAAAAATAGTTTTAGGTTTATGTTTTTATCATTTCACTTCACAGACTTAGACTACTGTGTTCTGATCCATCACACAACATTCAGATTAATATTATAACATTGAACTAAATGCAGTAATATAAGAAAATGTGTAAAATATAACATAATGTTACAGTCATAATGATCAGCTACCGTTGCTGTGTTCTCTCTGTGTTAGTGCTGGAGTCGGGAGGACAGGCACCCTCATTGCCCTGGATGTGCTGCTCCAGCAGCTCGGCCAAAACAATGCAGTGAGCGTCTATGCTGTTGTGCACAAGATGAGACAGAGTCGAACACACATGGTGCAGACGGAGGTAAAACAGGACATATTATATCGCTACATGCCAAGCCGTTTGCCTTCCTCAGCCTTGTAAATACGAGGTTCAATTTTCAGACACAGATTTTGCAAATTTTCTCTATTTTGAAGTAGTTGCACATTTCAGTCCTCTGAAATATGGGTTCTTACATGTACCTAAATGTTTTTGAACACATCCACAAAATGATTCGTCTGTTCATGAAGTAACTTTATTTTAATTTAATTTCTCTTCAGTGGCAGTATATTTTCCTGCACCAGTGCATCATGGACTGTCTGGAACAAGAGAAGACTGAAGATGTTGTGTACGAGAACATGGACATGATGTACGCCAACGCCACTGCCCTCAGAGAGTTTCGTTAACCCCAGACACACGACATTCAACTCTGCAGGCTTCTTTTGCACTCAATTCTTAAATACTGTATTTAGTTGTTTTTTTTACAGTAAATATGAATACTTGTTTTAAATTTAGACACTGTATATTTACTTTAAGCACACTTTAACTTTTCTTTTTGTTCATCCAATCTGCCAAATATTAGTTTGGATAATATTGTGAGATAAAACATCACCACAGGATTCAGATGGTATTTCAAATTACATTTATTAAATAATAATAAAAACAAAATAATCAGCATGCATGTCTGATTGTACAAGAAACAAAATATTTTGTAACAAAAACATGATTTAACCTGCACATGAGAACCGACTGTGGTAGAAATAACAGTGCTGAGTGGACACGTGCATGCACGCAAAAGCAGATGTATGACAAATTCTTGTAGGGTTACAAAAGTGTCCAGCAGAAGGCAGAAGAAACAGCACCAGATCGCCCTTTTCCACTATGATCCCAGCTCGCCTCGCCTCACCACAGTGTAAGCTTGGTTTTCCAAACAATGTCATGGCTGCATGAAACTGTCATTACTTTGTTTTACACGCGACACACAAACGAGTGACTAGTGACCTGTAAAGCAGTTTTGAGTGTAACTGAATCATTAGAATCTGTTCATTAAAAATATTTGTTCAGTACTTCCTCCATGACCAGAGCACAGACTCCTTCTGACAGTCACTGGACTGAAATACAGCGGCAGCATTTCCCTGGTAATTGTTGGAGATTAACCCACAATTTTAGGATTGCTAACCCCGGACTTCCACTGGATGCGTTACAGCCGCGTCACGTCAGCGCCGCGGTTCTGCTTCGTCCTCTGCCCAGCGTCAATCCCCACCAGGCGCGTTACGGCAGCGACGCGGAGCCTTGGGAGCCAGCGGTATTCACGGAAGATCACGCGATAATCTTGAACGGACGCGAGTTCGCGAGATCCCGCGATAGACTGTGTGTATAAAGGAAACAACAACACAGCTTCTTTTCATTCTCCGACGTGGAAAACTGTTGATCTGGTGTCATAAATGATTTTATGTTTCTCCACTTGAACAATCAGTCTCTCGTCGTACATTACTCTCCGAGTAATATAATTACTCTCTGAGTAATGTACGAAAGGCATCGTCTCCGAGACGCTCTGATTAATTGTCTGTTGACCTGGCAGCACCGGTGACGAAGTAATGTTGATGTGAAGTTGTGACAGGCTATATGACCTGCGTGTTGTGTTTTATTTTGAAAGTGGGGCGGAAATGTTTTACTTTGATTCTGTGTCGCTTTTCCTGTCTGGTGCGAGTTTTAATTTACGAGGTTCAGCAGCGGCAACGGCAAAAACAGAACTGCTACCTATCGATGGCGCTGCGGCGCGGCAAGCCGCTTCTGGGACACTGCTGAGACGCGCCGCATCGCGTCTGGTGGAAATGCTCTCATTGATTAGAATGGAAGTGATTTGCAACGGCGACCGCGCCGCTGACGTTCCGCGGCTGTAACGCGTCCAGTGGAAATCCAGAAATCCAAGTCTTTTTAACTGATCAACAGTTTGGCATTGTTCGGCTTGATTCTTGTGTCGGGCGTCTCTCCCTGCGACGGCACTACTAACAAAAGGACCTGGTACCAGGTACTATAGTGGAAACGCAACTTAACCATGCCGTGGTGAGGCTATTCCAGAGAGCTAGCACCATGATAAGATGGCTTCTTAATTGACATGGTGCTAGCTTACTGTTAGCATACCTGGTTTACCAGCTAGCTAGCGACTGTAAAACACTTTGATTATAGATGCTAGTTAAAATCCTAGATTAACTCCAACTCATAATATCATCAAAACGCACTTGACTTTATGTCACATTTGGCCTCAATGTGTGGCTTCAGTCGTTCAGGCTTCGAGAAATCATCTGTGATGTGATGGAGGAATGCAAGGTGCATATAGGGACGGGGAGGAATGGTACTTAACCAAATATTAAAGCTATAATTACCTTTCTTGCATGTCTCACAGCACTTAGTAAAAATTTGAACATGAACAACTCCGCCTCCCTCCAGGGCGGGAACAGTGGTGGCCATGTGCATGCACGATTCATTAGCAGCCTGGAGGTGTGGAGTGGTGAGGTTCTCTTCTCTGCTCTGACTGTAGGCTGGGACTGCAGAGGTTACTGTGCTTTGGGAGGTGATCCCGGCAACATACGCTGCTTGTTGAGCTTAGAAACTGCAGAGTGATACATGCTTTCATGTGAGAGTCTCCAAACACCACAAAATGTCAGCAGATTTAGCGACGAAGTCGCCATGTTGGCAACACTGCTCTGTCAGAGAGGCGCTGGACTCGCAAGTTGTGACAGCGATCGGTGAGGCGCACGACAGATGACAGAGAGGAAGCTCAGCCAATTATTTTATTTGGTCCGAATAATTTTTTTTGGTCATACTTTTATCATAATATGAGAATTAAATAATTATAAGTTTCAAAACCTGGTGGGTTTATCTTACGGGTTAAGTGTTAAGAAAAGTGTAAAAATGCAAGAAAGGTAAGTATAGCTTTAAGTCCCCAACCTTCAATTTGTGAAAATTGAAAAGTTTTCAATTAAAGAAATTCCCAGCACTATGCAAAACCGACTTGGTAACCTGTAGCTGACAGCTTAACCAGATACAGCCCAATACCAACAAGGTGAATGGGTGCTTGTCACCCGAGAGACACCCTTCATTCATTAAACTGATTCCCCACTAGTCTTTGTATTCTGGGACAAGGACAGTGGTCAAATTCATTGGCAGAGTCTACAACTGTAGCTCTTCAAAGCTCTTCTCTAAACCAACAATTACTTGCTTGCTTCCTGGAGCAAACAAAGATGCTCACTCCTTCTCCTCAGTAACATTGTCACCCGGTGGCTCCTGGCTGCTGGACCCTGAAGAGAAGACCTCATCGATGATTTTCTGTCTGGCTTTCACAGCCTCTGGACAGATCTCTACTGGCACCGATTGCTGCTTGCCTGGATGCAGTGGTTCGATTTTTCCGGCAGCTGGTGGGGGAGGCACCGAGAACTTCTTAGCGATGTTGTGCAGGACGCTGCACGCCTGAATGATGTTACACTTCTTGTTCAAAGTGGCTTCTTGTGCAAAGCCAAGTTGCATCAGACACCTGAAGCGTCTCTTCATGGAGCCCAGCGTCTTCCGCATGATGTCCAGGACCTTCTCATGGGACTCGTTGAAGCGAATCTCACCGTCGCTTACGGGATCCGGCAGAGGAGTCAAGATGTGTTTGCTTAAGTGGTAGCCTTTACCACCTCGGAGAGAAACACAAGATAATGCAGCTGTCGATTAGAATGTCTTTCCCATAAATGAATGTAGCAATGTAAGTATATATTAATAATCATTAATATCCTGACAGAAGGTTTTATGTTAGATTTTGGATATGGTAATATTGTGATGTCCTCTCCTGGTTTTAAAGGCTGATTAAGTAAGGATATAGGAAGCATTTAGTCAAGTATGACATTTCCGTTATACAATTGGAAACGAATAATGGAATTGTTCATGCCGTTCCCTAATTCTAATGTCTCTATATCATTGGTTCTCAAAGTGCGGCCCGGGGGCCAATGGCGGCCCGCATAAACATTTCTGGCGGCCCAAAATGAATTATAGTTGATAGTTTTAATCCAGGAGGTACTAAGCTTGTTAAATGTTTATTGGACATTACTGGATGCAGACCAATAAGTGTAAACAAAAATACTGGGTATTTACCTGGTTTCTATATGGTGAATTTTAGTGTATTATTGGGTTATAAGCTGGTAATAAGCAGGTAGCTACAGCCCCCAATTACTAGCTATTTACCCAGTAAATATATGGTAACAGAAATGTGTTACCGGGTATTAACCTGTTATTAGAAGGTAAGAACAATGGCCAAAATACTGGGTAATTATCCAGTAAATTATAAAGCTTTATTATATTAATGCTTAAATTACTTAACGCTAAACTGTAGAACTGAAATCTGGTCATTAAAATGATTACAAATGGGATTTATTTCTGTTTTTTTTCCTTTGGTGGCCCTCAGTCCAATGTTGGGTTCCTAAAGTGGCCCTCGGGTATCAAAACGTTGAGAACCCCTGCTCTATTGTGTTGTGTCTTACCAACGAGCCAGTTGAATTGCTTCTCGATGTCTTTGCCCTGGTCTGATGACTCCCACATCTCCTGCTCGAACGTGCTGCCCACGCAGCACTGGTCCACGCTCAGGATGTTCCCCTCAGAGTCGCAGATGATCTGGCTCACCACAGAAGTGTAACCCTGGCTGTTGACGAAAGACCTGAATGAGCTCTTCTCGTACGGAGAGGCTCTGATCTTGAAGTGAGCCGGAGCCAGGATTCCCACCACGTGAGGAATACCACTCAGTCTCTCGAACAGATACGCGACTTTACTTCGCGCTTCCCGGTTCCGTGGGAACAAGATGAACTGGTCGGATATGCCCACGATGATGCCCGAGACCGTGGCGACGATGTAAGAAGCGCGGTCCGTGTTCTTGAGCCCGACCCTGTCCAGCACCGCGGGGGACGACACTCCCTGCGCGTAGTAGTTGAGCGCCACCATCACCATGGCGTCCACGGTCAGGTCGACTTGCTCCACAGTGACCGTCTTCATGCGGAGGCGGATGGAGTCGGTGATGAAAGTGATGCAGGGTCTGGTGAGGTGGAAGAGCTGGAACAAAGTTTCGTCGTCATATTCGTCGAAGCAGTTCGGAGTCTCACAATCTTCTGTACCATTTTGGAGCAGCTCCTCCTGCACCATGAGCCACACTGGGAGAGCGAAGGCCATTCGAAAACACTTTTTAGCGTCCGGGGTGTCACTAAAACCACACACTCTCTCTTTCTTCACCGTTCGTGTTTATATGTTGTCTCTTTTTCTCCCCTTCTGTCTTCTTCTTGGCGGTTGGCAAACAACATAAGGCGCATTACCGCCACCTTGTGGAGTGGGGTACTAATGCCTACAACCGTGTTCAAGTGAAAGTCCGCCATCTAGTGGACAGAGGAATGCCAAACACCAATCTGCTAGAAGAACTTGTATTATTAAGAATATTAAAATTATCAAATAGAAGTCTAAATTATTAGATTTAAAAATCATTAAATGATGAGGCAAAACCAAAATAAAGAGAATCGAAAATCAAGCTTTATTAACCATAAAGTACACTTTTTTCCCAAACACATATTTATTTAGAGAGATATAGAATGTGCATCATAATCCATTTAAAATGCTGAACTTTATGATTATCTATTATATCACATATATATATTTTACAATAAAATCTCAATGTCATCGTAGTTTTATATTATATGGTATACTGTATTATAACTTACTGTACACAATGTGACATATTGCACAATTTACACACTGCACTGATTTATGTTTATATTTCTCTTTTGTAATTAATTAATTAATTGCCATTTTTCTCTAAAATGTATTTGTTTCTTTGCTCATGTTTCCTCCTCATGTACTCCTCATACAGTATAAAGCTATGCCTAGCAATCAACCCAATTCTGATTCTAATTTAAGTGCATGCATTAAGTCTTTAATTATTGAAAATAAAACCATGCTACATATCTTTGTTTCTCTGTTAAGAACTCACAAACAAAACACATCTGTTTGGTCCCACTACAGGAGCTTTCACTTCTACGCTGCATCCAGCAGAAATCTGGCTCATCATTGTTTCGGCGACAAGTAAAACATTTTGTTGACTTCAGAGATGGAAACATCTCTCAGTCGCGGTATTTTCTCCCTCTGGTCGTCTTCTGTCATCTGGCTTCTTGCGTACACATCTGGGGCAGAGAGGTGTCATGAGGGTCATTTATTTAACACAGTTGAAGAAATAACAGAGCTACATCAGCTGTAATGACATCCACACTTTATGCAAGTCCTTGCATGATTAGCCAGCCTCAAAAGATGATTAATCATTTAACAATGACTTGAGGAGAAGGGTTGGGAATTAAAAAGTTGCACTTTGCACTCCTTATCGAACATGTACGGTAAGACATTAAATGTTTAACAATTTGTTCCCATTTGTTTTTTTGACATGTTTCAAAATAAATACATTTCATTCCATTCCATTATAAATAATAACCAATTACTATATCCACAAAGATCACTACTCAAAATCACTGTTCCGTTATTGCTGAATATAGCTAATTCTAAATCTTTGCCCTTTTATTAATTTTATTGTTGTTTTTTTTAAATATAATTTTCATTTATTCTCTGCAAACATAAATTTCATACATCATATATTCAAATATAAATGCTTATATATAAGAGATGGAAAACTAAATTATTTGTAAGCTCCCATTGTATACACAATTATTTGTATTGGTTATTTGTACTTAAATTAAACTGGTATTTTTCTTATATACAGTATGAGCTCTTTTTGAATGTAAAATATTGAGTGAGTGAGTTAATTATTTAAAAAAGAGCATTGTTAGGGTCACTGCATGATTTCTTGTGCTTTCAAAATGCTTGTCTTGTTCCCAATCTGATTTCTTAGATAACAGTTCCTGGTTCCTATTATAGTCCATTATATGATTACAGTCAGTACAGTCTTGGACTATTGTTGCTATATAGTGATTTTTTTTTACCAGCTAACCAGTAGGTCACACTTAGCATAGGGACAACTCCTGACCTGTGACATTGTCCACAGAGTCGAGTGGAGCCGTGTTGTTCATGTTCACTCCAAACAGCAACAACACACATATCATCAATGCAACCAGCAGATAGATCGGCACTGCAAGAGCCCAATATCTACAGACAAAGACAAAATGTTTCACTGAACAATCAGAGAGCTTGGAGTACATTGTCAAGTACATTTTCAGAGATGTGCCGTCTATTCAGTCAAGGGAAGGAAATAGTAAATTGTTCTTGGATAACCGCTGTCTCATTGAACTTACTTTTGAGGCCAGTAAGTGAGCCCTACCGAATGAAGCCACCGCTCCGGTACGAAAGCCCACAGGCAATACAGAACTGTGAAGAGGAGAAAGGAAAGCATGTGTAATTCATTCATTGGGTACGGCATTATCCTCCACCTGAGGGTCGCAGTCAGAATTCACCTCTGCATGTTTTTTTGTACTGTGAGAATAAATCAAAACCCAAAGAAAACCCACACATATTCAGGGACAACATGCAAACTTCAAACAGAAACATCCTCGGACCGCAATGCAAACCCAGGTCTTTTTACAGTGAGGAAACAGTGCTAGCTACTACTCTGCTGGTTGGCCCATAGACCATCATATTTTTATTGTTACTATTGTTTTTGTATTGTGTCTTGTAAAGAGAGCTAACATTCTTGGAAAGGTACATCATTTTATACCACTTTCATCTAACCCCATGCAATAAAAACTGCAAGATTGTGTTCATTGTGTTAATGAAGGTAAAGCTTTCCATTGTTTTTCCACTCAATTTAATGATGGGTTTCTCCCCAGGAGACAATCTAAGAGCTCCTAAAGTCATTAAAGCTGGGGTAATGAAGATAATGTAAATAAATAGACATTAATATTTAAAAATACACTTTAAGTGCATGCTGGTTAAGTTATTGTCTCCTATTTGTAGGCTACAAATTACACTCTTGTGTTTTAAGAGCTCCTATTTTTAATACACGTCTGGGTTAACACATGAAACCTGATTTTAAAAAGTTACACTCACTGAATTGCATAATTGCAGTGTTGTATGGGCTTGTGTGTGTGGATTAATGATACTGTACAATTGTTACATTTATTTTAAACGTGATCGATATTGGAAGATAATAATCTGAAATCAGAAATGTGTGTGTGTGTGTGTGTGTGTGTGTGTGTGTGTGTGTGTGTGTGTGTGTGTGTGTGTGTGTGTGTGGGGGGGGGGGGGGGGGGGTGACTCACAGAAGCTGAACTGTGAGCCGAGATACAGAACAAAACCGTAAATGGCTCTCTCAGGCAGAGGAGAGGGAGAGCTTTCCACCATGATCTGAAAACACATCACAACATCATCAACACTGAGACACGACTGAGTAATCAATGCTTGTTAATCAACAGAAAGCTGCAGACAGTTACGTACCTATAAACACGTTTCCTTCATTTAGCTTTGCACATAACCAAAGCTTTACAAAATATTTCCTCAAAACGCGCGACACATACGTGTATGTTAATGTAACAGTATAATTCACAAACTCAACATTTCATATAACATATATATTTGTATATCATGTCATCGATTTGCGTCCATGTTGTCCGACGCAAATTTCAGTTCGGTGTCAAACAGTCTTACACTGTGTTCCGGGTCTGGAATACAATGTAAAAAAAATAGGACAAAAGGAGACAATTAATCGTATCAATACTACCATCTAACTTATGAATTTGAGTTATACATGTGACACCGCTGTCTTCGAATTGTTAATGGTTTATGTGTAATACGACGAGCTTGTGTCACAGTTACGGCGTATTCTGAGTGGACACATTTAGTTGTTGCACAGCCCGGAAGTAAACGGTCCAGCATGGCTTTCGAGCTCCTGACGTCTTTTACATAAACGTCAGCTGTTTTTGTTTTAATACGTTGATTAAGATATCTGAGCGGGTATTATTTGTTGGCCTGGCTACACGTTCAATGTATTATTTCACAGTTTGATAACGTTGACCGGGACTCCGTAGTAGCGTCGACTAGGAACCAAGTGACAAGTCTGTGGTGGTCCAACGTGGCTTATCAAGGACTGAACAGCAAGTAAGAGCAACTATTTTACAAAAAGTGGCCATAATGTCAACTGTAAAGTCCAAGAAAACACACTCTGCAGCGAAAGGACAACAAATTTCTGAAAAGAATAACAACAATGTAAATAAGAAAAAGAAGTTCTGGTTTAAAGACAAGGTTAAAATTAAAAAGTTTCCCCCAAACAACCAACGGAAAGTGGAACCTCCAAAAGATGCTCAACACTTCTCTGCCAACTGGAAAACATTGCAAGAGGTAAGAGTTTGGTCTGTGTGTATATTTCTGCTGTTCCTGTGTGTATATCGTCTACCGTCGTTTCCTTAACACTGCTGACTATTTTCATCTTCCTCAGATTTTAAAAGCAAGTGAGCCTGAAAAAAAACAGCCTGTGGCATTGACAAATCAGACTGGCTCACTTCAAAAAAAGGAGGCTAAAGAAAATTCTTCAATAAATATTTCTAAGAAAAACACCAGTCCCAAACAGACAGAGACTGGCAAAAAAGGGAAGCAGAAAACGGGGTCAGACAGCGTTGTTTCCAAGGACACGCATGTCAATGCAAAGGTTCCAGCCGTCTCATCATCATCACAACACTCCATTGCTCCTAAAAGGAAAAGCAGCAGTGGAAATTCAAGCAGTGAGCACATGGTGAAAAAAAAGAAGCTTGTGGTTGCAGAGAAGAAACCTACAGAGTAAATATCTACAAAACTCTTGCTTCCTCCAATATTTACCTCTGCAATAATTGTGACTGCTAACTTCTATCTTGTTGCTCTTTGCTCCTGTAGAGATGACCTGTGGTTTGATGATGTAGACCCGGACGACATCGAGGCGACGGTCGGATCAGAGGCAGCAGACATCATGAGGAAAAAGCAGCACATTCTTACCAAGGATGCAGAGCGCGCTCTGGTCAAGGAGAAAGCCTTCGAGGGGTGAGTCAGGACAAAGAAGAAAGTTGGTAAAAAGTTGAAAAAAGTTAACGCAAAATTTTCCTGTCAAAATCAATCTCACCATGTCCCTTTAAAGGCTCCGTGTAAACATGACACCATGTAAGGAAATTACTTTGTCCATTACAAAATTACTCTTAATGCTGGTGTACATATGACCTATGGCAATGCAAATTCTAGTGTCCTTACTGAGTCACCTGCCAAGTTTGAAGCCTGGCAACTAAGTGACCTGTAGGATGGCACACGGATGACAGTTTGAAGTTCCTTGCATTTATAGATAGATCTGACATGCATACATTCCAATGAATAATGTCATTGCACACAAATATACTTGCAGAGACATAAAAGCAGATAATTGTCATTGACCTGCATTGATGTATTTGATAAGGTGAATTTTAAGAATGAGCAATAGAATATTTACTCATAATATGATCATATATTTTGAAATATTACGGTACTTTTTCTTAAAGGAATAATCAAAAATCATATACATATACATAAATAAAATAATTTGCCACGTCTATTTTTGGCACAAAACAGAAAGTGAATGTGTTATAGAATCTCTGCCATACAAAAAAAATCCAATATTCAAATCCAATATTGCCACTAGAACTGATTTGAAATAATTTGACGTTTGTAATTAGCAAATTGCCATGGCTGCAATTTACGTTTTATGTAAACAACCATCCACTCTCACCTACTGGTATACTGGATACTGGTTCATAACAAAAACCGGTTTTATATATATATTTTTTAATTATATTAATTTTTCATTTCCCCTAAGGAACGTGGTGCAGCAAAACACTGTTAGAGGATAATTTTCACTGTTAATGGCTTAGCTAAAGAAGTAACTGTGGTAGTAATTATAGCAATTAACACTTTACTCCACCGACTTAGCAGAAAACATATATTAGAGTACAAAAATGTATGTAGTTACGTTAACAAACACACCTGCACCATTCCCTCTCTCACTTGACCACTCAATACGAGCACACACACACACTCAAATGTGCGTCTCTCTTGCTGGAGCACACACTCGTGTTCATGCATAAACAAAAATACCTTTCTATACAATTAAACTGTTGAAATTTAGAAAAATACTGTGATACAAAGTTCTGCCCATATCAGCCAGCACTGCTGGTGCCCAAAGGGAAGGGTGCCAAAAATTGAACATTAGGGACTGGTTATTTTAGTACTATTCCTTATGGAAACACAGAAAGATGTGTACCATACCTTACTGTACCAAACCAATGTTAGAAACACGGCTATAGAGAAGCCATTTTAATTTTGTTGTATGAACATACACTGACAATAAAGGCAATGGTGGTATAAAAACACTAGTATTAGTATTAGTAATAGTAATAAGTAATAGTATAACTAGTATAGTAGATAGAGAGACGGTGAGATAGAGTTCATTACCCGCTTACTTTTCAAAATAAAAGCAGAGGAAATGTTTATTTTCAGCTTTAACTCACCAGGCATGTTGCCATACTACCAATGACTTTTCACTCTTGTTATTTGCCCCAAAAAGTCTCACCAAAGCTGTGGCGATTGATTGTGAGATGGTGGGAGTTGGTCCAGACGGAGAAGACAGTATCTTAGCGCGCGCATCCCTCGTGAATCAGTTTGGGAAATGCATCTATGACAAATACGTCAAACCCACAGAGAGGGTGACGGACTACAGGACAGCCGTCAGTGGCATCCGACCACAGGACATCGAAGATGGTGAGTCAGGGATTTTATTGACAAATGAATGAACAGAAAACTGAATCTAAAACATGTTTTTATGTTTTGCTCTAAAATGTCTTCATTTAATTATCCATGTTTTTGTCACTGCAGGAGAAGATGTGCTAGTTGTCCAGAGGGAGGTAGCAGAGATCCTGCAAGGCAGGATTGTGGTTGGACATGCCATACACAATGATTTAAAGGTAAAGATACGTGTATTACCTCAGTGAGGACTATTTCTTTAAAGAGTTTTTTTTTTTTTTTTAGGGTTTTCACCAGTGTCGAACCTTTGTTTCAGATTTTACTCTTGGATCACCCCAAAAAGAAAATCCGGGACACTCAGAAGTATAAACCATTTAAAAAGATTGCTAAGGTAAATGTATGACACGGCCTAACTTGTGTTTACGAACTGTATTGATGTGACTGCTAAAAACCTGTTGGTTCACCACAAAAGGACTGTTGAAAAGGGCTGTTTGCTGTGATGTACAGCAGTGGTAAGGTTTCTTGAATGCATCTTGAAGCCGCTCTTTTAACATCAACACAGTGTTTTGGGTTAGCTGCTCCTGTTAACATATGAAATTAGATTTGTGTCAATATTTTCAAACAACATTTTTCATGGAGCAAGCAACCCTTTATGAATTGAGCAAATAAAATATAAAATATCAATTTAATCATTCAAAAATATTGTTTTTTATCTCTTTGAAAATACACCTTTTGTTTGTTTGCGCCAACTCTTTTGCGTTTGCACTCCCTCACTTGTTTTTGCGCCGTTATTTTTTGTTTGCGATTCTGACCATGGGCGGGACAGGATTGTTAGATTGTCTACCAAGTTTTAGAGCAACAGCTCTAGATACTTACAATTATTTTGTTGTATGTCGACGGGGAAACCTTGGGGAAAGAGTTCCAGACAAATTGTAAGTAATTATGTCACCTGGTCTGTCGACAAAAAACAATTCACCTCAAGATACATATTTTTAAGTGCTGAATATATGGCTGTATATTATTTTAATTATAATAATCGTCCTTGTTTTTAACAATAACAATTCCACATTTTGCATTCAGTATATAATTTACCTGTTTGGAACCTCTGTGTGAATGGACATTGCATTGGTATGATATAATGACAATTATCCACACAGTCATACTCTGCACTGAGACCATGGTGATTTCAAACTGGTGTAAGTCTAGTCTGAGCTGACGTGAGATTTGACCAATGTCCTCATTGATAAATCCTGATCTTTTTGGGTGTGTGCACGTTTGCGAGCTCTGAAACATCGTCCATTTTTTGTATGGACTGTACAATGATAATTTGCTGTTATTGCGATTGCTCTACAGACGAAGGTCCTTGACCTAGACTTGAAATTTAAGTGATAATGATGTGATTTTCCTCTTGTAGAGTGGTCGGCCCTCGTTGAAAGTCCTCTGCAAAGAAGTCCTTAACGTGAAGGTCCAGCAGGGTGAACATTCATCTGTAAGTCATACAAAGCTCTTCACTGCCTGTTTATTTATTCTTTTTTGGCAATAAGTCTTTTTGTTGCAGTAATAACAGTACATGTACTAACTAATGTATAGTTGCACCAAACTAGAAAAAAAAACAGCGTCTGTAAGTAATCTTGCTCCTCTTGCAACCACTGTTGTCCAGGTCCAAGATGCCCAGGCCACCATGAGGCTCTACACCATGGTGAAAAAGCAGTGGGAAGCAGAGATTAAAGCCAGTCACAAGAACAAAGACTCGGACAAGAAAATTGAAAAGAGAAAACCCAAATTGCCTAAGAACAAGGACTGAAATCCCATGGGATTATAAACTCATAGTAAATCTGCATTAGGACAGATGATTTCATTATATCCTGAGAAAAACAGAGGAAGATGATGTGACTTAACGGCACCTGATGTGGAAAGACTTAAGACGGTATAAGGCTTTATCCACGCAGAAGAAGTACTTGAAGATCTTTTTTGTTCTTCATAAACATGGCATCATTCCAAGAAATGCCTTCATCCCCTCAAAACCACTCTCAACGCTGTACTACATGTCACACCTGTACATGGACCTGTGACGCTGTCACAGAAGTACACAAAAAACTTGAGCGGAAGATGCAGAGCATTTGCTCATTGTAGACAAACTCCAAACAGCAGGAGCAGAAGAACAAGACAACGATGAAGATGGTGAAATGAAAGATCAAGAAAGAAGAGGGACTATGACACCATCATTATCACAAACACTGTAACAAATCCAGGACTGTTGTTTTTCCCTCAAATATTCAGGGTGTAACTTCCAATTTCCAGTTTTTTTATTGTCTTTGTTTTGGAATGATTTGCCTGGTTTGTTGTTTGTTAGTTTTCCGTCACTGTATTACATTTCTCACCCATAAATCATTTTACCAGTGGCCAAATGTTTGATTTGTCTGTTTTGTCCAGTGGTGGCTCATCAATAGGAGGCACTGGCTCACTGTCTGACATGAAGAAGAATCACAGACCTCCAATGATAGCGAGTAAAAGGTCTAATTGGCACCAAAAATGTAGATTTAAAATTGCCTTCGAGATGCTGAGAGGTGACACACATGGACTACTCAGACCATGGAGTTTCCCTATGGAATTAGATTTGTGTCAATATGACCAAACAACACTTCAGGGATCGAATCAACACTTTTTTAAGAAGCAACAAAAATCTTGATTTAATCGTTCAAAAATATTGTATTTCGTTGTTTGAAAATACAGTTTTTCTTTGCGCTGTGGTTTTTTGTTTGTGGGCGGGCCTTAGGAAGCTGCCTGCTGACCGGAAGCCGTCACAGTCTTAGAGTCGTAATGAAGACTCAGTAGAGTTGAGTGGTCTTCATTTTATGGCTCTATGGATTCTTTCACTCGAAGAAAAACACACAAGGTGAAGTAACCCGTTTTCAGTGTTAAAATAAACGCTTAATCCTTATTTTAATGTAGTTCTGCATACAATATACAATCTGACCCAGGCCAGTCATTTTTCATGTTTTTTGAAAAGTGTTAGTTTGGTGTGGCTGCAGCGTCAATGTGATTTGCTTCCCACTAGTCGATGCACAGTGTTTCCCAGGTTTGCTGAAATGAAGCAGATGCTCTTGATCTGCAACATCCAGGCTCTATTTTAAGCTGGGTCAGATGCTGCATTAAAAGAAAGCAGAGAAACAGACCTCTGTGTAAATCTCAGTGTAGTGTACTGACTCATCTGCTGATGCAACAGTGTTTTATTAAGGTACATAGAGAGAATTCCTGGATTTCCCACAGGTTCACAGTGAAACTAGTGTGCGTGCGTGCGTGTGTGTGTAATGCTCCCTGTGACAATTATTTGAATGTCTACAAGCAAGAGCAAATAAAGAAGAATCCTGAGATTTGGACTCAGCAAGATGATGATGATAATAATGGGTTTTTCTTTCATATTTGTTGAAATCCTCTTCACATCATGATTTTCTTCCTCTTCTTTCAGCTTCTCCTTTTAGAGGTCACCACAGTAGATCATCTGCCTCCACCTGTCCTATCCCTTGAGTCTTCTTCTCTTACCCCAGCTGTCCTCATGTCCTCTTTCACAACATACATGAAGCTTCCCTATGGTCCTCCTGCCCGGCAGCTCCATCTTTAACATCATTTGTCTAATATAATCACTATCTCGCTTCTCTTCCCTGATTGCCAAACCGTTCAACCTGAGCTACCGCTGGAATATGCTCATTTCTAATCCTGTCCATCCTGATCACTCCCAACAAAAATCTTAGCATCAGGTCTCTCGGTGTATAACATAAAAACTGTGTGCATGCTGCTCGTGGACTAGGTCTTCACATCAAGCAGTATATAAAAGATGTACACCGAACACTGTAGTCGAGAAAATAGCCAGCACATAGTGAGTAAGTCATTGTGAAACGGCAGAGAAAGTCCCGCCAAAACTCACAGCTCCATTTCCCGCGTTTTGGGGTGGACCTGTGGCCAGAGGAGGGCAGACGGGAGGGAGTGCTAAAGTGCAGCCTGACATGACAAGCTTTTCCACACTTAAGCCCTTTTTCCATCTATGTGGTCCCAGCTCGCCTCGACTCGGCAAACTTGGCATGGTTTAGGTTGGTTTTCCACTACAAAATAGTACCTGTTCAAAGTTGGCGGAGTCATCACTGCATGGCTGCATGAAATTGCTGTGACTTTTTTTTACACGTGGCACACACAAACGAGTTGTTTACAGTGCAACTGAATCATTAGAATCAGTTAATTAAAAATATTTGTTCAGTACTTCCTCCATGACCAGAGCACTGACTCCATCTGACACAGTCACTGGACTGAAATACAGTGGCAGCGTTTGTGATGCCGCTTGCCGGTCATGATCGCGATCACCAGACTCCTCTGTTAAATATTGAGATTTTAGACATTTCCCTGGTAATTGTTGGAGAATAACCCACATTTTTAGGATTTTTAAAGCGGACCTAGACCGGAAGTACCAATTAACGCTGTTTTTTTTTTTCATTACCTTGTTTAAGAAGCCCTGAAGGTTCAAAACAAACAGTTCAGCCACTGCTGAGAACGCTGTGTTTTATTATAATCTCGGGCTCAGCGAGATCTTGGAAAAAACCCGGTCCGGTTACGTAAACAACGGTTCTCCGGAACAGCAGATCCTCCTGCTCCGGGCACTAGTCCGGGCACATCCGGTTGCGTACATTGAACCGCAGAAGAAGAATAACGTCCGTTGTGGAGGTGTTTCACGAGCGACAGTGTCTTCTGACTCTGGGTCTGACTCTGGGTCAAAGTCATAAAAGGGACTGCGACGGGGAGTCGTGAAGAAGCTATATTTAAACATTGTTAAAACAATGTTTTGATAATGAGTAGCAGTGCATCCATCATTCCAGAGGGGGAGCTGCGCTTCTGAGAGCGGGTGTGCTGAATATGTCACTTCCGGGTATTGGCCAATCACGAGACAGTTGGGAAGCCGGGGTGAGAGAGTCTGAAATATCGCTGCTGGGCAACAGCGTCAGAAAAGAGGATTTCTATCATCTCGTTTACAGCAACTAGGAGGTTTTTGACCATAAAAACAAGTTAATGTATGTAAGTAGAACTCCATAACTAACATATATGTGCAACAGGACCACTCTATGTGAGCTTTAAGTCTTTTTAACTGATCTGCAGTTCGTCTTGTGTCAGACTCTTCCTGTGACGGCACTGTGACCAGTGGCCAGCAGACGACATCACGCATAGTATCGTAGTAGCTTGGAACCTCGCCAGAGCAGTTACTAAAAAAAGTAATTGGTACCAGGTACTATGCTAGTGGAAACACAACTTATCCATGCCATGCTGAGGCGAGTCAAGCCAGTGGAAACAAGCCATTACAAACCTGGGCTTGAAGCTCTATAGAGAAGCCTCTATCAGGAGGTGAACCTGGAGGAGTAAGTTGTGCTGACTGAGCTCAGAGACTGAGCTCAAGTATATGTGATAAATAATGAAGACGATCAAAGGCTTTTAAGGAGAGCAGCTTAACAACAACTCAGCCATCACACAGCTCAATCTGAGCACGAGGACAAGAAACAGACAAAAGGAGACATAGTACAATAGTATAATAGTAAAATAGTAAAATAGAACCAGCACCAGCACTTTGAACATTTCACAAATACCAAATGAATTACAAATAAGACATGTTCAGAAAGGTATCTTTCAGTACACATGTACCATTATGTTGACAAAGAATATCTATTACCTTTTACAATAGAGTTCATTTGCTTTGTATATTCTGTCTATGCTTAATTTTAGTCACTTGTCATTTCATTTGTTCACTGTGTCCTCTGGAGATCTCGGTAGTTATCGGAGTAAGATGTTTCCATGTCATTCCGGGTAATACTGGCATAACACTGCTATTTTATTAGGCTAATTCATTGCCGGAATAAGGGCTTATTCAGATAATGCTTACAGAGATAAGCTATTTACACGAGGCAAGCGTTATCGGAATACTTCATGTGCAAATGTTGTCATTCGAGTAGGTCCGCTCGCTTCGGGATTAGACACCAGGGCCCGGTTTTTCAAAAGTAATCCTTTCGGATTTTGGATAACGGATTGGATCAAATCTTGAAAATGTGTTTTTCAAAAGAAAAAACAGATTATGCAATCGGATGTATTGCTATTGTTATGTAATCTTGGTGTTGATCCAGATCAAACCTTTAGTTTGTTGTTTTCAAAACTTTGTAGTATAGGATTGGGATCACTTTGACCCAAAAAATCTGTATTAAACTGATCCCATTAGAAGGGTGGATTCAGCGTGGATTTCAGGCCCAAAATGTGATGAAACTTTAAAATTGTATCAAGTAATACTATATTTGGGTCATGCAGAACAGCCTAAAAGATATCCTCTGTATTCATAAGGTTTTAATTTGATTTGGTCATCCATCAGGCTACAGTGATTAAAGTTTGTCCTCCTAAAATAATCCCCCAAACAGCTGTCAAAATTGACCACAAATAATATATTCAATTCTGTCACTAATTAATGTGTATTCATCGCAATCAAAAATATTTTTTAGTGATGCATGCAATGATAAAACAGAATAACAAAGCAATGGCAATGACATCACTGTATTTTTTAAATCCAAAACAAATCCAAATAAGAAATAGTGTCTAACTATTGCGTCCCTTGTTGCATGTCCTGTTTGCGCTTGGTAGCGATGTTGAGCAGGACAATACAGCCAAGGGTTATGTTGCATGCTTTCTGTGGTTCCGCTCTCAGGTAGTTAAGGCATGCAAAACGCCTCTTAAGAACTCAATTTAAACGCTCAATTGCATTGCTATTCGCTATTCGTATTCTACTGGTTGCTCTTTACATATCTATAGTTCTACATTGTTGATTTCCTATCATATTTGAGCTTATCCAGATTTGGTGATCCTGAAAAGTTTTCTATCCGGATCAGATTAATCCAATCCGATGTTGCTTTGGAAAAAACGGCTCAAAAGTTACGTGATTACGTGATCATGGATAGCAAAAAAAAAAGGATTACCAAATCTGGATACATTTTATCCAGATTAAACCTTTTGAAAAACCGGGCCCAGGGGAGTGATTTTGAATGACAGTCTTGACAGTGTTGTTTGATTGACCAGGGACGCCAAGAGCTGCGTCCCAGGCAGGATCTGGAAGGAACCCAATGAGAGAGCAGCTCCAGATCACCTGACTACCAAAAGTCAGTGGCGATTTTGGTCTGGAAATTCTGGTGGGGCCATGCAGGAAACCTCCAAGCGCGACATTCGTATGGTTTGTCCACATGGGCAGGGTTTCTCACTCCTGGTCCTGGGGAGCCACTGTCCTGCATGTTTTAGATGTTTCTCTGCTCAAACTCACTTGATTCAAATGGTCAGCTTGTCAGTCATCTCTGCAGTAACCTGATAACGCCCCATATATTTGAATCAGGGGTGTTGGAACAGGGAAACACCTAAAACATGCAGGACAGTGGCTTCCCAGCACCAGGAGTAAGAAACCCTGCTCTAAGGCTACAGAAATAATAAAATAATTACATTTGTGTGTATCGTAAATTTGATTTTTGCTCATATAGCCCCAGAAATATTTCACACAATAACTTTAAGGCCCATTTATGCTCCTTTTGTTGTATATTTTACGTTGTTACAATACTTCCTATACAGGGCAAGTTGCAGGCATCAACAAACAAAGTACACCATTGAAGAAGTTATTTAATTGTACTTTATCCAAAAGAATAAACAGAAAAAAGAGAAATGCAAGACCACTGAAGGTAATGTACCGATGTAATTATGTACAATCTTGCAGACATAGATTTACTCTATACTGCCTCCCCATGACTTCCAGTGATATTGCTCCATTTCGTCCATCACTGTAAGCTGTCCCAGGCTTGGACATCACTGAGTTTCTGTGTGACCTGTGAACACAAGACACAGCGAGATGTTGGAGGACACCGTTTTTCACTTGGTGATGGGCAACATCAATAAAAATGACTGAACCAGCAGTTTCTCAGGATCACCTCTCAAGGTCAGCGGTCCTCTCTGTCATCCTGCAACAAAGTGGAGGTGCACACTGTATATACAGCCACAGACGGACAGCAGATACAGTATTACACTGATTAATCAGGCCGTTTTTAAAACTGTTATTTAATAATCACCATTGAACACTATTTTCTTCATTTGACCTTGATAAATAAAACATTAAAATTAAATTATTAATTAGTTAAAGGTGCAGTGTAAAATCAAGCAATATTTAATGGTGAAGTTGCATTGAAGTTGTTTTCCCTCTCTTTATTTTCCCTTTCATGCTTCACTGTCCAATAATAATATTAATATTTATATATTTTTTTAAAGTTTAGATGGTGGTCCAAAATGGGAGCCCACCCTTGCTCCTGGTACACGGTAAATATAAAAGGCTCATTCTGAGTTAATGAAAATCAGCAATTCATATAATAAAGTGACAGCTATGAAGATGCAAAAAATTAAGTAGATTTGAGGTTTCCAATAAATAATTTTAATGGGTCAGGTCTGCTGTTCCACTGTATGTCTTTATGAATGAGCTGCACTGTGCAGCCTTCAGGAGATCGTCTGTGGCTGTCTCCATGTTGAAAAAATGCTCACTGTTCACAACAAAGCTGAGCATTCAAGTATTCATGCTGGCCGATGAAGAAACACTTTCTATGGAAAACTTCCTGCCCATAATTATGTGCTGCTCTTGACAGTGACCTCTTAACAGTCACTGACAATCAAGCTGAAGTCTGAGTTAAAAACAAATGAGGCAACATCTAAAGACTGCTGTACTGTACTGAGACACACAGAGAGTTGTGTGGAGCTGATAGACTAAAGGCCATACTCCACAAGAACAGAGAAAGCTGTTCTCTGTCCCAGGGCTGCCAGAAAAGAATGATGTCGTTATTTACTTGTAACCCTCGTATGGGGATTCTTGCAGCTTGTTTTCAACATTTTTTCTTGTGTGGTGTTCAATAATGAAGAAATGCTCTCATTCCCTTTCGGGACTTCCGAGGAGTTCTGCAATTGAAGAGGGGAGTGGGGTGAAAAGTCTGTGTTTGGGGGCACTGCGTTTGCCTCAGCTTCACAGCGCCTTATCTGACGTGGAGATGTTGTCACATTTCTCAGAATTGTGTACCTTATTTTATTTAAACAACAGGTGAGCAAGCGGGAGGTCTATGGTCTTAAAAGTGTTTCGTATAGGTAATATGTATGTTTTAGGCATGTTAAAACTAAAAATACCGATATGAGTAGTTATGTCTCCTTATTGTCCACCTGTTATTGACATAATGTGCAAATATAGATATTAAGATAGTTTGAACCTATGTTTTTTTATAGAAGGAATATGCAAATGTGATTTTGGAGCATCCTTAGTGCTGTCAAAGTAGTAGATAATTTTCACATGGGTGAGACGGTGAGCCAAATTACCTGGGCAGGCACAGCAGAGAAAGGGGAGGTAACCTTTTCCCTTATGATGACATAAAGGGAAAGATTCCAGATTGGCCCATCTGAGCTTTCATTTTCTCAAAGGTGGAGGATGACACCCAGCTCTTGCTTTATACATATCACCATTTCCAGCCACTGGGGGATCATAGGCAGACTAGGGGAACTCATCTTAATGTTAAAAAACCTCTGAAAGTGACATTTTCGTGCCATGGGACCTTTAAGGGGGAATTCTAGTATTTGTTGACCTGGCCCTGTGGTCATAAATGTGGGTGTATTTATGTAAATAGTACTTACAAAAAGCAAACCTACATCCTTGTGTGTGCATGAATGCTGTGAGAAGAGAATGAGAGTGAAAGTCAGCAGATTTTACGAGCATCGCTGAATGCATCACAGAGGAGACGAGAGAGCTATGCTGTTCTGACAACACAGCGGTGCAGTGTCCCCACCGGTCTGGTAACTGTTGTGGCTGCTGCCTGAAGCGATCTACTGGACCAATTATGACATTTTTGTAAGTACTATTCACATACACGGCCACATTTATAAACACAAGGCCCAGCTAGAAAAAATACAGAAATTCCCCTTTAGATCCCTCATGCTGTTGGGATCTGTCATGTGATCTTAGCACAGGTCAATGATACTACAAATCAAACGTGCATCCTCGTGTTAAAGTGATGGTATGGGGGTGACAGTGGGTCAGAGTGAGATGTTTTTCAATTGGAAGGTTGTCGGTTTGATTCCCCGCTCTGCTAGTCTTCATACTGATATGTGCTTGAGCATGAAACTTTAGGTGAATTCCAATTCCTTGCTTAACCCTCAATCTTAACCCTCAATCTCAAAAATGTGCACTCCCTCTAGTGCAAGTGCTGTCCCGATTCTCAGTAAAATTAAGTTGAGGGGCAAGTTTAAGGGCTGTATCGCCCTCAATGTTGAGATTTTCCGACACCACCCTAGGGAGCAAGGGCTACCCAGAATGCATTGCGTGTTTTCACATAAGAAAGATGCCGTCGAAAGCAGCGAAGCGAGTGCGATACAAATTAAGTATTTTCTTTGTTATTAGAGATATAAAAATGATGAAAACCATTGTATTATCTTAGTTTAGGCCCATATTATGGATTACTGACGTCATTGTTGCGTAACATTTATTTTTATTTTAAGATCTTTTGTCAATAGCCGGCCGGTGCGCACACGCGATCGTTCGCTATCGTTTACCCTTCAATAAGCCGTGGTGTGTGGTAACTGTCAGCTGAATATGTCCGTGGTTGTGGTATTTGTATGAGTATCATCTTGTAACTAACTGACAACCTTATAACTTGACTGACAAATGGATTGTGATAAATAATCGTGTTGTAAATGTGTTCTTCTTCTTCTTTTTTGGAGTTCACAGACTGGACGCAGCTTTCGCGTTATACCGCCCCCTACAGTCTGAAGACGTATCTGCATTTAAGGGGTGTCCCATTTCTAAGTGACAAAATAACCCTCAACACTTGGTTTTGAGGGCCAGTTAAGATTAAGGGTTGAGCTTGAGGGTTTAGATTGAGGGTTAAGATAGGAATTGGAATTGGCCCTTTAACCCCATGTTGCTCAGGACTCCTGGCAGTGTGTGAAAGGATATGAAAAACGGATGAAAGGAATTGCATTTCACATAGATGCACTTTATGATTTTTTTATTTTGGTCAAGATTTTTTCAGGTCTGCTCCTCCACTGTATGTCTTTATGAATGAGCTGCACTGTGCTGCCTTCAGGAGATCGTCTGTGGCTGTTTCCGTGTCGAAAAAATGCTCACTGTTCACAACAAAGCTGAGCATTCAAGTATTCCAGCTGGCCGATGAAGAAACACTTTCTATGGAAGACTTCCTGCTCATATGTGCTGCTCTTGACAGTGACTGACGATCAAGCTGATGTTGATGAACTAAAATGTTCCACCCACTGTTGCTAGTGTCTTCAAACCTCTTCAGTCTGAGTTAAAAACAAATGAGACAACATCTAAAGACTGCTGTACTGTACTGAGACACACAGAGAGTTGTGTGGAGCTGATAGACTAAAGGTCATACGCCACAAGAACAGAGAAAGTTGTTCGCTGTCCCAGGGCTACCAGAAAAGAATGATGTCATTATTTTCTTGTAACCCTTGTTTGGGGATTCTTGCAGCTTGTTTTCAACACTTTTTTCTTGTGTGGTGTAATAACGCAATAATGCAGAAATGTTCTCCCTATAGGGACTTCCTAGAAATTCTGCACTTGAGTTTCTAGTGAAGTTAGAAACGTTGTTCTTGTCAACTTGAGAAAAACACATTTCTCTGTTCTTGCGGCGCATGTCTAGGCCTTTATTTAGAATTGTGTGACATTTGACATTACAGAGCCCCAGTCATGACAAAAAACAACACATATTAATTATTGCGTCTTTTGATTAAACATAAAAAAATACTCAAACCAATTTGTCAGTTGACGGTTAATTAAGTAATTGATTAATAATCAACCAAATGAGGAATTTTTGCAGCCCTAGACACTTTCACTGACCCTAACCCTATTGTAAACACCTCTCCACCTAATGTATTGTTTGAATTGTCTGAATAGTCTGAGCATACAGTATTTAAGTTCATTGGTTTGAAGACATTGTAGATCTGAATCCATCTTGCTGTTTGCAGTGCAGAATTTAACAGTAACATAATGACCGTCCTGCTAATTCAAAATGCACTGTGTCTCCTTTACTCATCCATTTTCTGTCTGTGTGCACTTTTGCTTTTACAGGAACAGTTTGTGGTCAGAGGAAAATAGCCCGGGACCTAGCAATAGCCTTTGCCCTTTTACTCCTCTTGTAATTTTTATGAGGTGATGTTGCACTCGCTCTTGAGTTTCCTGTTGGTAAGTGCATCGACAACATTGCTGACCATCATACTTGTGCTTGAATTCTACACGGCTCTGACTTTGATAGAGAGTCTCCAGGATCATATGCTTTCAGTGTTTCTACAAACCACAGATATGTGTGGACTCACATTCCTGAACCAAATAATGTCACTTATTTACAAAAAGGAAGCACAAAGCAGACATGGACACGGGGTAAAAGTAAATGTCTTTAATACAGAAACAAAACTCTTTTTATAATTATTTCTCCTCTTTAAAGGGACACTATGTAGTATTTATGGGTTTATATGACACAAAATCCACTTTTTTTATACATATTATGTGCTCCTGCATTGTCTAGTCGATGTATAATAGTTTTTGTTTAATTTTCGTAGTGTTTCAAAAAGTCATGTAAAATAACATGGTCGCGGACCGCTGTTGCATTGCCACGACGCCATGTTTCTAAGGGAGCCTGATCTTTTTTACGAGTGTAGAATGGAGGAGCACACATATTTTACAGCGGATAAAGGAACACCAGTACCTGACCGTACGCCCGCACCACGGAGAAAGACGACGACGACAACATTTGACCTGCTGAGGATACCGTAGCGCTCAGGGAAGGGAGGGGGTGAGCAGAGGAGCAGTTTGTTGTTGTAACTTTCAGCCTCTCCTCTAGATGTCACTATAAACTACTTACTTCACCTTTAATAATACCAATCATTGGATTAAATATCATTGGAAACAACGAGGTACAACTTGTAAGAATTGTGCTACTGGGGAAAGAGCAGCACATTTCAACGTATGGGTAGCACCCCCAAATCAATGTGTCAAAATCCCCTCCAATATTGTCCTGTTGGTATTCACTCCTGTATTGAGTTGCTTGGTGAATTCGGATGATTGCACTCTCCCACAGTAATAAGGAAAACACAACATATATTGGCCATTTTTGCACTTCATTCATTTTACACTGTCAGGGGCCTCAGCAGCATGTGGACCATCCATAAACAGCTTGGTGTCGTTCCCGGTGAGATGGCATCCGGTTCCTCAACCAGGAGTTGATGAAGGTCAACCAGCGTGGTGGGGTTGGTCACTACAGCACACCTAAGCTGATCCCACGAGTGTTCAATTGGGTGGAGTCTGGACTCACAGTGGGCCATTCCATCCTTTCCAAAAGTTGAGGAATAATTGACTAAAACTTTTTTTTTTTATCAGTGAGAGGTTTCACAATCGAAATATTATACTTGTTATGCTATAAACAGCTGGAACACTCAGTAGGGGTAAAGATCATCTGGCACAGGAAGGCGGGAACACACAATGGACCCTTCTCAAACTATTCCCTCCCCACTCTGAGGTAAGCTCCTTTTCCCAGAAACAAAATTTCAATGTACTATATGTTTTCTTAACCAGGGCAAGTGATAACGGGAAGCCTGTTTTTGTGCATAAGGTTTCTGAGGTCATCACATTTCTCTATAAACATAACAAACTCACGGCATATTAACCAGGAGTTACTAAACAGTCTTGTCTCTGGAGGTAACAAAGGAAGTGACAAGAAACAATTCACAAGTTCCTGTCCACACAAAAATCATAACTTAGAGCTGCTGTACATAACTTTTGCTGATTTGTTTGTGGTTGTTGGTTGTGGTATGTTTGGTCTTCATGAACAGAAACCATGTAACAACGTTTATTTTTCCTCATCCTTCATTGAAAACGGCTCTGTCAAGCAAAACTATCAGACCTGACTGAGAGAGCATCTCTTTGTATACAACAGCAGAGCAAGGGCGGGCGGGCCCGTGGGGAAGTGTTTATCTTTTTGAGCAGTAAAATTATCTTCCGAAACTTTTCGCGAATGCTTCTTTGTGTTAAACTCAGTCAAACTCCAACCTTTTTGCAGCCATCTCTCTTTAATCACAATATTAATAATAATGGTGTTTTACAATTGTTTCAATTTGTTTTCTTATTTATTGTTTACATTTAAATATTATTATGTTTAAACATATGCATACCTACATGATAAACAGTACACACCCAATTAAAACCTAAGAAGCAAAAAAAATATTGGTCTCTCATTTGCTGTTTTCCTCACTACAGAAGAGTCCATTTAAAGCGGACCTAGAGTGGTCCTGTTGCACATATATGCTAGTTATGGAGGTCTACTTACATACATTAACTTGTTTTTATGGTCAAAAACCTCCTAGTTGCTGGAAACAAGCTGATTGAAATCCTCTTTTCTGACGCTGTTCCTGAGTCGCGATATTTCAGAGTGAACTCTCACCCCCAGAAGACAGAGTCTTGTGATTGGCCAGTACTATTCAGCACATCCTCATTATCAAAACATTGTTTTAACAATGTTTAAAAATAGCTTCTTCACGACTCCACGCCGCAGTCCCTTTTATGACTTTGACCCTGAGTCAGACGCAGAGTCAGAAGACAGTGTCGCTCGTGAAACACCTCCACAACGGACGTTATTCTTCTTCTGCGGTTCAATACGCAACTGGATGTGCCCGGACTAGTGCCTGGAGCAGGACGATCTGCTGTTCAGGAGAACTGCTGTTTACGTAACCGGACCGGGTTTTTTCCAAGATCTCGCTGAGCCCGAGATTACAATAAAACACAGCGTTCTCAGCAGTGGCTGAACTGTTTGTTTAGAACCTTCAGGGCTTCTTAAACAAGGTAATGACGCAGATACACACTAAAAATTGGAACTTCCGGTCTAGGTCCACTTTAACCAACCTTTAAATATTGTCAATGTCATTCATTAATGGTATTCTACTTTATCCTCCACATGAGGGTCGAGGAGGAGCTGGAGCTAAAGGCATGGTCACACCCTGGACAGGTCACCTGTCCATCACAGGGTCAACCTACAGAGACAAAGAAGCATTCACTCTCACCTGCACACCTACAGTCAAATTAGAGTCCAGTTAAGCTAATCTGCATGTTTTTGGACTGTGGGAGGAAACTGTAGAACCTGCAGTAAACACACACACACACACACACACACACACACACACACACACACACACACACACACACACACACACACACACACACACAGCCTTCTTGCTGTAAGGTTACTGTACCTCTGTGTGACACTGTGTGAATTCATCTTTCGTAATATATATATATATATATATATATATTTTTTTTTTTAAATAACAGAATCAAAAAGTTTTTACATGCTTTTGGAATCTGTTAAATTGTTTACTGTTTATTGTTTACTGATTGATTGTGTCACTCTCTTATTCCTCCCCCAAATAACTAAACATATTCTATGTGGACTTCATAAGGGTTATAATATAACATTAATAAAACTATAAAAATGAATCTTCGTCTTCTTCTGTTTCTTAAAAAGGGTTTGTGTGTCCAGACTGTGTCTTCTCCTCTGACCCACCTGCTTCTCTGTGCTGCCATATGACTGCTGATGTCAGACCGAGTACAAGAACCTGTAGACAAAATGGTCTGTGTGTGTGCGTGTGTGCGCGCGCGAGCAGAGAGACGGAGAATGTGAGTGGGAAGAGGGGACAGGAAGAAGGTGACAATAAATCAAATATGTGGGTATATTTTGTAATTATTTATTATTATTTTTGTTTATTAATCTGAGATATGAGGAAAAATTAGCCTCCTTGTTCACACCCCCCCCCCCCCTCCCGTGTTGTTCTCTCTAATCCGCCCACATGTATCGTCTGAGGAAAAAATAGTGCAGGAGGTGACGCTCTTCAAGCGGAACAGAGAGAAGGAAAGACTGAGAGAGAGAGAGACAGACAGAGAAACAGAGGGAGAGAGAGGTGTCCACAGGCTGCAGAGGCACAAGAGGAGCTGTATGGTATCTACATCCTGGAACAGACAGAGAGACAGTGTCACAGAGGCTTTCCATTTTTTTTGTGCAATCACAAAGAGGTGGAGACAGGGAGGAGGGAGGGAGGCTCTGAGAAATAAAAGGAAGGAGGGAAGGAAAGAAAGGAAGGAAGGGAAGGAACCTGTGCATCTTTCCACCATCATCATCACCATCAGCAGCAGCATCAGCAGCAGCAGCATCATGGCCACACGCTACAAGTAACAACAGTTAAAAAAAACAACAACAACAAAAAACAACAACAACAAAACAACAAAACAAACAAACAGAAAATCAGAATCCGAGAGGCAGCAACAGCCGCGCGCGCGCGATTCCCACTGTGCTTTCTTGTAATGGTGGAGTGAACCAGAGCCACTGATGCCCGCGCGAGACTCCTGGATATTCTCTGAGAACCACAACAGACAGACAGACAGACAGACACGACCGTCCAACAAAGACAACTAAAGTGTGACTGATGTGTAGAGCTTGATGTGCCGCGCGCACTCGACACGAGCCTGAACCAGAAAGCAAGTGAGTATGAACCGTGTGTGTGTGTGTGTGTGTGTGTGCTGCCTTTTATCCTGCGTTTATCCGTGAAACGACACATCTATGGAATGTCATAGTACAACAGCAAAAAACAAAAAAAAATCGCCCACATTCAACAAGTCTCATTTTATGTCTACAATAGCTGCGTTTTTTCTCTCTACTGCGCGCGCGCGCGTTTCTTTAGGACCTTTTCTGGCATAAACACTGACCTTGTCAGGACCAGTAGTCCTCATAGAGACCAAAAAACCTGGTGCTAGTGAGGCACACGCTCATTTCTGCGGAACTGGTTATAAGTTCAGGGCTAAGATTTGAATTGTGGTAAAGTTGGGGTTAGGGTTAGACATGAACCGGCTGTTTAGGGCTGTCTGAATGAATAGAAGTCAATGAAAGAGTCCTTAAAAGGATGGCTGTATGAGACTGTGTGTGTATGTGTGTGTGTGTGGATCAGTGACTGGAGGAATCGAAATAATATGTGGAGGGGAAATGGAATCATGAACCTCTTCATGGTGCTTTGATACAAATGATTTCAGACATCTGGTTTAAAATGTCCACAGATGTGATGACTGGGTTATTATTATTATTCATCATGAGTTTGTGTTTATTTTGTGAATCCTGACATTCCTCATTGCATAAATGGTGGGTGTTTCCCCATCTACACCGTTAGATCAGAGCAGTACCATGCCTCTGAGGAGTGAGAGAGTGTGTAAGTGAGTGAGTGAGTGAATGTGTTTCTCTCTGCATCATTTTTGTGTCCGTCTATCTTAACAGTTTCCATGTGTGTATTGATTTGTTTTATTTCACTTGCATGTGCCTTCAGTGTGTGTGTGTGTGTGTGTGTGTTCTTGTATTTGTTTCTGGCTTAAACACTGACCTTGTCAGGACCAGTAGTAAAAACCTGTTCCTATAATGAGGCACAACCTCATTTCTGAGGAACTGATCCAGTATTTTTGATTTGAATTGTGGTTAGGTTAAGATAAGGATTAGGCTTTAACCCGACTAACCATTTTACTGTCTTGCTGCTGTAACAATTTACATTTCCCCACTGCGGGACAAATAAAGGACTATCTAATCTAATCTAACTGGTTATGGTTAAGATTAGTCATAATACTTCATTTACCCACATGAGTAAAAATCAATGCAGTGTCCCAAGAAGAAGAGCAAACCTGTGTGTGTGTGTGTGTGTTTTCCCTCCTCGTGGCAGCACTGGGTAAGTGTCAAGGTCTGAATTGGAGGTTTGATGATGGAGGACATGAGACACACAAACAGAGAGATGGAGGGAGAGGAGAGAGAGGACAGTAAGGTGTGAGGAGGAGGAGAAGAGATGATTGTCAGTGGAGTGGAACCACAGGATGAACATAACGTCACTGAGCTCTCATCCTGGAAGTCTGTGGGGGCAGTTCAACGTCTAGACTCCTGTCAACTCCCTCCATCTGCATTACACACAAAGTCTCCAGTTTCATAACGCCTCTTCTTCTTCCTTCACTTTCCAACGCATGACTCAATTTCTTTTTCTTCCTGCCAAGTGGCTCCAGCCAGCATGCTCTTCCACTCAGAAGAGACTCTGCTTCTATTCTTCCATTTACTCTCATTCTCTCGCTTTCTGTCTTTTTGCTTTTCCCCCCACCTCAGTCCTGCATTATGAATCTACAGGCGGTGCTATTTTTAGCTTGAGGGTAACCCAGAAAACACCCCTTTCCATTTAGGCGACAAAGAAAAGGGAAGGAAAAAAAGTCTTCCGACCATGCAGAGGTAGAGGCATGTTGTCAGTGGATGTGATTGTCAGAGGAGTGATGTCTCTTGCTGTGTCAAAATGAGTAGAGAATAAATCTATTTTGAGGCAATGATTGAATTATGCATCTGTATCCTGGGTCTGTTTATGTCCCTGCGCCTCCTGACCCTTCCTCTCTCCTTGGCTGAGATGCCCTCTTTCACATCTTCGCATGAGCCTCTCTTGTGGAAACTTTCCCTTTGTCCTTGAGCTAAGGCAACAGTCACATGACCCACATCTGTATAAAAAATGTATTTAGTCTTCCAATTGCAAAAACAAACCACGGTTAGTGATTTGACTGGCGCCATGTCATATGACGTATCCTTCAGTCAGGGTCCTATTTTCTGATTTGAGTCAGTCATATTGGTGTCCACTCAATTATCGGCATGGCATTGCATTGGTTTTAGTTTACAAAGTCAGTGCACAGATATGAGTAGCCTGCATCGGCAGAATATGCTGCCAAAAATATTTTGAAAGTAACTTCTTTAGCCTGATTTTTTTGTGTTATAGCAGAATTTGTCCATATTTATGGTTGAAGTCAGTGTTTCTAACACACGTAAATATCCTTCATTTAAAGGCACCATGTGTAAGAATAAGGGAAAAAAAGGGTTACTACACTCTAATTCAAAATACTACGGCGAGTCGTAACCGCCTCCCTCTCCCCTCCAGACTCGAGGTTGCCAGCGGTTGGCGTATCCTCCGTCAGCAACGAGCAACTATGGCGAGCAAAGAATCCTATGCTCTAAGTTCATCGTTTGTTTGCTGAGTAATAATTTTTATAATTGCAATTACAGAGAGACATACTAAACAAACTCCCTAGTCGATACTGAACAACACGGTGGTTGTGGCATAAGTGTAGCGCTCCCGAAATGAGACTGAGACTCTACTGACTGCAGTGATTGGTAGACGGCGGTAGGTGGCGCCACATGCCAAAACATGATTTCAAATGATTTTTTTTAATGATTATATTTTGGCTGTACTGTTGTTGTTGGTGAGCTCAGTTTGTTATATGAATATTATTCCTGAGTCTCTGTGACATATCAGGAGGATTTCATGGCCAGTTGCTTTAGATCACTTAAATAATGTACCTTAAACATTGAAAACCCAAAGAAATAAAGCAGGTATTATCTGAAATGAACGGTAATAATTATATTTACAGTGTATTGTCACTCTCCTTTGAGAAGCACAAACATCTCAAAAGTCCATAAAAACAACCTGTGTGCAGTTTTATATCCACATACAGTATATCTCATGATATAGCCTAAACACATTATAATAATAATAATAATAATAAAGAAACTTGTAGTTATATATGGCTGGTAATCTGAATGTAGCCTCATTCATCACCTCAGAGCTATTGGACCCTTGACCTTGATGCTCACCTTCATCTTCTCGTTTTTCTTTCTCATCCAGTCATCTCATTTCACTTCTTCACATCAAACCCAAACTCCTCTCCCTTATCGCTGCCCGCTCAAACTCTACACTGTGACTTTTGTCCCCTGCTCTACATTCAATCGCTGGTGAGTTCACAGGTCAGGAGTCAGTGCAGTGATCCATCTTTCCTCGTCCCGTTGCTGTTTGGCTTTGTGTATCATATTGCTGCTCTGCTGGATCATAATAAGCCTAATGATGCCAGGAGGGTCATGCCATTTATTAGGAGCAGACAGGCTTAAGTGACCTAAGAGAGATTCAAGTGGAGTGCAAGTTAAATCTGTTTGATCCCAATGCAAATTATCTGCAAAGTTCTTCTCCAGAAGAACCAGGTTTAGAATTAGGAAGACACTGGAGATTAGCACTTATTTATCCAGGTCCAAAAATAGAGTTCCTTCCCGACATAATACGGTATCCCATTCCACGCCGCACTCCCCTCCTCCTGCACTCACTGCTCTGTCAGGATTTCTCTGACAGGTATATCCACTTCACCTACGGCCCTGTTTCTACCAAGTAGTACAGTTCAGTTTAAACTACATTATCAATTGTGAGGAGCCTACCAAAACAACCAGGCCATACTGTCCAAGCACGGTGGTTCAGTTTGAGGGTCCTAACACTGGACCACCGTGATTGGTTCCCCCTTCAACCTCCCCCCTTCAAACCCATAACCTTCAACTCAAAGATTTTGGGTTTGATTCTCGGCTCCGCTAGTCTATATGCCCATGTGTCCTTTGGCAAGACACTTGCTCCTGACAGCTGTGCCGGCAGCGCGTGAATGGCTATGAAAGATGAGCGATAGGAAATGCGCTGCAAATTTTTAAAAAAGTGTTACTTATACTAATATACTAATATAGACTTCTATCAATTGTAATCAAATTTAATTTATAGAATTTAGTGTATTTCACAAATATATTTGATAAATATGATGATTTGAATCCTTTGAAATAGGAAAAGTCATTGCATATCTCACAATATCTAAAATCGATATCGACGATAATTGACGATATCTTTTCTCATGTTGGGATATTCAGTACATCATGATATATCGATGTATCTCAGCCCTAACATGACGTCACATTGTATACGTAGCTGATGTAGCCATCACATAACTCACGGTGGAAGCACGTCGCAAGTCAGATCAGGGTGTACCAATTCAAACTGCACTATGAGAAACCGAACTGCATTGGTGGAAATGAGGCTCGACTGACGTCTCACCCAGTGGGTTTATTAACCCCTCCAAAAACTCTCCACATTCATCCTCATGTGGGCAGGCAAGGTTTTAGTCATGGACACTGACTGAGCTTTCACAGCTCCATTACATGCTTCATTGCTTCTTGTCTTTCCATGAAAATGGCCTTAAGTATTAATCATCCCCGGTTAGCTAAAAGGAGGAAACCACAACCACAAGATTGTCTTAAAGGTGACTGAGGGAATCAGCAGCAGCAGCAGCAGCAGCTTCAGAGAGGTGGACATGGTTGTAGGGGAGATGACTGACCAGTACGTACCCACCCCCCGGGGTGGCGTTGCTGCTGCAGTGTGTGTGTGTGTGTGTATGGTGTGGATTGGTCCGGCCCTGGAGTTGGCGTTCCTGAGTAGTAGAGCAGCTACATTTCCTCTCTGCTTGCTTAATTGATTGGTATTTAATTCATGTTCTGGGAATCGGCCACTGGTGAGCTTTGTTATGATGAGAAATGCTTTTGTTATTTTTGTCCCCCCCCCCCCTTCTTCTCACATGAGCACTGTGTGAGCTGCTGGGTGACCATGTGGCCTTGTTCTCTCTTTCAGCTGGCTAGCTTTCTCTCCACCTCCATCCATCCATTCACGCAGTTCCTATTTCTCTTCATTCTTATTGGTTTAGTTGTCTCACTAACACTACCCTCACATATGCAGCGACACCTTGTTTAGCGTCTTCGCTCCTCTTGGCACAGTCAGAGTCACACCATGAGGCACAATGACAATGTGGGGGGGGGGGGGCGGGGGGGGGGGGGGGGGGGTGTCTGGTGATGCTGATGCTGAAGGGGAGGTGACCGCAGTGCTTTCACCGCGCTGCAGTGCCTCGCTTTATCCTGATGGGGTCTCCGCAACACTGGGGGAGTGGGGAGTATGCAAGAGAGGAGAGGAAGATGAGGAGGGGGTGGGGGCAGGTGGGAGAGGAGCGGAGAGGAGAGGAGAGAAGGAACAGTGTGAAGCCTTGTGGTTACATCCTTTGATGAGGTAGCAGGTGGAAAAAATGGCTGCGCACCAGAAACACATACGTAATTTGTGCTCTCTCTCTCTCCCTCACACACAAACACACATGCAAACATACATCACAGACTTGCCTGCAGTACCCTCCTATTCCCCCTGTGGTGCATTTGCCATTAAGCTCAGCTGTATCTCTGTTTTTTTACATCCTCACAGTTGTTTTGCTTCCATCCTCTCTCTCTCTCATTCCCCCATCTTTCATGTCCTCTTATTAGTACTGCAGACCTTTTCTAAATCTCACACGCTCGCACACACACACACACACACATACATACATACTTTCACCTTCACAACCATTTTGCTACCATATTCCGTGCCACTGCAAGGTCTTTTTCCGTCTTTCTCCCCCGCCTCCCCTATTTTTTCCCCTCACCATTTCCACCTCCCAGCATCCTCTTGGTCCTCTCTACCTCTACCCTCCCTCTTTCTGTCCTTTTCTCTCACAAGCAGCCCTCCTTTTCCATCTCATCTCAGTCTATCTCTCCCCTGCTGTGATTGGTAAAGCTTTTTCTTTTTTTCTCTTTTGCTTTTTCTGCCAACTGCTGCATCTGTTCCGCACAGTCAGCACTCCTCCAAATTCCTCCCTTGTTTTCTCTCTCTCCCTCACTAGTGTGCACTGCCCCCCCCCCCCCTCCCCGGTTACTGCCGATGGTACCTCACAGTCAATGCATCCCATAATCCTGCGGTCCCTCCCCCTCTTGCTGCAGTGTTTCTGCTTATATACATTAGTGTCAGTGCAGCCTCCATGCATGAGCCATGTGCACGCTCGTTGTCACTCTCTCGTCTCTGTAGCTCAGTCCACTGCAGAGTGATCTTCAGTCTCTGATGAATTATGATTATTAAACCTCATTTGAGTTATTCGGTTGTTGCACTCAGGTGAGTGCGTGTGTGTGTCTTTCTCCTCCCCCTCCCTTGCCTTCTCTTTCCCCTCGTGGATGTGCAGTGGTGAGCTGTCAGCAGTGGCATGGTGGCGCAGCACATGGTGGCTGAGGCAGGAAATGCTGCAGGAGAGAGAGCAGGAGAGGTGGCAATGGTGGTGGGAAGGAATTATCCCTAGTCTCTGATTGTCTCCCCCTCTATTGTACCTCAACCTCTATTTTCTCCTCAGCCCCTGTCTGCCACATTCCTCCATTTTACATCCAGTGGTCACTGTCTGTTGCCCCCCCCCCCCCCTCCAACTCTCCTCATGCTTTAACCCCCCTACCCTGTTTTTCCCCAAAACATCTGCACTGCTGTCAATGATGAAGTGTTGTTGTTGACGCTCACACATGAAAACTACAGCTACTTTTACGCAAACTTCACATGTAACAGTGGAATCAGGTGATAGGACACAACAGAACCCAGCATTTTACCCTACCCTAACTGAAAACAAACTTCCAAATGGGAGAATATAAGAAGACGTACATTTAGAAAAATAATCAGCTGACTCCCAGGGAACAAAAAGCCATTTAACCGCAGTTACAGACTTGTGGTCGTCTGAGTATAAAATATTCAGCAGCTCAGAGAGAAGCCACCACTGCCCCATGAAGTCCATGTCATGAGGGTGCAGGATTACAAAGTGAAGCCAAATGAAGTTGTCTCTAAATGTCATGAAGTTGAACAGAAGCTGCTGCTGCTGCAAAAAAGTTCTGGATGCCGTCAGAGGAAGTGTGAGTTTGACGCTGTCCGTGGTGCTGAAACATAAACCCTGCTCACAATACCAGAGTTTGCTGCACCACAGAACAGAGCTGATTTGCCCTCCCACTGCTTCTTCTCGTCCTCAAACAGTCTAAATGTTTTGCTGCAGATGCTTTTACAGGATTCTGCTGTCTTGTAAACATGGAAAGATGCAAAGCAAACTACAGAGGCATGGCAATGCAGTGCAACTCTTAAACTCACGGTAGCCGACTTTTCGTGTCAAGCGAGCAGATTTGACGGTGCTGCAGAAAACGCAGCAAATGAAAAAACTTTCAACGTAAACATTTAAGGCATGTCACAAATAAATTACAATCACAAATAGCCTGTGATCTTAGAAGAGCTTACCTGAAAGAGTGTTTTTTCCAGGATCCACAAAAATGGAAAACATTATAAAATGCAAAATATAAAACTTTATATATAGTCAAATTAAATCCTAAAAAAAAGTTTCAGCACATAATCTGAAAAAAAAAGGAAATTGTCCAAAACAGACCCAAACCCAAACTGCAATAACATGTAAGAAACAATTACTGCAGTGTCCCACATGGATGAGAGATAAAGTCTGAGCAGAAGAGCGGGGAAGGAAGTGAGATGACCCAGAGTAAGGGAATCTTACTTTGGGATGGAGATGAAAGACTGGGACAGGACTGCAAAGTCTAAGAGGACGAAAGAAGAGTGGATTAGAGTAAGGAGCATGTGATTGGAGGCAGAGGAGGAGAGAAAGAATGACACAGAGGGGGGAGGGGGGCACTGGTTTTTTGAATAAGTCAGTGTTGTGAGAGAAGAAGAAGAAGTAGAAGAAGAAGAAGAAGTGAAGCCCTGATTCTCCTCTTCAATGAAATGTGATTCCTTTATGCGGAATGTGAGAGAGCGAGTGAGGTGGTGAGAGAGAGAGTGAGTAGTGGAGGGGTGGGGGGAGAGAGCAAATAAGTGGCCTTTACTGCAGCAGAATTTATTCACTTTTCCTCCTCGTGATTCCTCCTCCCCCCATACACTCTCCCTTCAACCCTGTTCTTTCATTACTGGGGGAAGAGGCTGTATTACACTGGCTGTGCACGATAGAAATATGCTGCATTCTCCTCCGGCTCGCTTGCTTCACCTTCTCTCTTCTCCTCTACATCTCTCCATTCCTCTCTCCTTTAGCCCATGTTTTCAGGTGTTTGTCTGAGCCCGATCGTCCTTTTCTCTCCTTCCAGTAAGAATCACGATCCATGGCCTCCTCCCCCATCCTCTCTTTCTCACCCTCTTCCTCCCTCCACTCCTCATTTCACTCTCTCTCTCTCTCTCTCTCTCTCTCTCTCTCTCTCTCTCTCTCTCTCTCTCTCTCTCTCTCTCTCTCTCACACACACACACACACACACACACACACACACACACACACACACACACACACACACACACACACCATTGACAATAACTGTGTATGAATATCAGTGCTGTTGGAGGATGCTGGTGCAGCAGCAGTGTGTGTGTGTGTGTGTGTGTGTGTGTGTGTGTTTGTAGCACACACTGTAGGCTGATTGAGGAGATCTAACATTAGAACGGACACTGCACTCTTGGGAGGCAATTAACACACATCTCACACACACACAGGTTTGCGCAGCTATTCTTCTCAGGACACTACATTGACGGTCCCTAACCTTAACCACAATTCAAATCTCAGCCCTACGCTACCTAGTTAAAACCAGGTTTTGGTCCCCATGTGGACTACTGGTCCTGACGAAGGTCAGTGTTTATGACAAATGTAACTAATAGACAAACATAAATCAAACATTAAGAAGACGAAGAATTAAATTAACCAAAGCCAGTGAAAAGACCAACGTGCACTGCAGTTATCTGACCTGGGAGTGAATGACCATGAAACACATTCTCACTGCTCAAAAATCCATTTAAATCCAGGATTAAACAGGTGAGCAGGGTGAGTTGGTGCAAAGACAAGGAAAATACCAATATTAAACAAATTAACTGTTAATGAGATATTTATGCTGACGTATGTACAGTACGAGCTAGCCATAACAGACATCTCGTTTTACAGCATTTTGCCTTGACTTATATTCTTTTCCTGATATCCAATTAGGTCGTTTTTATTTATTTGGCGGATCCCTAGTTGCAGGTAGGAGGTGCATCTGTGTGCGTTTAAAACTGAAGTGTGTAACTTTAAAATATAGACAAATGCTGCTGATCATCAAAAGCCTGTAAGCTCCACACTCTGTGTTTCCCAGTAGAGCAGTGTTCAGTGCTCGTGTTGCCCTGCGATATTCCCTGGCTGTACACAGGAAGTGACTCATTTTCTGTCAACACAGGTGGATGGATGCAACAGCGACATTACACTAGTAAAGGGAGATGACTGCAAACAGGTTTAAGGCATTGATGGTTTAAACACGACCCTGCCCACCAATGGACTTCTGCTGTATACACACAAGTGCTCCCTTCAGTCAGTTCTGATAGTATTGCTTGACAAGAGCCTGTTTTCAGATGAATAACATCATCATCATCATCATCAACAACAAAAAGTTACATACTACAGCTTTAAGTGTCACAGTGGCACTTCATGGGGGGAGGGGGGATTTAAACATGTAATGGAAATTTCTGTTCTTTTTGTTTCCATAAAAAAAACACATAAAAAACGTGTGTGTGAAACTGTTCTAACATTATTCTGTGCCACCCTGTGCTGTCTCCTGATTCCTCCCCACAACTCCCTTCACCTCCTCCTTTTTGCCTCTGCTCTCCTGCTCAGTGCAAAACTTCCCACTGTTCACGTTCTCTCTTTCGTGCAAGACATACAATCACACAAAGGCCACTCTTGATGACAATTATAGAGCAATCATTTCCATAACAAAACCGCAACCTGGAGACTGATGGAGGAGACGTGTAGCTTGTATGTTGTGTGTGTGTGTGTGTGTGTGTGTGTGTGTGTGTGTGTGTGTGTGCGCGCGTGTGTGGAAGATGCTGATTCATGAATGTGCTGGAGCCACCTGTTTTTCCACAATACTGCACTAAGTTGAAGCCACGCCCCCTTCCATCACTCACTGCACCTGCACAAGGTCACTCCATCTTCTGATGATGTGCACGTTTGCATTGTGATGAGCGCGTGCCTCTGCCATGTTTATGTGACACCTATGTATTACCTGTGCTAAAATATTTGCCCCTTCTTCTTTTTCTTCTTCTTCTCTCTCTCTCTCTCTCTCTCTCTCTCTCTCTCTCTCTCTCTCTCTTTCCCCGCAGACTCCTCAGACTCCTCCCTCCTCCTCCCTTCGGTCTCTCTCATCCTCTCCCTCCCCCCCGGTCCTCTATGCTCAGTTCGGTGTGTGTATCCTCTTTCAAAGGGCGCAAGGGTGGGAACAAGTCGTCCAACAAAGCATGTTACAGCGCAGACATGACTTGTCCGTCAGAAAGCGAGAAGATCGTGATAAACTGCGGGGGGGTGAGGCATGAGACCTACCGGAGCACCTTGAAGACGCTGCCCGGTACCCGCCTGTCGTGGCTCACCGAACCGGACGCGTTCTGCAACTTCGACTATGACCCCAAATTGGACGAGTTCTTCTTCGACCGCCACCCGTCAGTCTTCTCCTTCATCCTCAACTACTACCGCACGGGGAAGTTGCACTGTCCCAACGACGTGTGCGGCCCGCTGTTCGAGGAAGAGCTCGCCTTCTGGGGCATCGATGAGACGGACGTGGAAGCGTGTTGCTGGATGAATTACCGGCAGCATCGGGATGCGGAGGAGGCGCTGGACAGCTTTGAGAATCCGGAACCGGACGCGCCGGACGACGACCCAGCACTGGGCGGTGCGGACGGGGACTTGAAGAGACTGTGTATGCAGGAGGACGCGAGGAAAGCGGGCTGGTGGAAAACCTGGCAACCCAAGATTTGGGCGCTCTTTGAGGACCCGTATTCCTCCAAATATGCCCGGGTGAGTTCGCACCTGTCTGTCTGACTGACTATATGTCTGTCTCTGTGTGTGTGTGTGTGTGTAAGTGAAAGAGAGACTGTTGTCATGACAATGCATGATGATTAAGTTTTCAAACTTTAAATGTTGTGTTAACACTGCGACCGCTGAAACAAACAACCAAACAAAAAAACAACCCAGTGTGCTGGCATGCGCGCACGTGCCAGTGCAGCAGGATACAGACTTACTGATATTGAATAATTAATGTCGATAGCATAGGAAAAATGGAAAATGCTATATGCTGCTGTATCTGTGGGTGATGGGTCTTTGACCATACATCACATATACATTAAATGCAGATGTTTTTATAGCTGTCATATTCCTGTGGCGGTTTTGCAGCTTTAACACGCATCTGTCTCCAAACACCTACGCTGCGCCTCCTGCATCCAAACGCCTCCATTAGGTCACATTTGACCGTTTACGATGCACATCAACGCTCCAGTCATATTTATGGCACTCGCATGATGCCGAACCCTCACTTTACATGTGTCTTCCAACATTTGTCCTTGGGGTGTGCTCCTGTCTGCTGGGCTGCTTTTTCCTTCGAGTCCCCTCTGTCCCATGCAGCTGAGCAGACACAGCTTTTACGCAGTATAATTTTCATGCACATAGTTTAAAAGCAGATATTATAGGGGATGTTTGATCACACAGGTGTGTGAGTAACAAGTACCCACTGACTGTTTTTCATTCCTCACACATGAAAACAGCCACATTGGCTTTTTTCTTCCCCTCAGAACATCCGATTACAGACACATCTAGCTGCTTGATCACATCCGCTTGATTTGTGCTGTTTTATTCTCTGTCTGTGCTTTTTCTGTTGGTACTTGTGAGGTTATGTTAGGGCGAGCCATTACTTCCATGGTAGATTTATCTTGTCAGTGATTTTCTCGATGAATTGGAGTTGTTCGGTTTATAAAACGGGAAACTTTGTCTCTTTTCTTTTAAATTCCACCTCCTTTTCTTACTGACGATCTTGTGATGATCTTGTGGTTATGTGAACACACACACACACACACGCACAGACACACACCTTTTCATTCACGTCAGTCGTTTTCATTTTAAAATTTTGTTTGTCTCGTTTTTTTTTGTCCACAAATCAAAGATATTCACTTCGCTGTGAAAGAAACCCAGAACATATTCACATTTAAGAACTCACTTATACCTATTAGTCCACTCTCAAAATAGTTGCTGAATAATTTAGTAATCGATAAGGGATCCATTAATCACTTACCAGCCTGGAGAGAGGGCCGATAGGCGATGTGAGTGCATGCATATACAGTAAAACCAGACAGTCAGCAGACACCTGCAGTGTCCACTTCATGCCATCACACTGAAAAAGAGAGGAGAGGAATTTCGCACACACACACACACACACACACACTGGCACCAGGTTTTTACATACATCCTGTTCCCTCCAAGGCATGGGGAAAGTGTCTGGCTGTGATGGACAGATAGTCTGCTTGTGGTGTCACCTGATGTGCCTCCCTGAACTGTCATTCTCCCCCTAACTGGGTTGGTTCCTCACCAGTCCACTCCTGCGTGCTGCTCCATGCAACAAAACAGTTCAGCAGCTTCACACACATGCACATTTGGTGCTGTATTCTGAATGAAGCTGCGCTGCCATGTAAGTTACTGTACCTGCTGCTGGAAAGAACACCAGATGTCCTATGTGAGACAAATCTAACATTCATTGAGTGCAGTAGTTGCAGATGGTGGCATCTGTGATGCCAGCACTGCATGTTAGGGTTATACAGAGCAGAGGCAGTGGGTGAGGTTCATCTCTGTGGACGCATTTGAGGGAGAAAGCGGCCCAAATTCTGTGATGTGCCAACGCTATACGTCAAACGGCGATGTGACCCAGATCGCATGCTTTATTTTTACTGTGGCACTTTTTTTTAAAGTGTCCTGTCCCTTGGTCTCCTGCTCTCAGAGATGTAAATGATGTGTGAGGAAGAGAGAGAGAGAGCGCGATATATATATATATAGAGAGAGAGAGAAAGAGAGAGGAGAGAAGTAAAGGAAGGTGAGAGGAGGGACGGTTTTTTAGGGGATTTTACCCTGTGATGTCTGTGATGAAATGCATCAGCAATCAGTGTTGGAATGAAAGTGTCAGATGGGCACTAAATGTCTCCTTTCTTTTAAATCCCACCTCCTTTCCTTGCTCATGATCTTGTGAGGCTCACTTGTGAACACACACACACATGCGAGCGCACATATGCTGGTGTCAGTGCTGGCGTTTCTGCTGCAGTAGACACTGGAGGGGGGGGGGGGAGCACTGTGGAGGAAGAGAGAAAAAGAGCAAGGGGAGGGGGAGGAAGGGATTGCGAGGCATGGGCAGAGCGAGGGAAGTGGAGAAGGTGGTGAGGGTGAGGGTGAGGAGGAGGGAAACAAGACTGAAACCGGAGAGAATGAGGAGGAAGAAGGGTGTCGAGGTAAATAGGGAGAAATGCATCACATGATGGTGGTGGTGGTGGTTGAGCGGACGGGGGGGGGGGGGGGGTGTACTGGCGGAGTCCCTTGTTTTAGAATCTTTGATTATCTGTGTGATGGCTTGAGCCGTCCAATCTTCCTATCGTGGCCCTCCTGCCTGTCTATTGATTGATATTTTATTGATGATTCTTCCTTTTGTCTGTTTTTAAAGCATTTCCCCCCCGTTTCTCTGAACATGAAGGACATCTTCTTTTCCTCTGCTTCAAGGAAACATGACTTAGAGACGGTGTATGGCTGTATATGTATATATTTCTGATTGATGAGTTGATATACAACATGATTTGCAAGTGATTTCTTTATTGATCTGTGCCTGGTGTTGTAGATCCTGCAGTGCTGACAACACGAGACTGTTATGCCACATTACTCACTGTTTTGAACCGCATCTGCCTGAGAGACAATGCTCCTAATTGAATGAGTACTGATCCAGCAGTATTGTTTTTGTGAGTGTTTGTGTGTCTTTTATTGAGTCAGAGCTGAATTTATGACATGTGATCACTTGTCACACAGCAAATTGGATGTATGTTGTTAAATTAAGATGGAGATGAAGATTATTTTATTTTAGAAAATTAAAATGGTCTTGTGGTTGGCGTTTGTCAAAAATGATGATATGAAAATAACAATGAGAGTGCTTTCTATGAAATTCAAAACAAGACAAGGTCTCAACACACTATTGTACATACAACAGGGTAAGCACAACAACAACAACAACAATAACAACAACAGAGTTACAACAAATACAAAAAGTAGTAGTAGTTGTGAGTATTTGATTATTTGCTTCTTATCATAAAAAGTCGATCAGTTACTGTGATTCTTTGAAATGTGTTAAAAAGATACGAAACCAATGTTTTCTACATTTATAAAAACAAATATTTCTAATCAATGACTACCTACTTTGTGGTGCTTCTGTTATCACATGGTTGCAGCGACAGCAAACATGGATCGCTGTAGATCCTGCAACAGTAATGACATTTACCAGGGTCTTTGAATGCGTCTTGTTAGCTGCTGTCTTTACAGCCTGCATTGCTTTTCACTAGCTCTCATGGGCTGGAGTTTATTATATTCAAATATTTTATAAAAATAGCGTTTTATTCTGGAAATGCCCATCGCTGATATATATGAATTACAACATGTCAACAATAATTTGATTTTTTTTTTTTTTTTAATCAACAAACATATCTAAATATATGAAATATGAATGAATGAATTTGCAATTAAAATTAAATAAAAAGTAAAAAAATAAATAAGAGAAGAAGTAACACAGATATCTGTGTATGAGTGTTTTTATTTTTAAATAATTAAATCAACCAAGATGTTTCTGGTTTATTTGCTCCATGTAACAAAGAAACAGTTTATAAATATAAATATAGAAATAGTTTTGATTTGTGGACAAAACAAGACATCTGAAAACATTATCACCATTTCAAAGTTTGGGAAACACTTTTCAACTTTTTCTGACAATTTGGGCTAAACAACTTATTGATTAATTGAGAAAATAATCAAGAGATTTACCAAGTATGAAAATAAGCATTAGTTTCAGCCCCAACAATGTCCAAAAAGGAGTAAGTAAATGTATATACAGTATATCCACCCCATTCTCACTCCTGTATAAAACAAATTGATTGGCTTGAAATATATTAACAACCAAAAATAAATACGCAAACTGCTTATCCAAAATGTATGTACAGCTAGCTCCAATTAAATATACAAACAATCATTCCAAATGTGTTTACTTCCAACCCAAATGCCTCAACCAGGAGGCCCACACTGACGGGCCACAAATAAAATGTTTTAAATAAATAATAATCATTACTTCCATTTTCATATGCAGTATCCATAGCAGGTGCAAAACTGAAATGTTTTTGTCTGTATTTGCAGTAACTTTGTATCGTGCTCCACAGATGCTGAGCTTCGTCGCTTCATGTATCTTAGCATATCAGAGTTTGAACTTTAACTAAGAATTAAGTATAATATAGTATCAAATCCTGTGTTCTGATGTCCCATCATGCAGTTCCATGGTCCTGTAGGATCAGCAGTTTTTTGGTCACTTCCAGTTTTGTTCCAGAAGGACAGCATCATTTGTAGCTCAGCAGGTACAAGTAGCCCCTAAGCCCTCGTCCTAAATCTTGACTTTTTTCTAAATTTGTTCTCTTTGGTTGACCAATGCTGTGGCTGATCCCCCACCACCGAAGGTCGTGTCCTGTGGTTGTTGCTCTTCCTCATGTTCACTGTTCTGTTAGCACAATGCTGTCATAGACACAAATGTGACCTGCTACTGTCTCTGAAACAGGTCGTCTCCTGGTAGAAAAAAAATCACTGAGCTGGATAGAAAATAGGAAAAAAAAGGCTGCGTTGACAGGTGTTTGCATAAAAATAGATACAGAATTGGGTGGAATAGAAAATGGCCAGGGACTGGGTTTGGTTGACATTTCCATTTTTGTTTGTTGGGGACATTGAGAAGACTTTGTGTGCAAGGCTCTGTCTTCAATATGATTTAAAGGAAAGGTTTTAATTAGGGCTGAACCATTCATCAACATTTTATTACAATCACATCATGGCCTACTACAATTTTCTAAACGCAGGACTCGGGCATCAACATTCTTGTGCAGAACTTCCAACAAGCAGGGCTCATAAAACAAGAACAAGACACAGAAATGCAAAACTACTGAAAAATAACAGGCAAGGCAACAACAATTCAGCTGGAGATTCAACACAAAATACAATAGATAGATGGATAGATAGATAGATAGTGCTAACCGACCCTGTTTTGGCAAGGTCTCACTTCCTAGTTTAATAAAGATTAAATAAAAAAATAAATACAACTAAATCACAATGAAATAGACCATTTCTTGCGACTTAAATGGGGATTTTGTCAAAAGTTAGTGTGCACAATTCAACTCTTATTTGTACTATTGATTCCACTCAAACCGTGACCCTTCTTCTCTTAGGCCTATTTCCCACTTCCTGTCTTGTTCCTCTCTCGGGGGGTCACATATGAAAATAGCAAAAAGAGAGGGGAAAAGGAGGCCATCATTTCATTCGCTGGTGGCAAATCTTTTCCTCCGTCACTGGTGAGAGGATGAGACTGTTACTGGAATGACGATTCAGCATTTAGGTAATGCTTAGAAAATAACCAAAGCACTGAACATGATCTGAGACTGAGAAAAAGGATGGAGTGTTGTGATATTTAGTCATCACAGCCTTCTCTGTGCCTGACAGGGATTTGTGCCACAGGCCCTCTCATGTTGCGTTTATATTCTCAGAAGTCACTGTCCCTCCGTTTGCTGCCTTGTAACCTGTGCTGTGCTGTGGGTGATACTTTACTGGATAGATGTCTCATAGCGATGGAAGGACAGAGGTGTGATCATTGTTTTGAATGAGCAAGGAGCACTTCTAGAAAAAGGGTTTATTAGTTAAAAAGTACAGAAGATTTAAATTTAAACCAGGGGTCTCAAACTAAAATGACCGGGGGGCCAATGAGTATCTCGACTGGTCAAGAGGGAGCTGATTAAGAGGAGAAAGTGGAAAAAAACCCCCACAGTATTCCATTGTGATATTGCAGCAAAGATATTTGTGATGATATATCGCAGAATTTCAAGTTAAAAGCGTGATGCAAAGTGGATCTATAAATAACAAAGATTAAGTTTGTGGAGGATAAAGCATTAGACAATGGGCCAATTCCAATTCCAATTCCTATCTTAACCCTCAAGCTCAACCCTTAATCTTAACTGGCCTCAAAACCAAGTGTTGAGGGTTATTTTGTTAGAAATGGGACACCCCTTAAATGCAGATACGTCTTCAGACTGTAGGGGGCAGAATAAAGCGAAAGCTGTGTCCAGTCTGTCAACTCCAAAGAACAAGAAGAAGAAGAACACATTTACGTCAGGATTATTTATTACGATCCGTTTGTCAGTCAAGTTATTAGGTTGTCAGTTAGTTATAAGATGATACTCATACAAATACCACAACCACGGACATATTCAGCTGACAGTAACCACACACCACGGTTTATTGAAAAGTAAACCATAGAAAACAATCGCTTGTCCCACACCGACCGGCAATAGACAAAAGATCGTAAAATAAAAATAAATGTTACGCAACAATGACGTCAGTAATCCATAATATGGGCCTAAACTAAGATAATACAATGGTTTTCATCATTTTTATATCTCTATTAACAAAGAAAATACTTAATTTAATTTTTCTAGCGGGAGCACGCATTTTTGAGATTGAGGGTTAAGATTGAGGGTTAAGATAGAGGGTTAAGCAAGAAATTGGAATTCACCCAATAAATGAATGAATGAACACAACATTATTATTATTGAATTTGGTTCACGATGCTGTGCCAATCTCAGCTGACATAGGGCGATAGGCGGGATACACCCTGGACAGTTCACCAGTCCATCACAGGGACACGTATGGAGACAAACAACCATTCAAACCTACAGTCAATTTAGTGTCCAATTTACCTAATCCCATATTGCATGTTTTGGACTGTGGAAGCTGGAGAAAACCCCCCCACACATGGTGAGAACATACAAACTCCATGCTGAAAGGCCCTTGTTCCAACCGGGGCTCGAACCCGGGTCTTCTTACTGCAAAGGCTGGAGTGCTAACCACTAAACCAACTGCGTGACCCACATATATTTTCATTGTCCGCCTACATTTTTGGGAAATAGCCCAGTAAATGGTCTGTATATATGTTATGCCTTTGTGGTCTTGATGACCACCCAGAGCTGCTTTACACTACATTATTTGTCATTCACACGTTCATACTAGGGCTGTAATCAACCAAAGAAACTCTTGGTCGACTAAAGCCCTAACATTTCGACCAAAAATCGACTAATTGCCAGGGGGTAGTTTGCGGCTGCGGCTCTTTTATTTTGAAAAGAGTCAGACCCGCAAAGTACCTGTGTGGCTGCGGCTCTTAATTTGAAAAGACCCGCAGCCGCGGCTGGAGTTCAACAGAGTCTGGCGGCTCTGACAGCGTTTTGCATTACGTTCATCTGCGCAATACCATAGCCCGTGATATCAGAAAATAACTAGTAATATCAGCACAATAACTGTTGAGGAACACAGAGCGAGACTGAACAGCGCAGCGCAGCTTCGCGGCTGAGACACAAATAGACCGCGGGACGCTGCTACTGCTGCTGTGCGCAGGTGCTTCTGCAGTTATAAAACCAATCAATGATCATTAGACTAAAACATTGAAATATGCTAATAATTCTGATATGTTCATACTCAAAACGGACGGAGCAACCTTAGCTTAGCGGTTTTAAATGATATGTCATGTTTGAAGTAGAGCTGTGAAAAGCAAACTGTTGCTTGCAAAGTTTGTGTTCCACTTTTTTACCGTTATCTATTTTTTAAAAATGCTGCCACACTGCTGATGTCTTTGACATCGATGTGACAGGAGGACTGACTGTAAATGAAAAGCTCAAAATTCACGTCTAATTAATGGCAACGCTAATCTGTGTCGCTCATGAGCCACGGAGCGACAACAACCCACTGGGCTGGTCTAAACCAAAATAGTGGAAAACAAGGGGGGTGTTCTCTAAAGACAGACTGTTACCTGTGAAGCACGGGTGCTGTAAAACACCCCTATTAGCATGTGGTACCTTCCTCCTAATGAAATTAACCATAAAAAAAAAAAATTTAGTCTTTAGACTTTACAGCCCTAGTTCATACAGTGCAGCACATTTTATATCACACATCTTTCATACCCTTTCACATGCTAAATCTCGTCACTTGACACTTAACCCCATGAGACACCGATCGGCATGTAGACTGGTGGAGCTGGGAATTGATCCCACAACCCTCCAGTTCTACCACTGATCTATCATTGCCATACTGGGAGAAAATGAGGAAAAAAAGAACTATGGCAACCTTTATGGAAAGTTCACAGCCAAAAAAAACATTTATAACAGCTAGAACAGGTTCATGTATATACTAATGTCTATTGCAAATATCGATATTCATATATTGTGACGCCGTAATATCTAGCATAGTAATTCTCTATCATGTGGTCCTAATGTAAACTAAGATTGTGCACAAACTGTACACTGACAGAAAACACATTTTAATTGTGTGATAAATCAAAAGTCCTTTCACTGCATCAAGGTAATAAAGCTTTTATCTACAACTAAAGAAAGACTGTAAAGAAACATGGTACACATTCACCCACTTCCATCACAACACACATCTTACATTTGACCCCCCTCAAACACTTGGCTGAACATAAATTACTCTGAGTGCACTCACCTTTACACATTGGCCCATACTCTGTGAGCGTAGCTGACCATAAACCATTCAGCTGAGCGCTCACGCTTACTGCATGCAGATAAATCACTTCACGGGACACGCCTCCACATGTAACCCTGCACATCACTCTCACACATGTGAAGCAGCCAAATAAATGTGTTCAGAGAAGGCATACATCAACAAACTGAATGCTCATTAGCATGCAGCTGAAAACCAGGTAGGTTTCCAAATGACCAATCATTTCCACAATCATTTCCATAATAGAAAATTACATAATCCATGAGCCAGAACCAGAGTTGATACCTTCAAATAGCTTAAGTTAGAACCTGTAAAGGATTGGCATTACTGCTAAATAAAAAGCTGAAATATGGAATTGTTAAATAATAAGAAATAAACACATTAATAATTAATACAATTTGGTTTAATTTCAGCAGTTGTGAAACATAGCAAGAAAAAACAGTTTAAAGAATACTCTTTAAAGTGCAAATACAGTGTGCAGAGAATCTATAGGCAAAGGACAAACTTTTAGGGCAGAAACTATTGATTATTTACATCATCAATTAATTTGTCAGTTATCTAAATGAATGCATACATTTCCATAACATGTTAGAACGTTTTGAAAAATTGATTTTCCAAAAGCTCCAAATGATGATGTTTCCAAATTACTTGATTTGAGGCCTCCTGAAACCGGTCTGATGATATCTGAATTCATTTGTCACGTTGTCAAGCATGTGGTGTAAATTCAGCTATCTTTAGTTAATGTACTGTACTTTGATGAGATTTTTCAAATCTTGTTTTCTTGTTTTGAGACAACAGTGCTCAAGTGTGGCTCTTGAACGTTGCCCTAAAGATCCTTGATCCATCGATCTCAATGGGGGAAAGTTGGGAGTTTTGGTTGTAACTGCTCTGCATAAAAGTCCATGCTGTAAAGATTCAGACTCCAGGACCAGCAGTTACTTCTCACTCTTCAAAAAAAGCCACAAAAAAAAAAAACTAAAATGGAGTTGCACCATAGGCAGTACAAAATGCTAGAGACAAAGAGCTGTGATTCCAAAACATTAGTATTTTAATAACCTGTGGAGGACTATTTTCCAGTGACCCTGGCTGTGTACTGCAGATTTGAACTTTTGTATTTGTAGTTGATCATTAAATGTGGTGTGGATTCATGCTGCATTGAAAGAAATTGCACAATAAACTCACCTTTTATCTGTTCATGTAAAGGCGCGGTTGTTGAAACATCTCGAACAGTTTTGTGAGTGTCACACTATGGCTTGTCATTTGTCATCAAACTGGATCTCTGCTAAATCTCTCAGATAATGACTTTGGAGGGACAATTATATGCGTGGTCCTTTCCTGGTTTTCAACAAGTCAGCCTGACTATTTCTAGTAAACTCTGTACAGTCGGTGTCTGGGAAAGTGTTTAGCCGAGGATTTCAGAATTTAGCAGAGGCTGTGAACCAAGAGATGAAGCAATGCTCTGCTGTTGTCCCCTCACAACACACATATAAATGCTCTTTTCATTTCAGGCCATTTTGAATCCCTCAGGACTAACTACTAAAAGACAATCTAAACATTTTTTATGTATATCAGAAATTCTAATTGCCTATATCATCTTAAAAAGGTAAACTATAATGATAGAAGTTGTGATGCTCTGTGCACATGGGACAATTCCTCGGTGTGACCATTTTGCTCCCTTGTGATTGTCCCTCCTGTCCAAGTGGCGACTGAGTGGAGGCGGAGTGTGTGCACCATTGAATGACCACTTTAAATGCAAATGTGCCAAAAAGCTTGTTGAGATCAGGACATTGTTGCATATACCAAGATTTTTCATTTTGTCTTATATGATACAGCTTTATGAGATGACTTCATTGTGTCAGTGCTTGGAAATAGGGTGAAACTCACGTGGCTGCTAGCAGACACAAAATGTGGAACAGATTTCAGCCACTGAACCCTGGATTCACCAAATCATATCTACACCCTCTTAAGTCTGCCATATCTGATAAAGTCCATAGAGAAAATCGGCATTTGTATCTCACATGGACAGAGGAGCTGCTCATCCACACTGCTTCCTCCATTATTAAGACATCAACAGGCAGCAGTAGATCAGTCGATAGACTTAAATGTGGGAGAGTGAGCAGTTTCCAAAGTATCCAACCAGAAGACACTGCCTTATAATGAGATAAAGAACATACCTATAATTATATCTTTTGTTAAATGTCTAAAATCCGAGATTTTCCGAGTGTTTTCACTGGTAGCCATGTTTTCAGTGATGACTGTGCCAGTCTTACGGTTGTGCGACGGACAAAGGCAAAGTGATAAAGGACAGAGGAGGTATAATAGAGAGGAGGAAGCATGAAGGCAGACGGTCATCACACTTAAAACACTTGCTTTATGTGACTTTAAGAAAAAAAAAAAAGCAGGACAATGGGGAGGACGCATGGAAAAACAGGGATGAGGGAGGGAGAAAAAAGGGAGTATCAGCTGAGAAAGAGCGGGGACTGCGTAGCAAGGACAAACGCACACAGTATGCTGCAGTAATCTGGAGCGAATACAAAGCAGCTGAGAGGAAACAGACACGTGTACAGGTTTGACAGGACTGCAGTAAGAGCAAAATGGAGGGGACCTGAACACTGCAGAGCTCATACGACACAGTGATGTGTTGATTGGAGAACAACAGTGTGAGCGTGTGTGTGTGAGTGTGTGTGTGTGTGAGTGTGTGTGTGTGTGGGGGGGGGGGTTAGAGCTTTACATTTCTACTGTATCATGTCGTGGAGTCATTCTGGAACACTCGTCTATGTTTTGATTGGAATACTACCAAGATCACTTCCAAGAGCACTGACCTCAGAGAGTCAGCGTTTTACAGCGAATGCCAGGATTACCCAGGGCAGAAGCTAATTATATCACTAAACGTAACTGCAATTTACCTCCTGCTGCCCCTCCTGTGTTTAGGTGGTAAGCCTTGTGCATATTATTATTATTATTATTATTATTATTATCAAGGTTTATTTAGATAGGGACAGATACAAAAACATAGACAATTTTGAACAGTCATCTGATGCATGCATCATAGTGTTTTTAGCTAAAGCTAATTCACAACACTTGTCCCTAGTAGGGATATGTATGAGACCCGCATTGGGGTGGGCAATATGATGATATTAGATGGTGAAGAACGTGTTGATGATCTGACAAGGCAAAGAGATCGTAGGATATCATATATAGGACACATTCTAGCCATTGCTGTTCTATGCTCTTTCACAAATGCATCCGTTTATTTCTCCCTCTGCCAAATCCCCAATCTGTTCGATTCAGAGTTTAGGTGGAAGCCATTGCTAAAATGGAAACAAAACGCAGGGGTTGGTCCCTAAAAAGAACATCAGATGGCAATGTGGCCAACCTTTCAAACATGTAAAGAGATAGCATCCTAAACAATTATGCTGAGAGTGACACAGCTACGAGAGCAGCCACACCACAGGTAACTTTAGAGCCAAACAAACCACTTTAACACAGGGATGTGACCAAGGCAAAGTCCATATGAGAAGACTAGCAAGTTGTGGAAAGAAGGAACTAAAGAAGTTTTACCTCGGAAAAGTTGCTTACTTTTAAAAATTAAAATAAAGCTTTTGTGTACATACTTGTTAAATGCCCATTGTGCTTGTGTTGTTTTTTGGCCTTAATGCTCAGTTGTAATGTTCCGCGTTAGATCCAGGGGCTCACAGCTTTAAATATCCTCTCCTGACTTGGACTTGAGCCTCTTCTACATAACTGTATATACAGTAGGGATGCACCAATACGCTTTTTTTTTCCACTTCTGATCCAATCCCGTCACCTGAATTTGGATATGTGCCGATATCGATACTATTCTGATATGGATTCTCTGTTTGCTTTAATATTATTTCATCATTATTGTTGATTTTATATAAGGTTTCAATAAACTCAGTGACAAATCTAGCGACTTTATGACTTAAACCAGAATACTATGAGAACGCACAGTTCTGTCGCATGAGTGAGATCCATCTAACTTTATTTACTGTGGACGGAGAGCAGGGGTCTCGTTAACCGAATATTTTCCGTCATTGACGTTTTTTTTAAAACGGCGACGGAAAAATCTGAGAGCCATCCGTCATTTTGACAGATTGCAATTCACATCCCTGACCACTTGGTGGCGAAGAGCATATTACAGTAATTGGCTCTTGTAGAAGAAGAAAAGAAGAAAAATGTCACGGCAGTTGAGTGTCAGAAGTTTCTTTAAAAAGCCCAATAACATTAAAAAATTAAAGTGACCGGTAAAAATAGCTTATGACAGGATTTGTATGACCCTGTCAGTCAAAATGACAGACAACAAAAAAGTCTAGCGCAACCTCTGACGGAGAGTCGCACACACACACACACACACACACACACACACACACACACACACACACACGCATGCACGCACACACACACACACGCACGCACGCACACACACGCACGCACACACACACACACACACACACACACACACTGAGCTGTGGATGCTCAATCTCCAAACACAACGTGAGGCCCGCCGTTTTGAGAATTTCTCACTATGGGAGGTGTTTTCCAAAAAAAATACAGTTTCAGGTCCTAAAACACCGTCTTCGTGTTGACTGCCCCTTAATCATTCATTTAATTATTTGGCATTTTATCCACTGGATAATTCAAAATACCGAGGTCTTTTAGGTTTCGTTTTCTCCGCCATTGTAGCTCAGGCGTAACTGGCAACCCGTGGTTGCTCGGCAGCTGAGACTCTACTGACTGCAGTAATTGGTAGACGGCGGTAGGTGGCGCCACATGCCAAAACATGATTTCAAAACATAAACATGATTTGTGGTCCGAAAAAGCTTTTTTTAATGCAAATATTTTGTCTGTACTGTTGTTGTTGGTGAGTTCAGTTTGTTATATGAACATTATTCCTGAGTCTCTGTGACATATTAGGAGGATTTTATGGCCAGTTGCTTTAGATTTATTACATAATGTACCTTTAAATAAAGCTTTATAACTAATGTTTGTACACAGTGCACATGCTCAATGTCTTCTTCTCTGGTTTTGGTGTAGCAGCAACTTACAGGTCTGGCATATTGTAGGTGCTGCAGTGTTTAGAGTCGTTGATGTAGATCAGGGGTTCTCAAAGTTTTGATACCTGAGGGCCAATTTAGGAACCCAACATTGGACCGCCAAAGGAAAAAAAAGAGGAAATAAATCCCATTTGTAATAATTTTAATGACCAGATTGCAGTTCTACAGTTTACACTTATTGGTCTGTATCCAGTAATGTCCAATAAACATTAAACAAGCTTCGTAGCTCCTGGATTAAAACTATCAACTGTTATTCATTGCGGGCCGCCAGAAATGTTTCTGCGGGCCGCCATTGGCTCGCGGGCCGCACTTTGAGAACCAATGATGTAGATGAAGACATTGCCTGAAACTGTACTATATTAAAACGACAAAGAAGTTTGCGTGAGGATACGGCCTTAATGATATGCTCCTTCCAGCATTTTGAAATTAGTCAGCTATTATATTTCATTATATTGTGAACTGCTCATTCTCCGTTCCAAAGTTCATAGACAAGACTTCAGTTTTACGTGACGGCACCCAGGATAAGGAACTTCTGTTTGAAATCTTTGAAAAAAACCTCATTTTTTCCTTTGGACTTTCTTGCGAGTCAGAAAAGGCTGTCTGACACAAAGCGAAAAGCATGTTCCATGCCGTCAGAGATTGAAGCATGCATAGATTTAGTTTGGTCAGCCTTTTGTGAAGTGGCGACAGCCCATTTTTCCTGGTGTCCCTGCTGACAGCCATGTTTTCACTGGGAGTGCGCCTCTGTGTCTCAGGCTGGTTCTCAGCACAGGAGGCTCATACAGGACAAAAACCTCAACTATTCATTTAAGTGTGTTGCCCAGGCACACATTGGCAGGTAGACACAAAGCGCTTGGGACTGAGCCCAGTTGGAAGTCGACCTGCTCTACCCACCCCATCTTAAGATTGAGTTTCTGGTGAAGTGAGACACAGCTGCAGCTCCTGTGAGACAGCAAGAGAGCGGGTGGGGGAAAGGAGGGTATTAAGAATGTGATATTTCCTCTGGTATTGTTTCCTTCCTGTTGTCACTTGCTTAATATCAGCTGTCATGATCTCCTCAAGTCCCTGTACACCTTAAAGTTTAGACTATTCTGCAGTGATACAGCAAACTCTCTTCACTGTGTCAGTGCAGACATTACTGTAGGTTGCGAGGTTAAAATGTATAATCTACTGAAATCACACTGTGATTGGATGATGATCACTTGACAAACTGTACAGTAAGCAGGATTTTCTTGGTGTTATTAAACTTTGATCAATAACCAAATCAAGTGATCATGAAACTAAGGATTATTTTCATTGACTTTCAATTTTCTCTGAATCCATTAATGGTTTGGTCTACAAAATGTAAATACACGTCTTGTTTCATCCACAAACCACAATGATTCAGTTTTAATGATGTATTTGTTACATGGAGCAAAGAAACCACAACATATTCACAGTGAAGACGCTGAAATCTGAAACCCATTCATCAATTATCATAAAAGTAGATCATTAATCGAGTAGCTGATTAATAATTGCAGCTCTGGGCTGAAACTATAGGCTCTGTTTACAGCCTTTGACAGTTCAGAGAGAGAGGGAGAGGGAGAGAGGGCATCTACTGGCCGTTTCATTACAGTTAATCTGCATACAGGTCAGTTCAGTGGATGTATTTCTACCGTTGCAAATCGCTTCCATTCTAATCAATGAGAGCATTTCCACTGGCTGCGCTGCAGAACGTCTCAGCAGCGTCCCAGAAGCGGCTTGCCGCGCCGCATAGCAGTTCTATTTTTGCCGTTGCCGCTGCTGAACCTCGTAAATTTCAGCAGAGCAGTTCGCACCAGACAGGAAAAGCGACACAGAATCAAAGTAAAACATTTCCGCCCCCCTTTCAAAATAAAAGAAGCTGTGTTGTTGTTGTTTCCTTTATACACACAGTCTATCGCGGGATCTCGCAAACTCGTGTCCGTTCAAGATTATCGTGTGATCTTCCGTGAATACCGCTGGCTCCCAAGGCTCCACGCCGCTGCCGTAACGCGCCCGGTGGGGATTGCCGCTGGGCAGAGGACCAAGCAGAACCGAGCCGCTGCCGTTCCGCTGTAACTCGTCCAGTGGAAATCCGGGGTAACACTGACAATTGCTGCAAAGAAAACCTTAAAGCTCACATAGAGTAGTCCTGTTGCACATATATGTTAGTTATGGAGGTCTACTTACATACATTAACTTGTTTTTATGGTCAAAAACCTCCTAGTTGCTGTAAACGAGCCGATTGAAATCCTCTTTTCTGACGCTGTTCCTGAGTCGCGAGATTTCAGAGTGAACTCTCACCCCCAGAAGACAAACTGTGTTGTGATTGGCCAATACTATTCAGCACATCCACTCTCAGAAGCGCAGCTCCCCCTGTGGAACGGTGGATGCACTGCTCCTCATTATCAAAACATTGTTTTAACATGTTTAAAAATAGCTTCTTCACGACTCCCCGCTACAGTCCCAGACTTTGACCCTGAGTCAGACCCAGAGTCAGAAGACACTGACACTCGTGAAACACCTCCACAACGGACGTTATTCTTCTTCTGCGGTTCAATGTACGCAACCGGATGTGCCCGGACTAGTGCCCGGAGCAGGACGATCTGCTGTTCAGGAGAACCGCTGTTTACGTAATCGGGTTTTTCAGAGATCTCGCTGAGCCCGAGATTACAATAAAACACAGCATTCTCAGCAATGGTTGAACTGTTTGTTTGGAAACTTCAGGGCTTCTTAAACAAGGTAATGACGCAGATACACACTAAAAAAACAGTTAATTTGAACTTCCGGTCTAGGTCCACTTTAAAAAAAAGCAAAGAATCTGAGCGAGAGTGAGACAATAAATGCAATAAAGCATGCTTCAACGGCGTAATTCCAGAGAAGAAAACATTTGCCTCAGGTCATCTGTGGCATATGAAGCCAATGTGTCTGTCTGTGCTCGTCTGATGAGGAGAGAACTGTGATCTCCAAACATCACTATTTTAACAAGCTGTTGATTGAACCGTAACAGTGAGCTGTTACCCTGCCTACCGCAGCTTTAAGTGCGATGACATAACATCGCAGAGCTGAAACAATTACTCGCGACAACTGTGATACGATGATATGATGAAGTTTGATAATCGATCGAAAGTTGTTTTTTAAAGGATTTAAATTGATTAAAATAATTTTTTCCGCTTTGTAAATGTGAATATTTTCTGGTTTCTTTGCTCCATTTTGTTTTGAGGACAAAATTTAGAGATTTGAGAACATAGCAATTTTATTTCCAACACATTGTTCAACATATTTTTGGACCAAACGATCTCTCGATTAATCGATCAAGAAAATAATTGAGTAATCTATTATGAACATAATTGTTGGTGGCAGCCCTAAAACGTTGCAGATAAATAAAATGCTCAGCGTAGCATCAAGGAGGAATGAGGAAAAAGAAAATTAATGGGGTTACTTAAAGGGACACTGTGTAGTATTTATGGGTTTATATGACCCAAAATCCACTTTTGTATACATATTATGTGCTCCTGCATTGTCTAGTCGCTGTATAATATTCTCTGTTTCATTTTCTTAGTGTCTCAAAAAGTCTGGGCCTGTAATGTAAAATAACATGGTCGCGGGCCGCTACTGCATTGCCACGATGCCATGTTTATACGGGAGCCTGTATAGACAAACCCGAGAGAACAACTCGAGCGTCGCTTAACTTGTAGCGGAAGTCCCGCCTCCACTGATGGAGCAGGAAGTCTGAGGTATAGAGTGGAAACAGGCTGGTCAGCTGGAGAGAGCGCCGAGACGAGGCTGAGAGCGAACCTTTTACGCGTTTAGAATGGACCACGCGTATTTTACAGCGGATAAAGTAACACCAGTACCTGACCGTACGCCCGCAAAGAAAAGCAAAAACGATGCTGGAAAATGTGACCTCGACAAAAGAAGGCAGTAATCATGAGTAAACATCGGTGTTGAATTTCCGAAGTGTAGAGCGCTGATGAGGGACAGGGTTACACACTGATGTTGACCTGCTGGACAGGTAATTTCACATACTTATCTAAATGTTACATTTTGCGCGATGGCAGTCACTAAACACAGGTTAGTGGGTGTGTGTTGTATTACTGTTCGCCCTCAGCGGCACCGGACGTATCTTGGCTCTGCGAATGTAAATACGTGCCCTGCTAACCCCATCTCCAAACGGCTATGTGAAATAACTATCATTACCAGTTATTGCGGTGACAGTTTGTGTGAACATGCACCTAGCCTGCTAGCTCGCTATTAGCCATTAGAACGCTAACACAATATGAAAAAAAAAAAATCTATTCATTTCGCGTCTTAGACCAGTGCTAATACGATATACAAAAGACACACTTATACATCTGAATAAATACTAGAACCTCATCTGCTGTCACGGAGAAAGACGACGAGGACGACATTTGACCGGTTGAGGATACCGTAGCGCTCAGGGAAGGGAGGGGGTGAGCAGAGGAGCAGTTCGTTGTTGTAAATTTCAGCCTCTCCTCTGATGTCACTATAAATTACTTACTTCACCTTTAAATGAATGTTCAACATAAAAGTGACAGTGACGACCTGACAAACTTAAAGGCCCTGGTATATTTCCACGCACAGCACACAGTCCCACGGATCCAGTGCGCATGACGCAATTTGCGTTTTGGACCCGGACGCAAAGAGCATGTTGGGTGCACATGGACGCCGCATGCACAAACTGAGTATTAAGCCCCGCTCACCAAGCAGAAAAAAAAAAATTAGACAACAGAAGAAGTAGTCGCCAAGGATAGTCATCAAGCCTCGACTTGTGACATTCTCCTTGTCACGTTCATGAGCATTTCATTGTTCGGTTCGGGTTTTTCTTTAACAGTCCAAGCCTAAAGTAGCTAAAGCTTAAATTTCTCAGGGTTTCACAGTATAAGTGATGGTACAGTTTTCAAATGACATCGTGACATTTGGGGGAGTACTATGAAGAAATCACATCACTCTCCTGTCAAGAGGGAAACTAACATTAAAATGTAGGTGATTTGAGTGCAGCGGAGCCACACATTGGGTGTTTATTAGTGGAGACATTGGCAAATGATTTTCCATCCATCCATCCATTATCTACCGCTTTTTCCTCCACCAGAGGGTCACGGGGGGTGCTGTGCCTATCTCAGCAGACATTGGGCGATAGGCGGGGTACGCCCTGGACAGTTCGCCAGTCCATCGCAGGGCCACATATAGACAAACAACCATTCACTCACACTCACACACCTACGGTCAATTTAGAGTGGTCAATTCACCTAATCCCCATATCGCATGTTTTTGGACTGTGGGAGGAAGCCGGAGAAAACCCACGCACACACGGGGAGAACATGCAAACTCCTTGCAGAAAGACCCTTGTTCCAAAGTTGTTCCAAAACGGGGCTCGAACCCAGGAACCCGGGTCTTCTTGCTGCAAAGGCAAGAGTGCTAACCACTACACCAACCGTGGGCCCTGCAAATGATTTTATTTTTATTATTTTTATTATTTTATTTAAGGAGTTGCATATTGTACAGAAAATGTTTCAGACTGAGCTCCCCTTCAATGTCTCAAAGTAGGCTTTCAGAGGAGCTTGTGTCCTATTTGGGGGAGCCCCGCTCCCCCTCGCTCCCCCGTAATTCAAACCATGATGGTACAAGAGAAGTGCTATTCCTGTAACCTGCCAAGGTTATACTCGTGCTGCAGGCAAAGTGGCTACTTTTGCAGTCTCTGAGTGATGGGCACAGTCATGCACCCCGAGATAATGGATTAATTACCCGACCCAAACTGATTGCAGTGGTTGCCCTTCAGGAGAATGTTCTGTATTTCACCCATTTATATTTCATGTCTCATACATGTGCAGATTTCGGATAATCCTTCAGTGTCTTCTCATAATTGCTGACTCTGCATCAGTGGTTGCCTATTTTGCTTTATTCTATTGGAAGGACTGTTTGTGCCCCATCCTTTCATCACACTAATAATGATCAAACATCACCTTCAGTGTGTGTGTGTGGAACAAAAATCCTGTCAATAACACCTCAATTCTTTTATTTGTCTTTTACATCTTCGTCAAGGTCACTCTCTCCTTGCCTGGCAAATGCTCGGATGAAATGGAAACAATCAGCATCACACACCAAACGCTCTCAGTTTGACTCAGGCTCTACCTGTACTGTAGCTCTATGCACCAGCTGAAGGAGCAGTATTTGGTTCAGTCCTGTCCTTGGTGCCTGAAAGCAGAGGCTAACGCAGTGGTTGTCATGGTGACAGAGAGCCAGGCAGGGCTGTGGTTATACTGTAATGATAAAGCGCTTCTGGATGGTGCCGCAGTAAACACAGCGCCACTAGGGTCCCGTTAAGGAAGAGCACAGCACACCAGCATGCATGCAAATTACCTTTAGAGCTAATATGGGCTCTTTGGTTAAATCTATTAGATTCACCTTTTCTCCTCCTGCCGTGCTCTCACCTGTCTACCTAAGTCATTGTCTATGCTCTGTCGTCTATCTTTTATTCTCCTGACCCTCCATTGCTTCACTCTCTCATTTTCATTCACCTATACATCTCCCTCTCTTTTTTTGTTCCGCTCTGCTTCTCTTGTTGTCCCTGTCTCTGAATCTTTGAAATATTATCATGTTAATGCTCTTTCCAAATCTAATTTCAGAGTCTAGAGAGATGGAGACTCTATTGGGCCTTGAAGGTCATTGGGCTGCAGGGGTTGCTTCACTATAGGGAATCCAATGCATTCTGCTTCCCACCGTTATTACGTTGTCGTGGCTCTGAATCATATATTCAGCGCATAAACATGGCTGTTCAGAGCTGAACGTGTACACGCGTTCGCGTTGCAGTGAGGGGAAAAAGAGATGGAGGGTGGGTTCAGGAAAGAGGAAATAGATATAATAATTCTGAATTGACAGATTGCTAGTCCTCCTTTTATCATCGTCCTCCACCTCTTTCTTTCCCCTCCATCTCTCTCCATCACCTCAATCCAATGCTCATGTAGCTACCGCTTACTATCAGCTATCAGCAACACACACCTCCTGTGCCCATTGGCTGTCTGTCATGCAGTGTGAGTCTCACACACACACAAGTGTGCTTGTGTGCCAGGCACTTAAACCAGCGACACATGTAAACACACACACACACAGAGTTGATGAATAGATGTGGGTACATTTTATTAGTGTTATAGCAGTGGGAGTGCTTCTCCTCTGCTCACCATGCTGCTGCATATTTTAAAAGGCCTCGCTGCTGTGTCGAACTGATCAATATTGATATGATGTTCAGGTTATCAGTGTACATAATTCTGTTTTATTTGATTACAGAGTCCACAAATGTTTTGTTTTAGCAGCACCAGGGTTAAAAAACCTGGTTAATTCCCAAACCGATCGTCTTCCGAAACAACAGTTAATCACTGACAGTAAATAATAGCAACGCATTAAAATAATGAATTAATCTGGCGATTATTGTCTCAATTAATGGATTGAGTTGTTTTCCTTAAACTGTCTCAAATGTCTTATTTTGAGCCACAAACCAACATTATTCAGTTTCTACTGCACAACTGCACAGTTGAGTTACACTGTGTTTTTATATTCATGTAACTTTTTTTATTATTTTAGGATGCACTTGTTTACAATTACAAATGTACAATTTGTAAGGTTAGTTCAGTAAAAATCTCTATCAAGGCGAAGCAAAACTCGGCGACCTTGAGTGTCATGAAAGGCGCCTTCAAATATAATGCATTATTATTATTATTATTGTTATTATTATATAAACAATAAGACTGATGTAAAGCTATAGCTTTATATCAGTCAACAGAACGGAGACCCAGAGGAGCAGTCACTTGTTTTGGAGGAAAATGTTTCACCTCACTTTCACCAGTCGTCCTCAAGGAGTTCACACCACGGCTGTATTGGCACGATAAACTCTGGAGGCCGAGTCATTGCACCTCACATTTTGTTTTCCTGCACTTTAGCTTCTTCTTTGTTAGCTGACAAGATTAGCACCTTGGCTGATGTTTGCCCTCTGCTGGTGCAAAACATAATTACACAGCATGTGGGGTCCACATTACATGGAACCAATGAAGTAATCTGTGCTGTTTCGATGGCTTCCTCTCATATTTAGACCTTTTTGGTGACTGAAATGCAAATGTGTTACTTCTCGTGTGTTTAAGACTCCCTGGCAGTAAAAAAACACTCAACGGCACCGTTTAATTTACAGGGGAAACGGTAAATCTGCAACAATCTCCTGCTTCCTCACGATGTTTATACTCCACCAGCTAGAAGAGAAAAACCTAAACATTTAGAAATGATTGTTTTAATGTGGATGCATGTTAATCCACCATTATGTAACAGGGATCATTTTTAAATCGATGTCTATCTGTGTTTATTTTCAATATTTTCATTGAATGGCTTTGATAATTTCGAGCTTCACAGCTGATTTAAGTTTTCAATTATTATTAATGGTTATTAAATTAATTGTCAACTAGTGCTTGACAGTATAGCAATAGGTTATATCACAGTATTTTTATGGTTTCATGTTTTTTTTGTGCTTGAGCATGAGTGAGAGTATGAGTGTGTGTTTATTTCCATACATTATTGATACTCTAATACATGTCTTGTATCAATATCAATACAAGGTCATTGCAAAACGTTTATTTTAATAGTAAAATATTTTTGAATAAACATATTTTCGGGCACCAACCTCAATGTGGATGTCTATGTGTAGCCTATCATTTTTGACTGCCTGCACTGTGTGCAGTGACTGCTCATGATCCACGTAGAACAACTAGAATAAAGAAGGATGTGGGATCAGTCGTGGATGCAGGCACATGGAACTGTGGACTCATGTGGGCCCTAACTTTCTTAGACCGAGTGAACTCAACCGTGTCTGCCAGCGATGTGGTTTTGCTCTGCAGACACGTCTGGCAAGGACAAAGGCTTATCACCATGATGACAGAGAAACAACGTCGAGCAGATTTTGTATATCCAACATGGCTGCCACCGAAGAGCAGTTGTCTTTAGATTTGGTTGTTGCTTAGCCTGGGTGAGATGTGGTTTAACCAGGCTACACTCACTGTTGCCCTGCATACATCATTGATCACACCACTTGGATGTGGGAGGTGACGTGCGACAGTAGGTCAGTGGTAGAGCCCTGCACATAGCTGTGATTGGCAAAAACTATAGTTTAATTTGCCATTTATACCGTTTCCAGACTCATACTCAGGCTGGCTTTACACAACAACGATCTGAACACAAACCACAAAAGTGGCGTTGCGTTCCCACTTTTTATTTTGCGTTTAGACGAGCGTCTTTGGGTGGAAATCTGCATGCACACGGTGACGCAAAAGTGTGTGAAATTTGATGTAGTATGCATGCCGGGTGGCTAGGTGGCGCTGTGAAGCACTGTCATACAACAACACCAGGAGCGAGCGCTGAAACGTCCTTCTACTTCTCTCTAGTAGCGCTAGGCTACGCAGTAGTCCACAATCGAAAACCAAAACATTAACTCTGCGTAATTGCTGAAATGACTCCTGGACAGGTATCAGAGCAGCTAGGGTGACTTGAATGTCCGACAGATGGATCTAATCCGACATGTTTGTTGTTGTTTGTCTGTACTGCACATGGATCTGACGTCAAAGCGTAAGGGAGGATAGCCAGCGTGAGCAGCTCAGAGAACACTTTTGCGTTTTCAACCCTTTAGACGGGAAAGCGACAGCAGAGCGTTTTTAAGATTTCCACTGTGGAAGGTGGGTTAATTTTTTTGCGTTTTTAAGCCCCAAAAACGCTGTAGCCGTCTGAACGAAAGGCACATCTGATAAAATATTTTGTCGGTTTCACCCGTGAGCGTTGTCGTGTAAAGCCAGCCTCAGTCTTAAGTGAGATTGGTATGCAGTCTGGTGTTACTTCTCCTTTCCACTGGTCAAAAACACGCAAACATCAGCTAACACCTGGCTCTTGTCTTGTCTCTTGTATGGGAACAGATGCTATCAGCTTTCACTTCCGAATCAAATGACTGTATAATAGACTCAAGTCGAGTTTTATCGACTCAGGCTCTGATCGGCAACATGAAACCGTGGTTTCACTTACCTCAACTCCCTGGAGGAAAAACAAAAAACAAAGACAAAACTCCTCTACTGGTAGTGGTTAATGAGTCAATCACCTATTTTGATGTGTTCAGTTGTTTAGAATCAGCTTTTTTCTCTTGTCCTTTTGTGATATTTATACATAGAGAGATAGTGTACAAAGTACATACATTCAGAAGCATGGGTGAACAGAAACAATACAAGTATAAACATCATACCCCCCTCACTCCAACAGAGCCCAGTCCCTGCTGTAATATTACTTTACCATTCGACAGTATTGATCCAACTTGTATATGCAACCACTTATATTACATGCATCCGTTAAGTATCAAAATTACACACACACACATATATATATATATATATATATATATATATATATATATATATACACATATATTAAAACAAAACAGTATGATACATAAGTAGATATAATATATATATAACATATTTAGCCTTTGTGACTAAGGCCTGTCATAACCACTTACCTTCAGTCATATAGCATCGACTCACTCTTCTCACTATCAATTAATTTTAAAGCTTCTCTTTTCATGGCACAGTGTGTGTCGGTGAATTTCACTCACTATTTTGCCAATTGTTCCTCAGCTTCTCTTTCCTATCATATTCCTCCAGACTGCTTTAACTTTTTTCTTCTCTACACATGGATCCACATCTTTTGGTCTCCATCTGCACCTGTCTCCCTCCCGGTGTGTCTCCACCTGTGTTGCCTACATAATAAATGTGATGTGACTGTAGTTTTGCCACTACTTCCTGTAGAGCTGGGCAGTATATTGGATCAGACTCACAAAAGTGACCAACACTGCTGCAAAAAGAATAGTTCTTCACACACCCAACTTCGTTGAACTTAATAACAAGGCCACTGTACGCATCACAATTACAACAGAACAGGACAGCACACACCCACTCACTGGACATCTAGTCCCACTGTCCTCAGGGTGCAGGTAAAGGGCTTTGAGGTGCAGGAGGGCCCACTTTGGAAGAAGCCTGATTCCCTCAACTGTTTTATGTATTATGGTGGATGTGTGGTGGTAAAGTATGTTAAGTCTCTGTTGTGTTTTTAAGTCTCTTAGGGTGCATTCACACCAGTCCTTCTAAATCAAATCCTAGTTTGTTAGATCGGAAAGTCTGGTTTATTTGGGGAGGTATGAATGTGCAACTGAACTCTGATCGGCACCGAAAAAAGCAAACTCTGGTCTGCCTAAAACATAGGTCTCGGTTCATTTCAAGTGAACCAAATGCAGGAAGCATGCAGGACATTGTGGGTAAACACAGCCAAAACATACACACACAGACCATGGATGTATTATATGAACTGGATAGAGCACCGCCCCTTGCTTCCATTCATTCCTATGAAGCTGCTCACCCAGCGCATATGCCAAAAAAGTTTTTGACTTCCGCATTTATTTCCGGGTTATGGGGCCCATAGAGCATGCGCAGTAGTGTCCCTACCATATAAAGATCTATAAAAGCCCGTGTCCATGTCTCGAGGTGTCCTGTGGACACTTTTACAGGCGTCTCTTTTACTATTGCGGTGCAATGGGAAAATTGCTTTTGGGCTCCATGGGGTTTTCTGTCGCAGTACCCACAGTGGCCACCATGTAAAAATTGTCTTCAAGGCAGAGGGTGCTCTATCCAGTTCATATTATACATCCATGGTGTAGAACGATAGCCGGGAGAAATGTCTGAGTCCATTGTTACAGCCTATGTGTGTCGTATGTTCACATAAGTTGTCCTGCATTAACCAACAGATGAGTGAGTTTTCTTGTTCATTGTTGTCTTCTCCTTCAGTAATTCTTGATGCAGCGCCTCCTCAGGCGACAATTATTCAAAGGGTTCGGTTTGTTTCACTAAGGTGCAAAAGTGTGAAAGCAAAGTTGGACCGGCTGAATGTTGCAACCCCAATTGAACCGAGTCCACAATTGTATGGAGTCTAGCAGACTATTAGGTGTGAAAATGACCTTAAACAAGTGCAGTGCTGTGAAAAACAATGTCCTCTTGGGGACAGTAAAGTCTAAGTATATCGAAATTGTATCTATATCATGACAAGATACAGTCTCAGATTTTGGATACCATCGTCTTGATAAGGTATCTGTAATGACTTCCTGGTTTTAAAGGCTGTTGCATTGATAATCAAAATACTTATTATATTGAATAAATTAGTGAAATACACTAAACCTGGTCGAAGTAGGAGGGTAATTGAGAACCTGTGTGTGTGTGTGTGCGTGCGTGTGTGTGTGTAATTGTGTGACAGAGGGGGAGAGCACTGCAGCAATCTGAGAAAGTAGGTCAGACACCGACAAGCAAGAAGCATAACAAGGGAGAAAAGAAGAGAAGGGAAGCGATGGAGAGAGTAGAGGGGAAGTAAATAGGGAGGAAGAGGGTAGAGTCAGGGAAGGAGGGAGGTGGTTGAAGATGGAACATTAGAAAACTTGGAACAAGCCTGATACAAACCACTTAAGATGCATGGAGTTTATCCTGTATAAATACACAATTACAATATTTACATATAATTGAAATGATGCATGACCACTCAGTTGCAGGACCATGTTCTCCCCATGTGTGCATGGCTTTGTGACTCTAAATTGAACATAGGTGTGAAAGTGAATGGTTGTTAGTCTCATTGTGGCCCTGTAATGTCCAGGGTGTGACCCCACTGTTCGCCCAGTGACAGCTGGGATTACACCATCATGGCTGACTTTACTTTTCAGCTAATCTCAACAACAACAATAATAATAATAATACTAAATCCAACGGATTTGTGTGTATATATATATATATATACATATACTGTATATATATATATATTGAAATCTAACTGAAACTTGCTCCCTGCATGTGTTTCATTATGAGTCTTCATCTCTACATTACATAAGCTCATGTTGAAAACACACACTGAATGCACAACATAGTGAGGGCACTTACTGTAGGCTTCTTATATATATATGGACTCCACTCAAGTATGAATTACCTTTCTCTTTGGCTCTTCAGGCCATGTCTTTGTTTCATTATTTATTTGATCAAGCACAAAGTATACTGCATCTATAAATACACTGCAGGTCTCGTAGGAATGGACTGCAGTGGAGAGAGCATGGGCAGCACTATCCAAGCACGTATTGGTGTTATCATGCCACTGCAACTGATCCAGTGACAGTTCACAATTGAAACATAAAATCAAAAAACACATGAAAACATCAGAAATCTCTTCTGAAGTAGCAAATTAGTTTGCTGTCCAAAATGTGAGGGTGAACATGCACATGTGCACCTGTACAAGCCACTCCATAGACTCCACCTCCTGTGTCAGCAGATAGTTCCATTCATTCATTCATTCATTCAGGTTAGCGCTCTTGCCTTTGCAACAAGAAGACCTGGGTTCCCGGGGTTCCTGGATTTGAGCCCCGGTTGGAACAACTTCGAGCCCCAGTTGGAACAAGGGCCTTTCTGCAAGGAGTGTGCATGTTCTCCCCGTGTGTGTGTGTGGGTTTTCTCCAGGTTATCCCGCTTCCTCCCACAGTCCAAAAACATGTAGATTTGGGGATTAGGTAAATTGGTCACTCTAAATTGACCATAGATGTGAGAGTGTGAGTGAATGGTTGTTTGTCTCAATATGTGGCCCTGTGATGAACTGACGAGCTGTCCAGTGTGTATCCTGCCTACCGCCCTATGTCAGCTGATAGGCACAGCACCCCCCCCCCCCCATGATGGTGGAGGATAAAGCAGTAATGGATGTAAACTGTTGAATTGCAATCTGGTCATTAGAATGATTACAAATGATATGTAATGGATGGATGTACTTGGACTCCTCTTACCCTTGAAACTCCTCGTACACATCATCACTTCCTTTCACCCTGGCCTTCAAAATAAGGTTACAAAAACATCTTGTATGAACCTTTTGCTCTTGGCAAAATAGCTTGTTGTTTTGCTGTATATCAATACAAGATTTTGTAATCTCAAAAAAAAAAGATTGTGGCATTCTAAAAATTATATACCTTATTTCAGGAGAAAAATACTTCAAAAACATTTTATTGCACTTTTTAATCAGATCAGAGCGGAAAGACAACATGCTCTACCACACCTCCACATACAATTAGCACATTTATTTTTTAAACTTTGTGTTCGACACAAGTTACTGTGCTGCATGTTGTCTTGCAAAACTAGCAGTCTAGGTGTCACACGGTGGGTGGATTAACACAGAATTGTAAAGGCCTGTGAGAAATTTTAGAACATGGTGGTTCATACCAGGGAGTCTCGACTTTCCTTTTACACTGTTAAAAAACCGTTTTATCTATTTGGTAGTTTTTAATGCACAGAAGGATTGTGTGGAGTCTATTGTAGAAAGGGCCCGGTTATTTAGGTGTAATGAATTCATTGAATAGGACCTTTACAATGACGTGCACAATCACAAGTGCTTTTCCTCTGCTCTCTCCTTTAACTGCTCTACTTTTTTTCATACTTTGTTATGTTTGTTGCCCTGATGAATTATCCGATTTGCAACTGACCCACCTTCCTTTTTCACCCTCTTTTCTGCTGTCTCTTTCTGTCTCCCTTCTAGTATGTGGCATTTGGTTCCCTATTCTTCATCCTCATCTCTATCTCCACCTTCTGCATGGAGACACATGAGGCCTTCAACACCATCCTCAACAAGACAGAGAACGTCACAGTGGGCAACACGACCCATGAGGAGATTGTATACGAGGTGGTGACTGACAGCTGGCTGACATATGTGGAAGGTGTGTGTGTCATTTGGTTCACCATTGAGGTCCTGCTGCGAGTCACCTTTTGCCCAGACAAGTTAGAATTCTTCAAAAGCACCCTCAACATCATCGACTTTGTTGCCATCCTGCCATTCTATCTGGAGGTGGGCCTGAGTGGTCTTTCCTCCAAAGCTGCCAAGGATGTCCTGGGGTTCCTCCGTGTTGTGCGATTTGTCCGTATCCTCCGAATCTTCAAGCTCACTCGCCACTTTGTGGGCCTCCGTGTCCTTGGCCACACACTTCGTGCCAGCACCAATGAATTCCTCCTGCTCATCATCTTCTTAGCCCTCGGTGTGCTCATCTTTGCCACCATGATCTACTATGCTGAGCGAATCGGTGCACACCCGGATGACCCAACTGCCAGTGCCCACACCAACTTCAAGAACATCCCGATTGGATTTTGGTGGGCTGTTGTTACTATGACCACGCTGGGCTATGGAGATATGTATCCAGAGACGTGGTCAGGGATGCTGGTGGGTGCACTCTGTGCCTTGGCTGGTGTGCTGACCATTGCCATGCCCGTACCTGTCATTGTCAACAATTTTGGCATGTACTATTCCCTGGCGATGGCTAAACAAAAGCTGCCCAAAAAGAAGAACAAACATATACCCCGAGCACCCCAACCAGGCTCCCCCAACTACTGCAAGCCAGATGCCCTCGCAATGGCTACTGCCTCACCTCAAAGGATCTTGGGAAATGTCCTCGGTGGAGTGATGGGTTCTGGAGGCATAGGGGGTGACTGTCCTCTGGCCCAAGAAGAAATTATAGAGATTAACAGAGGTGAGTTATATATTTGTTACATATTTAAACTTACTTTCAAAACAAATGTAGTGCATTGCCAAAATATTCACCCCCTTGGATCTTGGATATTTCTTTACATTACAACCTATAATTTAAATGTTTTTTTTTAAATCTGGATTTCATGTAATGGATGTGCACACAATAGTCTAAGACCTTCAGAAGTCACATAATTAGTGAAATGAAGTCTGTGTGCAAACAGTGTGCAATCTATCTGCCATATGATCTGTCAGTATATATGCACCTGTTCTAAAAGGCCCCAAAGGCTGCAACCCCACTAAGACATGTCTTTCAGCAGCAGGGAATGAGAAAATGGTCAGAATCGAGGGCAGATGAATAGCGCTAAATATAGGGATATTCATGAGCAAAACCTGTTTCAGTCTCTGCCAGGGATCTGAGACGGGTGGATAGTTATGCCTATTGAAATGTTATGTTATTTTGTCCTATTTGTTGTTTGCTTCACATTTAAACAAAATATCTTCAAAGTTGTAGACATGTTCTGTAAAAGAGATGATGCTAACCCTTAAACAAATACAAAACAACACGAAAAATGACAAGGGGGGTGAATACTTTTGCAAGGCACTGTATCTTTTGACAAATAAAAATATTATTGATAGATATATATAGAGATATACTGATCTCTAAATAAGTGTATTTTGTTGAAGTGTTTAAAAAACTGACCTGCTTCTGAGAAATATGACTGATGACAGTTGAGGGAGGTTAATGTTTTCACTGTGCTTGGCACCTGGTGCTGGAGGTTGCTCTTGGAAGTTCCTCTCTGAATAAAATTATTTTGGACAGTGTACTGTTTGATAGAACTGCATTATAATTGTCACTTCCACAAAAAAACAACATATCCAAATCAGAATACAGTATCAGTTTTGAGTCCGTTAACAAACAAAACATATTTTCTAATCTGAAGAGCAAGTATATTTGGCCAGTGATTTTCAGCAGCACTACAGATTTTTATGTTAAATAAATCATTGTAGTGTCTTATCTTTGGATATTACATTTGATTATTTTGCCCTTCTGTTAAAGATTAAACTTTACTTTGTTTGTTTGTACTTTCAGGTAATGTGATTCACTACTACTGGTGGTATATTTGCATAACCTAACTTGTTTGTTTCAAGTGCTGCTGATTGTAGTCTGGAAAAATGTGACGCCACCTAGTTCAAAATTAATAAGTGGTGTTTCAGTTGAAGTTTTCACCATATACATGCAGCAGCATCAGTCCAGGGGAGGTTTAGGCTACATACATATTACTTCATATTTAAAAGTGTAAAAATGCACTTTGAAAACTCCATCTCTGCTTTTAGTTTGGATATACAAAACTGGATAAGTTCTTATCGGCCAAAGCTTTCATTATCACCAAACACTCATTAACACTTACTTTCAGTTTCAGTTTAACCCAGGGGCCTCAAACTCGAATTACATGGGGGGCCACAGGAGCTTCAACTGGTCAGGAGGGAATGTTCAAGTAGAAAAAAGTCCAAGTGTGTGGGGGAAAAAAAGATCTGTAGATCTGTAGGGCTGAGCGATATGAGCTTAAAATTGTCTCACAATATTCCATCACGATATAGCAATAACGACATTTGTCTGTGTTGCCTAAAGTGCCCACTTTTAAGAAGAAACATGTGTTATCAAGAAGTGATGCACAGTTTATTCTAGCTCCACCCTGGAGAAATCACTGGCCCACTCATGTGATCAACTGGTAGACCCCCACCTGTCAGCAAAGAATGGAACTAAAATTAAATTTTATCTATTACATTATCTATTCAGACTGTTTTTTAATAGATTATGTCTCAAAACATCCTAATGGATGATTTCAAGTGTTTCTATCTGTAAAATGCAGTTAAATCACAAAGATTTAACTGCATTTTACAAAGATTTACCTGATTCAACAGTCGATTTTGCAGCACCAGTCATCAGTCACATGATACACCTTTAATGCATAACTTTATTTCCTTAATTATTAGTGAGCCTGAAATTACTGTTTTTAGCAGTGATTTTACTAGATCCTGTTTGGGCTCGGCTTTCTGTCGTGGTTGTGTAACGTGTATGCAGAAGTTGCATGGGACATTTTTTGGGACAACTACTTCTCACCTCCCAGTCAAATTCTGGTTAATGTCCAAATGAACTCATGTGAGAGTATTACAGCAAAATCCCAGGTAAATCAGTTAGGTCTGTCCCCAATGATTGATTCTTTAAAGCTCCCATAGAGTGGTCCTATTGCACATATATGTTAGTTATGGAGGTCTACTTACATACACTAACTTGTTTTTATGGTCAAAAACCTCCTAGTTTCTGTAAATGAGCCGATAGAAATCTCCTCACTGAAGCTCTCGTCAGTCATGCTGTTTCAGACTGAAATCTCACCCAGAAGACAGACTGTGTTGTGACTGGCCAGCCAGCGATTACACACCAAAAAAACAGCGTTAATTGGAACTTCCGTTCTATTGGGAGCTTCTATCACTAATTATTTAAAATTACGTCGGTCACTGAGTAGTGAGGAGAGTCTCTCACACTGTCTAAACTTGCAAGAATGATTTTAATGTTGCAACTTTTCAGTCCTAAACATTCATTTGGGGAAAATGTTTTGATTGATGAAGGTATGCATTATTTATTTCACAATTACTGCTCAGATCATTTGATTAATCTAATGACTTATGTTCAATTAATCGAACAACTAATACTAAATAAAAGAACAAAAACAGAAATTTGTATTAGTTGAAAGATATTCATCACAGTTAGTGAATCACAGAAAGTGTATTTATAATATTGATTTGCCCCAATCCATAGACAAACTACTTAATGTTATGTGGATGAGCAGTACAGGTCAAACTTAAGCCCAATTTATACTCCTCTACGTAGGTTATGCGTAGCCCTCTGCGTCAACGTAGAGCCTGTCAGAGAGCCTCTCCGTCGTCTCCGACTGCACAACATATTTTTAAGTGTCCGTCACTCCGTCAAGGGACAACGGAGACGGCAAGAGCTGCGATTGGTCCTCAGGTGAAGCTGCTCTGTGCCGGCTCACAGTGCGCACCGAGTGTCCACAGAGGGCGGAGCTGATCACCGCCGACAACGTCGCTGCCAAACTATAAATACGTCATATCTTAACACACACAGCACAAGTTTAGACTCTAAATGGCCAATTTCTCGCCTCAAATCATCTTAAAACTGCGTTCCGTGACACAGAAAAGTGAGAAACGGTCACTGTTTCAACAACAACAGTCTTTCTCTCTCGGACGCCATTGCTCACTGTAGCCAAAAGCACAACATCCTTGCGCAGCGACCCCTACTGATCAGGCGGGAAATTGCAGCGCGTATCCATCCATGACGCAGAAGTATGAAGGCTCGAGTGGTCTCCGTGGTTACGCAGTCGGATAATGCATTACGCAGTCGGAGAAGTATAATGTGGCCTTTAGCATTGAGACTATTGCTGAGATGCATTTGTAATCAGAAATTCCCAATTCCAAATCTTGGAGGAACCTCACATACGCCTAGTTTGGATTCAAAAATGGCTGCCCCCATATAAATATGTTTTGCTTGCATGCTTATTTCTTCTTTGTGGGAGCCGAATATTTTCATCCCTACTACGCACCAAATACAGTGTTGTTATCCAGTGGTATTGCTAACAAGGCTAGCCATTTGCGTCCATGTTTTTTTTGTCTTCTCTCTGGAATGTGTTCCACTCAGAGGTGACATCACTCCCAGCTCTGACTGCCAAGTTCCAATTATAAATGGATCACAGTGTATGTTAGCTTAGCTTGTTAGCACAGCACCACCTTATAATCTGTCATTATGTTGCCTAATCTAGCAGCCCCAACTTCAAAGCCAGTGTATTTATGAGTGCACTGCCTCCTGCTGGCTCACTTTAGCCTTCACGCCCACCTGGATGTCATCCTGATGTTGTGGACACATTTGATTCAGCAAATCTTCTGCTCTTTGCCCCAACTCAACTCTTTCTCTCTAGATTCCAAGCAGAATGGTGATGCAGCTTCAGCCGCCCTGGCTAATGAGGACTGCCCCACCATCGACCAAGTACTGAGCCCAGACGAGAAGAGCCCTCTTGGACGCGGGCCTACCCGCGAGCGCTACCAGCAGGACCGTGCCTGCTTCCTTCTCAATACTAGAGAATTCCGTGCTACAGATGGGAATGTGCGGAAAGGTACGTTTCACACCAGGAAACAGATACATAAACATGCACACCAAATGTTAAGATATTTATAACATACTGTATGTGTTTATATACATCTGGTACAGACATGTACACAGAGGTGACTGCATGTATTTGAGAACAAACATTCAGAACCAATGGGTTGGAGAGCCCACATAAAACTGAATAATGAAGACTCATTGACAGAAATATGTAATAGACACCAGTCACAGCCAGCATCAACACACACACACACACACACATGCACTCATACACTGAACTCTTCAGCTCTGCTCTGTTTGTTTCCACCTCTTCACATTGTGTCTTCATCACTGCTTGGGTTTGTGTTTTCTTTTATCTGTCAGACAAGATTCTTCTGTCCATCTACTGTGCTCCTTTTTTTTCTTTCTCTTTTTTTCTCCTGTCAAAATGTGTTGCCTCTCTGCCATATCACATTCATTCATGCTCATGAACAATCTCTGTCCTTCTCTCTCTTCTGTACTCAGACAGTTGACCATGCATTAATTTTCTTCTTGTCACTTCTGTTCCTCCCTCTGTTTCTCTTCTCCCCCACAACCCTCTGTATTTTGGCCTGCTGCCCTGCCCCATGTGATGAAACCCCCACCACCACCTAACCTAACTTAACCTAACCTAACCTAACCTAACCTAACCTAACCTAACTTAACCTAACCTAACCTAACCTAACCTAACCTAACCTAACCCCCTGCACACCTTCCCCTTCTGACTCCCTTTCTCCCCCTTGCCCCATCTTCACAACCATGCTTTCATCCCCGTTTCTTTACATTGCACATTGTGCCTCTACCCCCAAAAAAAAAAAAAAAAAAAACGTTGTTCATCATCTGCGTGCTCATGAACACCTTAATTCATTTACTACTGCAATCCAACCACTACCAACTGCCGCCCACCTGCACCAAAAACACTCCCCTCACACTTCCCCCAAATTTTCCAAACTTTCCCCCGCTGACAACAAAGTAGAGGCATCTGCTCCGGCACCCAGCACAGACTCCCCTCTGACTGAGGATTGGTTAAAGATGGAAGGGTCTCTGTTACAGCAGGACCTCAATGCAAACTCCACCTCCTCCTGGATCAAACCATAGGCCAGAGGTAACACTAACAGAGGTTTAAATAATAATTATAATACAAATGAGCCCATAACCAAGACATCATCCACAATTTCTTCAGCGCTCCATGACATAGCATGTTTTGTATCTGTATCAGTGCAGCAGCAGCCTGCTCAACACACACATACACACACAACTGCACACACTAGGCACGACATGAGTTGAGTTGTGTCGACATGTTCAGAGGATTTTGTTGTGTCACCTGTTTCACAGTCTCTGCTGTTCGTGAAAATGTGCTGTCATAGACTAATTGCAACTAACAGCTGAGCTAAGGTTAGGCAGTGTGTAAATCTGAACATTAAGGTTTTTGGTGACAAATTGCATTTTAGGGCTCAGCGTACATTTTTAGCACATTCATTTTTTTTGTCACCACCTCAGTGAATAATGTAGAGGACGAAAGAAAATGGGATTATTCTGTGCAATGATATCGTGTGCAAATATGTGTATACCTACGTGTGTGTCTGTGTGAGAGTTCAAACTTGAATATGAGGGGAAGAGCACATAGATGGCGGCACGCACATGTGCAAACACACCCAGCAGCTGAAGTGAAAAGAAAATAACCCAGTTGTAGTGTCCCGTGTCAGTAACTAATAAAACACACTCAAGAAAAGATTGAATGGTGGGAACAGTGGGTCACGTTGTTGTCTGATGTGCCTCTGTGTTGTTGTCTCTCTCTTCAGGTTGTGTCATATCACGCGTGTGTATGTGGGCTTTTTCATTCTTACGTGTTATACACTGTGTCTCTGTCCTCTCAATGCCGTCTGAGTGTTGTGTTTGTGTTGTCGTCCGTATGGCTTAATTTGTCCCCCCCCCCCCACTGTGTTTATTCACGTTGCTCCTGCCCCCGGTGGACCTGCACCATGGCAAACAAAATGATACACTGCAATTTGGACCTTTCTGGCCATGACAAATACACTGTCCACAGTTGTGTGTGTGTAATACGTGCACTTGTGCTTGGGTTAAAGTCTTCATTCCTTAACTGAAGAGTACCTGTAATTGCACTGACGTTCCAGGCTCATTCATGATATGAATATTCAGGTGTATGGCAAGCATGTTTCCAAGGCCCAAGGTCACTGGGGTCATAGGAGCAATTAAGGTCAAGGGATAGTACCTCCTGAGACATGCCACGCTGGTAACTGCTGCAAACTTTGACCACTGCAGCTTTGTTAACAAAGACACTTGGATTGTGAATCAGTTGTTGCAATGCTGAAAAACAAACAAAAAAACATTTGTACTGTGAGCGTGAAATGGGTCTGAAATACTATTCCCTGGACCATGTGCCTATAGCGTAGTCCAAAGTTCAGGACCTTTTGTATATTCACTGGGGAGACCAGAATTGAAATGATAAACTGCACACTGATACTGAGCAGACAGACAAATGAACACATTTCATTGAAAAGTCACTACATGCAAGGTAAGCAAGTCTCAAGCCCTTCACTCTGAGGTCCCTGACATCGCTTCAGTCTCACTGGTTCTTATGTAGTAACTGTGCAATTTAAATGCTATTAAAAAAAAAAATCCCTCTTTAAAGCAAAGCAGGAGTCTGCTGAGGAAAACAAGGCTCGGTGTCACCGGAGAGGCACTTCAGGGTTTGGGTTTCTTACAGGAAAACTACACCTGAAAATCCATACATTCAGTTTGTCAATACATAAAGGCCCTTGTGTCTTTGTGTGTCTCTTAAAGGGATCATTCAGGTTTTTTGCTGACTGCCCTTGTGCCAGGAACCAGCCTTAGACACATGGCCGAAAACTATTTAGAATGTATTTATATGGCCCTGTGCTCCTTGTTGTTTTTAAAGAGGGATTGCCCCGCTCTCTAAAACTCATCCTTGTGTCCTTCACTTGTGATTGATTTATTTTTATTTTTTTAAATACACGTGTAAGATGTCTTTGCTTTTATCTTTTATTAGCTTGTCTGTTTCTTCTCTTTGATTGTTTGTTAAGTTGACTTCCTTATGCACCCCGTGCAATATGCATGGCTCATTGAGGTCTAATGGTCAATCACCTTTAGATTGCCCGTTCCCAATCGCTCCTCTACACCTTCTTCAAGGTTCACGTCCTTGGTGTGCAGCTGTTTTTCTCCTTTATTTCTTGGGTCTTTCTGTTTCTGTTTTGTGTTTCTAACATGGTGTGTGTATCTTTCAAGTGTTTTTGTGGGGTATTTGTGTGTCAAATTGTGTTATGATTATTTTTTAAATTATTATATTTTATTGTTCACTGTGCAAACTATATGTTTTTTTTCTTCTTCTTGTCTTTGGTTCTGTACACTGTTTTGTTATCTGGTAATTTGACCTCCTCTTTGTGTTTCCTGTGTTGAGTTTCACCAACAGCCATGTGTTGTTTTTTTTCTGCGAATTGGAACGATAAAGCAAAGAAAGCAGAACAATTATAAAATGAAAAAAAAAAGGATGAAAAACTCAATTGCTCATTATTTGTGACCAAATTCAGAGTCAAAGCTGTCCTAAATAAGTGTAAAAAGAAGATGAAGGATTTTATTGAACAACTTCCACCACTCGTAATTCCTGCATTGCAAGTCAATACAATTTTGAAGTTGAACATATTAAACATTAGGGACACTGAGTCTAAGCTGTCTGCCTGTCATCCACATTTATCCAGGTTTCATGCTCAATCGTGTAGGATATCTTATGAATATGTTTGAATTTGTATCTCACTGTTAACAACTGCTTCCAACAGCAAAACAAGTTTGTTACCCACTTGCACTCAGAAAATCAACATTTTTAACTCAGCAGGGACAGGGACTTCAGTTTCTATCTGGAAAAGGCTGTTTTTATAAAAACACACATATAAGCAGGCATACAAATCAGTCAACCACGTGTCAGGACGCCATACGACCTGGTCTATCACTTCAATTTGCCACCTCTTGTATATTTATAAGTGTTATATTTATGAGTGTGAGCTGCTGGTGGCGGTATTTTGCAAGACAGGAGTTTTTACAGTATGTACTTACAGGCCACTATAAACTAAAATGATTAATCATGACTGTTACATATCAAATTCAATACCAACTTCAATTTTAGCTCAAAAAAAGTGATTTTACAAATGCACGTTTTGTGTGGTATCACTTGTCAGTCTTTAACTTTCTTTTCTTTCTTTCATTTGTAGATCGTTGTCATGCATGTTGCAAAGTGTACACTCCTTTACTCCTTTGCCTTCATTAGAACACTGCAAATATCCTACGTAATAATTCAGAGTATGTATACATGCATGTACACGTACATAATATGATAAATATTTTATGGAAATGTGGGAAGAAGTGTCAATATAAAATATTAAATGGAATCAAGCTTCCGTGATAACAGCAGGTCTGCTTGACCTACATAGAGTGAACATACAGGATGTAGGATACAGTTGCATGTCATCTAGTTTCTCCAAGAGAGATTCCAATTTCTGTTGACCACCCACCGACCCACACACATATGGACACATTGTGGGTTCAGTAATGGTTAAGGAGAGATCAATGCATGTAATTATGGGTAACAGGAGCTGAAACCATCTTTAACAGGCAATTGATCACATGTAAGAATGATACAGTATATGACTGTGAATGATACAGTATATGACTGTGTCAACGATAGCATCTGAGGAGTCAGCAAATGTGTCTCCATGACATCAGATGATGTACTGTACATACATACTTAGTGTGTTTGTCAGAATATTTGCAGTGTTCCTCTCTCTGTGCCTCAGTGTCGTCCCTCTCCATGATCTCCTCCTCCTTGATTAACACTCATTCTCCATCCCATTCCCAGGCCGACACTGCAGTGCAGGTGTAACTAAATTCTGACTATAGGTAGGTGTACTTATCTCCTCTGTAGGGCTGGGCCATATTAGAAAACATCTTACTTAGACATTGATATATATCACAATATCAATCGAATCCGTATTTCTGTAAGGCTGGGCAATATGACTAATAATATCCCGATATACGAGCTGTATCGGGATATAAAGCTGCACACAGGTTGTTTCTCTGGACTTGTGAAAAGTTTTTTTTTAGATGCTTGTGGCTCTCACAGGAGAGTGACAATACACTGTGAATACACTCTAAAATAAAAGTAAAGTATCTTTTCTCATGTCGTGATATAGATATAATATCCATATATTGCTCAGCCCTACTCCTCTATACAGTAGTTTATCTAAAGTCTGGTTGTAGGTAGAAATACAAACCCTCTCTATAGCTTAAGTCTGGCTACAGGTAGATTTAAGAGGTAGACATGAATCAGACCGCCAACTATTTTGTATTAATCGCCCAGTTATTAGAAATGTTACATTTTTGCTCTCTTGATAAATGTTGCTCAGTTACTAAAACGTAATTTTGTCATCCATTATTATTATTATTATTATTATTTTTATTATTATTTTTATTATTATTTACATGGTGGTGGCATTGTTGCCTCACAGCAAGAAGGTCACCGATTCGAATCCTTATCTGACCGGTGTTTTTGGACTGTGTGAAGAAGCCAGACTACCCAGAGAGAACCAACGTGCACATGGAAAGCACATGCAAACTAACACACAGAAAGATCTGAACCAGCAACCTTCTTGCTGTGAGGCAACAATGCTAGCCACTACCTCACCATGTGGCCATATTTGTGTCATTTTTAAACAGTAGTGTAGTGTAGTAATTAAACTCTCTGTAGTGTGATTTTGCTCAGGAATTAGGCCATCGCTGATTACAGTGACAGCCAGACTCACTCACATCACCAGACTATCCCACAGCTCACAACCACGGCTCATGTACATTTACAGTCACAGTTGTTCAGGAGGAAGTTGCTGAGACATGATTACCTTTCATTGCTGAAGCTTTTTTTTCATCCTCTCTGAAAACCCTACCTTTCTGGAACACTATCAGGTAATTTAATCCCCATGAAAACAGAGTAGTGCACAGATTTCTGTTTGTTTGCGTAGCAGCAAGCCAGACTAGACCAAACACCGTCAAAACATTGTTGTCTAGATGTCACTTTCATTTTAAATATGAATGAGATTTCTTACGGGTAATCAAACATAATAACATAGCACACAATTTAAGAAAAATAACAAATTCAAGATTAAAATTAAATGACTTACCATACATATACTGACAGCTGAGTTGTTATACATTTACTAGTGTATATTGTACATTAGTCGTGATATCAGTCAGAGAATTATATTTTTACAACCACTCGTAGGTCACATGTTTTCCCCATGTGTGCGTGGGTTTTCGCTGGGTTTTCCGGTTTCCTCCCAAAGTCCAAAAACATGCCGAGGTTAATTGGACTCTCTAAATTGACCGTAGGTGTGAAAGTGAATGGTTGTTCATCTCTATTTGTCTGCCCTACATTGGACTGGGGTCTGTCCAGGGTGTGCACACCGCCTCTCGTTCTATGACAGCTGGGATTGGCTCCAGCTCTTGTACGACCCTCATGTGGAGGATAAAGCAGTAGACGATGAATGAGTGAATGAATGAAGCCTTACTAGTCACACACTGGACCTTTAATAGTTTGCCTGGTTTGTCATACTTTAACCCTCTAACTAAAGCAGCAGTTTGTCTTGATACATTTGGCTGGTCGGCATCACATACTTAGGAGATGATTTTGAGAGTGAAACAGTGCCACAGATTGGCCAGACAGCTCCTCAGAAAACTTTGCATGACAAGCAGTCCATAATGAAACACAGTGAAAATGTGTCATCACTACTTTACTGTGTTGCAATGTGGCTCATGTATCTGATCTAGTCTGAATTAAAAAAAAAAAGTACTTTTAGAAATGGTTGGCTCAAAATAGTGCATAATTTAGAGTGGTGGGGTTGGAAAGTGTGCACCACAGTGTTGCCATATATTTTAATTTCAGCAGGATTGCACAAAGGGTGTCAAACTCTACCAGTGTTGTGTTTTGTGTCCTGATTGTGGCCTTGTGATGGTTGGAGCTTGTCACAAATAGTATTAGACAGTTTAGAACTTCAAATTGGAGCGAATATTTCTAATACGTGATAAAACTGTAAACATCCGCCCATGATAGGTCAGTCAGCCGTTGTTACGGCAGACGACGTTCTACCTACCAATGGCGTTTTTCACTTCACTGATGCAACAACACTCAGCACAGCGCCACCTTCCTCTGTGACTGCCTCCTATACCTCAAGGGGAATTCACTGTCTGCATGCTTAAAAAAACAGTGAGAAAGGACACAGAGGCCAATCTGTTAGAACGTAGAAAATAAATGTGTTTCCAGCAAACGGAGCCTCACATGTACAGTATATGTACCAACACAAAAGTGACCTTTGTCAGTGAACCACGTGTCATTTCTCACTGTCAACCAACACGATGTTCTTACCGGGAGATATAAGTGTTTTTTATTGCTGCCAGGATGCCATTATGTGTTGGCCATTTGAAGTTTACATGAGCAAGGACACAATTGGCTGCTTTAATAGCTTTGTAATGCAAAGCAAGTCTCTCCAACTTCATTGAGAGTTCAAACCTCAGGTGGTCAACTTGAGTGAGTTTGTGTAAACCTGTGTAATTACGTTGGCCGAAGAATTGTCTAAAACACCTGAACGTTGCACTTTATTGGACTTTACTTGATACAATATTGGGTGCTTTATTCAATAGGCCTTTTAGACCAGTTTTATATTTGTTAATGTCGAATACTTGTTTTGTAAAAAGAAAAAAAGACATATCATAACTGGCATTTTCTTGTTTTGTCTTGTGTCTGTCTTGTCTCTGTCTGTCCTTTATGTGTCTCTATGATTTGACATGTTACTATTCCTTATATGCTGACTTTATACTCTTCACTTTTGTACACCTTTCCTGTTTGATTTCTTCTTATAACATGCAACACTTTTCATGTTCAATACCACGTATCCTTCATCACAAATCGCATAACAATGGAATTTTATTTTCAATCATTTGCATCTGATATTTAAACAATACTATAATATAATGTCATGCATTGGTCAATGGTTAAAATGATTCCCCTAAAAGCAACAAGCTATGAGAAATCGCGCAGTCTCAACAACATATCGGGAATGGCAGGGTCGTCGCTGCGGCTTGCTCCTATAACTAGTCCGCCCTTCGAAAGCTATGAGGCTCCGGGGCCACTGCACCGCTGTCGTTCCCCCATACCCTCCATTTTGTAGCAGGGAGGATGTTTATGATTGGCTGATGAGAAACACAGTGGATTAGTTCTGGACTGATGGCTCTGAAGTGTCCACTTGGATTGTACAGTGTGCAAAAAAACAATAGCAATAAGAAACTCGAATGTAGAAAGAAGAAGGACCTCCTGTCTTTGTGAATCCAGTGGTTAGCGTTGAAGTGGAGCCAACGTTTACTTTAAAAAGATACTCTCGTTTGAAATGCATAGAGGAAATGTAAAACGTAGTGACATTGATGAAAACAGCATCAAGAAAACATTCTGAGTACATTCAAATAGTAGGAATGAGTATTTGAGCCACACTGAAGAAAAAGCAATGAAGCTTCTGAGTATTAAGTTTGTATATTACAAGAAAAAAGTTGAAATATTACAAAGAACAATAGGTGTAAAATTGTAAGAATACATTTGTAATATTTAAAGAATAAAATGTTAACATTGCAAGAATAAAGTCGTAGTATTTGGAAAAAGTTGTAATAATACACAAAAAAAGTTTTAATATTTGTTTGAGCTTCACAAATAAGGGAATATGTCATATCAGCACTATATTGAGTCTGTTGTGAAGAAAGAATCACACAGACTCGGAGGAGGAAATGGCTGACACTGGTTGCAACTTTATTCTCGTACAGTGTTTTCTTGTAATATTACAACTTGACTCTCACAAGCCTACTTTTTTTTTCTCTGATGTAAAAAAACTGTGTTGGTGTAGATTGACTTTCATTTTTGTGTCCTGGACCAAACTGAGCTCACAACACTGTCTAAATTTAGAGAAAAAACACATTTATAGATTGATGTTGAATAAGTTTCTACTTGATGTTTTCTGTGTATATTAATACATGGACAGTGAATCATTTTGTTGACTTCGGGATGTACCACTGTTTTTGAACATGACATCACTGAAGGGCAAATGGAGATAAAAACTACTATAAATAGGTTTAACTTCAGTTAAAAAGAATAGTGTTATACAAGATTTCAACTGTGCAGCCTAGCAGGACTTTTGAACTATAGTTAGTTGTATTATAATGCTGTTAATATCCCATAGATGCAGTTCCATTCATTTAAAGATTCAGCTACTTTGATATATAGCTTCATGATCTTTAACAATCATTTAGGTATGCATTATTTCCCTGAAAATAGATTGATCTAATAGATTCAAATCTATATATGAGCACAATTTTATGCAATCATAGTAAAATAAAATAAAAAGTGTTAATTGTTTTTGGAAAACAAAATAGTAATACAAATTAGTCCAACAATCTCAGAATTCTGACTTTTAAATACGTTTTAACATGTAATAAAACCCGAAAAAGAAGACAGAAAACCTTTATTAATTGCAGCATAATTAAATGTATGTTAGTTTGAATAAAAGCAAGCACTTTATCATCAGTCCTACTTAATTAACACAAACAAAGAATGTTCAGTTTTTACATTTGTACATTTTTGTGTTCAACGTGAATCCAAACCAGTTGCAAATCATTAGTCAGTCTATAAAAAAAATACATGATGCAAGTTATTTACTTTTTTATTCAGTCGACAGCTGAAGTTTTGTTGATAATGAAGGATCTTCCTCAGTTCAATGTCTTCACCTACAGTAGATAATAGATAAAAGAAAATATGACACATCTACATATGCAATAAACATGCAATATTTATTTGGAAAACATGCCGTGCACATATGTAAATATGCAGATCTATTTTGAGTCCTGAAGACACACACACATATATATGTAATTATAGTGAACAGTCTAACGTCTATCTCTGATTAACTGTATGTGTCACGACTCACGAGCCATTTATCTTGTTTTGATTTCAAGTCTTTTTAAGTGTTGTGGCTGAATTATTCCTTATTTCCTTCACTTTTACTGGCCATGGGTATTTATTTGTTTCGTATGGAATTGTCATTTCTAATAAGAAGATCATGTTTTAATGAATTGTTCTCCAAAAAACAGATATGTTTAGACTAAAATTGTGAGGAAAAAAAAACATTGTAAGTGCGTTAGAGTAACAAGAATATTTCCATACTTGTTTAGACTGATACAATAAGATATGGTCATGATTGACATTTTTGTCAAAAAATATCAATGTGCTTCCAGACAAACTTTGAAGAACCTATAGATGTACAGTATTATGACTGCAGGTGGAATCACAATCACATCAGCTGAATGATATCGTGGAAGGGTTTTAACCATTTGTTAAAGTAATGCTTGTCTGGCTTCATCAAATTCAGGTCTATTGTGTATAATTTCAGACGTTACCACGGATAGTTGTACACAATATTGTATCGCCATCATGTTGTGTTGACTGCAGCTCTTCACTGTGTCACACCACACTGAACTTAAACAGTGAAAATATAGTGGAACTCTATGATCAGACATTTAAAAAGTAATGAAATATAATTTTTTGATCATATGCAGTGTTTTTCAATCTTTTTTGAGCCAAGGTACATTTTTCTCATTGGAAAAATCACAAGGCACACCACCAAACAAAAATGATTAATATTATTTGCAGATAATTAATTATTTGTTTTCAAAAAATGTTTTTAGACCAATTAGGTGAAATTGGATAATTTCCCACGGCACACCTGACGATCTCTCACGGCACACTGGTTGAAAAACACTGATATAAGGAATAAAGAGGAATAGAGAATTGGAGAATTGTAGGATGCCACAATGTGGATGTTACAATTTACATCCTTCTGTTTTACCACTTAATTTGGAATGTCCATACATGCACATATACTTTTTTCTAGGGATTGTTCAGGTTTTTTAAAATTATTATTATTTAAAGGCAGCCTGAGACAGACACGCTTATGTGTAGCTGTTTTTAGCCACTCAACAAAAGGTTCAACAAATACAAATTACACCTGCTTAAAGCTTTGCAATCTTGAAAACGATGTTTTCAGCTTTGTCTTGCCATTAGACAGCATTTTACCACTCAAACCACTCACTTCCCCACACCGAAGTCCATTTAGAAAATCAATTTTACATCAGGGCACACAGGAGTTTTTGATCCACTGCTGCCCCCATCAGTAACTTCAGATTAGATTATAGTGTCTAGGTAGCAGTAGGTGGCAGCTCTGGTGTGGATGTGAGCTTAAATAGTGATGTTCCTTGTAGACTTTGTTTTCGGAGAGAAAGCATTTTACAATGTTCTGGTCTGAAAGGCTATTCTAGACTTAAGGCGGTGTAGATGTTCTTTTTGTCTAGGTCTTTTGTCCAAAATTGATGTGAAGAGTGTCACCACTGTGGCTCTGCTAAGTTTAAAGAGTCATTGCTCATAGTTGTTTGCCAGAGCAAATCATTTAGGAGATTCTGAAGTAAAGAGAAGAGGCAGATGTTGTGAGAAGTGCCTCGATGAGGCGCAGAGGCTCTGACGTCAGTGCAAGAGCTAGATTTAACTAGCTAAACCTTCCAAGCAATGTTGGCTCTGTAGTTATTATCAAATATGCACATTCAGTGTCTGTAACAACACATGTGAATACATTAAAGTCATGAAAGTGAACATATCTATGCATACTTTGTGTGTGTGGACAGTGAGGTGTTCTGATTATACACATTATTATTTGTAGTAAAAACAGTCAAAATAACTTAACATAAATGTCTTTTCTTGGTTTTTCTGTTGTTGGATATGAACATGAATGAATGAATGAATGAATGGTCTGTAAATACTTAACAATGAAGGTACATAAAATAACAATAATATACATGATGTAAGAAGCATTTACTAGATGATAATTAATGTTTTAACTGAACATTTAATAATGTTATTCAAGTTAAGTAAGGTAATCATTAATTAATACATTATTCAATGTTTGTAACGCTATACTGCTAACAATAAATGTTAATAAAAGGAAAGAAAAACAGCTTTTACTGACTTGAACAGTAGCTGTTTATAGTCCCTGGAACAATATATGACTTAATAAACTCATTAAACTTAACATGAATAAATGGCTAGTTAAAAGATTAGTTAACTGTTCTCCTCAAGACAAGCTTAATACTACAATATCACAGTGTATGCATCATACTGTACTGAAGCACCTGCGTTGTTTAGTTATAATGTAACTAAAGTGTGTAAAATTTCATCTGAATATTCTCACTTGTGTGTTGGAGAACCACACAAAAATAAAAATAAACACTCTGGTTTAAGTATTTTATTGTACATTTCTGTGAAATTAAAATCATTTCACCTACATTTTTTTGGAAACATACTGTATGTTACAATGGACAACACAAGACAGCCAGTGTTACTGAATTAAGTCATGAAACTTGTGAAAAAAAACTCAAGAAAAAAAGAAATGATTATAAAATTGGGTTAAAGAAGATAAGAAGACGTTTTGATGGAAATGGTGTTGTGTGGCTTAGAAAGAAAAATGGAAATACAAATGATTTAGAAGCTGAATTACATTTAGTGTGTGTGTGTGCGTGTGTGTGAGCATAATAATATAGATTCTGTATATTAAATAAGAAAGAAATTAATCTTATGATTTAGCATGTCAATGCTATATGTATCAATGGCCTGCTAATATCAAAATATGGATAGCGAATTAATATAGAACAATATGCTTTCTCGTAGTTGTTTGGAGGTTGTACGAGAGCCTGAACCCTCACCTGACTAAACCCCATAACACTTACAACATGACTAGAAGTAAAAAGATGACCTGTGAAGAACACTGTGCTGTGGAAAGTGACAGAAGAACACGGTGACATGAAGAGTGGACTGGAAGAGCTAATGTGTGGCTTATAGAAGATAGTGTTGAAAATACAATGTACTGGTGACACCACAGCAAAGAAGTGTTAAACCTCACCTATGATAATGTATGATGTCATTCAAATCGTGTGGACTTTGACAGACAGTTTGTGAGTTCACTCCTGTGTTTGAAGGACGTGCAGCCAAAGTTTTTAAATCCCTGAGCCATGTCACAAAGAATCCTATTGTTGTGTCCATTTGTCAAAAATGTGTTGTTTTTTTCCATGTAATGTATTTTTTAAAAATCACACATGCATACTGTACAAATGGTCATACACACACACACACACACACAGAGTTAATTATCTCTTTATTGTCTAATCTTGTTCACGTTTGAAACACAATTGATTCCTGTAACATGTAAGTCTGCAGAGAGCCTGGATTATGTCAGTCATTTTTTTCTTATTTGTGTTTCTTCTCTTGTTTAAATGTCACCTTCTCTTTGTCTTTAACCTTTGTGTCAACACTGAGAGGTATTGGGTATTTTTAATGTGTGAACTTGATTCTGACATGCAAAGTTAACCAGCAGTTTACAGGTAATGGTAATCCCTGATTACTTCCCTTGTAGTATAATGTTTTTATTAATAACACTGTGTTTTTACAAAAAATAGAAAATGGTCAAGATTGCTTTATATTAGTCGAGAGCTTCTATAAAACAATCTGGATACATGCAATGTTGTAATGCTACGAATTTAGTTCAGCTTCACTTTCACTGATTTGTTTATATGTCTGTGTGTTTGTGAATGGAACACTAATGACTGTCTGTTTTTGTCTTTGCAGTGTTAAGTTTCTAGCATTCGCCTTCTCTATAATGAGGAGTCAGTAACCAGTAAACACAAATTTGCGGCGGGAGCCACGTAAACGGCGTATGTGACACGGATGAACAGTTGAAAGGAGATCTTTTGGGGTGACAAGAGAGAGAGACCAGAGGTTAATCATGAATTTAAAAATCACATGGTCTGCTCCTCACATTGTTACCAAAGCAGCCTCTTGGAACTCTTTTGGAACCTTTTTTTTTGTTTTATTTTGTTCTTTTCCTCTGTTTTTTTTTGGGAAAAAAATGACTGAGCATTGCACTGACACACTTTGGGAGAAAACAGGACTCCTGGTTAAACATTCCAGATGACGTCTCATTATTCTCACCACCTTATATGAAGACCAACTCAGCATCACCTGCAGTGCTGAGAAACTTTCTGAAAAACAAACAAACAAAAAACACACCCATCCTCACAAAGAACTGAATGAACAATGTAGCATCTCTGCTAACATCTTGTAGCATTTGTTGGCTGGGAAATAACTTGACTTAGTCTGACATCGTCTGTTCAAAGACAGAGGAATTTATGCATACAGGGGATCTTTTAGATGTCATTTTCCTCTTAGGTTCCTTTCCAGGGAAGAAAAAAAAAATGTTGAAAGTACGTGAGAGACAAAGGATTGGTCTTAGTTGTCAACACTTGACATTCCAAAAAAAAGAAAAGAAAGAAGAAGCGCGATGCAAACGGTGCATCTGAAATCAATCACAAATGCACAGCACCATGCTACAGATCCTTATTCATGTCAAGCAGTTGTACAGCGCATTTTATCACTGAAACTATGTCTTCCATTCACTTTCTTCTCAGACTGAAACACTGCCCTTCTCACACGAAATGAGATAATCAAACAACAACACATGAAGCACATGTAGCATCAGCTCTAACAAATCATGCACAACATCACTGGACATCGACACTGACCTTGCAAGAACATGGTGGCAAAAGACTGATCGTTATCTCTCATGTACTGACATGGCTCCGCCCCATCAATCCACCAAAGGTCCTGTAGCATGAACTTGCTTATTGACCTGTAACGTATTGTAGTTCAAGAGAAAGGATGAGGTTTACTACTTCTCACCCTCGTTCTGGCCACTGTTTGGCACAAAGTCATTCCTTTAAAAGTAGTCAACTGCCACTAGCATCCCATGCCTATAATGCACATAAAACCATTAGGATAAATAATCCCATGGTGGACTGACACGGTGCTCAGTCTTGATGGAGACAGAAAAAAGAACACATTTTCAAGCTTTATTGAATATCACTGACATTGGCTTGGTCTAAATTATGAAAAGGACCCCCCCCATACTATGAAGGCACTTTTTAGGTCACATAAAACTCATCATTAGTAGGAAATTATGTGCTATCTATCATTTTAAAAGGGACCAATCAAATAATTGCACCCCCTCGCCCCAACTTAAAGCCCAACACTGCCAATTAGGCACAAAATAGCCCAGATGTAAACTGCCCCCATCTCTCTCTTGTCCCTCTTGCTGCCAACGACTGCCTCACTGGCAAGTCAATGTCAAGATAAGGATGTCCCATCAGGGGAGAGTGAGACAAAGTGGACCACGAATAGAACTGAAGTGTGAAAGTGTACAAAGAGAACAAATCTATATTTTGATAAACAAATCTACTATCCATGGCTTTGGAAGAAGTTTCTGAGCAGAAAAGATCCAAGAATGGAACGGAAGGGAAAAAAAAATATTGGATGCAAATGAGGACAATAAGGAAGTTTTGCATTGCAACGTGAACGGAGTCAAAGTCCTGGAAAAAAGATATTTCATCATGAGGGGAGGTCACAGGTGCTTTTCCCACAAGCACCAGTAGACTGAAGGAGACAGTGACAGACTCTGTGGAGGACAGAAGGACACACGGACAGACGCTGAGATGGACAAATGGAGGGGAAAAAAAAGATAATGCATTTTTGTAACTTTGTTTACCAGCATGACTTCTTTGCATGACTGTCTTTTCTGCAAGCCCTTAGTTGAAGACAAGGGTGCTAGAGATACAAAAAAAAAGTATATATAAAATGAATTTAAAAAAAAATTATATGCAATTAATGTTTTAAAAAAGATTATAATGAAAGAGAAGAGCTATATTTTGTTTTGAAAAGTAAAAAAAAATGTGAATATTGAAAACTGTATGTTTGCAAAGTACACCCTGAACTCTGTTTAGTTTGATGAAATGTCTCCCTACTACTACTGCCCTGTATGTTCCTCATTCCAAACATTTCAATTGTTTTACCACGTAATGCACTGAGCAGTATATTTTCTAACCATTCAGTCAAATAGTGATCATTTCAGACTTTGCCAAAATGTTGCATTTGTGCAAAGATTGTCAAAAAAGTTATTTGTTGTTTCTTCCTTGATTCATTTGCACAACGATACCGAAGCAGCAGCAGCAGTAGTGATAAAACAACAGCTCCACGCAACACAACTCATAGTTTGCTTTTCTTTTCCTTTGGCAATAATACAAGACCTGTCACATGATTGTAGCAGGGCACATATATAGAGCCTTAAGAGCATATTCAACACCTCAATGTTGAAATGATCCAGAAAGGCCTTGGATGTGCCCATGGGAGGATTTTGCTGGGATAGGCAGTTCTGGTCCTCAAGTTCTAAGCAGACAAACAAGAGTGCAACTGCAGAGGGCTGTTTCACACAAGCAGGATTAAGAAAGCTAGGATTACTGAAAACCAGACTTATTCCTCTTGGAGGTGCAGCAAGGTCAAGTCACATACGTTGACAGCTTTCTGTCATAATACATTACATTTCTTCTTTGAAGAACAACTGATGGAAGTTGAGGAGGTAAATGTTTAAATATGAACAGGTAAGACAACAGGATTCTTTAAGACTAACTGCACAGATTAAATCTCCATGGCAAGTTATGCCTCATAGAGATCCCTGCTTACGAGAGGAGTCGGAGCCTATTTGAGACAGGATAACTGGAAAATCCTAGCCTGGCCCAGATCATATGAGCCTAGAAAGGGCGTAGTCACCTCCCACTAGTAATGGCATCGAATTACTTACCTGGAGGAGTCTCCTAAAATGGAAGCAACAGCCAGATCAAAAGACTGCTGCTCTTCAGTGGCCGCCATATTGGACGCATACAAAAGCCACTAGACCTCGTGTAAACCGGCCTCTAGCACGCAGGGGGGAAAAACACAAATTTGTGATTGGTACCCTTTTATCTGAGATTCTGTAGTCGGCCAAAACGACATCCTCGCCAGTGCCACGTCACTGGCAGACTCGACTAAGGTTTCCCGAAAAGCAGGATTTGTGAAACAGCCCTGAGGTTATCCAGCATACTACACTGTATTGGCCAACAGAGATTTCAGGTTTGCATGGAACCAACTGCCTTTCCAAAGTTTTTGTCTCGTTTAAAGGACTCAGGCATGATGTTGGCGTGTGCGTGTCTGGATGTAGGTGTTTTGCTTTTTTTGTTTCTTAACATATTCTAGTATATAGGCAACGATAATGTGAACACCTCACAGTGATGTGTAAAAAAAAACGCATGCATTATAACATTATGATAATATCCGGAGGGGGATGTATCCCCATAGTCTTGACATGTCCCCTTTAGCCTCCGATTATTGTTTGTCATGAACCTTGTCCTGATAACTATGAGCACTGTGCCGTGTCGTAGAGCAGAAACGTCTTCCTCTCAGAGACAACTGGAAACTACTCTCACACTCACAGTGTCGGCATGAGTGTGTCAAAGTAGCTTGTGTTTTATTTCCAATGGCATCCGTCATTAACCATGGAATTACCAACCTACCATCATCCAGCTGGCTATAGTCGACAACTCTTAAACCACACGCAGCAGTCACATGAGCACCAATCAAAGAGACCCAGAGCTTCCAAAACAACGTTAGTAAGGTCCTTTTTAAGTGTTGTGAGAAGAGAGAACGTGAGAGACACCAGTGGAGAGACACCAAGGAGTGATCGATGAAAATAAAAGTCTCATTCTGTGAGTGCTCTCTGAGCATGTCATCCTTGGTTTAGTTTTTCAAAGTGAGTTTCAGCTGGAGTTCCTGCTGGTTCAGGGCTCAGCTCAGGCAGCTAAATGGTCCACAGTTGCAGTGGAGGCTCACTGGTATATGAGACTCAACAGTGTAATGTAGACAACAGAGACTTTTCAAGACTTGTGTTGGCTCTACAGTGGTTTTACAGGGTTTTGCTTCTGTCTGATGGCACAAACAAATCATCCATTGGGATTTTAATTTTGTTCATTTTGCCCCCCCCCCCCCTTTTTTTTTTAAACGTACAATTTAGTTCCCTTATTTTGAAAAAGGCTTTAAGAGATGTTAATGGATATTTTAGAGCTCAAACAGTTTGTGCTCTGCCCTGCTGTTTGTGTTTTTACTGCCAAGTCCAAGTGTCTTTTACTTTTATTCACCACTGTTGGATTTTGTTGTTTTCTTCATTCTCTACATTGTGACTGCTCTGCTTATGCCAGACTAAAGAAAACAATACAAAAAAACAAAAACAAGAAAGAAGATGTCTTTCCTTTTCTACTGCATAATACTGCCACTTGATTTGGTCACGTTGAACAGAATGAGTTACAATGTTGAGAGTGCCAAGTCTGTTTTATTTTCCCTCTGTCTTATTAGTATCAGACATATTTCTATGTTACACTAACACACACACATTTAACCAAAAGAATTGTTGTTTTGCATAGTAAGTAAAAACAGCTACTTTTGTGGAGTGACAATATCATCTCCAGGTGTGTTCTTTATATGACGTATACTTTAAGATATCCTGTATGTGTTTTCTTCATGTGCTGATTTCTGTTAAGTTTATGTATGTATATATATATATATATATATATATAAATTTAAAAAAATTTTTTTTTGAGGTATGCAATCTGCATGACAAATGCCACTGATCGACACTGTACTGTATTCTCCCTGAGACACAGATGTTTTGTCATCAGTCCTGATGATTGCAAGTAATCACAGTATTATTATCATTATTTTTATTATTATTATTTTAACAAAGTGATAAGACCAGCTGTTTTAGAGGATATGTAATCATTCTTTTTCAGTTTTTTTTGTTTGTTTTTTGAATATATCCACCGTCTTATTTTAATCAGAAATAATGTGATACACACCATACTAGTCATCCCTAACTATATTAATCCATCTAATATGACAGATCATGCATTCATGTAAGCATTCCAAAGATTAAAGATGTATGTTCATTCCACATACCATCACACTGTATAAAACAGACTTAGGTATGAGTCCATTGTAGTGCGGTCTCAGAGGAGAGTGAATGAGGAGAAAAGGTGGTCACCGGAGCATCTGGTTGTGACTTATGCCGGAATTTTATTTTTTTGAAATGTCAGAACACAAAGAACAGCCCATTAAGAACTGTATAAAGTATATTTCAATGGAATGTTCATGATCTATCTTTTTATATTTTGAAGAGTAAAAAAGAAAATAGAAACATATCAATAAAGTGTCATAATTGAACATATTTCTACTATCGAGACTTAAAATGTATGAATGTCAACGCGACCTAATGTGAACCAATCTCCATAGCAGCTTGAATGAATAACCGACTAACAGTCAAGAGATGCTTTTTTTCAGAGACATTAAAAATTGCTTCAAAATCATTGAAATGAACTTAAAATAAATAAAAAATTAACACCAATTTTGTGTCCTTTTGTGTCACATCATGTCACTCTCCTGTCATTGCCCCACCAGTGTGTGAGTGCATAAGCACGGCCTACACACAACAGACAACACTGTCCAACTCGGTGAAGAGAAGTTCAAGAGGGAACCTGTAATGTTGAGGGCAGGAATAGCATTAGGTTTATTGGCGGAGAGACGATGACAAATGTTCAGAAATTGGTATGTAATATATGACGGAATGTTAGGGCCAAACTGAAGAGAGAGGCGTGACGTCATGAGAATAAAATCGTAATATATAAAAACTCATAGTATTACAAGAAAAAAGTCTCAATATGAGGAAAAGTCATAATATTTCGAGAAGAAAGTTGTCATATAATGAGATTTTTATATAATTATTATTATTATTATTATTGTTGTTATTATTATTAATAATAAATAGCAACATAACGTCATGTTTGGCTTAGTTCCACTCCAGGATCCAAATGTTTAATTAGCAATCTTGAGATCTATCAAACATCTCTGAACAGCACACAGATGGAAGCGGCCATTTCCTCCTGGAGGAGAAAAGAGGATTTCCTCCAGGTTTGTGGGATTCTTTCTTCAAAACAGACTCAGAATCTGGGGAAGATTAGGTATTTCCTTTTTTTTTCTGCGTGTTCCGTGATTTTATTAATAATAAGAATAATTACGACTTTATTCTCATAATATTACAACTCTCGAAAAACATAAAACCCTTCAGTTTGGCCCTAATGCTCCGTCATAGTAATAAGCAGATAAACACATATTGACATATTTTTATTATTTGGTCATTTACTTCAGGAAACTCAATGTACATAAAATCAAAGGGCCAATTCCAATTCCTATCTTAACCCTCAATCTTAACCCTCAAGCTCAACCCTTAATCTTAACTGGCCCTCAAAACCAAGTGTTGAGGGTTATTTTTTCACTTAGAAATGGGACACCCCTTAAATGCAGATACGTCTTCAGACTGTAGGGGGCAGAATAACGCAAAAGCTGCGTCCAGTCTGTCAACTCCAAAAAAGAAGAAGAAAAACACATTTACGTCAGGATTATTTATTACGATCCGTTTGTCAGTCAAGTTATTAGGTTGTCAGTTAGTTATAAGATGATACTCATACAAATACCACAACCACAAAAAAGTAAACCATAGCAAACGATCGCGTGTCCGCACCTGCCGGCTATTGACAAAAGATGGTAAAATCAAAATAAATGTTACGCAGCAATGACGTCAGTAATCCATAATATGGGCCTAAACTAAGATAATACAATGGTTTTCATAATTTTTATATCTCTATTAACAAAGAAAATACTTAATTTGTAGCGTACTCGTTTCGCTGCTTTTGGCGCCATCTTTGTTATGTGAAAACACGCAATGCATTCTGGGTAGCCCTTGCTCCCAAGGGTTTCTCGGAAAATCTCAATATTGAGGGCGATACAGCTCTTAATTTTTCTAAGAATCGTGACAGCACTTGCACTAGAGGGAGCGCGCATTTTTGAGATTGAGGGTTAAGCAAGGAATTGGAATTCACCCTAAGTCTCTTTCAGGGAAGCTCCTCTGTACCTCTATTCAAGTATACACTAGACAACACATAAATCAGACAATATGTCAGACAACTCATCTCTTTACCTGCTGTTTTCATCAAAAAAGTAGATTTGGTGGAGGCCTGTTGTGCCTTGGGATGCCAAACGGTCAGAGACAGACCAACAGAAGAACATTTTACCAGGTCCCCACAGATCCAGAGAGATGGTGGAGCTATGAAACATGCTCACATTGAGCAGAAGAAGACGGAGCAATGCCAGATTGTTTCCAGGCTCTTGTAAACTTCCAGTGACTCTGGAGTAAAGATGAAGGGACGTTAATCAGGAAGTTGAAGATGTCGGAATGCTCCACAATAATGTCTCTATACCTGTTTCCAACATTGTAAAAAGCATGCCCATAATAAATCACACACATAATATGTTCACTCTGTCAAGTTTTGCAATAATCGGTCAACCAGCCTGAATTCAAAGTGCACAGGTTGAATCCAGCACCGCTCCCATCCTTTTTTGCCGCATCTTAGGCTGCCAACATGGTGGTTCACAGAGACCGAGGCATGTGACGTCCGTTGCTCTATTCAGGGCAGCCGAGCTCCTCTTCACTCCCCTGTAATTCGAACCACAGTAACATCCTTTACTGACAATGAGACACAACACCACTGTACAGGGACTGACATCATTGGACGTCGTGAGGAAAATATTAAAACCCCAAAGTCTTCCAAGAAACTGAAAGACATCTCATGTAAGTTGTGACAGGAAGTTTTAAAAAAAAGTATAGTGATATATAATATATAGATATAGAGAGATATAGATATACTGATAATCTATCATTTCAAGGACAATTGTAACTGTGTCATGATATTTGAGAATGGCGAGGTGATGTAAGAGCTGGTTTACTTCCTCTTTGTGAAATAACCTTTTATATTCTAGAAACCAGAGCTGACATAGCATACTTTAAAATGGTATTATAAATCAGGTATAATTACTGCACATTATGATATCAAATTAGCATTGTCCTTTTAGAAAATGCTATGAATCATGCCCACATTGGAATGTAGACTGATGAGTCATGAATTACCACTGTCTGTTTCAAATGTGTGTGTGTGCTGTGGTTTCTCTACGTTGCTGTATGAAACTGAAATAATTTAAAGCCATTTTACAAAACCACAATATCTTCTCATTGCTTTATTTTTGTCATAAAATGAATACCACGCGTCACATGTGTCCTTACATTACAGATCATTTATCGAAAATCCAAATACTCAATAATTAGGAATTACATTTGCTCCTTCAGAGTTAAAATAACACTCTTAAGATAAGATTTAAGGAAACAATATTAGCAACAGACACAATAAACATCAACATGAAATACAAACATTACAAAAATAAATAGAATGTAAAGTATGTACAGAAAACAGTTAAAGTGACCTTTAACAGAAACTGATTACATTTTGCATCCTCATCTATGAGGAAATGTCGGCAGAGGCCTCTTTCTGGTTTTTGTCTTCTTTGTGCAAAAATATCACCACCTCCCTCTGGTGGTGATACACAGTAGTGTCTGCTTTGGCACATTTAAATGGATCCTTGGCAAATAACAGTGAATCTGAACAACTGGTTTGATTCCTTATTTATGATATGTTTACGTTTTAATTTTTGGAGTTTGGGTTAGGGAGTATGATAGTATTACTCTAACCTCTCTTTCATCACAAACAGTCATTAAATATTATATATTCAGTCATTTGCCGCTGTTTGTTATGATTTTGCATTTAAAAGAACAAATAAAGCTCTGAAATGTTTTAAAGAATGCCATTAAATGCTGCTTCCTCTGGATATTAACATATTCTGCTGCTTATATGAGTCTAAGTCACAGGTTTTTATGGGTCCCCAAAACATTTGCAGAATTTTTCACTTTTAGCCTTTTAGTTAAGATTGGTGTGCATATGTTGTAAATAACATTAAATATTTCAGTTTAAATTAATTTACTCAACATCATTTGGAAAGGATTTGTTCACCAGTGTGTGTCGACAAAGCTGGTCGTTGTGTGTTATTTGCTTTTATTTTTACATACACACTGTAAATAAAAAACACTATTATAGCATTTCAGTTTTACATAATTTTCTGTGTTCTTGTTGTTGGTTTGTAGAATTTCTGTAAGGGTTTATGTCTAAATACCTGGGCCTGAAATGAGCTTCCGCTGTTTCAAAGATCACTACCACTGTGTTCCAGGTAATTAAAGCTTTATGGGACCAAAACATGTGAGTGTAACTAAAAATAAATGTGAGTGTAAATAACTAAAGCACATTATGTCACACACACACACACAAATAGAATGCAGTTTTGGAAATGTATGTTCGTTAGTAGTGTATATATAGCAATGATGTAAGTAAACGTTACACACTGCAGCTTTAACCAGTCTTTTCTTTTATTTCAAACTCTGCCTGTTTGATTTGTATTTAAGAATCTATGTATTCTACGCTTCAGTCACACCTATGACTTAATATATATTATAAACAGAAAGTAAATTCACAAATGCATAAAATCAAAGCTGGTCTGAGTGAAATCCTTTAGCAAAAATCTGTGTTCAATTTGTGTTTATTTTGGGGTGACCTGATAGCTGTCATACCCCATATATATATATATATATATATATATATATATATATATATATATATATATATATATATATATATACACAATATATATATATATGCAGTGGTATGCAAAAGTCTGGGCACCCCTGTAAATGTCCATGATTTTCCTTTATAAATCATTGAAATCATTGATTTCAATACCTTTAGCACTAATTATTGGTACTCAAAATTGGTTTGGAAATCTCAGTGACCCTTGACCTCCATACACAGGTGAAGCCAATCATGAGAAAGGGTATTTAAGAAGGCCAATTGTAAGTGTTTCTCCTCTTTGCATTTTCTCTGAAGAGTGGCAACATGGGAGCCTCAAAACAACTCTCAAATTACCTGAAAACAATGATTGTTCAACATCATGGTTTAGGGGAAGGATACAGAAAGCTATCTCAGAGATTTAAGCTCTCAATTTCAACTGTAAGGAACATTATGAGGAATTGGAAGACCACAGGCACAGTTCTAGTTAAGGCCTGAAGTGGCAGACCAAGACAAATCTCAGATAAGCAGAGGTGAAGGATGGTGAGAACAGTCACAGTCAACCCACAGACCAGCTCCAAAGACCTACAACATCATCTTGCTGCAGATGGTGTCACTGTGCATCGTTCAACTATTCAGCGCACTTTACACAGGGAGATGCTGTATGGAAGAGTAATGCAGGAAAAGCCTTATCTCTGCACCTGCCACAAACAGCGTCGCTTGAGGTATGCTAAAGCACATTTGAAACAAGGTGCTGTGGACTGATGAAACTAAAATAGAGTTAGTTGGGCATAACAAGGGGCGTTATTATGCATGGCGAAAAACAACACAGCATTTCAAGAAAAACACTTGCTACCCACAGTAAAATTTGGTGACGGTTCCATCATGCTGTGGGGCTGTGTGGCCAGTGCAGAGACTGGGAATCTTGTTAAAGTTAAGGGTCACATGGATTCCACTGAATATCAGCAGATTCTGGAGAACAATGTCTAGAAAATCAGTGACAAAGTTGAAGTTGTGTCGGGGCTGGATCTTTCAACAAGACAACGACCCTAAACACTGCTCACAATCTACTAAGGCATTCATGCAGAGGAACAAATACAAACGTTCTGGAATGACCATCTCAGTCCCCAGACCTGAATATTATTGAAAATGTGTGGTGTGATTTAAAGCGGGCTGTCCATGCTCGGAAACCATATCAAACCTGACTGAACTGGAGATGTTTTGTAAAGAAGAATGATCCAAAATACCTTCTGCCAGAATCCAGACTCTAATTGGAAGCTATAGGAAGCGTTTAGAGGCTGTTATTTCTGCAAAAGGAGGATGCACAACATTTTTATTTTGTGGTGCCTAAACTTATGCACATGCCTAATTTTGTTTAAATAATTCTTGCTCACTTTATGTTAATCATATAAACTTTATTTCACTTCTCAAATATCACTGTGTTTGTATCATATATGATATATTTAACTGAAATTTCTTATCCAAACAACCAATGATTTATAAAGGAAAATCATGAACATTTACAGGGGTGCCCAAACTTTTGCATACCGCTGTATAAATAATGTTTAGACTCTGCACCTCATGGTCAATATGCCCCGAGCAGATGGTCACCAGCTCGACTCTTGGCCAGAAAGACCTTTGCAGCACGTCTATGTCTACTCTCTACTGTCTCCACCTCCCTGTCTCTATTCAAATTATCACAAAAAATATACCTTTACATCTATAATTTTCTTTTTACATTGTGACACTGCTCCAGAATGTGACATGACTCTCCCAGTATCAGGCTCTGATAGTAAATGGAGGCCCAGTATACTGCAAGACTTAGGGTGATGTAGCAAGTTGCAGAAACTGACAGGAAGTTAGGCAATTTTCTTGACAGAAACATTTAAGCAATTTAACCCAACTTTAAAGGTAAAGAGCAGAGGTCTTAGATTTGCATCGCCTATCAAGTTCTATTTATTGATGAGGCCAAATGAAACTAATCAGGTTGTTCAACTCCAGGAATGTCTGAGATGACGTACAACTTCATTATACAATTTTATACTTTCATTATAAATAAAACTTTCCAACTACATTGTCACTTTAGATGACATCACCATGGCTTCCAGTTCCACTGTGAGGAATCTTGGAGTTATGTTTGACCAGGACATGTCATTTGATTCACACATAAAACTGATTTCCATCAGCCTTCTTCCACCTGCAAAACACCTGAAAATTAGAAACATCCTGTCCTTAAAGGCCACTGAAAAACTAGTCCATGCTTTTGTTAAATCTAGATTAGATTACTGTAATGCCTTATTAGCAATTCTGTTAAAACCCTTCAGTTAATGCAAAATTCTGCAGCACGAGTTCTGACAGGAACTGGAAAGAGAGACCATATCACTCGCATTAAAGCTTCTCTACACTGGCTCCCCGTACAGTTTAGAATTCCATTTAAAATCCTCCTCCTCACATACACAGCACTTAATGGTCAGACCCCTATATACCTGAAAGACCTTTACCTTACTGTTTTACCTTATCACCCTAACACAGGGGTCTGCAACGTTTACTATGAAAAGAGCCATTTTTGTCCTCTCTCCACCCAAATAAAATTAATCTGGAGCCGCAAAACCTATTTGACCCATAAAATTAGATTATATCACATATAACTTAATTTAATGCAGATATACTACATACAAAATAATGAGTTTGTTGCATTAGGAACTACAAAAATAAAACTGCTGACATTTAATTGCTGTTTATAGCCAACATTTTATAAAGTGTAGAAAAAAAAAACTGAAAAAAATTCTATACTACACAGAATTCCAAGTTAAATTTTTTTTTTAAAGTAACTCAATTTGAAATAGATAATGCAATATTTGGAGTACAGTACAGATGGAGTAAATATGTGGGTTCAAAGATGGACAGGAAATTGGATGTGATGCACAAAATGCACATTTTATCACCTTGATTTATAAATAATAGGTGTTCACTTTGAAATAAACTTTTTTTTATTCAAAGTTACTACAAAGGAGCCACAACAGAAGGCTTGAGGAGCCACATGTGGCTCTAGAACCGCAGGTTGCAGACCCCTGCCCGAACAGATCATTTAAATCCCAAAATACAGGCTTACTAGTGGTTCTCAGAGTCTGTAAGAGCAGAATGGGAGGCAGAGCCTTCATACCAGGCTCCTCTCCTGTGGAACCAGCTCCCAATGACAGTTCAGGAGGCGGAGCCTCTCTCTGTATTTAAAGTTAGACTTAAAACTTTCCTTTTTGATAAAGCTTATAGTTGAGCTGGCTCAGGGAAATGTAGACCATCTCTTATCTATTCTCCTATAGACCTAGACTGCTGGGGGAATTCCTGTGGTGCACTCACACTCTCTCACACTCGGGGTATGGATATGACTCTGTTATATGTCATTAACCTTCTTCTTTCTCTCCCTTGTTTGTGTCTTTCCTTCTTGTCCTCTCTCTCTCTATGTGTGTGTGTGCTCATCTTGCAGGTTGCAGTATCCAGATCCAGTTTCAAGGCTATTATTATTTTCATTAGCAGTAGTATGTTATTGTCATTATTATTATGCTATGATTGAAGTTGATATCAGTATAATTTGTATCAACATTCCAAAAGAATCACTTTTATTTTGAAATTTGGTGAAATATTTTCACGATTATAATTGCGATAGCCTGATGGCATTTTGTGGTTTCATTTCAAGATCATCAGAATACTTTTATTATGCTGAAGGAAATTGTTTTCGTTACAGTTGCTCCATATCAGACTCAGCAAGTACAGAAAGAGCACACAAGTTAAAAATTTAAATTAAACATTTTAAGAATTAAAGGGCCCATATTGTGCAAAATCAACTTTTTAATAATTTTAGTACTGATATTTGGGACTCAGGGGGCCATATCAGTCCCCAAAATGTGAAAAAACACGACTCAGTCATGTTTTAGTGGTTCCACTTAGTGTAAGTATAGGCGATAAAACGCAATGTTTAAACCTCCCTCGGAATGACGACATAGCAAGCATTTCACCGTGAATGTTGGCACCCCGCCAGGCAGAGCTACTTCAGAGCTCCGCCGTAGCTCCTCCTTGTCCCTGTGAAATACGAGGGTGCAGGCGAGGGAGGAAGAGTGGCAGCACAGCGGAGCACAGTGTTTTACACAAACTTCCAGCCTCAGAGGATTTTTGTGTCCAGTGGATATATTTTATTTATGAAAAAAATGTTCACAAGCTTCACAAGCCCTTTGTTGTTGATCGTGTATGTAAATTCCTATGCTAGAAAAACAACTTGAACGCACCAGTTATGTGCCTGCAGTTAGCGAGTGACATGTGTGGATCAATAATATGAAGAGCACGCGTTTGAAAGCACTGCAGAAAGATGTAGATGTTGTCCTACATTTCTTCTCAACCAAAGGCTTCCTTTCTGTCGTGTTTCCACGTTCTCTCCTCATATTATTGATCCACACACGTCACTTGCGGCCGCAGTAACACTGGTGCATTCAAGGTCTTTTTCTAGCATAGGAATTTACATACACGCCGCGCGGCACATTAATCGTTTTTTCTTCGATTCTAATGTTTTTATGATCGCGAGAAGCCAAAATCGTGGTCACTCTATGCATTACGGTGAAACGCAGTAACAACGGGTAAAAGGACATTACTATGGGGTATACAAAGCGGGGGTTGGGACTACGGTGCATGACAATAGGTGATAAGTGGCGACAGTATGGCTGTGGATAGTAAGTTAGATCGACAACTCCCCTGGAAGCAGTGGGTGTGTTTTAACCTGGGTCTCATTCACATGTAAATGCAGGCACAAAACCGAGCATTCTGAAAAGGGTTGTTTTGGCAGGGTTATTGAACTGCTATTGTGCTTCATCCTTATGATATTTTGACTAAAGCATGACACAGACATGTTCGTTAGGGCATCAGGAACTAGTTTAACTTGGGGTAATAGGGTATAATATGGGCTCTTTAAAACATTTAAATGTAAACTATTTAAAAATTAAAAAAGAGCAACAAATAGAGTGCAAGAAATTAAGAATAAAATAAAATAGTGCAAAGCCCTTGTTTAACAAGAATGACAACAATGTACAATGTGTACAGGAAAGACATTATCAATTTGATAATGAATAAATACCGGACCGGATACCTCTACTGTACTACTACATATCACCTACTTTGGTCAAAGAGAGAAATTGTCTTTCAACTGGAAGGTTGTGGGTTCAATCCCCAGCTATAATACTCAAAATGCCAATGTGTACTTGGGCAATACACTTAACCCCACATTGCCCCTGACGGCTGTGCTGGTAGCATGTACATTAGTGATGGGAATTCTGGCTCTTTTTAGAGAACCGGCTCTTTCGGCTCGGCTCACTAAAAAGAACCGGCTCTTTCGGCTCCCAAGCGGCTCTTAAGGTTGTTTTATTGCTTTCATTAATTTATCAACAACAATATAAAATTATGCACAAAATTAATTACTAAAGAAAAAAAAGTTGTATTTTTATTTATATATGTTTATTATATAAATATGCTTTTATTTATACACTCCACATAAAATGTAAAACATTTATTATATAATACAAAAACAACTATTTACAATTCAACTTTTAACTATTTCAATTTTCAACTTTTTCCTTTTAAACAAATTTAAAGTGAAACACAAAACACTGCAAATCACAACATAATAAAATATAGATTAAAATATGCAAAACAAAAAGGAATAAAATGAACACCCAGATCTTTAATTAAGGTCGAGGTTGGCATTAAGAAATACCAAGTGCCTCAGCTGTGCAGGTGGTTTGTGGAGCCGGCTCTGTAGGATATTCTTTTCTTGCAGACTCTACACTCTGCCACTGTGTTCTCAACAAAATTGAAATGGTTCCAGATTTTGCTTCTTTTCCTGGTGTCACTCATTTTCTTACTATGGTAAAGGTATCTACTATACCTTTTCTAATGTGTCGATTTTGTCTCTTCTTTCTCCCTCCTGCTCTGTTCGTGTGTTACTGCTGCGAGTGTAACTACCGCCCCTCCCCCCGCTGCTCAGCGCAAACACAAGGCACACACGCATATTGACCAATCACGTGCGGTGTGAAGAGAAAAAAAAGTGAGAGAGAGAGAGAGAGTGAGAGTGAGTGAGTGACAAAAAAAACCAAAAAAAAAACACGGCTCCCAAGAAAGAGCCAGCTCCCGTCGTTCACTTCAAAGAGCCGGCTCTAAGAGCCGTTTCATTCGCGACCGACCCATCACTAATGTACATAGGCATGAAAGATGCACTGTATAAATGTGTGACTGAATGGACATAAATTGGTGACTGGCAAAGCTGTAGTCTAAAGCAGATTTTGAGTGGTCATCAAGACTAGCGTCTTATTAAATACCGACCATTTACCATGTACCATTACCTTGACTGAACAGGTGATTTTTTTCCAAAACGTTGAACTTATTTTTTCCCTTGACTAACTAGGGTTAGTTTGAGACCCCTGCATAGTATAAAGTGATAGGAATACAAAACTGGTTCAGCTGATCCACATATCAAAACTAACCAATTAAAAACTATGACATATTTGTGATGTACTAGAAAATATGGATAAACTCTTTCTTCAATAGACATGAAATAAGACTGAGGTACATCTGTCAATCAGAGTACCATGCTTGTTAGAGAGGGTCACACCACACGGTGCCAGGCAGTGGTGACATTTGATAGTGAGAGTGAAGGTTGTCTTTTCCCCTGGCCAAAATGGAGGGAAAGGACAGGGAGGGGTTGGAGGGCTCCAGCAGAGATTGGATTTCAACAGGACAGCATTCCCAAAGAATTTCAAGATAGACAACGTGAGGCAGCGAGGGACGGGGACACGCTTGTGGATGTTCCCTGAAGCAAACAACTGGAAACACAGGTGGAGCGCAACTTACTCCAAGTTTAGCTGGACTGGCAGTGGACGTGTGTACGAGTGTGTGTCAAGGACAGCAAACAAGAACCATGTATATGACAGATGGACATGTTGACAACCTGAGGACCCACAGAAGACCAACAATGTGATGTTTCCTCTCCACCACTCGTATCTGTCAGCAGCTGTTGTACATTTAGTGAGTAAACACATTCATTTGCTCTGCACTAACATGGTTTGCTCATGATTTCTATCCACAGTAATCCATAGGTCACACTTTAAATACACTTTGAGTATATTTATTTTTTATTTTAAACCACCTGACACTGCTATAGTATCTTTCCTTACAGTCATTGTCTTCTAATGCCATCCACAATGTTTATCAACTGGAAACTATTGTTGGAATATCACTCTGGTTTCAGACACGGTTTTCTTTGCAAGTCCAGTTGTTCTCCAAATTCCCTGGAAAGTGTTTTGCTGCATTCCCCGCACTGGGATACTGAAAGGGATGGACAGCAGTGACCCGCATGAGGTTGAAAGAGAAGGCACGTGGAAAGAGAGTGATGGAGAGAAAGATAAACGGCTGAAGAACCAGCTCAACAGGGAGGAGAAAGGAGAGAAGGAGATAAAAGGACATGAGAAAGAGAAGAGGAAAGAGAACCGAACTGGGTCTCTGTGGAGGAGTGGATGGGCATTGAGTGAAAGAATCGCCATAAACGTATCAGGGATGCGTTACGAAACCCAAGTTCGCACATTGGCCCAATTCCCTGACTCCCTGCTCGGTGACCCCAGCAGGAGGTCACGGTACTTTGACCCTCTTCGAAATGAGCTCTTTCTGGACCGGAACCGAGCCTGCTTCGATGCCATTCTGTATTTTTACCAGTCAGGCGGGAGACTGCGGAGGCCAGCAAACATACCGCTGGACATCTTCATGGAGGAGCTGATGTTCTACGAGCTAGGGGAGGACATCATAAACCGCTTCAAGGAGGATGAAGGTTTTCCGAAAGAGGAGGAGAGGCCACTGCCGTCCAATGAAGTTCAGAAAAAACTGTGGATGCTCTTTGAGCACCCAGAGTCATCATCAGGCGCTCGCATCATAGCCATCATCAGTGTTATGGTGGTGGTGGTGTCCATCCTCATCTTCTGCCTGGAGACTCTGCCTGACTTCAGGAATGAGAAGGAGATGCGGGAGGTAGGATATGTGATGGAATGATGTTTTTGAGCAAAGAGGTTTTCAGGGTTTCCAAACTTCAAAAAAATTCCAGTCAATGACAGTATGAGGGGAAACAATGTCAATTTTATGGCCTGATAACAAAGTATTACTTTTATCCTACTAAGAGTACACAGCTAACCTGATCCTTCACACACAATGGAGTCACATTTTCTTTCATATTTATGTGTTATGCTATACTGTATGTTTTTGGTGACAGTGATTTTACAACAGCAATGCTGATACTGAATCTTGTAAATATTCTTCACTTTTACAAACGACTTTAATACAATTTACAGTGAAATTCTAACAATGTAACATTGAGAAAATGGGGTTGAATTAAAACAAATTTCAAGGGTTAGGGTTGAAAAATAAGTGTTGGACCAATACTCATACTAAATCTTGTAGATAAATTAATATTCTCTAATTTTACAAAACGCCTTAGTCATTCGGACTTTCTTTGGATAATTTAGGCAACAACAGTAATATATAAAAATAAAAAGTAAGAACATTAAGAAAATAGGTGTGAATTGAAACAAACAAAGTCTCACTGCTTTATAGTAACTTGACTCAAGTTACTATAAGGTATAATGCCTTGAATGAAGTGTGTGTGACTGCTCGTGTCAAAGGGAAACTTGATAACATTGGAAGCTGGTGTTTAAGGGTAAATGGGCGAGTTCTTGAAAACTAACGAGGAGAAATACTGACACGGAGGAAACTATTACCCAATATGTCTGGAAGCAGACCAGAGAGAGAGTGAGAGAGGGTGAGAGAGGCTTATGGTGTGATTATTTTAGTCGGCTGTTAAATTTGATACACTGGATTCAGGAAGTGGTAAAGTGTACAGGGGGTATCAGGTCGGGCCTGGAGTACAAATAAAAGGAGAAGAAAGCAAAGTCCTGGTGAACAGACGTTTATGTGCGTTAATAGAAGGTCACACAAGTGACTGGACACACAGATAAAGGGCGGCTTAAAAGGTCTCACAGCATGAGTAGCATACACTGGGTCATGTTAACACATTCCTCTAGGACTGCTGTGCTAGGCCAGGCTACCATTGCACAAGCAAGCTGCCAGGAAACTACTGTAACTTATTCCTGTGTGGGTCATCTGCAGACCCACTGAACTACATTGGCCACGCTACATGGCTGCAGTGGCGAGAGAGATGGGATAGTAACCTATGATAGTAGCGAAGGTGGAGATGGATGAGGAGCGGAGCAGCAAGACGCTCTCATGTTTCCCAGTGGAGATCTCACAGGTTATATTTAGTCTTAGGAGAACCCTTCAAGCAGATCAACACATACAAATGTCCACCTTTTGAAATAAACACTGCCACTGGCCTGTTACTGACAGCTACACAGAATACTCCAGGTTTATTTAAACAGTGCTGAAACTGAAACTTTATATATTTACACACTGCCCGTTACAGTAAATGCTGAGCTGATCCTTTCATGTCTCTATCATAAATGTTCATGATGTGGAGTGAAAGGCATTTTAAATTGATGATGTAACACTAACTGACACGCAAGATAGAAGGACAGGACATCCATGACTGAAATGTAATGCTGTCGATGTCAAATATAAAGTTGCCAAAAGCGAACATAGGCTACTGAAGTACATTGGTGCAATTAGCTTAGCTTACCAAACTGATAAGAGGAGTCAACAGCAGACTTGGTCCAGTATAAGGCTGTCTTCAACTTTGACGATCTGTCCCTGGCTAATGGTCCGTTCCATTTGTAGTCATTTCCTGAAGTCAAATTTCCAACTTCGAAACTTGGAGCAACCTCACTAACCCCGCTATGGGATACTTTTACCGTTAATAGTACTTCTGTCTTATTTGCTTTACAGTAAATCAGTCATACCCATACTACTGTTAAATCTTTGATTTTGCTATGTTGTATGTGTGCGCAAAATGTCATGTAGAGCGTTGTTATTAACTGGTATTGCTACCAATGGATAGCCCAAGAAACGTGGTTCTCCTTCTTCCAATGTTCCAGCAGGCTGTAGACCAGGGTTTCTCACTCCTGGTCCTGTGGAGCCGCTGTCCTGCATGTTTTAGATGTTTCCCTGCTCAAACACACCTGATTCAAATGGTCAGCTGATCAGTAAGCTCTGCTGAAGTCTGATAACAACCCATTTATTTGAATCAGGTGTGTTGAAGCAGGGAAACACCCAGGACCAGGAGTGAGAAACCCTGCTGTAGACTCAGGCCACCTTTATACATAGCAGGGTATTTAGAGAAACAAATAAACCCGCATAAATACACAGTAGAGCAGCGTCAAACCTGTGGGTGGCAGTGTAGGGAGAAGGATAAAGCCATGCAAGCCAATCAGAATCCTCAGAATCAACAACAACTAATAAAACAAGTTCTCATGCCATTTCTCTGGGAGGACGACTGCTTTATCGAAGTTTGCCCACCAGACTGCAGTTTCCCCAGGTCGGATCCATTGTACATTGTACAAAAGCGGTTGCGCAAACGTAAAAATGAATACCACCTTAACAGCATCCATGATAGCCAAACAAACTGTAAATATAGGGCGCTCACATATGATGTTAAGCATTTTCTGGCGCATAATGTGACGCTTGAGAATCTAAAAGCCTGTTCCTCTCAGTTGACACAACAACACATAACCGGCAGGATCATAAATCTCCACTTTGTTAGTGTTAAGAAAAAAAGGGATGCTGATCACAGCAGGCGCCCTGTTCTTTAGGGCCATTACCCATAACTTAAATTCTGATTTCAACAAAGTATTTAAATTCATATTTAAACTTTGAAGTCCCTTATTATCACTGGACATTTGAAATCAACTGTGAAGGGAAAACTTTTTAAGGAATTAAATCCTATTGGTTTTTAAATCAATCTTAACAAATGCATTACGTGTCTTTGTATGAAAGTATGTATGTATTGATTGATTGATTAAATAATGTTTTGGTATCCTTAGCACTTATATCTATAGCCAGATATAAAGTCTAATGTTATCAGTCAGACATTACCATATCAGCCTCAGGAGATTATTGGTGTACAAATACAAATACAAATAAGATGTGTCACATGTCAGCTAGGCCACCATCAGAAAACAAAAAACACTTAATTACCATATTGTGTGTATTTTGCTTAAAATACAATTTTGCCGACACGGTCATACACTCATCCTTGTTTCTATGTCAAACATCAGCACTTAAGTTCATGCGTGAGAGTATGGAGGGCAGCACCAGCCCTCTGGCTTCCACAGATTGGCTTTGATTGTGATTGTCTTATCGTTAGAGTGTGGCCCCTCAATCAGTTTCATGCGGCTAACAACTTCAAATCAAGTTGAATGAATTATTTCTGTCTTTTTGTGTTATTTCATGAATATGCTTTTATATTTTGGTAAATATGTATATAAATATATATATATATATATATATATATATATACATATATGAATACATATAAAAACAGTTTTATTTTTGTTTATGATATGAGGATATAACTTTGATTAACTTGTTTTTCTTGACCCTTCCCCTCCTACATTCTGGTTGGCCCCTAGATCATTTCAGTTTGAGACATGGATGTATGGTTTAAGATCCCTGTCTTCTTCTTCATCTTCTTGTTGTTCTTCTAATAATTTCCAGCAGGATGTACACAGAGAGGTGCAATGCTGCCCCTATAGTTTTTCCCAACTGTCTTACACAATTACAGAATTACAGGACAATCATTGTCCCATATTGACTATAAGTGGAGAAAATAAGGAATGGATGGCATCTGCTCTGTCAGTTGGAATGCCCTTGTTTTTCAAAGTCACGACCAATTACTATTAATTGTTAATTACAATTAACTTATTTTCTCACATGTCAAGAAACTCATCAGCCATCTATTATATAAAATATCTTCATTTTATTTATTATTTATTTATTATCATATATTTATTTTTGGAAAAATCTGGTCATGTTAAGCCCAATTTATACTCCTCCAATTTATACTCCTCTGCGTCGACGGAGAGCCTGCCGGGGAGCTTTTAATTTTTATTGAGAATTTTACCTCTGCCTCTTACCCTGCCACAAAGGTGCATCAACACACGTAAATACAGAAACAAATATAAAATACATGGGAGTGACTTTCAAAGCAATCGGTCATTTTCTTTTACTCAATCAGGTTTTTTGTTTTGTCGCTGTTCAGTCATATATATAGTCCATCTCTTTATTTCTCCTTGAACTGAGCTTCCTGTAGCCTTAAGCGGTGTGTAATTTTTTCCATTGTGTATATTTCTTCTACCAGGTGAGTCCATTGGTCTTGTGTAGGGATATCTTCCCTTCCACATTTCTTTGTGATAGCTTTCTTACGAAATATTTTTTAAGTGTCCGTCACTCCGTCAAGGGACAACGGAGACGGCAAGAGCTGCGACTGGTCCTCAGGACAGGCCGAGTGAAGCTGCTCTGTGCTGGCTCACAGTGCGCACCGAGCGTCCACAGAGGTGGGGCAGATCACCGCCGACAACGTCGCTGCCAAACTATAAATACGTCATTTCTTAATACACACATCACATGTTTAGACTCTAAATGGCCAATTACTCGCCTCAAATTATCTTAAAACTGCGTTCCGTGACACAGAAAAGTGAGAAATGGCAACTGTTTCAACAACAGTCTTTCTCTCTCTTTCTCTCTCGGACGCCAACAACCTTGCACAGCGACCCCTACTGATCGGGCGGGAAATTGTAGCGCGTATCCGGCAGAAGTATGAAGGCTTGAGGGGTCTCTGTGGTGACGCAGTCGGATAACGCATTAAGTAGTCGGAGAAGTATAATGTGGCCTTTATAGTAAGGTAATGGCTTTGGGACCAGACAAAGAATGGTCCAAGAAGACCCCTTGAGAGTTAGAGGAGGGATGGTTTGATTTGTAATGTATACATATTTAAAAGAGGTATTATTTGTGTGAGGTACTATTTGAAGAACGGGTGTCATGGTTCACCAATGGAGTTGCTTTAGTTTAGTTTATTATTACATTAAAAGTACTGTGTACAGTCAATGCGATGTCAACACATTCTCCAAACACTCAAAACTTCACCTTCAATAAATAATTGATAAATACATCCAGAGGAACTCTACTATGTGCTACTGTTTAGCAGTTTGATGGTCTGTGGGTAAAAGCTGTCCTTCAGGCGACTGGCGTGAGCCTTGATGCTCTGCAGACGTTTCCCTGAGGGGAGCTAAGAGAAGACGTTATAATATAACCTGCAGGGTGGTGAGTCCTTGTTGGTGCAGTGGGTGGTGTAGATGTCCTGTGGCAGTGGTGATCCGATGATTTTAGAAGCAGATTTCACTGTCCTAGAAGCAGATACCGCTATAGTGATAGACCGGTAACATGTTCAGGGTGTGCTCTTCCTTTTGCTGCAGCCACCATGTGGAGAATAAAGTGATAGACAATGAATGAATTACTGATTTGAAGAACAATTTGAAAAAGCAGTTGTGTGTGTTTGTTGTGTGTTCTCATTATGTTGACTTTGCTACATGTTTAATTTTCTCTTTTCTCCACTCCAGGAATATTTTTACAGGTATCACTCCCATCCAAAGAATGTATCTGAGACCATGCCTCCTCCACAAGGTGTTTTTCATGACCCCTTCTTCATAGTGGAGACCATGTGCATATGTTGGTTCTCCTTCGAGCTTGTCATGCGCTTTGCCTGCTGTCCCAGTAAGATTCACTTCTTCAAGGACGTTATGAACATTATCGATTTCAGCGCCATCCTACCTTATTTTGTCACTCTGGGAACAGAGCTGGCCAAGGACCATGATGCCGGTCCAACAACATCACTGGCCATTATCAGAGTCATTAGGTTAGTGAGAGTATTCAGGATCTTCAAGTTGTCTCGTCACTCTAAGGGACTGCAGATTCTCGGTCAGACACTGAGGGCTAGCATGAGGGAGCTGGGCCTGCTCATTTTCTTCCTCTTCATTGGAGTCATCATCTTCTCCAGTGCCATTTACTTTGCTGAGGCTGACCACACTAACACGGCCTTTATCAGTATACCACACGCCTTCTGGTGGGCAGTTGTCACTATGACCACGGTGGGTTATGGCGACATGTTCCCAGAAACAGTGTGGGGTAAGCTCGTGGGCTCAATGTGCGCCATTGCTGGCGTGCTCACCATTTCACTGCCAGTGCCTGTCATAGTATCCAACTTTAGCTACTTCTACCATCGGGAGACAGAGTGCGGGGATCCAACTGAGTACACCCATGTCAAGACAGCACTGTGGGAGGATGAAGAGCCTGAAGGAGAGGACACAGATGAAGGAGAGGGGGATCAAGATGGAGATTATTATGCCATTGAGGACAACTGTAGCCCTCTCAGTGGGACTCTGCTGGGTGCGCTGTGTACAGGTCAGAATTCAGAGCTCAGTGGAGGAAACATGTATCTGAGGGAGCCACTGGTCACTCAGGTATAAGAAAGTTTTTTGGTTTTTTTTGTAATTCAAATTTGTATTCATTTTTTTTTGTCATGTAACCAGAGGGATACATTTCACTAAAAAACAATGATGTAAGAACATGAATATTAAAGTGATAATTCTGTTTTTTGAAGTGCTATTGTGCCGCCATCATCAAAAACCAGCCTAAGCCGAGAAGGCTTGTAGTGGGGACACCATTACAAAAAATATTTTAGATATTATATTTAAAAATATATATATAATCAGCCATGTAATGAAAACGATTAAGGCCACATGTGAAATAAAATAAAATAAATGTATTATTACTAAGAATTTAGATGTGTCCCATGGGGCCTTAATTCTCCTCTTTGTTTTATCCTCTTCTTAATTTGTTCTTGGTAAGCACTAAAAAAAATCTAACTTTTTTCACAAGTAAGATTGAACACTTTAAAGTAAGTATTATCTTAAAGTGAAGTAAGATACATCTTACTTTAAGATTTAATTACTGCAATCTAGAACAGCCAAAATGTTTGCATGAAATATTAATTTCAAAAATTCTAAAGCATACATTCTTAACGTTATCTTAATCACGTAAAATGAATTTTAAGTCAACATTTCCTAAATGGCAGAATATCTTTGCTTGTGATCAGTACAACACTTAGGGCTGTTTCTCCTCATTTTAAGCCACAGTTCAGTCTAAAAGTGGCTGTAGATTTACAAGCTAAGTATTCAAACTAACCAAAATGTGCTCACCCCACTGACAGAAACAAGAACATTTTAATCAAATAAAGAATGTTTGGCTTTAATAAGTTCGAGTAGGGCTGTTTTTGCAGAGTGCAAAACTTCCTACATCAAAGTCCCATCACACACACATGAGTTGTTGAGCCACTGCTGCCTCAATCAGCAAGTTCAAAAGTTTTACCTCAGGATTTACCTCAGTGACACAATCACAGTTTTCTCCATGGACTCTGGTGCAGGAGATGAAGTAGTTTAAAAAACGTGGATGCTCCCTTCAGCTCATCCTGCGGCAGATATTTGTTGCTTTTCTCATTTCTTGGAGCACCTACCCACTAAATAAACCTGAAAATCGTGCTTTATACATCAAAAGACAATAAAGAGGTTTTACATTCTCAGGGTTATGATGAAAAAGGTTCATGTAATATAAGCTGTTTTATTTATTAACGCCGTCAGCTTGTGTTTGAAATGAAAGTGAGTTTTTCAGAATTTCCGTGCCCCGAAACTGTCATGTCTTAGTACTGTCACTGTGATGTGTGCAGTGGGATCATGTGGATGACTGGACATCGGACGCTGTGTCATTAAAACTCAGGCAAAACAGCAGAGGAGCCGTCCGTCACCGTGTACTGACAGATGGACGCTCACATTCTCTGCATTCTTATGTACAAGGTTCACACATCTGTAGTGTTGGCTTCTGTGACCTGAAGTGCCTGATGTGACCTGCCGTAATATGACACATGCCGTGTTTGTGCCAGACAGGAAAGGTGAAATAGCTATTTATTTGAATCTGCTTAATCATGTACAGTGTTCTTAATAAAGACTGTATTTTATCCATTTTCTTTCTTTCTTTTTCTTTTTCAAAAAAAGCTAATTGTTGACAGAGGTAATAATTTTGTCTTAATTTGGATGATTACTTAAAGGGGAAATAAGTAGTTTATAGTGCCATCTAGAGGAGAGGCTGAAATTTACAACAAAGACCTGCTGCTCTGCTCACCCCCTCCCTTCCCTGAGCGCTACGGTATCCGCAGCTGGTCAAATGTCGTCCTCGTCGTCTTTCTCCATGTCAGCAGATGAGGTTCGTGAGGCGAGGAAGAGGGCGAGCTACCGCAGCCGTAGCAGACGAAGCGGAGAGAGTGGAGGCGGGACTTCCACTACAAGTAAAGAGACGCTTGTTTTGTTCTCTCGCGTTTGTCCTTACAGGCTCCGGTAGAAACATGGCGTCTCGCTGCTAACAGTGGCTATGCAACCGGTCCGCGGTCATGTTATTTAACATGACTTTTTGAAACACTACGAAAATGAAACAAAAACTATTATACAGCGACTGTATAATAGTCGCTATTTAACTGTTTGAAAATAGCATTTAAAAATGTTATTCAGGTTAAGTAAGGTGTCAATTCATACATTATTTAAAGATTTACCAAATTAGCATACCTTAAATATAACTAAGCATTTATTAATAACTGTTTAACCTATGTTTCCCACTTTATAAGAAACATTAATAAGGGGTAATAATCTATGAACTCATAGTTAAGGAATGCATATTTTACACTTTAACCATCAATTATTACTGACATTAGCCATTTATAGACTTGAATAATACTGTATAATCAATATCTTCCTTAATGTGTATGACATGAATAAATGGTTATATGAATGAACTGTTAGTAAATGCTTATCAGAGCGTTATGTTATTTAATGTACTTTCATTGTAAAGGTGTGAACATTAAACCTTGTAAATGTGTCCACTGAACACATCATTGTTGTTGTTGCTAGGATATGGAATAGACTAAACAAGAGACTAAAACAGCCATAGCCAGAGTTTCACTGCTGAGGCTTCTCATCTTCAACATTCATTTTGTCAATGTGTCACTGACCTTTGCCGCAGCCACTAATCTGCTATAAGCAGCAGCTTCCAGCAACAGTGCTCATTTTCTCTGCAACACTTCACAGTGACGAGCCATGAGAGATTATCTGACATCACGAGTGTAAAGTGCTTCATATATTTTTTTTTTTTTTTTACTCATGTTAGTCACATTCGCACAGTGAAAGGAAGAGAGAGAGAGACAGTAGCCAGGGAGTGAAACTGTGACTGGAAAAATCTGTTTTTGTCAAAGAAGTGAAGTTATTTTTGTAACATGTGAAACATGGTCAAAATTCAAAAAAAGTTAACTTAAAGTTTTAGTCCAGACCAGTATAGACCACTGAGGTCCAGGATGTCACCCTATGTCACCTGTGCTTGGTTCTATGGAATTAGATTTGTGTCAATATATCCAAACAACACTTTTTAAGAAGCAAATACATATCGATTTAATCATTAAAAATATTGTATTTTATTGTTTGAAAATACACTACTGCCTCCTGATTGGAGCCCGCCCGTAAACAAAAAACCACGGTGCAAAGAGGAAGCACAAAGAGCAAGTGTATTTTCAAACAATAAAAGATAGTTGTTTTTTTAATGATTAAATCAATATTTATTTACTTTTAAAAAAGTTTTGTTTGAAAATATTGACACAAATCTAATTCCATAGAAAGCACGAGTGGATTTAATGCGTCAGCAGTGAGTAATACATGTTTGTGACCCGATTCAGATCACTTGGGTCCCAAAATTCAGGCTTACTTGTGGTTCCCAGGGTCTGTCAGAGCAGAATGGGAGGCAGAGCCTTCAGTTACCAGGCTCCTCTCCTGTGGAACCAGCTCCCAATGACAGTTCAGGAGGCAGATACTCTCTCTGTATTTAAAGTAAGGCTTAAAACTTCAGGTTTTAAGGGTGCTTGCTCATTGTGTGACTTGTCGGTTTTCTCTGCTGTGCATGATGTTGTCATTGTACAGTGCCTTGAGGTAATGTACATTGTGATTTGGCGCTATACAAATAAATTGAATTGAATTGAAACAGTACTGGGTATCAAAAGCCATTCTGAATAAATAAACACGTTTTAAGTTTAGATTTAAAGAGGCCCTGGTCTGACCACAAAGCTCCACTGTGCTCGCAAACAGTTAAAATAACATTTTGAAACATTTTCAGTAAATAAGAGATACCAGATGTTATCAATGTTCATAACTTCTATTTATTTTAATATATATTCCATATTAAAATAACTATAAATATGAAAACCAGACTAATGTTACACATTACCAACTTGTATATTTAGATACAACATACAACATTTGCAACGATGATTTAGACTTCAAGCACAAAGCCCATTTTATTATGCTGTCGTAAGTTAGCGAATATAACTAATTAATTTACATTAGTAAAAAAGTATAGAAAAAGAATAAAAAGAACACTTCTAATAGATATTTTATTTGTTCTACAATAAAATACAAAAACTCTAGACACTTGCTGTCAATGATTATTCTGCACCATATTAATGAATTGGACAGATAACCTAAACAATTGTATGTGTTTACTAGGACTTCTCATGAGATGGTGGTATGCAAACAAATACTCAAAATAAAAACTAAGAAGTGCTGGACAGGACCAGCCCATTTCCAGCAATGGTCGCAGGTGAGAAACCAAAAAGATTTCTCTCAGTGTTTGTTTAACATCCTGTAAGGAAAACATGTATTTAAACATATTCCTATCTAACCTATAACTCTATGGAGAAGGATCACTGGTTCAAATTCTATGACCGTTAAAGGGCCGGGGTGCCCATGAACCATCATTGGTCCCCAGATGCTGATACGTGATACCAAGGGGTCAAATTCACTATCAAGAAATAGTGTGTGTGCAAATAAAAAACGTATTCTAATTCTTACTTAACAATAACTTAAAAAGAAAATCAAGACAATATCTAACTGTTTAAGAATTGAGGATTTTAAAGTCTGGTTCGCTCAATCCAGAGATGGTCATGAGTGTTTCAGGAGACCTGCTTTCTGTCCACTAGAGAGCGCCCCTGCTCTGAGCCCACGTGTTTCACTCCTTCACCATTAAAGCGGTCATCACTGGTCAGAAATGCAGTGCAGCGTCACTTCTGGTTTCTGGTCTTGTTTAACGAAGTGCCTTTGCACGAAAGGCTTTTTACAAATGGGTAAGTGACAATTTATGTGGTGTTTATTTTTTTTTATTTGTTCATTCCGAACATTCTCTCCAGACTCATAAACACACTTTAGTCGTACAAACATGAGCTTCCTGGGATCCTAGGATACCAAAACACATCACGCTAACCAAAGAATCCCACATCCTGTAGCTGTACATTTCTACGCACATGTTTGTATAGCATTAGTGAGGACATTCATTTACATAATGCATTCTTTAGCCTAACCCTGACCTTAACCATTACAAAGAAGTGGCTTACCCTAACCCTAACCCTAACCTAAACCTTACCCTAAAACCAGGTCTTAAACCTGAAAAATATAATTTACAGGTAGTCAGAATGTGAGGACCAGCCAAAATACAGAGATAAAAAATAAATAAATAATAAAATAATAAAGATACCCATACAAGAACACACACACACACACACACACACACACACACACACACACACACACACACACACAAATTTAACTTAACTTAAATAAATACGTTACAATAATGTATATCATTGATAAATAAAAAGACTGAGCTGCTTGTCTCATGACAAAATCAAGTCCGCAGGTTCTGACTGATTCATTCATTCATTCATTCATTCATTCATTCATTCATTTTTCCACTGAGAAGTGAGGACTTGCCATAGAATTAAGGCCCATTCCAAAAAGGTCATCCGAGTCCACATTGAAATGTCTCTGGCCGCTCGTTGGTTGCACTGACACAGACTCTTTTGTGAGAATATTCCTCAGAGGCAGGAATCGAGTGAAAGGCACCGATTGTCGACCCGGGGAATGTTTCGGTGCCAGAGACACAGGGAATCCATGGTGGGAGGACAGGAAGCGGGTATATCCGTCCGCCAGCAGCAGCTCCTGGAAGGTGCAGTCAGCTTCTGTATAGTGACTCTGGAAGGGAACGACAGATGCACCTCTGAAAGGCTGATTTTCAAATTTCCACTGGTGAAGTTCATCTCCAGTTGTTTTCCATTCAAAACTAAATATTAACTACAGTATGACCCTCTAATGCAAGAATGACAACTTAGAATTTAACAGTTTCTGACACTGTGCAATATAACACTGTAATATCTTATGTGCAATCCTGGTTTACACTGTAAATATGAAGATCATACTGTATGTCCTGGTTATAAACCGTGTAATCCATTCTAATTTTATCACTATCTTCTATGCACTATAGTACATTTCATTTTTTCATATTATCTATTACCTTTACTGTCTTTTCTACTGTGACACTGTACATTTCCCCATTGTGGGACTAATAAAGGATTATCTTATCTTATTTTATCTCTTATCTTATCTTAGCAACTAATTGCATCTTTTTAAATTACAACTTAAATGCTCTATTGACAGATGTCAGTAGTCTTGTCAGACAATGACTGGAAGGGACAATGACTTTCTGAAGAGTTTAGAGTCCTTTGCTTTTGTACCTGTCCCCTCAAACTGCCTTTGCTGTCAACGCAGAGAAACAGAGCTGATGAGTGTCCCTGGATGACGACGTGGCCTGGTTTCACAGATTTCAGCTGCAGCACACCTGAAAACACAGAAATATCTTTATTAACCTCCCCTTAGACTTCATTTTCTGACCACTGAAAGAGAGAAAACTTTATTTTGTTTTGCTTATCATTGTCTTGTGTAAGGGGGCACATGATGTAAAATGATTATTCTGTTCCATATTTTGTAAATGTCTTTTACTATGTTTGGTATTTGATGCCCGGTGACGATACTTACTGTAAGGTGTCTGAACATCACTCCCTGACACTCTCCCGTCCTGCGTCATCTGCAGATACATCCCTCTTCTGTGGTTATCTGCAACGAGAGGAGATACTTGATTCAAGAGGAACACTGTTTGACTATTTTTGCACTGCAACTTTGTACGATCTGAGTTGACATTACCTGTGTAGAGGTGGACTTCTCTGATGTGATTGCTGAAGGATAAAAGTGGGTTGGAGTCAGTGAGATAAAATGACCGAGAGAAGGGAAGTGACATGATGAGAAGGAGAGACGACAGGTGAGGGAAAGGTCTACGTTGAATTAGAGACATTTGGAAAATAAATAAATAATAAATAGAAATAAATAAAATATAATATAATAAAATAAAAATAGCGCGCTCTGTACAAACAGGTTATTTTCTGTCAAACTCTGAACAGGAGCACGGTGAGTGCCCTTTTAAAGGACTTCGGGGAAGGAGGTCTTACTTCAAGAGAGACACATATGAGTCAGACATTTCTACATGATGAAACTGTAGAGGAAAATGTGTCTTCACAAACTATGTATGGGCTTCTTCCGTGTTATTTACAGTAACAGACGTTGCTCATATACGCTTAGGTTCCCATTCGGTCAGGTGATCTGAATTCTTCCATGACAGTGGTCCCATCTTGTTCCATAATGACATACCACACATTTAATGTACTTGTACTGTAGTTATTCCACAACTGGCTCATTTATATATCCTCACGATTAAGATATATAGAGATATAATTGTATATTTTATGAACTTTCACTGAAAAAAAAAAAAAAATATATATATATATATATATTCTTTTCTTTAATTTTAACATTTTAATATTACCTGAAACGGGCACTATCATTAAGCAGGAATAGTCTTTGCTATGTCCAGACAAAACAGCTTCCGCCGATTTTCCAGTCACACTTGCACTTAGAAAACATACAAATTTCACAACCGCAAGCAAACTGCGTCATGTTAACAGTTATGGGAGGAAGTGATGAGCTGCTTTTGGACTTTTATGGTGTTTATACTACTTTGATTTGCACAATGTGAATGTTTACAGGATTGCAGCTGTGCAAGTCACGAGAGAGGCTGGTGACATAGCACAGATGTGTGCTGGGTAAAGGGGATTGATTCTGGGTCACTGCACCGCTCAGGTGTCAGTCATGAATTTCAACAATTTCCCCTTGGGGATGAATAAAGTATTTCTATTCTATTCTATTCTATGACAGTGTCACAGAAAGCATTTGAACCCATAAATCAAATAAATAATTTTGTGATTTCAAAAGTGGAAAAAAAACCATCTGCTCTATAATTTGTTTTTTGAAAGCTAAACACTGTACTGCTGGTGAATTTGTGGAAAAAACAGACCATAATTGGACTTTAACAATGATTAAGAGAAATGACTTTCTCTCCATCACCGTGGGAAAAGATGAGCTACTTCACAACACACAACCCTGACCAAATGTTATAAAATTTGAAATATCTTTTATAGATTTCGGGAAAATGAGGACAAAAGGATGAATGGACAGAACTGATGGTAAATGTCTGCTTTTTTATAGCGTTTTGTGATCAACCATTCATACTCACACATCGACTGTATGTGCAGCACATTTGCTATCTGACTTTCTGCTATCTTACGTTTCACGTTGCTCCATCAGGGTTAAGTGTTGCCACATAAAAGTGGCATGGTGTGAATAGCAAAACTGAGTGGTCATCAAGACTAGAAAACACTATATATATATGTAATATATATATATATATATGTATATAAACCAGGAGTATGATTTGAAGGGAATTAACTAATTACATTCATGCATTAAGGATAGGGATTAAGGAGAGCAAATAGATATAGGTTTAAATTTGTTATTTCATCCCCACATTCTTAACCTTTAGTTCTCACGCAGCACAGATCTGTGAAGCCTGTGCACCCTTGGTCATTGGTGGGAATAATACACAACTCCTTATATGGACATCAGGTGTGTTGTATATAGTTGGTGAAAAAAAGAAAAATATATATATATATATATATATATATATTATCAGATGATCGAGGTTGTGTTGAAAAAAAGGACATAGGACACATATGTCTACATTGCACATTGCTATAGCCTCTGAATATACTGTACGTTCAAACGTGGAAAAAAAACAGCGTAAGTGTTCTAAGGGTTAAACAAAATGCACTATTCATAATTATGACAAAGATTATGAATAGTGCATGAATTTAAACTAGGTTTGTCTCTATTTTATATTTTACTACATTATTAAAAGTCCAGTGTATAAATAGGTGGACTTATTGGCAAACCAATTATACTACCACATGAGTATGTTTGTATTAGAGTATATAATCCCTTTAAAAAAATAAAACTGTTTTGTTTTGCAGACTTACATTATGCCATTTATATGTATTTTTGTATATAATGTTATGTATTTTTGTAATATGATAGTACAGTAATTGCCAGCAAATACACTGGTAATCCATTTTTTACGTTTTATATAAAGTGCACTTTCAGTGGGATTGGGAGCCACAGCAGCAACAATACGTCATATTAAATCTGCAGCAGGCAGAATTGAAAGACTGCCAAGTTTGTTAAAAACACTAGTGTTCTGGGATCACAGCTCTCTGTTTTGAGCTCCGGTCATCACATGCGAAGAGCCACTGTATGAGTGTGATTGGTGGTCAAAGTCTCCCATGGTGGGCTCTGTTTCCAGCAAAAGGCTGGAGGTGAGGAGAGTGTTGTTCTTTTTTCTCAGATCACTTGTTTGACATTACACTAAAACGTTTTCTGTGGAGTTATTGATCAACGACTCCTCCAAAGCCAAAACACTACATCCGCACTTTTTTGGGAACATATTAAAGGTAAAAACAACATCACTTCACTCTTACAAAACACTTATCCCCATGTTGCTCCAGGTGTGTTACGTTGTATGAATCTGCATGTGAATGGGTGCAAAGGTGGAAAGTAACGGAATACATTTACTCAAGTAACTGTATTGAATACTTTTTTTGGTGTATTTTGTATTTTGTAAGTACAATTTAAAATCAGTATTTTGTATTTTACTTGAGTACGTATTGACTCAAGTATTGTACTTAGTTACTTTATAAATCCTATCCATTACTGAGTAAAAATAACAATTCAGCACAATGAACCAGACGAATGATGATGTGGTTAGCACCATCACTGGTGCATGAACATAGAGGGCGTGCGCCAAAGGAGATGTAATATCCTGTGTTGCGCCCGGGTGCGTGAGCTCCAAATAAGTTTCAGATGACTACTTTTACTTCTACTTGAGTAATATTTCATCAAAGTATTGGTACTTTTTCCACCTCTGAATGGGTGAATGGCAAAACTGTAGTGTAAAGCAGCTTTGAGTGTTCATCAAGACTAGAAAAGCACTAAATAAATACAAACCATTCACCTCAACGTTCAACAACCCAGTTGCCAGAAGACTTGTGGTGAGAGATGTTGTGGTCAAACTGGACACAGAACAAATTTTTCCCGTGGCTATGCCACATTTGCTCGAGCTGGAAAATGTGCCTCATACAATAAAGGCAAACCAACCACTATTGAGATTCTTGGAATGAAGTCACCTGATGTCACAGCCAGACTCAGTCGGGTCAGGACAGGAGAGTGATGTGCTGTGTGAGAGTGAGTACTTGAAAATGACCGCACTGCCACACACACACGTTTGTGTCTCTTTTTAAGATGGCCTTGATTTAGTTTTGCATTCCCAATATAGTCACATAAGTAATTGAAGCTATTTTAATGCTGAGAGTATGAACATAATAACTCTATCATATATTTAAAAGGAAAATTCACCTGTGAGTGTCAGTGTGAGGGTAAACTGTAAAACAACACCTTCGGCAGCATTTTACAGGTATGTTTTTTTTTAGTTTTTTTTTTAATTACAGCTTTTACAATCATTATCATTATTATCATATCATATTCAATTATCATCACTACTCTCCATTAATATGAATTCAAATCACAATTTGTCTTGTTTTTCCTCGAAATATACACATACAAGTATCATATCTTAAATGTCCATAAATTAAAACATTTTTTTTCTCTGTCAAACAGAAATAAAATCATTGTAAACCTTCATAAAACTAAGTATGAAATGAACGTACAGTTTAATACACACACACACACACACACACACACACACACACACACACACACACACACACACACACACACACGCATACATACATACTGTACATACATACAATAGCATTTATCATACAAAAAAAATGATCAAAATAAAACACACACATTTTACAAACTCCTGACCCGAGCTGTTCACATCAGTAGGTGATCGATATCATGATGTTCACTCTAGAATGGATTTTGGCATGCATAATAAAACAAATGCTTCAATCTTTTTTCCCACCACTTTGAACAGGATTTTGTCGTAAAGCACTTTGCTAACTGTCTCATCGTCCGACCTATTCACATTTGTGCATCTCATGTCTGTTATGGCTTGGGAACATACAATAAATTTATCCTTTATACACTTACATCCTCTCCTATGAAAGCTGACTCTCCCTCTTCACAGAATCGTACCGTCACTAGAGTATGTTCTCTTCTCAGTACAAACACCTGTAAGGATGTGTGAGGGTAGAATTCTTTTCTTGATCTGAGCAGGAATGCATTTCCCAGTGTAAAAAACAAACAAACAAACAAAACCCATAAAATTCTCTTGTGTCAATATTGCCATGTCACACTCAGAATCAGAAGATGAATTCACAACAGGCAATGGTCACTTTCTACAGAATCAAACAGCATCATGCCACAACTATGGATCAAAATGGAGAGAGAGAGAGACATGAATTAACAAACATTCACTCATTATCTTATCATCTTTTCACCACTCATTCACTCAAGTGTCTTTGATTCTTCGAGGCTTGAACGTTGTAGTGTCCACTTTTGATTTTGATCCTCACTTTTTTCCCTCTTCCTTCCCCGTGCTTTAAGATAGAGGTGTGGGTCTGGAAAACAATGGAAAACACACATCCTGCACTTTAGGATTACAAAAAGTAAAAAAGTTTTTTTTTTACGAAATCTGGAAACCTTCTTTGTATTTAATAGATAACTTTGACTGAACTAAATTGTGTGGAACCCTTCTGGTGACAAAAATGATTATTGTGTGGGTAACGCTTGGAAGGAGTTACTATGTTGTGGCCGCGCGGTGAGAATGTGTTAAATATGTCGTGACTGTACGTTACTAAGGCGTGAGAATGAGTTATGTCGTGGCTGTGCGTTACTAAGGCGTGAGAATGAGTTATGTCGTGGCCATGCGTTACTAAGGCGTGAGAATGAGTTATGTCGTGGCCATGAGTTACTAAGGCGTGAGAATGAGTTATGTCGTGGCCATGCGTTACTAAGGCGTGAGAATGAGTTATGTTGTGGCCATGCGTTACTAAGGCATGAGAAAAAGTTATGTCGTGGCCAGGCGTTACTAAGGCGTGAGAATGAGTTATGTCGTGGCTGTGCGTTACTAAGGCATGAGAACGAGTTATGTCGTGTCTGTGCGTTACTAAGGCATGAGAACGAGTTATGTCGTGGCTGTGCGTTACTAAGGCGTGAGAATGAGTTATGTCGTGGCCATGCGTTACTAAGGCGTGAGAATGAGTTATGTCATGGCTGCGCCTTACTAAGGCGTGAGAAAGAGTTATCTCGTGGCCATGCGTTACTAAGGCGTGAGAACGAGTTATGTCGTGGCCATGCGTTACTAAGGCGTGAGAACGAGTTATGTTGTAGCCAGGCGTTACTAAGGCGTGAGAACGAATTATGTCGTGGCTGTACTTTACTAAGGCGTGAGAATGAGTTATGTCGTGGCCGTGCGTTACTAAGGCGTGAGAATGAGTTATGTCGTGGCCATGCGTTACTAAGGCGTGAGAATGAGTTATGTCGTGGCCATGAGTTACTAAGGCGTGAGAATGAGTTATGTCGTGGCCATGCGTTACTAAGGCGTGAGAATGAGTTATGTTGTGGCCATGCGTTACTAAGGCGTGAGAACGAGTTATGTCGTGGCCGTGCGTTACTAAGGCGTGAGAATGAGTTATGTCGTGGCCATGCGTTACTAAGGCGTGAGAATGAGTTATGTCGTGGCCATGAGTTACTAAGGCGTGAGAATGAGTTATGTCGTGGCCATGCGTTACTAAGGCGTGAGAATGAGTTATGTTGTGGCCATGCGTTACTAAGGCGTGAGAACGAGTTATGTCGTGGCCATGCGTTACTAAGGCATGAGAAAAAGTTATGTCGTGGCCAGGCGTTACTAAGGCGTGAGAATGAGTTATGTCGTGGCTGTGCGTTACTAAGGCATGAGAACGAGTTATGTCGTGTCTGTGCGTTACTAAGGCATGAGAACGAGTTATGTCGTGGCTGTGCGTTACTAAGGCGTGAGAATGAGTTATGTCGTGGCCATGCGTTACTAAGGCGTGAGAATGAGTTATGTCATGGCTGCGCCTTACTAAGGCGTGAGAAAGAGTTATCTCGTGGCCATGCGTTACTAAGGCGTGAGAACGAGTTATGTCGTGGCCATGCGTTACTAAGGCGTGAGAACGAGTTATGTTGTAGCCAGGCGTTACTAAGGCGTGAGAACGAATTATGTCGTGGCTGTACTTTACTAAGGCGTGAGAATGAGTTAGGTTGTGGCCATGCGTTACTAAGGCGTGAGAATGAGTTATGTCGTGGCCAATGCGTTACTAAGGCGTGAGAATTAGTTATGACGTGGCTGTGCGTTACTAAGGCGTGAGAATGAGTTATGTCGTGGCTGTGCGTTACTAAGGCGTGAGAACGAGTTATGTTGTGGCCATGCGTTACTAAAGCGTGAGAACGAGTTATGTCGTGGCTGCGCGTTACTAAAGCGTGAGAACGAGTTATGTCGTGGCCATGCGTTACTAAGGCGTGAGAACGAGTTATGTCGTGGCTGCGCGTTACTAAGGCGTGAGAACGAGTTATGTCGTGGCTGCGCGTTACTAAAGCGTGAGAACGAGTTATGTCGTGGCCATGCGTTACTAAGGCGTGAGAACGAGTTATGTTGTGGCCATGCGTTACTAAGGCGTGAGAACGAGTTATGTCGTGGCTGCGCGTTACTAAAGCGTGAGAACGAGTTATGTCGTGGCCGCGCCTTACTAAGGCGTGAAAACGAGTTATGTCATGGCCACGCGTTACTAAGGCGTGAGAACGAGTTATGTTGTGGCCCCGCGTAACTAAGGCGTGAGAACGAGTTATGTCGTGGCTGCGCGTTACTAAGGCGTGAGAACGAGTTATGTTGTAGCCGTGCGCAGGGTTCGATTTGTCAAAAAAAATAAATGACGTTATGTTGTCAGTGTCTTCCCCCACAAGGAAAATACAGAATGGACATTCGCAAATGGCGGAAAAAGCCAGAAACTTCACCGTTAGCGTCCCTGGAGCCTGGCAGCAGCAGCAAGAGTACCGGTCCGGAGAGGCAAATTCAAGAAGCAGACAAGTTTTCTTATACTATGCCTCACGTCATCGCCCCTCCCCCCCCCCCTCGGTTTTCAGCCGTCCCCCTTCTGTACTGAGCTGGCGCAGGGACTGCTGCTCAGAAACGTTCAGAAACATATGCGCTGTCTGTCAGTATTGAACAGCCTACTCCAATTGACCCTGTTTGAAGATCGTTAGATTCCAAGTGTTTATGTACCATCAGTTAAGTTGCATGCATTGCTATCAAGGGGGGGGGGGGGGTCCTTGTCCCCAGCAAAGATAACATTAATTTAGCAGAGATTGGATAGGAAAACCAGAGGGGGGGGGATCTCCCCCATCCCCCCCTACAAATCGCACCCTGGTCATGCGTTACTAAGGCGTGAGAACGAGTTACTTATGTATTGTTCTATTTTTATTTCATGTATCCCTTTTTTTTCAATTTAATCCTCATGTGCTTTGCCCTGATCAATCTTTATTTATTAAATAGATTGGCTCTTTTGTGCTACTTATTTCAAATGTGTACATGCAGTAAAGTCAAGTTGCATGCTAACGATGTTATGATGATCTTCATGGATAGTCTAGCTAACAAAGTGAACAGATCCCTGGGACCTAACAAGGTTTAATGTGGCAACTAACAAGACTCCGAATTATGAGAAGTGAGCTATTCATTGTGGTGAAGTGTCAGAGACGGTGGGATAGACGCTCAGATGTAGGTAGTCACAGGCCAGACAAGTCACCTTACTACCAGCTTAAGCAGCCTTAGAATTTTTATTGTGGTAAGATCCCTTAAAGCTATAGGCTCTATCTCTTTAAATGGAGAGTTGGTCCTGGTCAGGGCACATGCAAAGGTGTGTAACCTGGGATTCAATAGTACATATATATATATATATTTGTTTACATTATGTTTTGTACCTTTTTTTGCTGAGACTGTTGAGGGGTGTTTCAGTGTGTTTTCATAGTAATCGATAAATAAAGTGTTGGAAAAAACGGAAAGGAAAACACACGTGACAAACCCCCAATAGCCCTTGCTGAGGTGCATCCTTTACATGTGCTGTTCACACAAGCTATTTTTATCAACAGCTACAGTCAGTCTCGTGTGAAGGAGCTTTTCTCACCTGGTGTGCTTATCTTTTAGCAGGAATATGTTCTCACAGAGCCCGACTCTCCCCTCTGACCAGAGTTCACTGAAAGAGAGAAAATGCGTTAGTAGGTGTGATCTACGAATTTGAAATATTCTGGTAATATCAACTCTATTTCACAACGGTTTCACAGACACACAAAAATGTTTCCCCCTCCATTATGGACTGAGTCTGGCTGCTGGCAAGTAGGTGACATCATGTCATCATTGCATCATTGCGACAGGATCTTAAGCTTGAGATTAAGTGTTTTAAGTGTTTTTTCCTTTACCACAGGCAGCCCATGGCCAAGTGGAAGGGAATAGGTCCGCACCATTGTTGATTTAAATTCTGGAACAGGTCAAAGGCTGGAGTACCCCTGAGCAAGGTACCCAACACCCGTCACTCCCCAGGTGGAGGTAAGTGCTGCTCACCGCTCCTGTGCATTGGTTTGTTCACTACTGGTGTCAAATAGATGACCACTAATTGTAGGTGCAAATAAAACAAACTCTAAAATTGTAAAAATGAAGTTACAAAACATAACTTTTAGCCAAACTGACATTGGTTACAGTGCCATCATGGTTCAATTTAGGACATTAAATTATTATTATTAAGTTATTATCAGAGCTGAAATTATGCACATTTATTATAAGCAGTTAAGGCCTGTACATATGTACATACACTGTACATACTACATTAACCACACCCACTTCAAATTTCTGGTCAATCACACAATAGTTGTCAGACACCATGCAAGAAAAACTGTGGTACTGTCAACATCCCCTTCTCCTGGGAGAGAGAACACATTTCCCTGTTCGGTAACATTTTAGATTAGGGAACACATATTCACCATTAACTGGGTGCTTACTAACATGCATACAAGTAGCATACTAGCCCTTTATTATTACGTATTAACACCTTATGTAGGAAAAATCTTAATTCATGTCGTAATAGAGGTAGAATAAGGTTATGTAGAATAAGCTGTTAATACATGCTTAATGATTACTAATAAAGGGCTAGTATGCTACTTATGTTAGTAAGCACCTAGTTAATGGTGAACATGTGTTCCCTAATCTAAAGTGTTACCCTCTGTTCTTGCAGAGTATATGCACAGGCCATTAGAAAGTGGGAAATATAGTTTAAGAGCATTTTTTTTGACATGTTATTATCCACATCTTACACACATTATGTCTTTAAAGATTGTTTAACAAGTTGGTGATTGAGGACAACGTCCACATTATCACCAAGTATTTTTTGTTAACTTGACTTTATTTCTGACTGACGTGGTTTTAAGACACAAGTCTGCATCAGTCTGTGGTAAATTGAAGTTCTTTTTAAGATTTGATTTTACGACCTGTGTTTGACACGAACACACACACACACACACACACACACTGGGTGAGTGTTATTTTATTCTGAATGACTCATTGAATTTGGCTCGAAACACAACCTGTGTTGCCGGAAGCACCACTTCAAAAAGTTTTTCTGTGAATTTCCTCAGCCTTCTCAACAAATACACTATTACACATAATGGAAAGGTGTATGGGAATGACCAGGCTGTGAGTGAGTCATTAGATACTGCTAAATGCTTAAATACGACAGATACAGCAGATAAAAATGACAGTTGCATGACTCTAAACTCACTGTTTCCTGTTCACGCCATCCAGAATGTTGTTATTCTTCTCTGACTCTTATTTTGCACCACATACATTGTGAGTACATGGCGGAGATATGTGGCGCTTGAGAATCCCCAGAACAATACACACAGTGAAATTTCAACTCAATAACTCAAACACAAAATGTTAAAGGGCTATTTCAGCCATGTGCTGTCATTGTGCTGCGGTGAACTGCATCTCCTCACCTTCACTCTGGACTTTTCTCAGGGTGACAGAGGGAGTCGAGATGGCGGAGGCACGGAAGTTGGCAGGTAATGTTTCTGAGGAGTCAGAGGTCACGCCCCGGAGGTCCTTCTCCCTGAACATCTTCCTCCAGGATGGAGATCGAGTAAATGTTTTTGTGCCATCCTGTGGAGACGTCATTGTTTAAAATGAATGATCTCAATGGGGTGCTTTAATGGGGTTTGATGACATATTTTCTGTGTAAGGTATACAATAAGCACTGGTGTAAACACAGCTGAACCACTTTGGCAGAATAACAATCCACCAAGAAACTTCTATCTACTGCAATATTTTTATATTGGAAAGCACTGCTGATACTGATACTTGAATTGAAAGATTTTTGAAGTGTGGTTATATGAGGTACTGACACATTGTCAGTACTGACAGTGCACACGTCCTGCACTGAGAGCGTGCACAGACACTTGGAACCTCTGTCGACCTCTGTGGTATACACACAGAGAGAGTGAGCGACAGAATTTCTTTATATATTATTTTATTTTATTGCCTTCTGTACCTATATATATTTATATCTTTTTGCATATCTCGTTTTATTTTGTCACTACACGATTTTGTTTAGATTTTTTACACTTGCTTTTGGCAATATAAATGTATGTTTCCCATGCTAATCAAACCCTTTGAAAATGAAAGAAAACAGAGCCATCCACGGTGCTTCGGTAAGTTATGTGTTGTTTAGTTGTCTGGAATCAAGGAAATTCAATATGATACCATCAAGGTAGATTTTTAGCAGTATAATAAAATTCTGAAACTCTTTATGGGAACATCTTGGAGTTTTCAGCCACAGAGATCAAGGCAATGATAAGCTAAACGTGTGTTTGTGATATAAGTACCACTTTGAAATTCCTGCTGAATGTTCAGGTTATTCTTATTTTTACATTACATACATTTTCCATTGGTGTTTCTTGGTGTTTTCACTTTATTCGCACTATGCACCTCTTCCACCTCACCTGCTCAGCTGTGACATACAAAGCACAAACTTTTCCAGTCAAAAATGGTTGTCTAATAGTAAGTTATAACAAATATATTCTTTACTTGTTGTAGATTTAAGCTGATGTAGATTTTTTTTTGGTGAGCCTTTTGTTAAATGGCTAAAAGTGTTTCCCAAGGGCAAGCATCCACATCACAAGCTGGTTCTCATTGCAGGGAGCATGTAGAGTGTAATCATCCCTGACTGTGTCTGTACCTCGTACAACCAGATATCAAAAACCTGAGCTATCCATTTAACAGGTTTGGATCAAAGCCTTTATAGTTAACTTAAATAGTCTTAGCTGGGGTGATTACAAATGACACTCCTTCCTCCTGCAAGAGTAACAGATTTCGACTGATGGTCTGGTTTGTCGTACCTCATCTGGTCTTCGCTCTGTTCCCATGGAGATGAGGGAGTTGTACTCCTTCTCTAGGACCTGCCTTGCCTGTAGTGGACAGATCAGCAGAGATTAAAGAGCAAAATTAAGGTGATTTAAGAAGTAAAGACTCTTTCTGACCACAGCTGAGAGATAAAGGCTCAACAGTGATATTTTTATATTTATTATTCAGCAGGTGACAGTGAAGGTGGTGTACTTTGGAGTACCTGTGTGTTCTGATTGGGTATTTGAAGGAGAAGGGCCAAGTCGGTGTAGTCGAAGGTGTCATCTAGTGCCAGAAGGGCCCCGTGCACCCCACTTTCTAAAAGGTTGTCCGCATACTCTTTCAGACCAATCGACTGAACCCAACACATCACTCGCTCATTGGACCATACCATGACATCTATGCGGGAGGAGACAGAAAGACAGTAACCTACAATTCAATATAGTTGCAGAAATATGCAGAAATGTTGCGCAGGCTAAGGTGATATTACGTCTGACTCACCTTGATTTTGATGCTGACTTTCATCCCTCCTCCTCTCCAGCTCCTTCCTGTCATAGTTCAAGCGTTTTAAGCACATGATACCGTAGTGAAGACTGACCCTGTAAGTGACAGTGACACATCAAGCATCAAATATTTGTTATAAAATATAATATAATTGGATGAATGTCAAGAGTTAACCATGACTCTCTTCCAAACCTGTGGAAACTGTCCACCATTTTCAGTTGACCCCTCAGTTCTTTCTTGGTGAGGTGATCGAGCATGCGGGCGTCCACCAGTGACTCCATGAAGTAGGAGCGGTACTGGGGTAGACCGAGGCTGGGCAGCCACTCATTTCCAACCCACTCGTGGTTCATGTCCCCATAGGCCAGGATCTGTAGGATTGGAGGCAGCATAAAGCTACACTTAGGCTTGGGTCCTCAGAGGTCCATTATGGTACATATGATGTCATCATTTAGCCATTTACTTTCTGTCCAGTAGTCTTTCAAAAATGTTTAGGCATGTCTAAAAATGTGGCTTTATAAGGCACAGGAGCCATGGTTAGCTCAACTCATCCTCAGAGTGTTTCCTACTTTGTGGAACCAAGTTAACGCAGAACGCTAAAAGTAGCCAACAAGTTTAACGAGCCATGTAGACAACACATGAAGATAGCTATTCCAGGTGCGGAAGGATTCATGAGTCTGGAATTGCATGTCGGGCATTCGGAAAATGCTGCCGTAGATGCAACAAAACAGGTCATTTTGAAATAATGTGCAACACTAAAGCTGTGAGGACAGTGGGAATTTCATGATACTGATAGTGATGAGGGCAGTGCATGGTCTGTGGCTGTTACTGAAGACAGAGATCTGGATGAGAACAAATTGTTCAGATCTGCAAATGAATGGTGTCCACTATATATATATACAAATAATAAACAAATTCAGGGAACACATACGTAATCACATCTGTTCCCTGACATCTTGCAAAGCTGAATGTTACATATTGCACCTTTACAACGTGCCCTGTACAAAATCCTCTTAACCTGACACCAGACTGGTCAGGCTTTTCTGTAATATCAGTGATCAGTGGCACTCAGTGTTGACCGACATACTAACAGACACTCACCTGGTCCCAGCTGAACTCCTTCTGCTCCTTGCAGAGAAAAAGTGAAAGAGAGAGGAGGCAGAAAGATGCGGGGGTGGGAGGGAAGTGTGTTTGTGAGTGTGTGTGTTACAGTGAATCAGTGACAGGACAGAATAAGAAGAAATGGACAGGACAGAAGCAGGGACAGTTTTGTTAGTGAATGAGAAGTAGTCGGGGGGAAAAAAACACTACATCAAATCAGACTTTGAGGGAACAGTGAGGGAAAAGTGCCTAATTAGAGACAAAGAAAAAGAAGAAAAAAAAACTCATCAGTGTATGAACTCTGGTAATATTGTCAAGTTAAAAGTGTAACTAAACCCCTAATCCACTTTTTTCAGTGCGTAGTGATATTTATCAATGTTAGTTATTCACTGATGCAGATGAAAATCTCCATTGTTTAGTGTAGAGTACTGAAATTACACATCTTGTGATAATAATTGGCGCATCTACTGCATTCAACGTTTGCCAGTACTGTGAGTGATTGAAAGGCTCAAGTCACTCACACAGCTGCAACACGGAGTCAAATTTCAATTTTATTGAATACTACTACTACTACTACTAATAATAATAATAATATGAAGGATAATAATTGGTTCCTCACACAAATTTGTGCCAGTGTCCATTCCGGCCCCTGCCATTCATGGTTCGGGCTCTAATAAATATCGTCAAATGCCCCCTCAAAAAAATAAAACATAAAAAATCAATGCAACGCGATCATATTTAGTCTTACTGGTTTAGTGGCAGCAGCGAGAGACTCCATCTCAGCATGCGTCATCCAAATGTTACTGGTTGACTGTAATGACAAAAAGCATTGTATACATTAATATGTCTGTCTTCATGCCAGTGTAGAGCTCCAGATGTCAAGTGACTCAGTTTGCTCACAGCGTTACCATGGCAGTTACCACATTGTTTTACAACAATTACACAGTGATTTACATGACGTCACTTGACTGTATTGCAATGATGCTACAGTACAGTACCAAACAAAGTTCATGGATGCAAGGGCATAGGATTGCATATGGATGGTGGGGACATGTCCCCACTAACATTTAGAACATTTCAGAGAGGACATTATTCCAGAGCTGCAGAGGTGAACAGTTTTGTTGCCTGTCAGAGGGCATCACCTCGGTTGCATGACGTCAGCAACAGGACTTGTAAATAAAGTTGTTTGTACATGTATTTTGCATGCTGCATTAGCAACAGCATTGTATTTTATCAAGAGCCTTACAGAGCGAGTGCTTGCTGGTGCTGACGGACTGGTGAGGGAGACCATTTCCTGGATGGCCAGGCGGAGTTTGAGCCTATGCAGAGGGTTGCTGATGCCAATCTCCCTCTGGATCTCTGTGTCCGAGAGGTTAGCCATGATGGCGCCACTCTTCACGTTGGCACGACATGCTGCCACGTACCATGCCGGCATCCCAACCCATAGCTGTGGAAAATAGAAGGAAGATGTTGCAAATATATACCATAATTTACCAGATTTACAAGTAACAATTGTATTTAGGGTACACTGAATGATGACATAAAAAAATAAAAATAAAACAATGTTTAAATGCCCCTTTTGTGTTTGTGGAGCCTTAACCCAGATCTGACTCTGTTCCTAAAATAATTATTATATACTGTTTTTCAAATTTGTGTGTGAAAAAAAGAAATTCAGTTTTTTCGCTGCTTCTGTAACACATACGATAACATTTTAAATGTTATGCATGTTATTTAAAAACACATAAATCATAAAGTAAAAAGTTTGAAAAATTAAGATATCGACTGGAGGGGCTGGCTTTCAAACCTTTACACCCTCTGGTTATAAGACCTCCCTCTCTCTCTATGAATCAACACATTATCATCAAAACTAATAATTTGGTGTTTCTGTAGTTTTTGACTTTAACATGGTTTTTACTTATGTCATAGTTACTTCCACTTAAGCTTTTGCACTTTTACTCTGTTTAACTGCCTGTCAGTGGACTGAGCCATGCATTCTCCAACTAAATTAGATTTTAACCTGCATCCTTTCATGCCGTATCCGGCATTTGTGTCCTACTGACTTATCTTTTTAAATGAAATACATAGTACAGTTCTTTGGACATGCTTAAGGAACATATATAAGAAAACAATGATAGTATTGAAGAATGAGGGCCAGAAATATCATCATTTTGAACTGACTTGATCTTTTGATCTTCCCATTCCACAGCAGTGTGTGTCATGACATACCTCAAGCCATGTAACAACAGTGGGTCCATCCCAGGAGGCAAAGGGCAGACCCTGACGACAGGCCTCCTCTAACAGGTCGTGCCTGGCAAGGAGAGAGGAAATTTGACATTTGACTTAGATTATTTCTTCATATCTCACCTGATCACTGCATCTATTGTTTAATCATCAATTACTATTTAACACATTCATTGCTTTATCAACTTCAACATAGATGTCTCAGGTCTCAGTCGATACTAACACTTATGTGTAATAGCCAGCTTTTTGTGAACTGATATCAGCGCTATAATGAACATTGTCATGTACACAATGTGGAGTTTATGTATAGCCTTTAACTCAGGAGTTCAGGAGTTTAACACTGCGTAAACCCAAGGAATTATTTTGTTTTATTATCTGCAATAATGTTACCATATAAACCTACAGATGTAACTCTTTCCAATTACCAACTTTGTTAATCATCATGACCGCCTAACCTGCACTCAACCCTTCCCAGTACTACTGTCTCTATCTGAACTGTCTGAAGGGTTGATTGACAAGCTTCAAATTTGGTGGGCGACTTACTACAGAAATGTAAGAGAACAGGCACTGCACTCGTCCTCTTATAAACTTTGTATCTTGCACCACCACAATGTCTGACGTATATGCTCTTTAAAAATAAGAAGAGTGTGAGATGATCTCACTTCTTTTTGCAACGGCGGTCCTTTTCCACTGTTCCAGTCCCAAGTTTGGCCAGCCCCAGAGGATCAGCGGAACCCAGGTCATCAGAAGGTGTGGAGGCTGTACAAAAGGTCAGAGGTTGATAACTTTTAACATATGCATCTATCAGCTGAACAACAACAATGGTTTTAGTTTGAAAGTCATTTACTAACCCAGTGAGGTGGACTCGCGCCCTGATGCACCAATTCTTCCCTTTTCCTTTTTGCCAAAGAGACGACCAATTGATGACTTGATGCTCTTCTTTTTGCTGGCTTTGTGGAGGGAATCCTGACTCGCAGTTATGGCACCATCAGCAGACAGACTAGACACACAGTGAGAAGAAAAACAGGATGAACACAACAAAGATGCTCAGACTTTTGTCAGAGAGGCAAAATCCATTTGTAATTTGACCACTTGTCCTGAGTGACAGCGGGTAGTGGTTAAAGACACTTCATCACATAAGCAGATGTGACACGTTTTTGCCAGAGATTCAACATGCCACAGTCAAAAAGAAACAATCCCCCCAAAAGTGCCACCATCAGCTGTTATTACATCGCATGTATGGGCTCTAGGTAGCCTGGGCGAACCCAGCTGAATCTGCCAGTGGTGCAGTTTTTGCAATGTCGTTATTTTGGCCAACTACAGAATCTCTGAATAAAGGGAACCAATTGCCAACAGGGTTTTCCCCCCAGCATGCTGGAAGTGGGATTAACCTGATGACAACAGAGAAATGACATCTAGCAGTTTTTAAATACATCCAACATGCAGGCCACCGAAGAGCAGCTGTCTTTCAATTTGGCTGTTGCTTCCATTTTAAGCAAATTGAGCCACTCTGGGCAAAAGTCGTTAGACGCCATTACTGGATAGATATTGCTGCTAGAAAAACTACAATATGCTACTCACAACATGGTTTGTAGGTCTTCCGAATGCAAACTGAGGCATTTTTATCTACGTTTGTTGGTCACGCCTATTGGAATTTGGAGGTGACTGCACCCTTTCCAGACTAAAACTCAATATTGAGCATGATGCAGTCTGGCGTTAACCAGACTAGGCTCGAGGATTATCTGCAGCTAAGTGGATACATGTTAGAAAATGACTTTAATGCCTAGGAATAGTGGTGGACCAGTAAAAGGGACTGCAAACAAGCAGCGTTAGCAAATCTACACAACATGCTAACAAATGTTAGCTTTATGATGGTAACCTTAGTTTCCTTGGGTTTGGTTAGTCAAGGAAATATCTCATAACCCTACGAGTGAAGTTGACAAATCTGTTTTTGCAGGATCAGTTAGCTGGTATACTTCATCACACTCCCTCCAACTCAAAAATAATTGATGCACAGTACACTTACATGGAGGGAGGAGCTAAGTGGTATGGGTAAGGAGCCAAAATGTCTCTTAGAGTACCTGCGAAATTCTCGGTGGTCATCCAGGCCCGCCCCAGGGTGAGTGTGTGTCATCCGGTCCAATCGTAGAGCTCGAGGAACAGCGGGAGGCGTGGAGTCAACCAGGGCGAGTGCTCTGCACTCTTCGCCATCTTTGCTATTCTGCAGGGTGTAAAACATTCAGTACATTCACGCTGTTTGTGAAACGAACAAACTCATCTCACAGCTTTGACACCTGTGATGACTGCGTACCTGTCTGTCAGTCTCTCTGGCTGGGGAGTGTGGCAGACGTGGGGTGGAATGTCCTGAACTGGGAGGTGAAGGAGATGCCAAAGTGGAGGAGGTGATGGAGGGAGTCATGTAGCCCCGACTAATGCTGTCTCGTCCTCCCAGTGAGGAGGGGGGAAGAGACGGGGCGTCGAGGGCCACGCTGCTGACCCGACTCTCAATCTCCTCTGCCCTCAGCTCTGTGCTCTCCTTTTCCTCTTGAATGAGCCTGAGAGATGAGGAAAAGAAAGTGCTTGCTCAGTGTGTCCCTTTTGGGTTCCTCGATAATAATTGTACGGTCTTTACCTTACCATGAAAAGTGCCTTGAGATAATGTATGTCATGAATTGGCACCAACCAAATAAAATTTAATTAAAAAAACTTTATTGACAAAAAATCAAAAGAAAAAAAAAACGTTTCATGATTTTAATATCTCAGGCTCCTGAGTCTTTTCCACAATTTCCAACAATTTCCAAGACCAACAGTTCCTTAAGTTCTGTGGTTGACAATAGCTTGGTTCGTTTTGACCAGCTCTGCCATGATACACATCTAAAGTAACACTATTGCTGCCATGATCTTATAGCCAATACCTGGCTGGGTGTGCATCTGTGTGATGCTGTGAAATATTTTAAGACCCTATAGATTTCAGAAGACCTCCTGATTCTGAAGACTTTGGGTTAGCCCTGATCTTGCAAGTCTGTTTATTTGCTAACAGACAGTAAGAGGAGTGGAGACAGCCCCCAAACTCCCTCCAACAAGACATTTAACCATTATAGTGACTCCAAAATTGTTATATTGGGGTAATAATCCTGCATAGTTCTGCTTTAAAAAATCATTCACCTGCTTTGGTCTCCACTGTCCTCCACTGAAGCCATTATGTACACATGCACTTTTGTCTGTCAATCGTTTTGATTGTGACATTTTTGCTGTGAGTCCGCTCTTCTTTCTGTTCTTCTACTGTTCTTCATACCCTCAAGCATTTTAAATGACGTGGCAGAGATTTCCTTGGTGGTTTGCATTGAGGAGTCAAATACATCTCAGCTAGCGAGTAATCTAAAGGCAAGTGCAGTAACTTGTGGAGAAGTTAACTATGGCTCCACATTTTTAGATATAGGGTTAGACTAAGAAAATCCTGAACAGAACATAGGAAAGAAATTGCTTGAAGTACATATAATAATGTGGGAAGAGGAGAAGCTGTGCTTTACACTGCCTTCAAAGTGAATTGTACATTTTAACCATTGCAATTTTATGTTTTCCATCCACTGTGATTTTGGAAGTTAGTTCACTGACATAAGCAGGAGCCTAGGTCACCACACAATAATTAGAAGATGCAACTTGATGATGTAAATAGAGGGCTGGGTTGATACACACATACCTCATCTCACCAGCCATTTCCACCATTTCTGCTATTTATCCAAGCACTCAAATATTCACTGAATCTGCTTCCACTGAACTTATTTGCATTTAGTTTTCCACCTCTGTCAGCATTTAAACTTCTGACATTTTTTGACATTTCTTTGTGTTTCTACTGTTTTTTTAAATGCACAAATGAAAAAATTAGAAAAATCTTCAATTGACTAATCTTGCTGACTAAGAAAATCCTTAGACGGGAAAGGCAGCCCTATAGAATAATATAGACAGAATATAATATAACAATATATTCTTAAATAATAAGACATGTGGTTGTATTTATTGCATATATGTATGTATGATCTTCATTGGTGTTTTAATGATAGTTAGCCACGTTATTATTTACTGATTTTTAGATTCATTTATCTGATTTATTTTGCATCATTTATATGTTTTTATTGTGACGTATACATCATTCCAAATCAAAACTAACACTTTTACTTTGAAATTCTGTGAAATATCATCATGAATATCCTTATTGCAATATCATGATGGAATATTGTATTGTACTATTTAGCTCATATTTTTCACCCACTACAGAACACACATTTTTCTCTAGACCGGCCCCCTCTTGATCAGACTATAGACTTGTTTGCCTCCAAGTCATTTGAGTTTGAAACCCTTGCTGTAACAGCACTCACTTGATCTCCTTATTAATGGCCTCCAGTTGTTCCTGTAGCATGATGGCCAAAGTCTGTACGTCTGTCTGTCCGCTGGGAGAGAGAAGCTCCGATCCGAACAGAGTCTCCCTGTCCTCCTCATCATCCGAGCAGCCTCCCTCTACACCGCCATCATACCCGGGAACAATCATAGTCCCACTGTCCCACTCTCCATACTGAAATGAGGGGAAGAGGGCAAAGGGTAAAGGCATGAATACATCCTAAACACAGTTTCATCAACAGTCCAACATTATTTCAGCTTGCGCTCAGCACCTTGTTATTATCATCTCTAGCAGGCCCCCATCGGCCACGGTGTGCCCGCCTGACCACCACCCCACTAGTGGAGCTGCTGTAGCCGGACGGGAGCGAGCCTCCGCCCTGGGGGTACCGCAGCTCTGATGAGCTCCCTGGAAGAGATCTTCGGAAGAGGGTGGAGGGAAGCGAACTCACGCTGCCAGCCCTATGGTTAGATCCAGAATTAATTTGTTAATTCAAGTGCACCACACTTGAACATGATGCAGTCATTTCTCTGGAAAAAAAAATACAAGACTCACGTCCATTTTAGATATACTATTAGTGGAACTCTCTATGTGATTTGGATCAGCTATCTATTGTCTATGTTTCTTGATGCATCACAATTTCCTTTTAAAATATGTGTTCAATGATCCTTAATTGAAAAACCTTATGTATTTACTTCCATTTTGCTGTACTAATACAAATGGAACAACATTTCTGGAAGACAAAGAAAGGAAAGTTTATCAGCAGAGCTTAATATGTGATTAATTCAGTCTGGTAGTTGTAGGGGTGAACACACATGGAACTACACCACCCTGGTGTATTTTTTTTTGTTACAATTTAAGTTTTATTTATTTAAAATAAAATATTTGCTGATATACGTGACTATCCGTGCTGTTCAACTAAAAAATAATATAGACAGAGTGTGAGACCTGCTGCAGCGATCTGCTGATTCCTTTTTCCTCCAGCTGAATAAGATGAAAAAGCATCTATCATCACCACATTGCTAGTTGTGTCCTCAATTGACATGTATTAAACTCTGAGACCATTCCATGGCATTGACACAAACAAGAATAAGTCAGATTTTCACTTATTGATATTGTTTGTATTCAGGCATAATCGCTCAAGACACAATAACAGTGCATCTAAAAATCACATTTGTAGATGCACACAGCAATACATCAGTGGTTATATGATAAGATTTAATTAAGTGTATAAAGACTGAATGGGAAACAGCAAACAAAATGCAGGTAGAAGGAGCAGTGTACTTGTTGTATCCCTTGAGAGATTTAATTTTTATTTTGACATACTTTCCTGCATAAATACATCTTCTTAAATGTTAATTGTGGCTAACCTGGAGTAACCTGTGCCAGTCCTGCCTCTTAGCTGATCCAGCTCCATTTGTATTCGCTCCAACTCAGCAAGCAACTGCTCCTAAGGGATTAGGAAGAAAGGTGATGAAGGAAATGTGCGAGAAGACTTTGAAAATGTTGCAACCCTTCAGATGTGACAAAGACACTTTGGCATGCAGACTTGGGGAGCTGGGGATCAAACCACCTGGTCTTCTAGTCAGAAGACCATCTACTCCCAGCTAGCATGTCCATGAGAGCCCCACAAGGGTAATATTCAGGCTGATAATAATGGGTCCTAAGCAGGTTTTTCTCTGGTTTTTATGGTGTGTGTTTGTCCACTTAGTAACCCTTCTAGTCTGCCTGGGTACTGAGCGGGAACTAAGTGGACCTGGGCTTGAAGTGGGCAAATTATGCAGGTCCTATATGGTTCCAGTAACATAGAAAGCCCATGAGGGGCCTAAGTGGATATGCTGGCTGTGACGCTTGACCAAATGTGTTTCCTGTATTTTTACAGACTTTTACGAATGTCCTTGACTCTTCATACAGAAATACCGAGATTAAATTGTAGAAAGGATGAATACCTTATTGGCACAGAGATCATCTTGGATTTTCTTCATATTGGACAACTCCTCTGAAAGAGCATTCTAACAAAGCAAGAAGAAAACAAATTAGTTTCTGTCCTAAAATAAACTGCTCTAGTGATGAGACCATGTCCTTACCTTCTCCTCTAGTGCTGCCATCCTTTCTTTGAGGTGGAGCTGCAGTCGCTCGTTGGACTCAGACAGAAGCTTGTCCACCGTGTCCGAGAGACGTTTGTTGTGTTCATCATTCATCTTCTCTCTCTGCCTCGCCTAAAAGGGAGCAGGGTCACATGAAAAGTACTCGTGGTTATTAATAATACGAAGATTTAGCAGAGTAGAGCATGGTTTGAATACCTCTTATCTTGTACCAACAAGGTTCGAATTATGGGGGAGTTATGGGGAATTACGGTGGAGCAAAGGGGAACTTTGCTCCCCTGAAAGCCTACTTTGAGACACTGAGCAGGAGCTCAGTCTGAAGACTTTGGTTTTCTCTACAATGAAGTTCATTTGCTAAATTCCTGAACATTTGTCAATGTCGCCACTAATAAACAAAATTCTCTTCCTGCTGTTACCACCCATGCATGGTGGCAACATGACTCAAATTACTTACATTTTAATTTGTAATATCAAAATGTATGTTCCCTCTTGTCATGGTAGTAAGACGATTGGGAAAAGACAAGACAGTGAGTTGACTCAGCACATGAGCGCGCTGCCTCACACTTACATGTTGTGTCACAGTGTAATTCAAACACTGGAGTAGAGCAAGATAAATAGTGATACCCTCTGCAGTTCTTGGTTCTTCTCCTCGAGCTGAGCTTCCATTTGTCGTAGTCTCTCCTCAAAGTTTCCGTGGCGTTCTTCTGCCTGCATTACAAAGAACACAACGATATTTGATACACATTAATTATAAAATATTAATTAATTAAGCATTTATTACCCATTGTTAACCTTTATTAATGCTCCTTCTGACCCTCAACTATTCAATCTTGTACAAAAATGGCAAATTTAAGAGATCTGTCACGGGACACTAGTTGCTGACTTCTATGTCACATCATAGGCTTACCCTGCTCGAGCACTCTTTCCATGCACCCACCCTTTTTTTAATAATCAAACTAAAATACTGAAAATACTACGATGGGACAAACTACAACCAACGTTTGCTCTGTGATGGACTGGTGACCCCTCCCCTATGTCAGCTTTTGTCAGACCCTCATGTGTAGGATTAAATAGTTAATGACCGAAGACTGGCCATAATGTTTTCAATAGCATTCCACACCCTTCACTCAGTGTACCTTGTTGAGAGCAGCAACTCTTTGAGCGAGCTGGGCCTCGATTTCAGGCAGCGTCTCTGCCCTCTGCAGTGTCTGCTGGAGCTTCTGCTTGGCTTCATCCAGACGCTCCTGCAGCTGTCTGTTTTTTTCTTCACTCTGAACACACACATGCGGAAGGACTCAGCACATCAAAATATTTATATATATATAAATATATACATATATATATTTTTTTTCAAATTATACCATTACAGCATCATGCATGTCAAAATCTTGACTGCAGCTGAAAGTTAATTATGTCAGGCATTACTTACCTGTCTGTGCAGGGACTCCTTACTAGCCAACTCATTTTCTAGCTTGTCTTTGATATCATGGAGAGAAGTCGCTTCCCTCTGGGCACTGAGGTACCTGCACAAAACACAAAGCCACCATCAGTTGTCTTCAAATATTCCATCCATCCATTATCTACCGCTTTATCCTCCACAGTAGGGTCGTGGGGGGTGCTGTGCCTATCTCAGCTGACATAGGGTGATAGGCGGGGTACACCCTGGACAGTTCGTCAGTGTCTTCAAATATTATAAATATTAAATAAATAAATAAATAAGGGCTACAGTCTGAGGCAAACTGGAAGAGAAGGGAAATAACATCCAATCTAGTCCAATTCATTTATAACATAGTAATAAGTAGTAAAGATAATTACTTTATAACACAGTAATAAAGCAAACATTTTAAAAACATCAAACAAGAACAGAGCACAACAGATATAACAGGTGAGAGCCAAAAACACTCACAGCACAAACTCTGAGTCGAATGCCAAAGTGAAGAGATGAGTTTTTAAGCAAGACTTAAAGGGACACTGTGTAGTATTTATGGGTTTATATGACCCAAAATCCACTTTTTTATACATATTATGTGCTCCTGCATTGTCTAGTCGCTGTATAATAGTTTTTGTTTCATTTTCGTAGTGTTTCAAAAAGTCATGTAAAATAACATGGTCGCGGGCCGCGGTTGCATAGCCACTGTTAGCAGCGAGACGCCATGTTTCTACTGGAGCCTGTAAGGACAAACGCGAGAGAACAAATCAAGCGTCTCTTTAATTGTAGCGGAAGTCCCGCCTCCGCTCTCTCCGCTTGGTCTGCTACGGCCGCGGTAGCTCACCCTCTCCCTCTTCAGACAACGAGGACGTCATTTGACCAGCTGCGGATACCGTATCGCTCAGGGAAGGGAGGGGGTGAGCAGAGGAGTAGATCTTTGTTGTAAATTTCAGCCTCTCCTCTAGATGGCACTATAAATTACTTACTTCACCTTTAAATGGGAATTGGCAAACCATTCCATAATTTGGGAGCTGCTACGAAGGCCCATTCACCCCTGAGCTTCAGCCTTGTTTGTGGGGACGACCAAGAGCAACTGATCTGATCTTAGGGACCATGAAAGAGTGTAAAGCTGAAGTGGGTCAGTGAGGTAAGGTGGAGCAAGTCCATTAAGACACTTGTACACAAACATTAAAAACTCAAAATGTATCCTGTGGCGTACTGGGAGCCAGTGGATCAAAGCCAAATTTGGACAGGTATGTTGTCTGTGAGTTCTTGTAAAAAGGTGAGCAGCAGTATTGTGACCAAGTTGATGGTGAGTAATGGAAGTCTGGCTAACGCCAACATAAAGAGCGCTACAATAATCCAGTCGCGTAGTTATGAAGGCATGTTTACGTTTTTCGGCAGAATTTATTTAACCTTGCCTCAATTGAAATAACCTTTTTTTTATACCACAGCTAATCTGCTTAAAAAAATAAAAATCAGAGTCCAATATTACCCCCAGGTTTTTAACCATGGGATTGTTGTTGAGGCAAATCGGCAGAGGTTTGACCGAAAAAGGCTTTGTTACCCTTCAGGGGAACATACATTTGATAATTGTCTGCATAAGAATGGAACAGCATTTTCCCCAAAATAGAGCCCAGGGGAAGCAGATACAATGAGAACAGGAGGGCCCCGAGGATTGAACCCTGAGGCACTCCACAGGGGAGGCACCATAGAAGACTTGGAGTCACCAATCTTAACACAACAGTCTTCTATCAGCCAAATAAGAAAGAAACCATTCCAAGGTGGACCCTTTAATGCCCACCCATTGCCCCAGACGAGAGAGGAGGATACTATGATCCACTGCATCGAAAGCAGCGGATGTGGACAGGAACTCTGGCTCAAACTGATCATAGACAGCAGAGCAGGAGACAGATATTGTGGAGGGGGGTGATGAGAGCCCTGGTTGATGCCACATTGTCAACAAAAAAAGCAGAGAGACTGGGGAACACGAAGAAGAGTAATGATTGTGCCAAAAAGGACATCGGGCAAATGACAGTTTGAAGCCAGGTGTAGGTGTGGTTGAGGTGTAGATTTGTGGCCTTGTTCTCAATCGAGCTACGACATTGAGGGTTAATTTGCAGCTGGAATGAAAGTACAAAATCAGTTCCTTTGGCATTTAGCAAAGCAAGTTTATGAGGATTCTCAGTCATCCAGGTCATAGTAATCCATGGACTGTTGTAGGCGAATGGACTTATTTAAACTTAGGGCGCTTTCACACCACTAGTTCGATTATTTGAACCCGCACCAGGCAATACAAATGGTATTTTGTAACATATGACTCCGGTGTGGTCCGCTTTCACACCAGCAAACGAACCAAAATTGGCCCGATTGACGTTTCATCAATGTGTATATATCTTTCCGGTAGAAAAGCGCCAATTTTGACTCACTATGGAGCAACACGTTCGCACATTGCTACTTGCTCTGATCTTTGTTTATTACATTCTCTGTATTGGCCATTTTTGGCAAAATATCCAATTTGAGAATGAGTCGCGGCTGTGTCTGGAGAACAATCTGCTGATGCACTGGAGTCGGCGAAGACGTATAGCGAGTCATTTCAGGCAGAGGAGACGCGCTATTTTCATGAATGTGGTCGTGCTAACTATGAGACGAAGATTGCTCCAAAGACCTACAAGGTAGGCTATGTCCATGGCATTTACTGCAGAATATGATTTGGACCCGAGTTCGCGTTCTCAACAGAGGGACCGCACCAGAGTCTGACATTTGGTGCAGAGACAAGCGGACCAAAAACTCTAGTTAGTTTCGTTGGTGTGAAAGCATCACACTCGGGTCCAAATCAAGCAGACCGAGACCGCCAAAAAGAGGTGGTCTCGGTCTGCTTGATTTGGTGCGGACCCGAGTGTGATGCTTTCACACCAACGAAACGAACTAGAGTTTTTGGTTCGAATGGATCGCTTGGTGCGCATCAACTGCTGTTGGTGTGAAAGTGCCCTAAGTATATTTCACTCTCATCCAAGAGGCTTCTTCAGTTCTGACTAACTGGTGGAAAAACAGGCAAACAATGAAACAAAAGTTTCAGGTTGTTGGTTTCATACCTGAGTCAAGGTGTGAAAGAGGATTGTTACGGTCACCTGAGAGGACAGAGTATGCTATTGTGTGGGTGTTGGACTTCACTATCGTTGTTCTGGGTTTGACTGTTGATCTTTTTAGGAAGAGAAAATGATCAACATTAAGAGCTTGCATTACATCTTTCATCTGAGGCCCTGGAAACAGCAAACAATTTTGTGGAGAGGGCACAGACATTACAACACACCAAAGGAAAGGAAAGAAAGAGACAGACATTTCCAAAATTAAAGTCAAGATGGAACAATCCTCTTACACCAAAGTTCTAACCTGTAGGAAAATGAATAACAACGCAACACAGGCAGAGATGCAGGGAATGGGTGAAGAATTTTGTCGTTCTTTTTATGGCTTGGACCCAAAACCAGAACTTACAGAGAGCCTATGCAGGTGATGCAGACCTGCTCAGGCTTTGACAGAGGTGACATTCACCATGTTATGAGTTGAAGTAGCATCAAAATAATGTTGGAGACATTATGTGAAGGTTTTTTAAAGACTCTTTCTTTCAACCTGCATTGGAAACACGCTGCTTGACAATAGCTAAAACGCAAGACGGAACATTTATAGATGTTACATGTTTTGGTATTGTATGTACTAAATTGGTATTACAGATACTGTATAGTTTGATTCAAACCCCTGTCTTGATTTATGAAAGAAAACACTTAATCAAATAACAGAATTAATGCCAATAGAGGAACAGGCATTGTTTTCCTGTCTTGAGGATTTACTAAGTGATGATTAGTGGGAGATTTTTGATTAAGAGATTGTTATGGGCCTTCATGATTTTTAATGCTTGCTGTTAGTTTTTTTATGTTAATATTACATTTTTATGTATGTATAATGAACTCAGAGCGTGCATATGATTTGTATACATGAATTAAAGACAAGGAAAAAAAGAAACACTCATTCTGATATGTTCCTGGGACTCATGGATTTCGGTATATAAAGATTCCTTAAAAATACTTAAAAAATACCTGCGTTCTAATGTTGTAATCCTTTCCTCCATGTCCTCCCTTTGGCAAAGAGCCTAAAGGAAATGGAACAATATAATATTCAGTTAAATATTTAATTGAATACATGATGCAACTGTACTATGTACATTTTAGATAAGAGAAAAAAACGATGACCTGCATTTATTTAATATTTTCATGCTAAATGTTTTACAATTATACTTCCACATCTTCAACAGCAATACAGAAAATAATATTACAATAATAATACATGTATTTCTACAACATATGCTCATTGGTTTCACATATACACTGCAGCACAGGATCTTGGCAAATAAACACCAGATTGGCACAGACTGACCTCTTTCACTTCCCTTTGGAGCTTTTGATTGGCCTCCTCTGACTTCGTCACCTCCCTCCTGGCGGCCGCAAGCTGTTCCTCTATTTCTCCAACCTGATGTGAAACCATGGAGGAAACAAGATGACAACGATGTAACCTATTTGAGTGTGAATAGTCAAGGGAATAATGGATCACAAGGGACTCAAAAAGAGGTTCAATATCTGTGCCACAAGTGTGTTTGCATAAGTTTAATAATTACTCCAAAAATTATGGCAATCTATCATGATCAAAATCACAATTTAATTTGTGACAAGAGCAAATCTGTGCCTTATAGCGACCACTTTAGAGTAGGTGTCTAAATTAAGAACGTAAGATACTCAGGCAGAGTAAGGGTCATCCTGACATGGGGAGGGAGCTCTTGCAGAGAAAGCTCATGAGTATTTATGCATGTACTGGGTTCAACTGAGAGTTGATGATCCTTGAGGGAACATAATATGGTTCTAAAAGCTCAGTTATGTAGGCTGGTGCTAATCCATTAAAATATTTAAAAACAAAGAATAGAATCTTAAAATGAATCCTAAAACATGCAGGGAGCCAGTGGAGGGGGCCCAGGACAGAGGATATGTGTTCTTTTTAAAAGACGAGCAGCAGCATTTTGAACTAACCACAAAAGATTTGATCCTCGATTAAAGTCACAAATGATAAAAACTAGATTTTTGGGAACACGCAGCAGAGTGGCGGCTAGCAATGCTGTTTGGGACATGTTTGGGAAAAGGAGTGAGTGGAGGAGTCCTTTATTGAAATCTGAAGTCTCATCATTAGTATTAGTAATTCTTACACACTGGAGCCTTACAAAGCTCCACTGAAATGAGTAAAAATATTGACACAGCCAGCACTAAGATCTTGTCTCTTTCATTTCATTGCACAATGCCACATATGCGTCTTATTTGCAGTATACATAATCATGGCTTTTCAAGCAGCTGTAATACTGTGACTGGCCATCAGAGGGAGACAAGTCGACATACTGCTCATTGTCCCCCTCCTTCTTGGAAAACACTGTTGGAAATGCTCCAGGAATAAGTTGGCACTGATCAGTGCATGTAAAATGTGACAGCCAATATTTTATTATAGAAAATAGATTAGAAAACAAAATACACAGATAAAGTACAAATACGCAGCAGTATACTAATGTGGACTTAAACATAATGTAAACAGCTCTATAACCTAAAAGTGACAATTCAGTTTTTTTAGGTGCGCTTTCATAAGACACTGACACATTCAGTGACCACAAAACATAGATGCACACCATTCGTGCCATGGGATCACTTCTGTGCACTTTTTGCGCATTTGCATCAATCGCAAAAGTATACAAATTCCTGTAGCCGTATATATTGGCTTTAAGAGGAGACAGGAAGAGTGTGTTTTTCTTTTCACCACCGACATGGCTCTGTAGATACCTTTTTGTCATACAGCTCCGGGTGTGAACACAGAGAGATGATAAGCTGAATCAAGAGTCTGGCTGGCTGCTGGATACGGACGTGATGCCAGCTAACACATCAGTCAGAGAATCTCAACACTGATCAGTTTTCATGTCACTGACCATGTTTGCATGCACACAAAACCCTGTATACCAGTCAGAGTATGGATGTATTCCAGTAACGCTGAGACTCATGTAAACACATTATCCCTGTTAGCATTACCCGAATATGCCTTTATTCCGGTAATGTGAAACCCAAGTTAGATAGCTAGGTTATGCCAGTATTATCTGATGGGGAATTGGCCAAAGTAATGTCCAAGGGAAGTGGACATTGTCTTCCAGCACATAGGACAATTGTTTGCCATAGCATTTGTTGTTTTAAAATGGCACACACAGAGGATAAAAAGAGCTGCTTCTTCACCTGAAAATAGCAAGGCAAAGCATGCATGAGTAGTTTGGCTGTCATCTATACAGGAATATGATCTGGTATTGCTGATTTACCCCAGTCTGATCATAACCTGGATAGGCTCAACTGTGGGGTATTGTGTGCATGTAAATATGGTCAGGGTATGAGACAAAGTTTAGACCAAACTCGACAAAAATGCAAATGCAGCGCAAAATGTGAGTTGTATTTCTGTGCATTGTCTGTACATTGACATCCATTCAAGCTGACAATATGCATCCCAAGTGGGATTTGGCCACGGTTTCCATGGTGACCCCACTCATATTTGCCCAATATACTGAAGCCACTTAAAGGTGAAGTAAGTAGTTTATAGTGACATCTAGAGGAGAGGCTGAAATTTACAACAACAAACTGCTCCTCTGCTCACCCCCATCCCTTCCCTGAGCGCTACGGTATCCTCAGCCAGTCAAATGTTGTCCTCGTCGTCTTTCTCTGTGGTGCGGGCGTACGGTCAGGTACTGGTGTTCTTATATCCGCTGTAAAATACGTGTGGTCCTCCATTTTAGACGCATAAAAAGATCCGCTCTCAGCCTCGTCTCGGCGCTTGATTTGTTCTCTCAGGTTTTTCTATACAGGCTCCCGTAGAAACATGGCGTCGTGGCAATGCAACAGCGGCCCGTGACTATGTTATTTTACATGACTTTTTGAAACACTACGAAAATGAAACAAAAACTACTATACAGCGACTAGACAATGCAGGAGAACATAATATTTATACAAAAGTGGATTTTGGGTCATATAATCCCATAAATATTCCCTTTAATTTGCCCACTTCAAGCCCATGCCCACTTAGTACCCAGGTAGCCCTGGAAAGGGCAATCAGTGCATGGGCTTGATGGACGCATACACCAGTGGGACCACAATGGAAACCAGACAACCCCACTTGGGACCCCAATTGTCAGCCCAAATGTAACCCCATGGAGCCCACAAGGAAATACTGGCTGGGTCGCATTTAAAAAAAAATTGCTGTCACTCAGAACTTTAAGACCCAATACTGGTATTTACTCACCTGTCGGCACATGAGGGCCAGCCTCTCCCTCAGCTGGGAGAGTTCTGATCTCTGTCGCTCTATCTCGCCCTCTCTCTGTCTGTCTAGCTCACCGTCCTCCAGGCCAGTGGAGGGACCATTGGGTAGTCGCTGGAATGATGGCAACATAGAGAAAAACGAGAGTGACGAAGAAACATAATCATTTAGAATTAGAATCACTCGAGTTTTCTGCTTTACACAAATGAGCTGCAGATGAGATGAAATCACACTGACACATAATGAAAACCCATACATCTAATTTCTACAGACTTTTTGAACGCTAACACAAACACAAAAAAACAACTGGAAACAACATGCACAAAGCCCTCCCTTACATCTTTCCCGCCGTCCACCCCTTGTTGACGTCTTTTAATTTGGTCTTTTAAAGAGATTACCTGGAAAGAGTGAGACAAAATGGGCAATTAGATGATAAAATATATTTTTTTCTTAACTTCTTGATGTTCTTCACACCAAGCTTGAGGCAGAGGCACTGAGAATCATTACCTCTTGAGAAGACGTTGCCAGTTGATCCTCTAACATGGACACCCTCTCAAGGGCCACGCGGAGCCTCTCTCGCACCTGTGTGAGGAAACGGGAGGGAAGATTACTCACCATCACATAATTTGAAAGTAAAAAATAAAGTGTCAGGACTCATTTGCTCCCCACTTCCTGTTCCTGGTCTTTTGCTTCATTTTCCCACCATGTACCTGACCACACCCACTTCCTGTGTGTGTGTTTACCTTTTTTGTTCTTTGACCAAGTTTTGTATATTTTGTTTCCGGTTATTCGCCTTGCCTTTGCCTGATTTGGACTGCTTCGCTGATGATTTTGCTTGCCAATTGGATTGAAGTGTTTGGATTTTGGACTGGACGTTTGTTTTTTTGTCCTGTATATTAAAGCATATGTTAAAATTACTTGACTTTATTTATGTAACCAAGGGCCAATTCCAATTCCTATCTTAACCCTCAATCTTAACCCTCAAGCTCAACCCTTATCTTAACTGGCCCTCAAAACCAAGTGTTGATGGTTATTTTGTCACTTAGAAATGGGACACCCCTTAAATGCAGATACGTCTTCAAACTGCGGGGGGGCAGAATAACGCGAAAGCTGCGTCCAGTCTGTCAACTCCAAAAAAGAAGAAGAACACATTTACGTCACAATTATTTATTTGTTATTTTATTTCAGTCAAGTTATTAGGTTGTCAGTTAGTTATAAGATGATACTCATACAAATACCACAACCACGGACATATTCAGCTGACAGTTATTGAAAAGTAAACGATAGCAAACGATCGCGTGTGCGCACCGGCCGGCTGTTGACAAAAGATCATAAAATAAAAATAAATGTTACGCAACAATGACTTAAGTAATCCATAATATGGGGCTAAATTAAGATAATACAATGGTTTTCATAATTTTTATATCTCTATTAACAAAGAAAAGACTTAATTTGTATCGCACTCGCTTCGCTGCTTTCGACGCCATCTTTCTTATGTGAAAACACGCAATGCATTCTGGGTAGCCCTTGCTCCCAAGGGTGGTCTCAGAAAATCTCAATATTGAGGGCGATACAGCCCTTAAACTTGCCCCTCAACTTAATTTTTCTGAGAATCGGGACAGCACTTGCACTAGCGGGAGTGCGCATTTTTGAGATTGAGGGTTAAGCAAGGAATTGGAATTCACCCTAAATCTCCAGACTTTCCCAATAAGCTTTTTTTGAGTCATGCAGCTCAGCGAAGGCAAGAATTCTTACATCATGGTAGAATTTCTTCACAACAGAAGGCATTTCTGTGCAATGCAGTGACATTCGCTTATTCTGATTTTTTTTTTTCTATCAAAATTCAACAAATGTGATGACCCAAATGTTATTAAACCTCTACAAAGAACTGGGATAGGAATGCTGGATAAAATGGTGAAATGATTTACCCAATACATGTGTTAGATGAGTGTTTCCCAAATATTCTATGCAGGAACCCTCTTTTTGATAATGGCAAATTATCCTGACCCAAATCACAGTGTAAATGAACACTGATCGTCAGAATTTGAATTTGGTAAACAAATCACTTGCATGAAATCTCCTGTCCAGTTGGAGCCCCTTTTGTGCATGTTGTGAATGTTATTTATTTTGTTTACTGTCCCAAAAAATTATTCAGAAATTAAAAGTTTTTAAAAATTAAAGCTCCCATAGAGTGGTCCTGTTGCACACATATGTTAGTTATGGAGGTCTACTTACATACATTAACTTGCTTTTATGGTCAAAAACCTCCTAGTTGCTGTAAACGAGCCGATAGAAATCTGTCTTTTCTGACGCTGTGCTGAGCCTCGATATTTCAGACATAAATCTCACACCCAGAAGAAAGACTGTGTTGTGATTGGCGAGCCAGCGTAGAGTCTTCCCAACTGTCTTGTGATTGGCCAATACCCGGAAGTGACATAATCAGCACACCCGCTCTCAGAAGCGCAGCTCCCCCCTCTGGAACGGTGGATGCACTGCTCCTCATTATCAAAACATTGTTTTAACAGTGTTTAAAAATAGCTTCTTCACGACTCCCCGCCGCAGTCCCTTTTATGACTTTGACCCGGAGTCAGATCCAGAGTCAGAAGACACTGTTGCTTGTGAAACACCTCCACAACGGACGTTATTCTTCTTCTGCGGTTCAATGTACGCAACCGGATGTGCCCGGACTAGTGCCTGGAGCAGGAGGATCTACTGTTCAGGAGAACCGCTGTATACGTAACCGGACCGGGTTTTTTCAGAGATCTCGCTGAGCCCGAGATTACAATAAAACACAGCGTTCTCAGCAGTGGCTGAATTGTTTGTTTCGAAACTTCAGGGCTTTGTAAACAATGACACAGATACACACTAAAAAACAGCGTTAATTGGAACTTCCGGTCTAGGTCCGCTTTAAAAACTCTGAAGCACACTTTTCTTGGTGGAGTTAGCTTCAGAGGAGGGGGTTTAGTTACCCTTTAAGTTTGGTCTCTTTGAGCAGATGTACATGTATATATACTCAGACACTGTTTGACCCACCTTCTCATCCAGGGCCTTGTGGTGCTCAAACAGAGACTTGAGGGCCTTAAGGACCTCCACCTCACTGGAGACTCCTGCTGGGGACTGAGCCTGTCTTTTCACAACTGTCATCCTCAGACTGCGCTCGTGACGAGACACCAGACACTCCAAGTGTTCCAGCAGCAACTACAGGAGGCAGCCAGCAGAAGGAGGAGGTGACAGGTGAATGCAAAGGGATTAAGATAGAGAAACAGAGAAAAGGAAGGGGACAGGTGGAAGATAGAGAGCCAAAATAGGAATGAAGGATTTTCTCAATAAGAAGACATTGTTTGGTTAAAAAAACAATGCTGGGAGAAGGGGTGAGTTGGTGAGATAAGGAAAGGTGATAAGGACAAAAAGTGAGTCACAAAGAGGAAAAGTTGTCGAGAAAAGGGACAAGAAAATGAAAAAGTGTCAAACCCACACAACCACAATGGGTGAGGAAGACAACACAGTGAGTGTTACAGTGTTAATAAGGGAAATGGCCGCTGAACAACTTACGCGTGTGTTGTTTCTCTCTGCCTTGAGCTCGGCAATCTCCTCCTCTCTCTCCAGGAGCTGCTCACGGCAAACATTCAGCTCTTTAGTCAGCACAGCAAACTCCTGTGCACAACACAAGCTGCATTTAGGGGCAAAGGAAACCAACCATCTCACTGTTATAAAAAAAAAAATCCTGGTGGGCCAGGCTGGATTAAGGGCCGCAAGGTCCGGGTTTAAGGCTCTTGTAGACTTCTATGCAGCTGTGCGCTCGCAATATGCATGAGCCCGAGGCATATTTGTGACAAACATACAGTGACAAATAGCTCATGCTGTTCTCTCTCTCGCTCTCGTTCTGTGTGACCTTATCGTCGTCCGAGTGGAAATGCAATGGTTCGGTAATTGAGTTTGCTCCAGGTATGCACTGTGACAACAGTTGGTTAAATGATAAAAGTCAATCTGTAATGTTGCCCAAAGTGTATTGGAAATATCAACAAGCACTAAGATACACTGCCATGAAGCCCCTCAGCAGCAGCAGCGGCCTCTCACCCTGTTTGCTGCTGACAGGGAGAGTGAAGAGGATGATGAGCATCACCACAAAGCACAAGCTATGGGCCCCTAACTCTAGGGTGGACAGGTAGGATTTGAATTAAGCTTTAAAGGTAAAGTTAATAGGAATAAAACTTGACTTGATTAAAATATGATTGGGAAAAAAGCAGTTAAGAACTGTAAGACCTTCCCTTGATAATAATTAAATCCCATGGCAAGTCAAAATTTTGAGATGGTTATAATGAGAAAGTAAATCATGATTATATGACTGATTTAAATTTTATCTAATATTCTTCTAAAAATCAAGTGTGTTTTATAAGGAGTGGAAATGGGCTTTCATACATCTTAGTAACTAATTATAACAATTTTAAAATTGGACAGTGCCAGGTCCATAGTGAGCTCAGTGTATCTGTTGCTGGTGAATACACACATGGCACAGGTGAGCTGTTTACTTGCAACATGCCCAGTATTTCTATACCCACATGCCACAAGTAACCTAGTATGCTTTAAAAACCAGTATCAGCACAGTAGTATTATAATAAAGATTCTACATCCATAATTAAAAGGTCATATGAGGACAAAGATACACAGTATATGCTATAATATAATATAATCTGTATTTTATTTATATATCCTAATTGTTTCAAACGTGTTGAATAGCACATTTGAATTTTGATAAAATACAGCATAATGTTGTCGAGCAGGGGTTTTAAACACACAGCCCCCCCAATCAGTTTCATGTGGCCCATCACCCAATCCAAGTTTAAATGTCTGTTTTGATATTTATAGATTATTTTTATAGAAGATATTTATTTTGAAATTCTGCAAAAAATAGTGTTGTTGCTATATCATGATGGGATATTGTGAAATGATTAAAAGCTAATATAGCCTGCCCTTTCAGAACAGGTTTGTTTTTTATTTCTCACACAATTGGACTTCTTGTATACTTAAAACAACTATAAAAATAAAAACTTAATACTATAAAACTTGAAAAAAAATATTGTGATTGTAGATGAATTGATTTTAAAGAAAGTTAAATTTGCGTTTTTTTAATTTTTTGTCTCAAATGAAAAAGAATTGTGGCAAGAAAAATGAACACATTTTAAGAGATAAAAAAATCATAACTTTCTCTTAATAAGATATTATGTCTTACTTTAAGTATTAATTATCAGTAATTACTCCTTCAGTTTCAAGAGGTTTCTTGCAAAGTCATGCTCGAACCCTAACAAGCTAAAACCATGATTTGAAGAAATCCCAACTGCTCCTGGTTTGTGTGTTTGCTGGTGTGTATTAAATAAACTAATGTTAAATTATCTATCATGGATTGATGTGTGTGCAAATGTTGCTAATGCTAAAACTATTCTAAAGTATCAATTCTCAAAGTCAGCTGAATCAATAATTTCTGAAAATGACAGAAAATATTTGCTTATGATTTAACTTTTTTTCTCTACTTCTTGGCCTTGTTTTGAGGCTGAATGTGGCTGTAGATAGGTTTAATTATTCTAGCCAAGCACATTTTTGCTTACCCCATCAGCCGATTATTTTTCTTAAAACAAGAACATTTTTATAAATTTAGGAATATTTGGCTTATATATATTTATATACATATACATTTAAAAAAAATTGCACTTATCACAAGCAAATAAATTATTTCAGGTAAGAATAATGAATGAATAGAATAATGAGTCTTTCTTTACTTGACTATGAAGATATATATTCTGTTTTCACACATCCTTAATACACACCAGGAATGAACACAAACCAGGAGCTGTTAAAAATAGACAAATGATAGATAGAGAGAGAGATGCAGATGGTGACACAGTGGGTCCATTGGCTCCTGCATGGCCTTATGGGATTGTTTCTTGGTTGGATCAGGGTCAGCTTCTCAATCGTGTCCACTTGTCATTTCTTTTCTATCCCATCTCTATTAGTGATGGTCTCCTTTAGGTTAAACACATTTTCTGAAACTAATCAATAATGTGCTGACTTACACAAATGCCTTTGCCTTCAATTTTATGTCTTTTGATTTCTTTTTACCTGATATGAAAATAGTTTGTGTTGCACTGCTGACTTAATACGTTCCATGCTAAAATTATCCTTTCATTTTTGTGTTCTCTACCACCTACAAAGGTGCAATGTGTCACATGGTTTATTTCATTATTTAAAAACATTAGGTGGGCATTATTCATGAACATATGCACTGTGGCCTGTTGCATGAATCTTAGATAGCGGATTAAGCCGGGCTATGTCAGTTATCCTGGCTGAATTAAGCCTGAAGTCGCTGGCACGACCTGTCTGTCACAGCGGTGTTCCTGTTTTTGGACGGTGTTTTTGATGATGATGAAACCTTCAGACGGGACACTGAGTGTTTCAGACAGTCAGGAAGACTAGTTTTTTTTCCTGATTTTCAAATGAAAATATCTAAAATTCGATGATCTGGCTGGGACATTTTTTTTATTTTCAAAGCTTGATTCCACAAAAAATATTACTTTGTTGAAGTACTTAACGTTTTCAAGATTCAGTTCACCTACATATTACTTTGTCTAAAAACTTCCTTTATTAGGCACGTCATAAAAGACACTGATCACTTTCAACACAGTGATGTACCAGCTAAATACAACATTGGCACCAAGAAGCAAGCACGATCAAAAGTTCACTGCAAAATTGTATAGTTTGCTTATTTGTGTATGGGTTTTGTTGTTGTGTTTTCCTACTTGTGTATCCACAACAGTAACTGCTGTACAATCAGCTGAGTTACGACTGGTTGACACGAGTGTCCATCACAAACAAGAGCCTCATTGTTTTACTTGGCTGTTCCTTAGGCTTGAGCACCAAGTGGTTCAAAGACCCTCTTGTTATTATTGTAGTTTTTCTTCATCTTCCTCTTCTTCCAAATGAATCAAGCTTTCTGGGATTGAACACAAACTAACACAACTTTAGTACATGAAACTATACTTTCAAGCCCTATTGTTCATTCCTTTGCACTATTTTTCATAAATTTTAGTTATATTCATATATTTTTTCATCTATTTATAAATAATAAATAAATTAAAAGATGCAACTGTTTTCTCTGTGAATGTGGTAACCATCCAGCACAATTTTGTCTGTTTCAGTGTGACATATTGGAGTCAAATATTGCATTTTTTAAATCTTTAACCATCTCAAAATGAAGCAAACTACAGGCTGGGCTGTATATTTCTCATTCTCCACCTTGTTTGATTCAGAATGAAGGCCAAAGTGAACTAAGTGGCTGCTTGGGTCCATAATCACCAGGGTGAAAAAAGTAAAACATTTGAACAAATTAAAGAAATGTAGATATATTTAGATACTTTGATAGATCTAAATAGTGTTGATCATAAGTTAATCGATTTTGCACAACCGTTCCTGGTCATTATCTCACCTCTATCTTCTTCTCTCCTTGCCATTCTTTTCGCTCACATGTCCTTCACTAAACACCTTCCCTTCCCCCTCCCCTCTCTCCTGTCTCCTACCCCAACTGGTTGAGACAGAGAATATAGATTTTTTTTAACCCTAACCTGTTTATTACAGATTACAAACAGTAGATATTTTATTTTAACACACATATTTATAGTGTATTGTCTCTCTCCTGTGAGAAACTCTAACATCTCAAAAGAAATATTAACTTATATTGTGAAACACAGTGCTTAACACATTCATTAGACCACCTGTCATAAAAACAAGAAACATGAACATTATTGTTATAACAGTTATAACAAAATGTTACTTTGATTTATTTGGCAAATAACAAACTGTATTCACCTTTTTATAACCAAATGTGTCAGAATCAATCCCGACATTCAACCATTAAAACGTTGTAAATTACTATAATTTGACTTCTTAATCAAGAAACAATAATGTGCTTTACCATTTTTTTCTGTTTTTGTAAAACAGTACATTTGAAAATTCATGGTAACAATAATAATTATATTTTAGCTTTAAAAATATAATTTTGGTTGATCTTGTTAATTACGGCTTTGTCTGGTGGTCTAATACATGCGTTAAACAATGTATAACCATATCGAACAATACCAAAAAAGCATATTGATAATATAATATATTCATATTTTACATCTCACATGTAATCAGAATAAATGGAGACTGGCTCACACAATTTGACACCATGAATATGCAGATGCACAGATTGTAATAACACACATACAAACAGAGCTGTACCTGTGGCAAGGCAATAGACAGCTGCCTCTGAAGTGACTCCTTCTCATGGCCAAGTTCACGGAGGCGGAGATGAGCAGTGCCCAAGCTGTCCTGTGTCTCCCTCAGGTTCTCCAGCAGCCTCTCCCTCTCGGTCAGCATGTTGACCATCAGAGACTCCAGGTTTCCCGTGCTGCCTCCCTCATCTCCACTTCTGATCTCCCTCCCGCTGAAGCTTCCTCCTCCCATCGCACCTCCGGGGCCCCCGACTCCTGTCCCAGCAGGAGAGGCGGGGCCCCCGCCAGTTCCACTTCGCCCATCCTCAGAAATGGTGGGCATCACCTCGCACATCATCATCAGACCGCGGTGTGTTTGTCAAGTTAACAAAAGGAAATTAATTGTGTGTGCAAAATATCGGTCTATGTGATTTTTTTAACGAGTTCCTACCAAAGGTTTGATGAACAAAATATTGAATCTTTACCTCTTCAGGTTTCCATAAATATGTTTTTGGCCATGTCTACACACCTTCCTGTTTTTATGCTACTGATCCATGTCATTGATAACAATCAGACTGCCTCTCTGGTCCTCTGTTATGCAGGAAATATGTACATGGGCGCCTTTGAGTGGATGGCTAGGATTGTCTGGAGGTGAGGAAGGGAAGGGGTGATGGGGCAGGAAGGGCTGAAGGAGGGTTGACGCTCCAACACTGAGTTCACGAGGCAGAGCTCCTCACAACACCGCGGGGAAGAGCTGAAAAAGAAAGCAGGCACTGCATGAGACCCCCCAATGAGCTCCACTGAGATTATAGCAAATGAGAAAATACACTACAAGCAGGAGTTTGAGACAACCCAGACTAATTTTTATAGAAATGTGACAGCAATGCTGATGGATGAGTTGCAATTTGCATTTTTTTTTGGTGCATACAAATGTGAAGCATCATATTTACTAATGCTTCTGGATTTTAACTTACAGTGTGAATGACAAAGTGAATGCTGCATGTAAAAGCTGAACTAGATGGAATTAACTTTTGCGCACAAACTTCAGGACATTACAGCTGATTGTGCATTATAATGCTGACACCATTATGACGACACCATTTTTGTCCAATTAGTCAGAAGTGAAGAAGCGCCTTGGATGAGAGGTGAAACGTCTTAACTTAATTTAGCAAGTCCAGCCTCCTACAGCTAACTAAAGAAGATAAACTGAAAAACACATACTATCATAACATAGGTCCATCCATCCATTATCTACCGCTTTATCCTCCACCAGAGGGTCGCGGGGGTGCTGTGCCTATCTCAGCTGACATTGGGCGATAGGTGGGGTACACCCTGGACAGTATGCCAGTCCATCACAGGGTCACATATAGAGACAAAAAGCCATTCACTCACACCTACGGTCAATTTAGAGTGACCAATTCACCTAATCCCCATATCACATTTTTTTGGACTGTGGGAGAAAGCCAGAGAACCCGGAGAAGACCCACGCACATACGGGGAGAACATGCAAACTCCTTGCAGAAAGACCCTTATTCGGAAGTTGTTCCAAACGGGCCTCGAACCCAGGAACCCGGGTCTTCTTGCTGCAAAGGCAAGAGTGCTAACCACAACACCAACTGTGGGCGTAACAAAGGTGCTGCTCATAAAGTGGATGAGGAGAGAATTGAAAAGAGGAAAAGAGAGAAAAGAGGAATTGTGGTGAAAAATTGGAGGAGGAGCAAAACTTGGGGCACACTTCTATTTGAGGGTGTTTTCTAGGCAAATTAACTTGCTGCACACGCCGAAAATAGACCAGACACTGGGACGGAACCCAGGGGATCACAAGTCGTTGCTCCACGATGTGAAGCTTCAGTGTGGTGCCTGTGGACAGCACGATTGATTAACATGAGCACAGGATGGAAGCAGGCTGTGCTCCTTGGTGCTTTGTGGGCCCAAAACTGTGTAAAAGTAAAAAAGATAGTGGAAAAGTGATGTATACTGAGTGTATGTGTATGGGCAGTGCTCCTTGCTTTAATGTTTCGGAAACATTGGCAAGCGCGCTCCACTATGTTTTCAATTGGGAACGCAGTCACTGATTTAAACGCAAAGGTTGCTGGTGTACATTTTTTACATATACATCATACAAATATTGATAACTAGTACTTTCGATGGAATTATTAAACCTGCTGCTGACCATACCATTATGTGGGATGTGAAAACATCAAACCAACATAGTGAGAAATTGAGAATTCTGCCAATTTTTATAAGTACCTGTCCTGTTACTGCACACCACAATAGAAAACATCTTGACAGTTCAAATAAACGACTAAGACAAAACTTAGCAGTAAAATATTGAAAGACCAGGAAACTGTTCGAAGTCCTACAGTGGAAAGGGAAAGGGGGTACAATGACATCAAAAGATAACATAAAACAAAATTTGAAAACTAGACCTGTGATTATCAACCAGAGCACTCTGCTGAATTGATCATATCTGACAGAGCTACGAGGACGTCAATGGGGCAAGTTAAAGTGGAAATAAACAAAAATAAAAAGACAATTCTCACATCTGTATTTCTATGGAATCAAGGAAGCTAATGGTAAAGTAGAAACTGGATTCATGACAGACATAGAGGTGGAACTGGACCCACACAAAGACATGTTACCTGAACAACAACAAAAAGCTGACCTTACAAAGACTGCAAACAATTGTAAGCTGAAAATATTTTAGATTAAACACTGGGAGTCATAAAATGTCATGCTGCTGCTCAAACCACTGTAAAAGTGTTAAATCACCTGCAATGGCTGGTAAAAAACAGTAACTGAGGGTTAGGGTTATGATCAGTGGTCACTATTGATCCCACCAGATGACCAACAGATGATCCATTCTAGACAAAAGGCCACAACATCATTTCTCTGCGTCTCTTAGCAGAGCTGTTGAAACCCCCCTTCTCTTAACACGTTCATTGGCAACGCAGCGATGGAAAACATATGGGGAAGTACTTCTGAAGCTGGTTGAGCCAACCAGTCGAGGAACTGTGAAAACAATTCACCTGCAGCACAGTCTTGATGACAAATTATTAAGCTCATGATTTATAACAGCAATAAATCAATCAAATGCCACTGAAAAAGTGGCGGAGTTTAAGAAAATTCCAGCTGTCAGAAGTCATCAGTGGAATAGATTAAAACTTTGAAAAAGGCACTCCAAGATTGACATTGAATACACAGGTTTGACAGTGTTAATAGAGAGCAAACCTCCACAAACTCTAACAAAGAAGTGGCTATAGTCTATGCCAGTGACGGTGAAGGAATTCTGTGGCACCAAATATTTCCCAGATATTTCAAACATTACCCAGAGGCAGAGAGAGCATATGAGCAACTCAATCAACTGAAAGATGAGGAACCAAACAGAAAAGAAACCAGGATTGACACCAGATTTATCAGAACATTCATATAGGGTGTAGTCGGAGTAGTCACTTCCGAGTTCTGAAGCTAACAGAGGCTGCAATGTGAAATAATTGGGCTACCTTTGTTAAAATCAACATTGCAAAGAGGAGCATTTGCCTGACCACCTGTATCATCTGTGTCCCAATGCTGAGTTTAAAAAAAGCAGTGTGGGTCAGAAAAAGATCAGATTTGGTCAAGAGAAAGACAAAGAAGAAGAGATACACTGTACACAGCTGAATTCAATTCAAAAGGTGGATTTTGTCGAGTCCTTGGTGCCATTCAATTGGAAAGTTACAGCTACAAGCTGTGGGCACACGGTTGGTGTAGTGGTCAGCACTCTTGCCTTTTGAGCAAGAAGACCCTGGTTCAAGTCCTGGTTGGAACAAGGGCGGTGCACACTGCATGGTGTTTGCATGTTCTCCCCGTGTGTGGGTTTTCTCTGGGTTCTCCAGCTTCCACCCTAAGTCCGAAAAACATACAATATGATTAGGTAAATTTAAATTGGACACTCTGTGCCTTGACCGTGAGAATGAATGGTTGCTTGTCTCTATAGCTGGCCCTGTGATGGACTGGCAAACTGTCCAGGGTGTACCCCGCCGATCGCCCTATATCAGCTGAAATTGGCACAGCAACCCCCCACAGATAAAGTGGTAGAATGGAGGGATGGATATTGAAACTGCACACAAATTGCCAAGATGTGTTGTGTGTTCTTTGTACACAAAACTTTGTTAATGCAATCATTCAGGGAAATATAAAATACATTGAGAACATGAACCTTGACCCTTTGAGACAGGAGTTGTCATCCTGTTCAGGCTTTGGGATTAGATGGACCATGACTATCTTTTTTTGGATTGAGCTGTGGCAAGAATCTTCTTATGGAGCCCCCCTTGGGTCAGGGTGAGACATTAAACATCTGTGCAGATGTTTGGTATGGATTCAGACAATCAACATTATTATAGTATCATGTGCTTCTCTCTTCTTCCTCCAACAGCACTAAAGGGACTGCATTGGCCTTTATATTTTTAAGTGGTTTGGACTAATTTAGTGCCCAATACAGGCTTCATTGCATTAATGAGGCTAGGCAACCTCAGCAACAGCGAAAAAAGTCTCTGCCAGTGGTCTTATAATTATTATAAGGACATTACTGGAGAGTGGAGACCAGATGCAGCTCTGCATTAGCTCTTCATGCTGGTGAGCAGGCCAGAGCACTTGGCATCCACACTGTTTTCTGACAAAAAACAACATACTTCCTGCTCTGCTGATGGATAATCACTGTCATCAACTACATTTACTTTAAGTACAGTTAGCATTTTCTTCTTCTGCATCATACAGATCAGAGTAGTAATATATTTGAATAAGGCTGTATGCAAAATGGGATATCTGAAATTAAATGAGGTGACAGCCTGATATCATAGAGGCAAGAAGGTCAAACAGTCAAATTAAAGACACATGAATAGGGTCATCTAAAGGTCTGCACAATACAAACGCGGCTTCTGGCTTCTGATTGGAAGTGTTGTGAGACACTGGAAAGGGTTATCCCACAGACACTTTCAGTTTCAGTTTCAGTGAGCAAACAGTTTAGATCAGATAGAGCTGTTAGAATTCAAGAAATGCTAAGAATATTTTGATAATTTAACCTTGGTCCACTGGTATCCAAGGTTTGTGTTGCTTTGATAACTACTGACTATGTGCAAAACAAACTTGACCAATCTTAACCAAGTAGATCTGATGGGTTCTTGTATAGTCCAGAGAATTCAAACTAAACTTGTGACTTTGTTGGACCTAGAATAACGCTATTACCAGCAGCTCTTCATTAGTACAGCAGGCATTTCAAAGGCTGTCTAACAGTGAGACCAAGTAGCATTCATATTCTTATGATGTCATGGACTAAAGAAGTTGTAGATTTGAGGTTTTGTTAAATGGTCAAAATAAAATTTCTGAAGCCAGTCCTTAGCTCAGGTGGCACACGGTACAATTAGCTATAGCCCCTTTTCCACTAGAGTGGCACGACTCACCTCCCCTCGACGTGATACAGTTATTTTGGGTTTCCATTAGCAATAGTACCTGGAACCTGGTACTTTTTTTTAGTACCTGCTCTGGCGAGGTTGCAAGTGAGCTGAGGCGAGACTATGCATGCTGTCCACAGACTGCCGATCACTGATTGGTCAGAGGGCCGTCACAGGAAGTCATGAGTGTGACGTTCGACATACGAATCAAGCCGAACAATGCCGAACTATAGATCGGTTAAAAGGACTTAAGAATCCTAAAAACATTGGTTTATCTCCAACAATTACCAAGAAAATGTCTAAAATCTCACAATTTCACAGAGGAGACTGGTGTATTTAGCGACAACACTGCTGAAAGCAGCAATAGTGACTGGTGAACCGCATCACAACCCCTGCCGCTTTCGGTCCAGTGACTGTTACAGACGGCGTCTGTGTTAAGGTCATGGAGGAAATACCGAACAACTCTATTTAATGAACTAATTCTAATGATTCAGTTACACTGAAAACAACTACTTTACAAGTTACCAGTCACAAGTCTGTGTGTGTCCCGTGTAAAACAAAGTCAGGCAGTTTCATGCAGCCGTGCAGTGATGACTCTACCCACATTGAGGAGGTACTATTTTGTTATGGAAACCCAACCAAACCGCATAGAGTCGAGCTGTGCCAAGGCAAGGCAAATCAAGGCGAGCTGGGACCATGCAGTGGAGACACGGCATATGACAACAGTGTATTATTTTATTATATTCAAGCTATGAATATGTGTCACAACCTTAAACGACCACATTTCAACTATGACTTCACAAACTGCAAGAACACTATTTGCATGCAAACATTTTGTATTGATGATATTCTCAGTTTTTATCTCCATCCCTTTCTATCCATATGGGAACATTGGAGCTGAGCAAACATCATGTCAGAGATGTCATATTTGTGGCCCATGACCTCCTCTACCTTGTAAACACAGCACAAGTGACCAAGGCAGCAGACTGACAGCTGACAAATAGAATATAGACATAGAATATAACATTTAGTATGCTTGTTGGCTATTGTCATATAAACTGAGCAATACTTTCCATTAAAGTAATACATTAGCGTATACGAATCACAATTTTAAATTAAAATAATGTTTTAATTGATTAAAAAAATAATGTAAATTGTTTTTGTGTTTTAATTTCAGTTGCCCATATATTAGTTACTTATTTTGTTATTCCATTTCATTTTCCGTTATGAATACTAGTGAAGTGCCCGTGCAAAACCTGTTTTTGTCTGTGCGATGGCAAGATGCTAGTCTGTCTTCCACTTGTTGTCTGTAGCTGGTTGTGCTTTGCATGTGTGGGATTCTGAAACGTCCTTAAATTCGGGACCATTATAGCTCGTTTAAATTTGAGACTTCAGAATTCAGAATTGTCATTTTCTTCAAAGTCTCAAGACTGTCCAAAGTAGGCTGGGCTATTCGAAGTGTCCGTTTATTGCACCTCATGTTTTACATAGTGAATAGCCACTGCATACCTGTGTTTGTTGGCATGTTGCAAAATCCAATGAGTCATTGTAATGCAAGCAAACCGCATTTAGCAAAATGACTGACTAATTTTACACCACACCGCATTCAGGGAGTCTTTATTGTTGAGGTCAGACATAACAATCACCCACACATTTTGTACTTGATTAACTTTTTACCCGCGGATTCAATTCTGCAAAAAGGCACGCTTATCCTCTCAGGTAGTCCATGGTGCTGTGTGAGTTAGAGGGGGAGTAGTAGAGCGGCAAAAGCCAATATGTGCTTCTTTTACCGATATACTTAACAATATCTTTTGCATTACTTATCCAAACAACATCAAACTTGGCACTGCACTCGTGACTGTAGCAAGACACCAAGTTTGAATCGATCTCCGACCATCAGTTCGAGATAATATGAAGATATTTATATATATATATATATTATGTATATATATATATATATATATATACATACATATATACAGTGGTATGCAAAAGTTTGGGCATCCCTGTACATTTTCATGATTTTCCTTTATAAATCATTGGTTGTTTGGATAAGAAATTTCAGCTAAATAAATCATATAGGAGATAAACACAGTGATATTTGAGAATTAAAAGTTTATATGATTTACGGAAAGTGTGCATTGACCACAATCACAAGACAATCGCAAGACTGTTATGAAAGGTCTCGTTGGCTGGCCAATCACAACACAGTCCGTCTTCAGTCATGTATTTAAGTAGACCGCCATATAACTCACATATATGTGCAAAAGGACCACTCTATGTGAGCTTTAAACAAAATTAGGCATGTGCATAAGTTTAGGCACCACAAAAGAGAAAAATTGTGCATCCTCCTTGAAATAACAGCCTCTAAACGCTTCCTTTAGCTTCAAATTAGAGTCTGGATTCTGGCGGTAGGTATTTTGGATCATTCTTCTTTACAACACATCTCCAGTTCAGTCAGGTTTGATGGTTTCCGAGCATGGACAGCCCACTTTATATCACACCACACATTTTCAATAATATTCAGGTCTGGGGACTGAGATGGTCATTCCAGAACGTTGTATTTGTTCCACTGCATGAATGCTAATTTTGTTTAAATAATTCTTGCACACTTTCTGTAATGCTCAAACTTTTGCATACCACTGTATATGAATAGCACACACACACACACACACACACACACACACACAGACAGATAGATGTTCCTGCAATTTATGCTTTTTTACTGTTGTTCTATGTCAGGGGTGTCAAACTCAAATACAGAGTGGGCCAAAATTTTAAACTGAACAAAGCCGCGGGCCAAGGTTGAACAAATTAACCTTTTAATAGGGACCCAAACAAGTTTTGCATTGAATATTGAACAAGCAAGGCTTATATAACTTTATAGTGACATGCAAAATCGAGTTTCAAATAATAATAATAATAATTAAAAAATATCAATGGCATATCAAATAAAATTTAAATAAAAATTGAATGCACCTTAAATACAGGATAAGCGGTAGATAATGGATGGATAAAAATGTAATGCCTCTTTTCTATTTGCAGCCTTCTGAGGTAAATATCAAAATAAACTTTTTCCACAGGCTAATAATAAATTTGAAAATAAAATAACAATAATGAATGAATCAAACATTCAAGCCTTGAAGTAGCAAGAGAAAGTGCATGAATAAAACGTTAATTATTGCTCAGTTTGCTACACTGATTTGCTTTAACACTGAATATGGAACAAGCAACGCTTATATAACTTAATAGTGCAAAATCAACTTTCAAAAAACAAACGAAAAAACATCAATGGCATATTAAATAAAATTTTAATAAAACATTGAATGCCTCTTTTCTATTTACAGCCTTCTGAGGTAAATATCAACATTAACTTTTTCCACAAGCTAATACAATTGAAAATAAAATAACAATGAATACAAAACAACAGCAGAGCATTATGGGATTTGTAGTATTAGTGGTGAATGCGGTGTTACAGCGGCGGTGATGCTGTATAATACCGGCCGGCCAGCTCTAATGTTAATTTGATATTGCCTCAAGGGCCAAATGAAATTCCACGGCGGGCCAAATTTGGCCCGCGGGCCAGAGTTTGACACCCATGTTCTATGTCATCAATAAGAAACTTTTTTTTTTTTTAAACTAATTTACTAATTCTAGTTTTGTGGAATATATTGTTATTGCATTATCATGATGTGATATGCAACACTAAACAGTTGTTTTTATTTATTTAAAAACAGTGACACTTTTTTTTGGACATAATCGACCTCCTCATGAGCAAACTGGACGCTCATTGGCCCTGGGTCATTTGAGTTTGAGACAGTGGCAATATGTCATTTTCTGACCACTTCTAACTAAGGCTGAATTATTTTGAATAACTATCAAATTGTGATTATTTTGACGGGAATTGCGATTGCATTATGATTCGGGATATGCGAGGGAATTATGTTTTTTTTTTTACTCATTTTCATTTGAAAACATATTTAAAAGGATTTCTGTCTGCTATTTGTGCAGATCTGTCAGAAACAAACATGTTATCTTCAGTCTGTAGAGTAAGATTTGTATAGATCAATATGTTAGGTCCAGTTTCCATTTGTCACTTTACATCCTCCCCCTGGACCATTTTTAAAAAACATATTTTTATTTTAAACAGTCATTCACTTTACTGTGTTATTTTCCTTCCCAAGCTGTTCTTACTCCAACTTACTCCTACAAACATGTATGTACACATAGCTGGATAGAGCGATGGAGTCAGTGTTAGAATTATACTGTGACATTTAGGGGAGCCCTATTTTCAAATGGTAACGCTATACTAAACATGTTATATGCACACAAACACACACACGGAAGTGTGTGGCACTATGGTCAGAGTACTACAAAAAAGTGTGTGTGGGTAAGGGTAAGGGTTAGGGTAAGGGTAAGGGGTAGGGTCCTATGTTCCCCGGGTCCTTTTGGGTGAAAGCGGGGAACATAGGACCCTTTTTTAGAGAAAGGGTCCTATGTTCCCCCGCTTTGTATGTGACCGGGGAACATACGACCCGGGAAACATAGGACCCGAGGAACATAGATACGGTCCCATTTGAGTGCAGCACCATCACTCATGGGTGGAAACAGCAGGAATAGCATTAAGTTTGTTTGCGGAGACATTGACAAACATTCAGAAATTGGTACAGACATATGTTGATATCTTTTACTATCATTCTGTAATTTATTTCAGGAACCTCATAGAACAGAAAATCAAATTCTGTCACCTGAGCCACAACAATCGAGCTCCCCTAATGCATGCTTTCAGGGGAGCTTGTTTCACCATGATTCTAACAATGGATATAGTTGTTGTTGTTATTCCTTTTTTTTTTTTTTTTTTTTTTTAAACTGTCTCTTTGTTTGCCTCACTTAAACAGTGAGATATCTGTGGCTCCTCACATCAACATCACAGACAGCAATCTGCTTTAAATTGTGTTCAAAATGGTTGATTTTTGCTCAGACTGCAACAGTCTTTTCGATGCATTGAATGAAATACAATACTGTGCATGCAATAGTTGCAAATGTTGCAAAGTATACATGGGTTTGGTGGAGGATCCTGGTATTTAACAAAGTTAAAAACATGGGTCTGCCAAGAGTGAACTTCTACTGTTAATAAAATGGGCAAATAAAGAATATTGTGTGTGAGAGAGAGAGAGAGAGAGAGAGAGAGAGAGAGAGAGAGAGAGAGAGAGAGGCTGGGTTTCGCAGGTTCCCACATTGTGAACACAAAAGTCTGTGGCGTCAATTTTTTTTATTAAGCTACCCGCGATATCACGGTCTCAACGAAACACAGCGGGCACGCGGACTGCCTTCACGCCATCTGAATAAAAATCATAGCATACAGCGACGAATCATGAGCGCCCCTTCTTGTACTGCCCCCCCCCCTTGGGAAAGAAACACATCATTGGAATCGATCGGCTGCGGCTGGTTAGAACCGAAGCCTCCTCACACTGCATGTACCGAGAAAACGCTGAGGGGATACGAGTCGACTGGTGGTCTGCACGGGCTCGCTCACCACCTCCATTTCTGCTGCAAGCGCGGAGGAAAAGATCAACCCATGCCAGTGCCAGACGCGCGCGTGCGCACGCGCATATCTACATTCTTATAGTAACAAAAAAAAACTGGGATAGTAGTGGTGTATTGGGATGATCTCTGTAATGAGTGACCAATGGAGAGAAAAACAAGAGGGAGGGCATATCATTATGCTCCCCCGTCCTGACACTGTGGAGCGAGCATCAAGTCAGGAGGATGCGTACCACTTAAATAAACAAATAGAAAAATAAATAATCCACATTCTCAGTAACGGGGGCCTCCCTCCCTCCAGACGGCTCTAATAAGTCCACCACTACAGGCCCGGAAGCAGCAGAACCCTGGAGAGCAGGAGGTTTGACAACAGCTCCCTGCGGCAAAATAAAAGAGGGGACTCACAGCTTCAGCCATGACTGAATACAGAGGCAACGCTACAGAACAGGCTAATGCACACTTACATCTTATCACACACACACACACACACACACACACACACACACACACACACACACACACACACACACACACGCCCGCCGCGCGCGCACTCTCTCGTAAATCATATATCATATCTGTGGGCTTTCGCAAACGCGGGAGCGAGCGAGCGAGCGAGCAAGCGCCCTAGATAAATCGTGCTGTGTGCGCTGCTGCTGCTGCCAACACACCTGTCAGTGCACGAGAACACACACACACACACGCCCTCGTTATCACACGCGTACATGCACGTGCGTGTGCAATTAGCCTGTATTTACACCAGTGCATGCACGTAATGCATGTAACCCCCCCCTCCCCAGACACACACACACACACACACACACACACACATACACACACCCCGCAACAATACACATCCGTTCACACAGTTTCCTGTGTAAAACAAAAACATCAACAACAGCAACAACAACGAACAAAACACTGGGTTGCGATGGGCGGCGTGTGTTGATGCTCACCACAGTCATCGCAGCCGCGAGCCCCGGAGTGTCCGTGTTCAGATGTGAAATATTCCTCTCTGCTCCATCATCTCTGCGCCTCTTGCATCCGCGTCCATGGTTTCCTCATCCGAAAGCAAATTGAAGCCCAGTGTGTGTGTGTGCGTGTGCGCACGCGCGCGCGTGCTGGATTCCTCTCTTCTTTTTTGCACATGTAAACTGTGATGAGGAGGAGGAGGAGGAGAAGGAGGAGAAGAGAGAGACGCTACGCAACCTTACCACCACCACCACCACTGACTCCCCCCCTCTGTCGGATTGGAAGGTAATGAGTCTTAAAGAAACATTCTCTCGGCATTCTCCGCATCTCTGTGATCCTTCATACACACTCACCCAATGGCTCGTCAAACACCTGATGTATATCTAGATATATCAGATGATATCAGAGTGCAAACCGAGTGACACTGCACATACACGCACACCCATATACACATATATATATATATATATGTATATATATATATATATATATAGGGAAAAAGGGATCATGCTCTGCAGGCCCAACTACTTCACACAATCACAAGACATGGGAGTCAATGGTATTCTGTTGCTGTTTTCAACGTTTAATTGTTACATTAAAGAAGCATAAAGTACACCCATACACATGTGATGATCACCTTCCGTCTCCCACACCCATTAAATATGTCTGACTTCAAAAGGAACCCCTGCTCTAATTTAAAGTAAAACATAAAGAAATAGCAGTTTATAATAACTATTTGTGCTATTCTTACATAAACTGTCACATAGTTATTTTAATACTAACTTTCCCTATGTCGATGAAAATGACCACATGCACAGATGCATACAATGTTAATTCAACAGTCCATTCGCAGAATACAACGTTATGGAGGCTGTTATCATATTTTAACATGGCATTGTAAACAGATCAAGTGTGTGTGTGTGTGTGCGTGCGTGTGTGTAGCTTAGCAAACATAAGGTGGTGCTGTCTTTAAGAGAGAGGAAGAGAGAGAGCGCATAGAAAGGGGTGATGTAATGTGTTCTCAGACAATGATGTCATCGACTGAAGGATTTAAAGTGACAAAGGCATTTTCAGTGGCTCCATGGAATTCTGCATCAGGTCGACTCAGAGAGCAGCATCCGAGCCTGTGTGTGTTGGGGGTTCATTGAGTAAAAACAGGGATGTATGAAATGAAATGAGAGGACAATGTCGCACACAAAATGCTCATGATCGTTTATTTGAAATAAAAAAAACACATGTTAAGTTACACGGACAGTAGCAGGGTTATGTTGTTGTCAGTGGCGTGCACAGGGGGACGGGGACGGGAGGGGCAATCGCCCTAATGGACAAAAACGCTGCGCGCTAAAGTGCCCTCTTGAGCGACAAGATGCATGGAAAAGTACCTCTTAGAGTGGTAACAACACATGAGGAAATGCCCTCCTGGATGCCATTCGTATGTGGCCTCTAAAGCAAAATATACATAAAAAAAAAAGGAGTGCCTTACTAGTGGAGAAAAGTGATAGTGTCCAATAAGATGCCCTGCAACAACCCAGGTTGCACCTTGGACATACTGTACCCTTTAAAGTGCCCTTTAAATTGTTCACACCCTGTCCTTCCAAATGTCTGTGCATGTCACTGACAAGCAGCCAGATCGTTTCTGTGTTGCATTCGAGTATTAATTCAGAGATGATATACAAAGTTTGATTTCATCAATGTGTATATATCTTCCGGTAGAAAAGCGCCAATTTTGACTCACTATGGAGCAACACGTTCGCACATTGCTACTTGCTCTGATCTTCGTTTATTACATTCTCTGTATTGGCCATTTTTGGCAAAATATCCAATTTGAGTCTGGAGAACAATCTGCTGATGCACTGAATTCGGCGAAGACGTATAGCACGTCATTTCAGGCAGAGGAGACGCGCTATTTTCATGAATGTGGTCGTGCTAACGATGAGACGAAGATTGCTCCAAAGACCTACAAGGTAGGCTATGTCCATGGCATTTACTGCAGAATCTAATCTGTTGGGCCAATAGGCTACAGGGTAATTTCCCACTGATAGCAAATGAGTCTATGTAAAATAACTGAATTAATAGTCTAGCCTGTTTGGACCCGAGTTCGCGTTCTCACCAGAGGGACCGCACCAGAGACTGACATTTGGTGCGGAGTCAAGCGGACCGAGACCACCTCTTTTTAGCGGTCTTGGTCCGCTTGATTTGGTGCGGACCCGAGTGCGATTGATGCTTTCACACCAACGAAAACGAAACGAACTAGAGTTTTTGGTTCGAATGGATCGTTTGGTGCGCACCAACTGCTGTTGGTGTGGAAGCGCCCTTAAGTTGTTTTTTAACTGATCTACATTTCGGCATTGTTCGGCTTGATTCTTATGTTGGATGGCAGTCTGGCGATGTCACACTGTATCGCCTCAGCCAGAGTAGCTGCCAAAAAAGTACCTGGTACCAGGTACTATGCTAGTGGAAACGACATAAAACCCGTGGCGAGGCGAGTCACAGAAGCTTGCTGCCACTGAAGAGGAAACAAGGAAACATTAAGCTACTTAAAAAAGGGTCACCTAATAAATGTTAAAATAAAATCATAAGAACATGTCTGACTGCTCACTCTCCTGCACCAAACTCCATATAGAACCTATTATTTTGATTTTATGAACGATTCTGCACATTCAGCTCTCAACCCAGTCTCTGAGAATGACTTCAGATGATTTAGCATAATATGCTCCAGACTCAAATATTATGTTATATAATATTCTATAAAGGTATATTACGTTTCCCAACAAGGGGCCCCTATAAACTCCACAGGGAGTTGTGAAGCCTACTTGATTTTAAGGGTATCATGTTTGTATTAAAAACATGGATGACCGAGAATTGTATTTATCTTTGTGAGAGAAAGCAACTATACCATGCTGGAAATTGCATTAGATTTGAGATGATAATATCATAATATTACATCCAAAATAAAAACATATTGCCATACCATTAAAATGTTGTGATTCTAATGTTAAGTGTGAAATTGAGATTTTAAGTAAATAATAAAATAAATGTTTCTTTTCTGATAGAGAATGTAATCTGTTCTAAACTCTATTCAAAATGATGACTTTTAGCTGCAGGTGAGAAAAAGTACAAAGTTGAAATAAATAAAATACTGTACAAGCAAAATAAAGCACACATGGCTATAATGCCTTTTGTGACTGCTCACTTTAGTAGCTGCTGTGCTGGTCTACTGCTGATTCATTTGGTAAGTGTGTGTCACTGGTAAATCTGACGATTTCAAAATCCGATTTTCTTGATAGAGTTTGGTGCTGGAGAGTGAGCGAATCAAAAAGTGACACAAAAGGCTATCAGGGGGATAAAGTGGGTTCATTTCCTCAACATGCCATACATTAAACCAGTGTCCCTAAATGCTGTGTCCTTGCTGGAGGCCATGTTTTCAAAGAGAGCAACCATCCACTTCTCAAGCTGGCTTTCGGCTCAGGGGCACAGTGCAATAAGCTACATCATTTAATCATTTTTCATTTCATTTTATTCAAGCGATGGCTATGTGTCAAAACCTTATACAACCACATTCAAGAAGTGCAAGAACACTGTTTGCATATCAACGTTTTGTATTGACGATATTCTCTGTTTTATCTACATCCATTTCTAACCATCTGGAAATGTTTAAGTTTAGCAAGCATTATGTCATTTTCTGACACTCTTTGTTCCCGTTTGACCGCTTCTACCTCTAGGTTAGGTCTAGTTTCACCTCAGTCACTTCACGTCCTCCCATTGAGCATTTTTCTTGACAATTAATCACCTCACTATGTTCTTGTCTCTCCTAAGCTTGTCAAACAGTTCCTGTTCATACTCCTACAAACTTGTCCTTATGACTGTTACTCGAGCCTTCCCAAAAGAAGCACTGCGGATTATACCTTTGCCTTTGTACACAGAGCTGGATGGAGTGATGCAGCTGTTGTTGTTGCCTTGTTCTTGAACCGTCTCTTTGTTCTCCTCACTTAAACAAAGGGATTTTTTTTGCTCCTCACACCTCTCTTGGTCCATCTTCACATCTTCTGACTCCTTATCGAAACCCTGTTCTTTTCCCTTGACATAGTCATCTGGGGTCTGCTCAGAATCAACATCAGCTAAAGCGCCGACATCACTCTGTTCAACTTGAGTCAAGTGGCTCTCTTGCCTCATGGCATCTTCACATTCTTTCTTTTGGATCTTTCCAAGGACACGTGTCTCTTTTGCTGGACTGCTGTTGAATGCTGCTTTGCTCTGGATTTCCACTGTTGAACTCTGGAATTTGTCATCTGTTGAGAGACTGCTTTCATCAACATCTGATGGCAAACACAAGCTGCTCTCATGGTCAGGCAGTATCTCCGCATCAGATTCAGTTATCAACAGTTCTTCCTCCTCTGGCCCACATGGCAACTGGACATTGGTATTCCCATCATTCTTTGTTATATCTGTATCTGAGATACTGATGTCACATGCGATCTTATAGAAGAGGGAATGGTTCTCTTTCATTTTTTCTAAACTTTCACACACTGTGGATGACATTTCACCGGAATCAGTCGCATCATCAGAGCATGCTGGCTGTTGTTCCCTGTCAGTCATCGCTTCACTGCACAGGGAATCTATGCCATGTATCTGTAAAGGTACGAAGCCCTGCCAATGATTGGTGGAGAGGAACCACTTGGCCCTCAGATCAGAAGATGTGGAATGAGCTTCACTATCATCAGTAGAAGGTTCTTCAAGGTTTTTCTCCTCATCAACCTTGCAACTTACAAATCCTTTGCCTCCATCTTTCTGGTAGACAGTCATAGATGAGATATGATAGGGTGACAATGGACGTTTGACTCTATCTTTGGCAAAACCTGTTTTTCCACTGCAATCCTTCTGGTGTTTTGTTTTGTCCCCAAACTTGCACTGACTCTGATATTTTTTCACAGGTCCATCTCTGTCATCTTCATCCTGAGATGTTCCACTAGAAAGCTGAAGCGGTGCAGGCCCTCTTGTGTTGTCCTCACAGTTTTCATAGCCACCAATAGATGGTTGCTTCTTAGGATCTGAAACATGAGCAGAACCTTCCTGAGCAATAAGGAACTGCAAAAATAACAACTTCCTCTTAAAATCAAAAGTTGTCTCATTGGCCCCATGCAGACCTGTTATTAACATCAGTTCTCAGTGATCTGTGCGGGGAGAGTAAAGTACAGCTGTTTACACACTAGAATGAAAATGTGTTCTACATGCGACATCTGGCTTCAACCACTTTCTATTCACTCACAGACATCATGTCTGTTCAGGAGAGAGATTTAAAAACTTAGAAAAAAATAAATCATGTGTTGATCGGTGATTGTACTGGCTACAAATTCACTGAGGGCCTTTCTGTGTGCGTTTTGCATGTTCTTCCCTTCTGCTTGGTCCTCCGGTTTTCTCCCACAGTCCAAAAACAAGCATAGGTTAATTTTGACACTCTAAATGGTGTTCGAGTATCAACTCTGTGTGTTTGCCCCGTGATGGATTTGTGATCTGTACAGAATGCAAGTTGCATTTGTCAGTTGGGATCTTCTCCAGTGTCCAGTGCTTCATCCTACCATCATATGGTAGGATGAAGCAGTAGAAAATGAATGAGTGGCAGTTGCAAATAAATCAAAGCATAAGTGGAATATCACAGTGAAACTGCAGTGGGTTGTACTGTATATATGTCAGCTGAGGAGACGGTCTCTGGTGTACCCTGTGGTCAAATTGCGTTCATGCAATTCAGGAAAGTGGACAAACGTGTCCTCAAACCACTTCTAAATGCTTCTGTGATTGGATCTGAGGACATATTCAGGAGGGATTGGGAGCATTCAGACCTTTACTTAGATTATGGATTACTCAGGACAGATGTTAACACCAGGTCTGAACAGAGTCCTTGATTGTGGGTTGGGAAATATCACACTTACCTGATTTTATCCTTTGTTTTCTTACTTTGTCAGGGGGCTTCTGGTGAACTTCCTGCCCCTCCTCCCCTGTTGCCACTTGACTGCATGTAGTTACACTCTCTCTGACTGCACTGATAGATAGATAGATAGATAGATAGATAGATAGATAGATAGATAGATAGATAGATAGATAGATAGATAGATAGATAGATAGATAGATAGATAGATAGATAGATAGAACTATTTTGTGAGAGTATACATACTTTATGGTAAATATAGTAAATAATAAAGTGGGTGGACACTTTACATATTAAATGAAATAAATATCCCACCTTTGTATGACCCTCTCTCTTATTCGTTTCACACGTCGGAGTTTGGCATCTCTCTGCTCTGGGGTCAGACAGAGGTCCAGGTCCATGTCAGATGTCAGTGGGGCAGAGGGTTGTTCCGCCGCCTATTTAAGCAGTTTCACATGAGAATACTCACTACCCCATGAGAAACAATGCCATTTTTAATTTCAAATAAATGAACCAACCATGGGTGGCAACAGCATTAGGTTTTATTGGTGGAAACATTGACAAATATTCGGAAAGTGGTATGTAAGTGAATCAACATGTATTGATATGTTTTACTATGATTAGGTCTTAATTGTCCAGAAAATAAAGTCTGTGACACAACATCTAATGATATTTCAGAGCTCCCCGTAATTCCAACCATGGGTAAAACTATGCATGTATACTTTACCACACTGGTTCTCAAAGTGCAGCCCGGGGGCCAATGGCGGCCCGCAGAAACATTTCTGGCGGCCTACAATGAATTACAGTTTAATCCAGGAACCCTACTAATCTTGTTAAATGTTTATTGGACATTACTGGATACAGACCAATAAGTGTAAACTGTAGAACTGCAATCTGGTCATTAAAATTATTTTAGCTTTTTTCCCCCTTTGGTGGCCCTCAGTCCAACATTGGGTTCCTAAATTGGCCCTCAGGTATCAAAACTTTGAGAACCCCTGCTTTACCAGGATTCAACCTCATGTTTATTCCCTTAAAAAAATAAAAAAGTGGTTATGATAACGTACACATTGAAACTGTGGTTCAGGTCTGGATTTCACTATTGTATCTGCAAAGATGTAGATTGAAAGCAAGAAGTTTCACCTTTCATTGTTTGGTACTGTACTTTCACTGTGTTTTGTACTAACAATATAATTTTACTTTATGCTTACCATAACGTCTCTGCTTATTCTTCCATTCTCTATACGTGCATATCTTGGGGACTCCACTCTCCTCACGTCTGGCCTTGACTTCTTCTTGGGAGACCTCAGTGCTGCCGGATACTGCTGTCTGCTCGTCTTTTTAAACGGCTGATCCTGGTGCGTTTCTGCAGCAGAGGACTGGCTATTATCAGGACGCTCCAGCAGTAGACGCCGAGGCAGCGTATTTAAAATTGTTTTACTCTGCTCTGGTGGGATCTGCTCAGGCAGGGAATTATCAAGCTCAGCCGGAGGATCCTCAACAGAAACACGCCGGGCCACAAGAGAGGATGGCAGCACTGCTGTTACAACACGAGTCACCCTTAAAGGAAAGGGAGTCTAGGGAAGATAGAGGAGTAATTAAGTATGTACAATAAGTGCATTACATATGATATAGTGCAGTGATTAATGATGACAAACCTCTCGTGGTTCTAAATCTTGACTCTGAGCACTGACAGTAGGTATGGGAGGTTTCTTGTGATGACTCAACCGCTCTTGATTTCTCCTCATCCTTTCAATCTGCTCTTCTTCACTCATCCTTATGTTCTAGAATCAATAGGTTGATTAGAATATGAATCATTATGAGCTGTGGATGTAAAAGAAACAGCTAAAAACAAAGAGGTCGTGATTAGGACTGTGTGTTTGTACGGTGTCTATCTGAGCAGAGATGTATGTGTGCATGAGCCTGTGCTGACATCATTATGTTAGTATGCATGTGTGCAGTGGAAAAGGGGGGTTGGTGTGGCAGAAGTGAGATAGACTGAGCTATTGCAAGGAGAAATAAGCATCTGCCGCCCCCACTTGCCTAGTAAAGGTACTGCAACATGGCCCAATTGCATGACAAAATTGACAATCAAAGAACTGAAATTTGGCTGTGATTGAAATGAGGAAAACCCTGCTTTGACTGCTTCTATATTTGGAGATCTAATTATAGTTAACTACATTTCGAGGACTCAAACCTTGGTTGTGTCTGGTTGGTTCCAGTTGGTGTCAGGCTGAGATTCTAAAATGACATGAAAATAAAGGTAAGAGGAGGATTGAGGATGGGTGGGAGGAGATGGTGACAGGGAGAAAAGAAATAGGAAAAAATGAGCAGAGAAGGCAAAGCCACTGGAGAATGACAGCATGATCGAGCAGTTAAAGTAAAAAAAATATTAGATAAGTAAGATAATATGAATCAACTGGCCATTGCAATTATATGACTGCTATCATGTATCCTACTGTAATTAGTATGTACCAACCGGATGCATCTCTCTGTGCTTTCAAAATCAGGATGTCAGCCTGGCTTCTCCCTCTTCTTTGTGCAGCCTCAACAGAGGGGCTGTAGAATCCCTACATTACAAGCATTGAAAAAAGTACATATAAATATGTTCAAACTTAATAATGTCTGACATGAATATTGAAAATGTTCTACCTCATATGGTGACTCAGTATAGCCATGGCCTTGGTCCTGGCTCTGCAGTAGTTCACGGGGTAATGCTGGACGAACTGGTGGCTCCTGTTCCACATCCTGTTGGGATCACAGGCACAAGGAATGTTAGAAACCTGTGAAGCCACAATGGGAGATCCAATAACATCGAACCAGACTGATATGCGGGCCCACGGTTGGTATAGTGGTTAGCACTTTTGCCTTTGCAGCAAGAAGACCCAGGTTCCTGGGTTTGAACCCCGTTTGGAACAACTTCGGAACAAGGGCCTGTGAGAGTGTGAGTGAATGGTTGTTTGTCTCTATATGTGGCCCTGTGATGGACTGGCAAACTGTCTAGGGTGTACCCCGCCTATCGCCCAATGCCACCCTCCGGTGGAGGATAAAGCGGTAGATAATGGATGTACAGACTGATATGATACCGCAGGTCTCATGTTTGAAATAAATAATAATGAATTTAAACAAAAGTAATATCTTTTAGAAACCGGCAAGAATGATACCATCAGTAAACCTAAAGACCACACACCAATAAGCCAATCATCTTGGAGAGATCAATGACCCAGATTTTTTACAGTCATATGTATCAATGCAGCAAAACATGTCTGCACACAACACAATACTGGTCACATGTTTTTTCAGTAAATTATTTTATATCTATCATAAGTGAATTGGATTTTATTTGAACAGTCATCAGATGGTCACTGACAAAGGGACATTGGACAGTACCATTGTCAGGTCACTGTGTTGCCTCTCTGCGGGAGAGCCAGGAGATGCAGAATGTGGCACTGTTGACTGGAACACTGGGTGAGAGAAAAAGGTCACACAGTGTTGACAATGTTCATCTATTGTCAGGTTTTAGGTGCATGATCACAGAGTAAACAATTGTGCACATTAGTGGCAGCAGTGAACAATTACATAAGACTGGTATACTGTACATTATTCACTGTGACAGAGGGAAACACAATTCATTTATTATTACGTGGACGAGATGAAGCGCACAGTAATTGATTTAGCCAGCCGTGAAATTATAATTTTCTCTTGTTTTGCAATTTGCAGCTGTAAGGCTATAAAAAAGAACCTTATTTAAAAGTTATTATACACTTATAACTATTGGTAGTATGTTTCTGATTGATTTCTGCCAATAAACCCTGATAAATATTACACCTCCTGGCGTGGCAATAAATTACATGATGACAACACTGTGGACAGTATGAAACATGATGACAGGAGCAGCAGATTCTTACTGTTGTGTCTCTGTAGTCCCAGCAAAAATCGGAAATGATCCCTGTTGACCTTCAGTCCAGCCAAGATGTCCTCCATCATCCACAGTTCTCTCTGAGACTGAGATTGCTCCTGAAATGAAGAAAGCATTCCACTCATGAAATGTTAAAACTTTCAGGGTAAATGGTGAAACACACACAGACGGAGATGCCCTTTGTTGGTTGCCCTCAAAGAAAGTCTCATATACTTTAAACACAAGCATTTACAAAGCACCAAGGCAGCCAAATTTCACATGTGGGGGATCCACTTTTTAAAGCTTTTGTAAAATATTTGCATTCCCTCACAATAACTTTTACATTCTCTTGCAATATGTTTGAGTTCCCTCGCAATAACGTTTGTGTTCTTGCTCCGTGAGCCTCAGGTGCCCCTGCCCGGCCGTGCATGACATGTGCTGCCCAAAAGACTTTCACGAGAGCTCCACAGTCTCTTGACCTGCTCCACAATCCTACCTCAGCTGGAGCTCTGTGGCTCCAATAAATGGAGCAAAAAATAAGCGACTTCAATATACAGAGCCCAAGCTATTACATTGTGAGGGAACTGGGCTCTTTATATTGTAGCTGTGCATGGAACAAGTTCCAATACAAAGTTATAATGAAGGAATGCAAATGTTTGGTCTAAAAAATGTAAGATGGCCAACTGTGATGACCCAAATCACAATATAATCAAGTAAAAAAATTGTGCACAATGTATCGGCTAATTTACTGTCATATAACACCTAATATTTAGATTTTGGTCAATTAATAATTTCCAAGGAAATTGATTATAACTTTCCCGTGTTCATGTTAATTATAATATATACATATAACTCTTAAATTAAAGATTTTGGAATTTGGACCCACCCACTGATGGGTCGTGGGTGGAAAACATTTATTTATTTGATGTAGATATTACCTGAGGCATTCCAAAGTTACATATATGCTGAAGGTGTGAGCGTATAACAGAAAGCTCACTCTCCATTCTCTCATATTGACTCCACACTCTCTCCATTTCCTGAATACAATACAAAATACAGGGACACACGTAAACAATAAATAACCAGTTATCAAAAAAAAATGTTTGAGAGATTGAATGGAATCGTTTCATCTCAGTTGCCACCCAGTTTTTTTACACACACCAAAGACACGTCACACATTCTGGCTCGGATTGTGACCAGGTCTTCCTGGAGCAAAGCCTTGTGGGTCAGAGCTTCATCCAGGGCCTGTGGCCCCTGGCTCTGCCACTCGTCCAGCTGCAGTCTGGACACCTCTAACGCACACTGAACACTATCCTGTAAAAGAAATGTTGTGTTAAAAATAATTATAATAATAACAATGTTGAGTATTAACTGGGTGCACCTGTAAGCATTCAGTTGCTGACCTTATCCATCTGTAACTGGGCCAGTTCCACAGACAGTGACTGTAGCAGCTTGTCACACCCACATAACCTTGTCAACACGGTCTGAAAAGGGAAAATCTGAATATAACTGACCTCTCAATAGAAATAGACATATAATATAAATGATAAATGACAGCATATAATAATGACTGGAAAGACCCATTAATGCTCACATCTGCATCACTTTCAAGAGGTCTGATTGGTGGTGTTTCCCTTGAGTCAGGCTTTGGGGCCTGAAAAAAACATGTACATCATCATTTTGTGAAATAGTCTTGAAGGAAAACGTGTACATATATGTAGAAAGGGTGCAAATTGTAGGGGGGATGGGGGGATTTCCCCCCCTCTTGTTTTCCTATCCCTATCTCTACTAAATTCATTTTATCTCTGGTTAAGACAAGGACTTACCCCCTTGATAGCGATGGATGCAACTTAACTGATGGTACATAAACTCTTAGAATCTAACGATCTTCAAACAGGGTCAATGAGAGTAGACTATTCAATACTGACAGGCAGTGGCCAGCGCACGCCTGTCGTCTGCTTAGAGTCCATCCAAGATCAGTTTGGAACACCAATAAAACGGTTACAACAAGATGTGAGTACACGGAACAGCACCTATTAAATGCTGGAAAGTCTCTTTGCATAAAAGCGAAACTTGGCTGCATACAGCTTTACTTGAAGAGGAAGTCCCACCTCCACTGACGGAGCAGATGCGATATACAAAAGAACCACTTCATGTACATCTGAATAAACATTAGAACCTCATCTGCTGACACGGAGAAAGACGACGAGGACGACATTTGACCAGCTGAGGATACCGTAGCGCTCAGGGAAAGGAGGGGGTGAGCAGAGGAGCAGTTCGTTGTTGTAAATTTCAGCCTCTCCTCTAGATGTCACTATAAACTACTTACTTCACCTTTAACACCAGTCATTCACCACACTAAGATCTAATCGGATCCTCTGCACTTCATGACTGTACTCGATCCTCCTCATAAAGATCATTATTTAGATGTGGGGATAAAGCCAGAGAAATGATCCAGGCTGCGTTGGATACAGAGAGCCTGCTTGGAGATGGAGGAGCACAGAGCACACAGTGAACGGCGCAGGGGCAGTTGCAGGAAAAAAAGGCCCGTCTGTCTGCACCAGATGAGGGTGTGCACCTTCTAAAAAAAATCCTAGCTAAAAGCCTGGTACAGAGGGGTGGGGGAGCGGGGATGACGTGAGGCATAGTATAAGAAAACTTGTGCAGTGGCAACCACTGTACTTCTGCTGCTGCCGCTGCCAGGCTTCAGGGACACTAACTGCGTAGTTTCTGGCTTTTTCAGCCATTTGCAAATGCCCATTCTGAATGAAAATATAGCTGGCAGTTTGCGCTTGAAAATCTGTGTGCTTTTTTCCCTTGCGCCGGGAAGACGCACTTACAACATAACGTAATTGTTAAAATCATTTTGCATCACAGGTTGGGCCATAGGACCTGCATTACTTGCCCACTTCAAGCCCATGTCCACTTAGTATCCACTTTGTGCCCAGTTATCCAGGACTGACCTCACACAACCAGATTTTTAAAAAACTTAAAAATTTTGCATGTCCATGTGGGCCACATAAGGGTTATGAAACCATATGGACTCGTATCTTTGCGCACTTCAAGCCCATGCCCTCTTAGTACCGAGGAACTAATGACCACAGACAAACCCACTTGGGAACCAAATTGGCAGCCCAAATATAACCCATATGGGGCCCACAAGGACATGAGGGCTAGGACATTAGTGACAAAGGCAACAGAACACCGATATTAAAACAACAACATTAAGACACTGACAGCTTGGAAGCCGCTCCACACAAGATGCCATTAGAACACAACTGCACTGCAGAACGGGCTGTACCATTGCAGGCGGTAGCACACAGACAGATACATGGCTGCGGTGATGGTGATGGTGGTGGTGGTGGTGTGGTGGGTGTGGAGCATGCGCAGCCCTCGATAAGGGAGGCAAAGGGGGCAGTAAGTCTGCTTGTGCTCCTGCAGAGCAGCGCTAAAAATTTGAGAGATTGAGAGAAGCGATGAGAACATGGCATTAAAAATACAGGAGTCCATGTCCAACTCACTTCAATCATGTGGTAAGAGCACATGAATTGACATTGTTTTAACTTATATTTATTAATGCTATACAAATTAACAAAATATCATATATGTTTGAGGGTTCATAAAGCTCACATCAGTAATGATAAAGCTCTTAAGCTCTCTTAATATTTACAAGGTTTCTGTGTTGGTAAAGATAAAAAAAAAAAAATCCTTAAAGTGACACTTCGTTTATGTATAATAGCAGTAAATAATCATTACTTAGCTATAATTAATCATCACTTGTTGTCACATGTTCCTTGTGACATGTAAAACATGCATCCCTTAAGTATGACTTGATAAATGTGGCTTACAGAGAAAGGATAATGTATTTATAATTCAGCATTTATTAACCATCATTACTATTTATTAATGTTTCTTGTGGGAGTGGGAACCATAATGGAGCATTAATAAAGATTAACATTATATTAAACCATAATGTTAATCTTAATTAATAAACCTCACATGAGCATGGTAAACCATGCTCATGTGAGGTTTATTTATGTATTTGTGAAGTATCTGTTGAGCGATACATTACCCACTTCACAATAAAGGTCACAAGAAGCATTAATAATGGAAAACAATGGTTAATAAATGCTTAATTATACTTCAGTGATGTTTATTCAGTACACCCACAGACAGTTACTTCTGTGTTCACTGATGTTACCAGTAGTTTTTTTTTTTTAAACCCTTGAATGATGAATTAAATAATATCTTCAATATCATCATAAGAATGCTTATTACAGCCTCTACTCATATTTATTAATGTACCCTTGTTGTAAAGTTACCTGTTAAGCTTTTGTCTTTAATCAGTTGTGCACACTCAAAATTATTTTTTTCTGTTAGTGTATTGTTCATCAAACATTCACTTTACACAGTCTTGTACTGTATCGTCACCTTTGCTAGTCTTCTTCCACTGGGGGGATGATGAACTGAACCATATGTGGGTGTGGCCTAAAACGACAATGAAAAGAGTGACAGATGAATACATGAAAGGGTCAACTCCAGTACTGAAATACAGCTTTACAATATTACAGACTGATAAATAAAAAAAAAAAATTAAAAACAGAAACAAAAGGCTGAAGATTTCCTGTTTTTATAGGGTCAAAACATTCGATCTCATACTACACAGCATGTCCTTGGTGGTCCTGTGAGATATATTTGGGCTGCCAATTTGGGTCCCAAGCAGGTTTGTCTGTGGTTTCCTTGGTGGCCCATTTGGCATTTGCCTACTGGGCTTGAAGTGGGCAAATCAGGCAGATCCCATAAGATTTCAGTAAAATGGGACGCCCATGTTGTCAGCCTGAATATATCCATTATGGGGTCCAGATGGACTGGCTGGGATATTTCCATCATTTGATTTTCAAGGTCCACTGTGTAACATTGTTTACATAGTTTATTAGCAAAAATTACTCATAAATGTTCTGTATATTTGTATTAAGGCTGTTACCATGTTCTTAAATATATAATTTGTAATAGATAAGTCACCTCACTGGTAAATATACACAGACTTTTGCCATGTAGGTTCTGATATATTACTATGTAATACTTGGTAATTTACTCAGTAAGTAAAGTAAAACTGTACTTAGATAGCTTTGCTTGTTTCCATGCTATTACTATGTTCTTACTAAATATGTTATAATAGATTATACCCTTTTCCATGCAACGAAAACACACTTGAAACTTAAAAGTTTAATAACATTACTAAGTAAAACATGTCAAATTACCCAATGAGTAAGATGCAACTGTACCACCCAAAAATTAATGTTTAATACCAAGATATAAGTAGATACCAAAGTTACCATGAACATTATTCAGTAATACTTATTTCTGTATATGTGTGGTTGAAAGAGGGTAACCCTTTGGCTACCTTAAAGGGATATTTCACTGTTGAAAAGATGAATGTCAAAATTAAAACTAGGTCATCTATGTAATAGAATTGTGCAATAATATTTGAAGCAAGTGCCTTCTTAAAAAAAAAAATTCCGCTCACGAACGACAACAACAAGAGTCTTGCTGTCCCCATTGTCACTCCTTACCTAGTAAAGCAGACACATCCAAGGCAAAAGCCTGTCGTAACTGTTAGCAAAGATGGCGGACACCATTTACACAGTTTCCATTCTGGGAATGAACTCTCGTCCCTGTATGGGTTACTCTAAAAAGTGCAGAACTTGTGTTGTAGTTCAAATCTTGAATTAATGTTTGGCCACCGATGATGTCAAATGATGCAAAACACTACCATTTGACATCAGCGGTAGCAAACGCGAATAATATTTTTTTGGAATTCAGAGACATAGTTACTCCTGCCATTTACCCGCACTTCATGGAATTTCTTCACTTTGACATTCAGAGCACTGTGAAGAAATTTCATCGTATCAACACCCGCCACGGGCCTTCGCAATGCTTTGTTTTAATTAAACATTCGGGTTCCCCTGGTCTGCTCCAGTTCTAAGTCAGCTGCTAAGCGCTCCCCCAGCCACGGCTCAAGGCGAGCCCAGCCCTGTTCGGGTTGTTCACCTTGGAGACCTGCTGCATATGGGTATGGCCTGTACACCCTCTCCCCCGAATTTTCAAGGACCAGCGTGAGCTCACTGGATGCCGCCATAGCGCAAGGTTTTCCAGGGCGCCGGTGCCTCTCTCTTTTTTTTCTCAAATCCCTATAGAGCACAGCCTTTTTTTTTTTTTTTTGCTAAAACTACAGTTTTTCTCCGAGTCTGTCTTTGCCTACTTTACAGTCTGCTTGTGTATGGCAGCATACTTTATTTCAGATTTTAAACATTTTGAAGAGTTCTGTATTTGTTTAAGTGTTGTCTTTGAACCCCACATCTGCAGTAATAAGTATTACGTAATAATGTTCATGGTAACTTTGGTGCATTTTGTTACTTTCCACTGTGCCTTTGTTATATCTTAGTATTAAACATTCATTTTTGTGTGGTACAGTTGTGTCTTACTCACTGGGTAATTTGACATGTTTTACTTAGTAATGTTGTGGAACTTTTAAGGTTCAAGTTTGTGTTCTTTGCACGGAAAAGGGCATAATCTATTAGAAAGGATTTAGTAAGAACATAGTAATAGCATGGAAACAAACAATGCTTTGTTTTACAGTACAGTTTTACTTTACTTACTGAGTAAATTACCATGAGAGTAAGAGTAATATATCTGAACCTACATGGTACAAGTTTGTGCTTATTCAATGGCAAACGGGAGGTATCTACATCTGAATTTACCATAGCAGAGAAATTCTTACCTGCTTATTGGTAATTTTCCAATAACACAATTATATTATTGTATTATTTTATTATTATATAATTTACCAGATGAATAGTATTTCCGCTGTAGATTTGCTGTATTTACTCATTTATCACCAGTAGTTATTACCAATAATGCTTTATTGAGTAATTACTCAGTATTTTGGCCATGGTTTCATTGTTCTTACCTTCTTATTACCAGCAGTAATTACCCAATAACACACGATAATATACAATAGCTACCAGGTCAATGCCCAGTATTTTGGCCATAGTTTCATTATATTTACTTTCTTATTACCATTGGTAATTACCTAGTAACACTTTTTTGTTACCATGAATTTACCAGGTAAATACCTGGTAATTAGGGGACTGTAAAAGAAAGGGTAACTATACGTATATGTATATATATATATATATATATATATATATATATATTTATACACATATATATTGCTTGCAACTATATTTCCCCCTACTCTGGAACATAATTGACAGAATTGATGTGTTCTATTGAAGAAGACCTAAAACTAGTGACTGAGACCAATTACTACTAAATAATGTTGATACTGATACTGATATCAGAAAACAATCTTGGAGGAATATACAAATTTTCTTTTCTGTATATATATATATATATATATTTGTATGTCCTGTTTGGCTCCAGAAGGGACCTGGATCCAGTACAGACTATATGTCAATGTTTTATTTCTCTCATGGTCCATGGTGCTTCCATGTTTCTACAGGAGGCCAAACAAACATGCATCTTGGAGGTGAACACACACAATGAAAAACTGCTCAGTAATAGCAATAGTAAGTAAGTAGTAGTAGGTATTAAGTCGAAATGAATTAAGATATGAAAAATAAACCAAACTTGCTGACCTTTGGGTTTTGCCACCTTTCTGAGACTGGAGTAGTAGGGGTGGATTTGAACTCCAGCTTAGGTGAGGAGGGTGTGTAGTACAGAGTCTGTGGCATCAAGACCAGGTCATCGTGAGGTCGAATGTCAACCCTTCCCACTGGTGTATGAGGTCGTGACCCCAGATGACCTCGGGAGGTAAGTGAACCCATTCCCATCATGTCCATATGTGTGGGTGGTATGTCAGGGAGACAATCCTCATCTAGATTTGGACCATAAGCTCTTCTGCTAAATTCAGGAGGACTGGGTGTTCTGTCTGAAGGGCTATGAAGAGAAAACAACAGTAAGTAATAGTAAACTAATGGAGTTTCAATATGACCCACTCATACACTGAGGTGAGTTGACAACCTGCTGTTCCTCTGACACGCTCTCCGCCTTCCCCTTTGCGACTCCCCCATCCTTCCACCAGAGAGCTGACTGGGTTCACTCAGAATCCTGCTGACGTGCCTGTGTTTCTGGGTGGAACCCTCTCCATCAGAGGGAGCTTTGGGGAAGTCCACTGATTCACTGCTGCCACCTATTTGTGTGAAATCCTGATAACTGATGCAGCGCCTGAAAGGAGCAATGGCATCTGTCAGTGCCAAACTTTGCCTAACAAGTCACACCATCGGGGAATAGCAGTGTTGTACCTGTTCATGGAGCTGTCTGCGTCCATTGCAGCAGACTGGCAAAGGGCTCGGACCCAACCCAGCATATCCTCCTGAGTGTCAGCACTGAAGAAATAGGAGCGCATTCCCTGGTGTACCACCTATATTTTTTCAGAGGTAATTCACTATAGGGGTCAATAGCAGTTTTAACAGGATTGGTCAGATGGTACCGATATAACAGTTATTATCTTTGTTATATAAAATAATATTAAAAAAGATACCTTGAAGGTAAACTTTCTGTTCTTGCATTCTCGTGGTGAGCAGAGCAGGATTTTGTAGCTTGGGAGTGGAATGCTGCCGAGCACAGACTCCTCTCTGCTGTCTGATGGAGGAGGAGAAGAAGTGAGAAGAGAAGATTATGCCTTGTGGTTCACAGATAGCATGAAAGAAAGTGCAAGATAAACAATGTGTGATCCTTACCTTTATAGTAAAACAGACAATAGTTGGAGAGGACAAACCACCTTCTCTTCCAAAGCTTTAAACCAGAACTATCCTGCAGTAAGAGCATTCATTCAGCACAACTCTTGAATAAACTCCGTCACCTAGTTCTCTACATGCAGTCATTACATATAGAATATATAGAATATTATATAGAATGTACCAGTAGAAGTTTAAAAAAGATACCTTTTTGTTTAGCCATCCTCTGATGACTACAGGGCAGTTTGGGTCTCTCTTGACAGCATGGCATCTTTTTCCAAATGCTTGCACCTTTCCAATACTGTCCTATCACATTTAGAGGAAAACAGTCCATTGATGCACATCCACAGTGTCACGTGTGCCTCCACGTGTGCAAATCACAACACTACAGTCATGTGGACTGGAAAACTCACCTTCCTGACTGGAAAGTAGGAAATTGTGGCCACACTGGAAGCTTGGCTCACTCTCTCCGGATCCTCCATTCTGCAGAGCAAAAGAGAACTAATGTACTAATGGCTGGGAAATGATTGAAAGGGTTAATTGTGCACAGGGGGTATTATTTTCTGGCACATGGAGCATGTTGAATATCCACGATATATCTTTTCATATTCATTTTCTTTGATAAATTGCATAAACTTAAATGGACTTCAATGGACTTTATGCACGTGACACAGTTCAGGGCCAACTGAGTGGCTTTATAGTGGTGCTAGTTAATAATGAGAAGAGGGTGAGCGTGAGAAGATGATGTATTGAAGGAAAATAAAATTATAAAGTCCCAAACATAGATGTCACAGCTGGATGACAATGTCATGCAGAGACATTCATATTAATATTGATCAACAGCTCTACTGTGAACTTAGTTCACTGTAGTGGTAAATTGAAGAAATTTCACATTGAAACAAATATTAAACACAAAAAGAGGAAGATGATGATGAAGAAAATAGGCAACAGCAAATGCAAGCGCAAGAGAGAGGTGGGATTATGACATTGTCATTTTGTCAAAGTAGTGTGTTGGTTGTCTTCATGAAAACACAATGGTTTCTAGTCTTGATGACCACTCAAAGCTGCTTAACACTAGTTTTGCCATTCTCCCTTTCACTCAGACATTCATACAATGCATCTATGCTCATCATTTTTCATACCCATTCACACACTGCCACACAGCTGTCAGGAGCTATGTGGGGTTAAGCATCTTGCCCAAGGACACATCAGCATGTAGATTAGCAGAGCCGGGAATCAAACCCACAACCTTCCATTCGAAAGATGACTTGCTCTACCATTGAGCCTTTGTTGCACAGGTTATCCCATTGAGACATGGGGTCTCATTTTCAAGACCTTTCGAGACCCGTTGAGGACAATCACAGGGTTGCAGACGGAACATAACAATAAAGGAAATGTGCAAAATGTCAAGTGAATAAACAGATTAAAACTTAAAACTTGGAGGTGGAGCAAGTTTCCAAAGAGGTCCTCTCAAGTCACTCGAAAATAATTATCAAATCTGCTAAGGGAACCAAGCTCGACAGCTCAATCTTTTTCAAGGTTTGGGGTGCAAAGTAAAGGAAAATGTATTTTTGCCAAGCTCTGTGTGGACAGAGGGGACAGAAAAAGTGATGAAGTCCTGGGAACGTAAGCTATATGACTGACCTGAGTAGCATGTAGGTGGATAAATGTTGGCAACAGGCCGAGGATAGATTTATAAATGAAATTATTCCAATGCAAGAGTCTGCACACAGACAACAATGACCAGCTGACCAGAGAGTAAGGTGCACTGGTGTGTGAGGGGCCCACAGCCTGTAATGAATCTTAGCGCCCCATGACGGCATCCAACAAGAGGAGAGATCGAGCAGAGGCATTCATATAAGCGATATCTCCATAACCAGGAGGGGCAAGAAGGTGGCAGCAACACGCTGTTTTCAATAGCATTAAAAGATAAACAGGATACATAGCACACAAGGCCTTACCAGTTCAAAATGATCCAGAGTCTCCTCCTTTTAAAAACGGCCAGTCACTCCCATGAGCGGCACCCAGAAATCCTAGGTGCGCACATATGCTACATTCACGACTGTTGAGAATTTACTTCACCCCAGTCAACTATAGTCATTCCCTTTGAGACCTGGAATTGATTGCGTTCTCTCCCACTCCCAGGAAAACACCCCCACTATTCTATTCTCAGCCATAACAGGCCAGTGCATCCCTACCATGAAATTGACAGGTGACAGCTGCATCACCGTGGTAGCAGGGAGGGGCAAGGGATAGTGTGAAAACCAATCTGGCAGCAGGGACTGGCTGCTATGAAATTTGGAACGTGTCCCAAGCTGCAGAAGTGTATTGAGGACTGACGAAGACTGAAACTAAAATAAAAGTGTATGGTTTTGGGGAAAGTTAGAAACAAAGGCTTACTTGTATCTTAAAACCTAAGAAAACGTCGTAATTAAATGCCAAAAATGCTCTCAACTGACTATATTTCTCCATTACTAACTCAATAATAATGTGCATAATTACAATTTCATCTTTTTTGAGCCTATAAAGTCGCACTGCCAACATCCTGGCTTTTTTATCATTGTGTGCTCGAGGTTTGCATTATGTGGAGAGAGAAATTTGCAAAACATTGCAAACTGGCAGAAGAAAATGTCATTGTAAAGCACCATGAGACAAAGCATTACACCTTCAAAGAAAAGCTGATTTTTAGAATCATCTGCCGGGCAAGATATTAATGCTGGTTGGCCACTTTTGGCCACTATGGAATCCACAGATGGACAAATTTATCAGTCCAAATATAAACCTTGTGAGAACCTGCTGACTGGGCTAACAACCATTTATTGTTTTATTTTTCAAATGTCAATTGTAATGTGATTTTTTTTTTCTTGTCCTCACTGGTTACAGAACGAAATCTGTTACACTGTTATAATTGTTTTGTTGTCTTTTTCTGCAAAAAAAATGAATAAAGAAATTAAGAATGAACTCAAGTCAAGAAAGTCAAGTGATCGGTGATTAGATCAGGACTTCTCTGATGTGCATTTTTTTAATAGCTTTGCCTTTTACTAATTTGAAATACGTGCATTAAAATCACATAATATTAACGACAAGGTTTTTACAACCTCTATCGGTCAATCAATGGTCGCTTACCTTTTTATTATTATTATTATTATTATTATTATTATTATTATTATTATTATTAATATTTTTCTTGTTGTTGTTTTTTTTTTTTTTATCTATTTCTGCACCATATAATAATAATTATAAAAAATAATAATGATTATAGCTAATTAAATTTTATCTGTCTTAGTTTTAATATTAGTGCTGTAAATCTACTACTTATGAAGTCTTTATTTAATGGTTTACAATGGAATTCTTCTAGAAAAATATGATCTTACCTTAAAATGTCTATTTTATTCCTAATATATTGTCTTAACTACACTTGCAAGGGTTTATGAATTATGTTTCACAATACAATTTTTGCATTTAGAAAAGTCACCCGTACTCCTGGAACAGCTCTTTCATCTTATGTTCCGTTCACCTGCTATAGTTTCCTCGTCAAAGCTTCATTTCATTGCTGATGTGAATGTATTTAAAACCAAGTTCAAACATTTCTTCTCTCATATGTTTACGACTGAGCTCATTTAAAGCACTCTACATTTGAATCTGTTGCTGCATGTACACTGCATTTGTTCAATAATTCTAAAGTGATTGTTTTATGCTGCACCCGTATTTTATTCTATGCTCCTTCTTTGTCTCCGTCTTTTCTTTTATTACATTTTTGACATCATAATTACAGATTAGAAAGTTTCCCACTTTCATCTATGTTTCATCTACGTTATCTATCTATCTAAACCAGGGGTGTCAAACTCATTTTCACTGAGGGCCACATCAGCATAATGATTAACCTCAAAGGACCAGAAAACTGTCATACAGAATAAATGTAACCAAATATAATGTAAACTAAAGGTAACTACTCGGTAACATATTTCTAAATAATCTGTATTTATTACTTGTTCAAGTTACAAATATGATGCATTATAGATGTAACCTGGTCCGTGATGGTGGTTCTTAACAAACGAACAGTTTTAAAAGTCTGTATTTGGTCTGGGCAGACCTGCTCACACACCTTCAGCATGCACTGCTTCAAAAACACACCCTCAGAAAAAGACTTTGAAGCACGGGTGATTTCTTCAGCCCCATAGCGAGCTTTCACTGCCTCATCGTATTTGGTGGCATTTCTGAACACATTCTGCTGCAATCACAGTCTCAATCTCAATCTCAATCTCACTCTTCGCGCGATATACATATACAATGATACACTGCGATCTAGTCAATGCCGTCACTTTGCAGGTAACGCAATCGCCGTGCATTATGGGAAATGTAGTTTATGGTCAATGCACGCCTTTAAGCAGCATAGACCTATTTTAACACAGATTTTTAAGACCAATTAATCACTCATGGACCACATAAAATGGCGTGGCGGGCCACATCTGGCCCCCGGACCTTGAGTTTGACACATGTGATCTAAACTGTTCAATAGCGAAGAAGAGCTTGGAGATAAAAAAAAAAAGAAAAAAAAAACATTCTGGAAAACCATCTCACATGGGGTCTCCAAAAACAGTTGTGGGTGTTCCATCCAGACAGAGTTCAGCATTCACACTCAGCATCATCTTCTGATGAAGACACTGAGAGTAAGTTCAAGTAAACAATGCAGTCTTTGTGAACGAGGAGAACAGAGACTAACAGGCGCACAGCCACAGAGGTTCAGTGGGTGTCGTGAAATATTTGTGAAATCTCCTCCATCAGTGTGGGTCACTTGCTCTGGGAGGAGAAGACTTAAAATTCTAAGGAGGGATGGAGAGGAGGACAATCGGTGGGTTTGTGCAGCACAGAGTCTGCTTTGTAACTCCCAAAGAGTGCTCATGTGAAGCTGGGAACAGATCAACAGTGGACGCGTCGTCCGTGCTCCATCAACAAAAACATTTGCATACCTCCTACATTGTCTTTTAATATTAACAACATGGTGAAACAATATGACAAGTGACATTTGTTACAAACCAGCCTCTGTCTCGTCTGGCAGAGATTTCATTATGGAGACACAAGGTCAACTTGGTTTGGTTGGTTGTTCTATGCCCAGGAGATTGATGCAGCCAGTGGTCATCGTTTAGCTTGTTTGCTATTTCCCCCCTCATCTGATAAAACACAATACTTTATTTTTAATGTATTAACTATTAAAGTAATGTATGCCATGGCATCAAATAAACTAATAAAGCAGTTATTGAACAACACTTACAGTCTGTCTCTTAAATCTACATTTTGTATGTACAGACTAAACCAACAATTTGTCATCACAAACAAAATGTTTAATCTTTAATAACATTTGGATTAATGCTTTAACAGACTGAGCTTTATTATGTTTAATGGCAGGTACATTTCCTGAGACGAAAAATGTGGAAATAAGATTAATTAAAGGCTATGCTGTTATTATTATTATTATTATTATTATTATTATCACGTCAGCCAGAGCAATAAACAGTACTATTAACCAATAAAGGTAGTTTGTAGTGTATAATTAATATAATAATGCTGAAATACACTTCACTGAAACTAAAATGTGTTATTTGTGATTTCCAATAGTCACTCGTGAAAAATCCTAACAAATATGCCATATTGCCTCACTCACCTGAATAACTGCGCCTGCCTGCTGGTCACTTCGAGCTCCATTACTTGGCATGTGTCCTCACAGCGTTATCTCAGGCTCAGCTGCTCTCTTCTTGGCCCCACAGGCTCCTGTTGCTCAAAACAGTTGCAACACTCTTTACCACGCTTTACTGGGTGTCTCTCCTTTTTACATGTGAATCTTCGTCTCTCTTTCTCACCATGTCTCTGGGCTGGTGGTGAAGCAGTGGCGTTATTCAGGCAGTCTACCTACGCTGACTGTTAACACTCAGTGTGCTCCTCTGTCCTCTAACAGTGTAGCCTCTGTCAGTCCCTCTCCCCCTCCCATCTTCTTCTTCTGCTTCTACTCTTTCTTACACATTGATTTACACTTTGTGTTCAGGTTTGTGACTTAGGGATTTAAACTAATGAAAGGAAAAACAAACAGCTGTTCATTCATCATTATTTATCTTCTACAAATGTAATTAATTAACCCTCTTTGTGGAGGATATACATAAGGATGACATCATAACAAAGCTCAATTCATTGTGCAAATAACTGTTTGTGGAAGTATTTATTTTAAGGGTTGAATGTTTGGATTAAAGTGGCAATGCATAACTTTATACATTGGCAACCTGGTAGCATAATTATATAGCTTTATCTAACATGTGGTTAGTCTCCCAATGGGACATTACATTGTCTGTCCATTACAGTTTTTCTCGATTGTTTACACACATTTTTTGAAAGCATGCCTCATGCTCTCAGAACTCTACACACAAAATCCAAAAACACACACGCAATGGGCAAAACCCCACAATTCTCCTGCAAAATGAAACTTTACATTCAAAACAATGTTATTTTATTCTCAAAATGGTATTTTGTTTTCAAATGACACACACAAACCATCATATGAATAAACATTTATAAGAACCAGTTGAACACTGATGTGCTCAATGTAAAACACTATGATGAATGGAAAACACTTCTCCATTGATCATAATGACTTAGGCCTTTTTTAGTGTTTAGTGTTACACTTACACAGACAGTACATACATAAGTGTGTAAAATATTTTAGAATATTGTTTTTATAGGCCCTGTGATGGACTGGTGAACTGTCCAGGGTGTGACCGCGCCACTCGCCCTATGTCACCCCGCGACAGGGTGTGTGACAGGTGTTTTCCCATGTGATTAGTCAGTTTGCATAGTAGGGAAATTAACTTTAGAATTTTGAATGACAGTGTGTTCCTTGTGAAAACAAGAGATTTTCTTCATGAAAATTGTGCCAAATGCAGAGAATTGTGTGTAGTGTTTTGAAAAATGTGTGTTTTAGAACTGCAATTTGAGTGTAAAGCAGGAATTGTGCTTGTAGTTTAGCAGAGTTGGTTCAGGGGGTTGGTGCATGAGTTACCTGTTGTGGTCATTGTGTCTCAAGTACCAGTATTTGTGTGTAAACAATTGAGAAAAACTGTAATAAACGTGTCACAGTATTTACATTGTGCATGATGTCCACACGAGGTGTACGACAGTTCTCCATCCCCTTCCTGTCTATCTGCATGAAGATGCCACTAGATTTTTCAAAACATGTATGGTGTGAACTAGTGAGAAATAAAACAGACCAATTTTGTCGTAACCTAGGCATCTGTTAATGTGCTGGTGTTGGCTTCAGTAAGTAAAGGTCAGTTTTCAGATATGATGTAACCATGTATCACCAGTAGGTTTTGTGGCGAGTGTAAGGAGGGAACCAAACAAAGTAACGTAATATTGCTAAAGCTAAAGTTATTAGGACTAACAAGGTCCTGTTCGTAGCCTACTAGAGACTGACAACGCCACCTTGGGACTTTCACCCAAAGATTTACCCCAATAAAGGACACGCAAGTAAATTCTACTCAGGATGCAAGAGACGTGGCTCAGAAATGTAAGAAAAATACAATTTATTGTTTAAATCCTCTTTTTTAAAAAACACAATTTAACCATTCACACCAGAAAAAGGAACATGTTCTAAACTGAGGCTTGGGGTGAAATGGGGCTAGTGAGGGGAGGAGTCCAAATTAAATTTAACTCAATCACCCAGATATATGACAGACACACATGCACACACACACACAGTGAATACCCAAATCCCAAGGGACCACAGCACACAGGGAAAACGAACACCGCCACCCAGGTCACCAGCACCACCACCATCGGCCTCGGCAACTAAAACAAGATAAAGAAATTAATCACACAGAAAACAAACTCAAGATTCTCACAAAGACTGGGCAAATTATACAAAATATAAATTGCACAGAAATAAGAACAAATCAAACAAATAACTCAAGCGATATAAAGAAAATTAATAAACAAATTAAACAAAATAATTACAATAACGACTGGGCAAATTATACCAACTTAACTACATAAGATTGCCCAAATTAATTAAACAATAATTAAAGAAAAGAAATAACCAATATAATACCTAAATCTTAAACATATGACCTAAACAAATATCTGTAACAAAAAAATAAGAAATAAATCAGATCAATCCAACCAAAATAAATATTGGGAATCAAAACAAAAGGACAAGTGAACAAACAAAACCAAGTTAACAAAATAAAGAAATAAACCTAAACTAAGGCATCAAACTAAAACAAGCCGACACACGACAGTCCCATGCAGTACATGGAAACGGCAGTGAACGAAAATAGGGAGCAGGAGTCACGCTGAGACGCGGAAGAATTTCATGGAGAGACAAAACAGCAGCGGACAGCTGATCAACAGCTGATTGTGACGTCATCCAGATCCATCCATCCATCCATCCATTTTCCACCGCTTATCCGGGGCCGGGTCGCGGGGGCAGCAGTCTGAGAAGGGACGCCCAGACCTCCCTCTCGCAGGACACTTCCTCCAGCTCTTCCGGGGGGACCCCAAGGCGTTCCCAGGCCAGCCGGGTGACGTAGTCACTCCAGCGTGTCCTGGGTCTTCCTCTGGGTCTCCTCCCGGTGGGACATGCCCGGAACACCTCCCGAGGGAGGCGTCCAGGGGGCATCCGATACAGATGCCCGAGCCACCTCAGCTGGCTCCTCTCGATGTGGAGGAGCAGCGGCTCTACTCCGAGCTCCTCCCGGGTGACAGAGCTCCTCACCCTATCTCTAAGGGAGCGCTCCGCCACCCTGCGGAGAAAACTCATTTCAGCCGCTTGTATCCGGGAACTTGTTCTTTCGGTCATAACCCAAAGCTCATGACCATAGGTGAGGGTGGGAACGTAGATTGACCAGTAAATCGAGAGCTTTGCCTTTCGGCTCAGCTCCTTCTTCACCACAACGGACCGATACAACGACCGCATTACTGCGGCCGCAGCACCGATCCGCCTGTCAATCTCATGCTCCATCCTTCCCTCACTCGTGAACAAGACCCCAAGATACTTAAACTCCTCCACCTGGGGCAGGATCTCTCCACTGACCCGGAGGGAGCAAGCCACCTTTTTCTGGTCGAGAACCATGGCCTCGGACTTAGAGGTGCTAATTCTCATCCCCGCCGCTTCACACTCGGCTGCAAACCGCCCCAGCGCATTCTGGAGTTCCTGGTTCGTAGGAGCCATCAAGACCACATCATCTGCAAAGAGCAGAGATGGAATCCAACCGCTCCCGAACTGGACCCCTTCCGGCCCCCGGCTGTGCCTAGAAATTCTGTCCATAAAAATAATGAACAGAACCGGTGACAAAGGGCAGCCCTGCCGGAGTCCGACATGCACTGGGAACAAGTCTGACTTACTGCCGGCGATGCGAACCAAGCTCCTGCTCCGGTCGTACAGGGACCGCACGGCCCCTAGCAAAGGGCCCCCGACCCCATACTCCCGGAGCACCCCCCACAGAATGCCACAAGGGACACGGTCGAAAGCCTTCTCCAAGTCCACAAAACACATGTGGACTGGTTGAGCAAACTCCCATGAACCCTCGAGCACCCTGCAAAGGGTATAGAGCTGGTCCAGTGTTCCACGGCCAGGACGAAAGCCACATTGTTCCTCTTGAATCCGAGGTTCGACTATCGGCCGAACTCTCCTCTCCAGTACCCTGGAATAGACTTTCCCCGGGAGGCTGAGGAGTGTGATCCCCCGATAGTTGGAACACACCCTCCGATCCCCCTTTTTAAAAAGAGGGACCACCACCCCGGTCTGCCATTCCAGAGGCACTGTCCCCAACCGCCACGCAATGCTGCAGAGACGTGTCAACCAGGACAGCCCTACAGCATCCAGAGACTTAAGGTACTCAGGTCGGATCTCATCTACTCCCGGTGCCTTGCCACTGGGCAGCTTCCTAACCACCTCAGTGACTTCAGCTTGGGTAATGAATGAGTCGACCCCTGAGTCCCCAGCCTCTGCTTCCTCTGGGGAATGCGTGTCAGTGGGATTGAGGAGATCCTCGAAGTATTCCTTCCACTGCCCAACGATGTCCCCAGTCGAGGTCAACAGCTCCCCACCCCCACTGTAGACAGTGTTGGCGGAGTGCTGCTTCCCCCTCCTGAGGCGCCGGACAGTTTGCCAGAATCTCTTCGAGGCCGACCGGTAGTCCTCCTCCATGGCCTCCCCGAACTTTTCCCAGACCCGAGTTTTTGCTTCTGCGACTGCTCGGGCCGCCGTCCGCTTGGTCTGTCGGTACCTGTCAGCTGCCTCAGGAGTCCCTCGAACCAACCAGGCTCGATAGGACTCCTTCTTCAGCTTGACAGCATCCCTTACTTCCGGCGTCCACCACCGGGTTCGGGGATTGCCGCCACGACAGGCACCGGAGACCTTACGGCCGCAGCTTCGAACAGCCGCGTCCACAATGGAAGTGGAGAACATGGTCCACTCTGACTCAATATCTCCAGCTTCCCTCGGGATCTGGTCAAAGCTCTCCCGGAGGTGGGAGTTGAAGACCTCCCTGACAGGTGATTCCGCCAGGCGTTCCCAACAGACCCTCACAACACGCTTGGGCCTGCCAAGTCTGTCCAGCTTCCTCCCCCGCCAGCGGATCCAACTCACCACCAGGTGGTGATCGGTTGACAGCTCAGCCCCTCTCTTCACCCGAGTGTCCAAGACATGCGGTCGGAGGCCAGATGACACGACCACAAAGTTGATCATTGACCTCCGGCCTAGGGTGTCCTGGTGCCACGTGCACTGATGGACACCCTTATGCTTGAACATGGTGTTCGTTATGGACAAACCATGACTAGCACAGAAGTCCAATAACAAAACACCACTCGGGTTCAGATCGGGGAGGCCATTCCTCCCAATCACGCCCCTCCAGGTCACACTGTCATTACCCACGTGAGCATTGAAGTCTCCCAACAGAACTACGGAGTCCCCGGTTGGAGCACTTTCCAGTACGCCTTCCAGGGAGTCCAAAAAGGCCGGGTACTCCGCACTGCTGTTCGGCCCGTAAGCCGAAACAACAGTGAGAGACCTACCCCCCACCCGAAGGCGGAGGGACGCGACCCTTTCGCTCTGCGGGGAGCCCCGGACAACGTAGCTCCTGGGATCATACGGATACTCAAACCCCTCCACCACGATAAGGTGCCAGTTCAAGGTGTTGTGAACGAAAATAGGGAGCAGGAGTCACGCTGAGACGCGGCAGAATTTCATGGAGAGACAAAACAGCAGCGGACAGCTGATCAACAGCTGATTGTGACGTCATCCAGATCACATTTCCTTTTTTTAAGCCAGGTTGCCAACATTTATCTAAAAAAATACAAAATTAACACTTATTATTAAGCTAAAATAATATTTTTAAACGCCGCAATAAAAACAAATCACAAACCTTGTTGCAGAGTATGATGCCCGCACAACAAATCGGGGGAAGAGAGAAAGAGAGAGAGTCGCGCTGCTACCGGCATTCACCTGCAACCACCTCAGCGTTAGCCGTGAGGCACCAGGCAGAATGATGCGGAGAGAGAAAAGGACACTTACCACCGCAAGCGGAACAAACAGCGCACCTTGAGCAAGGCGTGCAAACCCAGTTGCTCTGCAGTACACAAAAGAAACTCCATAAGCATACAGGTAGATGAACGGGAGAAACGCGGAGCAGCACACAATCCTACTCACCAAGAGCCAAACACTCCGACCGGAAGTGACGCGTCGGGAGGAGTGCAAAGAGTGAAACCGGGGGCGATCTACCATATTTATACGTAAATTCAAATTGACTATAATGCATGCGATGAAACTCATTCATGCTGCTACATTCGCACTAAAGCACCATTCTGGTGCATCACACACATATTTATTTGAACTGAGATACTACTTTGCCCGATATGGCTTTTCCACAGATAGTACAAACTTCACATTAAAATGACCCTTACTAAAAAGATATTAGGTAGGTGTAAGCACTGGAATTGGTGTGTATGCAATTGAATGCATAATATTAATAATTTAAATGGTAAAAAAAAAAAATATAGTGCATAAAATGTTAATATGGTAGCCCTCCATATTATTATTTACCCTTCAGGTAGCTCTCGGTCTCAAAGAGGTTGGTGACCCCTGGTCTAGATGATGTTCAACTGTCCCCCAAGCAGCAAACTCTCAAGACACTGTTTTGACACTTCAATATCAGACATTTTCTCGTGTCATATAATTATTTAGTCTTAGTTGTGTTCTTTTTCAAAATGTTGCAAGAAAGTAACACACTAATGCACTTGTTGGGATACATTAGAAAGGTGGCGCACAACTGGTGGTGAACATGTGTTTTTAGGTGAGAGGCGTCATTATGACAACAAACATCTGGTCAGAGAGAGGAAAAGTGAAAGTGAAAGTCAACAACATGGCCACTCCACTTCCACTTGTGTTGAACAAGAGGAAGATATCAAAGGTATGTTAAGTGCTGGGAGCTAAGAGGAGAAAGGTTTAGTCTAAATTTATCCATGTAGAATAACAGCATGGCACACACTCAGTTCTGTGTCAGAAATTCCTTCATCCCAGATAACACAGTGCACAAATTATCATTGCTCAGCACTTAAAGCATGCAATTGTATAATTAGTTTGTCACATGTCCAGGTCATTTGGTTTTGACCACTAAGGTCAGGACCTCAGATTCCCAGGACGACCAGTTCTCACAGGAGACACATCGGTCCACCTCTAAATATTTATGACCCGGTCCATTTAGCATACTTCAAAATCAACCTGGTGACTGACAGCTGCTGCATGGCTTCTTCTTATCTCTTGTAACACAGGAAAACAATAGGGCACGGGGCAGTGTGGAAAAACCCGTTCTCATCACGCAACCAATATTTTTCCAGAACAGCGGATCCTTCTGGTCCGGGCACTAGTCTGGTTGCGTACATTTTACCGCAGAAGAAGAAGAATGTTTGTTGTGGAGGTGTCTTAGTTGCGACAGTGTCTTTTGAATCTGGGTCTGACTCCGGGTCAAAGTCTGCAAAAAAAAAAGGGACTGCGTCAGGGAGTCGTGACCAAGCCATTTTTAAACATTGTTAAAACGTAATGTTTTGATAATGAGTAGCAGTGCATCCACCGTTCCAGAGGGGGAGCTACGCTTCTGAGAGCAAGTGTGCTGATTAAGTCACTTCCAGGTATTGGCCAATCACAAGACAGTTGGGAAAGCTCTCGTTGGCTGAAAATATTGCGGCTGATGAGAGCTTCAGTGAGGAGAGATGTCTATCGGTTCATTTCCAGCAACTAGGAGGTTTTTGACCATAAAAACTAATTGTAGTAAGTAGACCTCCATAACTCACGTATAATGTGCGATAGGACCTCTCTATTGGAGCTTTAAGCCATTCGGTACTGCTGCTACCGGAGGAGCTGAGGCCTCTGTGACTCAGAGACAGAAACAGCCTCTGCTGTACCCAAAATGTAGATCTTTAACAAAATGGGTTTTGTAGGTTTTCTAACCAAGTTCCACCGGAGCGTATGGCTGACGCGTGTTGTCCAAAACAGAGAAGAAAGTGCGTCCTCCACAAAGATTGGTTTTACAGGTTTATTCACCAAAGTACAAAAGTAAAAAGCATAACATTCCACTGTAACTCACAATACCTGTCCTCTCACACTTTTAACTCGGCTTTTAACAACGGTCAGAAAAACCGTGTGCTCCTCAGGCTCTCGATTTATCCACACCGGCTCACTTCCCTAAACACCACACTCCTGCCCTCTTCTTAAAGAGACAGAGGCCCATTTTTTACCCATTCCACCAAAATGATTAACAACATCAAAATATGAGTTATCAGAGTTTGTGCAAATAATAATTAAATAATAATGATAATTTCAATTACTTATCTCTTTTAAATGCAAATAAATTATTAAACTACTACAAAATACAAAGTATATACAACATAGTGAACTGAAATTACTATGAACTACTTTATCAGTCACATGGCACCTACAGGTTTCAAATTGGCCTTCACTGACTCTTGAACTATCTTATCGCCCACATCAACCTCATAATAGTCAGCAATCTTAACCAACTGCTTTTTGGTGCACTGATCCAAAAACCTTTCAGAAGGTGTGTCCACAAACACCTTCACAACTTCCCCCATATTCGCACAACAAAAGGACTGCAACGTGTTAAAACTCACCAGTGCACACCAGAGGAATAAGCGGCCTCCCAAATGGAGCTTCCCCGCTGCCTAACCAAAAGCTAGCTAAGTAACTCCCCCCAGTCTTCATGAGGTCTAGCTGTGGGTATTTGCACACTTAAAGCCCGCTGGGCGGAAAAAAGGCGACCAGAAACTGGCAACCTCGAACCTTTTTCCTTTTTTTTTTTTGTTGTTCAGGGATCCTGTGAATAACTCCCCCTTGCGAGTTATTCCCACTAATACCTGCAGTAGAGGAAGTGGCGATTGGGCATACTCCTATCACTGTCAAACAGCTGTCCCTGTCGTCCCTTCTGTGTTAAACTGCAGGGCCGCCCGCACAACTTTTGATGATTTGTATATGTTTATCTGTGCCTTTCTTTTGCTCTGCTTCGTGCGGAACGCGACCACCCGGCCAAATAGAAGATATCACTTGATCTGTAACACTACAGAATAACTGGACAAACTCCAGCTAAGCTGTGTGATCGAGGGGAATCTCTATTTCCCGTGTGCCTTCTCTCTATCTCTGTATGGTCCTCACTTCCCTTTTTTATTCTCCCTCATCACCACTATATCCACATATCCAATTATTACTTTAGATTCCAACAAGGGGAACCACTCCTGCAATTAAAGCACACACATGTGGATTAACACCAAGTTACCTTCGACCACACAGCCAGAAAACTGCGCTGCAAACATGCCTACACTCAAGGCTTCAAAGTACATCTCCCAGAGCTCAACAAACACAATATAAGGCTACTTATCATCAGAACCACCTGGGGAATCCCCCATATGTCGCATCACTTTTACAGGAGGGCAAAACATCACAGTCAATACTTCATACACAAAGCTGTGTCTTTCACACATTATTCAAGCACATCAACATTTTAAAACAACAATACTGAGCTAGACAGCCCAAGACATAAGCAAACTAAGCAGCTGCTTGGGGCCCCCCTGGTGATCGGGTATGGGAGGACAGATATTTTTTTCTGTCATCATAGATACATTCATATCTGAATAGTGTAAATCATATTTTTTTTTTTCAAATCAAGTCCAGTATCACCACACACAGTGTTTCACTTTGAAAATGAAAGTGCAAATAACAAATAGGCCATGTGATTTTACTCCCCCTTAATACAAAAAACAACAACAAAAAAAACAAGAATGACACTAGTTTGGATTAAATACCACAGCTGTAATATAGTTAATGCAATTAATTGAGGTATAAAATCAAATTCAGCTTTGGGTGCCATAAATGTTTGGGCCGGCCCTGGGGCCAGGTTAATAACAATGCAGCCACATAACTGAAACGTTCTGAAACGCACAGTGGATTATTAAAAGACAACATATTTTAACATGTTTTAATCCCAGTATGTGACTTCGAATGAACTCTAAAATAACGTAGATTAAAGATGTTAATGAAAACTCACCCAATAAGAAGATAGAAGTTAAAAAGAGGGTCTGGGTGCTGGCATCATGTCATCTGAAGTAACAACTGCATCTGTTCCTTAGGGTGTCCAGTTATTCTCATGTCCTGCTCTCTTTCGGCCGCTATATAATCCATGTGTTCTGTCTGCTAACGTTTATGCTAACATGTTAGCAAAGTCCGTTAGCTTAAATGCTAACACATTTAAGTGTGGAGCAGCTGATTGGCTGAAAAAACAGAAGCACAGGAATGGGATATCACCACACCCTGACTCAGAATTGATTCACAGCTCTACCCCGGTGGTGGAAACAAAGTGTGGGTTGGGTGCTGTATGGTGGTTCACCCACCACACTGCTCCGTTCTAATTGTCCATCGCAGCCTTGGAAAGCTTGATCGCAGCCCCCCAGCTTCCATGTTGTGCACCTGTCTCGCGTAAGCCCTCTTCCACTTCGGATCCCTCTCAAGGCGCTTCTCCGAGAAAGCCACCTTGACAGCTTCGCGGTTGTTAGGCAGGGTAGCAGGGTTCTCCTTCCAGGGGTACCTGATGTCCCATTGGGGCTTGTCACTGTGGTCATCGCTTAACTTGAAGGTCAGTCCTCTCCTCCTTTCACCTTCCCCCCAGGGGCACACTTTCCACAACGACATCCACCGCACATGGGGTCACAGGCACCACTGCTGTCCCACTGCAGTCACTTGATCTAAGCATTGCACGCAGTGGGTTGACATTGCTGGCTGCGTCGCACCAGTAAAAAAAGCCACCTTTCCTTAATACTGTCCGGCAGCTTACTCTCCAGTCTGCCATTCTGACCTTTTTTACTCTTTCGATACTCTTTGTTTTGATGACATACTCCCGGTCCCCGCCTGCACCAAGATGGCGACAATACAACTTCTGTTAGATTTCGCTTATTTTTGATCAGCTTATCATATACCGTCACGCTACACAAGTCACAACTAAAGTCACTCAAGCACAGTCACATACCAAGCGATAACTGTTGAGGGCTTGATTTGATTCCGAAGCATTGTTGATCGGCCGGGGACGCTCCTCCCGATTTCACACTAGCCACCTGTAGCATTGTTGCTGTTGTTGACACTGTCCAATCTCCGCTTCTCTGTCACTAAGCAGTGTTGATTACTGTACGGTTTTATCAAATCAACTGCTTTAATCCAATAACTCCCACCGTATAGGGTGTTCTTGACTGATGAAACAGTGTCACACTCAAGCTCGGCCATCCAACATCCAACCGTATTTCATGTGTTTCATGAAATTACATAGGCAAACAAAATCACAACATGAATGACACGGACATATAATCCACTGTTATCCACATACATGAACATATTTATGGTATTTAAGTTGTAATCACTTTATAGACATATCGCTAACTCACCAGCTCAGCTTCACCAGTCAAATAATGACAATCATATAGTGTGTCGGTCATGAATGATTCGTTCGAAAGAACTGGGATCACTTCATGAACTGATTCGTTCCTTTCTTAGTTCAGCAGCGAGCGAGCGGCCAGGAGTGGAACTGCTGCGTTCTGTGAATTACTCGTGAAGTCGTTCGCCGACGCCGTCACTCACTTGTGAATCTTCGGCAAATGACGCCAGCCAACGTGCGCCGAGCGGGGAGGGAATGTCTATTAAGAAGAACCGTGTCTGCCGTGCTGCTGTGATTCGTTCGTGCTGTCAGTCACTGACTCACTCATGATTTGCGAACGAACTGACACACAGAGAACTGGAGAACTGTGGCTGAGGACATGAATCTCGTTCGCGCTGTCACTCACTCAATGACCCGTGGCACGAACGTACTGCACTGAGGGAGTCGTGAGTCATGTAGCAGGGCACTAGGCTCCTGTTTAGCACTGAACGATTCGGTGAACAAATCTTTTGAACAAATCATTTTAATGAACGGATTCTAGTGATTCAGTACACTCAACTGCCGATCCCATCACTACAATCATACAGAAGAAGATCATCAAATAAACTTATTAGTATTATTAAATATGGGAGAACTTCACACAGAGCCCTTTGACATCCATGACAGTAAAGCCCACATTATACTTCTACAACTGCGTAATGCGTTATCCAACTGCGTAACCACGGAGAACCCTCGAGCCCTCATAGTTCTCCGTCGTGGTGCCGGATAGGCAATGCAATTTCCTGCCTGATCAGTAGAGGTCCTCTACGCAAGGTTGTTGTGCTTCTGGCTACAGTGAGCAATGATGTCAGAGAGATAAAGACTGTTGTTGTTGTTGCAACTAAATAACATTGAAACACAGACACTTTTGATACAAAAAAGTGAAAGTCTGGTATGTGCGTCCACTAAATGTACTGAGACTGATGGCAGGCAAATTTAACAGTCTTATTGGACCGATGAGGGACATGGACGAAGAAACCCACGTCAGGTCGGCTGGCAAATTTTATGAACTTCTACGCCGTGTACTACCTCATATTAATCATTAATCATCAACCAGCATGCCCGTTGATTCCGCCCAGAGACTGGCTGAGGACCAATGGCAGCCGTTGCTGTCTCCGTTGTCCCTTGACAGAGTGACTGACACTTAAAAAATATTTCATGCCGTTTCATGCGGGGGGGGGTACACACATACAAGAGCTCAGTTAAGGCGACAAGAGGTGCAGAAATGTGCAAGGGCATAATAAGTAAAAAGAAAGACAATGTAAAGATAAGAGTAAAAATATGATAAAAATAAATTACAATATGGTAAAAAAAAATCACACTCTAAATATAAGTAAGACTCTAATAAAATAAAATACAATAATGTAAAAATTACGCTCTAATATAAGTAAGTAAAATTAAATAAAATGTAAGATAAGAGTAAAAATAGAATAAAATAAAATACAATATGGTAAAAAATTAAATTACACTCTAATCTAGAGTAAGTAATAAAGTAGTGATAAGAATAAAAATAAGATAAGAATGCACAATATCCAAGTAGTACACACAGTATAGAAAGGGAGTAAACCGAGATGCACTCAGTACAGAAGAGAAATCCTGAATAAAGAAACTGAATTTTACACCATAAGCAGAGGTAAGTAGGTCAATGACAGGCGGACATTTACCTGGGTCTCATTCACATGTAAATGACCAGGCACAAAAACGGGCATTCTGAAAAGGGCTGTTTTGGCAGAGTTATTGAACTGCTATTGTGCTTCATCCTTATGATATTTTGACTAAAGCTTGACACGGACATGTTCATTAGGGCATCATGAACTAGTTTAACTTGGGGTAATAGGGTATAATATGGACTCTTTAAATATCCGAACAGCAGTGGGGATGAAGGACTTTCGGTAGCGCTCTGTCTTACACTGAGGGTGCTGGAGCCTGCCACTGAAGGAGCTGCTGAGCCCCTCCATAGTCAGGTACAGTGGGTGGAGTGTGTTATCCATGATGGAGGACAGTCTGGATAATGTCCTCCTCTGTCCCACCTCCTCCACCGAGACCAGCGAGCGGCCCAGGACAGAGCCGGCCCTCCTGGATGGCAGAGGCCACCACAGAGTCATACAAATCCGTAGTAGAGGTTAGTTAAGGATATGATTGCACATTTCCCAGTGAAGACAAAGATAGGACACTGGAGACACTGCAATAAAGGCTACTTCAATATGCTCTGCAGCAGGTGTGTATCTGCTTTTCAGAGGAAAGGAACTGCTTTTTTGGATGACCACTGTGCATGAACACTGGACACTGTTTCTCACTTGTCTGGGTTCTTCTAGCTTATACTAGTCCCGCCCTGAGGTTTTCATTCAGTTTGTTATTAGCCTAATAAATTATGATTCATAAAAATATGACTGTTGTGTGATTATTATTCATGATATTTACTGTTTTAGTGCTTTGTAAGGAATCCATACTGCAATGTATATTTGTCCTGACAGTGTGAGTGCACATACAGATATTCTATATTATTGATATTGATATTATGATATTGCAGATTTATGAGATTACATTTTTAAATATATCAACTCACAACCAGAATTGTTTTGAAACATATGTGTTTTAAACATATGTTGGGCCTCTGGGTGAAGAAATAAAGTCAATGAATCAGTTAAAAACTGTTTATTTCTTCACATGGAGCCGACATTAAAACTATTTTGGTTTCGGACATTTCTGTCAGTCTTAGTAAGAAGGCAGGTTATCCAGCCGCTTTCACTCGGCTTGGGAGCTGCAGAGTAAAAGCCAAAACAAATACATAAAATAAAGTTAAAAAAATAAAGTGGGGAAAAGAAGAAAATGCTAAAAGTTAACTGGAAACGAATAATTATACATTGTTCAGCGACTCTCTCGGTAAGCATAGAGAGAACATTTTCCATTTTGCACCACTGAAGACATGGTTACAGCTATACAACAAGTATCGGCCAAGTATGGAAAAGTATGGATATTGAGAAACAGCCTATTTTGTTTAAAGCTAGGTTAATGGTAGTGTGCCGGGCGTGCAACAAATATTGTGTCATATCCTGTATCGGGCCGGGCGCATCAACTCCAACAAAAGGTGTTGCGGCGCTTGTTTGTGCACCTTTGAATTTGTGTAACTTTGTCGGCTGCAGCACGTGTCAACTCTTCATTTTCAATGGAAGATTGGCCGAGCAGGTCCACTTGTACAAGCAATTGTATGATTTTTCTTCTCCGTGAGCACAGAGACAGTCAAATGGCCTTAAATTCATGGAAGGAGATTGCTACCACATTACAAAAAGACGATGGTTTTTGACGTAGGACATGAAAAACCTGAGGGATCGCTTTGTGAAGGCCAAACGACGAACCCGTGGAAAGAGTGGTTACACAGGGGGAAAAGCTTCCCGGTGATTCTGGTGGAGCTGGGATGGCTGTCCCAATGTACGTAAAACACAGAGAGATTGACAGCAATTTTTGAGACCAAAGTAAGCGATTATTATGAGTTAAATCTATGAAATACATTTTTGAAATGATATTTGAAAAATGCATAATTTAAATGCAGTGTAAGCTGATTCTACTCCCAGATTTTCACTCAAGGAAGAGAGAAGAGGAAAACTGTGTTTCAATTCTTCTCTTAGATTTAGATTTACAAGCTAACTGTTTGTGCACAAGAGCTTGTGCATTTATATCAGTATGTCATTTTGTGTGGATTTCTGTTTGGATGTTAATTTATGTGTTGTTTATGTGTTGCGCTTATTTCTGGATATATTTTGTTTTGCTTTTTTTCTGGTCTTTCATGATAAAAACCTCAAATATTTGGTAAAATTCCTTTAAAACTCTTTGCTCTATTCTACTGCCTTGCTAGATTACTGTAATCAGTAATGTCATCAGTTCTGTATGAGCCCTGCCAAAAGACGCTTGTGGTTAATGAGGTTATATGGCATAATGACATGTTTTCAAAGGTAAATTTCAGCTACAATAGGAATATATGTAATTTACTTGTTTCAGGTCACAGCAGAAAAGTAACAGTAACATCTATAGATTATTATAGATTGCAAATGAGAAATGTATTTGACAAACAGTCTTATTACGTTAATGATACAAATAACATGATGTGGTTCATTTATTGTACAGACAGCTAAATACCAGGAGGTGGCACCGTTTCATAATTTTCGTCATCTCATGCAGCTTGTTCCATTGTTGTGATTTACAGTAAATGATCTATCTATCTATCTATCTATCTATCTATCTATCTATCTATCTATCTATCTATCTATCTATCTATCTATCTATCTATCTATCTATCACATATGTGGATAGTGCATAAGTGCAAGCAGATGTGTGTGTGCTTGTATTTGATACCTTTTTAGGACCTTTTCTGGCATAAACACTGACCTTGTCAGGATCAGTAGTCCTCATGGTTGGGGTCCTGAGGCAGGACCTCATCTGCGATGAGCCGATTAAGTTTATGGCTAAGATTTTAATTGTGGTTATGTTATGTAACACTGTTACGATATAAAGGTGAGGCAGAAACAGGTATTCCAGTTGTGCAATGTTTATTAAACAATTATTTAAATCAAGATAACATTCAATAAAAACACATTTCATTATAATGAAGTACAGTTAGAATAACACATAGCAGCCATGCAGGGTACCAGCTGTCCTGTAGAATCAACTGGAGACAAAGTAATTAGTAATTAATTAAAATTAGTGTGGGCCAATGAGGGGGGTTACCTGGTACAGTGGGGGAGAGGAGTTCACCACAGCAACCACTCCAAGTGCTTAAATAACTAAAATGGCAAAAACACACAGGCATCCACAGCAAACTATAAAACAGTGAAACGTGCTCATTAACATTACGCCTAGTCTCAACTCATGCAGTGTAGAAGAAATAACCCAAATCCCCCAGTAAACCAGCACCACATTCACTGGCCACTGTTTGGGGAAAAGAGGGAGACATTAACAATTAATTTTCGGGCCAACTCCCCAAGGTAACGGAACAGCCAGTACCCAGGAGGTAAGATTAACCACCAGTCAAAAACCTAGCTACACAGGCAACATTGCCAAATCAAGCACCTTACTGACACCAGCTTAAGAAATCAGAGATGTACAATAAGGCAGGACAACACAATCAACTTAATAAAATAAATAGAAAAACTAAATAATAATAAATGTTTAGGCAAAACAGCAATGGCAGACTGCTGCAAATATACACACAATTAGCATCACATAAACCATGATAAACACATAATTTATGCCATTTGCTGTACCATTACTATACGTTAATGCCATATACCTGCAGTATGGCGCACATGCAGTCACATCAGAAATCTACAACCAAGTCAGTGTTAAGATAAAGCATTCAACACGAATCAGTGAAATAATAATAGCCATAATCAATGCTCGTGCTGCATGTCCATACTGCGATCAAAACGCCGGAAAGGAGATACCTGGCGCCATATATAAGAATGTGGTCAAAAACGGTTACTACACACAAATTAAAAATACAGAGGTCTTTTAGGCTTTGTTTTCTCCGCCATTGTAGCTCAGATGTAACTGCCAACCCGTGGTTGCTCGGCAGCTGAGACTCTACTGACTACAATGATTGGTAGAGGCTTAGGTGTTAGAGGGTTAAAATTAAAACAGTTTGTAAGTAATTAAAATATAAGATAGAAGTTATTAAAAACAGGTAGTACCACAGACCCTTACGGAGCCCCTAAAGGGACATGAAAAAAAAAAAAAAAAAAAAGTTTAGGGTGCTCACCTGATACTTTCAGGTGCTCACCTGATACCTTCAGGTGAGCACCTGATACTGTTAGAGGCTAAGTTCAGCTAACCAACTATGTGTGTGCGTGCGTGTGACGTCAGTGGGTGAAACAGGAACTGTGTGTGCGCAGTGTTGCTGTTTATGTTGGAGAGCCGCAGCGAGAGACTGTCACGCTTCATACTGTTGCTTGGTTATGTTCTCCCCTTTACCAGAGAGTCTCATTGTACCCAGAGAGGCTGTGCATCACCCTGCTGTAATGAAATAAAGTGCTGTGTTCAACGCAGACGGAGTCCCACAGTTGTTGTGTTGTTGCTGAACGAGCTTACCCAAGCTAAGGAGTTAGCGGTCCCTTTACTACGGTTCAGGGAACTGCCGGATTGGCGTTGTTAACAATACTTTCTTGTGCTCATCAGAAAGTAATTGCATGCGGGCATGATGTCCGTGATATCATCCACTGCAGTCATTTCGGTTTGTGTTTCTGTGTGAAAATGACAGTGTTTCGCTCACTGACGTCACACGCACGCACACACATAGTTGGTTAGCTTAGCTTAGCCTCTAACAGTATCAGGTGAGCACCTGATCGTATCAGGTGAGCACCTGATCGTATCAGTTGAGCACCTGAAAGTATCAGGTGAGCACTTGAAAGTATCAGGTGAGCACCTGATCGTATAAGGTGAGCACTTGAAAGTATCAGGTGAGCACTTGAAAGTATCAGGTGAGCACCTGAAAAGTATCAAGTAAAAATTTGTTTTTTTTTTCATGTCCCTTTAGGGGCTCCGTAGACCCTGGAATGTTTACTGTTAAAAATAATATATAAACATGACGTCACGCTGGTCTTTTTCTGGTCAGTCTTCATGGGAACGCGCCATGCGAGGCTAAGATTAGAGGAAACAAAATTTGTTTGTTCATTTAATGTAAATCAATATAATGTCCTATGAAGTTACTGATACCGGACTGTGTGTGTGTGTGTGTGTGTGTGTGTGTGTCGAGTGCTTGTTTGCATGTGCGTGTGTGTAAAAGCAGAGATCTCCGAGAACACAGTGTTAGACTGTAGACGGTTTAAACATGGACCAGTAGCTGCGTGACTGTAAATCTTCAGGGACTATTAGTGTCAGAACAAATGAGTGCTGCATAGCGTCATCATCATTGATAGTGTGGTGTTTGAGCAGATGGGAATAATAATATCACAGGAGCTCACTGAGCAGAGATGTCATTCAGAACCAGCTGTTACATGCATATCATCGAGCTGCTGCTGCTGTTGCACAAGTGTTCACATGGAGGTCATAAATCACTCTTGAAGTGAGGACATTGACATCAGGCCGGTGACATGTGGGCAACACAGAAAACTGACTTCTAGACGAATGACGAAATCACATGCATATAACACTTGTTACTTTGTTTATGGACCAAGACAATGTTTGTCCATCATGGCAGAATTATGTTCCCCTCCTTTTTATGGAGTTTATTTTGTGTCAAGCAGTGAAATGTAGAGTGTCCCCTATGTCCAATGTAACACTATATATACCACTTACTCTTTATAGCCTATATCACATTGCCCATGAAAGGCGTAGCGTTACCACACACTCAAATGCCTTGCATAAGCTCACACATACATACACAGACTTGGGGGTCACTGGTGCTCAGAGTGTGATTATTCTTGGATCATGGTCTCCAGTTTTGTTTGACGTGGTTCGTGATGGATATTTGTACTTGTCAAAAAGGTCTATCTGCTGACTGTAAATTCTCACTTACACTCATCACAGGAAACCACAACATACAATATATCATGCTTGGATGTCGTCTGAACACAGGTGTATTTCAGCTGTTATATATACATACTGTATAACTGTAATGTTTGTTGGATAAAGGCTTTTGTACATGTACGTTAGAGTGCATCACAAAACACAATTCTTGAATTTTGATATGGCTGGGTGCGGAAAGTGTTCCAATATATGTAGAAACAACACATGCAAAATATTTTTCCAATACATGATGATTAGGGGTCCCAACGCACAGCTGTTTTTGTTGGATAAAGTGGTTAATAGTGCTCAATAGCCGCCATGGAGATCTGAGGTAAACAAGACTGCAGCTCAAGAAAACTGAGGTGATCTTTCTGTTTTAGTGTTGGGTATGTATTATTACATATTACTATCATATCTGTAGTTGTGTCTTTGTATACTTAAGTCAAATGTATAGGTATTTGGTGCTCATTACATCTAGGTAACATTAGTTTACAACATTATCTATGTTAGCTATAGTATTAAGCTTAACAGCAACAGTATTCTAGAGTGGACAATGTCATATTCAGAGTATTGATGTGTCATGTTTATGGAGAGTAGCATTGTAGTTGTAACAGTAAATCAACATTATAAATATAAGTATATATTTGAGCACAGGGTGGCCTACTCTGGTAGTACTGTAACGGTAAGTTATGATGAAGTTAGACTACAGCTAAAATTTGAGGCTTATGCAAGCATGGTTTATCACAATTCAGTGATCATTATGTATGCTAAGATATGATTTTAAACTCTATCCTTGTCCTTGTATTAAATCAACATTTTAAACATAGGTTTACACATTTGCGAGCACAGCTAAATCCTCTGGTAATGATGTAACAGTAAGTCATCATTCTAATGATGAAGTTGGACGATGTACAGCTAAAATTTGACTGGTTTATGCAAGCATGGTTAATCGTAATTAAGTGATATTAAGTATGCTTAAGATATGATTTTAAACACTATCCTTGAGCACTTCACAACACAACCAGCTCTCCGAAGATGCTGCCCTCACCAACTGGTCCCTGCCAGACTTACAGTCGCAGCCTGGTCTTTGGTCTGTGCTCCAGCATCACCAGTGAGGATGGCATCATCACCGGTGCAGTGGTCAGGAAGGCACAGACTGAGCTATTAAGTTTGAAGTTTAGTTAGTGTCAGCTCTTAGCATTAGGCCCCTTTAGCTGCCAGTGAGTTAGCCACTAGAGAGGGTTTTTCTTTTAAGTGTGTCAGTATCGCCCCTTGTGTTTAACAATAAAGTAAATTAAACTTTATATGTGTCTGACATCCATCACTGCTGCACAAAACTCAGGGAAAGGCCACGTGAACATGTCTGTTCAACATTGTCTACAGGACAAACGAATGGAGACTCTTGAAAGTTGAATTCTGAGAAATGCCCAAGTGGCCCAAAGGGCAAACAAACAACTTTTATTTTTATAACCCTATAGAACATGATAATGTATAGAAGTTCACTGTACTCAACATTTCCAGGTCATCAAAAGTAATTTTTATGTGAATTGGAACAAAATGCATTGCCAGCCAAATTGATACTTTGGAATTAAAATTTCCCATTCAAATTTGATGCACCCAAATGTATGTGTCTGTCTGTTTACATTCAAGGTGCAGGAATCACACAAGCCAATGTGCCTAGTGTGACTACTTATAATCACCATCTGCCATAAGACACCTCAGAAAAACCTGAAAAAGTTTCCCGTACACACACACAGAACCCCCCAAAATGACTAGCACATATGCCAGACCTGTGTGTGGGGCTGTAACTCTATACAGAAAATGGAGAAGAAGACATCATACATGTGAAAGATATAATAAATCATAATATCATAAAGCAAACAGACCTAACACCAGTGTCGACAAATTGGTCCCTTTGCTGCTATATTTAGTGACTTATTTTCTTCAAAAAGGCAACTAGCGACAAATCTAGCAATTTGCGAATGTCCAGGTCTGCTACACGAATGAGCTTCATCTTGCTTTATTTACTGAGAGTTGTCGACACAGACAAGAACGAGCTGTGGATGTGCAGTGCACGTGACTGTGTGTGGAATCAATCATTCATCTTTATTGTTCATTCCAGTAAACGTGTCTGTGGAAATAGATTTTGTTCATTGTTTTGTTGAGTTTTACTGTTAATCTTGGACACTTTTTTTCTTCTTCACCCCATGAAGTTGCCAGGACTTGTTCTTGTGATATCTAGGATCTTCCAGCATCATTAACAGCAGTTGTCAACACTGCCAAAACAATCTCCACACACAAGAGAATGATGACAATCCACAATCAACAATGACAAAGATAGAGACAATGTGGAACATCAACGCTTTCCTAAATTAGTGTATTCGCTGCCTACACAAAAACACAAGGTGGGCGTTTTATGATTATTCCACGCTGTGACAAGTTTTCTACTGTTAATATCAACCAAGACTATCCTGGATAATTATCCTAACCCCAATCTTAGTGCTTGTCTTTAATGGGAAGATGAGAATGGATTGGACACCTCCCCAAAGAGAGAAGTTGGGTCAAATATGACTCAAATCTAAATATAGTGCTTTATACAACCAAGTATCCAAGATCACATGTTGCCACTGCACCTTTCACAAACCACAGATAATTGTAAGCTCATATTTCTGAACCAAAATAACTCACTTACATGGCTACAGATGCTTGTAATGCTTTGGATCACTGCACCCACTAACTCACACGCTCATTTTCTACCTCTTTATCCTCTACATGAGGGTCGAGTGGGGGCTGGAGCCACTTCCAGCTGACGTGAGGGCAAAAGGCAGGGTACACCCTGGATAGGTCTCCAGTCCATCACAGAATAAGACAATAATTCACTCTCACACTCATGCCTATGGGCAGTTTAGTGTGCCCAAGTAACCTCTACAGGTTTTTGGACTGGGGGAGGAAGCTGGAGTACCCGGTAGAAGACCTACACACACAGGCTACCTGGGTACTAAGTGGGCATGGGCTTGCAAATTATGCGGGTCCCATATGGTTTCAGTAGAAATGGGCCCCATGGGAAGCTCATGTGAGCAAACACAGGTAGGGCCACAACTACAGACAAACCCACTTGGAACTCATATTATTAGCCCGAATATAACTCTGGTGGTTATGGGGCACACCATAACCACCAGAGTTATGGGCTGGCTGGTTAGCATGTCCATGGCATGATGCAGTGGGCCTCCACCAGTGTGAAGGCTTAGTCTTTGTCATAGTGCCCCACTTTTAGCTCCTGTTAAGCTCATGCATTACGCGTGAAGGCGGCAGGAGCAGGGGCCCTGCTGTCAGTGCAGGAAAGTGATCTTCATGCTGCAACCTCTCACGTATGCAAGTGAACCCCTTTCACCCACCGGGGAGTAATTCTCACTCTCCATCATCTAAATCCAGAGAGGATGAATGTTGTGCATGAGCACTTATATTTGAGAAGCAGCAGTAAATGTTGTCATGCACCATTTGTGTTCACAGTGGTTGTCAGAAGAACATCTGAGGGAACAAGTACAAATTGGTTGCTGCTAGCCTTGTTGAGCAAAACCCGAGAGTGTTTATGGCCCTGTGAACTCCCTTCAAGATCTCTCATGCAAATCAAGGAACTGGACACCACTTGGAAAAGGTGACCTTTCAGACCTCTTGACAGTGAACTCTGGAGCAACATGTCACTGGTCCGAACTCTACCTGGAACTTTCACAGAAACTGTAGCATGTATGGCTCCAGCCGAGGTGCTGATGGACAGAAAGAACTGAGAACGGCCTCTCCATTCTCCGTATCTGGTATAAGGAAAATTCAGTGTTTGATTTTAAGCGTTACCAGGAACTCTAGAAGGACGGGGCTGTGTGTTGAAGAATGCTGATTGGTGGAACACATTAAATGTGTTCCACCAATCAGCATTCCCAGGAGGAGGAACCCAGGAGTTCTGCCCCCTGTTGACAGTCTTCCCGTCCTGGCCCCACCTGGACTGACCATGGACAAGCAGATGTATCTTTTTGAAAAAATCAGGCCTTTCTGTTCTGATGAGGTAAAATACTTCACATGCCCAGAACCAAAGGTTACGGCACAGAAGAGTAAGCAGAAGAGGGTGAGTTTGTGATGTCACCATTTAGCCGCATATCAACTGTGATGGACAGAGTGGGTACAGCCACATTGTGGGGGAGGAACTGGTATTGAAGATGATAATATAGTCCATGGTCTGGAAAATATTCCTTCACACACTTAGATATATTTGATTTGATATTTGAAGTATGTATCTATCTTTCACCTTTCTTGTTTCTCATTTTTATTCAAGTGCTTTTTGTAACCGAAGAATTTCCCTCTGCGGATCAATAAAGTAAATTCTGATTCTTATCAGTCCACTGAAGTACTTACAGCAAATAACACTACATTGACATGAACTACATCCATTCCATTTTTTTTCAAACTGCTACACTGTTTCTGTCCTGTGGGCTAACAGACATCAGCTAGAATGGGTGGGGGGTTGTGACCTTGTTAATGTGATGCAAATGAGCAGCTATTGGCCTGGCTCCTCAAGAAGGTCAAAATCTTTCAGGCTGAATTTCTCCCTAAAGCAGTTTGAGGAGTGCCTACATTCAAATGGCCACATCGTCTTCAAAAATGATCAGATGGGCATGTGTTTGAAATTGTTGGAAAGCTTAGAAATCACACTTTCGAATCTGTAGATGTCCCGAAGTAGACTTGTGAACGCTTTTGCCATGGCTGGACACATTTTAGGACTGTTTCAATGTTGCCCACTCAGTGACTTCATTATATTGCGTGAGTATTCAGACCCTCTAGTGACAAGTTTCAAAAACTGAAAGCATGTATCATTCTAAAGGTCTTTGCACACTGTGCATAATCTGGATGCGAATTAGGAGCCACCCTCCCATGCACATCAAGTGTGATGCGAATAAACAAATTCATTATGAGGACAAAGGGAAAATTCCCATCACTGTTGCAGAGAAGAGTGAACGTCATGTAATCGTTTAATAGTTTTTACCTGCTTATTAAAAGGAAAAGATTTGAGAAACAAACGCAATCAAATCTTTTGATTGTATGTCATCAGCAACACTAATTGGGTGACAATAATAAACAACAACACAAAGATCTTTGAGAAATGCAAACCACACAGATTACCAGGAATTATTTCCAGTAAGAAGCCAATCAGAGCCTGGTGTAACTCAAAACATAAATAAAGATGGAGCCAGAGAGAGTTCAAGTTTTCCCGATTCTATGCGACCATCATTGCATGTCGCATTATGCGTGGAAGTATACAAGGACCAAGGACCGTAAGGCTGTGTACATTCCTTTTTTTCCCTTCCAACATCTGGGATGTCCCAACTCTTCCTTGTCCACAGCTAGACTAGTACATTTTACAGGGCTGTATACTGGTGGTATTGTTGCCCTACAGCCCTGTGAAAGCATTGCCCATTGCAGTGAGTGGCTTTGCAGTGATGATGTTGGCACCTAGCTTCCCTGTAGGGTATTGCTCATCATCAAAGTGGTAAGGAGAATACTGCCAATGGTCTGTGATGTAGAAATTGCACCAGATGTGTCTGCGTGTCTAACCAATAACTGGTTGGAATTTCTGTGCATTATAGTGCATCTGATGTTTTGGGAATGTACCAACTAAAAAAATTCCACAATGTATCTAACACTCATCAGGTACACAGTCGTGGAATGAATTTTTACCCGTGGGTTTTGAAGCAAGAAAATATATACTGTACAAAAAAAATGTTCTCAATTTTTCTTGTTGAAATATGATCAAATATGATCAACAATCAAGCATTGACAATAGGGCAGCAACAACTAATCGATTAATACATTAATTAATGGGCAACTATTTTGATAATCGATTAATAATTTTTAGTGTGTTTTTTTATTAATAAAAACTAATTCTGTGATATTTTTACTTTTTCTGGCTTCTTTGCTCCATAGAACAAAGACATCATTGAAACTAATTCATTTTGGTTTGCGGACAACATTTATTTTGAGAACATCATCATTTCCTTGTTTGGGAAACACAAAAAAATGTATGGACCATACAACTATTTGATTAATCAAAATTTTTTTTTGCAAATTAATTGATTAAGTTAGTTCCATTCCTAACTGACAAATGAGTTCCCATGTTTCTCACTATAGCTTTTAGATCTCATTGAAATTATTTATTTTATATCAAGACAAATGGAGGCAAGTATAGGGTAACATTCTTAGTGTTCTTTTGGAATTGAGTTGACTCAGAGCTTAATCTATAATCAATTAAATATTTGTACTTGTATAACACTTTTCAGGTCTTGATGACCACTCAAAGCTGTTTTTCATCACAGTTTTGACCATTCATGTTAAGTGCCTTGCTCAAGGACACGTGGACTAACAGAGCCAGGGATCAAACCCACAATCTTCCAGTTGAAAGGCAACTTACTCTTCCACCCATGCCGTGGCAATCAGTGGCGCGCAAATTAATGCCACTCACTGGAAGCAACCATGTTCTCTTAACAGATCTTGGACTTAGTTCTTTTTGGGTGTTACATGCATAGTGCAGCCCAGTATATTAGTATATGCACATAGGTGTATATGGATATATCAACAGTCCAACTTTATTAAGCAAATTAATGCACTTAAATGGCTGGTGTAGCACTGTAAAATCCTTGAAATGTTTTTAGTTATTATTATTATTTTTTAATTATTCTTTAAAAAAGAATGTGTTGGATTTCTCATGCATCTCATCACATTTCCTATGTCTTAACTTTACTAACTACAATGAAATCAATCAGGCCTGTAGTTGTCATAGTTTTCGATGTCTGGGTATAACTTCATTTTTGTATTCCTTGTACATTTCAAATACAAACACAATCTTCTTAAATACTTAAATCTTATTTAAATCCCATTAAATTTTACAAATGTCATTACAGTTCAGAAATATCCAGTATTACTGAACCAAGTGCACAATATACAATAATGCATATGAAAAACGTCAAGAAAAATAGAACGAGTACAAGTGCAAGTGCAAAAAATGGTTTTCTTTCACAACTGACAACAGCTTATTTCAGGTATTAAATAATAGTTGTTTTCAAATACAACTTTCATTTCAGCAAAAGCAGTTCACTCTGCTTTCGGCAGTAACGTGCAGGACGACTGAATTCCCACCCAAAACCCTGGAAGAATTTTCTTTTCAATAGTGGCCTTAATTTTATGCAACAGCTTGACCTCCTTCTCTGATCCCTCACCAGTTACAATATAAAAATTTATAATCCCTGCCGGCTGATCAATGTAAACTCCAATAGTGGCGCAATATGGGACATTGTCTATGTCTTTGTTTACACCATTGAACCAGATCTGGTAACAGGATCCTGACCAGCACATTCCCCAAGACTCCTCATTTTCTCCAAGGCCACTTGGTCCAGAATGTGCCCTTCTTCCGGCTCCTTCATAGGTGGCTCCAATTACCACCCAGCCTGAGTATTCTACCTCCCAGTATGCTCTCATGTTCCACAGACCCTCTTTGCACACAACCTTGGGAGAGAAAAAAAGAAGAAAAAAACATTTTAAAATGGGAAATGTTTTCACCAGGTTTCAGCTGTACCTGCTTCATTTCCTGACTTACCTGTGGAGAGTACTCATATCTCTCTGGTCGATCCAGAACAGGACAAACCTCTTCAGTTCTGCGAGAAACCTTAGACCCATTGTCAGAAATCCACAACATCTTGTTGGCAGTTTTATCATCCAATGACAAATTCATCCAGTCTATGGATGACAATTAAGCAATAATATGAGTTAATCCTCAAAAAAAATATACATATTCAAGTTGTTTATTTAAATAAATAAATAAATAAAATCTGCTCATACGCTTCATAAGCTCAGCTCTTCTTGTTGGCTCTGGAATACCCAGCACATAAATGGAAGCATTTGCTGCAAGAATGATAAAAAGAGTGAACCCAGAGAAAAGAAATAAAAAACAACCAATGCTGGTATATACTACACTTATGATATACATTACCTGCACTTGTCTTTTTGTGGGATTTCACTTTATCTGTATCTACATTTAAAGAGCAAAGTTAAAGTTAAAGAATCTTATGTATTTAAAGTTTTTAACATTAATCATGAATAAATCAATACAGATCACAATAGAAAATAATGTCAAGGGATATCAACACATCTTCTGTTGAGAAAAAGTGACCTTTTTTATTCCATATTTTCAATGCTGTAAATACATATAGAGTTTAAATTGGTGTTAACACACATATACTATGAGAGCAAGGTTAAGACAAGAAAAAATAATCTAGATAAGTGTCAAGCAAACATAAAGAGCAAAACTTGAACTGCCAGAAGAGGAAGAGTTATTTGCAGAATCTATGGAACAGTAACATACATTTTATGTTCCTTGCAAAGGCAAATTTATAATTTTTGATGATTAATATATTGATTTTACTTTCCATTATAGATCAATGGTTGTACCTTGTTTGCTTGTCTCAGAGAGGATTACTGCAGAATTAGATCTGGATGGCATCTTGAGGTTGTAAGCCTGTAATCCCTGTCCAGGTGCTTTGGAAATCTTTGAAAATGTAAAAGAGTGAAGTCCTGGTCTTTCACTTGTCTTTTATACCCTGTGAGAAGATGAGGCGGGGGCCTATGACCCTGAGAGAAGATGAGGCCGAGCCCCTAACCCTGAAGGAGTTGGCCGAGATACATGACACCACTGGAACCCAGTCTGTTCAAAACAATTTTAAGCAGTTTATTGCAAATATGACACAGTGTAAGTGAGAAAGTGGCCTTGTCACTTGTGTCAGCATGAGTGTGGGATCTATGGAACAGACACTGCAGTCAAACTCAAAGAAGATGTGTAAGTGCAGGACACATGAGTATGGGTGGCTCACATACCAAGTGCATCAAAGAAATCAGTGACTGGAGACAGTTGAAGATATACCGCAGCCAGCATACCAGCCCCATAATGGTTATGTTTGGGCAGACAATATGGGTTTGTTTGTGGTTTGCCCACTTCAAGCTGGTTTAGTACCCTCCCCAGTCTGCCTGGGTACTAAGTGGGCATGGGCTTACCATGTGGGCAAACACAGGTGGGGCCACCATGGAAACCTAATTTGGACCCATATTGTCAGTCTGAATGTAACCCTTATGGGGCCCACGTGAACATTCTGGCTGGGTATGAAGGAATAGCATGTGTAAAAGAAACAGTTTTTCATTTTGTCAGTTTTCTTGTTTGATTCAATATGGGTATTCAATTTGTTCATGTAGCACTACCCTGTACAGGTGCAATTAAGTATAAGATAACCAATCTTGCATTAAGGGCAGCTAAATGATATTTCAATGACAATAAGTTATTTTTACTACATTGGGTATCAAGTTAAAAACAAGTTAAATGAGAACTGTTTCTGGTGAGTGCATAACATTGAGGCTTAATGTATTTGTGGTCCAAATGTCAGATTATGTAAAACAACCTCAATTGATGGAAAGGAATTCAGTGTAAATTGTATCAACAAACTAGCACAAAAACAGGTATGTATTTATGAATTTATTCAAACTATTGCATATTTTACATTTTTACATACACATATTATCACTCAACTAGATGACACTCCATATTATTAGCAAACAATAACCCTAAAGTGATAGAAAAATATAATATATTATAATATAAACCTTGTTCTGTAGAGAGGGAGGTTAAAGGTTCATCTGTAACTACCTTTACTAAATATGTGCTAAACATTTTGGAAACACTTTAGATTAAGGAACACATATTCACCATTGACTAGCCCTTTATTACTAATCATTGAGCATAATATTAACACAACCTTATTCTACCTCTAGTACAACGTGAATTAAGATTGTTCCTACATAAGGTGTTAATACGTGCTTAATATTTACTAATAAAGGGATAGTATGCTACTTATATGCATGTTAGCACCCAGTTAATGATGAATATGTGTTCCCTAATCTAAAGTGTTGACCATGATTTTACAGTAAATCTGTCACAGAATGAGAATGAGAAGATATCTAATCTGTGTTGGTTTATTTGTAATGTCCCCTCACAGCGACAAGGTCACTGGTTTAACTTTCAGTTCGGCTCCCGGTTCGACTATGGGCCTCTCTGTTTGGAGTTTGCATGTTCTATCGTGTCTGTGTGCGCGTTCTCTCTGCGCTCGCCGGCTTCCTCCGACAGACCAAACACACACGAGGGTGAAGGTTTGGATGCTTAATCTCTAAATCAGTGCCCTTCTCCTTGTGTGGATTTTCTCTGGGTACCCCGGTTTTCTCCCATAGTCCAAAAACATGCAGTAGTTAAGTGGACACTCTAAATTGGCCTTAGGTGAGAATGTGAGAGTGGATGGTTTGTCTTTGTATCTTGACCCTACGATGCCTTAGTGACCTGTACCATGCCTTTCACATTATGTCAGCTGGGATTAGCTCTAGCCCTCATCAAACCCCCACCACCCACAAAAGCGATAGAAAATGAATGAAGGAACAAAATTTAGTTAGATTGAATGAACTGAATTGAAATTGAAAATGTCTTGAAATTAACTGAACTGAATTCATGTTCTTCATCTCATGAGCTCTGACCTTCACACACTTCTGATGTTCTAGTATCCTGTTCCTGCTTCTGTACGATGGAACACTCAGAGTGTGTCGCCATCCAGAAACCTGGTATCATCCTCTCTGTAAAGGAGCTCCTTACTTGGTGCAAAATTTTAACCTCCTTTTCTCCTGCACGCTCCTCCACCTCTTCCACAGCATAGTAATTGAGGACACCAGCAGGCTGGTCGAGGTATGTGCCTATGATAGAACACTTAGGAATGTCCTTGATCTCTTGGAAGGAGCCTTTGTGCCAGACATGATAACTGGTACCACACCAGCCAATTCCCCAGGACTCTTCATTCTCTCCCAGACCACAGGATCCATGGGTGTTCCTCCTTCCAGCTTTTTCGTACGCAACACCGACTACGACCCACCCTACAAACTCCACCTCCCAGTAGCCTCGGAAGCCCTTGATGCCTTCCTTACAAAGGACCTTGTGGAGCATGTATGAGAAAAAGAGCACAATTAAGGGATGATCTGAGTAGGTCCATAGCTGTCCAATTATAACTACATTTTAAAATGTTTGTGATCAGGATGAACCCTTAAACAGACATAAAACAAAACAAGAGAATATTGGAAAAAAGTAGATAGCAAAGATGATCAGTTTATTAAACAAATGATGACACCGAATGGATACTAAAAGCTAACAGAACACAAAAAAGAAACCATAACAAAATATTGATCAGATCTTCTTAATGATTACTTAAATGTATGTGGGAAAAATGTTTAAGGCAATGAGGAAAAGTTAATGAACATGATACCAGCGAAATGAATGTGAAATCAACACTAATTACTAATTACACTAAATAAAGCTCCCATAGAGTGGTCCTATCGCACATATTTGTGAGTTATGGAGTTTTACTTACATACGTTAACTTGTTATTATGGTCAAAAACCTCCCGGTTGCTGTAAATTAGCCAATAGAAATCTCTCCTCACTGAAGCTCTCGTCAGTCGCTCTGTTTCAGACTGAAATCTCACCCCCAGAAGACAGACTGTGTTGTGACTGGCCAGCCAGCAAGAGCATTCCCAACTGTCTTATGATTGGCCAATACCTGGAAGTGACGTAATTAGCACACCCACTCTCAGAAGTGCAGCTCCCCCCTCTGGAACGGTGGATGCACTTCTACTCATTATCAAAACATTGTTTTAACAATGTTTAAAAATAGCTTTGTCACGACTCCCCACCGCAGTCCCTTTTATGACTTTGACCTTTGAGTCAGACCCAGAGTCAGAAGACACTGTCGCTCGTGAAACACCTCCATAACGGACGTTATTCTTCTTCTGCGGTTCAATGTACGCAACCGGATGTGCCCGGACTAGTGTCTGGAGCAGGAGGATCTGCTGTTCAGGAGAAATGATGTTTACGTAACCAGAACATTTTTTTTAGGAGTTTTCGCTGAACCCGAGATTACAAAACACAGCGTTCTCAGCAGTGGTTGAACTGTTTGTTTCGAACCTTCAGGGCTTCATAAACGAGGTAATGGCGCAGATACACACCAAAAAAATCAGCATTAATTGGTACTTCCTATCTATTGGAGCTTTAAGGTATACACCCAAGCTGTTTGGTCCCATGTGGGTTTGTCCATGGTTTCCATGATGGCCACACCCATGCTTGCCCGCTTCAAGCCCATTTCACTGAAACCATAATAAAATTATGGTTTATGTAATTATGGTAAAATTATGGAAATATAATTTTCCCATTTCAAGCCCATAGCCACTTAGCAAGAAGGTGAAATGGGCCCCACATGGAAAGCTCATATGGCTAAACACAGGTAGGGGCATCATGGAAACCACAATTAAACCTGAATATAACCCTTATGGCACCCACATAAGGTTTCCCTTTACAAGCACAATATTGCTGCTGCCTTTGTCTGACATAAAATGAATCGAAACACTGAGAGACATGTGGAGCTGATAAATGTAACCATCCCTTTTTTAGCATACCTGTGGAGAGTACTCATATCTCTCTGGTCTGTCCAATACGGGACAATTGAGATCATCACTCATACGAGCCACTTTCGTCCCTCTCTCTGAGACCCACAGCGTCCTATTGGCTGTCTTGTCATCCAGGGAAAGGTTGATCCAGTCTGTGGGTGGAATTTAGAGTCAGATTTGGACCAAATTGTAAAGACTGGTGAACGAGCTCCCAGCCAGCATGTCCAGGCAGTGACGTGCGGTGAGCTCTAGGGTAGGCAGGCAGTCACAGACCAAGAAGTAGACACACTAAATTAGTATTGCCCAATATATTTATTTATAGTAATATTTTATGCACCCCAAGCTTATTAATGCTTTATACAGTATGCTTTATATATTATTAATGCTTAATATTCATAATGCTTTACACGATAATAATATTAATATGGTAAATAATATAGATATCGTGGAATCTGGATTCGATCCGACGACCTTCCAGATAAATCCAACTACTTAATCACTAGACTACCACTTTTATTGTGTTAAAATGAATGTCAGAAGAACTTCAACAGATTAGGTTATAACCTTGGTTGTTAGATATATTCAGAACCGTTTTTAATTGTGATGTGTACTTCAGTGTGAGTAATCGGAGGTGTGGAGTGAGAGCATGAGAAGTCAATCAAATGCGTGTCTCACGGCCAGTTGGCAGCTATGCAAACAGCGGCGAGGCGGTAAAAAAAAGTGAAAAGTGCGTATAATTTTCTGTCCCTTCCTTTGGAGAAGGTCCGGTAGCTCAGATGTGGGTCTCCCCTCTAATAAAAGCTGCCGTTTTTCATCAAATGCCAGCCTTAAGAAATCTTTAAGCCTCTCTTGTAGAGCCTTCATTACACCTCCCGCTAAATTGCTGGACACAAAACAGCGAGAGGGTGTGACAGTGTGTTGACAATACAGTTAATACAGTACAGTTAAGTCAATAGGCACTGCACTGCCTGCACTGCCTACCCTGCCTAACCTGACTGCACGTCACTGTGTCCAGGTGGGTTATGGTTATATTTTGGATGACAGTATGGATCTCAAATGGGTTTGTCCGTGGGTTACATGGTGGCTCTACCTGGAATTTGGTGGGGCCAATGCTACTTAAAACCATAATGGGACCTGCATCCTTTGCCCACTTCAAGCCCATGCCCACCTAATATCCATGTTATATCCAGGTACTAAGTAGGCCTGGTCTTGAAGTGGGCAAATGTGGTGGGGCCACCATGGAAATCCCAGAGAAACCTGCTTATGACTCATATTGTCAACCTGAGTGTAACACTTTTGAGGCCCACATGGTAATGCTGGCTGGGAGGAAAAACGCAAATCTTACGTTTGATTAGATCAGCTCTGCATTTGGGTTCAGGGATGTTTGGCTCGTATGTTGGAGTCCTCTCTGTGGAGTGAGTGACAGAATGACAGGTCAGTGTTTAAGTCACTACAACAAACTGTATTCAAAAAGCAAACACTATGTTCAGATCACTGTCATACCTATGGGTGAGTTTTCCACTTTGACCTTTTTTGCTGAAAGAAACAAAAAAAAATGGAGAAACTGAGCTGGAAATAGCTGTTATATAAATGCTGCAGGTTACAGTTTCCGTCAGGTTTGTCTCAACAGGCGACGAGCGTCTTATAATGTGTATATTTAGAAAACTATCTGCCTCAGTCAAGTCCTCATATCACCTCACATATCATAAGACACTTCACACACATGCTTCGGTCAGAATCCAGCTCAGTGTGAAACCTGTTGATCTGCTGCCTTTAATCACATGATAAAAATGTGTTTAAGATGTATTCAAGTCAATACATCTTAAAAACTGACAATGGCATTGAAATCGGTTTTGTCTGATAGGAAATGGCAAACATTTTAATTACAAGCAGATGTTTTGTGGTCTAACTTTCCTTAACTCTTCCATCAATTTTCAAATTTTGGTTTGAACTTTGGCAGCTCTGCAAGCTGCTGTAAAGCCCTTTGTACCTTCTACACCCACTATATTTGCAGTATATCCACTTGAAGTTACTGTGTGTATAGCTGCAGTTAAAACTATGTCTTATATACTACATTTTGCAGGGTTGGCTATGACATCTTTTTATAGCAAATTGTTTGTTACAACAGTTCATCTTATGCTATTACCATCATTATATTTTCACGTCTAAGAACTTCATACAATCTCCAGTATAACTAATAATTGATAAATACACCTATGGTACTTTCACTTTTATTTTCTCACGCCTTCTTCCTCTCTAGGGGTCGCCACAGTGGACGATTGCCACATTTAATTTGGCAGAGAAAATCTAAAAATGCAGTATCGTAATGAAAGGGGCCGCAAAAGCCTGTGAAATTATAATGACGTCATTTATTGTGGGAAATTTAGAATTGTACCTTGTAAAAACCTGGAAATGATCCAGCACATGGATATATTATATGAACTGGATATTGCGTGGCCCCTTCGCTTCCGTTCATTCCTATGAAGCTGCTCACCCAGTGCATATGCCAAAAAAGTTTTTTGACTTCCGCGTTTATTTCCGGGTTATGGGGCCCATAGAGCATGCGCAGTAGTGTCACTACCATATAAAGATCTATAAAAGCCTTTGTTCATGTCTCGAGGTGTCCTGTGGACACTTTTACAGGCGTCTCTTTTACTATTGCGGTCAATGAGAAAATTGCTTTTTGGGCTTTTGGGCTTTTATGGGGTGTTCTGTTGCAGTACCCACAGTGGTCACCGTGTAAAAATTGTCTTCAAGGCAGATAGGGCAGTGCTCTATCCAGTTCATATAATACATCCTTGATCCAGCTGCAGTATCCATTACAGGACCAGAGGTGACCCCGTTTATGAAATGCTCTCTTGTTACATTTGCAATCCATTGATTCCTGACATACTTTTTATGAACAACTTAAAACGTTTTTATTCCAACAGGGCTTGTGTTAACCTTTCTGAATATCTGGTTTATGTCCCTGATTCATGTGTTGACTACACTTTCATTTTAATTCTTATACATGATATTGGCCTTCTACTTTAATTTATGAAAAGTTGCTTTTAATTTGACAGACAGACAGACAGACAACTTTATTAATCCCTTTGGGAACCTCAAACTCAACTTACCACTGACTTACTTGCTCACTCATAGTAGTAAATTATTGTTGTATAACAGGCTTTGGTATAATGCAAATGTTTCATAACTAATACTCTCAAGAGGAAGGATTAAGAGAAAGCGTCATTTAATCCTCACAGATTTGAGTCTAAACCAACAAACATAAATAATGTGTTGTGTTTATATCAACACTCACAAAGCTTTTAAATCTACCTGTCATCATTATCTACACATTTCAAACTTAACAGTTATTTTTACTCCCTGGAGAATGTTTGTCATGTCCAAATGAGCTGGCATTTATCTCTGATGACTGTTGGTCCAGAGAGACTAAGTGAGAATGTTAAGCCACTTGTCTGGATATAGAACTTTGCTTTGACTGGCCTCATTACAACTGAAACTGACCCACTGTGGTTTGTTAAATCTAAGAATTGACTGACTTGTTTTAACATGTGCAACATTTTCATTTAAACATGAATGGAAATTAAATACATTTTAAAATGACTTTTAAAATGCAATACTACAATACACACAATACAGGAAAGTAACAGCAAATGCAAGCTTGTTGTAAGACCAGTCTACACTTCAACTTTTTCATATTCCCTTTAGAGGTCACTGCAGCAGATCATCTGCTTCCATCTCGCCCTGTCCCATATGTCTTTTTTACTTTGTTGTCATAAACTGTATATATCATAACCATCATTTCATTTTCAAAACTAGCACTGTACATGCAGCATTTTAAATCTTCAAATCAGGAAATAAAAAAAAACATCCTCTCCGTAAACACAGAGTGTGTTTTTTAAATCAGCAAATCTAAATAACTCTTTAAGTTTTCAATAAGTGGTGAAACTGTATGAGATCCAGAAAATGTAAATTCACCTTTATCTGAAATCAGTCTGGTTGTCGTCGGCATCTTGATTCCAGCTTGAGGTTGGACTCAACTGAAAAGCCTCAGAATGATGTCACAGAGTGAGTCTCTCTTAGTTCCAGTGCATGACAGCTTAATGCCATGCTTATATACCTTTAATGCAGCACAGAGGCAGAGGAATTACAGCTGGTGGCATGGACATAAGTGCTGCCAGTAGGAAGGGGAGGAGACATGAGTCGTGTAACGGGAGCTGTGAGTTTGTTTTTTCCTTAAAAAGGTTGGACGTGTCCTTAGCATACCCCAGTTATCAAGTAAACCCCGCCTTCTCACACATCGGCACCTTGGATCTCCACACATTGCTTAGTTATGGCACTAAAGCATGTGTGTTGGACAGGATATGACGATATACACGCACATGCGCAATAAAAAACCTGCGTGTGACTAATCCTGATGTTGGATATCAAACAGGTGCTTGTGCATCAACAACCATAAAGTTATTAATAGTGTGAAAGTGGAACAAGTGTAGGCTTTACATCACTGGCATGAACATCATTGGACCGTATCTATGTTCCCGGGGTCCTATGTTCCCCGCTTTGTATGTGACATAGGACCCTTTCTCTAAAAATCCTGGGTCCTTTCACCCAAAAGGACCTGGGAACATAGGACCCTAACCCTACCCTACCCTAACCCATTACCCTGGAGCTCCACACCCAGGCTTCCACAAAGTGGGGAACAAAGGACCTTTTTTTGGGAAAAACAGGGAACATAGGACCCGCGGAACATAGGTACGACCCCATGATCATTATGTAAAGATGTTTTCATCATTCACGTTTTCTTATGATCTCATTCTCAAACATTAAAAACGTTTAACATTACAACAAATTTTCTTTTTGTTGCTGTTGTTTATGATATTTTCTTCATCTGTTAATCTTGCATCACATTCATGATAGTATTTCAATATCTTATCTTTAATTGGCTCAACTATATTTTAAAAGCTTTCCATAGTGCATTTATCTGTTTTGTGTTTTTTTTTTTTTAAAAACTGTTACTTTTTAACTTAGCAATCACTTTAAATACAATATTTGTTCACACATGTAGCAGTTGTAAATTTTATGCACACACGCACACACACACACACACACACACGATGAAAACACATGTAGAACACTGATATTGTGGCGGGCACTGAGGGGTGTGTCTTCTCACCCAGTGGGTTGTGGGAGTCAGGAAGTGTTATCCCTGTTTTTAGGTGCACGTGCTGTGAGAGTTCTGGCAATAAATCTGGTTAAACTCACCTGCGTCTCTTCGTTACTCGTCTTGCCACATTGGTGACCCCGTTTTGAACATGGAAGAAGAGGAGGAAATTGTCTCCACCAGGTCGGTGACTGTTTGTTTCAATGGACGCAGTTTTGAATGTGACTTTGTGATAGCCTTCATTACAGTTCCCATTATCAGGCAGATTTTCTGTGTACTAATGGTTTGCTGGTGGATGCTGCTAGTCGTTTGATTGATGCTGTGTCTTTTGCTACTTTCCCATGTCAGACGGGGGGCTCTGGGCCGTTAACTCATGCTAACTTCTCAGAGTCTGGGGATGTGTTTCAGCGCCAGTGTTTGCTGGCAGATTTCCCGTTGCTGACGACGCCTGCGTTTTAAGGTAAACTAATTAAGGTAAATGGGGCCAAACTCTATCTACTCCGTTAAAAACGGCATAAGACCCAATTAATTAAGTAAAACCGTTGATTTCTATGAGCGATACAGGTTGCCTCCTGTGGACACAGTTTCTACTGCCGGCAAAGCAGTTCCGGCTGCAGGCAAAGCAGCAGCGTTCCTGTACTGTGGAGGACAGTGCAGGGTGAGGAAGAGCGCAGCGCGAGGAAGAGCGCAGCGAATGGGAGTGTGCCTGGAGCTGCCAGAGCGCCAAACCAGGCCTGCTGTTCCTAGGTCAACATGAAGGAACCGTGTTAAAGATATACATTTCAACGGTTAAACAAAATATGAAAAAGGCACAGTCTACATACCAATCTCGGTGCGATTATATTCACCGAAGCGCATGGGGAGTGAACCCTCTGTGCGCGCGTAGCCACTATCCGAGGCACCCTATAATTAAACACCCATTCATAAATTGCGCATCATGTGATTACGTTCCAAAAGATGACAAAAGACCTACCAAGCGCGATCTGTAAAAGATCCACGTCTAAAAGTGGGGGACCTGCTTTTAGGCAACCTGAATAAAATAGCGATCGTTATTTACTGCATGGATGAACACGCACCGACAAACATTTCACACCGCTCATACCTGCGACGCGGAAGCGGGACGGACAGGAAGCAGGGCGTGCATTCGGCATCAGGGAAAAACCAAGAGACAGCCACCCATATATAGACTACGATCAGATGTGACTGGTCGACAAGTGAGTGGAGCAATTAAAGGAACACACTGGACATCAATTAGGACATCTTAATTCTGCCACACAAGCATGGCGTGGAACACTTCATTCCTACCATGGGTCCGCCCGTTTGTGCGCGTGAGCGGCGCCTCAACACGGTTAAGTTAGCTACAGCTAAAGAGGAGCTCACTACCATGGAGCGTTTGGGGATCGTGAGCCGTTCAAACAGCCTGTGGGCCTCGCCGCTGCATATGGTGCCCAAGTCGGACGGGTCTTGGCGGCCATGTGGTGACTTCGCCGCCTGAATAATATTACTATTATTATTATTTTCGGTTTGCCCCGCTGGTATGACGATTTTCTCTAAGATGGATCTGCTGCGTGGTTATCATCAGGTGCGCGCAGACAATGTGGCCAAGACCGCGGTGATTACGCCATTCGGGCTTTTTGAGTTCCTGCGTATGCCATTCAGCCTGAAGGGTGCGGCGCAAACATTTCAGTGGCTGATGGACCCGGTGCTACGTGATCTTGCGTTTGTCTTTGTCTATTTGGACGACATTTTGGTGGCCAGCCCGTCGGCTGGTGAGCACCTGTTGCACCTTAGGCAGGTTTTCCGGCGCCTCGACGAGCACGGCTTGATTGTCAACACTGGGTTGCCGGTGATCGATTTCTTAGGCCATTGCATTTCGTTGCAGTGCGCAGTTCCTTTGCCGTCTAAGGTGCAGGCGGTGGCGAACTTTCCCTGTCCGGTCTCCTGCAGGAGTTTTTGGGCATGGTGAACTTCTACAACGGTTTCCTGTTTCGTGCGGCCCATCTCATGCAGCCACTATACGGGGCCCTGAGGCTGAAGAAGGCCAACGACCAGGTCGACTGGACCACCGAACAAATCCAGGCTTTTGACGGGGCTAAGTCTTCCCTGGCCAAAGCAGCACTCCTAGTGCATCCCGTGTCTCGGGCATCCATTGCTCTCACGACCGATGCGTCGGACGTGGCCGCAGGGTCGGTGGTCGAGCAGCATGTGGGGGGTGCGTGGCAGCCCCTCGCATTTTTTAGCTGTAGTTTGCGAGACAACAAATACAGCGTTTTTGACCGGGAGTTGCTTGCGTTGTACCTAGCTACGCGACATTTCCGTTTCCTGCTGGAGGGCCGCTCTTTCACAGCCTATGTCGACCACAAACTGTTAACGTTTGCTATGGCAAAGGTGACAGAGCCGGCAGCGCCACCTGGCAGCCATTTCAGAATTCACGACGGACATTCAGCATGTGGCGGGAAAGCAAAAATCGTGTATGTCGTCTAAGTTTGTCTGGCCTGGCTTGCGCAAAGAGGTCAGGGAGTGGGCGGCCACACACTAGGGCACCCTTTTTCGATTCCAGCCAGGCGTTTTGACAATGTGCATGTGGACCTGGTGGGACCTCTGCCTCCCTCCCAGGGTTTAACACACCTGCTCACAATGGTGGAACGGACCACCAGGTGGCCAGAGGCGATTCCTCTGTCCTCCACGACATCTGCAGATGTGGCGCTTGTGTTTCTTTCTGCTTGGGTCGCGCGTTTCGGTTCCCCGTCGGACATCACCTCTGACAGAGGCTCTCAATTCGTTTCAGAACTCTGGTCAGCACTGGCAAGGTCTCTGGGCACACAGGTTCACCGTACTACTGCGTACCATCCTCAGGCTAACGGCTTGTGTGTTTTCACCAGTCACTTAAGGGGTCGTTGCGTGCTGCGCTCTCGGATGCTTAATCCGTTTTTCGTCCGAGGTCGCTTTTGCTCCGGCAACCGTGCACCACTTTTCTCCTCGGTCATTCATGTCGGCTCGTTTGGTTTTTGTGCGCCATGACGCTCACCGTTCGCACCTCCAGCCCCCTTATGATGGCCCGTTTAGGGTGCTGGAGGCGGTCTCTAAAAGTTTTGTGCTGGATATGGGGGGGCGTAGGGAGCTAGATAGGCTCAAGCCGGCTCATTCAATGGCCGGGGGAAGAGGGTTTACCGGCCCAGGTTCCCCGTCGGGGTCGTCCCCTTTCAGTGGCCCCTCATCTTGTCTTCTCTGGTTGCATGTCCTGATTTAGAGTCTGCTGTGGACGGTGTCTCTCCTGCCTGTCGCCCCCCTACGGTTTCAGACGTGGGGTGGTGTAATCGTTTTGACAGGCTGGTTAAGCCTCCTAGGAGGTACTGACTCTTGCCATGGGATTTCCCTCTGGGTGTTCAGGGGGAAACCCCGTGGCAAGTATTGAAAAAGTGAGGAGTTAGGATTGAGCCACGGTGGCTAAGGGGAAGGGAACGTTGTCCTTCAACTGGAAGGTTGTGGGTTCAATTGTCTATTGCTAGTCTATATGTGTCCTTGAGCAAGACACAAACTCATATTGTAGTGTGTGAAGGGGTATGAAAGACTGGTGAAAACTGTAGTGTTAAAGTCGATCATCAAGATTAGAAAAACACAAAATAAATATAAATAGACCAAAATACCAACTCTTCTTCTTCTGATTGTATTTGGTAGTAACAAGTAACAAAGATAGATATAGGAAATATAGATATAGTGGAGTAAAAGTAAAAGTAAAAAATAACTGATAATAAGTTATTACACTTTTAAGAGCGAAATTAAATTAAATAATTGTTAAGGAAATGTGGTACACAGCCTCCCAGAAAGAAAACACTAAAGCCACTTTAATATCATTATTACTATTATTAGCGGTGGGCTATTCCCTCGTTATGTCATCTTCAATTAAGCAGGTAAAAGTTCTGGAGTTGATGACATTAGCATTTGGAATCTGTTGCTGTTAACTCAATATGAGATCAAAGGAGCAGTCACTGTCAGTGAAGCAAGCCATCATCAGGCTGAAAAATCAAAACAAACACATCAGAGAAATAGCAAAAACATTAATTGTGGGCACTGTTTGGAACATTATTAAAAATAAATAATGCCCCGGTGAGCTCAGCAACACCAAAAGACCTGGAAGACCACGGAAAACCACTGTGGTGGACAACAGAAGAATTATTTCCCTGGTGAAGAAAAAGCCCTTCACAACAGTTGGCCAGATCAAAAACACTCTCCAGGAGGTAGGTGTTTGTGTTTCACAGTCAACAATCAAAAAAAGACTTCACCAAAGTGAATACAGAGGGTTCACCACAAGATGTAAACCATTGGTGAGCCTCAAAAACAGGAAGACAAGATTAATTCTGGAAGAGCATTCTATGGACAGATGAGACCAAGATCAACTTGTACCACAGTGATGAGAAGAGAAAAGTGTGGAGAAGGAAAGGAACTGCTCATGATCCACAACATACCACCTCATCAGTGAAGCATGGTGGTGGTAGTGTCATGGCGTGGGCATGTATGGCTGCCAATGGAACTGGTTCCCTTGTATTTATTGATGATGTAACTGCTGACAAAAGCAGCAGGATGAATTCTGAAGTGTTTCAAGCAATATTATCTGCTCATATTCAGCCAAATGCTTCAGAACTCACTGGACCCAAAGCATTCTGCAAAAGCAACCAAATATTTTTTAAGGCAAAGAAGTGGAATGTTATGCAAGACCAAAGACCAAACTGAAGGGAAAATGCCCCAAGAACAAGCCCCAAGACCGTTGCAGTACAGGCCTGGCAGAGCATCACCAGAGATGAAACCCAGCGTCTGGTGATGTCTATGCCTTCCAGACTTCAGGTTATAATTGACTGCAAAGGATTTGCAACCCAGTATTAAACAATGAAAGTTTGATTTGTGATTGTTTGGTTGTCCCATTAATTTTGGTCCCTTAAAAAGTGGGAGGCACATATAGAAAGTGTTGTAATCCTGTCCAGGGGCAGAGATTAGGGATTGGTGGGGGTTGGTACATGGTGTTTTTATGGTCATGTTTATGGTGTGTATGAAGAGGAAGCAAAACACAATCTTTGCCTGTACGTAAATCTAACCACACAAGCACAAAAATATGAATTGATTGTAGCTGACTGATTTCTTTCAAGCATTTTACTGAAACCAAATGGGACCTGCATTATATTTTCCTATTCAAGCCCTTGTCCTTTTAATACCAGATAGCCTGGAGAGGGCACTAAGTAGGAATGGGTTTGAACTGGACAAACACTGCTGGGGCCACCATGGAAACCATGGACAGGCTCGCTTGTGACCAATATTGTCAGCCTGAATATAACCCTAATGGGGCACCACATGGATATGCAGGCTGGGTTTCTTGCTTTTACTTGAGTGGAGTCATCATACCAGGCTCAGCTAAGCTCTTGAACTGTGTCATCACAAATGCCTTGATACACATGTTAAAAGGAAAAGGCACGTTGCTGGTCATTAACACATGCTTGTGATCCAAGGTCCACCAGCTCAGCATATCTGAGGTGTTTCAGACTCCGGCCAAAACTTAAGTCAAGGCTATCTCGTCCTTCTTGTGTCCCTGCCTGCCTGAGCAGATGAGTGACTGAGGCTCTGATGGCAGTGCAGCTGACACACTAAACGGTAACATACCAGCAGCCATAGCAATGCAACTGTCCCAGGTCAGCTCAATGGGATTTATATTCTTTAGAGGGGAGTGTGGATAACAGATTTGCACACATAACTGTTTGAGTTCTTAGAAATTCTCATCTCGCAGGGCGTCACACACCAGAGATGCCAGACTGTTGACAGCCAAGAGATGTTAGTGTCACGAGTCGCTGCTGTACATGTTCAAGGTCATGATTTTCACCCTGCAGGTCTGACTATTTTCATTCACTAGAATATTGCATGGGGCCATTGGCGGAGTAGTGGCTAGCACTATTGCTAAAAAAAGCAAAAAAAGACCCAGGTCACGACCTGTTTGGAACAAGGGCAGGTGGGTTTCAGGTACAGAGAATTGTTTTTAAACATTTTTGACAGTGACAATCTCTTGTTAAATGGTTTGTATTCATATTGCTTTCCTAGTTTTGAAGACCACTCAAAGCTGATGTACGTAACAGTTTTTGCCACCCATTCACACCAATGTACTCAACGCATCTATCACACTCATTCACGCGCTGCCGGCACAGCCATAAAAAAAAGTTTTACAGAAAAAAAAACTCTGTATTTGTACATGAACACCAGATTTTGCATGTTAAAATTCACATTTTATATTTGACACAATGTCAAAAACTGGCGTTTTTCCAACTCTCTTCTCTCTGGTGACAAAGACACTGATTCCTCGGCTTCCTGGAACAGCGTGAGTGAAATTACCGTAATAACCAATGTTGGCTTTGACTTGCAACTTCTCAGCGTTCAGAAACTGTCCGAATTTTTGTGGCATAAACTGTTGCATAATTATGGTAATACAAATTGTGCTTGCGCAAATGTGCCGTCTGCGATACGCTGTGTTAAAGTGTTAAAGCTATATAACCTTTCTTGCATGTCTGACAGCACTTAGTAAAAATGTGAACATGAACACCTCCGCCTCCCTCAAATTCCCACCCTCCAGGGCGGAACGGCAGCGGCTATGCGGATGCATGATTCATTAACAGCCTGGACACAGAGTGCCCACTGTAGGCTGGGACTGCGGAGGTTACTGTGCTTTGGCAGGTGATTCCAGCAACACACGCTGCTTGTTGAGCTCAGAAACTGCAGAGTGATACGTGCTTTCACCTGAGAGTCTCCAAACACCACAAAAAGTCAGCAGATTTAGCAACAAAGTTGCCATGTTGGCAACACAGCTCTGTCAGAGATGCACACAACTCGCAATCCGCGAGGCGCACGACAGGAAAAGGAGAGGTGGCTCGTAAATTATTTTATTCGGGCCGAATATTTTAATTGGTCATACTTTTATCATAATAATATGAGAATTAAATAATGAAGAGTTTCAAAACCTGGTGGGTTTATCTTATGTTTTAGAGTGCCATACGCTTATTAAGAGCAATTTAAGATTAAGAAAAGTGTAAAAATGCAAGAAAGGTAAGTATATAGCTTTAATGGGATAGTTTAGGTTTTGTGGTTGCATCTTATAGACATATTCACTGTGTGAAGAACATGCAGGAGACTGGCAGGCACACAGGAAAGAGAAAACATTAATTTGTACCCACAAAATATGTTCTGGTTTAAGAATGTGTTTAGATGTTTAGATTACTCCATTACAAAGCCTGTATCACCTATAAACACTTTTTAAACAGTTGCATTTCTTATGATGAAGTCAACAGCATTGTTTGTGTCGACAGCATTTGAACTAAGATCTTAAGAAAAGCCTTTCCTTCCTTTCTTCTGACTTATTTCATTATGTCTGTAATTGTACAGTATATAGAGGAACCTCCTCTTCACCAGTGGAGACACTCTGTACTTGTTCCAGCTGCAGGAGGAATGAAGTGACAAACTGAGGAGCAAGAGTCCCTGTTGCAGCTGTGAACGAACAGAGGGCAAACAGAGCCTTTCAATCTGCAGACTCATCCCTCCCTCATGTAATCATCCCTCAACAATCAATCAATAACATTCTCGTTACAATTTGCCAATCCCAGCTGACATAGGGCAAAAGGCGAGGTGCACAGACAGGTTGCCAGTCTATCAAAGGGCGAACACACGGGAACAAAAGGCCATTTCTCCCTCACATTCACACCTGTCCAATGTGAGGGTGTCCAAGTAACCCCTGCATTTTTCTGGACTGTGGGAAGAAACCAGAGAACCTGGGAAAAACACAAACACACATGGGGAGAACTACTTCCTGTCAAACAATTTTGGTTCAGGGATTTTAAATAAAATAAATGTTCTCAGTAGTTATTTTTTATATAAATAGATACACATTTTATTTTAGTTATTCTTAGAAAATAAAATACATGTTTGTATTTATCAAATTGTTTTAGTAGTTATTCTTACAAAATAGCTAGTTTTACAACTTATTTTGTTCTCGTACTAATTTGGTGTGGCCAAGCGGTAATCTTACTGTGCAGCTAAAAACAAAGAGACAAAGGATCCTTTCTAGATTTTGTTTTCTTCACACATTCACTCAGCATAAAACCATTGCCATAACGATCTTGTAACGTCTTGTAAAATAAAATACACATCTTAATGCCATTTTAGTGTTAGTAATCGTTCTGTTACCAGGAAATAGTCACACTTTGCAAATGCTCAGTACAAACTGGATTTCTGGTAACAGTTGTTATTCTTATCAAATATAACGCACATTCCCATAGTATCTTTCATTGTATTAGTTCATTCTATAAAGTAAAATACGCGTTTGTATGTCATTCCACAACTGTTGTAATACATTCAATCGAGTAATAACAGGCCCAAACCTGGATGCGAAGTGGCGATCTTGCTGTGAGGCAACAGAGCTAGCCACAAGCTCCAGTGTGTGACCCACTATATTACAGTTTACTCCAAATCAAAGCAGAACCAGGTTTTTCTTCTTTCTGCTACCATTCCTAAAATGTCCCTATAGTCCAGGATGTCCTTGCTCCTGAATCGGGCATTGCGCTTCATGATGTGTGTTTGATTAGAAAGACACGACTTCATAATCGATTTCATTCAGAGCTACTCAGATAAAAGGGGCAGTCTTCGTTGCAGGCCCAGTAGTGAACTTCGAAATACCTTACCAAAGCGTCTCTTACAGAGCCCCAGGGGCCCCAAAACCTTTAATGCCCCCTTCCTAGGGGTATATAAAGAAGTCACTCGCAACCTTGCAGCAGTAAGTTGCAGACAGAGGGGAACATTCTGTAATAGCACAAGAAGCAACAACAATGCCAACCAGTGCTCCCAGTACGAGGATCCTGCCTGCAACTGGCAGACCTGGTGAGAGAGCTTAATTTGGAATGATGTGTTTGGAGTTAACATTAATGCAGTAATGGAAAGTACAGGTTGATCAAAGGTTTTATAATTGACTTGTTTTCTATTTATTTTCTAATGTGTAACTACACAAATTGACAGTAATTTGTTTGTAGTTGATGTTTTGGCGTGAATCTTTCTTAAATGGACATACACATTAATATTCACACTTGTTTTATCTTCACAGGGACACAATCTAAAGATGCAGCTTCTTCCACGGGTAAAACTTTGAATTCTTACCTCTTTCCAATAGTCTGGCTCATTTTTTTGTAATTGCTTTTAATGATATCATCTTGTATTTCCTATGACATGTTATCTTCTCATTGTTCAGGAAACATTCCAGACTATGAGCCAAACATCCCTGAGCCCACATGCCGAGCTGATCTTCTAAAATGTAAGAACTGTCGTTCCTTTCCTTTCCTCACTTCTTCACTTCCTCACTATTGTTTTCATGCTGCGTTGTTTTACTCGATCATGTTATTGTCCTATGAAACTGGCATTGCCATTGTATGAGAAGTAAAGGGCAAATGCTCTGTGTTTTAATAGCACTTTCCCGTCTTGATGTAACTGTGCTACACTACAGTTTTCACCTATTCACACACATTCACTCACACATTCATGCAGCGCATGTACTGTGTGTGTGGCGCATTTTTCTATCACACATCATTCATATCCATTCACATGCTGCTGGCACAGCTGTCATGAGCAACATGGGGTTATGGTAGATCAGTGGTAGAGCGAGTCGTCTTTCAACTGGAAGGTTCGATTCCCGGCTCTGATAATCTACATGCAGATGTGTCCTTGGACAAGACACTTAACCCCAAGTTTCTCCTGGCAGCGTGTGTATGAAAGATGTGTACATAGATGCACTGTATGAATGTTTTAGTGAACTGGTGAATGGCAAAACTGTAGTGTAAACCAACTTGAGTGGTCATCAATGAATACACACCGTTTATTTACCACTGGACACACTGCCGCTATATAAATAAAGTTTAAATGAATTATGTGGTTTCTGTTTCTCGATGTCATGGCTGCATATTTCCCACATCCCAAAGACTGGATCAACCTTTCCCTGGATGACAAGACGGCCAATAAGATGCTGTGGATCACAGCGGGTGGATCCCAGGTGTCCCGCATGACTGATGACAGCACCTGTCCTGTCCTGGACAGACCAGAGAGATATGAACATGTCCCTCAGGCAGGTTTTAAGGAGCAGTCAATTCTCCTCTTTTTTTTGGCTGTGATTTTTTGGTTTTCAGTGATTTTCTCTCTCATTCCATTAAAGGTGCTTTGCAAAGAAGGAATCCAGGGATTTCGTGGTTACTGGGAAATGAAATATACAGGATGGGTGGTTGTTGGAGTCGCCTATGAAGGGGCAGCGAGGAGGGGAAGTGATGGACCCTGTGGACTGGGAGAAAATGAGGAGTCCTGGGGTCTTGGCTGGGGAGGATCACACTACCAGCTGTGGTTCAATGGCATCTGCACAGAGATATGGGATATTCCCCAGTGCACCACCATTGGGGTGTACCTTGACCATCCAGCTGGTGTCATCAGTTTTTATGCCGTTGAAGAGAACAAGGAGGAAGAGGAAGGCGGAGACAGGAAGCAGATCAGACTGCTGCAGCAGATGAAAAGCTCCTTTAAGGGAAAAATGTTGCCAGGTTTATGGGTAGGACAAAAATCATCATGTACATTTGTTGAAAAAGAGCAATAAAGCAAAAAAGAAAAAAAGAGGGGGGTTTCATTCCAAACATTAATGAAAAAAGCCATTGAACAAAATACTACTTTTGAAATATTTATATGAAAAAAAGACTGTAAATTATCTATATTTATATAGTGATTCATAGTCTTCACCATGTTTTGCTATTCACTCACACATTCACAGAGTGTGAGCACATTCATCTATGTGCAGCACTTTTTCTATCATAAATCTATCACATGCTACCAGCCAGGTAATTTAAGGTTAAGTACCTTGCCTAGGGACACATCACCATGCAGAGTCGTAAAACCAGGCATGTAACCCACGCCGACCAGCTCTTCCACTGAGCCACCCTCACCGAGAAAATAACAAAATGTGTACAGACAATATTTATATTTGTTAAGAAGCTGCTATTTAGCCATGTATGCGTGCAATTTGTTCATAATGCCAAAAAATGAATGCTGAATATTGATCACCAGTGTCATATCATTTATATATACTATATATATCTATATTGTATCATTGTGTGCTTTATATTGAGGAAATACCTTTATAATCTGCACTTTAAATAAAATATGTTAGTCTGTGTGACTAATCGAAATCAAGATATCAGTTTTCGTGTATTGTTGTCTTGAAATTTGCAAAGGAATTATTCCTCATGTTGTTTCTGTTCAAGAAACTTCAAATGAGTACTGTTTCATTCATTTTGGATTAAAATCAAATCAAATAGTCTCTTGAATATTATCAACTCCATTAAGACATTGGCCTAGTGTAGTCTACATAAATGAATCAGGTAAAGAGCGGTCAAGAGTGACCTGACAGGAAACAGAGGTACAACTCCCACACAACAAATAAGTCAAAGCACAGTGTCCGACCAAGGACAAAACCAATTATACAGGTGCAGGGTCTAAAAATGGGCTCGTCAACAAATTGGAAGCAATCACCAAGTGAGTTTATCCTCTCGATCCTTTTAAATTGCCCCTCAGTTCTGACTATTTCAGATCACTCTGTAAGTTATTCCACGTCCAGAGAGCAGATTATTTAAAAGCTTTTTCACCCCCAAGTTCTGTTCTCACTCTGGGGACCATCATCTGTAGAAGACTGTATGAGTGAAGGCCATATTCATTTTGGTTTTTTAAACATATGTACGTAGACAGTTGAGGAGGAACCAGGCCAAGAATAGATTTATATATATATATAGATCGACCAATGCGAGAGCCTGTGTACATGCTCATTTAGTATTGGCATTCGGAGAACAGTGATGTGTGTCATTGCCACAGCCAGTAATAATCTGCAAAGCACAATGGTGTCTAAGTTCTTTAGATACAGTTCAGGGGCATTCATAAACAGCAAATCACCATAATCCAACAGAGGTACGAAAGGAACCCAGCGAGGAGCTTTGCGTGTTCGGAAAACCTTACATGTATAATTCCTCATACATCATACATACAATATGCTGACAAATTATTATATGGAAAAAAACATCAGCATATCAGAAAAAAAGGGAGTTTCCCTCCAATTGACATTCAGAAAGTTTGTTGCTTTGTATCTTCACCTGAGAAGTCACGACTTAAAAATACAAGCTTAAGCCACAGATATGTTAGAACACAAATCCATCACTGTCAAGTGAAGCATTTAAACTTGTACCTTCAGCTGCTGTGGATGTTTCACTCTTCACCTTACACCGTTAACACTGCGAGTGCAGAGGATTAGGGCTGTGACATGAGAGCAACTTGTCGATCCGGGAAGGAGATAAACAACGATCATATGTGAGCTCACAAATAGAGCCAGAGAGAGAATGAATGCTACAGGTGTCATGAAAATAACCCAGTCTGGTGACACTGTTGACACCACAGAATAAAAGGTTTTTCAAGGGTTCTTGGTAACACTAATGGTTCCAGTAAGAACCATGTTGATCCAGAGAACCCTTTAAAACCCCTTTACCGAATAAAGGGTTTTAAAAGGGTTCTTTGTGGAACCCTCCAAAATGGTTCCAGGTGGAACCTTCATAAAAAGGTTCTACCTGGAGCCAAAAAGGGTTTTCCTATGAGGACAAGCCGAAGAACCTTATATGGTTCTAGTTAGCATAGCACTTTTATTTCTAACAGTGTAGATATACTCTTCATGCACACAAAAAAAACACAGAATGCAAACTGAGAGAAAAAAAAAGTTTTTGAGATTTCCTGATGTTACTAATAAACATTGAACTTAAAACATGATGATTCAAGGTCTGTGTGATTCTGTTTTCAGCATAGACTCTTAAACAATATTTTCAAAGCCCTAATACTGATGTTAATGTAGTGCCAACAGACTGATAATGAAAAAGACAAATAACGTATTTCCTTATTTGAGGGCCCACGGTTGGTATTGTGGTTAGCACTCTTGCCTTTGCAGCAAGAAGACTCAGGTTCCAACCCCGGTTGGAACAGGGGCCTTTCTGCATGGAGTTTGCATGTTCTCCCTGTGTGTGTGTGTGGGTTTTCTCCACTTTCTCCAGCTTCCTCCCACAGTCCAAAAACATGCAGATTTGGGGATAAGGTGAATTGGTCACTCTAAATTGACCGTAGGTGTGAGAGTGTGTGAATGGTTGTTTGTCTCTATATGTGGCCCTGTGATGGACTGGCAAACTGTCCAGGGTGTACCCCGCCTGTCGCCCTATGTCAGCCCCCCACGACCCTCCAGTGGAGGATAAATCGGTAGATAATGGATGAATGGATGGATTTCCTATATTTGACGTTCTAACCAAAGTATAAATAGTTGCAGGTTGCTGCTGTTCATCTGAGATTTTGCTTGAAAATAATAGTACAACTTTATTTCTCAAAAGATTTATTTTTCTTCACCATTACCTAGCTACTCCATGATGATGAACATCAATCTCATAACAGAATTAAAATTATCAAAGCTACTTGTTCAGCCTCCACAGCATTTGGTCTTCGTTCCCGTGTCAGTTATTTAGGTAACCCCAAAAGAGACCGACCCAGCACTGGGTTATTACAGCAACCCCCAGCAGGGTTGGGTTAAAAGTTATCCAAATGTAAGTTAACATAGCTACAACCCAAATCGTCACAGGAAATGATGAAACAATGAAGCACATTTTATCCCCAGGCTAACACTTGCCTAAAAAATCGTTCTGCTTCTTCCCCTGCTCCCCTGCGTGGCGCGGCTGGCCACGCACAGCCTGCCGGCGGCCGCACGCCACAACTACACGCAGCTGAGGAGCGCCATCCGGTTCAGGGGGCTCTCGTTTGAAGAAGCCGGGCACCCCTTTGCATACGCGCAGCAGCTCCTGGACGCAGCAGGGCGCTGGCTCCAGCCCGGGACCCACTCCGCCAAGGACGTCGTTGGACAGGTGGCGCTGGAGCAGTTCATCGCTGGGCTACCATCATCTACGGCCAATTGGGTCCAGTGCCACGGCCCCGCCAGCATCGAGGCAGCGATCGTCCTCGCGGAGGACCATCTCTCTCTTCCCCGGCGGAGCACGAGGGAGGAAACCAGGCCAGCGACGACCCCTGCAGGCCGTCCTACCCCAACCCCGAGGAGGAGGTTCCCAGCCGCCGAGAAACAATTTTCCAGGCGGCTCACCACAACCCCATGGCGGGTCACCTAGGATATGATAAAACACTGAACGGGATCATGGCCCGATTTTACTGGCCGGGCATTCGGGCGGATGTGAGTCGGTGGTGTGCATCCTGCCTTGAATGCCAATTAGTCAACCCTCCGGCCACTCCAAAAGCGCCATTGCGGCCATTACCATTAATGGAGGTCCCTTTTGATAGACTTGCCATGGACCTCATCGGGCCATTAGACCGGAGTGCACAGGATATCGCTTTGTATTAGTTCTAGTGGACTATGCAAGTTGGGATCCCGAAAGAGATCCTGACTGACCAGGGCACATCATTTATGTCACGTACACTACGCAAGCTATACGAACTACTGAGCGTCCGCTCAATTCGGACTAGTGTGTCCCATCCCCAGACTGACGGCCTGGTGGAGCGGTTTAACAAAACACTAAAGAACATGATTTGTAAGTTCGTGCATGAGGATAGTCGTAATTGGGATAAATGGTTGGACCCTCTGTTGTTTGCAATGAGGGAGGTGCCCCAGGCCTCCACGGGTTTTTCGCCCTTTGAACTTCTGTTCGGCAGAAAACCTCGGGGTGTCTTGGACCTGGTTAAGGAAAACTGGGAGGCGGGTCCAAGCACCAGTAAAAACGAGGTACAGCACGTCCTGGACCTGCGAGCAAAGCTCCATTCACTGGGTCAGTTATCACAGGAGAATTTGCTCCAGGCCCAGGAACGTCAACAGCGGCTGTACAACAGAGGGGCTAAACTTAGACAGTTTTCACCGGGAGATAAAGTGCTTCTATTGCTACCATCGTCTAGCTCCAAATTACTCGGCAAGTGGCAAGGGCCCTTTGTGGTCACACGGCGAGTGGGGGATGTTGACTATGAGGTTGTGCGTTCTGACAGGGGTGGAGCAACACAGATTTACCACCTCAACCTCCTCAAAGCCTGGAGGGAGGTGGCGTCTGTTTCTCTGGCCAATACGGTTCTGTGTGGACTACCGTAGAGTCAACGATGTGTCCAAATTCGATGCCTATCCAATGCCCCGGGTCAACGAACTCCTGGATCGGCTCGGCACAGCTCGCTTTTTTACGACACTGGATTTGACCAAGGGCTACTGGCAGATTCCCTTGTCGCCAGAGTCCAGGGAGAACACGGCCCTCTCCACTCCGTATGGTTTGTACCAATTTGTCACTCTTCCGTTTGGATTGTTCGGGGCCCCAGCTACATTCCATCGCCTCATGGACCAGGTGCTGAGGCCTCACTCTGCATATGCTGCGGCCTACTTGGATGATGTCATCATTCATAGTGAGACCTGGGAGCAGCATATGCAGCAGGTGGGAGCAGTGCTGGAGTCCCTGAGGAGGGTGGGGCTCACGGCCAATCCAGGGAAGTGTGCAGTCGGACTGAGGGAGGTACGGTATTTGGGGTACCACTTGGGGGAGGGCAGGTGCGGCCACAGATACAAAAGACCGCAGCGGTTGCAGCCTGCCCAAGACCCAAGACCAAAAAAGAGGTTAGGAGGTTTCTGGGGCTGGCCGGTTACTATAGGAGGTTCATCCCGGCCTTCTCGGAGCTGACCAGCCCCCTAACCGACCTGACCCGAAAAGGTGCCTCAGATCCGGTCCAGTGGACGGAGCCGAGTCAGCTGGCATTTGAGAGGGTAAAGCAAGCCCTCTGTGGTGAGCCACTTTTATAATCACCTAACTTTTCTCTCCCTTTCATCCTGCAGACCGACGCCTCGAACAGCGGGCTGGGGGCTGTTTTGTCCCAGGAGGTGGAGGGGGTCGACCGCCCCGTACTGTACATCAGCCGGAAGCTAGCTCAGCGGGAGGTGAGCTACAGTACGGTGGAGAAAGAGTGCCTCGCCATACGGTGGGCGGTCAGTGCCCTCCGGTACTATCTCCTGGGGCGCCCTTTCACCCTCTGGTCGGACCATGCCCCGCTCCAATGGCTCCACCGCATGAAAGATGCCAACGCGTGGATCACCCGCTGGTATCTGGCGTTACAGCCTTTCCGGTTCAAGGTGATCCATAGGCCGGGGAACCGCATGGCTGTGGCCGACTTTCTCTCCCACTCTGCGGAGGGGGGGGGGGGGGGGGAGTGGGCTTGCGGCCGGCGGGGTCCCGGCCTAAGTCGGGCGGTGGGAGTATGTGGCAGTGGCGCTTGGTTAGAGCGACGGCTGCTGGAGAGAAGGGAGGAGTGGCTCAGCCGGTGATCAGACAGCTGGACAAAATCAGGTAATCAGTCAGCTATATAAGCACGTTTATAACCTGGTTCTGGTCTCTTGCAGTAGGCTGGATCTGCGGAGAGAGACAGAGAAAGAGACAGAGTCACGGCGAGAGAGCGCAGACACAGCAGCTGTCTTCCTTTGTTTGTTTGATTATTTCTTTTACAATAAACCGGACTGTACTCACTGAAATCCATCTCTGCGTCCTTCCTGAACCCCAGTGAGTGGGAAAGCTCACAAATATATAAAAGTGCTGTCAAACGATTAAAATATTTAAGGCCAAAAAGAGCGTTAATCGCGCGATAAAAAAATTGACGCCGTTAAAATGGGTTCGCGTTAACACCTTTAACTGACAGCACTGATATATAATAATATAATGTGCATTATTTCATTCTGATGACACTGATATTGATGTAAATATTTACTGTAAAAGAAAACCTCAGCATCTCCAGAGACGTACTTGTTTTTACAGGTGATGAATATGTGTGGTTGTTTGGGATAAATGTGCCAAGATCTGTAAAATGTTGAGAGGGAGATGAGCCACTTTCATTTTCTCATTCAAGACTTTGGGTGAATTCCAATTCCTTGCTTAACCCTCAATCTTAATCCTCAATCTCAAAAATATGCGCTCCCTCTAGTGCAAGTGCTGTCCCGATTCTCAGAAAAATAAAGTGAGGGGCAAGTTTAAGGGCTGTATCGACCTCAATATTGAGATTTTCCGAGACCACCCTTGGGAGCAAGGGCTACCCAGAATGCATTGCTTGTTTTGACAGAAAAAAGATGGTGCCGAAAGCAGCGAAACGAGTACGCTGCAAATGAAGTATTTTCTTTGTTAATAGAGATATACAAATGATGAAAACCATTGTATTATCTTAGTTTAGACCCATATTATGGATTACTGACGTCATTATTGCGTAACATTTATTTTTATTTTACGATATTTTGTCAATAGCCGGCCGGTGCGGACAAGCGATCGTTTGCTATGGTTTACTTTTCAATAAGCCGTGGTGTGCGGTAACTGTCCGTGGTTGTGGTATTTGTATGAGTATCATCTTATAACTAACTGACAACCTAATAACTTGACTGACAAATGGATCGTTATAAATAATCGTGACGTAAATGTGTTCTTATTCTTCTTTTATGGAGTTGACAGACTGGTCGCAGCGTTCACGTTATTCTGCCCCCTACAGTCTGAAGATGTATCTGCATTTAAGGGGTGTCCCATTTCTAAGTGACAAAATAACCCTCAACACTTGGTTTTGAGGGCCAGTTAAGATTAAGGGTTGAGCTTGAGGGTAAAGATAGGATTTGGAATTGGCCCCTAGTCTCCATCTATTGACTCAGGGATGAACAGGGATGCAAAGCCTTTAGTTTCCAAAATTAAGACAATGGCGTGATTTGTGATGGTAACATCATCCCCACTATCATGCTATTTGAGCAGTTTGCAAAAGCCTGGACAGGGGTATGTTATTAGGTATGTTTCTACACAGAGATTAATTTTTCAGTCCAAATATATGTCCTTATATAGTGGTATGCCAGTAATGCCTGCGATAAACACAAATGAGTTGCCCTTGTCAATGGATGGGAAAAGAGGATACATTTATTTGTCAGATCATTTTATGCTGTGCTTTTCACTACCATGGACAGCTCCATGTCATAGCCCACAATCTGTACTTTCAGCACGTGTGATATTATTGTTAATTGCTAATAATATGCTGTACTTTATTTGTTTTATAAAAAAAATTCTGATTAGACTAATTAATCATAAAAGTTTCTGAAAATAAATGAAACTAAAACAAAACTAAACTAAACATCAACTGAGTGTGCTGAGTGTGCATCAACATATGCAGCATAAACTCATAGGAAGATGTGGTGTCAGTTTGGCTTGTTGTCCCATGGTGAGGGAAATGACTGCAGCTTCTCCCAAAGATTTACTGGGATTGTTGTTTGGAAAAAATAGAAAAGAAAATGCAGCAGTGTAATAAAAACTAAAATAAGTTACTTATTTTCACGCTGAAACTATGAGCCATAGTAAAATTTGGTTGGAGGACAGAGAAATATGCACATGCTTTGAAAATTTAAACCTATTATGTAAAATAACATTGACTTAGGTAAGTTTATTTATACAGCACCATTCACAAAGAAGGCACTTTAATGTTAAATGTAATATTGAAATTCGAATTATCTTTGTAATCAATTCTCTGCTTATGTAATACATTTAAAACATTGGAATTAAAATACAATAGAAGCAATAAAAGTATGATTTTGAAATAATGTAAACATGCAAGGACAGAGTTTGAATAGATCAAAAAGGTTACAGATTAGTGTGATGCTTACCAATAAAGTCCTAGTTTTATCACTGCCTAAAGATAGACCTATAGTCTATCTAGCAAGCATTTATTGTCCCGCTCTGACGGGTTCTGAAAATAGATTTTTTAAGCAAAGTCTCTCTCTTTCAAGTATCAAACTGCACCCTCCTGTGGTACATTATGGTCACTGAAGGAGACGATTTTAGCTAAGTAAAATTCAGCAAACTGTGTCCTACATCACTGTTGTGTTAAATTACAGATAACATTCATGCAGATAAAAAAGTCTATGATGAGGGACATCTAAATATAAACTGTAAAACTGAAACAGTATTAAAGGTGTCCCTCACACACACTCTGTGTGTCTGACTCTTTATGCAAGTATTACTTTTGTAATATTGCTAAGGTTTTAATTGATTAGTTTTTGGGAAAATGAAAATGCCTAGACGTCATTTATTTGGCTTTATTATTTTTATTACATGACAGGAGTAGCGTGAGCACAGAATTACTTTGACAGAACAATGTTTTGTGATTCTGTTTCCACCTTTCTGACATTCTTTGAGAAAAAGCTAAACACTAAACAAAACCTGACAGTTAGCCTGGTTCAGAGCAAACCTGTTCACCAGCATTGGTTACTATGGTAACGTAATCCTTAACCTTAATCCTGCTTCATGGAAGTGCATTGTTTGTTTGTATTTGCCTCTTGTGTTTAGTTTTACTTTTTAAAATAGTGCTGTTGTTTCAAAAATCCGTCATGCATTTGGGTCCGCACTTAAAGGTGGCAATTTTTTCCCCAAGTCATACAAAAAAATGCATTTCCTGGAAGAACTGGTGTTTAAAAGTCCAGAGTTGTTAATTAAATCTTTCAATGATAGTGTCTGTCGTTAGTGTTGGGTGGATTTAATTTCACAAAGTACCTTTGTAAAATCAGAACAGTTACTGTACTGTCAATCTTTGTCTATCATCATTTTACCCTTAACATGTTTTGCTTTGCTTGACAAGATTGTTGTTTAACCCTTAGACACAGAGCTTTTTGGCTGCTTAATGCAGAGGCTATAAGAAGTATGAGTGTCTTATATCCTTTTTTTTTAGCACAACCTAACCAAAAAAAAAAAACGATTTATAAACACACCTCAGCAAAAAGTACTCAAAAAATTTTAAAATTGGATTGAATTTGTGACATTTGGAAATACGTTACAGTTCAAAGTTCACATGGCTCGTTTTTATGAATAAAAAGAAATCGAAAAACATTCTATTTTTTGACTTCTGCACAAGTATTGTTACTTTATCACTAATAAAATGTGATAAAATGAATCAACAACAAATAAGAAGACAAACCTGTGCATTTTTAAAGCCTGAATAATGTGACCTATAAACACACATCCCCAGGATGTCCATATAAGGAGTAGTGTACTATTCCCATGGCAATTTACCATGGGTGCACCTGACCTGTGGCACAGATCGGTGAGTATTAAGGGTTAATATTGTGAGCTGTGTGATTGGTTCTCTCCCAAATACAAATGGTACATGCCACCTCTGAAACATGTGAATAATTCCTCTCCTTCAATCAAAAATGTCAACAAGCTCTATATTTTTTTCTCTTTCCTTATTAAAACTGATTTCTTTGTGATTTAACTCAAGTCTACAGAATAATATGGATGGTTCACCTAACGAATCTCATTGTTGAGTTTACAGTTTTTCTCCGTCGCTTTGGTGCTTTTCTCACATCACTATTAACATTTGCACAGCAGTTCATGCATTTCTTAAAACAATTAGTGCAAACTGTAAAACCTAGTGGATAACCTGCAAAAGCACGTCACTTGATCAGATGGATAATCCATTTCTGCAAAAAAAGGTCAGTACTGAAAATGCTCAAGACAGCACTATACACTACTTGTACAGCATTGCTGTAGTTAGGGGAGTAAGTGAGATATTATGAGATACGTGGATTACTGTCAATCAATCAATCAATCAATCAATCTTTATTTGTATAGCCCACAATTTACAAAACATAGTTTGTCTCACGGGACTTCACAGGGTTGGTAACATCCTCTGTCCAATAATATACCTGTTCTCCCTAAGAAATGTTAGAATGATTTAATTCACAGTGCTTCTTTCAACATGGTTGGTTGCACCCTCCGACCAGCCTCAGCCATTGAGGCCGTGATTGACAACATGGTCCACAACTGTAGCCCTAATTTCATTAGGAATCTTCTCCCTCTTCCCCTGTTTTGTCTCCTTCCCCTTCCTCCCTGCATCCTCACCCCTCTTCCATGATGCTGACTTTCCATTTGTGTCACAGAATTGTAGAATGGTACACACTATGTCCTGCTTGGTTCATACTGTATATGCTTGCCAAGTGAGGGGTCAATGGGATTCATCCCAAGAACCAAGAGTGACTGTGAACAAGTGGCTTGTCATTGGTTACAACTAATACTTCACACACCTCCTCGTGAGTGAAATCTGAAGTTCACCTGAGAGAAATTGTTCAATTTAGGAAATATTTCCATGAAAAAATGATAAAGAAAGGTCTAAAATTTGACTTGACAGAATTTGATAACTCAGTTTTGTATGTAATGCCTCAAGCATGAAATGAAGACTGTTAGTTTTATTGGGAACGATTATTCAGCATCCATAAGTATAGTTCATGTTGACTGACATGACATAAGCAAAAAATAATGTTATAAAACAGAAGAGAATTGTATGAAAGCAACTGATACATGTTCAAAAGCATTTGTAATTTGTTCACAGGAAGGAGAAATATGATGTGCACAAAATGACTAAATGACATGGATGTGGAACTAATAGTTTTGAGAATTTTCATTCTGATCTGAGGAAACCACCAAAGCGACTGAGAAAACCTGTAAATTGTCAAACAGTTGTTATTGCATGTTATCAAAAACAACTCAATGATATTTCATTATATGTCCAGTAGATGGAACTATAGCGTCACATTAGTTTAAATTGTACTGAAGGTTCCATTTTTTTTCTTTTTACTTGATTATTTTCCCTCACTGAGTTTTAAAAGTTTTAGTTTCATGTGTAAATTATCTGAAAAACATACATTTAAAAACTGTTGTACGAATTTATATTTTCGAGCAAAATTAGGATCTTGCTTCAAATAAGTGGGAAAATACTTCAGTAACCACAAGAGGGAAGCAGAGTGTTATATCTCCATGACACCTTCTGTGTGGTCTGGTTCTGATATTATTTTTAAAAGTCATTAAAGTAGAAAATGCAATAATGATGTGTTAAACATTGCTGACATTGAGTGATTACAGGCTATATGTATACACTGTCATTTAAACATCTATACCATTATAGCTCACTGACTCTATGCACTCACTGTGTCATTCACTGTGATAGTGGTATAAGGTCATTTGCAAGTAGTTATTCCATAAACAAAATAATAATAAAGCACCAAATATAAAAGCAGTATAATACACAAGTCAAACTGATAAACTGTACCTCTATTGCCCACCAGACAGTCGTAAAAAAATAATTTAATGCAAAAAAATTGTTAAACATAAATCATAAAATATATGTCCACATGTATCTGATCAATATCTGACTCTAAGAATAAAGGACGCATGATACTCTAGCATATTAAGTGTAAAGAGAAAATTAACTTAAATAAAAATGAAATAAATCTTTTTTTCATTATTTTTATTTATTTAACCTTTATTTAACCAGATAAAACGCACTGAGATTGAAATCTATTTTTCAAGGGTGACCTGGCCAAGAGATCAGCAGCACAAATGATGGTGAATAGTACATATTTAGGGGACAGTTTACAAACAATAATTTTAGACAACGGTTTAATAGCGTGCTAAGTTAGCTTGGCATTTAAAGTGCAGGAGTTGAGGTCACAGTGATTATTTGAAAACACAGGGAATGTCCCTGTAAAACCATTTATATCATGTTTACTAGAGTTTGCCTGAGAGCTATATCTTATCAACACGATCAATTATTTCCTTTAAAACCTGTTGTATGATCTGATACCTGTATTCTGCCCCCTAGTGGAGCATCACTCCACTGCAATGGAAGTTTTGAAAAGGGTGGTCAAGCTCAGTTTAGACCTCATTATAGTGCCAGGCAATTCCCTCCCTTTAATAGCTTCTTCTTTTTTTTTTTTAGCTCTGGAAAGGACAGACACTGTTTTCAGTGTAATGTGTTAGGCCAAACTAGCTACACATGCCCTGCAACCAGACAGTGACTCTGTTTTGTTGCCTTCACTTTTGTGTTCAGTCCACAGCGACAGTCCAAATTCGGTTCTCATACCTGGAAGTGTTCTTGTTGGAGCCATTTAGAGGTTTTGTTTAGAATATTCTTAAAGTAACTATATTTGTGTTATGGTGTAAATTATTATTTATTATTGCTATTATTATTACTATTATTATTGGAAATTAAGTAATTTAAGTGTATTAAGTGTATTATGAATCTAATTTAAAGTCGGGATTAATACCTACGTATTTTGGTGATTAATTCCTGTCTCCCCTGTGAAAAGGCGTGTCCAGATCACACTCCAGGGGAGAGAACGCCTTTACAAATAAGGTTATTTTTGGAAAGGCTACAGAGCAAATTGTTTTCTGACCGCATGAACACACTCAAACTTAATTAGCGTAATCGCCCTTTTTTTGGTCGCATATAGCAACGTTATGTGGATTGTTTTTTTTGTTTCTATTTCCATGAAAAGTCAACCGCAGATTATTAGCAACCAAGATCAAGCTCTCTGTGCGTGCTTTAAAGGAAATGTGTGTCGGATTATCTGTGCCTCAAATGGAACAACAACGGTGAACACAGGGTTTGCCATTTCAGTTCTTGTTCCGCCCATTTTACCAAGCGTGCATGACGTGGTGACTTGTGCGTACTTGTGAAAGCCATGTATCCCAGAATGCATTTATTATTCTTTTAAAATGTTTGTTGGTATTTATAATTCATTTACAATACATACAATTTGAGGTTTGAGTTTGAGGAGTGGTTTCTGTAAATATTGTATATGTGTTAAAAATTAAACATTCCAGCCAATGGAAATGTAGAGCAGCCACATAAAATGCAGTCTGTATTGTGTTGATGGTGCAGGTTGTGCTTTTTTTTGTCCGTGGTATTTCATAAAAAAGAAAAGTACATATCCCAACTGGTTTAACCTCAGTGCTCAGCAGCTTTAAACACTTGAGGTATAGTAATCAATACCAAGATGACAAATGTGTTAAACACATGTGAAATTGACTCCTCCGTTCACACCTTGTTGTCACATTTTTGTCACTGCGGTGTAAACATGCTGTTTATGCATGCTATTCATAACTCATTTCATCATCGTAAAGCTAAAGGAGAACACCTGAGGGAGAGGACAGGACAAAGGTGAGGTGAGCTGCCAAAAAAAGAAAAGAAAACCTACTCCAGCGCTACACATGGGTAATACCCACCACTCATACACCTCCAACATGTTCTGCTATGTGAGGCAGATGTAAAGGATTCCCCGATCTGGCCTACATCCACATACCTGAGGAGCATATGTTATAACATAACATAACAGGAAATCTATGACATCAACCTTGTTCCCCTGTTTGAGAAAATAGGGCAGGAGTTAGAGCACTGGAGTGTGTTGCCAATATCCCAGCTCGGACATATAGACCTGCTTAAAATTAATAATATACAAGATGTCATTTCATCAGATGGTTGAGAAATACGACCTGGAGAAAGTGTCATTTGTCTACTACTCTACATTTATTATGTATATTATGAATTATGTGCGCTTCCATCTGTGGCTTTACAAGAGCAAAGTTGGAGAGAGATCATTCCTTATTCATTCTTTCTTTTGCCTTTTCTTTAACCTGGATGTGCTGTGGTTTTTGGTTTGTTTGCTTGATCTATTGCAAAAGGAAATATTTCACATTAGCATTTTTAAAATCCAGTAAAGCCAGTGTCTTTTAGCAACCTGATTTTTATTTGAATTTGTTTCAGCCGCAGCTACATGGTCTGCTTGTGTGGCAATCCCTGTGTCACGTTTGTATCCTTTCACAGACACACACTAACCCCGCAGCAGGCGACATGTGTCCTTACAGGCTCCCGATCTCTGATAAATGAAGGAGGAGATGATGACAGGCAATGAAGACATGCCTGAGCTTTGGATGTTTGCCATGAGCCAGGGTTAGGTAGACAATGCTGTGACTGGCTGTGGCCTGCTGACCATGTCCAGCAAGTTTGCTTTCAACTGTCTTATGGGCAAAACCAAGCAGCGGTAACATTTTCTATTCATAAAGTCTTGATGACCACTTTTTCAACACAGTTTTCTACTGTACAGTTTTGCCATTTACCCACTCACACCGTCATATGCACCATTCTTAGCACATGCAGGGATAGAACCTCAACCTTCCACTTAGAAGACGCTTAGAAGTATTTTTTTGCATTTGTTTGACAGCCATGATTTACATTAAGGCAGGGTTGCTTTTGATAGACCATCAAAGGGGATGATGAATTCCACTTTTCTGGCTTCAAGATAAAACTTGCAATAGGCGCACACAGTAAAGGCCACATTATACTTCTCCGACTGCGTAATGCGTTATCCGCCTTGAGCCTTTATACTTCTGTGTCCTGGTGACGGACACGCGCTGCAATTTCCCGCCCGATCAGTAGGGCTGCGCAAGGTTGTTTTTGCTTCTGGCTACAGTGAGCAATGGTGTCCGAGAGAGAAAGAGACAGAAAGACTGTTCACTGAAACAGTTGCCGTTTCTCACTTTTCTGTGTGATGAAACGCAGTTTTATGATAATTTGAGGCGAGAAATTGGCCATTTAGAGTCTAAACATGTGCTGTGTGTGTTAAGATATGACATATTTATAGTTTGGCAGCGGCGTTATCAGCGAGGGGTAGGCTCCGCTATCGGCAGGGATCAGCTCCGCGTCTGTGGATGCTCGGGTGCGCACTGTGAGCCGGCACAGAGCAGCGTTATCTCGGCTTGTCCTGAGGACCAATCGCAGCTCTTGCCGTCTCCGTTGTCCCTTGACGGAGTGACGGACACTTGGTCAAATATTTCAGAGGCTCTTCGACAGGCTCTGCATCGACGCAGAGGACTCTGCGTAACCTACGCAGAGCACTTTACGCAGAAGTATAAACTGGGCTTAATGCAGTGGCCAGCATTGCTTCCTCACAGCAAGGAGGGCCACTGGGTTTCACAGGGGGCCGTTCTGTGGAGAGTTTGCATGTTCCGTGTGAGAGTGAGATTAAATTATCTCGGTATGTTTGCCCTGCAATGGATCGTAACTTATCCCGGGTGAACCCCACATTTTCTCTCTATGTCAGCAGGGATTTGCACCAGCGCCGCCTGCAAGCCTCATGTGGAGGATTCAGGAAACTATAGCCATCATATTATATAACCAAACTTGATGGTGGGAATTGTATTTGTTTTTTCAATACCTCAGTATTTCAAAACGTAAATGAACTACACTGTGTGCACAATTGTTAGGCAAGTTGTATTTTTGAGGTTTGATTTTATTATTGAACAACTACAGTGCTCTCAGTCAATGGAAAACGTTAATGAACCTAAAGCTGAATGTTTAACAAAGTAAACGTGAGGTTTTGTCTTTCTTAGGAGAATACACATATATATATATATATATATATATATATATGCACAAGTATTAGGCAACTATTAGTGTGCAGAACTATCATGCAAGTACATGCAAGTAAATGAAAAAACAAAAATGTTCCCTTCTCACTTGTTTATTTTCATCTGTTAAATAAGTGACCAATTTTCAGTGACCTGAAAATCAGTGACCGATATAGCCAGCCTTCTTTTCAATAACTGCCAGAAACCTTCCCTTCATGGAGTCAGTCAGTTTCTTGATCTGTTGACGTTCAACCAGTCTTCCACACTGTTCAGAGAGGTGTACTGTTTTCTTTCACTGTAAATCTCGCATTTAAGCAGGGCCCATAGGGTTTAGGTCAGGTGAGGAAGGAGGCTATGTCAAAAAAAATAATGAAAAAATGATTAAAAAAGAAATGTCATCATTTTTTTGAAATCTCGAGATCGAGTTTCAAACTCGAGCTTTCAAAAGAATGATGGAAAAAAAATGTCATCGAAATTTCAAGTTTTTTTTTTCCTCATCTCACTTCGGGGGCTCCATAGGTGGAGCATTGTCCTGCATAAAAAAAAAAAAGATGGAGATGAAGGCCGATGCAGCTGATCCGGGGAAGGTCGAGCGCTCAGGTCGAGTGTCAGTGTTCGGGAGGAGATCCAGAATGGAACGACTTCACTGGAAGTAGAGAAGTCAGGGAGAAGTTCCGGGTGTTGAGTGAAGCAGTAGCAATCTGTAGCTCTTGGGTAAAACGGAGATGTCTATAGCGCTCTCAACACAGGAGACGTGGTGACCTGAAGCAGAGCAATGGTGAGTCAAAAATCCCAGGAAGTCAGAGTAGAGCAAAACAGGAGAATTACTAGACGTTTACCACTGGAGAGAATAGAACGATCTGACGCTGGTGAACGGGTGGCTCAGGCTTAAGAAGCCTCCTGGAGCCGCCGCAGGTGTAGCTGATCACCAGCGTCCTCAGTGGAAGTCGTCAGCCACTTCTCCTGCAGAGAGGCGAGAGAAAGAGCAGCACAGCAGAGTCACAAAAGCCATAATAATATTAATAGTGGTGAGGGAGAGTGTGATCGTGACAACCAACCCATACCAGTACCCCACTTCCACCTTGCTGGTGTCTGAGTCAAAGTGGAGCTCTGTGCCGTTACTGATCCAGCCACGGGCCCATCCATCTGGTCCGTCAAGAATCACTCTCATACCTCTATCTTACCTTAGCCATGTCTCTAAGCACTGAACACCTTGTCCTTCTGGGTACTCCAGGTAGGTTGCAGTTCTGGAATATGACAGCACTGGAGGTAAATGGGTTCCTGGTAGCTTCACATTTGATTCTTCTGAAATCTTTGGCAGTTAATTTGCCTTTTTTTCCTCAATATGTTTCTTGTGAACCTGTTGGTTATTTTCAACAAAATGTTTGATGTTTTTTTGGTCACACCCCAATTGCAATTTCAAGAGTGCTGCATCCCTCTGAAAAAATTACCAATTTTTGACTGAGTCGGTTAAATCTCTTTTTTTGGCCGATTTTCCCTGAGGACGGGACGCTGCGTAATGCACACCTTGATATAGAGTGTTGATCTCCTTAGGCCACACCCTCCCTCAATACACAAATACACATCACCTGGAACACTTAAATCCAATAAGCACTCAAGTTTATACAGTTTGAAGTTGGAAAACACACATAAAAATGATGATATGGCCAAAAGACTCACTTGCCTAATAATTGTGCACACAGTGTATACTTAAAAAGAAAATGGCCGTCAAAGTAAATCCTAAAAGAAACTGATAATGCCCAAATCAATTTAGTTAATTCAAACTTATATTCAAATGTGTATATGACAATTTTCCATCACGATATTGCAATAAAAAAATGTTTCACAGAATTTCAAAATAAAAGTGTGTGCTGAAAAAACCAGCTTAGATTGACCAGGCTGGTAGGCTGGTCTGCCAGCCTGACCAGCCTAAGCTGGTTTAGAGGGGTTTTGGACACTTTAGCTGGTTAAGCTGGTCACAGTGGTCCAGCAAACCATCCCAGCTTAGGCTGGTCTGCCAGCCTGACCAGCCTAAGCTGGGATGGTTTGCTGGTTTAGAGGGGTTTTGTACACTTTAGCTGGTTAAGCTGGTCACAATGGTCCAGCTTAGGCTGGTCAGGCTGGCAGACCAGCCTGACCAGCCTAAGCTGGGATGGTTTGCTGGACCACTGTGACCAGCTTAACCAGCTAAAGTGTCCAAAACCCCTCTAAACCAGCAAACCATCCCAGCTTAGGCTGGTCTGCCAGCCTGACCAGCCTAAGCTGGGATGTTTGCTGGTTTAGAGGGGTTTTGGACACTTTAGCTGGTTAAGCTGGTCACAGTGGTCTAGCTGGGCACCATAGCTGCTTAAGCTGGCCACAGTGGTCTAGCTGGTCACCATTGCTGGTTAAGCTGGTCACAGTGGTCTAGCTGGGCACCATAGCTGCTTAAGCTGGTCACCATTGCTGGTTAAGCTGGTCACAGTGGTATAGCTGGTCACAGTGGTATAGCTGGTCACAGTGGTATAGCTGGTTAAGCTGGTCAGAGTTTGGTCACGCAAAGCATATATTATGCAATAAACACTTAAACAATACTGGAATCTTGGAAAACATTTATTGAAAATTATCTACAATATAAAATCAAATTCAGCATCTTTCAGGTCACTGGAACACAAACAATAAAATAAGTCAACAACCAACAACTGTTGGCCTCAAGAACAGCTTTTAAATTAGAAAAGGTAGTTAGCTCTACTTGCACGCAAGTACTCTTGTCTGAAGGAACTTCACCTGTTTGGACTCCCCTCCTGGCATTTTATAGACTGCGCTCTGTAGGAATTCCCACACATGCTTACACTGCTTTGGATTTTCAATGTCGAAGATGAAATTGCCTTAAAGCAGACATCAATGGCCTGAATCATGCTCCAAAGCAGGGGTCACCAACGTGGTGCCCGCGGGCACCTGGTAGCCCACAGGCAGCCAATACGGTGCCCGCGGGCTCACTTCACTTCACCTCACTTGCATGTATCCGTATGATCGCTCAGTAAAATATCTTTGATATTGTTTATAAAAACTGGTAATCGTTAGGAGTAAGCACTGGAATGAATGTGTATGCAGTTGAATGCATAATATTAATCATTTAAATGGTAAACAAACAAAAAAATATTATATGGTAGCCCTCCATATTATTTTTTACCCTTAAGGTAGCTCTCTGTCTCAAAAAGGTTGGTGACCCCTGCTCCAAAGCCTCTCCGGCAACAATAGTAATAGCCTGAGATGGATGGTGATTGTCATTCCCCAGTGTCAGGACATAGGTGTAGGGTCTGGATCTGGCCTCATGAAGATACTCCACCATGTTTGTTCTAGGCTAAAAAAAAAAAGAAACGAAGAAAGAATGCAAGAGAGCAAATGTGAGTGAGTAAGAACCAAATGTCTATCAACTATAGTAGAATTAAAACTAGACATTGTGAGGACCATTTTCCTGGTGCCCACAAGAACAATGAGTCTTTGTTAGGATTACTATTTGGAAAAGATTCAGTGCATTTATAATTCAAAAAGTTGAACTTTAATAGTCTACCTTTCACTGCACATAACAAAATATTCCAAACTTTTTTTGTTTAAGTCTTAATGGTTATGGCATATAGCTCACATTACAGAAAACAATAAAAAAAAGGATTCAGACCTGAACTGACCTAAGAAGCCACAAATTGATTGAGGGTCTATCATTACAATAAACATGTTCTGAAAATGTGTGCAGCCCACCTATTGAAAAAAAAAAAAAAAAAAAAAAAGGAAATTATATTTAATAAGAATTTATACAAAAAAGGAATGCAGTCAACTCCATAACTATCCAAATTATCACTATGAGTAGTGCAGAATTGATATGCTGTGGATGGGGGGAAAAATGGTATTTCTTACCTTTAAATATTACTATAAGCTCTGCCAGTTGCCACTCTGTCAGAGTGTTGGTGACAATGCGCGATTGATCTGAAACATACGCAAAAAGAAATTGTTTGCTCCATAAAATGACAGAAAACCTGATCAGTGTTTCTCAAACCTGGAAATGACGGTGCTCTAAAATGTCTTGTTTTTTTCCACAAACCTAAACAATTCAGTTTTAATGATTTATTTGTTATGTGGAGCAAAGAAACAAAGCAAATATCCACATTTAAGAAGCTAAAACAATCAGAAATCTTGTTTTAATAATGAAAAAAGCTTCAAACCGATTCATCGATTATCAAAATAGTTGACGATTAATTTAGCAATCGATTGTTTCAGCTCTATATATTAACTATTCAGATATCACCATGCCAAAAGCAATGCATTCAAGCAGCAGAATGTAATCCAATGTGAAGATAACAAGCTTGTTTGTGGGTGAAAGAAACCAATCCTCCCTCTCGCCCAATACATATATATATATATATATATATATATATATATATATATATATATATATATACATATACATATATGTATATATAAATGTATGTAATATACACATACATACATAATATACAGCCTTCCCAACACTGCGCTTAGTCTGCCATCAACCCCGAAACACACCACCTTACATATATATATATACACACACATATATATATGTAATATACACATACATACATAATATACAGCCTTCCCAACACTGCGCTTAGTCTGCCATCAACGCCGAAACATACCCCTTGTGTATATATATACATATATATATAAACATATATATATGTATATATATATGTAATATACACATACATACATAATATACAGCCTTCCCAACACTGCGCTTAGTCTGCCATCAACACCGAAACATACCCCTTGTATGTGTATATATATATATATATACATATATACATATACACAGATATATATGTATATATGTATATATATATATAAATGTAATATACACATACATACATAATATACAGCCTTCCCAACACTGCGCTTAGTCTGCCATCAACGCCGAAACACACCCCCTTACACACAACCCCCCCCCGACCCGACGAAATCCCACTCCGAACTCACCTCAAAACTCTGTGTGTGTGTGCGTGCGTGTGTGTGTGTGCGTGTGTGTACGTATGTGTATGTGTGTGTGCGTGTGTCTGTGTACGTGTGTGTACGTGTAGGTGATAAATTGCATACATAAATAAAAAAGTAAATTGAGTTAACGTTACATGACTTCGGGATATTTAGCCCGCGACGAGAGAGACGTTCCGGTGGAGACGATAGCTTGTGAGCTTCCATGCTAGCGGCTAAATGGCTAGCTACGTTGTTATCCAAACCAACCCACCAGCCTCGACAATATAAATATACTACTTTAATAGAAAACGCAACACAAAGTGTGAATTATATACCGTATGTAGTGTGCACAGACCTTTTGTTCCCGTTTTCCTTCGCCGGTCCGGTTCCCCGGTGGTGGCTCGCGCTTCGCGGTCTTCAGAACCTGGCGAGGTGTGTGTTGCGTCATCTTCTGTCGACGTGATGACGTGTGACGTTCGACGCACAGACAACGTTGATGGATTTTGACCCAATCAAGTTTTGAAGTTTTTTGGCACATAATGTACATGTGCCAAAATAATGATATTTTTTTCTCTTTGACCACACCGATCACTTTTTGGAGTATTGGTGTGTCATTGATATATAAACTGTGAAACAAAATATGAGGAAATATTTTTCATTGCTCTTCATGGTTTGAATGGATCACAGGTATTAGGACAGTCCATGTAAATCCTCTAAAAACAATAGTTAATGAATTCATTTTCTCAACCTGCCTTTGCCTCTTCATGAGAAAGAGGGACTATTATTGTTTATATATATTTTTGTAGAGCAAACATGATAGACCTGTTGTAGGTTTTAGCCATAACTTTTAATCTACTAACCAGCACTGCCTTGTGGCTTCCCTATTACACACACACATATATATACATATATATACACATATATATATATATATATATATATATATATACACACACACATATATATATACACACACATATATATATATATATACACACATATACATATACATATATATACAAACACATATATATATATATATATATATATATATATATCAGGATGTATTATTTATACATATCATGACAATTATGAGCCATGCTTGCCCAGTCCAGCCTGGTCAGTCTAAGAGGCTGGCCATCCAACCAGCTTGCCCAGCTTACCAGCCGGGTTTTGCTGGTCAGGCAGGTTGACACCAGCAGCCTGACTGGGTGACCAGCCATACCAGCTGGCCAGCGACTGACACACCAGCCTGGCCAGCTTGTCCAGCTTGGTAAACCAACTAAACCAGCCTAAGACCAGCTAAGACTAAGACCAGCTAAAACCAGCTAAAACCATCAACCATCCTAAGCTGGTCTAAGCTGGTTTTTTCAGCAGGGATGGAGCACTATTACTATAACAAAAAAAAAAAAGCAGAAATAATGTAATATTAAGTGGCAGGCAATCGGTTAGAGGGCTGCAGGGGTCACCAACCTTTTTGAGACCGAGGGCTACCTGAAGGGTAAAGAATAATATGGAGGGCTACCATATTAACATTTTATGCACCATTTTTTAAAATAATTTAAATGATTAATATTATGCATTCAATTGCATACACATTATTTACAGTGCTTACTCCTAACGATTATCAGTTTTTTATAAAAAATATCATTGATATTTCACTGAATGATCATATGGATACATGCAAGTGAGGTGAAGTGAAGTGAGCCTCACCATGTTGGTGACCCCTGGTATGCTAAGGCAAGCCTTTCTGTTTTGAGGTATTGTCTGTAACTTAATACGGACATGTGAGTGTCCTCTCTGCTTACTTTCTGCCAAAAAACTATTTATACAGTATTTAAAGTGTACTAGACCTCTTAACATTGAAAAAAATTCATATGTATCATCAGTCTAACTTATTCACTAGAACTCATAAATATAGCTCCATATAAAAAAATTATATGGACTTATGGAGCTATATTTACGAATTGAATGAATATGAATGAATATAAAACTGGTGCATAATGGGATGTGTCCTGAAAATGGCCACAGAACAGCAGTGCATATGTGTTGATCCTGCTCTTAGAGGTGATGACACTAAGGTTTGTTTGTGTCACACAGTGGCTCAGTTATCTCAACAGATTCGGTTTCTCCTGCCAACTTTAGTGCTCAACAAGTTTAGTCGGCCAGATTAACTCATTATTACATTTTCAGCACGAGCTCAGCCTCTTTTTTCCTCACCTCATTAGAATCACAAAGTTCCTCCCAAAGTTCCTCCCTTGAGCTGCGTGTCATCAGTCCGCTCTGTGCTATCTGTGCTCACTCACTAGAGGGTGTGGGTGACTCGAGTGCCAGGAGAGCCTTGAATAACATAGGGAGAGGGGAGAAATAAAAGGAATAAGCACCATAAGCCCTCAGTCTTCCAGCAGCAAAGAGAAGACACAGGAATAATCATGCCTGAGCCGGTCCCTGCAGGTATGGGAAAGCTTCATTATTATTATTATTATTTAAATGTTTTATTATTATTCTGATGCATGCATGTGAGTGTTTGTGGTTATTAGTTTGATTTAAGGATTAGTGAGGTAAATTGTGTGCTTGAAATACCTATGATCCAATCTCACATTGATCTGAACATCTGATAATGCAGACAGTGATGCTTTTTGTATGAAATGCAATTTTCTGATTTTTGAAGCAATTTGTAATAATAATAATAATAACAACATATGAGAGTTAAGATTTAATTAACTGGAGTTTGAGTTTGAACTTGAAAAGAAGATATATGACATTTAGCTTAAATGTAACTAGAAAATCCAAGCAAATTCCTTAAAATCAGATTCTACTCCTTCCTGTTTGCATTTATCTTACATTGTTACGTTATCATCTATTTGAGGCTTTATAAGATCACATAGCCAGCTGCTGTGACATCATCAGCGGCAGTATGATAATGACATCATCGGCATCTCCTTAATCAAACTGAAAAGGTTCCAAAGAAAGTTGTGATGAAGAAGGAGCTACAGTTAAATACTGGTGCTGGTTCACAGTATTTGAACTGAGCCTCATTTTTTTATGTCAGCAGCTGTAACTGATTTGCATCTTGCATTAGCGCCAAATCAAAATTAAATTTTCTCAGAAATGCGTTATTGTGTTAAATTACAACATTTTCTTGAATTCAACCATGACGTTGTTTTTAAATGGTTTTTTTCATATATATTTTAAACACACTATTTAGCTGTACATTTTTTTCCCATACAAAGTCACACTTTTGCTTGAGTCCTGTGGCGCCATCTGTCCCCCACACAGAGCCAGTGTGTCTCTGAACCTCTGAACTGACAGTAACCTGAGATAAAAGACATGTCATAGTTGATTAGTCCGATACAAGTTTTACAGCTAAACTGGGAAGTGATTAGATTCTGAGGCTTTGCTCGGATTGTTCGCACATTGTTCCTTCACACTTTCATTTGAATTATTTTGCTTTGCAATTGACCACAGTCTATAAGGATCCAATCTCAGCTGCTTTTATTTTTATCTCAGAAACATAACCAGGCACTACATTATTTCACCATATACAGTCATGGATTTTATCCCTGTAATATGGATATGAGCCACTTTAATTACTGTATGTCGGCACCACCCAATTTTCTGTCATCGCAAGCCAACGTCATCTTTGAGCGAAAAGGCTCAGATAAAACCCCATGTTAAGTTATAATGCTCAAATAGCAAGAAACACAACACAAAATGGCAACCTTAGTTTTCTTTTTAAAAGCATTTTTTCACTAGTAGTTAACATAAAAACATTTTTTTGTATTACTTGGCAACCAGAGGCCACTCTCAGCTATTTATATTCTGAAATGAACCCTGACCTTTTACACTTTTTTCTTCCTCATAAGTTCATAGAATTTCTAGCACCCAAGTGTATCATGTTCTTCCAGAACCTTCTCACGGGCCTATCTAAGATAAATCATTATGCAATCTGTCTCTTGCATCTGAAAAGTTCACTCATGGTCAGCGGGCGTGATACGTTCTCATGAATGTGATGAACTTCCACTGCAGTCAATCAAAGACATGACAGCTTTCTACTCAGTGCTCGGGAGTGATCGTATGATTCATGGTCATAAATCCTTTCATCACTGTGACCTGATGAGACACCGTGAGGGAAAGTTAAAATAAAACTGTCCTGAAGTTTCTTCAGTCCCCCACCTCAGTTTATCTACTGCAAAATAAAAGGTTGGCATGAAATTAGGAATGCTGGACAATTATTGCTTATTCACCAAGAGAAGATTATAATATTTTTGAGAAATCATGTGAATCACAGGGTTGGGAAATAAATCAGTATTTTAATACTGTTTGAGGTTTACCCGTCAGAGTCTGAAATAACCTACATATTATGAGGTAAAAACGTCAGCCTTTACACAAAACAAGGATGAAGACAATGGATATTTATAATCCAAAAAGACTTAATCCAGACATACATTATATTTACATTATTCATACATGTGCATATAACATATACAGAAACATGCAAATAGCTTGGATCATAGTTAAATCACACCGGCAAATTCAGCATGCCACTGTGTTACCCAAACTCCACAGTGACAAAATTAGCATTCCTTTATGTGTTGCTGAGTTATCCTCATCAGTGCTGTCAGGAGATGGTTTTATTAGGTCAGGTCACCTAATGCCTTCCTTTTATCTGTGGGTCAGTGCAGAGACAGTAAATCACATTGTCATGTAAACAAACAGCAGGACCTCTACTCACCAGCAAAATCACAGAGAAGGAACCGACTAAGTTAGTTTTAACTTATTCGGAATAAATATAATGTATATTTGATTTGTACACAACACAATCTCAGTCTTGACAGTCCCTTTGAAATGTGAGGAGCAGTTTAGAAGGTCATAATCCAGCTTAAAAACACACTTGTTGAAGATGAGCAAGGTTCTCACTCCAGGTGAACTGACTTAGCAGACGCTGGTGCAGATTGACACTCAGTACAGGAGTTAAGCCTCTAACACAGTGGATAAAGTATTAATGCCAAAGATTTGTACTGAGTTGTTCAGCATTCCCGTTAAGTCTCACAGGGAAGCTGCTCAGGGGGTTCTCCCCCAAAGACAAACAACTAAAATGTAACTGTATGGCACATCCATAAGTAAGAAATGTATGACAAGCAGAGAGCAGAGAGTAAAGCAAGAGCAAGTTGTTGCTGCTATTAAAGGAAGCTGTGTTCATTATACGAGAATGTGTTCTGGCTTTGGGAGGTCATAGGACACCATAGGACACCATCCTTGGCCTTTACCAGCGACTGACTTGACCCCTACTGGGACACTCAAGGAATTGGGTAGATTCTGTTTCACTATTTTGGTTGACAATTTCCTTTTACCAGATTTAGGCCTCAACAATTACACACACAGCACTGCCCACTCAAAAAAGGAGGGTCTGTTTTTATTTAAAGCGCCAATTAGTCTGCAGAAATACGGCTTATATGGTGACACATGGATGAGGGACAGAGTCCACTATAGCCAAAGGTTGCATAGTTTGATCCCCAGCTCCATCCGTCCACTTGCAGAAGTGTCCTCATGGAAGACATTGTATTATAATTTGTTTGGATGTGTGTGAATACTGTGTTCAGTGACCACTCCCACTCCCAAATCTGAGACACAGTGACCTCAGACTTTTGGACTTCACTGAAGGTCAAGATATCAGTTTCAAAGATTTTCCCAAGTGGATGCAAAGTTATATTTATGGTTGAAGATTACTACCTTCACCATGAAATCTGATATACTTTACACATTCCAGAAAAAGGCATAATATACACAACAATAAAGATCAGACATATCCAGAAATATACTAGGAACCCACTGTAAGATACTTTACAGTATCGCTTATTAGTCACTCATGTACTATAATGTGCTCAAATACATCCTCATTTTTGTTATGAGTTGATGTTCTTGTGTTTTTCTTTTTCAGCTAAACCAGAGGGCGAAGGTGAGTTTGTTAACCTTTTGCTTGGCTTACATTATCACACAGTGACTTGATTATAGCTCTCACATTTTCACTTTTCACTCTTGTCAACCTGTCAAGAGCCTGTGTCAAGCAAATACTGAGGACTTATAATCAGCATGCACTGTTTCTTCATTCAGTCAACTTTTTCGTCTGGATCTTGTTTTTATTTATAAAAACAAATTTGCTGTATGTATGTATGTATGTCAGTGTATATTACACATGTGTAATACAGTACATTATCAGTTTTGTAACTGCCTTCAAATCACATCATAGTATACACTGAAAAAAGAAAATGGTTGATAAACCTAAAAATATTACTAAAATTGGTAACACATAAATAGTAAAGTAACCAAGTTCTCTTCATATAAATGTACATTACGTTTTAGTTAGAGATGATTTAGGTGTTACCAACTGAGGTTTTACCAACTGAAATACTGTAGTATTGTTAAGTTTGCCAACCATTTTTTTCAGTGTAGACAGCACATGAAGCATGCTTTGGTATCCACATTTAGTATTTCCACATGGATATGTGATCCTACTCTGGTTTTTATGTGTTACATGTGACACAGTCTGTTTCCTCAGCTGTTGCAGAGGCTTTAACTTTAGTTTTCAAACAGGCTACCATGATGTTTTTACCATGGACGGCCCAATTTTAGATAGACAGCTGAAAAGGGTGAGGTACATCAATTGTCACATTGTAGGCCAGTTTAAATCAGAGTGTTGTAGGCAGTCTACAGCATATATGAGAAACAAACTGGTAAACAACTTCATCTTTATTGTATTTCTCACATATGATCTAATATCAGAACTCAGGGATTTGATGCCATCCGCTCTGTATACTTAAAATCACAGAATCACAGCATCATGTGAATGAATCTCTCTTCCTGTTTCGTTGTTGTGTCTTAATTACCAATGTAATGATAATGATCATTTTGCTAATATATTAAACACAATCCTACTTGACCTTGGGTTGTACGGCATGTCAACTCACGGGCCAACCTTGTCTGCTAAAACTTATTTCCCCACACAACTTAACTGTTAATTATATGTCACAAGTAGTTTCTGAAACTAAATCATTACATCGGTGCCTAGTAAAGTGACAATGTTTTAACCACTTTTGGTAGACGAAGAGGAATCCAACCCAAATGACATGGGGGCCACTGAACGTCTGGTCAGGAGGTGGGCTGATCAAGTGAAATTTTAGAGATAAAGTAACAGTTTCCAGAGTGCACACTGGTTGTTGGTGACTTGTTGGAGAAATGTGGTGACATTACACACCGCTGCCTGCACCCTTCTGCCTCCAGGAGAGAATTTTGTCATATATACTCAAAAACACAACATCTTCCTCACAAAATGTAATTCAAGACTGCAGTTTAATTTTATGGGAAAGTTGAATATGGGCCTCTCTATGTATAAAGTAGACAAAATAAACTGTCTCTGGATTTTAACACACTGACTCTCAGATTGACCCTCTCTCTAAATGGCTTCCCCACACATTTTCTCAATCCTATCTCTTCAATTTAACCTTTACCCTTCTCTTTTGCTCATTCCTGTGTAGGGGTAACATATGTCAAGTCTTAGAGGTCTCAGGTGAAGTCTGGGGTAACCGGCCTTTCAAACAGAGATATTTCAGGAACACTCGTCAAACAGAGGGTTATGAGATATTTGTCAAATAAAGCAAATATGAACAAATTAGTGTTACCATAAACATAAACTTGTTTGCAGACTTTTGGAACCATATGGGCCCACCAGTATTTTCCAGACCATTAAGTTTTCTGATATTTCTCGAGCTCCAATCGCTGACACCACGCAAAAAGTGAATTGCTTGTGGCAGGCAACAGCGCTTTTCAGCTCTATAAACATAAGGCAACATGTCAGAAAACATGTATCTTTGCCGGCTGTTTTCATCATAAATGTGAAGATGGTGGATATGTTGTGCCTCGGGAAGATCCAGAGACATGGTGGAGGTGAACGTAATGCTTCATTATGCTAACGTGACATTTAGCCTTCCAGTCTCTACAACACTATCTTTAGCCGAGACCCCCAAGTTGCGTGCCACAAAGCCATATTGTGTCCATTTGTTTCCCTCCAGACTCTTGTAAACTTTCAGTTACTCTCTGGAGTGAGACGAAGGGAAGTTAATCTGAAAGAGGATGTCAGGATGCTGCAGGTCTGGAATAATATCATCTCTGGCTGTTACTCGTGGATTTAAAGTGTGCACTGAACTCTGACGTGTTGCGATCAGTACCGGTCCTGTTTGTCTTCACTGCATTTTTGACTGCCACGATGGTGCTCTGAGCAAACTTGATGTCTTGAGCTCTATAGTCCACAATATTATGAAACTCCTGAAACTCCATCCTCCAGGGATGTCCCATTACACAGGGACAAATTTGAACCACTCTAGTTCCAAAGGGTAGGGGTAAAGATGAGAAATTGAGCTTTCAAAGAATGTAATTTCTCCCCCACAAGTGGTTAAAACATGATCATATTGATATTCATGCCTGTAGACACATAAAGAAGTATTATATCATATCATATAAGAAATGTTTATTGTGGAAGATAATAAATAAGTAGCTAGTTTAGTAATATGGTAATGTGATTTTTAGGCGTTCACATTTACCTTTGTTTACGATTACTTTACAGGCATAAAGTTAGGGAAACATTTTATTATTATTTAGATTAATTTTGTGGAGTTTATCCCATTGGCCTGTTCTCAAAAGTAATTATTCTGACCACATTAACATGTTTATTTTCACAAAAAAAACAAAAAAACACTCCACATACCAAATTTCATTCAGCTAATTCAGTTGTGGTTGAATATTGTGAATAATTACAGTAAAACAGTGGGTCTCAAGCTAACTTTCATTCACTTCTCTTAGAAGAAGCCTTGGCAGATGGAGGTAAGGCAGAATCCACAGAATGCTCTGGTTTACAAGTGTCTTGTGTAACATATACCAATGTATTCACACGGTATCAGTGCATACATGGTCAACACTGTGTGGAAATGACAGAACCCGCATGACTCCGGTATTTTCAAAGAAGGTTTGTGTCAGTTAACTTGCATTATGTATTTTTGTAAATACCTGGAAGAAAAAGAAATCACATTTTTCATTCAAACTAAATTCATTAGAGGTTGAATCTGGTCCTGATTGACCTTTGACATTGGTTGTAGGAATATGCATTTACTGTAATGTTGTAGGATCTATGTTCCCCATCATTTGACTGAGTAAAGTACATACTTATAACAAGTACACACATAACAAGTATTATGGTATCGGCAACCTTTTGTAATAAAATGTTGTATTTCTAAGTATTGCATACAACAAGATACTGCTACATGTTGGGTTTACTACATGTTTTCCTGTAATAGGTTCATGTCTTTATGAGTGTTCTATTCATCTACATCATTATTTCTGAATGCAGAAACCTTGAAAATGTCACAACGGAAGCCTTGTACATGCTCTCCTGGATTGGAGTTTTCAGTTTAATAAATGATGTTTAATGCATGATGTTTCTGTTTTGTGTTTGTTTACTGGTCTCTGCTGCGCTAGTGTGTCTCCTTGTGGAACAACAAGCATTTCATGCTTAGGCTATTCTTCCAGTTTTGTTTGCTTTCTTGTCTGCAGCAGAGTCAGAAGTTGATGGGGATGGTAAGAAAATACTGACATCGATATCCACGTGGCTGCCTCACCAAAAATATGAGAGATGATAACAATATGTTGTGTATAATTCTGGTATTATGTGTTGGTTAAGAAGTCACATAATATGTGTGTGTTGAGGGTCTGGTCCTTTATTATTATTTGAAATAATTTTCACTTTAGTTTGGACTGATTTTTACGCTAGTTGGACATTTTCATGAAAACAATGTTATTTTTTGTGACTTCACTGTCAGTTTGAATGAAAATCATCATTATCTTAAAAGGCCTTGTTGTCACATTTAAAATGTTTTAGACTTATATGTCTGCCAACCTTGCTAGAGATGGCAACGTATGTCATAAGCTACATTATGCAACTCTGTTGATGCATGTTCTCTCCCCAACTTTCACCACCTGAGTAATTTTCGGTTGTGAGGTCAGGTGAATATCAGGTGTGACTATTTTTAGACACACTGCACCATTTTGAAATGAAAATATAGTGGTATATATATAGTCTGCAACTTTATGCTGATCCCATGATAATCCCCCTCAGAGATTGTAGCCTCTTGTAGCTTGGTGGCACCTACTCACAGAATAAGTCATTCCTCATGTCCTAAGCTGTCTCAAAGAAAAAAAGCCTGACTGGATTGGACGATTATAGCGTGTTTTCACTAGGGCAATGTCACTCACCTCAGTGCAGTTATTTTGGGTTTCCACTAGTGATAGTACCTGATATCTGGTACTATTTTTAGTACATGCTCTGGCAGTGTGCCATCACAGGAAGAGACGTTCAACACAAGAATCAAGCGGAACAATACTGGACTGTAGATCAGTTAAAACGACTTAACAGTTTACCTCCCTCAATTACCAGAGAAATGTCTAAAATCTCAATATTTAACAGAGGAGTTTGGTATATTTCACATCAGCACTGCTGATCGTGACTGGCGTAAATCATCACAAATCCTCCCGCTGTATTTCAGTCCAGTGACTGTGTCAGATGGAGTGCTCTGGTCATGGAGGAAATACGGAAAAGTTATTTTTTTTAATTAAAGGAGAAATAAGTAGTTTATAGTGCCATCTAGAGGAGAGGCTGAAATTTACAACAAAGACCTGCTGCTCTGCTCACCCCCTCCCTTCCCTGAGCGCTACGGTATCCGCAGCTGGTCAAATGTCGTCCTCGTCGTCTTTCTCCGTGTCAGCAGATGAGGTTCGTGAGGTGAGGGAGAGGGCGAGCTACCGCGGCCGTAGCAGACGAAGCGGAGAGAGAGGAGGCGGGACTTCCGCTACAAGTAAAGAGACGCTTGTTTTGTTCTCTCGCGTTTGTCCTTATAGGCTCCGGTAGAAACATGGCGTCTCGCTGCTAACAGTGGCTATGCAACCGCGGTCCGCGGTCATGTTATTTAACATGACTTTTTGAAACACTACGAAAATGAAACAAAAACTATTATACAGTGACTAGACAATGCAGGAGCACATAATATGTATAAAAAAGTGGATTTTGGGTTATATAAACCCATAAATACTACATATTGTACCTTTAACTGATTCTAATGATTCAACAAAGTCAAGTTGAAGAGGTACTATATTGTAATGGAAACACAACCTAAACTTTAAGGCAAGGCAAGTTGAGATCATAGGTGGAGAAGGGGCTTTAGTTCAGTGTGTGATGCTATTGGCTCATTCACTTGGTCTATTAACACTGGTATGTGTTAATGCTAGCCAACAACTCACTTACTTCCCTGTGGTCTAAGGAATTCTGTCAGGATTTGTTTCTCCGTGTGAAAAATGCTGTCCCTTCCATCTGTGAACTAAGATACCAGCTCTCTTTTTGCTTTTCTGTCCCCATGGCAGTAGAAACACAGCTGCAGGTCATGTTTAACAATGGCAGCTGTGACACTGTCACCTGATGTGATGACACTTTTATAGCTGCTTCTCCTATTAACAGTACGATGTGATAGGAACCTGCAAAGACAGCTCAAGATATCCATAGCTCAGATCATATCTTGGTCGAGTTCTTACCAGGAACATCAAACTTGATGCCCCCACACTCCATTCAGTTCACTATTCAGAGACACTTGAGCGATTCATGCATGTGCACTTGATCTCACATTCCATTCCAGAAGTGTCACCTCACCAGGAGTTTGCTTACTTGCTTTCTTACTGTATGTGTTTGTCCTTGTATTCTTTAAGATGCAGCTCTGTGGGTGCATCTATCGTCTTTGTCGTGTCTTTTAGGCGTGCAGTGTGCAAGATGTTACCATTCATTCGCAAAAGGGTCTCTTTGTGATGGACATTGGCGGATGATGACATTTTCATTACACAGTCCAGAGTGAAACTCTGCAGACATGTGGACGTGGAAAGTATGATCCAACCCTAAAGGCCTGTTGATGATCTAATTTCATTTTGGTTTGGGTATCACAGCCATCGCTGAAGTTCATCAGAGTTGCTGAAACACAAATCAAGCGAAATTTATGAGTTTTTATTCATGTTTCAGTGATGCTGCCATGATTTTTCAGAGGTACAAGTCCCTGAGTAATTTGCTTGATTTGAACTGACTGGGAGTAGATGGATGGATAATGAGGGTTCAGGTCGAGCCAAAGCTTCAGGGAGCTGAAAGCTCATATTATGTTCTGAAGTTCTGGAGCTATGTTTAACCTACTGTGCCTGAAAAGGAACTCTATATATTTCCCCTGTCCAACATGGGATAAGGCACCTGGCTGAGCTGATAATCAAAGGGTTTTGTGGCAACTTAGTGGTCCCTTATCTTGTGTGCATTTCACATAATCACATGTTGAGAAGCCTGGGGTTTCCAAAATGGTTACTTAATTTTAAGGCCAGTGTAGATGTGGATGTTGCGCCTAAACCAATTGTTTTCCACATATAAATCGGTATCCAGTATAAATGTTGTTTACTGATCCAGGTGCACATGTTCAGTTTAGTGTTAAATATTGAAATTATACATAAATAAAAATTGGCCTATCTTCTGCCTCTCTGGTCAAACACCATTCAAATGTTTCCATTGGCTTAGTCCACACTTGCATCACTGGTGCACGTTATCCTCACCCCCTTGTTCAACCCCTGTGAGGTTTATTGTCCCAGACTCCTCCCACCTTTATAAACACCGGAGCTGTGGCTTTGTAGTCTTTCTCTCTCCATCGCTAGAAGTGTGATGCAAGTGTTTGAGAGGCTTGTTTCTCTTAGTATGTTTACATGCATGTCACTTTAAAAAAAAAGGTGCTATAAATAAAACAAATACAATATAGAATCCTAAGACCTAAGAACAAACAACAAAAACATACAGACAATAAACAGTAATATACAGTACAAGGTGTAAAAACAACATAAAAAACAAGTCATATAAAACTATAAAAGAGCTAACGTCTCATACCGGGTTGAAAACCAAAGACTACAAATGTGTTTAAATATGTGTTTAAACATTTGTCACCTTTTGTCACATTTGTGAGTTTGGTAAACTATACATATATATATATATATATATATAAACTATAACTGTATATATATATATACACACATAAAATTAACCACTGCTCAAGCAGACCTCTTTGGTATAGGGTATGACTCCGCCCTAAGAATGGATATTTCTGTGTGGGGAGTGTTCGTCACACCAAAGCTGTTGAAATCCATCCCCATGTGTGAATAGTGTGTGGGGTATCATCACATAGCCAGCGTCACATCGTTTGGAGGCCCTTGCTTGTGAATGTTAGGAGCAAGTTACTGCCAATTTCATGAAAGAAAATCCTTTCATGGAAACATTTGTAATGTTAGAACAGCAAACTGTGCAAAATGACTGCAGATGAATACACCCTGAAATGTATATGCAACAAACATACACATTGATACATAAATGACAAAAAAAATAATACACAAAATTATCCTTTAAGTCACACTTCACTGACTTGTTCAGATGACTGCGTGTGCACATGGTCTGTGGTGAAGTCACTGCTTCCTTTTTGAGGAGCAGCCTTTTAAAATCAGTCCATCAGGAGTATTTAAGGTCATTTCAAATAATAATGTTTCCCAAGTTTGGTGATTCAAGTGTATTAATGAGCTTATTTAATGTTATTTTCTTTAATTTGTGTTGTGATTGCATTTCACTGTGCAGTGTATTAAACAATGAAATAGATAAATTTTGACTTAATGAAATGCGCATGTATGAATCCAATGTGTTGCTGTATGTTCATACACTGTGTTTAATGGAGATGCCATATTTCTTGAGTGGGTTTGGGGTGAGTGGTATAATATTTACTGTTTTTTTTTCAGCATTGAATCATATATATATGTATATATATATATATATATATATATACATATATATTGTGGTTAACTTCTTATTGAATTTTATTCCAAAATACAGTAGTTTTAAATGTCTTAGTGCTTACAGAGATTATTATATTTGTTATTTTGATATGCAGCTTTTGGTGTTCATTTGCGTAAGTTAACTCTAGTCGCGCATTCAAATTATTTATGATTGTTTGAACATTTTTTACGCAACAGTGCTGAATAATCTACCACTGGTGCAAAGCTATTAAATGAATGCAGTTGGAACACTGTGATTGATTCATATATTGATTGGACTTGTTTAGAGAAATACATAAAATAACTAGCAATAAATAATACGACTTAACGTCGAGTCCTATTTTGTTTCTTACATTTTTGATATTGGAGGAAAAGTGTGTGTGCGTTTGTTGTTTTGTGTTTGTTTTGTGGAACATCCTGGCTCTTCTAACTTCTAATTATACTTGTATATACTGTTGTATATATGTTGTGCATGTTTTCAATAGTCGATAATTTGTGACACTTCCTTGGCCAAATGCTGTTAGTTATAGAGTAATAGTAAACTTGTAATTAATTTGTTACAAGTGTGTGTTGGTTTTTTTGTTTATTTTCTGGGTTTTTTCTTTTTAAGAATTTGCTTTTTTGTGTTTTTACTCACAAGAAGTTCAGTTTCAGTTTTTTTGGATGCTGTCATGGATATATATATATATATATACACACATACAATTGACAGGGGTGCCCAAACTTTTGCATACCATTGTACATTTATATCTTTTGTTTCAGTCCATCACAATTTACATCATATTTACAATGTTCTCTTTCTTTTCAGAGCCTGGTATGACTGAGCTCACCGGGCTCTTCGTCGAGAAACCTCCCGCAGATGTAGTTGCTGTTACAGGTTTGTAACGCAAATGGATGATGAAGAAATGTCAAGACATGCAGGAAACAGTTATGGTTATTTCATTTAATTGTATTTTTACTTTGGATGGCAGGATCTGACATCACCTTCATAGCCAAGGTTGACTCTACCACCCTAGCAAGAAAACCCACCATGAAATGGCTGAAGGGAAAGTGGCTGGATCTTGGCAGCAAAGCCGGGAAACATATGCAGTTCAAAGAAACCTATGACAGAAATACCAAGGTGTGTGCATGCCGCTGTGTCTTTTATGCATCGCATATGAATCTCTTCTGTCTGCCAGAATTAAGATGTGATTCGGTAATATTTCTCCCACAAGATCTATACTTATGAGATGAAGATCGTTAAAGTGGTCCCTGGAGATGCTGGAGGCTACAGGTGTGAGGTGACTGCAAAAGACAAGTGTGACAGCTCCACCTTTGAGATCACTGTTGAGTGTGAGTGAAACATCTCTGCTGAGCCTGTAACAGGTTCCATACATGCTAATGTTTTTATTTGATTCAGACATAATCTGCCTTCTCTTCAACTCTCGTTAACAGCTGCACAGACGGAACAGCAGGCGGATATTTTGTCTGCTTTCAAGAGGGCGTAAGTGGATTTGGACTCAGTCTATGTGCAATTCTGCAAATACACATAGCAAGACTGCATATGTCAACTATTTATAATGACCTCCAGTGTGTGTACATGTGTCTTTCAGCACATACATGACAGTGCTGTTGAGTGAATGTTGGTCACAGTTGTGTTCCTATATACTCAGGGATGGTGGAGAGGATGATGGTGATCTGGATTTCAGTGCACTGCTAAAAGCCGCGAAGAAGTAAGCGTCTTTTGTTGATTCGGTTTGATGATTATGAAGCACACCGTGTGACTGATACCATCATGTCTCAAGCTCTTGTCACAAACACATCACTTTTCCTTGACTGATAGGAAGAGACCAGGAAAAGAAGAACCAGAAATAGATGTGTGGGAATTGCTGAAGAGTGCCCATCCAAGCGAGTATGAAAAGATTGCCTTTAAGTATGGAATCACTGACCTGAGGGGCATGCTGAAGCGTCTGAAAAAGATGAATGTTCAGCCCAAGCATTGTGAGGGTAAGTTGGTTCACCATGGAGAGTCTAATTAGGCAGCTCCTGCCCATTACTGATGGAGCAACATTATAAATAACAGTCATATGATTCAAATTCAAATTTAAATTATAGACAATGCCTAGGGTTGGCTGCAGCTCAGTAGTGAATGGTCTGTATTGATATAGCACTTTTCTAGTCTCGATGACCACTCAAAGCTGCAGTATACTAGTTCACTCACACAATTATACAGTGCCAATTTAGGAATCAAACCCTTCCAATTGAAAGACAATTCCCTCTATCACTCAACCATAGTCACCCAGAGCGGTGAATCCTTCAAAGAGAAGGTCAGGTTCTAACCTTGGTTCCTCACTTCATTAAAGGTGAAGTAAGTAGTTTATAGTGACATCTAGAGGAGAGGCTGAAATTTACAACAACGAACTGCTTGTGTGAATGGGTGAATGGCAGAACTATAGTGTAAAGCACTTTTGAGTGGTCATTAAGATTAGAAAGTTTATCATACTGTCATACACCATTTACCATGTATGACAGATGTGCAATGGAATAAGTGTCTCATTTAGAGGCGCTTTATAAATCAAGTGTGTCTTTCTATGGGCGTGTTTTACTCAGTGGATGTGTGTGAGTAGGTGAATGCCAATAGATCAACATAACAAAAGTCAGAAAATACAGAAAGAGGCACAGAACATGACAATTTAACAATACCACTTCATGAAATACAATAAATGAAATACTCTTTGATATAGCCATTGATGTGACTGATAAAGTAGGTTGTTAACTTCTCAATGCTGTAAAGTGATAGTACAGAGCAGATAGATTACAATTGAAAAATAGTATATTGGCCCTCTGCTCTTTGTTAAGTAAAAGCTTGTGTCTTTTCTTTCTTTTTTTTTAATCACAACTCTTGCGGCAATTGAGAATGGTACAGGTTCTTGCCCCATCATTTTAAAAATTAACCATGCAAAACACAAAGAGATGATAAACTGTTCATTCATAAGAGAGCTTTCATTCAAACTGTGGGAAGACACAATGGATGGATGGAGTTTGTGTAAGGTGAGGGAAGGACAGCAGGGAGGAAAGCAGGCAAAGGGGAAAGAACATAAAACTTGACTTAGAGAATAACAAGAAATAGATGTTAATAAATGGATGAATTATATATTTCTCTCTTTGTTTGCCACCACAGCTTTCCTGAAGAGGCTGGATTCTTGCTACTCTGTGGAAAAGGGAAAGAAGATTGTCTTGCGGTGTGAAGTGATTGATCCTGACGTCCAAGTCACATGGTTGAAGAATGGCCAGGAGATCAAACCCTCAGCAAAGTACACACACTCACCCAAGAATATTTCACACAGGCTCATTTTAGTATCATTTTCCACCATGCTAAGCATCACAGAGGGTATTTGCTTAATTTGACAGTCGTGTTGGGTTGACCATCAGGCTAAGATGGACCTAACGTAGGGTGATTTAAAATATCAAGTTAAAATTATCTGTGCTGAAGGTCATACGCTGTTGCTGCCATCAACACATTTTATTTTTAACACAGTCATAAGAAGCCTCCAAGAGGATTTAAACATGTTGCACTGCCAAGACTTCTTGTGCTCCATGTAGAGCTATGCATATATTCTCCGGGGACAAAGAGTTGTTCCTCTTTATTTGGAAATGTGACACAAATAATTGTTCTTTTTTTGCCACCAAGTTTTTATTGGTTTATCCTTTTCCCCCTTATATTCATTATAGATGAGGTAACTTGTAAAACAGAAATAAACTAGAGCTGCAAGCTGCACTGAATCACCTCCCTCATGCATGGCCGTAACTTGAAAGAAGGTGCTGTTGTAATGCTAGGAAGAGGCCATTGATTGCATGTTTTCTTGGACTATTTTAACTGTAGACGTGTAGGAATAACCAATGGACGTTGATCAAAATGCTTCTATACATAATTGGGTTGACCTGCAACCAATGAGACCAGTGACGTATGGAGAGCAACGGAAAACGTGTCAACAAATGTGCATGTAGTTTTCTAGGAGCGATCCAGTAATGCCAGGGGGAACTCTGTGAAGTCACTTAAAATGGAAGCAACAGCTGAATGAAAAGACAGCTGCTCTTCAGGGGCAGCCATATTGGATGTATACAAAGGCCACCTCTAGCACGCCGTAGTTTGTGATGAGTTCCCTTTTTTTCTGAGATTCTGAAGTTGTCCAAAATGGCCTCCTTGCCAGATGTGTCTGCAGCATGAAATCAAACACATCGACTCCGCTGGGTCCATCCAGGCTAACATTTGTCTCCACACAGGGTGCAATTTGTCAAAAAACCAGAGGGGGGATGTATTTTTATTTTTATTTTTTTTTCTTACGTTATGTTGTCAGTGTGTCTTCTTTCCAAGACTAAGCTTCCAGCTATATTTTCATTCAGAATGCGTATTCGCAAATGGCTGAAAAAGCCAAAAAACTACACCTTTAGCGTCCCTGGAGCCTGGCAGCAGCAGAAGCAGAAGAACCGGAGAAGTACAGTGGCTGCCAAGTTTTCTGATTCCACACCCCCCGTACCAGGCTTTAGCTTTGATTTTTTTAGAGGGTATGTGGGCATTGCAATTATAGTATATTATTATATTATTATAGTGTGCCACTCATCTGGTGCAGACAGGCTGGCCTTTTTTTCCTGCGCACCGCCCCTGCGCCATTCGCCGCTCCTCCATCTCCAAGCGGGCTCTCCGTATCCAACACAGCCTGGATCATTTCTCTAGCTTTATCCCCACATCAAATAATGATCTTTATGAGGAGGATCGAGTACAGTCGCCATGAAGTGCAGGGGATCCGAGTAGATCTTAGTTTTGTGAATTAGTGGTGTGAAGTGAATGTCATGGGGAGTTCATAATCTGTGCTGTATGCAGTCAAGTTTTGCTTTTGCACAATGAGACTTTCCAACATTTAATAGGTGCTGTTACACCATGTACTCACATCTTGTTGGAACCGTTTTATTGGTGTTCCAAAATGATCTTGGACAGACTAAGCGGGCGTGTGCTGGCCGCAGATTTTTTTGCAAGCGCCAACCACATTTAGGTGGTTTTTGTTTAGGTGATAAAAGTCTTTCGAAAAAAAGTCTTTCGGCCACCAAATTTTCAGTGCATCCCTAAATATAACATCTTTATTGGCAAGAACAATATAACTGTAATAATGATGTATTTGATAGTGTGCCTGTTCTGTACTGAGCTGGTGCCAGGACTGCCAAACAGAATCATTCATAAACATATGCGCTGTCTGTCAGTATTGAACAGTAATACTACTCTGATTGACCCTGTTTGAAGATCGTTAGATTCTAAGAGTTTATGTACCATCACTTAAGTTGCATCCATCGCAACTTAACTGATGTTGGGATGGATGTCGATAGGCAGAAGTCCTTGTCCCCACCGGAGATAATTCATTTAGCAGAGATAGGGATAGGAAATCCAGAGGAAATCCCATCCCCCCTACAAATCGCACCCATCTGCACATACCTACAGTCATACTCACATTACAATACACTGTTTCATCAAATCATTTGGAGTGCAGCACTTCCAACTCTCTGTTTGCTTAACTATGGTTTGAATTTGACTGTGTTTCTTACTTATCAAGATATGTCATGGAAGCAATTGGCAACATCAGAACCCTTACCATCAATAAGACGACCCTGGCTGATGATGCTGCATATGAGTGTGTGGTTGGTGAAGACAAGTGTTTCACAGAGGTGTTTGTCAAAGGTGCTGTCTCTCTTTCTTTGAACTTCTTTGAACAGAAAAAAGACTTTTAACTTTATGGTGTTTTTTCCATTGATTTTGAACATTGTGCTGTCTATGCAGAGCCCCCTGTGACCATCACCAAGCTGATGGATGACTACCATGTGGTCGTGGGAGAGAGAGTGGAGTTTGAGATTGAGGTGTCAGAGGAGGGAGCCCATGTCATGTGGTAAGTAAATATCTGTCATGTTTCATCTCAAGAGCTAAGCATTTTAAAATGTTCACTTTAATTCACAAGTCAAATTTAAAATTTTTATCATGTGTATGTTTTACTGGATGAGATTTCCATACGTACCCCTACAGGTTTATAACACATCCTCACTCATAATTTTCACAACAAACAATTCACATTGTTTTGTGAACAACTGAACCATTTTAAATTTAAATTGTTGCCATATTTGTAATCTGGATCTGATGAAACTTAGTCTGATGGGGGTGTTCGATCATGTATAAACATACCAATGTTTTTTTATCAAGAAATTAGATTGTTGTTATCTGACATTTTGTGTACCTATATTTTTGAAATTGTGACTATTCAGATTATATAAATTATATAGCTTCTTATACTAAAATAAAACCGTGTCTGTGATTATCATAATATCCATCAAACTAAAAGTCCTACTACTTGATGAATTGCTTTGAATGCTAATAGTTCTATAATTCAACGCTCAAGTTTGTAAGATTTTGCTTGTTCTACTGTGATTTCTGTGTATTATGGGCATATGTCACCACAAACCATTATTCACTGTGCCTATGCACACACTACAAGTTTGAATAAAGATATTAGAAAAAGTAAGAGAATATCAGTTTGCAGGTACTCAAATACATTTTTTAATTTCATCTCCAGGTTCTTTGAGGATATAGAGCTTCACAAAGACATGGACTCCAAGTTTCGCTTTAAGAAAGATGGAATAAAGCACACGCTTATTATTCAGGAGGCTACACTCGATGACATTGGAATGTACCATGCCTGGACAAATGGAGGGCATACCAAAGGGGAGCTGGAGGTGGAAGGTACCATTCAAAACTATCATCTCATTCAGTTATAATTCTGGTGATAATAGAAGACAGATCACTGTGTGTGTCAAAGGTTCAACAACACCCTTTATAAACAAGCAACTTGTGACTGTTAATATTACCCTTCTCCCTTGACTGTTTCCTGCCTGTAACTGCTCCTCCTGTGGTTTCCAATGTGCCATTCAGAGAAGGAACTGGAGGTCTTGCAGGACATTGCTGATCTGACAGTGAAGGCGGCAGACCAGGCTGTGTTCAAGTGTGAAGTGTCTGATGAAAAGGTCACAGGAAAGTGGTTCAAAGATGGAGTGGAGGTCCTGCCAAGTGACCGTCACAAAATGAGTCACATTGGAAGGTACCATGATGTTTGTAAAAGTTCGGAAACAACATCTATTTATCGTATCTCATCATATTGTCGTTGGTGCTTGATTCAGGTTTCACAAGCTGGTTATTAATGATGTGAAGCCAGAAGATGCTGGAGACTACACATTTGTTCCTGATGGATATGCTCTGTCACTTTCTGCCAAACTCAACTTCTTGGGTATGAAAGAGAGAGTGATTACAAATGTGTTATTGCTGATGCATTAATAACCAGCATGCGGCATTATATTGTCCTTTTTCCCCTCTCATAACAGAAATCAAGATCGACTATGTGCCTAGACAAGGTCAGTACAGACTTAAGTCATTTTTATTTTACAAATTATTACAAACTTTTGAACAGTGTGTATAGTGCATAGGTTGTTGTAATAAATGCCCTTGCACATTCTCTATATTAATGTGTCTCTCTGTATGTTGTACATTAACCAGATCCTCCAAAGATTCACCTGGACACCACAGGAAACATGGTCTCGCAAAATACCATCATTGTGGTGGCGGGCAACAAGCTGCGTCTGGATGTGGAGATCACAGGAGAACCGGCGCCCACTGTTGTCTGGTCTAAAGGAGATCAGGTAAGAATGTGACAAGAATGCTGTTCAGTATATCAGATGATGATAACTGAAAAAAAACCATGTTGGTAATTAATAAACCTTTCTATCATGTTAGAAGCATTAACTAACAATTCATCTTTTAACTAAACATGTATTTATGTTGCTGAAGTTATGCATTCTTATTCAAGGTCTATCAGACTGCTGTTAATATCAGTAATAACTGTTAGGTGACTTAACTCGGCACGATTATTTTACTTTTCCATTAGTGATAGTACCTGGTACCAGGTACTTTTTTTGTACTTGCTCAGGCAAGGTTCCAAGCAAGCTGAGCCAATATTGTGAGATGTGTGATGTCATCAGACTGCCAGTCACTGATTGGTCATAGTGTCACAGGAAGAGACACAAGAATCAAACCAAACAATGCCGAGCTGTAGATCAGTTAAAACGACTAAACAATCCTGAAAACTTGCGTTAAAATACAACATTTAGCACGGAAATGTCTAAAATCTCTTCGTTTAACAGAGGAGTCTAGTGTATTATAGCCACAGCACTGCTGAAAGCCTGAGATCGTGATCAGGGAGCAGCATCGCACACCTTGCCATTGTATTTCAGTCCAGTGACTGTGCCAGATGGAATCTGTTGTCCGGTCATAGAGGAAATACTGAACAAATATTTTTCTAATTAACTGATTCTAATGATTCAGTACATCGACAGTAACTGCTTTACAAGTGACTAGTTTGTGTGTAAAGCAAAGTCGCGGCAGTTTCATGCAGCCGTGCTGTGATGATCCGTGTTGAGGAGGTACGATGTTGGATTGGAAACACAACCAAACTGTGTAGAGTCGAGTCCAGCTGAGCAGAGGCAGTACTATATAGTGGAAAAGTATTATTTATCATGCTTATTTTGTGAAGTCTTTACATGACTCACTTTAAGATAATGCTCAAGAAGAGCATTAATCAAGGTTAACAATGGTTAATTATTGCTTAATTCTACTTAGTATTGAAATAGCTTCTTCAGTAAACCCTTGAATAATCTATAATTAACTTAAAGGTGAAGTAAGTAGTTTATAGTGACATCTAGAGGAGAGGCTGAAATTTACAACAACGAACTGCTCCTCTGCTCACCCCCTCCCTTCCCTGAGCGCTACGGTATCCTAAGCCGGTCAAATGTCGTCCTCGTCGTCTTTCTCCGTGTCAACAGATGAGGTTCTAGTATTTATTCAGATGTATAAGTGTGTCTTTTGTATATCGGATTAGTACTGGCCTTAGACATGTAAGATAGCGAAATTAATTGATATATTTTGTTTCATACTGTGTTAGCGTTCTAATGGCTAATTGCGAGCTAGGTGCATGTTCACAGAAACTCTCACCGCAATTACTGGTAATGATAGTTATTTCACATAGCCGTTTCGAGATGGGGTTAGCAGGGAACGTATTTACATTTGCAGAGCCAAGATACGTCCGGTGCTGCTGAGGGCGAACAGACAACGAGAGGGAGGGGGAGAGGGCGAGGACGAGGGTCAGCTCTTCGTGGCCGCGGTAGAGCTGTTTATACCTCAGACTTCCTGCTCCGTCAGTGGAGGCGGGACTTCTGCTAAGTAAAGCGACGCTTGATTTGTTCTCTCGCGTTTGTCCTTACAGGCTGCAGTAGAAACATAGCGTCTCGCTGCTAACAGTGGCAATGCAACAGCGGCCCGTGACCATGTTATTTTACATGACTTTTTGAAACACTACGAAAATGAAACAAAAACTATTATACAGCGACTAGACAATGCAGGAGCACATAATATGTATGAAAAAGTGGATTTTGGGTCATATAAACCCATAAATACTACGCTGTGTCCCTTTAATTAACCTGAATAACATTACTGACATTACTAGATGTTTAGTTTAAACATTAACATTTGGTAACTGTTTACAACTGCTTACAAATGTTATTTAATGTACCCTTGTAGTAAAGTGTTACCTATATATATTCATGTTTAGCAACGCTACATGAACAATTCGAATTTGGTTTTTTTGTTGGTGTCTTTGTTCATAATATAATATAATAACTGTTATTATTGTTGTACTGAAGTATAATTATATACTGTTTTTATATTATTACATTATCACATTGGATTAATTATTACTGAGTATATTGCAATGATAATTTAATTACATTTTATATAACTGTATATTAGATTAGATTAGATTAGATCAGGGCAGGGTAGAGTAGAGTAGTTGTACAGAGACTAGCTGTGTTGGTGATACGTCACCAACACAGCTAGTCTTAGTGCTGGTGCTGGTTCCATCAACAGCACTGGAGCCTCTGTCAAATCACATGAGGGTAAAATAGTTTTGTACTCATGACTCAATCAATCAAATTTTGAGTCATGACAGCTTCATAAAGAAAATGTTCTGCTTGTTAGCAAATCACAGAGAGCGAAGGCCGCGTACGAGTGGAAACCACAAAAGAGATCAGCTCCTTTATCATTGAGGGGGCAGAGAGGGATGATGAGGGCAACTACACCATCATTGTCACCAACCCTGTGGGAGAGGACAAGGCTGTCCTGTTTGTGAAGATTGTGGGCAAGTGAAGGTTTTACTATACAATATCAACAGGCCTAAAGTAAACTTCAGAGTAACTACTGCCCTGGGATGATGATTGCACTTTTATGACATGGATTAAAAGTAATTGTGATCTTGTTTTAGACGTGCCTGATCCCCCTGAGAATATCAGATGCCAAACAGTGGGTGAAGATTGTGCTACCATTCTCTGGGACGTGCCCAAATTTGATGGTGGTGCACCAATCAAAGGTGGACTGGATTTTTTTTACTTCAATTTTAAATCTGAGAATTATTATTCTGGCCATCTTTATGCATTGTTACTGTATTCTCACAATACCAGGTTACCTCATGGAGAGGAAGAAGAAAGGCTCCTCCAGATGGACAAAGCTCAACTTTGATGTATATGAGTCCACTACATATGAGGCTAAGAGGATGATTGAAGGCATTTTCTATGAGATGAGGGTGTTCGCTGTCAACAGCATTGGTTTGTCTCAGCCGAGCCTCAACTCCAAACCCTTCATGCCTATTGGTAAATTCCACAAAGCCATATTTTTCCACTCTTTCTTAGCGTTTCCCTTTAGCTTCCTATGTTCCTATGTTCCACCAAATTACTGATACACTCTCTTTCTTTTACAGCCCCAACTAGCGAGCCAACACGCTTGACAGTACATGATGTGACGGACACCACATGCAGCCTGAAGTGGCTTGCCCCAGAGAAGATTGGAGCTGGAGGCCTGGATGGTTACATCATTGAATACTGCAAGGATGGAGGTGAGAATACCACATATTATGATTACAATATAATATATAAACAATATGATTTGATAAAATTCACCATTCAGGTCATCACACCAGTGTACTTCCTTTAATTAAAATATTTAGAATTGTTTTGGAAAATGTTTGATTGCTATTGGTTTTAGCCAACAAAGTGTAACTCCTACCCACTTTTTAGACATGACAAAATATCTGATGCATTTCAAAAAGTGTAAATCAATACATGAGCAAATTTGCCTAATATAAAATTGACTATTGACTATGGTATTGCCATTTCTGTTAGTTACAGACTGTAAACACCTAATATTTTGCTTATATCATCAAATAGGTAAACCAGACACTTTCAAGAGATATGTTTGATTAATTATATATTCAGTTTACGGATATTATTTAATGTACTGCACTGTCAATACTAAATGTGCACTAGAACGTGATTAGAATGTGCAACTAGTTTGTTCAGAAGGGTTAGACCATTTTCGAATGTAAATAAAAGCACTATTATAGCATTATACATACAGAATAATTACGTTTGTGCATGCACATAAATCCTCAAAATCTTTTTTAATGGGAGAATTTTCGGGTGAATCTCCACGTCAATCAAATCGCCCTAAAAGAGGCAGGACTATAAAACATGACTTGAATCTTAGGATTCTGATTGGACAATGACAGATAATATGTCTAGAACACTGATAATAACTTCTTTTACTGGCAGAGAAGGCTGAAAGGAATATTAGTACTTTGGATCTTTGGAATTTCTCTTTCTCCTCCTAGTTGGTAGGGCATCGCCCAAATCGTTCTTAAACACCGCCCGCCCCTGTTTATACATAAACTTTGTTTAACTAGAACAAGGAAACACAATAAGTATGTTATAATGCTATAATAGTGTATTTAATTACAGTGTGTATGTGTAATAAAAATGGTCTTTATCATTGAGAAAATAACACAACAGCCAGCTATTTGTCGACATACTTCCATACAATCCATTCTGCGTCGTCCTATAGAGAACAGTTGAAGCAAGTGGTTTTAATTTGTCATCCGTTATAAAGAGGTGATTCTGAACACACTAGTGACACGTTATACTACAACACAGTGTATATTTAGTACATATTTGGCAACATTTTAGAGGAAGCTGAGCTTCCCTTGCCGTCTTAGAGCAATCCCCATTGTTCATGGATACAATTGAAAATGTACTGTGTATGACTGATTTACTAGAAACAAACACAACAGAGGTGCTTTCCTACGTTACTAGGTACTAAGGTATATGAGGTTAACATGAGTTTCCAAGTTGGAAATCCAACTTTTAACTACAAATGGAATGCAGCATAAAAATAATAATATCACATAAAATAACACATTTACATTTGAAATCCCATGTGTCCTGATATGCTGTTTCCTATTAGACACTGAGTGGAAAGCGGCAAACCAGGAACCTTGTGAGAGACAGTGGTATGTGGTGCGTGACCTCCCCGTGGGAGAAAAGGTCAACTTCAGGGTGGTGGCAGTAAACATGGCTGGACGCAGTCCTCCCGCAACCCTGCAGCAGTCTGTCACCATCCGCGAGATTGTTGGTGAGTCACATGTTATTTTCCTCTTTTGAACATGGATTATAGTTGGTTTTAAATTATTCTAACTATTCAATGGATTGCCAGTACTACATAGGCTAGAACATTTTTAAGTCAATGAATCTCACAGTCTTTCTTAAAGCTGCAGTAGGCACGATCTCTAGAACAACTAGCTGTTGAGTCTCATCTGCAGGTTGTAACCTGCTAAAATTTCGGGGTTGTTGTTCTTTCCTCTGAGCTCCTCCCACCTGATGAGCACTGACAGACACACTGTCAAGTAGCAGATGACCCAAAGCAATTTCTCAAAATCTTTAAGGTGTTTTATTGCATTTATTTTTTCTCCGAAAAGCCATGTAAGCATTTTAGCTTAGTACAATAGTCAATAAGAACATGGTCTCTGCCCTGTGATTGGCCAGATTATAAGGCTGTAAACTGGTGCCAGGAAAAGCATACAAGTGTAGTTCTCTCTCAAATAACTCATTATTATATAATGTTACTTAGTAACACCAAACATATATTGTCTACCCCAGCTTCAATGAGATGTCTACAAATGTTTTAATATGTTGTCTGTATCTTCTGTAGAACATCCGAAGATCCGCCTTCCTCGTGAACTAAGAACAAAGTACATCAGAAAAGTTGGAGACAAGATCAACCTGACCATCCCCTTCCAGGTCAGAAAGGCAACATTAAATCATACTAAAAACATGGAATAACTGCAGAGAAAAGAAAAACTGGTAGCAGCAAAAATGTCCAAGGCTCTTATACCTTGCACATGTGATGTTATATGTTGTTCCAGTGTTTTAAAATGTTGTTAAGAACATGATTATTGACATGGGGATTTGGGGGCTGCTGCATGAGGATCTACAAAAAAGTTAGGAGTTGTTTTGAGCAGTAACTATCATAATATAAGATAATAGTATCTTTTTCATCTCACTTTAATTATTTTAAATTTAATCAAATTTAATTTTCTCTCAAACTGTGAATAGAAAATAAATGTATTCACCTATCACTGGTGAACACAGTTTTTTTTACCCTTCGGTCATTTTGAAGGAACACATGCAACATCAATGCTTCTGTCTAACAGGGTAAACCTCGCCCTGTTGCAACCTGGTACAAGGATGGTCAACCTGTTGACCCCAAGATGATCAATGTCCGTAACTCTAATGTGGACAGCATCCTCTTCATCCGCTCAGCAGAAAGAGAGCACTCTGGAAAATATGAGCTGGTTCTACAGATTGAGAACTTAGAAGACAGGGCCACCGTTGACATCAGGGTTGTTGGTAAGGCTGTCAGGACTTCACATTGCTTATTTCAGTAAGATTTATTTTTGATTAGTAAATGAGAAATGCTTGTTTTACAAGTGCTAAGTTAAACCATATCAAGTTCTTCTGCTTGTCCTCATACGAGAACCCTTTTTGGCTCCACGTAGAACCTTTTTTTTTTAAAAGTTCCACCTGGAACCCTTTTAGAGGGCTCCACCAAGAACCCTTTTAAAACCCTTTATTCAGGAAATGTGTTTTAAAGGGTTCTTTGGATCAAAATGGTTCTTACTGGAACCATTAGTGTTACCAAGAACCTGTGAAAAACCCTTTCTTCGGGAAAGGCTTTTTCAGAAGCAAATGGGTCCAGGTAGAACCTCAGCCCTTGTAGAAGGACCATTTTGGAACCCTTATTTCTAAGAGTGTATAAATGTACTCTGGTGTTTAATTGGAACAGAAAAGCCTGGACCTCCACGGAACGTGAAGGTGACAGATGTCTGGGGCTTTAATGCTGCACTGGAATGGGACACCCCAACGGATGATGGCAACTGTGAGATTACCGGATACACCATTCAAAAGGCAGACATGAAGACCAAGGTGAGAGAGGGAGAAGGGCTGAAGTGTTAAATGTTGATTCCCTCTGAAATATCTAGTTGGTGCCTGTGACTCATCAACACTGAGATGGTCTCTAGCCAGTGTTTGACCCTGAACACATGGTGAAGTTTCATTTGTTACTGGCACATGATCAACACTAAGGCCTAACTGAAAACATGGCTGCCATTAAGAACACAATTGTAACAGATGTGTGCCAATACAAATAGACTAATCTTATACACTATACATACATCAGTCTATGATATCGTAAGAATGTTTATCATTTTGTCTTACCATTTTTTCCAAAATTAAATTAAAGTTACATAGTCACATATTTTAGCTTGCAAAGCAGGAGCTGTAATAAGCCACAACTTCTTTCAGAATAATAAAACCTAAACTATATCAGTGCACTCATTGCCTACTGCTTTAATCTCCACATGAGGGTCGCGTGGGCTGGAGCCAATATAAGCTGACATAGGGAACAAGGCAAGATACACTGTGGACAAGACAGGGCAAACACACAGAGACAACCATTCACTCCCACATCCACACATAAAGTCACTTTGTCTGTCCGGTTAACCTAATCTGGATGTTCTGCTGAACAAGGATTTGAACTGGTTACCATCTTGCTGTGAGGCAATAATTCTAGCCACTAGGAAAGATGTCAAAAACAAGTTAGGGGTGATCAGAACACAGTTTTATGAGAAAGCAGGTGTTAATGTCATAGGTGCTGAAAGTAAGTGAAAGTGTAAAATTCTGACAGCTGAAAATTAGAGAGTTAGGCCTATGGTGTTGTCATTTATAGGATGTTGGCAATTAAAACCATAGAGGTATGGAAACATGTATAGTCACTGTGATTTAATAATTGGAATCTGGCCCTACTTTATTTAATGAAGTTTTGAACAATTTCATAGTACACGGTCATATTTTGCCCGGTGTGTGTATGCTGTGATCCATTATTATTGTCAGGCCGGGACTCGAAGCAGGACTCAGATGCAGAGAAGGTTCAGTTGAGTCTGTTATTTTTAGCCAAAGTTCCCCTGATCTGAGTCGTGTGCAGGGACTATGACAAGTTGAAACAAAAATCACTTCCTGGGAGGCAAACAAACAGCTATGAAAAGGTTGACAAACAAAAAACACTCCAACTGGAGGAAAACCTGGTAAGGAAATTAAACTGTACAAAAATCAAATTCACACCTAAAACAAATCATAACAGAAAACAAAAAGTCTGTGAAATTTAACTTCAGCTAAGGCAAAAAATTTAAGGTATCAAAACTACAAGCAAAAAATCACTCAACTCGAGGAACAAGGCTTACGTAGGAACAAATAATTGCTGTGTAGAGGCCGTGGGAGCAGGCTTGAGATATCAGGTCAACAGACGAAACACAGGACAAAGAAAACACAGACTACTTGAGCATGCAGGAAAATGAGGAACAGGTGGAAGCAGTTTGGCAATCAGGGCATCGGTGACACATGAAGGAAGAGCAAGTGCTCTGAAACGAGAGGAGAGTGAGTCTTTCAAAATAAAACAGGAAATGACGAGAAAAAACGAGACACTCCTCACCACAGTGTGACAATTATAATGGTTTCGTTTATTTAAAAAAAAAATGTGATACCTACATTTTTGCAACCTTACCTGGCAGCCATGTTGTCAGTGAGGCCAAACATCTCAAGCTGCTTCATGTGCCAATACCTCCACTATACTATGCAAAAGAAAATGTCATCATTTTACTCTCACTCTTTGTCTCTCTCTAGGAATGGTTCACCATTTATGAACATAACAAACGGACCCACTGCACAGCTTCGGACCTGATCATGGGCAATGAATACATGTTCCGTGTCTACAGTGAAAATATCTGTGGCCTGAGTGAGGAGCCACGCATGAGCAAAAACACGGCTACTATTGCCAAAACAGGTACTTCATTGTTCAATTCTTGTTACTTCATGTGAGTTGGGATTCAAGATGGCTGTCGCCATACAAACACTGATTATTTTATTATTAATAGATTAGATGCAGTATAAAGTGTAAACATAAAAGTACAATATTAGTTGTGTGTTTGTTTCACAGTAAATCACAGTAAATTTATATCTGGACATGTTACTACGCCGTCTGTGTGTGCCAAATACTGTGAAAAGGTTTTTATCGACTGGTATTGCTCACAATGGCTCTGTTTGAGCTCTGATATTTTGAGTTCTGATTTAAATGGAACAAACCAAGTAAAACATTTTTAGCATTGGAAAACTATTCTGCTCTGATTTATCACTGTTGACTACGTTAACCTGCCCTCCCACTTTTCCTCATAGGCCTGGTACACAAACAAAACCCATACAAGGAGAAAGAAATGAGCTACATGCCCAAGTTTACTCAGCCCTTATTGGACAGATCTGTTGTGGCTGGTTACAGCACTGCCATCAGCTGCTCTGTCAAAGGCTCCCCCAAGGTAAACCAGCTAACGCCTGAAGATGACTATGACCTGGGTGAATGACGACCTTCACAGACAGACAGTCACAAAAATACAAGAAAGGGAAATTATATCTAAAAAAGTAATTGTTTTTCTGTTAAATTGTTCTTTATTTTTTTTTCATATCTTAGCCTAAGATTATCTGGATGAAGAACAGAATGATCATTGGCGAAGATCCCAAATACTTGATGCAGAACAACCAAGGAGTGCTGACCCTCAACATTCGTAAGCCAAGCACCTTTGATGGAGGCAAATACTCCTGCATGGCTGTCAATGATCTGGGCAAGGATGAAGTGGAGTGTAAGCTGGACGTCCGAGGTAAGAACACAGGCAAAGGTTGGGAAGGAATGGAAGGTTGGCTTGGTGTAATTTGTTGAATTACACCAAGACTGGTGCTGATATTAATATGAATTATTAATTATTATATATAATATTAATTAATAATACGTTCACATGTGACCCAACGCATGTTCATATCAACCAATTGAATTGTAATGATCACATGCTAACAAATGTTCCAACTGAAAATAACCATCAGTCATTACAAAAACATCCCTCAGCACTAAATTTTACAAATGAATTGTAATGTAAATGCATCTTTTTGGAAGCCTGACATGGACTCAAGTGTAGTGAAAAAAATACAGTTTGGAATTAAATGAGAATTCAAAATACGGGTGAGGTTTACATGAATACATGTATAATCTAGTATACATACATAAACATATACATATATATATATATATATATATATATACACATATATATATATGTATATATATATATACATATATATATATATATATATATATACATATATATACACTATATTTACATCCTCTGGAGGAGGTCAGCAAGACACCAACCTCCCATTTACTTTGCATTGAAATGTAGCATATGCACATTTTTGGTCATCCATTGTTTTGTCAATGAGGATTATGCCCTTGTACATTTTCCCTTATTTCAACAGCACACTCATCATCTGTCATGTTTTTTCCACAGTTTTCACAGAACAACAGGACAAGAAGTGAGAAGCCGAACAGCAAAGAATGTGAAATGAACAAAACAGTGGAATAACAGTGAATGTCACTATGTAGAGTTCACACTGTCAATAATGAATCTAATAAAATGTAGCAATGCCTGACATTAACAATTGTTTATTTTGAAGACATTTTATTTCTACATTTAATAATTTTCATAAATATTGATTGAACATGCAACCCATACACACACACAACCAAACACAAGCACGCTGCTTCTAAAGCTGAGCACGAACTGTATTTTTGGCACATTTATTTTACACCTCCCTGGAGTAGTGTGCTCTCCTCCTGTGGATTGCAACTCCTATGCTGAACAACAGCGCCACTGCCAGCAGACCCACAGCCACTGCAAGAGCTGTTAGGACACCTGTACGAGATGACAATCCTACATAAGTATATGTACATATGATGACAGAATAACATTAGTGCCTCACACCAGGTCCCAAAGTCGATACACATTAAGGATTCCTAAATAGGTTGGAAACAAAATCCTGATCACCTGTGCCTGACCATTTTACCCTGAACCCACAGTCAGCCTCCCAGTCCTGTGGCACCACATCCCGCACCAGCTCATTGAACAAGGACAGCGGGCAGGGGCTCACACCTTTACATCCTGGCAAATTATTGTTGTAGGCTTCCCTCCAGGAGTCATTGCGGTAGTAAAGCTCCAGAGAATAGGATCTGTGGATGTGTAAGGATGAATACAATGAGTGGATGCAAATGTGGGGATTCTTGTTGAGAAAGACTAAAGATCAAATTGTCTACAAATCCAATAAAACAAAACAAAAAACAATACAAATATGGATATAACAACCTTAATATGGATAGAAAAATAGAACATATCTCTAGAGGTCTGACTATATCAACATTGCAGACAATGGAAAATTGCTGTCCTATGACACCTTTTTGGCATTTGTGCTGAGCTGAGAAGTTCAGAGAAATGTGTTGGTGCAGTTTAACAGTTCAATGCAGTCACTACAAGTACTATTACTTAAGTAATAAAACAACATAGGCTAACTTCCCATCTGATATTGTTCTGTTTGGATAAATTGTTGGCGCTTGTACACAACAGTTACTAATAATGAACCCAAGTGATTTATTCAATTCACATGACAAGCTCATTTGAATGCTCCTCACTCATATATGCTGAAATCTCAAGATGTCTTGTTTATGACACTCCATGTGATTATTTCTTGTAAACAGCAACAGCAAGAAAAGAGCTGCATGGTTGTTGCACAAATCCTCCAACTCTGTTTTTTATTCCTCTCCTCCTTGACTCATATAATTTGATGCAAACATAATATTACACAGTTGTGGTCTGTTTTCCTGTGTATCCATTTTGGTCTGGCATGCTGGTGGTCAGTTTAGTTCTGGCCAGGACATTTCATACTTCACGGGAAAGTGCAGCACTCCTGGGAACCACTCATAGGGAATAAAAACATTTCTGTATTAAGCATGCCCACTTCAAATTTCTGGCCAATCACACAATAGTTGATGGGTTCCAACTAAAAAAAATGTTTCTCCCCCGATGATGTGTCAAGAACAAGCTGCAAGAACTCCCAAACAAGGGACATAATGACGTCATTCTTTCTCCCAGCCCTGGGAGAGAGAACAAATTTCTCTGTTTCTTGCGGAGTATGTACAGGCCTTAACCCAACAGAAGAGTGACGATAATCATTACCCATCATACTCCTGGTAGAACTCAAAGAGCTGGCAGGCAGCGTAAGGTGGAAGAAGACCATTGTAGACGTCCAGTGCTGCCTGGAGGGTGATGAGTGTAGAGTCATGCTGGAATGAGTAATAAAATTCACTGCGGTAAGGAGCTGAGAAAGACAGTGTGTGAAGCAATAGATTATACATGTGTGTCCCAATACTGAGCTTACAGCTGAGTACATGATGAACTTGAGAGGGCTGCCTTGCTCTACAATCATAGAGAAATTCCCCAGGATGGCGCTCAGTAGGACTCCTGGTCAATTAAAAACAGCACAGGTGAAATTCTCCACAATCCTGTCAACCTCACTGAGCATTTTGTTAGAGCAATGTGCTAAAACTGACCCAACGTTTGACAGTGTCTTAGATATAAGCAAAACCTCAGCCAGCAGTCACAACATTAAATATACAGAGGGTTTGTCACAACAGTTCTTACCTCCCGAGAGCCTGGCCTTCTCTTTCCTCTTATGACTGACAATGCCGTACATGACCTCAAAGGAGGCTATTCCCTTCAAGGTGTCCAGAACATCTTGGGTGGCCCAGTGTGGGAGTGTCAAGTTATGCCTCCTCTGCACAAAACAAAATTTAAATCAGCACACATCATGCTAATAATCCCATTACGCAACATATGAATCACAACAGCCTGTATGTCATCGTTTCTAGTTTCCCATCTATTTTTAGCTGTGGTCTGAAGAGAACAGATGCCCATTTTACAAGTGTTAATAAGTGTATTCAACCTGTCCTAGAATCCACATAATGCTTCAATTATCCGTCCAATATGTTGTCCTTTTCATGTCTGACTAGGTGTATAAAAATGAGGTTTCCACATTCTCACTGCCTCCCCATCCCTCTGTTCATGTGCTAGAGAAAGCTCTTTTCTTTCATACATTTTTGTGTGGCTGTTGATAATACTGCAGGTCTCAATTTTGAATCAAAAAAAAAGATTTTTGAATAGTAACCCACAAAATCGTATCGAAATTGTGATTTTCTGAAAGTTTCATTCCTCTACTGGTTATGTTGTACCAGTCATTCCCAAAGACTGAAGGTTCTTTTTTTTTTTACATTTATGTGTAAATGTTTTAATACCATAAATAAAATGAAGCCGCTTCATTTATCAAACACATTATCGCTTGAAAACGGCTGGTTTACCTGTTAATAATATTAGCTGTGGCTAACAGAACTGGTAGTAAAGATAATATGAAACTTTATCTTAGGCACACATTTGTTCTTATCACAGTGTATATTCTGAACTGGGTCACAGTTGGTTGTCTTCTTTAAAAAGTGAGTCCCCATATAACAACAATTAACCCCGAAATTAGTTAAAAGATCTAGCCACTGGGGTGTTTAAGTGTACTCCTGGTGCTGGTCCCAAGCCTGAGTAAATGTAGAGGGTTGCATCAGGTATGGCATTGAGTGTAAAATGACTGACAAGTCCACATGGTGACCTTGTTCAGGGACAGCCAAAAGTAAAAGTGATTTGTCTTTGACCCTCTCATTTGTGCAAATACCTAAAGCTTTCATAAGCAAACAGAATACAGCTGGTACACAAACGTGATGGTGTAAATGTATGTAGTTCAGCGAGGCTGTGTATACCTGACATGTAAGTGTGTCATAGACCCGCCAGATTTTTTTACCAATCAGTTTAGAGACGGGGTAGCCTGTGTGGTTGGAGAGTCTCTGCACAAAGACCTGAGTGTTGGAGAAAACATAATGAAATTATCATTTTAAAGAGGTGTATCAATGTATTTATTGTTGTTTTTGCAGGTGCAAAACATATTGAACTGCATAATTTCATATAGAATAAAATTGTTTACTGCTTTGGTGACTGTTGCCCGTTTACACTTTGGTCAGAGACAATGATTAATTCCACCATTGTGTTTCTTTGCAAATGTGCAGGTACTGTGCCTCCAGCAGAGGGTGGTAACAATCACTCCAAAAGACTATATCCTGATCTCAAAGCACACCTTCACAGGCAGCACATGGGGCTCTGTTTAATTAAAACAGTTTAATTGTAATTCTTAATCTAATTCAATCTAACTGTTAATTAGTGTCTGAGAATGTGAGAGAAATTGCACTGTGCAGCTTTTTGTAGGCTCTGGAGTCACCATGCCTGAGAAAATTACTGAGAGGACATGATGTCTACAGCATAACAAACACATCCACTGAAGGTGCCGAGAACACTGGCAGCAGCAACTGTAAGTCTATACTGTATTTAACTGTTTCATGCACACATTTCGTGTCTGTTGAACTGAGGCATTCATTTGCAGAAAAGATGTAGCTGAGGTGAGGAAAAGTATTATTCACAGCACCTTTGATAACATAATCCTGAAACTACAAACAGACAAGATTTCAGTAGTTAACAGACACATGAATCATGGGGAAGTTTGACACAAACAGTGCTGCAACGTCACTGAGTGGCTCAGTGGTTACAGTACAGTGTGTCTGTGGTCTTACCTGGTGAGTCCTCAGAAACCTCTGGTACAGCTCACTATTAAAGGTGTCTGTCATCAACGCTCTGAACTTAGGACAGTCTTTGCCTGGAGACTTCAACAGCTTGAGTGAGTAAAAAGAAAAACTCAAAGCAGCATGGCAAATAGTTTACTGCGGGTACTGCAGCTCTTCTGGGCACAATTATATGTTCGTTTCACACTTAAAAATAGTATTTCAATGTACTGACTTCACATCTGAGGTGAATGCAGGTGGAACTGTGCTGCTCTGAAGAGAGACTCAAAAACGCTTGAATAGGTTACTGTTTATCTGTTTAAACTAAAAAAAATAATAACAATAGTGCAGCAGAGGGCATTTGGCCTTGGATCCACTTTGAATGCCCCTTTGGCCCATCAAAAACAACAACAACAAAAAACAGTGATGTTATGTTGTATTGCTGTGAAAATGGAGGACAGAAATAAAAATATCCTCCTGAGTGAACAGTCACAACATCTAAAAATTCACAGTTGTACACCATAAAAGCACCATAGAACACAACATTTTTGACCTGACTCCTTCCTCCCACAGTCCAAAAACATGCAGAACTGGACACTCCAAATTGAATGTGAACGTGAGAGTGACTGTTTAGTTTGCCTCTGTATGTTGGCTCTGTGACGGACTGGGGACCTGCCCAGGGTGTTCCCCCGCCTTTTGCCTTATGTCAGCTGGGATTGGTTTAATCCCCCCTGTGACCCTAACCTGGAGGATAATGCCGTAGAAAGTCAGTGAGAGTGAGCAGCCCACCTTGTCCTGAGCCTTGGGGACAGTGTGCACTGGAATAGGCCGCCAGAGCAACTGGGGCACGATGGGTGGTGGCCGTCTGGTTGGGGGAAACAATCCAGCGAGACAGGCCTGAGCGCTCATCAGAGTACGGTCATAGTCGGTGCTCCGCACATACAACTGTTTTGGGTGTTGAGGGAACATGGTATTAGAACACATCTATGTGTTAAGATTACATGGAATTTGCAAGCTCATAACTGCAAAATACACAAGGGTTATGATTAGTGCATCATGACTGAGCTGTAGTTATCACAAGTTAACTGAGGATTTCCCTGAGCAGGAGGGGGAGGGGGTCAGGAAAGGTCCACATAGATGAGAGGGAGGGGGAAAACATCCATCATGCTGTTATCTCTTCTGACATCAGGCTTTGCTCATCTATATCTATCTGTCATCCTGTGTCAGGTTATTGTACACATTAAATCATGCTGATAAGGTAGAAGGTCCACGTGATGCCAAGAAGGCTTAATTTCTTTCTGCTTTTGTCAAATGAAAACAGCAATGGCATCACAAGTTGATTGAGACTTGAGCTACAAATTGGCAATGACGTGTACTGAGGAGCGTCATTATTTTCATGGTAATTGCATGTTATTTAAGAGAGAGAACTGAAAAGGGGGCGGGGCAAGGAAGAGAGAGCAAGTAAAAGAGGAAAGGAAAATATTGAGTGAAAAAGGGGAAGAAAAGTAAGAGAAACCATATCTAAGTAATGACTGTCTGCTGCAGCCCAGAGGCGTGACAGTTACCAACATGCATTTTGCACATGCACACTACTGTCTGCATTTTACAGCATATTACTATGCATTGACATTGTTATCACCAACATGAGTCATGCTCTTTAACCTATAGTGATGACAGACATTAGTGGCCACACATGAGCTCAGTGAGGGCAAACATGATGAAAACAGCATTAGGCGACAGTAAATTCAGCGCACTGTATTTATCACCTCTTTGTTGTTGTAGTCCTCACTGAGAAAGTTTCCATATCGCCTCCTCAGAAACCTTCCCAGCTCAAACTGTTGTTTCATGCCCAGCTGAAAGGAAAAGTGCCATTAGACTGTGGCAGATTTAGGCCCTATCCACACAGAAATGGAACACAAAACGTAAATGATCGTAAATGGTTTCAAACCGGAGAGGACACTGTATTTTTTGGAACAACTATATATTACAATATATACAATCACAGAAGCAGAGACAGACTGAAGAAAGCCAGGGTGATTAAAGAAAGAAAATCATCAATACCGTACCATTGGTTGTCTACATGAAAACGCAAGGGTAGAGTTTTGAGATTTTCTCACTCTTGGACCAAATATACAACTTCAGGGATCCCAAGATACCATTTTTCGTGTGGATAAAATACAGCAAAAAAAAACTTTAGCAGATTCACCTAGACACATTTCCGTGTGGACAGGCCCTTAGGGTCACGTAAAAGACATGCATTTTAATGTTCTAGGTCTGGTTTTTTGAAGAGCAATTGTATGAAGTACTCACACATAATCAATGCCCACTGCAACAGAGGCTCGCTCACTGAAAACATGGCTGCCAGCAGAGTATCAAGGCAAAACTGATTTTATTAAGTGAACCAAAGTGTCAGTAATATGTTTGCCACTTCATGGTGCATTGAACCACCTTTTTGAATGAAAACTAATGTTTGGAAACCACACAGTCTCCTGCCCCAAATTCCAGACTTTATGATAAAACTCACCTCTGAGCTTTTTAAGAAGAGCAACTGAGGCTCAACAGCTCTGATTTGGGTTCGTCTTTACATCATGTTATGCATGCAACATGACGCTGGGCTGTGATTGGCTGCAACATGAGTCACTCACACTGATCTTCACGCTGCTCTGGGCTGGACAGGTGAGAAAAGCTCACATTAATGGAACTGACCTGACAAAGTGTATCGACACAATGTTGACTGAGAAAATCATAACTTCCAGTTTCTTTACCAGAAAGTGCCAAACCGGTGTGTTCAACGTGCAATGACTGCATTTCTGTGCTAAAAGAGTGCAATAACTTAAAGAGGCACTACATCATCAATCAAATCAAAATCATGGCTTGTTTTGTGCCAGTTTTGCAGAGGGCAGGGAGGAGTGGGGGAGGAACGTCCAGGCAAGGATGTAGGTTTGGCTACAAGACTGGTGAGGACTCTTAAGGTTTGGCACTAAAACACCTGTAACCCTGTAATTATCAACAAGCCTATTATCATTTTGCTCATGTAAGTAACATTTTATATAAAATGTATTTCTTATTTTAAATAGTTTTAGGCTGGACTGGTAACCTAATCATTGTGCTACACCAGTTTATGTCCCAGTACTTCACCACCCCACAGGCCAGTGCAAGACAAGTTGACATAGGTAAAATGTATGGATGGATTAAAGCGGAAGAAGTTCCAATTAACGCTGTTTAGTGTGTATCTGCATCATTACCTTGTTTATGAAGCCCTGAAGTTTTGAAACAACAACAGTCATTGCTGAGAACGCTGTGTTTTATTGTGATCTCGGGCTCAGCGAGATCTCTGAAAATCCCGTTTTAGTTACGAAAACATCGGTTCTCTAGTCCGGGCACATCCGGTTGCGTACATTGAACCGCAGAAGAAGAATAATGTCCGTTGTGGAGGTGTTTCACGAGCGTCAGTGTCTTCTGACTCTGGGTCTGACTCCGGGTCAAAGTCATAAAAGGGACTGCGGTGGGGAGTCGTGAAGAAGCTATTTTTAAACACTGTTAAAAGAATGTTTTGATAATGAGGAGCAGTGCATCCACCATTCCACAGGGGGGAGCTGCGCTTCTGAGAGCAGGTGTGCTGAATATGTCACTACCGGGTTGAGAGATTATAGTTTCAAGTCTCGCGGCTGGGTAACAGCGTCAGAAAAGCGGATTTATATCGGCTCGTTTACAGAAACTAGGAGGTTTTTGACCATAAAAACAAGTTAATGTATGTAAGTAGACCTCCATAACTAACATATATGTGCAACAGGACCACTCTATGTGAGCTTTAAACAGATTAAACACAAAACAGCTAAAAGCTTGTCATATTTTGTGGTTTTGTTAACCAAATCTTGCACCTTAACCATTATACAGAAATATGGTTCTGGCTCATTAGGACGAGGCTTTGGTGTCTTTGAGGTCGAGTGGTTTGTAAAAAGTCAGTGTTTATACAGAAAAGGTCCAAAAAAGTAACAAAAAATTAGCACACACACACACACATGTTCGCACATCTATCCTTTTCAAAAACTCTGCATCAACTTCCAGTCATTTGCACAGCCGAAACAATGCCTTATCCCTGTCCTAATTTCTGAGGAGCTTATAGTGTCTCATTAGGACCAGTTTAGGACCTTGTCAGGACTACTGGTCCAGACAAGGTCAGTAATTATGCCTGAAAGAGTAACAAATAGAAGAACACACACACACACAGTACCTCGGTCAAATGTCCAAACCCCTGAGCCCACACTCCCTCTCCATGAGGATCTCTGGGATATGACTCAATGGGCGATCGATCACCATGTCGGAACACCTTCAGATTTAAAACACATTAGACTGATGTCATTGTGTTGAACATGTAAGTGCTTTTAAAATGTTAAAGTTGTTGGGAAAAAAATATTTAGAATCAAATAAAGCAAAATTCTAAAAAGGCACCACAGGTACAATCAGCTACTAGATCCTAATAGTAATAGTAACTGTCAGGAATTTAATTTCAAACCTACACTCTTAGAAATAAAAGTGGTACGTTGAATCATATAAGGTTTTTCGGCTTGTCCTCATAGGTAAACCCTTTTTGGTTCCAGGTAGAACCTTTTATAAATGTTCCACCTGGAACCATAGTGTTACCAAGTACCCCTTTAAAACCCTTCATTCAGGAAAGGGGTTTTAAAGGGTTTTCTGGATCAAAATGGCTCTTACTGGAACCATTAGTGTTACCAAGAATCCTGGAAAAACAAATGGTTCCAGGTATCTCAGCCCTTGTAGAAGAACACTTTTCGAACCCTTATTTCTAAGAGTGTACACTCATAAACAGACATCTTAGAATACACATCAGTATTAAATGACAAACATACAGTATAAGTAAAGAGAAAAGGTATCTGAAAAGCTGAAAATGACTGTTTTCACATGTGATTGTCACGTGAAACCCTCAATCATTGTCATCATTTAGTCGTTGAACTACAGTGTAAAAGAAATTATGCCAAGCTGTGGTGTCTAGGACAGATATGTTTGACACTGCAGGAGTTGAGACCCTAAGGCTGCCTTTAAGTGACAAGGTAATCCTTTGTTCACATAAACATGGGAAAATACACTGTGATCAGCAGCAATGTTCAGCACAATCACCACACGGTGTGATCGAAAGTAGCTTATACAAATACGATCACATTGAACAAACATTGTGTATGAGAACAACAATGGTTGTATTATTAATGTTACATATAGAAAGAAATTAGGGAAACTTACGGCGACAACGAACTTCAGCACCCGACACTCAGAGCAGACACAACAGAGAAGGAACAAGACGAGCAAACTTTCCTGGAACTTCCACATCTTTTTAAGCGGTTGTTCCTCTGGTGAAGGGAAGGAAGCCATTTCAAGAATGATAATGTGATGTATGATGTTACCAAGTTTGTGTCAAAACTTGTCTTTTAGAGCAGTGTTTACCAATCTATGAATAAAGAGATCATATTTAAAAAAAAAAAAGAACTATTACTACCCATGTTTACAACATAAACCGTTAACCAGAGCAATTTGAAAAATATATATTTCTCACGTTTAACTCCTATTTCTGCAACACATTTTAAAGAGCATTCATTTATTTATGCATTATTTAATCAATCTTAAGTAAATGGTGAGAAGCAGTTCGAGTGACATGTGGGTCCTGACCCAGTGTCTGGAAATGATTTTATAATGATATTTTAAAATAATAAAAATGTCTGTTGCTGATGCTGTCGAATAATTTTACAGGAAAAATAAAATATTGTATTGTATATATGTATCGTGCCAGATGGCAGCATACATTATTTCAGTGCACTTTCCGTCGTAAGTTCAGTGTTGTGTCTCATAAATATAAATAAACATGTGTACTTACCCCAGGATACTTGTTCTTATTTAATGTTTTAGCAGATTGCTGTGCATTCAAAATCTCCACTCATAGCCACACTCATGTTAAGTTAATGCTCCAGTGAAGAGGCTGAGCTTTTATAGCCCTCCTGTCTGACCTCGTCTCTCTCTCTCTCCCCAGGGATATCTGGGAACTGGATTTCAAATCACTCACTCCTTGCTGTGCAGTGACATGACAGCACACCCTGGCAATGCATACTTGAGTCGTGTTTTACACCTGAGGATAATATAATCCACATTCAAAGCCACAGCCTCTGTAAATATCCTGAAGCATTGAGAATGACAATATTATGTCAAAGAAAATGCTTAGGTTAAGACACGCCCAACTGGCTTCTCACAACTGTATACAAACATATACTCACTTGCACACTGGCCAAGGGCAACAAACACTCATTATAACTTGCTATGTCATCTGTTGTGGGTTTAACTCAGAAATGACAGTGCCTGTAGTGTTTTCCCTGACTAGACACACATGTAACTATCTGTTGGGATCAAGGCAGCTTTATGGGACACAATGGGATTAGTGAGTGTGAAGATTTAGCATTAGCATCATATTTGATATACTCCAGATAGGATCTATTGTACAGTCAGTGTAATATGTCTCTTCTATGTTTATTAGAATTACACATTAATAAAAGTTGCATATTTGAACTTAATGTTCAAAGAATATAATATATTATAATATAATACACAACACTGCTTATATAAATGACATCATAGTTCTATAAACATGTGATCACTGACTCTAACTGTCCTGTATAAACTTATAACTTGATACCATTGTTGTATCTCTGCTCCTGGTCTCCTTCTTCTGTCTCTACCTCACCTCCCTGTTGTCCTTTCTCCCGCCCTTTCTGTCCCCCACCTCTCCTCTGTCCCCCATTTTCCTTTCACCCCAACCGGCCGAGGCAGATGGCTTCACCTCTTTGTGTGTGGTTCTGTCAGAGATTTCTTCTTCTGTTTAAGTTTTTTTTTCAGTTTTTTTCCTCAGATGCCTAGTGCTTGCTCATTGTGGGAATCGTGAATTGTTGTTTCTCTCCTCTGGATTATGTTGTCTATGTACAGTGCCTTGAGATGATGTACTGCATGTTGTGATTTGGCGCTATAAAATTAAATTGAATTGAATTGAATTTGTCTTGTAGTTAACCAAATTGTATTAATCTGCACCTCAAGTAAAAATGATTAGAAGTCAAAGATTGAGTGGTATGGCCCTTTATTACAGGAAACATTATGGAGGCCCTGCCGGCTCAGCAAGAATGCAAACGCCACAACATTAATGCAAAAGTCACAACTCAAATGTAAAAGTCACAATGCAAATGTAAAAGTCACAACATTAATGCAATAATCACAACATAAATGAAATGCCACAACATGAATGCAAAAACCACAACACACATGCAAACATAACAACACATGAATAATATATACAGTATGTGTTATGTTTGCATTTGGGGTGACCCACATTGGTAAAGATATTAAACTGGAATCCACATTCCTTAACTTCCCATCCCTTCTAAACAACACATTCACTTGACAGGCACGGAAAAACAGAGGTATGAAGAAATGAAAAAAAACTTAAAGTTTGGAGGAGCATAAAGCTTCTGCCCAAGATTTCCGTTCTGAAATAAATTAAGCCACACTCCAACTGATGTTATTTTTTTGCATCCCTTTTTTGGTAAACACTGTGAAAAACAATTAAATACAAATACAGTTTATTCACAATAGTGATAATGAGCAAATGATTAGGTGTTCAAGGCTCTTCTGTCCTGGACAGCACTACCTGACCACTCTGTAATGATTTTAAAACGTAATAAAAGTACATAACTTAATAAAATGGCCGACTTTATTGACTTTCTTTTTTTTATGAAGCTGCTGCATTATATTTCCTCCTCCACTGGCTTATTCTGACCAGTTTGTGAATAATAAAAAAGCTCAACAATGACTGCTTTCGGTTCTGAACCTTGATGTCAATGCCACTGTCTTCAGACACAATACTCCCAAGGTATCTGAATGAGGGCACTACTGAGAGTTGGTCATCAGCGACAGTGAAGATGGGGTGGGTGGGATCACGGCACTCCATTGGCAGACTGCCTTTGTTCTGGAGTTCTTGAAGGTCACCTAGCAGGCTAGGGTTGACCTAGCCTATGCAGGTATCAGTGGCGGATCTAGAAAATTCTACATGGGGTGGCAAAGCGGTGGCAAGAGGTCTTGGCAGGGTGGCATGGGAGGACGGTACGCAAGAATCCCCAAATGTAAATGGATTTAACATAAAAAACAAACATAACTAATTACTGTTTTATCATGAACCACAGGAACAAGCCCAGTGCATCTCTTAAAAAGTAAAAGCATTAATAGCAAAATTAAAATATAGAATAAAAAGTGCAATAATCAAAAATAATAAAAAACTTAAAAGGCTGAGGACCCTCTTCCTCCCCTGTCACTCCCTTCCTCTGTCTCACTTTCTGAATCTGCAGCAGTCTCCTCCTCTTCATCCCTCACATCCTCTTCTCCTTCACTTATTTCTTCATCTTCTTCTGTGGTCTTCTTCTGCTTTGAGCCTCCTGGTCTCTCCAGTTCACTACCTTCTCCTTAATTTCCCTCCTTCTCTTTCACTTCTTCCCTCCTTCTCTTTCCCTTTTCTTACTAAAACCCTTTCAATATCCCCACTTTTTTGCTTTTCTTTTCATTGTTCTGCTCTCTCCAGCTACTCTTGCCTGCAATAGTCAAGACGTGAGAAGCTCTGGTTATCCTTGTATCACTATACTGTAGGGCCATGTAGCTAATATGTATAACAAATCCCCCCCTCAGGCTATTAAGATCATGTTGACTGTTCTCCTGTTCTTTCTAAAGCCACAAAGTGACTCAGGTAATGTTGACTCGGTGATGTTGGCTCTGAAGCATCACCTTAACAGCACCTTGCCAGGAGATACCCCTGCAAAATCCACAGATGGCCCATCACCTTTACCCTTGTATATGGTGACAAGACGGGCATCCATTGTTGAGGGAGGTTGTCATCAGCCCAGACCTTAGTGATGTATTCACGTAGTACTCATGTACGGAGGTATCTTCCTTGCTGTAGCAGTGCAGCATGATTTTGTCAGTGCCAGCAGCATTGTTGTTTTTCAGAGAGCGGACAGCTGACAGTTCATCTAATAAGGTGTGTTCTACATCAGAGTCCTGGTTTAGAAGTGTGTGAAAATGTTTAGCCAACCTCACCAGGATGTTGTTCCCATCCTTCAAGACTCTGGGACCATCTGCTGTTTTCAGAGATTTGACAACATTATAGAAGTTGTACATATCTATCAGAAAACAAATTGATTACTGTGCCTTTTCTGTACACCACTTCCTCAGAGTTTTCTGCCATTGCTGTCTGGCAGTGCTGGATGAGGGATTTCCCAGGGTTACCTGGTGTGCCTTGTGCATGCTGTTCAGTACTTTTTGCATGGTGTTATTATCAAACCAGTCTTGATGGTTCCTAAGTTGACTTCCTTATGCACCCATAAGGAAGTCAACTCCTCATGTGTTATGAGCACATCTCTGATTTGTCACATTGTCTCACTATGACATAATCAATCAGGTGCCAGTGTTTGGAGTGTGGGATGCGTCCATGATGTATTATGCTTAGTTATTTGCTGGAAGATGGTGTCAGTTAGGTCAAGTTGTGCTCAGCGCAGAGGGAAAGTAACCTCATCCCATGTCTTCCAAGTACTCCTTTCCATACTACATTCTGGCCTAAACAAGCATTAAGTTAGTCCCCAAGCAAGGACATTGTTGCCCTTGGGGATCTTACAGAGAACCTCATCCAGTGTTGGGTTGAAAAAGTATTTAGTTTCAGCGTTGGAGCAGACACACTGAGATGGGGGGCAAAGTGATACCTCACCAAGGGGATATGCAGGGTCATTAGTCTTTACTAATGCCCACAGGTGTTTAGGTGAGTCTTGAAAGCAGTGCATTCTAAATGGCCAATCCCACCTTTCCAGGTAGCCTTTCCAGAAGAAGGTGTAGCCCTTCTGCTAACGTCTCTTCATCAAGGGCACAGTCTTGCCTTTGTACATTACTGCAATTTGCTTCACAATGTCTGCGTAATACTTCAGCCAAAGTATTGGTTAAATCTGGTCCTGTGATAAGATGTTCATTTGGAGAAGTATCTTCAAATCTGACAGAGCAGTCAAAAGCAACTCCAAATTTATCTGGCTTCCTTGGATGAGATACGTGTACCGTCTTTTTTGTCTGCATCACAATCTGCAAATACACTATTTATGAGTTATACATAAACAATTTTTTTTTTGGAAGCTGAGGACACTCCCTGAAGGGTAGAGGCAATTTAAAACTATCTTTCTTATTATAGTGGGTGTTGTCATTCAAGAGCTGGAGAAACTGCTTGTTAACAGACCCCTTGAAAATCCAATGAACTAGTCAAAGTTTTAACAGCACCCACAATACTGCAGCTTTTTAGTCTTAAGGCATCATAGCATCATAGCCAATCAAGAGTCCAACAGGACAGTACAAGAGATCTGGCATCTCATGAGCAATGCTGAGAAGATGGGTCCAGCTTTTCGTTATCTCAGGAGTTGGAATACTATTTTGTTCCAGTGCAATGTATTTTTGAGTGTATGTGGGTGTCAATTTTAATGTACTCTTGCGACTGATACCCACAGAGGTTGCTGATTTCCCCTCATGAGGACAACCTTCTTGTAGTGGAGAGGGTTTTTTTTGTCAGCAAATATTGCAACTCGGCGGTATCAAAAGTTTTGGAAGACATAATTATTTTTTCATAATTAACTGTTATTTCACCGTTTTAAAATTGAATTCCTCTACAGCATACACACTAAATTCAGCCTCTATGGCTTCAATGTCCCTTTGAGTTTTTTAGAACTCTTGCTGAGTGAGAACCTTCATTCTCTGTGAAAAGATTTCCACTTCCCTGTTTATTTCAACCCGTTTTGATGCCAAATGTGCAGCTGCATCAGTCCTCCGTGCAGATATACAACTTCGTTTTTGACTATTGCCCTGCTGACTACTCTTCCTAGCCCTAGATGCAGTTGATCCATAAATCGACCTTGCAACTTCTGAAACTGCATCAAACTCATTGGTCTCAACATCTATATACTATATGTTTGCAGTATATGCAGGATATGTTTCTTCAGGAGCACTGTCATTTCAGTAGTAATTAGAGTGTAGCTATCCATTTCCCTTCTCATTATTTCATCAGTTGATTCAACTGATCTGATCATTTCACTCAGATTTAGAATGTTCTTCCTTTAGATCTAATAGACTGCACATCTAGCAAGCATTTTTTTCTGTTGGGTGTTTTTCTCTTATTTGCATCTAAGAGTTTCAGTTTGTGGCAACCCTATTTGTGTATCTAGTCTCTCTGAATCTTTGAGTTAGAAATTACTGTAAGTGAAAAATATTATTCGGCCTTCTCTAAAGTTATCAGCTCCCATTCCTAAGCGCAAGCCTAAACAATTCAGGACAGCGCCTGCTGAAACTGTTGTGGTCACATTGACCTCGGTACAGCACTGTTGTCTACAGAATTCGTCTCTTCATGTTTTCGCTGAGCCTGACCGGAATAATCACATCATTAGCTCACTTAATAATCAAATCTCCGCAACAATTACCTTTATTTTGAATTTCACCAAAACTGCTGTGCCTATGTTAATGTTCATAGTTTGTTGGGGTTTTTTTGTGCCGGTATTTTTTCTTTTGCCTGACTTTCTTTTTCTTTGTGCCAGATTTTTTTTTGCCTGACTTTTTTTTTCTTTGTGCTGGATTTTTTTTTGCCTGACTTTTTTTTTCTCTGTGCCGGATTTTTTTTCTTCTTTGCCTGACTTTTTTTTTTCGGCTGTTTTTTTTTTTTGGTTGGCCCTAATACTCCTTCGTAATTAATAGTGCAACTGCAAGCAAGTAGATTCCTCCCACACCCTAGTACATGCCCAAGGAAAGGAAACTCCTGTCAGAGGTGTGTGTGTGCATGTGTGTGTGTGTGTGAGATGCTGTGTACAGTGTCTCTGTCTAAAACTAAAATGTTGTTTGTGCCTATCAGAATCATGTATATTGCTTACGGACATAACCTGTTAAAGTTGCAGACATTTATGTGCAGAAATAATAACTTTATCTAAGAGTCGATGTTCAGCCTATGAGCTAAGCTAATGCTAGATAGCTAACTGTGTAGTGCTGGGTTGTGCTTAATATTGCCTCTTCATAATTACCGACGGACATTTTTGCACTATTTTTTAATACAAATATGAATCCTTGCAGGTGCTTGACAACTCTGTGTGTGCATGTTGTTGATGTTCACCAGAGTAAAAACGAGAACCCGAGTGAAGAGTAAGTCTTGTGTGGCCTTGGCGTCATTCATTACATTACATTTGCGTATCTCTAATTTCAAATAAAATTTTTAACATACACCTTTAAATAATTAACAATAAAGGAAACTTAAAAACTGGCAGTATATGTCCATTTTTAAACAATGAACATAATTACACTAACTTTCAGAGACAAACTTTTCAAACACAATATTTTTTTTAATTTACATACATACATAACATACACTGAGACATTTTTCTCTAAAGCTGCTCCCCAGGATATTCATTCTGGTGCAAATTAAGCCACACTCCAATTGATGTTTTACCAGCGGTTATTACTTTTTTGGTGTTCTTTTCTGGTACACTGCCAAACTAAACACACAGCATATATGTAAGGACAATTAAATACAAAAATATATCTGCAAACTTGCCAACAGATCATCATGAAAACAAATCGCCCGTCATATGCGCCCTCTGCCCAGAAACACAAGGAGTCCATCAATCCATTCAAATTCTCTTTTTCCCCTAATTACCACAGACAACCTATTTCTCCATCTCACCTGGGTTTACAGCATCATGCCAGCTCATATATTACACATGCTTGATAGAAATGGCTGCATGATCCTGTACGTTAGCCAGATGAACAGTAGGGGTTGCTCATATACCAGGAACTCACAATAACTTTGAAAATAAGACATTGTCTCTGGAATTATGAAAAGAAAAGGAAAAAAAAAAAATCAGCAACAGCTACAGAGCACTTGGGATCTTTTTACTGCTCTCGGGATTGTATTTCAATCTGATCTACTACATACAGTATCTACATCTACATACTGTATATCACAGGATGCCAACAGACCATCTGAAAAAGGCTGTTACTGTGCGGTGCCTGTCCTGCATAAGTGAAGAGACAGACTGGATTGCAGTGCATGCACAAAGTTAAACACAACTCATTTAAGAATGTCATGTTAACAATGCAATGATTGTCTGTCGGAAATAGTTAAAGAAAAGAGGGCATAAAGAAAACAAATAGAGACCTAAAACGTTTTATTCCACGTCATTCATTGTTTCCCACTCTATACATGGGGACCTACTATTTACATATTATACTATACTATTGGCTACTACAGCCATTTTCAAGAAATATGTTTCCTGTTTCTTAAGTGTTTGATGCGTGTGTAGTATAAGAAGACGGAGGGAAACCCAGTCTGGAAACAATGATTATATATAAACAATGTATGTAGTGTGCTGGTGCATCTCTATCTTTTTTAATATTATTACCTTTATTGAATTTGGACATCAAATCATCATCAGCATAACGTATCAAGGCACCTATACTGCAAATAGCACAGCTGTTAAACTACATCAGCAGTGTAACAAAACAATGACACGGGACATCCTTAAGAAATGGAGACAATATAATAAACAATTCTAAAAACAACTCTTGCTCCAGTGTAATGTTTTGGACTCATGTTGTGTTTTTTTAAAACCTCTTCTTCTCTGACCCTCTTTTTGGAGTCCCTGCTCCCAAATCACATGCCCAAACTAAATAGAGTAAATCTATGCAGTTACAAGTTCTACGTGGATTATCTTGGTATCAAAATAAAGATAACTGTGAGATTCCACCAGAAGTTTCACTATAGATGCCACTGTGTGAGATAATACAGATGGAACCAAGCATAAATGAAGGAATTTTTTTCCCCTCGCCTAAAAAAAAAATTGCATTTTAAAGCAGTTTATGCAGTTGTAGCTTAAAAACGCATGGAGGTTATAACAACATGTGGACATGAGCTGTGCAAAGTCTGATGATGCTGAAGTGAAGCAAAGTAAAATGACAGAGGTTTTAGTAAAGATATGTCTTGGCGTTCTCTCGTTTGGCAACATATGTGCCATTTGAGATTTCTTCGGTACCAAATTATTAAAACCCATTTAATTTTATTTATATGTCACTATTGAGATATATATATATATATATAAAGTAAAAGAATTGATGCTTCCTGTGTGGAGCGTAATAACAGCTCTGTGACTCTACAGCATGTTCAGTTACGCAGCGCCATAGCTCTGGCTTACATTGGTCAATTTGGGTGATTTACAACTTGTTTAATCCTCTTAACCAATAGAATCAGACTCCGCTCTCCGAATGTGAGTGAAACTTCATTATTCACTGCATTAGCGAGTCAAACGGATGCAAATGGTAATGGCAATGAGGGACATTGCCCTTCTCCAATCAGAACGATCTAACGCTGTCTGGAATGACATAACAGACCGGGAATAGTCCCCAAAGCATGCTGGGAAGTGTAGTTTTGTTCCTGGTGGAAATAACTTATTTTGATAAACAGCAAAGGTATGACATGGCATTTCTTGAAAGTCAGTTGTTTTGCTCTTATTGTTTTGAATTCATGTTGGGACTTTTGCATTTCTATTGTGACTTTTGCATTCGTGTTGTGAATTTTTCATTTGTGTTTTGACTTTTGCATTGATATTGTGGCTTTTTTAAGTTGATTTATAATTTTTAAAAGCATTTTTTTAAAAACATTGTTACGTGTATTTGTGTTTTTATTTGATTTCAGTTTGTTTGAACTTTGAACCAGCTCGGCAGGCACTGGGATAGCAGTGGAAGATGAAAAATGTTGACAAGTTATGTAAACTGCTTGTTTTAAATGATGGCATACTGAAGACTATAGATCAGGGGTCACCAACCTGGTGCCCGCGGGCACCTGGTAGCCCGCAGGCAGCCAATACGGTGCCCGCGGGCTCACTTCACTTCACCTCACTTGCATGTATCCGTGTGATCGCTCAGTAAAATATCTTTGATATTGTTTATAAAAACTGATAATCGTTAGGAGTAAGCACTGGAATGAATGTGTATGCAGTTGAATGCATAATATTAATCATTTAAATGGTAAACAAAAAAAAAATGTTAATGTGGTAGCCCTCCATATTATTCTTTACCCTTAAGGTAGCTCTCTGTCTCAAAAAGGTTGGTGACCCCTGCTATAGAGTATAACCTGAATAAAAGGTTTAAAGCACAAAGTGTTATTCCTAACCTTAACCTAACCACAATTAAATATTTTAGTCCTATACCTAACCAGTTCCTCAGAAATGAGGTTCTGCCTCATTAGGTCCAGGTCAGTGTTTATGCCAGAAAAGGCCCTAAAGAGGTTACAAATACAAGTACACACTGTACACATATGTGGTACGGCAGCAGGTTGGCTTTGATACGCCTGCATAAATGCATTAGTGAGTCCACCTGTGCTGCACCACAGAATTACAAAACATGTAGATAATGAAGGTCAGAGTGAAAGACATGTTTCAACATGCGTCAAACACACACACTGTCCTTCTTTTTCCTCTCCTCCAAGGGGCTGCAGTTTTTCTTTTTTTTTGTCTTTGTCTGAATAATTGCTGTGATTTTCAAGACCATTGTCATGGCAACAGAGAGGTTGATGTATGTTGACAGAATCTGTTGCAGGGCGACTGATTTACCAGTGTGTGTGTGTGTGTGTGTGTGTGTGTGTGAGAGAGAGAGAGAGAGAGAGAGAGAGAGAGAGAGAGAGAGAGAGAGAAACTGATGATGTAGTAGGGTTCATGGTGGAGGTAGGGGTGGGGGTTGGAGGGGTTGCTTTGATCCATGTGATGGATAGAGATGAACAGTATGGAACATCTCTGCTTGATAGAACAAGGCCCTGAGATCAGGAATTGAACAGTTATGGGTGTATTCTGAGCAGAGGAGAGAGGAAGGTGAGAAGGAGGAGGGGATGGGGGGAGGGAGTGGGGTACTATTTTAGTCTGTCCGTTGTCATGGAAACTGCAGCCTCACTACAAATGGAGACATCCAGAACACATGGATCGTCAAACAAATGGCTTGCGTAGGGCCCAGCATGAAGCTACGTAATGGCTATGTGACACTGCACCATCTGAGTTGGGACCCACGTACACACACCCACACACACACATGCGCGCAGACCTCCAGCCACAAAACTGTGGCGTCTTCTTCATCACAGAGACAGAATACCAATAGGATGGTTGCTCTTGGTGGATGGAGGAGGGGTACAGTTACTTCAGAAGTCAAGTGACAGGCAATGTCCATTCAGGCAGTGAGTCACAGCCACTTGCTCTCTGTCTTTTAATTAGCAGTCTTTTCCATGCTTTCTCCTTTCCTCTCCTCTCTGCCTGTCTTCTATCCTTTCCCCTCTGCCTCCATCTTTCTCTCTCTCCCTCCCGTGCTCTGAAGGATGGAGGTATTCCCACATTTCTCCGTTGCTATAGCAACACCGCGGGGAGAACAGGAAAGAGACGATGCAGGCAGGGAGGAGGAAGATGGAGACAGGGTGGTGGTGGGGACAGAGGGAGAGAGAGAGAGAGACGGGGTAGGGGTGTGGAAGCAGCCTAAGATGAGAGGATGTGTGAACAATGCTAATGCTAATGGTGGCAGGATAAGCAGTGGTCTAGAAGCAGCAAAGTATTGGTGAATTCCTTATTCATCGCATCAGCTTGGCATAGACTTACATGTCATATACACATTTGTATAATTACCAGTGGGAATCTATTTACCATGTATTGTGCTACGGTCACTGATATCTTCTTTGCTCCATCTTTGCTTAGCTGTTCTCTGTGACATTGACCATGCGCTGCAAAACCTGCATCCAATTACAGCCTGAGCCTCACGAAGGAGTAAATAAAACAAAACAAAAAACAGACTGCTACCTGCTACATCTCTCCGCAGAAGGCAATTTGGGGCTGAGCCACTGCCTGCTTATTTTCTAGTGATCTACTGATCAGTACAAACCAATGCAGGTCAAATGATCAAACTGATGTATCTATGTGAACACAGAAGCCTCAGTACGACCAGCGCTATTTCATATTGATGTCATCATCCCCTTCAATCAGGAAGTACCCCAATTCCATTATGTCTTCATATATCATAAGGCATTGGAAGAAAGCAGTGTTGCATCAATTTCCCAATGCGTAAAGATGTGTAGCAAGAGGCAAAGCTCAAGTGGCTTGCAGAACAGACATGTGCTCACTCCTCCTCTTCCCTCAGTAGACGTGTTGGACATGTTCTACAAAACTCCACTGATGCAAATGAGCTGAAACTGAAATACACATATTCCTTTTTTTCACACCACTGACATCAGAATGTGTAAGCTGTTGGGTACTTGGAGTAGTCTGCTGCATGTCAACTGTCTCACTCTCTTCTCCACTTAATCAATAACTCATCTCCAGACATCAATATTGTTATCCCCTATGGGACAAAAATGCCCTTCTTTAGGGCAAAAGAAGAATAAGCACTCTTGCTTTTTCTCCTTTCAAGAGAAGAAAGGGAAAAATAGAGATGAGCAAGGAATTACCATGGATTTTTTTCTTGCTTACTGTCCATTCATATCCTAATGTGCTGATTTGCTCACGTAAAAAGGGTAAACAAAAAAAAAATGCTGCAGATCATTCAGTGATGTTTTTTTTTGTTTTGTTTTATCATCTGCGAAAATAACTGTTGCATAAAAAGTGTATTATGGAAAAACCAAGGTGATTAGAATAATAGGTTGATCAGAAGATTGCTGCCTGGACTTCTTTTCCTTTTTCATTTATTCACACCATGCAGACAAGAAATCCAATTATCAAAACACACAACTGTGCTTCTTTAAATATTTAGATAAAACACAGGCAATTGAATGGTGCAGAACAGTCAAAAAAGTAAGGTATACAAACAATTTATTGTATATCACAGCAAAACAATTTAAAAACAGATAATCCAAACAATGCTGAGGTGAAGTTTTGAGGCCAGGAGAGCAAGGTTCTACCGGGAAAGTGGTCAGCAGTGTCGAAGCCAAGGACTTGCCATCTGGGCCTGACATCACAGTAGGTGAATACAACCTACTGTGACATTGAAAACAACCTGAACATTAAAACATATAACATGTTCTTTAATCCAGTAGCCATTCTCAATCATGTCTGTTTTTGAAATGTGTGTGATGCTACACCCAGCAGCTTATTCATTTAGCTCAAAGCAAGGGAAAACTTTTAAAATTGGAATGGACAACTTTTCAGCTCAACCTTGTACTTATGAGGTCAAACGACTGTGCCATATTATTTAGATCATTATAATCATAGGTCTCAAACTCAGGGCAGGCGCCCATATTCAGCCCTATACTAACTATTAGTTTATGATAAAAACTGGCCCGTGACCTCCTTTTCCTTGGGAAAAAAAATAACACATTTATGTTGATTTGTTAGCATAGTTAACACAATAATTTTTCACAATAATAATAAATTTATTTCTATTGACCACATCATTAAACATAAATTACAATCAACATTAAATTGTGTTAAATTATTTATGCACGTTATTATTTGTTTGATTTTTGATTCAACTTTATGTCTTTTTTTTTTTGTTTAATTTTGCATCATGAACATGTTTTCTTGTGGCCTATATAAACAGCTTTGAAATGTTGTGAACAATGCAGTTTAACAAAGTTCCAAACCTGAGCATGAAGCTGATATGCTGCACAAAGAGTTATAGCAATGGCTAATTCACAACTCAATTCCCTAGTTGGGCTTTGGTATATAAAATACATTATAAAAGCTGCAATACATGACAATGCAACACAATCAGTTTCTGAAGAGTTGTTTGTTTGTGAAAAAACGAAAATGTATCCGTGTGGTTTCACGTTGCAGCTACAAAATGTTGTATTTTACAGGATTTTCACTTTTAAAATATAAATTCATGTTGCATATTAAAATGGGTTTAATTAAACTATTTGTAGCCCTTTGCTTGCTTCATTTATGCTAGCAGGCCAGTAGTGGCCATTTGGGAGAATCAAGAGAGGTTCCCAGTGGAACACTAACCCGTTGGGTCGGTGCTCTGGTTGGAAACAATATAAATATACAACCTTCAGGACGGAACGTTATACCTGAGGGGAACACACACACCCCTCCAACACCGCTATATTGGGCCGGTTCATACAGCCAGGCTGCAGAGTAATGAGTCGTCATGTGACATGGCAATGGAGAGGAGACAATAGCGGAAAGACAGCGAAGCACATGGCGCTGGAGCGGTGCACAGAAAAAAGGCCCGTCTGTCTGCACCAGATGAGGGAGCATTACCACTTTTGTATTTATGTTGTTTTATTTTACTTTTAAATGTGACCAGCATTGCATGGCTTGCTTTAAGATTCACTGGCCGATTACTTAATTAGGATTTAACTTAAAGGTGAAGTAAGTAGTTTATAGTGACAGCTGGAGGAGAGGCTGAAATTTACAACAAAGAACTGCTCCTCTGCTCACCCCCTCCCTTCCTTGAGCGCTACGGTATCCTCAGCCGGTCAAATGTCTTCCTTGTCGCCTTTCTCCGTGTCAGCAGATGAGGTTCTAGTATTTATTCAGACAACGAGAGGGAGGGGGAGGGGGAGAGGACGAGGGACAGCTCTTCGTGGCTGCGGTAGAGCTGTCAGAAGCTGGTGAGGGAGAGGGCGAGCTACCGCGGCCGTAGCAGACGAAGAGGAGAGAGTGGAGGCGGGACTTCCGCTACAAGTAAAGCGACGCTTGATTTGTTCTCTCGGGTTTGTCCTTACAGGCTCCGGTAGAAACATGGCGTCTTGCTGCTAACATTGGCAGCGAGACAACAGCGACCCGTGACCATGTTATTTTACATGACTTTTTGAAACACTACGAAAATGAAACAAAAACTATTATACAGCGACAAGACAATGCAGGAGCACATAATATGTATAAAAAAGTGGATTTTGGGTGATATAAACCCATAAATACTACACAGTGTCCTTTCAAAAAGTCATATAAAATAACATGGTCGCGGGCCGCGGTTGCATTGCCACTGTTAGCAGCGAGACGCCATGTTTCTACTGGAGCCTGTAAGGACAAATGCGAGAGAACAAATCAAGCGTCGTATTAAGCAGAAAGTCAGTGTCACGTTCCTGGTGTGTCCCAGTAGTGACCAATGGAGGGACTGGTACAATCCTACCACAGGGCAGATCAGTGGCCTCCATCAGTGGACAGGACTCAGAGTTCAGAAATTGAGCTGGGTTGGTTCTTCCAGGAGTTTTCACATCCAACAACAACATGACCAAGACAGAGTTGAAACAAAGAATGAAACATTCTCTCCAGCAAACAGCTTAAAAACTTCCACAGTTCTTCTATTACAGGCTTTTTTTTCACAACTTCACTGTCTTTAAACCGACAATGTGTCGTATTTATGGGTTTATATAACCCAAAATCCACTTTTTTATACATATGTGCTCCTGCATTGTCTAGTCGCTGTATAATAGTTTTTGTTTCATTTTCGTAGTTTTTCAAAAAGTCATGTAAAATAACATGGTCAAATCTCAGGGTACCTAGCTGTCTAAAGGGTAAATAGGGTAAATAGCTGTCTTCCTATTTTGCCTGCTCCCAACTGCAGGAATCAGCTAGAGTGCACCACAAAGTACCAGTGTTTCAAGATAAAAGTATGTAAATTAGACAGTAACAGTATATCTACATCAAAATTGTGTTTTAACAATGATAACTGAATTATCTATGCATTTTATTACCAGAACTATGATTTGAATTTTCTGTTCTTAACCCATTTTATCAGCTGGGTTACATGTTGCTTCACTTGTTGTTGGTTGGGTGCTCACCGTCAGTTTGCCTCCACAACATGGTGCTTTACAGTATGATGTGTCTGCTTTTTTTTTTACCTCTGTAGAACTCCTGCCAATCTTCATATCCGTCTCTGGGCCAGTAGATTTCCCAAAGTGCTTGAGGTGAATATGCAGTAAGTAAATATGACTGGAGAATCATCAGAGCAAGTAAAAGTTGCTACATAATGCATGGTTCCATTAAAAGCCAGAAGTGCCACAACATTAACCAAGTAATATAATACCCCCTCCCTCCATCAGCAGTTATGGTAAATCAATACTTATGTTATTGTAATATACTAATATAAACAGCTCAGTGCCTGTTTATGTGGGTGTGAAGTCACTGAGGAACAACACAGCTTCCTCCAGTGATTAGATGGAAAGCGTCTGTGTATAATGTATGCTGGAAACGATATATTCATAAGGAACTAATTACTGCAAGTCTAAGCATCCACTATAGAACAAGAGTAACACGCTTGATCAGAACTCAGGAAGCATATATATTTACATAGCATATTATTTATATGTATATATATATATACATATAAATGTAATCATATAGAAAAGAAACAGGGATCAGGTACAAACGTTTGGAACACCAGACCGACGCAGACCCTCATTATAGCGTGCATGTAATCACAGGCACGTACCAGGACGTGTTCACATGTCTCTCTAGACACTGTAGTGTTAGGTATGGAAAGGCCTTTACATGTTTACGACAAAAAATCAGTTATGTAACGAGCTGCAACATACATGCAGCTATAGAATGAAGCGATGACATCCCTACAAAAGCATGGACAACCCTTTACAGTTGGCTTCAGCTCCCTGTGACCTTCATGTGGAGGATAAAGTAGTAGAAAACGAGCAAACCATTCTGGTCATTCTCATCTGACCTCTGGCATCAACGAGGCATTTTCCCAGACCATTCTCAATAAACTGTAAGATGCTTGTCCAATCATGTCTTTTTCCTCAATAACTATATGCATTTCTGCTAGTATAAGTATAAGCCAGCTCCTAAACCTCAAGTCAGATGTCATTCAGAGAAAACCTTGACTTTTTAGGCAATGATTAAAACTTCCAATATAGATCAAAAATGTTTGCATTGTCTTTCAGTCGGTGTTTTCGTAAGTTAGTAGCTTTGACAGATTCAAAACAGCCTAACATCAACAGTGTCTTAAATTTCAGTGTCTTGAGGGGAAAACAGCAGCGCACTGCAGCATCCCTCAGTGCACAGCTAGGTTCTATAATTTGTCACTAAGTACGCTTGTTAACTTCTGCACACACTGACTATAGAACATCTCTGCTTCTTTGGCTGACAGCTTACTGGAACTTCAGCAACTCGTCTTGATTAGATCTTGTCTAAGTTAATTGAGTTGCTTGTTCTGCAAAGTTCACAAGATGCATGCATACTGGTAACGCTACAGCCTCCCTATGGAGGGAGCACAAAAATGAGAAAGAAAAATACATATACATGTGGTTTCCTGTTGGTTAATGTCATCCATTCCTTGCACCTGCTTTCTGTATTCCATCTTCATATGCATAAATAGGCCACAGGATATATAGTTTGTTTTTTTCCACATGACTGCATCCCACACAGCTATATCCAATACACACCTCTTGTGCATGTGTCTCTGCTGCAGCCTTTTGAAGGCTGAAGAAATAAAGGTTCCATCATTTCATTGGAGACACGGCAGCCCACAGACCCTGACACCTCTGCTTCACAGTGGAGTTTATGTTGTGTCAGGTTCCCCACAGACTCTGCAGTCGGTCTGTCTGTTGGCCAGGGGAGCTTGGGGATTCCCTGGAGAAACATGCAGCTGGGAGGTTATTGAAAATGAAGGGGGAAAAACAGCATGGGTAAAAGGGCACAGGCGCAGTGAATCTCTAGAAATTGACTGAACCTCAAAGAAAAACTGATTTACTGTATGGGCATAATATTACATTTTCCAAACAGAAGGCTGGCCTCATTTACAACTGGGAATTGTTTGTTTGTATTTTGAAATACACCCACTTGTGGGTTATGGTTGTTTATGCATCCATTGTTGTATTATCAGTGGATATTCATGTATTTTTTCAGCTCCAAAAACACTCAGTTTCAACCACATCAAGAACAGGACACAATGAAGTGTTAAGTTCTCCACATTCACCAGATGTTTGCTTACCATACACATGACCTGAGAACCAGAACACAGATATTAAAATGTAACTAATCCCTAAAGCACATTTTTTCATGTGTAAACCAGTCTACATGGTATATAGTAATGTTATCTGTTGATCCAGGTGCAAATGACAGTTTAGGGTAAATTATTGAAATTATACATGTGACAAAAGTTGGCAGGCCACACTGTTGGTATATTACTATTTCTTGCCTTTGCAGCAAGAAAGCCTTTCTGCAAGGAGTTTGCACGTTGTCCCCGTGTGCGTGTGGGTTCTCCGGCTTCCTCCCACAGTCCAAAAACATACAATATGGGGTTAGGTAAATCTGTCACTCTAAATTGACCGTAGGTGTGAATATGAGACTGCCTATCTGTCCAGGATGTACCCGCCTATTGCCCTAAGTCAGCTGAGATTGGCACCCCCGCGACCCTTTTGTGGAGGATAAAGCGGTAGAAAATGAATGGATAAAAGTTGGTGTATTTTCTGTCTCGCTGATCGAGCACCAGCTACTGCAAATTAATTTTGCCATTGGCTTTTTTAGTCCATGCTTGCAACACTGGTATACTCTTACGTCACTCTCTTATCTAATCAGTATGGCGCTGATTGTCCCAGACTCCTCCTCTTTTTTTAAATATAACCTTTTTTTGGCACTTTGTTAGACCGCTGCAACTGATGTCAGATTTCACGACCAGACCACGCCCCCTCACTGCTCTGCACTCTCCCTCCTTCCTCCACTCAGTGATCCTATTCTATAGCTATAAACAGGGTGAAATATAAGAAAAACATCAATTCTGTGCAGATGAAGTAGAGAACCGAATACAGCACTGATGAAGGAGTTGCCCTCTCTTCATTACCTCAAGGAAAATAAGTAATGATATGATGCATTTTCAAAGTCCCAGGGTTCACGTCATCGAGCGATATTATCAAGACAAGCCAAATCCTCAGAAGTGCTTCCACACTTGTCTTTCGTGGGAAAACAACGACAAAGTAATTCGATGAAGTGGTGTGTTTGTTTCCATATTCTTGTCTGTCACATCTGTAATTACAGTAACAGTAACAAATAATGGCAACACAGGTTAATGCACAATTAAGCTAATTTTATATGACAGAGCATTTGATTCATTAAGACACAGCCATTACACAATGGCTTATTGTTCAATTTGTTAGATTAATATGACTCTACCTCTATGTACAAAAGGATTCAATCAGAAAGTAGTAGAAGTAGTTCAGTAAGACTGTTCCTCCTGCATGGGAAATTATAAACCTACATTCAGCTTTATTCACTCTTGTTGTGTTCTCATATTTTAAAGAAAAATCTCTCATGTACACTTTTAAAATAAATAAAAATTTTGCTGGCACTTAAAATGGCACAACTCCATTTGCTTACTGGTGACACAAGAAAAAACAAAGAGTACAAAGCATACAATCGTCCATTCATAACCTTATTTCCTTTTTCCTCATGTTTTCCTAAAGTTCAAGGGGCGTTTTCCAACTCAGAAACTCGGAGCAACCGCACATGGACAGCTGCTTCCTTTAAAATATTACAAAATAAATGCTGAAATGTAGTCCTGTTGTATTTACATTTCATTCCTAAAAGTGCACTCAAGCTTGATCACAGATAGTCTGACATGATTTGATTTCCTTCTTGTACATTCCCATAGCATCACGGTGTTTTAAATATATATACAAGAGAAATATACAAGAGACCGGAGGCTTTTCTGTCTCAGTCCCATGTGGAGTTTGCGAGTAGACTCTAGAAACAAGTAGCAGCGCCTTGTGTGTTATTTGCTTGGTCTTATAGCCCATTTCCATTTGTACACTGTAAGTAAAAACACTATTATAGCATTTCCGTCTTTCAGTTTTACATTATTATCATGTTTCCTTGTTCCAGTTGTTCATTCATTCATTCATTCATTCATTCATTCATTCATTCATTCATTTTTATCAACGTGGGTTTGGTTATGGGGTGGGGGTGGAGTGAGGGGCCGAATTTATGTATAAATAACTGGGCCTGTTCAAAAGACAAGCAACCACCGTCCAAGATCACTGCCGCCATTCAAACACTGCTACCTTTACTATTGTTCACATTGTACTGTTTAATTCTAACCGTAGACATGTTACTGATGTTTGCACAAAATACCATGAAAATTGTGTTATCTGCTAGTATTGTTAACATTAGCTAACAATGGCTAGCCTGGTATGTTTGCATTTCCAATCTCAGTTGGAACACAGTGAACTTGGGAGTGGAGGTCCCTCCCACTTCTGATGTAAAAGGAACAGAGCAATTGTCAGTTTTGACTGAAATGTGTGTGAACATGTGTTGTCATAGAGAACATGGCTGCCAGTGGGAAACAAAAGTCACAAAATATAAATCAATACAATAAGTAAAAACACTGTTGACAACCAATTTTATCAGGTGAACATTTTGTTAAGTGACTAAAATCTGTCTTCCCCTGTGTCCAACCTGGCAGACATGTTTTCAGTGAGTCTCTGAGTCTCAGCACAGGGGACTCATAGTGTAGTCAGCACTATCTTAAATAACCACACTACAAAAACCCTAAACTATCCATTTAAGATGCTTGAGACAATAATGGTAATTATTACAAAAACACTCAGATAAAACATTATAACTCAGACTGTTCTTTCTAATTAATTTGTTTAGTTGTATCACTCTGTAGAATCAAAATGAAGAATCACTGTATTAAATGTATCTAAAAACGTAAGAACCCCTTCAGTGCATCACAGAGAAATAAGACAACTGTCACACATTATGTGTATGACAGTAAGAGAGTAAATACACTTTGCTGCCACAATGTGAACCTGGATGGATAGGGATGGGAAAAAGACTTTTAATGACAATACATAAAAACCCAAATTGATAACACACACTGAGATACATCCATGAAAACTATGAAAGAAAAAAAATATTTTTTGTATTCAAGAAATCAAACTTTTTTTTATACCTCAACATGTCCTTTGGAACAGCTTACCTTAAAAGGACCAAAAGGTCAGTCCACTTTCATGTCTGGCATTAAAAAGTTTTGCTTCGGTCAAACCAAAATCAAAATGTCATTTAGGCTGAAGTACTCCAAGGGTGACGAGCCAGCATCAATCTGCCACCGTAATATGCACACAGGGTCATATGCCTTGTCTGCAGACATTCAAATTCCAGTCATAAGCATCATGAAAGGGTGTCACATGTTTGTTAACATTCAAGACCCACCCTAACCCACAAGAGCCTCCTGTTAAATGTCAATAAGAACACGTACAACGGTTAAGCCACTATGCTAAGATGCAACACCCTTCTGCATTTCCTCCAAATGTTTATAATAATGATGATAACTGTGTTTGGTGCAAGTCATAGGTGTCCACACAGATGCACTTTAAAATCTGATGACAGAAGCACCGAATGTATCACATCAAGGGAGCAGCCATATGTTGTGTCTTTGGCCTTCATTTGTATTCAATTTGTGTCTCTGTGGGATGACAGTTGAACCCTACACACTGGTTGGGAACACACTCTCTCTCTCTCTCTCTCTCTCTCTCTCATACACACACACACACACATAAATATATACCTCAACTGCATCGAACATTTAAGTTCCTCAATAATAGAGTCTATGAATTTAAAAAAAAGTTATTTTGTCTTTGCCATTATCATCATCATTCCATTTCCCCAAAGGACAGGGAGAGAAGCTAATTGAGTTTTAATTCAGGCTTTAAGGATAGCATAATCTAGTTCTGTCAAAAACACACTTTTTTTTTTTTTTTTTTTAAACCTGTGTTATCTGTCAAACATTTATAGGAGCGTGACTAAGTGTGACGTGTCTGAGCATGTTCATAGAGCAAATGGCACCTATCATTACCAGAATGACTAATGGCTAAACCAAAAACCATAGATTCAGTCCAGGCTTAGTACTGAGGCTTGCATAATGTCTCATTCTTGTCTACTCATGTGGTTGCCACATTGACCCGCCACAACCCAATATATGATTGATTTATTTCACACGTAATGATACATGGCTAGACAACTGTACACATTATATCAAACTAACAAAAATAAAGAAATACATAGTTGAAACGCAATAAGCGTTAATGGCATTAAACATATGAAAGTTACACTGTAAAAATGTGGCTCTTACAACTGTCATACAACCAGACATATTATTATTAATATACTGTACATTTCTATTCTTTCTAATCATCCAAAGATGGATGTTTAATCCCTTCTTTAATGCTGCTGTAGGTAGATGTCAAATCATCCTCATAACAGCATTTTATGGCATGATTATGGTAACCATGAGCAAGGAGGTCATATCAAATTCCTGTCTAAAAGCAAATATCTGGCTACTGATCTGATTTTAATAACACATTGTCAACACTTTATTTTACCCATACACATCTTTGCATTGATTTGCCTCTGTGTTTTTGGAACATAATTTTACCCTTGTTTTTATGCTGGCATTTAAGTATCAGAATTGTCACTTCAAATACCAAGTAGCTGGCTTTTAAGAAATACATAATACACTCTTAGAACACAAAAGTTTGTAATGATTATTACTGAAGCAACAGACAAAAGTTTGTCAAACAGAGATCTGCATTTACTGTTCTACAACCTAAATGGACTTTATGTCACAACGCCAATTCAAAGATTCACAATGAGTGTTGCAATTGAGCCCTTATGTTTCTGAGAAGTAGCCAAACTTAAAACAAGTATCATAACCAACCTTCACTATCAACCTCCCACTGATTATTCACAGAAAGAAACAAACTATACCATCTTATACATCCACCCCAAAATATCTCTCCACCAGAGTCTGCAATGGTACATATTTAAATGAAAATATATTTATATAATTTGTGGATTTTTCACAGTAGTTTGTACTGCACTGTACCTTTTTGTCCATCTATGTATGCCTACATAATTTTCACCTTGAGTGAGTCTACTGAGTCACTTGAGAGAGAGAGTGTGGAGGAAAAAGGTCTCTTCGATTTTCTTTTTTCTGTAATATCTCCGATCTTCAATGTGGTGAGTGCTGTTCATGTCTTTCATTTTTGCTGGCCAACAGCAATTAGGGGACTGATTACTCAGAAAGGCTAGTTTTTCCCAATGTGAACACAGCTTGTAGGAACTGCAAAAAAACATTTGCTTTGGCACAGATTTACATTGTAGCAATGTTCATTCCTTGATTTCCATGGCCATGATCATTACAACAAACACAACTGGCCCATCGTGGTAATCCTTGGCTCAGTGCACTGTCATGGATAAGTCTATGTGTTTGTGTATTGCCATGTCAATCTACCCTCTCCCGGTGTAAAGTCAATGCACTCCAGTGTCAACTCATTCTGCATTAACCCAATATCAATCCCCTCTCTGTCTCTGTCACTCACTTTCTCTATATATTCTCACTTTTGTTTTTAGATCTGAGTCTCTTGAACATTTTCCTTCGAGCTGCCCTTGAAGAGAAGAGGTTCCATTTGGGGATTCTGGTTATGGCCCATGAAACCCTTGATTGATCCATGTAAGCCCATAGTCGGTATGGGGAGAGACATTGGCAGTGGTGGAGACATAGAGTTTGGATTGGTGTTAATGCCGTTGCCTGATGTTGCCAGCAAATTTGATGTAGAAATTGGCACTGGGGTACAGGAGATTGGTATGTCTTGGCCTTGCTGGTTCTTGCTGCTCAGCATGCTTCCCGGTCCCATCATGTCAGAGCCAATACTAAGACCCATGACATTGTTGTTGAAGTGATGCGTCTTGTAGTAATGGTTGAGAGTATCTGTACGGCCGATGTTGGGAAGATTGACTATTTCTGGATGATGTCTTCTCAAGGTTCCCTCTCCTCCTGTGCCAGAATTCATTGTTGAACCACCTGAGATGCCACTTCCAGCCCCGGCTCCGATCTCATCTTCTACATTGACAATTTCAATGGCTCTGGCAGGACCATGGTGCTTATGTAGCTGGTGCTGCTTCCGCAGTTTATAGAAGACCACTAGCATTACAGCTGCCATAAAAGTAATGGCTACGAAGCAACCAATAATGATCTTAGTTGTTTTCATTACATCATCCAGGCCTGGTATGTTAGTTACATCTATTATGGACACAGTCACTGCATTTTCAGTACCTCTGTTGGCTCGTGGAGTCAGTGAGGAAAGGGAAGAAAGAGAGGGAGATATAGTGACGCCAGATCTCCCCTCTAAAACCCCTCTTTGAACAGTTGGATTAGGAAAATCTATGACGGTCTCATTAATGAACTGTCTTGCCGGCTCTTCATCCTCTCCCCTTACTGTCTCTACTGTTTCCACAGTGACAGTTGTGAAGTAGCTGTAGCTGTTGCTGGGATCTGATGCAGACACATTAAGCACAGCAGTTGCAGTGGTGTTTCCAGCCGAATTGGTTACCATGCAAGTGTACTGCCCGGTGTCTTGCACAGTCACATTTGTGAAGTTCAGCGTGCCGTCATGAAGCACTGAGATCCTAACTCTGTACGATCCGTGGGTCATCAGGGTGCCATTTGGAGTGAACCAGTTCACAGAGGTCATTGAGGTCCCAGTACGACATTTCAGCTCAGCAGCCATGCCTTCAGTAACATTAAGATCAGTGGGTGGCTCAACAATCACTGGGGCAAAGCAGACAAAGTGGCTCTGGTCGAGTTCCCCAATGTACTTGCCCTTTAGACCCGGGGGTGCATGGCAGCGAGCACAACATGTGGTGTTGCTGGGAACTGTTTCCTTTAACCACCAGCTGAGCCACAGTACATCACAGTTACACACCCAAGGGTTGTGGTTGAGATGGACCCTCTCCAGCTGATGCAAAGGGGTGAAAAGATCATGGGGGAGTGAATGCAGGGAATTGTGGGAGAGGTTGAGCTCCTCCAGGTTTTTGAGATCATCAAAAGCATTGCGTTCAATGACTGACACTCTGGAGTGCATTAACCACAGCTTGCGTAGTGACACCAGGCCCTGGAAGGATCCAGGCCGGACTATACCAAGTTGGTTTCCTGACAGCTCCAATTCCTCTAGTCGCACTAATGGGGTGAGATTAGGGATGTCCTTCAAACCGCACATGCCAAGATTCAAGAAGCGTAAATTTACCAGACCTTCAAAGGCAGCCTCTGAGATGAAATCCAGCTTCCGGAGTTCTCCTAGATCCAGGCGGCGTAAAGAAGGAACACGATGAAAGGCAAATGCCGGCAGCGTCTCGATGGGGTTGTTTCTTAGCCACAGTTCCCTTAGCTTGCTGAGATACTCGAAGGCTTGCGATGGTACCACTGTGAGGCGGTTGTCAAAAAGCTCAAGTGTGTTGAGGTTGGGAAGGCCATTAAAAGCTCCCACCTCAATCTGTCGGATGTGGTTCTTGGAGAGCTGCAGGATTTCCAAATGCCGCAGGTGCTTGAATGTGTCCGATTTGATCACCTGGTGTAAAAACAAAAAAATGAAGGCAAGTTGTAGGAACATCAGAATTACTGCTGTGAAGTTGTATATTCAGTATTGAAGGTATTTTCTGCTTGTAGATGAAGCCATACTATATTTACCTGAATGGTGTTTTCTTGTAGATTGAGGTATCGTGTGTTCTCTGAAATACTCTCTGGGACTTGGTCTAAGCTCTTCCTTGTACAGATGACACGGCTCGCCTGATTGGAGCACGTACAGGGGGTTGGGCAGGGGGGTGCCGCCTCTGTGAGCTGAGGTCCATGGTTGTGAAACCACAACAAAAGCTGGACCAACCAGAGGAGGGGGGAAGGGTTACAGGGGCTGGTCACCATGACAACACGCATGGCAACTGAGTCATGACCCACCCCTATTGCTATAAAATTTATAAGTCACCTCCAAATGAAGGAATTTAAGTGCTTATGTTGGTGTTCATATTTGACTCTTTTTTACTAAATCAAATAGTCACAGAAAAAAATGTGATATAATATAGAGACTATTAAAGATTGATATATTCTTATTTCGATTTGCTCATGATTCTTAGATTAACTATTGCCAATCACATAATTCCAGGGAAGCCTTGTTTTTTTATTCCCATGACAATGATTGGTGTATAAATCAAATGGTGGGTGGGCGTTGAATGTTGAAAGAGTAGTCTCTGCAGAGGACAGTCTCACTGTAGGGAGAAGAGAGAAGAGCAGACATAGGAAAATCAGAAAAGTGTACAGTGGCTCTAAGATATTAGCCTACCACATATGACGAGAGTATTCCCTAAACTGAATTTATAGTTAATATCATAATATCATGTCCTGTCACCAGAGCACATGACAAATTAGGTCAGCTGCCATTTTCGTCATTGGTTGATCTTAACATTTGGGTCATTTGTGTCTGAAATGGCTACAAAATTCTAAAAACTCAAGCTGGGTCACAAGTGCTGCTGTGTCTCGTCAACTCCATAATGACACTGGCGTGTGTCTGGTCTGATAAAGGTAGAATTGTACATGGAAAAAAATACAAAGTCTCTGAATGCAGTTACAGCTGCCTTTGACACTCATCTATGAGGTTAATGCAGAGATCCATGCAATCTATCCCGAGGCTGCAGCACAGCATTGCAAATGAGATAACAGATGATTCCTGCATGGAGTCATTTGGCAATTACAATATGAAGAAATTATTATTGACTTTTGAAATTTTACTGCAATGCACAAATTGTAGAGGGAAACACAATCCCTAAACACTGAAGCTGATGAACCAAACATGAGGCTGACAACTAGATTGTGAACAAAGTGATGAAGGTGATGCAAAATATTTTTTGTTACACATGTATATCAAGTGTGCAATTTGATTCAGAGAGTACAACACTTCTTGGAACAGAAATGGCTGCATGCATCAGCAGACTCACTAAATTTAGAAATTCTTGGGCCTGTTTCTAGAAAAGAGAGAAACTGTTTGTTGTTTTCTCGACAGTATGACCACGGCAGTCAGAGTCCTGTGCTCAAAACAAATGCGAGGATCTTTGTTTATCTGTCAAATTATGTCATGAGTGTGTTACCATTACAGATATTTTAAATAAAACAACATCAGGATAGTCATACATAATGTTTTTTTTTTCCTGCTAATAATCAGGTTCCATTTAAAAGCTTCAATAGCAGTCCTAAGCATCTCCACCCAGAAACACTGTTGCTGTGGCAACCTGCTCACTCACCATCTTGTGTTTTTACTGTCCAGTGCCCTATTCTACATCACTGTGCTTATCTGAGCTTGATGAACAATTGCTGTTCAAAACCAATCAGTAACACCTGATGGTCTAAATCAATGTACATTTGACATAATACTTAAGGAGTAAATACCTTTTTACCTGAACAAATCAAAACTGAATGTGGAAAATCTAGCTTTGGATGTGATAATCTGTATTTCCATAAGTGTGGGGGATCTGTCGAAGCATACAGTCAAACCTTGGCCTTCAATATCAGAAAGAGTGAACGAATCAGCAGTGAATCTTAACGTTCACTAGTTGCGAGGATTGGGTCAGTCTGTAATGAAAACATATCTCTGAAAACATTTACAGCCACTATTAAGAAAGGTCATAAGAGAGTGTACACTTCAATAGAGTTTTTTTCAAATGCTCTGCACATGTTACAGTCTTTCTTTCTCTTGCTCTCTGACACATAGGGAAAGAGAGAGAGGAGGTGACAACACCATTATCTTTCTCCACTTGGAGAATAATTGTAAATTTAAAGCAAGTATACATGTATGTTATGTTATGCAGCTTCTGCAGCGCTTCTCATTAAGGCCTTAATTATTCTGCTGTCCTTTCTTAAACGGTTTCTTTCTGATCCATACACATTAAGCATTATGCATCTCGGTATTTTTTTTTTGGGCTGGAAATAAATACAATACATGCATTGTTTGTTTCACAGAGGTCAGGCATGAATGTGAATGGTGCTGGTCCCTGATATCTTTGCAAAATGCTAGCAACTGAGCTATTAAAAAAAGCAACTGCACAGGTGAAACTGTGGAGAGATGTTGACTGCAGCTATTGCCTGTAGCCTTTGACCATGTCGTCAAGCTCTCTATCATCCATGCTGTGCAACACCAATGACGGCCTTTATTTTTGGAACATCATGCATTGTCTCGTCTGAGAGTCAATTCTGTTTCCAGTGGCTTAATCCATATGTTTTTTTCTTTGCATTTATGACACCACTTAGACATGGCCTGCATTGTATCTCTCTTTCTTCATCTTTGCAGGGGGTTTTTTTTAATGTCAAGAGCAGATTGCATTGATTATTGATCAGGTCTGAGAGATCACTCAGTTTTGAAAAGATAAATTAGCTGCTGCAAGCTGCTGACCAGCTGCTTCAACCCAATCACATCATTGTAAGCACTCGACTGTATCAATGCCTTGCTCGCTCCACATCAGAGTCTTTAAGGTTTATTGGGAAGCAAAAAGAATAAAAAAAAATAAAATAACCTGTCATGTTATTTTCATGAATAACAAAAGGCTGTGGGATGTTTCCTCTATGTGCCAGCAAGGCCCAATTGGACCTCATGTATTTACAGATGGTCGAGATGAACACAAAGCAGCGACACAGGTGCAGCAAGGCCATCACCATCTACTGTAACTATGACAACAGTGGATTGATTCAAGACGTGGGAATCAAGGGAGGATGGGACACATTTCACCACGAACAACAGTTGCTTGTAGAAAAATAAAAATGCAGGTTTTTACCAAAAAAATGTTACCCTCTTTCTGATCACAAATCGACATTAATTGGGAAAAAAAGAAATATATTAATGAAACAAGGGACATAAGGTGTCCGTTCCCCCTGCAGTATTCACCTCTAATCTGTAATATCTCCTGATCATATAGCCTCCGGCATAAAATCCCCCACAATTCAACAGAATGGCCTTATTCATCTTTGCAGCTGCGCTCACTACGGCGCACCTTCTCGGGAACGCAATTGAAATTCTGAATAGGCCTAATTCTGCACATGCTGCATTACAAAATGGCTTGCACCCATTCTCCCTTCAGGGTAATGACAACACGACAGCACCCACAGATAAGCCAACCTCAATATGTCTGTCAAATAACGCATGTGAACATGTAATAAAGCACAAATAAATAAAAAAGAATGAACGATTTTAATTCATTTGCAACGAAGAGCGCAGCTTTATTCCACAAATGAGCGTGTGATATTTGACTGATTTTAATCATGTACTTATTCATTTGACTGTGTGCAACATTTGCACAGCTAATGTTTCTATCTGTATCGTCTCCTGACTGTTTTATTGCATGGGATGCATGTGAAGGAGAAAATCCAATAATTACGCCGGCCATTTCATACTCTTACCTGCACATCCAATAAACACGCACCTTAATATTTCCGTCGATGTGTCTCTTTCTTCTCGTTCTTTATCCCGACAGCGGATTCAGCAGCCTCTCTCCTCTGTCTGTCTCTCCTTTTCCTCTTTCCTGAATTGATCCGCTTGTTTCCACGGCTCTGGGCTGCCTCCTTGTTCTTGTGGGCTAGATCCGCAGCGCAAACGCAACGCGGGGGGCAACCGAGATGGCAGGTTCAAAGATGGAACAGAATCCACGCACACGCAAACACACGGATGATAGGGAAAAAAATATATGTATTAAAAAGCAGTGATCAGATTAAAGATCGTAGGAGAAAATGATGTGATCACGCTGAGTGTGTGAGGTTCGGATCAGTGCATCCATGTCTTCTCATCAGTGGTGAGCAGCGCAGGCAGCAAACGCGACGGCGCCCGCTGGGCAGAGTATTTTGCGTCCCGCATAAACCAGTCCTTACGCACTTTCCGTATGTTCCAGCCTGAATCGCAGCAGCATTGGAATAGAGACTGTTGGACGTAGTCCCCTTTCTCTGTGTGTTTTTAACGGATTCAACTTCGTTTTCAGGGCAAAGCAAATTATGTTTGTATATACATATATATTTATATATATAAAGCATATATATTTTTGTATTTATTCTTTTTTTTCTTCTTTTTTTCTTAATAAAAACTCCCCCCCCCCTCTCCTCTATATTATCGGTGCCACATCAGCTTAGTCATATAATGAGTCACACATTTTTTATTAATATGACTCAGCAGCCCTTCATATCAGCACAGTAGTGAGTCAATGTGTTACTCCTGTAAAAGTAAAATATGCATCTTTAATTGTGGTCACTGTTTATTTAGCACCAAAGCCACTAATGTCCACCAAACATCTGCTGTAGGCTGTTCGATTCCTAAAGCCCTCAATATTACATGATATACATTATATTATATGTATTTTACATTGGTGTGTGTACTGTTTAGTGCCTGGGAGCAGGGGGAACATTATTTGATTTTTACTATTATTTATATTAGCTCTGCAAATACCTTATCATAATGGACACATGCATTTTGGCAACTGCCATCTGGGATTGAATCACACTGTTGCATTTTGCATTGCTTCATGTATTGAGTCACCACTAACATCCAGATAAAACTTAACAACCCTGCACATTAAGTGTAAATAGTATAGGCAGAGGTGGAAAGTAACGAAATACATTTACTGAAGTTACTGTATTGAATACTTTTTTTGTGTATTTTGTATTTTTTAAGTACAATTTAAAATCAGGATTTTGTATTTTAGTTGAGTACGTATTGACTCAAGGATTGTACTTAGTTACTTTATAAATCCTATCCGTTACTGAGTAAATATAAAAATTCAGCACAATGAAGACCTACAGGGGGAAAATATACACCAGAACAAGACAAATGATGATGTGATTAGCACCAAGTGACGTAATATCCTGTGTCACACTGGGCGCGTGAGCGCAAAGAAACTAAGTAAGTAAGTAAGTAAGTAAGTAAGTAAGTAAGTAACTTTTACTTAAAGTACATTTCAAATGAACTACTTTTTCTACTTGAGTACATTTTCAGATGACTACTTTTACTTATACTTGAGTAATATTTCATCAAAGTATTGGTACTTTTACTTGAGTGCAATATTTTAGTACTTTTTCCACCTCTGAGTATAGATTATTTAAAGCGGACCTAGACCGGAAGTTCCTATTAATGCTGTTTTTTAGTGTGTATCTAAGTCATTACCTTGTTTAAGAAGCCCTGAAGGTTCAAAACGAACAGTTCAGCCACTGCTGAGAACGCTGTGTTTATTGTAATCTCGGGCTCAGCGAGATCTCTGAAAATCCCGTTATAGTTACGTAAACAGCAGTTCTCCTGAACAGCCGATCGTCCTGCTCCGGGCACTAGTCCGGTCTGTTGTGGAGGTGTTTCAAGAGCGACAGCGTCTTCTGACTCTGGGTCTGACTCTGGGTCAAAGTTATAAAAGGGACTGCGGTGGGGAGTCGTGAAGAAGCTATTTTTAAACATTGTTAAAACAATGTTTTGATAATGAGTAGCAGTGCATCCACCTTTCCAGAGGGGGGAGCTGCGCTTCTGAGAGCGGATGTGCTGAATAGTACTGGCCAATCACAAGACTCTGTCTTCTGGGGGTGAAAGTTCACTCTGAAATATCGCGGCTGATAAACAGCGTCAGAAAAGAGGATTTCAATCGGCTCGTTTACAGCAACTAGGAGGTATTTGACCATAAAAAAAAGTTAATATATGTAAGTAGACCTCCATAACTAACATATATGTGCAACAGGACCACTCTATGTGAGCTTTAAAACCTAAACGAGTATGGATGTATATGTATGTAGGCCTATATGCATATGTGTATGGTACATATGGCACTTCTCACTACTTGCATTTGCTCGACTAGAATCCAAACGCAATCCCATTGCCAGAGTTCTATACTCTGTCAATGACAAGAAAGTTGAATCTGGTTCTGAACAAGACATTTCAATATCCAAGGCTACTTGGATAGATAGATAGATAGATAGATAGATAGATAGATAGATAGATAGATAGATAGATAGATAGATAGATAGATAGATAGATAGATAGATAGATAGATAGATAGATAGATAGATAGATAGATAGATAGATAGATAGATAGATAGATAGATAGCTGAAATGCAAAATATACATGTAAACAGAAGAATAACAATACAAATATAAACAACCATATGCATTTGCTGAATTGAAATAAATGTATGTTTTTTTGGCCATAGAAAAGCTCTATTCAGGAAGAGATGCTGGAGATGCTAATCTTTTTCTCTGCATGCTCCGGGCTCATCGATATCTGTCCAGTGTTTGTCCACATGTGTTAAGTGCCTCAGCTCCTCTTAATCATTATTGTCCTCTTCAAACTGTGGGTTAGTGCTGAAGAAGAGAGCCAGGCCTTGTAGCTGTGCTTCAACCAGTTGTTGGGTAAAAATAAATCTCAGTACATTTTTTACTCTGTCTCATCTCACACTAAAGGTCAAAGAACAGTGAAGGCTAGAAATACTTCAAAAAGACCCCTAAGATATGTACTCTCCCTCCCTCTCATTCTCAGCCTCTTCCTCACTCCTCTCCTCCCTCCCGGTGAATGCCGTAGTGACCATTGTTCATGAGCACTAGCTTTAGCCGAATGCCGTGCGGCAATGAGGTCCCTGTGCCTTTTTTGCCTCTCTCTTCCTCTCCCCTCCCCCTCCTCTGCCTCTCTCTCGCTCCCTCCCACCCATCTACCTCCCTTGCCTTCCCTCTCCTCCTCTCTCCACCTTGTCCTCTCTCCTTCTTAGATTTCCAGTCACAGAGTGGTGCAGAGGATATTCCTCCCTTCCCGCCTTCTCCTTCTGCCTCCATTCCCTCTCACTCATGCTAAAATCTTAGCTCACATCCAGACTCTTGTTGGACCCAGGCTGCCTTCCCCCAAACCCCCCGCCAAATCTTTCTCGCTGTGCATTTTTCGATTTCCGACCTCTCCACAACATTTAAAAACGATTCCATGCCACCATTGCCAAACCCACCCTGCACGTCTGCTCTTTTTCATACCCCCCTCTACACTTGTGTCCTTTGGTGTGGCATTGCACACTGAATCTCATATTCCTCTTATGCACACATGGTACATTGTGCGTTTGTGTGTGGGAGCGACTGAGTGCAGGGAGGGAGAGGGACATGCATTTGTGCACAGTAAATGAACAAACACTCATCTCTGTATTGCCTGTGTCATCAGTACACAATGGCTGTGGAGTACAAATACAGCAGAGACAGATAATCCAACTGTCCAGAGGATGATTGTATGGCGTTTCCAATACAAGCCAAACCCCAGTAAACTCTTAATGCTGTGTTAGGAGCCACAGGGGATGAGGAAGGGAGAGAGCGGAGGATTTGGCAGTAACATACTAGTGCCAAGACATATGTGGCATGCTGATAGCAGCAGAGTGCTGCAGCTCACACTCTGAAGACGCTTTGAAGGAGAGGCTGATGTCCATCCATTGCAACTGCTGTAACTGCAGGCCTCACCATCCTGACAGAGAATAATCACAGTCCCAAGTAAAGATTGAGAATGGGAATACATTTTGTAGCAGTGTAGTGCCGATGCTATATTTTGAATAAGGAGTATTAGTGATCCATTCAGCGGTTTACACTCCCAAGGTTCCAGTTGGGAGTGTGAACAATGTTCCATTTTTTATGGTTATTTTTAGGAATTAAACTGTAAGACTTGGCTGGGCGCTTGCCGCCATCTGTGCAAGAGAATAAGAGAGTGTTTAAAGTTATTCATGGTGACATGGTGTGTGTGTGTGTGTGTGTGTGTGTGTGTGTGTGTGTGTGTGTGTGTGTGTGTGTGTGTGTGTGTGTGTGTGTGTGTGTGTGTGTGTGTGTGTGTGTGTGTGTGTGTGTGTGTGTGTGTGCGTTTGTACGGGGTGGGGGGTGTTTGGGTTCAAGAGAGGGAGAGAAAATAAAGAGAAAAATCCTAGTGTCACAGTATCTTAGCAACTGCCTCCATCTCCTTGGAGACAAGAACTGACATCATTTCCTGTCTGTGAGAACTCACTTTTTGGCTTGTACACCGTGTGCGTGCATGTGTGTGTGTGTGTGTGTGTGTGTGTGTGTGTGTGTGTGTGTGTGTGTGTGTGTGTGTGTGTGTGTGTGTGTGTGTGTGAGAGAGAGAGAGAGAGAGAGTGAGTGAGTGCGAGGGAATGTGTGTGGATTTGTTTATTTGTGTGTTGGCGTGTGCCCATATGCAGATGTGAGCCTGCAGAATGTGCACTGATGCAGATACGGATGTATTCTGGTGTTTCATTCAGGGTGTGCTCAAGAATGTCCACAAACACTGGACACTTTCAGGCCAGAGCAACTGTGGTAAAATGACGTTGTTTGACACTGATTTAAAAATGAATCATTTGTTTTTTAACCATCATATAAGAGATTAGAGCTTCAGCTTTTAAATGGCACTGTGAAATTGTCACATACAAATAAAAAGCCACCATGAAATGTTTGTATGTTTATTTTTATATATGCGTTTGCTCTCTCACAGCCAAGACTCTCTCTTTGCCTTAAAGTCTGTTTGTGAGCGTTCTTGAGCATCCACAAGCAGCATGTCTTACTGCAGATAAAAACATCACCTTAAACTGCCATCTGGTGAGTAGAAAAGTGAAGTGCAACCAGAAATACATTTTCTATCAACTGTTCATTTTTAGCTCGAAAAAAAAAAAAATTCTACCTCATAGCAGTTTGAAAAAGAAAACCACCATAGTACCATTGCCCATTCTCTAAATTCTTACATATATTCTGCAAACGAACATCTAGAACAGGAACTGCTATATATATATGTATATGTATATATATATATATGTATATTGTGTGTTTTTATTTTCGGTGTATAAATCAAAATGGGCTATATCGCTGCAAACAATAACGGCCAGCTACTTGTCTACAAATTTCCCTTGTAAAATCCACACAAGACTGAGTCACTGAGACAGAAAAGGCTAAGTTTCACAACAACAGTGGATGTTTTTGCAACGCTGTCAATCAAAAGCTAGTTCCGCCTTTCAGACATTCCCCAAATCATCACCCACTGATCCCATGGCCGCTGAGTGGACGATGTCGGTATTGTGCAATATCACAAACTATTTACAGTGTATTGTTTGGCTTATAGTCTACTTGTGGCATCTACCTAATGCACCCTTGCCCTGGCTCACTGCGTTTCCTCTCAAAATGTTACCTTGCACATGGATAAAATGAGGACCAACAGGCTGATTCCATGAATAATCCCTTCTCTCTAATTTGAACTTCCTTTTATTGCACTGTGTTTATGTATTTTAGTATTTATTTATTCGATTTATTGTAATCTTGGCATTCTATAGGTCACTTTTATCATCTTCATTGCTTCTAATCTATACAGCACTGTGGTCAACCCTGGTTGTTTTAAATGTGCTCTATAAATAAAGTTTGAGTTGAGTTGAAAGGACTTCACATCTTCGTCCTGGGGTCAATCCCCTTGACTGTTCTGCAGATTATTTCCCATCTCTGACCACAAGCTTCATCATTTGACATCAGTCTCACAATATCCAAAACATAAACTGTCTCTGGTTATTTTGATTAATCAAATCAAGGACATCAACATTGCTGCTCTGACTGCCGGCATATCTAACCTCCCCAGCATCACTACTCATCCACTCTCCTACCATTAAAATAGCTGCCTTTGTAATCTTCTGGATACCCTGTCTCTTCTTAAAATAACGACTGTCTCCTTCATTCACTCTGCTCCACCTGAACTCCTGGACTCACTATTCAACAAGGACATGTATTACAGACACACTTGTAGTCTTCACTACAAGGACATTCTCTCCACTGCTATACTGTACATAATTAGTTAATTAACACAGGTGACAGGAACACACAAGTACTCTTCTCATTGGTTAACAATTTACCCACCAGACTCTCTTCCTCCTCACTTCTATTCAAATATACACTGCAACTCAATGATGGCATTTTTTTTTGTTTTTAAATACAAAAATTGACAGTATACACCAACAACTAGTCACAGGCTCCTTCGTTCGTTCTACCTGACAAATCCATCCGTAAATTACAACTGGTCCAAAACTCCTCTGCAACTCCACTGGCTCCCTAACATACACATCACATTACATATAAGAATCTGCACTTTCAAGGCCAGCAACAACCTCATCCCTCAGTACCTCGCTGACCTGCTCCACATTAACACCCCTACCCGCTCTCTAAGGTCTACTTCTTCCATCCAACCCTCCCTCCCTCCCTCCTTGGGGTCAAACGTTCAGACGCTCGGCCCTTCGTCTATGGAACAACTTACCAAATGAATCTCAGCTCAAAATTAACCTCTTCAGACAGACTTATTCACTCTCAATGACTTTACATTTCATATATTTTATATTCGGGCCACACAGTTGGCGTAGTGGTTAGCGCTCTTGCCTTTGCAGCAAGAAGACTTTAGAAGACTTTTTGGAATAAGGGCCTTTCTGTATGGAGTTTGCATGTTCTCCCCGTGTGTGCTTGGGATTTCTCCAGGTTCTCCTTCTTCCCACAGTCCAAAAACATTCAGATTTGGGGATTAGTTGAATTGGTCACTCTGAATTGACCGTAGTAGATGAGGGAGTGAGTGAACGGTTGTTTGTGGCCTTGCAATGGACTGGCGAAGTGTCCAGGGTGTATCCCGTCTATCACCCTATGTCAGCTGAGATAGGCACAGCGCCCCCCACAACTCTCTGGTGGAGGATGAAGCGGTAGATGATGGATGGATGGATATTTTATTTTATCTTCTTTAACATTTTGGTGTGATTTTACGTTGTCTTTTTTATCACTCCTGTTGGCGAAATGTTTTTTTGTTCTGCTCGGTGAGCAGGGCTTACGTAATACGCCACTAAACACGGGGGGCAGAAATTCAGTTTTCTTGTTGCCAGATCATTTGGTTCTCAACCTGTGGTACCATGTTGGCTCATTACTGTTAAGCTCTGAGTACTTGGTCAAGTTTTTGTGTTTTTTTGATAAGCTGTCGCTTAGAGCCAACTCACCTCAAAGTGTTTTGCCAAAGTTCCATTGCCATTGTCACCGTCGCCCAATCCCTCACTCACTGCCCAAGAACCTTGTCGTAAAAAATATTTCAGGTTTTCACTCACCAACTCAAGTAAGAAGAAGCCACTCTGCTCCACTTCAGGTTTCCCTTTCCATTCCCTCCAGAAAATAACTATTTCCGGAATCTCCCCTGCCAAAACTGACTTACCTCTCTCTCGCTCTCTCTCTTTGTGAGCCACTGATCGATCACAAGGGGAACTTGCTGTCCAGCAATGGCCTTGACTCAGCAGTATTTTCTTATCACATTTGTAAGTAAATCACTTACCTTTACTTCTACCTCTCAGTCTCCTCCTTAGATCCTGCCAACTCACTCAATACAACATATTAAATGGTTTTGGTGACATTTTTAACACTTCCTTAGGTCACAAACCTCCTTATGGCCAGATTCTTCAGGGATATTAACTGTCCGCCTCCCCAATCCAGCCTGCAAAAGCATCAGCTCTTCAGAGTCGGGTCTTTCTCTGAGGGCCTGCACAGCAGGAAAAACTGAACAGGTGTTTTAGTACCTGTTTTTATGAAAACTGCTGAAAGGCGTTAAACAGTGACAAATGATTTTGTTCTGTTCCTGTGGATAACACATTCTCATCACATAGAGCTGCACTCTGTCAAAGTGTCACCTTACAGACACACAGTGTATAATTTTGCGAGCTGCACTGGGCTTTGAATTTACTCCAATGTAAACCCACCACTGGTGCATGAAGATGCTCAGAGCACAGAAGGGTTACAACTGATACTGATATTAGGTCTGAGGGACCAGGATAGGACTGAGGTTAAGGTTAGGGCCAAGAAAAAGACTGAGGTTAATGATAGGATAAATATCCAGTTTAGGCTTAGAGGATATTCTCTGTTGGTGATCTGTGCATCTAAATGTGACACCCAGTGTATATGGAAGCACATCGGGACCGTATCTATGTTCCCCGGGTCCTATGTTTCACGCTTTTTACCCTGGAGCTCCACACCCAGGCGATCGAGGAACATAGGACCCGGGGAACATAGGTACGACCCCGAAGCACATCTCATGTGTCTCTAAAGCAACACTGAGGGACGGTGACAGAGCAGCAGTATATGGAGCTCTGAGAACAGGCCGGGAGTTTAATGGTGGAAGTAGCACCAGATCACATATGAGACTGATAGGCTGGATCTACTCCTTGGTTCTTTAGTGCTTTGGAGACTGGTGTAAACTCAATATTGTCAACTCAAAGTTAACAATGGCAAAACACAGTAGGTTCTTGTGTTTGTTTACCTTTTCTTGCAGTTGGCTGACAACTTGGATGTGGTCAATTGTAAAGAAACCTGAACTGAAGTCTGCGTTGTGGATTTGATCCTCGGCCCCTCTAGTCTACATGCCGATGTGTCCTTGTGCAAGACACTTAACGCCATGTTGATCCTGACAGCTGCACTGGCAGCGTGTGAATGGGTGTGAAATTTGTGTCAGTCAAATGGCCCAGATTTGGCATTTGACTCATACATACAAGTCTAAGTCAACTGTCTTTCACCTGTACAAAATAACAAAAATCCTTTAATTAAAAGATGCTAAAAAGTTCATGTTTTTATTACATCTGGACTAGACTACTGTAACTCATTAATATCAGCATGAAAATGTCTTGGAAGAGTCTTCAGTTGGTTCAGAATTCAACAGCACGGGTACTGATGGGAACCAGGAAAAGAGATCACATCCCTCAAGTGCTGAGCTCTTAACTAGCTCCCTGTGAAATTCAGGCCCTGTTATATATCAAAGAGATGATTCTTCCTTACGATCCAAATAGACCACTCCAATGGGAAAATGGAGGCCCATTTTCCGATCTTGCTTGTGGTTCCCAGAGTCTGAATAATCTGAGTATGAGAATGGGACGCAAAGCTTTCAGCTGCGGAGCACCTCTCCTGTGGAAGCAGCTCCCACTTTGGGACCAGGAGGCAGACAATGTCCCTTCATGTAAAGTTAAACTTAAAGGTGAAGTAAGTAGTTTACAGTGACATCTAGAGGAGAGGCTGAAATTTACAACAAAGAACTGCTCCTCTGCCCACCCCCTCCCTTCCCTGAGAACTACGGTATCCTCAGCCAGTCAAATGTCGTCCTCGTCTTTCTACGTGTCAGCAGATGAGGTTTGTGAGGCGAGGGAGAGGGCGAGCTACCGCAGCCGTAGCAGACGAAGCGGAGAGAGTGGAGGCGGGACTTCCGCTACAAGTAAAGAGACGCTTGATTTGTTCTCTCGCGTTTGTCCTTACAGGCTCAGGTAGAAACATGGCGTCTCGCTGCTAACAGTGGCAATGCAACCGCGGCCCACGACCATGTTATTTTACATGACTTTTTGAAACACTACGAAAATGAAACAAAAACTATTATACAGCGACTAGACAATGCAAGAGCACATAATATGTATACAAAAGTGGATTTTGGGTCATATAAACCCATAAATACTACACAGTGTCCCTTTAAAACTTTACTCTTGAATAAAGTTAGGGCTTGTTCAAGTGATCTCTGAATCATTGTATAGTCATGCAATGGTGCAATAGGCTCTCTCTCTCTCTCGCTCTTTAAAAACAAAAAACTTGAGCACAATAACCACATGAGGGCCACTGAAAGCTGCTTTACACTACAGTCTTGCAATTCACCCATTCACACTCATTTATTCACACATTCATACAACGCATCTACACCACAAAGTTTTGGGGTCACTGATACAATTTGTTTGTGTTTTCCATTAAACTCACACTTTGATTCATAAAAAGAGTTGCAAAATTAATAAAAAATATAGTCAAGACATTGACGAGTTAAGAAATAATTACTTTTATTCAAAATAATAATTTTTCCCTTCAAACTTTGCTTTCGTCACAGAACCAGCAAAACTGTTTTCAGCTGTGCTAACATCATTGCCCAAGGGTTTTCAAAGATTTTCTAATCATCCAACAGCTTTCTAACGAGATTAGCAAACACAAGAACATTAGAAACTGGAAATTGGTCTCTATACACCTATGTACATATTCTATTAAAGCAGAGCTAGACCGGAAGTTCCAATTAACGCTGTTTTTTAGTGTGTTTCTGCGTCATTACCTTGTTTATGAAGCCCTGAAGTTTCCAAACAAACAGTTCAGCCACTGCTGAGAATGCTGTGTTTTATTGTAATCTTGGGCTCAGCGAGATCTCTGAAAAAACCCGGTCCGGTTACGTAAACACCGGTTCTCCTGAACAGCAGATCCTCCTGCTCCAGGCACTAGTCCGGGCACATCCGGTTGCGTACATTGAACCGCAGAAGAATAATGTCCGTTGTGGAGGTGTTTCACGAGCGACAGTGTCTTCTGACTCTGGGTCTGACTCCGGGTCAAAGTCATAAAAGGGACTGTGGCGGGGAGTCGTGAAGAAGCTATTTTTAAACATTATGCCACTTCTGGGTATTGGCCAATCACAAGACAGTTAGGAAGGCTCTACACTGGCTGGCCAATCACAACACACTGTCTTCTGGGGGTGAGATTTCAGTCTGAAATATCGCGGCTGAGCACAGCGTCAGAAAAGACAGATTTCTATAAAGGACCACTCTGTGAGCTTTAAAAACCAGACGTTTGCAGCTAAAATAGTCGTTTACCACATTAACAATGTATAGTGTGTCTCTGATTAATTTAATGTCATATTCGTTGAAAAAAAGGGTTTTTCCTTCAAAAATAAGGACATTTCTAAGTGACCACAAACTTTTGAACGGTAGTGTACATCTATCACTCATCTTTCATACCAATTTACACGCTGCCACCACGCTGTGTTGTGTTTGATCTGACTTTTTATTGCTGAGAAAAACCAAAGGGCCATTGCTCTCATGAAACAGGTCATTCACTGAGAACCTTCACTGAGATAGTGCTGTCTGGTACAGTAAAGTTGTGGATAAATCTATTGTGCATCACCACCTGGATCATTTTTTACCTTCTAAACAAACAACACAGATCACACTTGCAGCCGTGTGAAAAAAACAACACAGTATATTATTTTTACTTGTTACGTGTCAATCACTCTCTTCAGTTGAGTTCCCTCTGTGCACCTCCTTGAAGAGTCAAGTATTTCTAGCTTCATCCAAGTCATTTTAACAACTCAAAATCCACATGGGTTCAAATATGTTTTAACTTTTCTCAGATTAATGAGACTGTCTGCCTCGAATCTGCCTTAATTTGCCTTGAAGGACTTTACAGTCCATTCAGCAAGTGACACTCTCTGTCCTTAGACCCTCACATCGAGTGAGGGAAACTCCACAAACTCTTGTGGAAAAATGGGAGAAACCTCAGGAAGAGGAGGGATCTCTGTCCCAAGACAGACAGACGTGCAGGTGCAGCATTTCAAAGGAACTAGTGCAGTGCCTGTTCAAAATCTGTTTTTGTGTGTGTTTTTAGTAATTGTTGGTTTGGTTTGTTGAGTGCTTCGTTGTCACTAATACACAGCAAAAATTCAGTGACATTTTTATTTGTATGGTAGAGAGCAAATACTGATACTTCTTGCTGGAAAGGCAGGAGTGCTAACCACTACACCAACCGTGTGGCCCAGAATTAGAATTAGCCTTATTGGCCGAGGTTGTGCACATAAAAAAGTAATTTGAAGTTTTCTCTCTAATACAAACTACAATAAGTATAATATACTTATTGTTATTTATATATATTATAAATTATATTATAAACAGAAGAAGATATATTTATTTGTTTACAACAGAAGATATAAATATTAAAAGTAAAAGTTATTATAACAAGAATAAGCGAGTGTGCATAATGCAGAGATGTCCATTAATTGTTCTTTTGAGAGACAACCCAGGCGAAGAAACTGTCTCTGTGGCAGCTTGTTTTTTGCAGACAGTGCTCTGTAGCGCCTGCCTGAGGGCAGCAGTTTAAACAGTTTGTGTCCGGGGTGTGAGGGGTCTGCAGAGATGTGTGCTGCCCATTTCTGTACCCAGGACCTGTACAGGTCTTGGATGAAGGGAAGGTCAGCACCGATTATCTTCTCTGCAGACCTGATTGTCCATTGCTGACTGGCTGTCCTGTTTTGTGGCTGAGCCAAACCACACAGTGATGCAAGTGCACAGCAGAGACTGAACAATGGTGGCGTAAAAGACGACCAGCAGCTCCTGTGGCAGGTTTGCCAGAGTTGCCCTGGGAAGTACAGTCTCTGCTGGGCCTTCTTCCTGACAGTGTCCGCATGTGAGGACCACCTCAGATCCCGTGAGAGGGTGGTTCCTAGGAATAGAGTAGAGAGGGCGGAGTGAAGGAGGTTTCTCCTAATGTTCACTGTCATCTCCACCGTCTTGAGTGGGTTCAGCTCCAGGTGGTCCTGACTACACCAGTGGATCAGCTGGATGCGGAATTGTCATCATTCTGAAGCAGACCAATGATGGTGGTGGCGTCGACAAGCTTCAAGAGTTTAACAGACAGGTCTTCTGAGGTGCTGTCATTTGTGTAGAGGGAGAAGAACACACCCCTGGGCACTGATGGATTTTGACAATGATGTGAAGTGCCCTAGCCTCACCTGCTACTGCCTGTCGGTCAGGAAGCTGGTGATCAACTGACATATGGGGGCAGGTACGGCTAGGTGGGTGAGTTTCTGGTGGAGGATGTCTGGAATGATGGTGTTGAAGGCTGAGCTGAAGTCTATGAACAGGAATCTGGCATATGTCCCTGGTTCATCGAGGTGATGCAGGATAAGTATATAGTAAGAGTTATAGCTGTAATACTTGAGCAGTGGTGCCAAAGCTCTGGAATCATTGATGCCATGTTCCTGTTCTCTATGGAAAGTCACAGTTTATATGTAGTAGCGTTGTAAGTCAATATGCAAGAGACTGGATTGTATATTTCTCCGTATGTCAGATGTTGCTGTGCTGCATTCCGCACAACAATTTATCATTTCATGTTACAGTCTTCTTTCTTGTTTTTATTGTTTTACAGTTTATGTCTTAACACAAGAACCAGCCTCTGTATTTTCACAAGAACCACTATGGATGTTGCCTTGAAAGCGGTCACTTTCGCTGGGAGTAGTGCATCATGGTTATATATCCAGCAGAGGTCAGTGTTGCAACATTAAGAGTCAAAAGCAAAGTACAACGAGTTCCTTTTGAATCTGAATCCACACATAAATGGCAGCCTTTCAAAGCAAAACATCAGTCCCTGTCAGCTTTTACTATTTTCAATGCATTCCTTCAGATTTAACCTGCCAGCCATGTTTTTCATATTCTACACAGATTAGTACGGATCAAACAAATCAATACATTCTAAAATATTCTGACGCTACTCCCCTGGGTTTAACCAACATAGTGTTAACACCGCATGGAGAACCTGTTACGATTCATAATCACAAAATTGAGTAAGTGATTTAATACAGAGAGTAATGACAGATTGTTAACCAATAAAAAACATATAAAGAGCAGTTGCAAAAGGACAAAGAAGGGGATTTATTTTCACCTCCATCTTCAATCTTTTGGGGTGAGCAAAGATCTAGAGCTAGATCTCTTTTGTGCATCAGTCAGTCCTGCAATTAAATAAGCAGCTTAATCCCAGATCAAGTGTAGTGTAAACTGTATTTTGTTTTCTGTGATCATAATGTTTGCTTTTCTGTCTATTGTAAATATTCTGTTTTGCTTTTTGCTATTACAGCTGCTACACAAGTCACATTTTTGACACAACATGTCTGACAATAGAGTACAGTATTATCAATCAATCAAATTTGTAAATTGTAAAACTCCTTGTTAGTGGATAAAGTAAAACATATGTGTTATCACCCAACACTGGTGAGGTGTGAGTGCAGCAGTTACTAAATGTTGTATTTGTTCACACTGCATTTATGACATAATATATCTGACACATTAACGAAAAGAAACACTACAACTGCATGTCTGTAAGCCCTATCTCTTTCTGTGTGTGTGTTTTCTCTGTATGTCTCTGCTGTTGTCCAAAGAGGTGTGAAGTAGTGAATCTGTGGCATGTCATTCATCAGCCATATAATGTGAACTTGTGTGAATCATCAGTATACAGCTGCTTCTGTATCAGAGTGAAGATAGCATGACAAATGAGCAACGCTGCAGATGAAGTGATCAGTGAGTTGTATTCAGTAACCTCCAAAGGACATCCAACAATGATAAGAAAAACTAACTGTGCATTGCCAGACATATTATTTATTTTGTTTTGTTTGCTTCCCCTGAAAGTTTGATCATGCAGCAAGAAACGGTGCATGAACGGTTCTTCTGCAAGAACATCCGATGACATCATCTTTATTCTATATAAAACAAAAAAGTTAACAAAGAATTTGATTCAACTGTTTCATATTGAATTGATGTCATAATATGTCAGTCTAAAACCTCTATTGCCTCTGTATTTAACAAAAACAAGACATGTCCCCTAAATTAAACTAAAGGTAAACTGATTTTAGTGTCAGTGTCCTTGAAACTGGTCCTACAAAACCAACTCACACACTCCTGAGAAGCAATTTTCACATTTTATCATTGCGCCCTATCGCCAAGCTTTGCAGATTTCACCTCAAGGTTTGATTTACCCGCCTTCTTCCTGAGGAAAAATCTCATTCACCAGACAAATTGCTGAGCAGACCCCTCTAACCAGTGCCTATAAATCATTCTTTAATCAGAGGCCTGTAAGATTGGGCACAGACACCAGCAGGAGCAAACACTGTAACACTTTCAACTCCAACGGTGCCTATATGTGATCGTCTGAGACTGAGTTTTATCCTCCCGTGTTTGCTCCCCAGGCTTGTCTGCATTTGTATCAGTCATCAAAGAAACTAAGAGAAATGAGGCGCCCTGCACACTCGGCTGACAGCAACACCCAAAAACTTCCTCTGCTAACAGGAGACTGATCTCCTGGTTTGAGGCTGCAGTAGGATTTTCTCTTGGAGGGCAACTGCTATGTCTCTGAAAGTGTACAGGGTTGCTGGGCATACTATGGTTTCTAAAATGGCAAATGGGAAAATTTACCTCATATGTGTCATGTTTTGGGATGCGCTGTTCATTTAGGCTCAGTATTTTCTTATCTCCACAACGGAGGTTATATTTTCATGGGCTTGGGTTTCACTGTGCATTTGTCCTCCTGTGAGCACCTTCGTAGGTGATCACTGATGAAAATAATTCACACATATTTTCACGAAAAATCTCTTCCGATAAGCAAACCTATATATTAAAACAATATACCATTGTTTCAGATTTGGTCGCTGTATGTAGGATCAGACAGTCTGATCCAGATTATGGATTTGGTGGTAATTCTGAGAAGTCCCATTTAACAAGTTGATGTGTATCTAAACAGATCAGAGTGAATTCTGTCTTATGTATGATGGTAATAGTTATAAGCAGGTAACATTCTATACAGGATCAGAAAGTCTTCTGGATCCAGTGGATCAAAATGTCAGGTGTTTTTCATTACGTAGAATGCAGGTGACAAAGAGAGGTCTGTGCTCTCTGAGTACTCTTGTTTTTTTCTTACATCATTATCTCAGTGAAAACTAAATACACTATTTTCTACTCGGCTTGGTTGTACTTATTTTATCTTAGCAAGGGGCAGCTGAATGTTATACCACTCTCCTATTCAATTTAGATAAATGTCTGACTAACATGCTGTGCATTCATTTTGGAAATGTGAGGTTCATGGGTTATTGTCTTAATTCTTTATTGTGTCTTTCTATTTTGTTTCAAGGAGGGAAAAGAAAATCACACTTCTCAAGGAAATCCCAATACTTGCAGAATCACAATACAAATCGAATCAGCAACAAAGTGACTTGTGAAAAACATTGTCATTAATGAAGGAAAAGCTACCAACTGTGGTGAGTTAGTAGGACTGCACCAGCACTGGTTGCAGTGGTGATGTTGATGTTTTCACTCTTTATCAGTTGTAATTTTGTACATTTATTCGTAGAAGTACATATTAACCGCTGATAAATATCTTACATTTCTTGGATCTCTAAAAGGTTGATTATTGACTTTCATCTGCAGGTTATTAAAAAATCTCGCTGAAAATATTTTTTAGGCCATGCTGAAATGGAAATATGAAAGTTTTAATAGCCTATAATTACTGTACAAACTCCAATTTACCAATATTTACCAATTATTGCAAACAACGTGCATGTTTGTGGACATATTTAAGTCTGTGAAGTGTTCATGGTTTAAACATGTATTTGTATAAACTAATCACTGATTTCGATCACATCTGAACAAACTTGCACTGAGCTTCAGTGTTTATTCAGCGACTGAGCGCAGGAAGCTGGAGATGCAACTATGTTCTGACGTCAGCGTGTACAAGTATTTCTCTGTGGATCAGCCGCTCTGAAGATGAGAGTCCGCTCAAATTACCACACGGTGCGTTTCTCTGCTGTGTGAAGACCGTGGAGACGCGCTGGAGTTTTACGAGCTCTTTTCTGATGACTGACTGATGACACATAGATGGAAGTAAGTGACAAGGACCATTTTGAATTGTTCTCTCTGCTGTGGAGTCTATCAACAACCTGGAAGAGCGGATCATAAAATCAATTAGAAAACCATGCGCTGTTCTTATGCATGGAGAGATGGCATGCGTGCTCTCCTTCACTCGACTTCTCCCCTTCTCGCACAGGCTCACAAGACCTTCCATTGTCTTATTGTCTCTTTTTCTGTCATATCTGTGCTACTGTGCACTATTCCCTGTCTACACCATCATGCAAAAGTCAGGTGATTTGACGCCGAGCTGCCAGCGCATCATGGTTGATGGAGCCAGAAGGCGCCTCCAAAAATCCCTCACCTCCTGCGCTCTGCTACTGGATGCGCGGCTGAGCAGCGCCAATGCGGCGAGCCTGAGAAGAAGCGCCCAACGACCTTTTTCCACTCTGAACACCGCCAGGAACGACACGCCCAGTCCCATTATTAGTGCAAGGTTTGGCAATAAAAAGTTGCCCAATGCTATCATAGTTGGTGTAAAGAAGGGAGGGACGAGAGCGGTTCTGGAGTTTATAAGAGTCCATCCGGACGTGCGCGCGGCTGGAACAGAGACGCACTTCTTTGACAGGAACTATGACAGAGGCCTGGAGTGGTACAGGTAAGAGAAGCAAGTTCATGTTGCCCCATAACCTTGTCTTCCACAGAGGGAGAACTTGCTGATTAACAAGCACACAATTAACGATTCACTGATTATTATTCGATTACTATCTTAACAATCAACTATCGTGATGATTAAAAGAAACGTGCTTAATGTTCTGCTTCTTAATTGTGAATGTGTTCTGGTTTATTTACTTACGACATAAATAGAAACCATTAGAATTGAATAATTTTGGGTTGTGGACAAAATAAGACATTTGAACACATTACCATTTTAAGTAGGGATGCACAATATTGGATTCAATATATAATATTAACATGTTTATGGTGCTTGGGTCGATAATCAATATACACTGCCTTTCACAAGTTTGGGGTCACCTATACAATTTGTTTGTATTTTTCATTAAAAGTCACACTTTTATTCATCAAGAGTTGCAAAATGAATGGAAAATATAGTCAAGACATTGACAAGATTAGAAATAATGATGTTATTCAAAAAATAATTTTGCCCTTCAAACTTTGCTTTTGTCAAAGAACCAGCAAAACTGTTTTCAGCTGTGCTAACGTCATTGCACAAGGGTTTTCAAGGGTTTTCTAGTCATCCAACAGCCTTCTAACATGATTAGCAAACACAATGTACCATTAGAACACTGGAAATGGGCCTCTATACACCTGTGTACATATTCCATTAAAAAACAGACGTTTGCTGCTAGAATAGTCGTTTACCACATTAACAATGTATACATATTTATGATTGATTTAATGTTATATTCTTTGAAAAAAGTGCTTTTCCTTCAAAAATAAGGACATTTCTTAGTGACCACACGCTGGTATGTATATATATATGTTTGTGTGTGTGTGTGTGTCTGTGTGTGTGTGTGTGTGTGAGAGAGAGTCACACTTACACTCCTTGGATTTGCATGTTACCTAGCTATCATGCATTTTACAGGAGGTATCTGTATCAATTGTATTGTAAAAATAATTATAGGTTGAAATATTTGAAATTATTGGCTCTGTTCAGGACAGTGTGAGACTGAAGATTGTGTGTCTCAGCGATGTGGTGACATGATCCCTTTGTTATTACCACAATATGACAAGCAGCTGTCAAAGCTGTGAAGGTCTAATGCCACCCCATTGACTTTCCTAAATGACTTTCAAGATAAAAATTCACCTTTCTGAAAGTGATAGTCATCAGTGAAGGCCAAATGGGTCATATCTGGAGTCATATCTAATTGTCACTATGCAATAGAGTGGGGCTGATGTTGTCTTTCATTTTGTATCAACTCAAAGAATAAAGAAAAGTGAGATAGTTTAATTTACAAGTTTAATAACATGAGCTATTAACTAATCAATAAACAAAGTAAACTTTTAGATCTATTAGATACAAGTTTATATACATACATTATATACATGTACATTGAAAAGAACCAAATGCTCTTTATATATTGAACATCCAGCCAGGGCTTCAACTGAATAATGCATTTAACTTGATTAAATTAATAAATTGTGTTTTCATCCATAAATTGCAGAAAAGTATTCAAATAATCGATCAGTTTCCAAAAATCAAAATGCATATCATGTGCTGAAGTGCATAACATCAATAAGGTTTGGAATCAAGCTTCAAACTTTTCCTATGTGAAGGTGTGCTTTATTTCAAAGACCACAATGACCTAGTTTGAAGACCCAGTTGTAACATAACACAGTCACTCTGCTATATGTGTTCTTTTTGCATTTCATAGTGATTTATTGCTGGTGAACCATTCAGGGCTGATGCACAGGAGAAGTGTCTGCAAGACAAGTCTCCAGTGACAGCAGACCACGATGACTTTGCTTCAGCACTCCTTTTATCATTTGCATGCAGAAACTGGGTTGACAGACAAACTAGAGCATTTTGTTTAGTGAGATTTTATATCTGTGCTTTTCTTCAGGCATTTAATACACAGCTTTCTTCAACACAGGGACCTGATGTGCTTTGTGTCTGACGCCATTACTCATGACAACCATTAATATCTACCAATACTGATGTCAGTTCAGGTCATATCTGGCAGATAGAATTATGTGTGAAAGGCTTGCTGGCTCATCTGCTCCCCTGTCATGTGGGGTCCCACAGGACTCAATTTTAGGGCCTCTGCTTTTTTCGCTCTATTTACTTCCCTTGGGTTCCAACCTTAGGAAACACGGTATCTCCTTTCACTGTTACGCCGATGACAGCCAGATCTATGTACCCCTAAAACGGAAGGAGGCCTCCTCTATCATTTCACTTCTAAAGTGTCTTGAGGAGATCAAAGCATGGATGGCCCTGAACTTTTTACATGTTAATGAAAGGAAGCCAGAAGTAATAGTGTTTCGACCCAATGGCTCCAGTGAGTCCCTTCCTGTTTATCTAGGCCCTTTGACACAGCATGTAAAGGCTACAGTCACAAATCTGGGTTTTAAAATGGACAGTGATTTTAAATTGGACAGTCAAATTGCTGCAGTGGTGAAGTCCAACTTTTTTCATTTAAAGCAGACCTAGACCGGAAGTTCCAATTAACGCTGTTGTTTAGTGTGTATCAGCGTCATTACCTTGTTTACGAAGCCCTGAAGTTTAGAAACAAACAGTTCAGTCATTGGTGAGATCGCTGTGTTTTATTGTAATCTCGGGCTCAGCGAGATCTCTGAAAAACCCGGTCCGGTTACATAAACATAATTTCTCCTGAACAGCCGATCGTCCTGCTCCGGGCACTAGTCCGGGCACATCCGGTTGCGTACATTGAACCACAGAAGAAGAATAACGTCCATTGTTGAGGTGTTTCACGAGCGACAGTGTCTTCTGACTCTGGGTCTGACTCCGGGTCAAAGTCATAAAAGGGACTGCGGCGGGGAGTCGTGAAGAAGCTATTTTTAAACACTGTTAAAACAATGTTTTGATAATGAGGAGCAGTGCATCCACCGTTCCAGAGGGGGGAGCTGCGCTTCTGAGAGCTGGTGTGCTGATTATGTCACTTCCGGGTATTGGCCAATCACAATTGGGAAGTTGGGAAGGCTCTACACTGGCTGGCCAATCACAACACACTCTGTCTTCTGGGGGTGAGATTTATGTCTGAAATATCGCGGTTGGGGAACAGCGTCAGGAAAGACAGATTTCTATTAGCTCGTTTACATCAACTAGGAGGTTTTTGACCATAAAAACAAGTTAATGTATGTAAGTAGACCTCCATAACTATTATGTGCAACAGGACCACTCTGTGAGCTTTAAGAAACAGCGGTAAAACCTTTCCTTTCTACAACGCACTTTGAGGCAGTAATCCATGCCTTTATTATGTCTCGTCAGTCAGACGTCCGAGATTTCTGATCTGATCCATCTGTGCGTTAATGTTTTCGGCTGAAATGTCTCCACAGGTGAATTCCTGAATGTTCTGCTAGCTAGCTGCAAAAAGTGGAATGGATTTCCTAAACTGAGGTGTGTCTCAATGAGACGCGGAGTAATGATGTACGATCCGTTCAGGAAATTCATACCACAGTTTACAGCCAGCTAGCAGGCGAGCATTATTCTGTTCTGAGCATTATTGACCATGACTTAAGAAAATCAGCTCCTCAACCTCCTGCAGCCGACATAATCCCAGCCGTCATCGTCTTAAAGCGGTGAGAACAGTACTGACAGCGGTATAAAAACAATAAAAATCATACTCCTCCAAGCCAGGATTTGCGTTAGCAGGTATTTGGCCGTTGTCCCGTGAATTTCAAAATGAATTGTCTGGTGGAAAAAAATGCCAGATAATTAAATCAATGATTAAGGGTCCACATGGAAACATGTGGACACATGGTGTTTAAGGACCTGAAACTGTATTTTCATGTTTGGAGATTAAACGTCCACAGTTCGCCTGTGACTCCGTTTGTGTTTTTCTGTGACTTTGTGTGTGCGCTGCTCTGCGCTCACTGTGTGTGTGTGTGTGTGTGTGTGTGTGTGTGTGTGTGTGTGTGTGTGTGTGTGTGTGTGTGTGTGTGTGTGTGTGTGTGTCCCTATTTTTAAAAATTAAAAAAAGATTTTAGGTCTGTAAGGTCGCTGTAAAGCCGTACATATCATACTTGCCTGTATAAAGGAGTTTATTAAAGCCTTATATATAATCAGTAATGATGATAATAATATTAAAGCAGAGCATGGATATCGGAATAGTATCGGTATCGGCAGATATCCAAATTCAGGTATCGGATCGGATCTGACAAAAAGTGGATTGTGCATCCCTATTTTAAAACACATCTTAAAACCCATGTTTACTCTTGGGCGACCCAGTATGAGACGTCGGTTCTTTATCTTTTTTATAGTTTTATTGTATGACCTGTTTATCTGTGTTGTCTATATTTTTTACGGTATTTTTATTGTTTTATTGTTGTATTCTTAGGTCTATTAGGTCCCATGTTTGTATGTTGTATTTGTTTTATTTATTTATTTATTTATTTATTTATCTCTGATGTACAGCACTTTTTCAGTTTCAGCTCTTTTAAGTTCTTTTTAAATAAAGTTGGATTGGATTGGAGTACAACATTTTCAATTTACTGTTAAACTGTTTGCAACACTTGACCAGCCATTACAAAAGCAATGTTCTGACTGAATCACAAATACTCTGCTCTCATGAGGAATAAATAAATAGTCCACAGCATGACTCATTTAAATTGTTGCTGCTGCTTTTTGTTCACATTTCTCCGGTCTGTTTAGTGAAATATTTATGTGACATGCAAATTAAAAAACGCTTAAAGGGTAACTAAACCCCCATCGTCTGGGGAGAGCTCAGTGACAGAAGCCTCAATCGCTCATACTGTGCTTCAAGCAGTGGACAAAGAAAGGCGATGAAAAGGACAGCTCAGGCATTGATAAAAGTCTGGCGCAGGTTAGTCAAGACGGTGATGAAAGCTTGTTCTGGTGAAGCGAAAGTGGACTGAGAAAGCCAATGACAAACTTTGAATGCAGTAGCTGGTGTTTGACCAGGGAGGCAGCACACTCTTAGAAATACAAGTGCTAAGTAGAACCATATAAGGTTCTTCGGATTGGCCTTTTTCATAAAATCTTTTAAAATCCTTTATTCAGGAAAGAGGTTTTAAAGGGTTCTCTGGATCAAAATGGTTCTTAGTGGAACCATTGGTGTTACCAAGAACCCTTTAAAAACCCTTTCTTGGGGAAAGGATTTTTTCAGGAGTAAATGGTCCCAGGTAGAACCTCAGCCTTTGTAGAAGGACCGTTTTGGAACCCTTATTTCTAAGAGTGTAGATATTTTTGTCACAACATGAACAATTTCAATACTTTTATGCCTTAAACTGTGAATATGTGCACCTGGATGAACAAATACCATCACTAGACACATACTGGTGATATAGAGCTTTAGTTACACTATAAATCTTCTTTAGAAAAGATCGCTGGAAGAATTGTTAGTTGGTGACTTTCAGCAATGAGTTGATAAAAATGATTTTTTTTTTGTTTAATCTTTTGGGATCACAATTCTCTATCTCTGCTGATGTTGACACGTTTTATTGTGTTGTTTTTTTGACTGTTTCTTTTTAGAGGTGTCTTTGCTGTTAGACCCTGGATTTCCACTGGGCGCATTACAGCAGCGAACGTCAGCGGCGCGGTCGCCGTTTCAAATAGCTTCCATTCTAATGAATGTGAGCATTTCCACCGTCCGCACTGTGGCCCGTCTCAGCAGCGTCCCAGAAGCGGCTCGCCGCGTCGCAGCGCTATCGATAGGTAGCAGTTCTATTTTTGCCGTTGCCGTTGCTGAGTCACGTCAAGCGCAACAGAGCAGATCGCACCAGAAAGCAAGTCTGCCCCCCTTTCAAAATAAAACACAATACACAGGTCATATAGCATATCGCAACTTCACATCAACATTACGTCTTAACTATACTACCAGGTGAACAGTCAATTAATCAGAGCTTCTCAGAGAGTCATAATGTACGACGAGAGAATGATTGTTGAAGTGGAGAAACATAAAATCATTTATGACACCAGATCAACAGTTCTTCCACAACGGAGAATGAAAGAAGCTGTGTTGTTGTTGTTTCCTTTATGCATACGGTCTATTGTGAGATCTTGTAAACTTGCCGCCGTTCAGGATTATCGCGTGATCTTTCGTGAATACCACTGGCTCCCAAGGCACCGCTGAGCTGCCATAACGCGCCCAGTGGGGATTGGCGCCGGGCAGAGGATGGTGCAAAACCGCGCCGCTGACGTTCCGCTGCTGTAACGCGTCCGGTGGAAATCTTACTTAAGCAGTCTTTGCTGGTGCTCATTCCACCGACAGGATGCAGAGTAGTTGGAGTGAAACAGTCCTGAGATGCTACAGAGTAGTGTTGTGAAGCATGAGGTACAGATCAATCAATAATTTTTTACTATACTAAAAGTTTATAATAAATTCCATGCCTATTGTACCTTGAAATTATTGTCAATGTAAATGGGCAATCATTGTCTTACCGGAGCCTCCATTCTGTGTTCTTATTTTTCATTCAGACGTTTAATGCCAAAGACTCTTGAAAGCCAAATCACAATGGAGAAGACGCCAAGTTACTTTGTGACAAAAGAAACACCACACCGGATCTCTGCCATGTCCCAGAACACCAAACTCATCGTGGTGGTGCGAGACCCAGTCACTCGTGCAATATCTGACTACACTCAGACTTTATCCAAAACCCCTGACTTGCCCAGTTTCCAGGAGCTGGCGTTCAGGAACCAGTGCCTGGGCATCATAGACACATCATGGAATGCCATTCGGATCGGCCTTTATGCTCTACACCTGGAAAACTGGCTCCGCTACTTCCCTCTGGCTCAGATACACTTTGTGAGTGGAGAGCATCTTATCACAGACCCAGCAGGGGAGCTGGCTCGGGTGCAAGATTTCCTTGGGTTGAAACGCATTGTCACTGACAAACACTTCTATTTCAACCGCACAAAGGGTTTCCCTTGCCTTAAGAAGCCGGAGAGGAGCGCCTCGCCCCGCTGCCTGGGCAAATCCAAGGGCAGGACTCATGTTCAGATAGACAGAGATGCTATTGAGCAATTGCGAGACTTCTACCGACCCCACAATGTCAAGTTTTATGAAATGGTGGGTCATGATTTTCGGTGGGAGTAGAGAAAAAAACTGGTACAAGAAAGATTTATTAGAGTAAACAGAACAAAATTCCACATGACATTGCTTTCACATTTGTAATTATCAGTTACCAGTCAGCAGACCTGTTTGCTGCTTGATATAGCATCGCTTCAGCTCCAGGATCACATGATTTCTCTCCCTGTCACTGCAGATTGCTGTTGACTAGATTTACTGACTTATTTATGAGAGAGAGAGAGAGAGAGAGAGAGAGAGAGAGAGAGAGAGAGAGAGAGAGAGAGAGAGAGAGAGAGAGAGAGTGTGTTCCAGGGGATGGAATTAGTTTCTTTTGAAACCTGCTTCACTAATCAAAACAGGTTTTGGAAGCAAGACCTTGGAAAACTTCAGTGAAGTCTTCAGGGAGGAAAGAAAATGAAGTTGCAGCACTGTGGTATTAAATCCAAAATGTAGTGTGTCAACCTCTTAAAGGTTAAGAACTGTTGGTCTCATCATTTTATTTACAGAGTGAGTTAAAACATGCTTTCATTTTAAATTTGAGTATTGTTAGAAGTATTTAATCACCAACTTGCCCACAATGCTTGTCCATTGTTGTCATTAAAGGAAACAGATGCACAACCACGTTTATGAAATAATTGATTCTGTCCAAGCTGAAGTCTTCACACGTACACAGAATCTCTTTGAAAATCCCTTCTTACTCCATGCTTTTGTGCGATTTCTAGAAATACCACTCACCAAACTCAAACTGAGCATTGACCTGAATCTGTACTGATCCTCTCTTTTGTCATCCATTGATTAAAAATTTGCTTTTTAACAGATAAGACTTTTTTAATGCTCTCCATATTTGTCAGCCATGATGCCATTGAAATCATTTAAGGTCTGTTGCATTCTATGATGTTTGTTGAGTTGGTTAGATTTGGCAGTGTAGGAGTGAGGAGGAATTTCAAATATGTTTCAAAGACGAGGCACCGCCATGTGAAAGGTTATCAAATAGATTTTTGGATTGCATGTAACAAGATTGCAGTGAAAAGTTTAGATGTGATATTTGAGTCGGACTGGCTGCTTCAGCCACTCTGATACATGATGTGCAGAAATAAAGGAAAACTGTGATGTTTGTATCATTAGTCACATGGTGTTGCATAAAGTGTTTGTGGTGTCAGCACCAAGCCTGGGTAAATTAAATCACTTTTGTTTATTAGCATCAAATTACCACATGACCTCAAAGTACTTTACACAGACACTTAAAGGTGCCATATGTAAAAATGTGGCCAAAAACTACATTACTACATTCAAATTCAAAATACAGAGGTCTTTTAGGTTTTCTGTGACGTAACTGGCAACCCGTGGTTGCTCGTCAGCTGAGACTCTACTGACTGCAATGACTGGTAGACGGCGGTAGGTGATTTAAACATATGTTATACCTTATGGAAAGACACATTTCAGAACAATTATTGAATTAACATAAACATGTGCATCATAACACCAACAGGCAGATGTGAAAGTTTGGACACTCCAATGGTATGGCATCATAAGGGTTGCCCAAACTTTTACTTGAAAAATAAAACTTCATGCAAAAGTTAGTCTTCTCAAAGAATCATGTTTATATCCCTGTCTGACAATTATTGTTTCAATGTTTCATGATAGGGGGATGCAAATACAAAGGTAAAACGTTGCAGTTCATGGAGGCTGTAGAAGAGAGACTGAACAAGATTTTTGAAAATCAAGGTCAATGTCAACCCACACTTTAATTATGGCGATCTTATATTGCCCCAAATGTCACACCTGAGCCAATGCAGCACACTCCTCCCCCTCCTACCCCATTAAGATTTGAGTTAGTGGTAGTTTTTTTTCCTTGTTATTAGAACAGCCCAGTAACATTTTTTGTGGAAGTATCCATTCACTCACACTTTCACATATCTTTCATACCCATTCACACGCTGAACCCACAACCTTCGAGTTGAAAGATGACTCACTCTACCACTGACCTACCATCGCCTCAGGTAGAAAAACCTAATTTGAAGGAAAGAGTTATTTGAAAGTTAAAATGTTACTTGAAGCAACTTCACAAAAATATGCTATGCTGATATACTGTTTCTTATTATTATATATTATACAGTATAACGCTACAACTGAAGTGTAGCTGAAGTTCTATGGAATTAGATTTGTGTCAATATTTTCAAACAACACTTTTTCAGAAGCAAAAATATATTGAAAACACATTTGTTCTTTGCACTCCCCGATATGTTTTTTGCGTTGTGGGTTTTTGTTTGTGGGCGGGCCTTAGGAAGCTGTCTGCTGATTGGCTACTGAGATTTGGAGTGACAGCTTAATGGACTCAATGTCACCTGCTGCCGGCTGCCTCACTTCGCGCTGGGCGAAGAACTAAAGCCAATGAATTATTGATTCTGTTCAACACTGTTGATTTCTTCACATGGAGCCGACATTAAAACTACTTTGGTTTAGTACATTTCTGTCAGTCGGCTGGTGAAGGCAGGTTATCCAGCTGTTGTCACTCAGCTTGGGAGCTGCCGAGACTGCAAAAACAGGAAGAAATCAACAGTGTTGAAATGATTCATTGACTTTATTTCTTCGACCAGCACAGCGAGTGAGGCAGCCGGCAGCAGGTGACACACATACTGAACTGATCAGTCAATATACATACAGTTCATATGTTTATAACACTTAAACAGAAATTGTGGGTGTGAGTTGATATATTTAATGAAGTGGAAATTTAATTTTAATCCCGTAAATCTGCAATTCCGAGGCTGTGACGACTTCCAGTCCATTGAGCTGTCACTCCAAAACTCAGTAGCCAATCAGCAGGCGGGGCCTTACTCAGGCCCCGCCCAGAGACCCAAAACCATGGCGCAAAGAACATGTCAGGCTTACACAAAATCGCAGACGAGAACCCAAAAGCGCGACACACAAGACAGAGCAGCTGAGATGTAAAAGGCAGTGTATTTTGTTCCTTTATTATTTAATCAAACAGAAAAAATTTGAAACCAAAAAAGAGATTTGAGAGCAAAAAACAGTAAGTTTAATAAAGGAACACAATTCTCTCCATAGCAGTGTTTATTTCGAAAGGCAGAGTTCAAACCAGGAAGTCAGTCAGCGTGGCAAATATCTCCGACAAAGGAGACAATAGGCAGGGATCAAAACCAGAAAATCAGTCAGTTAGTCAGTTAGTTAGTGAACAGAATGAAACGGACAATGACAAATGTTATGCTGAGGTTGAAACCGTGACAGAACATAACAGGAGGTGCAAAGAACAAATGTATTTTCAAACAATAAAATAATATATTTTTGATTGATTAAATCAATTTATTTTTTTTTGCTTCTATAAAAGTGTTGTTTGATTCGTGGAAAGTGTTTGAAAATATTGACACAACTCTAATTCCATAAAATTCCTTTTATAAGTTGTTTCAGTCACTATGACAACTGATAATTGAAAACCTCTAAAACTCTTGCAGATGTGTTCACCCTCGTTGACCTCAGTGAGTGGAGTTTGAGTTTCATCGTCATTGATCTGATCCTGTGGCTGCTCAAGTATTTCACATCTCTCTGAGTGTGGGGTGTCGATGAATTGCAGATTGAGGTTCTCACAGAAGTTTATGAAGCACAATGCATGCTGTGTATTTTAAATCGCTTGTCTTTCAGTCATTCCTTTTCATCAGAGTCCACCATCTGCCTCTAAGCCGTCCAAATGCATGATCCACATGGATGGGTGTCCGACTCAGGTGCTCATTGAAGCTGTTGCTGTGCCTTCTGATAAAGTCTTCCGAACATTCTTGCCTAGACTGTATGCAGAGTTGACCATAATTGAAACAGGAATATACACCCCATTGATCTTTCTGTTATTTTTTTGTGAAGAATGTTCCATCCAGCTTTTGGAAGGATGGACCTTCAAACACAAAAGCATTGTGAAAAGGCATTTCCCTGGCCAGTCAAAACAGAACTTTTAATTGCAGACTACAAGGCCTTGTAGCCAACCATGACAGTTGTGGTAGTCAGTGTGGTATGCTGATAATATTTTTTTTTAGCCACATAGCCTCCTAAATACGCTTACGTAACTATATGTGCATACCTAAAGCTATCAGAAGTCCCCCGCTTTCAAACTTCTTTTATTTTAACACGGTGCTCAAAATGTGTCGATATTAAACACCCAAGGTTTGCCACGGACTTGTCCGAGAGAAAGTCTGAAAACGTCTTCATGTGCTGGTCTATTTGCATGGGATTAGTATTACCTCAGGTCATTTTCCCAGACTTTTTTTTTGTTGAGTAAAAGTTGCCATAATCTTTACTGACATTGTCCGGAAATGATTACTGAAATGTTCACTGAAAAGCTCTGGTAATAATAACTTTACCTTCACCTCCCCATTTACTAATCCTGCCTGAATAGGGATTAAGTGGAAGACTTATTATTGGGCTGCTCACATTCATACACTTTGCTATTAGGTGAAATATCCTGGACCTCCCTGGTATACATTGGAACTTTGATATTGTAGGTAATCTTCTCTACCTGTCTTACTTTACTGCTTTTTGCCAACTTAGCTTCCACTTCCATGTATCTCACCTGCTCCGTTGTGTTCACACTTGAAACTTTATTTTCCTAATTTTCCTTTTTTACCCAGAACAGCCTTGGCAGTGTTTGCTTTCAAATATTTCAAGTTAGGTAGGTATGATTTCGAAAATATATGTTTATTTTAAACAATCAATCAAGTAACAAAATTAAGAATGCGTGGCAAAAACTAACTGGAATACAATTATACAATGAATTCTGGGGACATGCTTTAGATAGGATACGAGCTGGGGTGGAAGACAAATGTGACTGCCATGGCTCTCCATTGCACCTCAGCCATGTGATTGTTTTTGGACTGTTATTTGTGTAAATTTGCAAACTTGTCCTTTTATTCCTATATTTGGGATTCCTGATGGATCTTGAGCAAAACATGAAAAGCCAAATTGCTCAGTGGCTGTGCAGGCAGTGTTTGAGTGTGTTATGTGCATAGGTGCACTGTATGACTGTCTGTGTCAGCTACATTGTAAACTCTGAGTGGTCAAAAACACGAATAGAGTGCTAAATGAATCCAGACATTGTTTGTCTGTTTGTCTGTTTGTCTGTCTGAAATTATTACATTTTGGGCGTGATCCGTAGACACTATAACTATTTTTATCGCTATTTTGTGGGGGGCTGAGCTGCCTTGGTGGAGGTCTGCACTCTCCGAGTGCTTTTTCTAGTTAACAGTATGTTTTCATGGCAGCAGAAATTTCAGTATCAGGCCAGTGTCAAATAAGATGTGTTCCACCTTTTCAAAAAATTACAGTTTAATTACTGGGCTTTCGCTCAGTAACACATAACAAGGTACCAACAAGGTTAACACTCAGTATTATTGCATTGGGTAGTACTTAGTTCAAGGTTCCTTTTGAATAGTACATTTTCAGTGGAAATCCTCTATGTACAAAATATTCAATAATTGATTCTGAAATTCTAGGTTGTAACATAAAGACATAAAAAAGCAGCGATAGCTGCTTATAACCAACATCAGCAAGCAAGAATTCAACAAATGCAGATCCTGAATGTTTTGAATGACAGTGGCTCACACAGAGCAGCACAGCCTCTGCATGTATTGCTCTGACCACAAAGGCCACGTGTGAATTTCTTTTTCAATTTCTTGAAATTAGGAACTTATATCTACTGTGTAGTCAAATGAGAAACTCTATTATGCACATACCTCAGAAATATACTGTCTCTCTGAATGTGACACGTCAGCCTTTGACAATGTTCTGGTGTTTGCCAGCTTTGGTAATCGAAAATCTGTGCTATACATTCAGTTGCTTTGTGCATTAAAAAAAAAACATAAAATCTGTTCAAACCTGTAACCCTGTGCCCCTGTTTCAGCCCAGGCATCTACCCTCTGTTTCATCCAGCAGCTTCTCTCTCACTTTTCTAACATTCATTAAACTCACTTGACCTCCAGGTGGAGGCATCTAGGCAGAGTGGCAACTCTATCACCTCTGATGTCCTTCTGGCCATCGTGCTCACTGGCAGCTCATTTTCTGCGGCTTGCTGGATGCACACAGGTGAGCATTGACCCGGTTGTCACAGCAGCAGCAGCAATTCATTGTAAAGTACACATGAGTCCTAATTAGGCCTGAGGGCTGGAGATGCACACTCCCTGAGAACAAGCATAAGCCAGAGTCTGATTAGAGTCTGTCAGAGGACGGCTCTCCAGAGACTGGTTGCAGGTCAAATCTATGTCTCTTTTTCTCTCTCACACACACACACACACACACTTATGTATACTCAGCTGTGTTTTCAAATATGAATTCCCTCAAGAAGCAGCACATGCAAATCATGAAATCGTTTGCACAATGAGCTGACCTATTTGCACTTCAGTTAATGAGCTTCATGTTAAGCTTAATGAGTATGTTTTTTTAAACTGCTGCGTTGATTAATATTTCTTCTTGTTATGCTCAATATTATGTATAAATTACTCTCCTCAAACCATCCCTCGACAGGTTGACCTTGTAAGTGTGGATTATGTCGTTTATTATTCTAATTCAAAGATGTTCGCATACAGATTATTTTATTCCATCCCTGTGGAGATTGATATTTAGGAAATGAAAGAATCAGTTAATTTAGTGACGTTGATAAGCACCCGGTTAGTGCTAAAACATCCCAGGACAATCACAGAGACATATTGTTATTTTTATCTTTCACTTAGTGTACAGAGGCTTAGAGCATTCTTCATAGTCATTTCTAAACATTGATCTTGGACTAATTATTACTTAAAGCAGATTTATTTATTCTGGAGGGATGGAAATAATATTAGAGAAAGTCAACTTTTACTATTTAAAACAGTGTTTCACATATTTTCTATTTGGGAACCCACTTTTTTAAAGATGGCAAACTACTGTGATCCAAATAAATCAGAGCAAATTTGCATTAGCATGTAGCAAATTCAGCAAATTATTTGGGGGACCCCAAAAAAATCCCCCCCGGGGAGCCCAACTGTGGGTCCTGTTCCAGTGTTTTTAAATCACTGCTCTAAAACACCTTGATAGAGATAATGTAGTTAATACTGCACAGAATCCCTGTTGCTTAATGCAGCTTCAAACTGGATTTTTAATGAGCGCAGCTGTAAGATGGAAGTGGTGGCACAGTCTGCTTCCAAGAAGAATTTTCTCATGCAATGTTAATATTGCAGTTGTTTTGCATACAATTTTTAACAATGTTATAACAGGAATAAATGGAAGCCTACGGGAAAATGTCTTTTACGTGCTCTATTAAAGCTGCACTAAATGAAAATAGCGCACATTGGCACAGCCATCCCTGACCTTTGCTTTGCTGCTCTCAGATAGAATGAGGTTTCCTGGTATCCAAGTACGACAGCAGCTGACACTGCAGAGGCAGAGATTCAGCTGTGTTCATCACTCAGTCCTAATGCCTCAGAATAGTTTAAGTCCTGCAGCCGACGGGATGTCCCAGTGGTCGAAATCACCAGTGGCTTAGGAAGCAAATTAAAGTAGAGTGCTGACAACTGCCGCACAGTCTCAAGTACGTAATGATACATGTTCCACAGCTATTTGCAGTCCAGTGTTAGTGAAGTCAGTGGGGATGACACTAAATGTGTGCGCATAGGATGGGGTGGACACAGCAAAATGAAACCTTCCCTAAATGTAATTTTCCATTTTCATGAAATGAAATTTTATTATTTGCCATATTCTTTGTCCACATAGTCTTTTTTTTTTTTTTTTCACCAGGCCATTTTCGCTGCCTAAAAATGCATTTCTTGAATGCATTTTCTTCATTTGCATTCAAATCTTTTCATGTCTTTTACACAGCAACAGCCAGACCTCTTTTTAACTTGTGAGAGGGAGATGTCAAAGATATGAACATTTCCTGGTCACATGCTCTTTCAAGATTTATATCTGTGATATTCCTCGATTTTAGAAACAGTTGTTCAGTGCCACCTCCTTGTTGTGCTAATTTGTCAGACGTGCAAGTCTGTTTTCTCTTTCTGTGGAAAGCTAAAGTCAGGTGGTAAATTGATTAAATTGGAAGCATCTCTCTCTCACCAGGAGATGTGTCCTAATTAGAGAGTGTTCCTCATGTCTCACTGAGGAGAATAACAAGCCTCATCCCGAGGCTGCCTCCAGATGATCCTGACATCCATGGCAAACCAAAACACATCTGATGTATGAGCAACCTCCAGGCTCCAGACCTGACCTCAGCCGACAAGCAGTGCATTTGGATTTTGATGAAGGTTTTCTCACTAAAACAATTCTGGAGAGACAAATAACCCATTTTAAGTTAACTAAAAACACTGCCCAACAGGAAAAGAACAAACATGAAATAAGCAAGAAGATAATATAAGTAACACCGAAAATCACAGTATTACAGACACATGAGTCATTTCAGATATGTACAATTGAGTGTTAATGTATATTTTCTGATGCCTTTTCTTTTAAACTGTCTAGTTAGAAATGAATTCATTGTGGCAGCGCTCTCTAAGCTCAGAGTGGCTCTGAACAGAGGTTCCAAACTCCATTCTGTATTAAACTCAGCCAAAAAAGTGATAGTTCATGTTTTTTAAAGGGTTGTTCCATGAGTTACTGCTTGCTCTCGTAGGACTCGGTGCAACGGTAGAGTGAGTTGTTTTTCAACTGGAAGAGGGTTATATTCCCGATTGCTGTTGTGTGAATGGGTATGAAAGACGTGTGATCAAAAACATAAAGCTGCACTGCACGAATGTGTCTGTGATTGGGTGTGAAGGGGTGAATGGCAAAAATTGTACTGTAAAGCAGCTTTGAGTGGTCATCAAGACTAGAAAAGCGCTATATAAATACAGACCATTTACCACTGAAAACATGGCTGCGAGCAGGGACACAAGGAAAACAGATTGTAGCCACTGAACAAAAGGCTCACCTAATAACATCTACACCCACTTTTGCGTACTACCATATATTGTCTTAAAACAGTGGTTCTACCTTTTTACCAAGGCTCCTACACGATAAAAAACATTCTAACACTGACTCCCTCCTGTGTGCTGTGATGTAAAATAAGTGATTTTCTCTATGAGCTTTGGTGCAGGAGAGCAAGTGGTTTACCAAGTAACACACATGTCATTGCTGTGTGTTACTTACAACAATATGTTTGTTAAGTGACTCAAATCCTTTTTTTTTCTTGCATAGGAGAGTGAGCCACCATGTCTCTTGCTGACTATGTGTCAGCGCCTCTTATGACACTTCAAAAAAAACTGAATTGTTCCTTTAACAAATGGGAACTTCTATCCATATAGAATTATCCAACCACCACCTGGGTGACATTTCGATGGCTCGGTAGCCAGATTGAGCAAAGATGATTGTACGTATGTCTTGGTTTCCAATTCATATTCAGTCCTAATTAAACTTCTGTGCTTTATTAAACTGACACTAACTATTGAGTTACCTTTTCTCAGTTTTAGCTTTTTATCACAAACATTTCAATTGTATTCAATCAAATATATCAGAATCCTTTGTTGTCATCATAAACATTATGATATGCACCCGTACACACACACACATACACTGTGTGGGGGATGGTCCCACCTCCTCCCTGGGCGGCTTGCCTTAGATTGGATGTCAGATGCTGGAGACAGCTGCACACATCACAGCTTTTTATGAAAACATTACCTGCTATGTTCATCCTAACACTAATTTATCTTTCTCAGAAAACCAGACAGGACACACAGTCACTCAGCAGTCCTCAAAAACAAAATGTTTGTAAATTGTGCAAGAGTCTAAGATAAATATCTGCAACCAAACTACATACAAATCTCCCAAGTTGGTAGTAAGTCAAATCTAATTTTTGACAGAATGTGTGTGCAGATGTGTGTTTTGGGGGTGGTAGCATGGTGGTGGCTTATGAAATATCAAAGTGTGTTATTTGCCTCTATGAAACCCAACAACATCAAAGACTCTCTCTCTCTCTTTCTCTCCCACAAGAATTCAGGAACCTTGAGGTTTTTACTGTGCTGCCTTCTTGGCACTGCTTTAAAGGCAAACGCCTCTAATGATACAAGATACAAGACATAGTGAGAGTGAATGGGGGAGGGGGTGTCAACAACTAAACAGATACGTTGGGTATTGATTGACACCCCTGCATCTTTTTTATTATATCTCCAATGTTCATCCAGACACAGCCATGCTGGGAACTGTGGCCACACTTTGGCTGAGGCAGTAATCTGGTGAAATGTGCCTCTGCCTGCCAACCACCTGGCTGCAATCTACCTCTCAGTCAATCATTCCCCTCACAGGCGAGAATGAGTGTTGAGGGAAGCGTGGCAGACATGCACAGGGCTGTATGTCCAACTTTGACACGTCACACCTCGCTCTCCAGCATCCTGATGAGTCCTCAGCATTGGCAGGTTCTTGGGATCCCAGCCACTCACTGCTGTGCATTATGTACGAGAACTGACTGTGCAGCGTAGGAGGAAAATTACTGCTGAGATATCAGGAAGAATATCCTGTTCCATTTTAACATAGACTGTATGCAAAAAGTGGATGTACATAGACTCCTGGTTTGCAGTGAGTCCAACCAGGATGTAAGTTTATTGAATAGCCACCAGGGGGCAATACAGCTAGTTGCAGAAAGAACTCCACCTGAATAGAAGAATATTGAAAATGAGTCTACTTCTCACTTGATTTTTAACAACAGTAAAACAAAACATTGTACAGAGTAAGCGATCTCAATTACAAAATCACGGCAGTGGCGGCCTCTTCTTCACAGTTTGTTTGTGTGTGCCTCACAAATATAACATTACATTCTGCACCATCCATCTATCCATCTATCCATCCTCTACTGCTACTCTGACCTACTGCTGGCAATGCGGCCCAAGCTCTGACACTGCTTGTACAGCTCTTATCGGGGGGTCAGGTACCCCATACTTCTGGAGTTCTTCACAAAGCACATGAAGACTGGTTGGGCGAACTCCCATGCACCCTCCAGGACCTTGCTGAGAGAGACTATAACCACACTGCCCCTTATGAAACTGAGGTCGGACTATCTGATGGACCCTCCTCTCCAGGACCTCCAAATAGCCCTTACCTTTCCTTATTGGAAGGCATGCTGGTGGGATAGAGGTCATTGAAGTATTCTCGTCACTGACGCACAACTTTTCGACCTGGCTTGTGTTAATGGTGTCTTTTTTCTCTTTTGTAGGCCAGCCAGCTACTCTAGGAGCACCTCACTTCAAATGAACGTTTGTTTCATTTATTGTAAATAATTTACAAACTGTTAATGTCAATCCCACCTTTCTCCTTTTAAAATATCAGTTTTTTTCTTTACATTGTTACTCCCCTCATCCCTTCAACATTATGGGAAACCAGTTTATATGGTTATTGTTGGGCCTAGCCATTAGTAGACTGTTGGGGCCTACTGGAAAGCCATAAAGCCTGAAAAACGACATGTTGAGGACAAAGGAAAATCCTGACTCACCAGGGGGTCCAGTCTGCGATGGACTCATTCCCCACAAGAAACTGGGGTGCATAACATCAGCAGCAGGCAACTGTTCACCCATTGGTGGAAATCATGGGATGCTCTGCCCCCGAGGTGAAGACGATAAAAGCAATGAACACACATAACTTTTTTTCCCTTCAAATGGGACCTGAAGAATCGTCTCATGCTCGATGGCCGAGTTGAACATTTTTCTCCTTTATTTACCTGCAGAAGAGAATGTGGCGAGTACGCACACTTCTACTCGTCGAATGCTGTAGCCAACAAAGTTAGAGAAATTCAGAGGTGCGGGCCCTAGCGCAGCGCCACAGTCTAGATAGTCTTAGTCTAGATATTTTAATGGAGAAATGTCACATATTGTATCTTTAATGAATGAATGTCTAATAATTGAAGTTTCACAATTATCAGCAGAGGAATGATAGGTCTACTGAATAATCATTTTGATAGTACCTGGAAGTTTTCTCTGGTCTACTAACAAGAACATTGTTTCTTTGGGTGTTCAACATGTTTTCCTGGCATCACTCGGGGTTATGGAAACCAGCCTCACATTTCCCACATGACGTGTTATGTATATTGCATTGCCTAAAAAGCAGCTCACACTCTTTCAGCTGCACTCAAGCCTTGCTGTATTTTTCATTTTCAATTAAAGGAGAACTAAGGTGGTGCTTCACTGGACTCAAGAGGAGAGAAATAACTGACACACTGGCTGCTGAGACAACTAAATAATTGAATTGCCATCCAGCAAGGCTTTAAAGTCTTGCATTGAGAATTCATTTAGTCAGTCACATAAAGCTTGTTTTGTGTGATGCTAAAAATGGGACACTGATAAAAATTAATACAGATGATGAACAGAAAGAGTTGTTCTTTGAAGTAGTCAGTTTTTTTACAAAACATCTGAAAAGCGATTTGTCTGAAAAATTGCTGTAATATGTGGCTGCTCAACACAGTTCTCATTTCTAGTATCAGTTTGAGGGTAATCAGTGATTTAGTGGCACCTGGATGTGATTTATTTGTGTGGCACATTTGTGGTTCTGAAAAAGTGAGCTGAGACAAAGAAGAAAAGATACCTAGAACAAAATGAAGGAAAAATCTGGCTGTTATAAAAAAGGAAAGCTTTGCACAGTGATTTGTATAGAACTTATAGAACTTGCCACTGGAAATATGAATTCTTATTAAAATTGTGAAATTATTTTTTGCAGAAGGTGACCAAGAAAAGATGACAGAATGCACTGTGCTCACTGTCCTGCAAGACCAAATTTTGGCAAATACATTACAGACAGCTCAGAATTACTCACTTTTGTCGCAAAGTAAGACTGTCAATAATCCTCAACTCTATTTCTGCCGTTGTCAATAGCTGTCTTTCAGTCCTTTACCAAAGCCTCAAATAGTCTGTCTTGAGTTTCTTGCTTATTTAAGGGCCAGAAATGTCACGATCCACACTCCATTCACATTCCACAAGCATTCTGTTGTTTTCCCTGCTGCTCCGTGTTTCTCCTTTCTCTCTGCAGGGGGCGTGGTTGACCTACTTCCAGAAGACGCTGGTGATTGAGTCCACCTCGGCGACTCCTCCCGCACCTGCTCGTCATCAGCGATCAGGAGGACTCTTAAGGCGGAGTCGTCCCTCTCACCAGTGTCAGTCTGTTGTTTCACCTCAGCCGGTAAAGACGTAACTTACCTTGCTACTGGAAACTCTTGACTCCTGCAAAATACTTACCCTGCGCTTCTCCAGGTCACCACGTCTCCTGCCATTTGAGATTCACGGAGCTCCAGTGGATTCCACCATCTCCCGGGATCACTTCCACCTTCAGTCTTCTCGTCTGGTGTCTCCTTGTCTCCAGTGGAGCTGCCGCTTCACTTCCTGGTTCGTCTCGCTTTCTCCTGCCGAGACGCTGTCTCCACCTGTGCTTCAGCGGTGTTCCCGCTGCACGTCTGGTCTTCTCCAACCGAGACACTGTCTCCACCTTAAGTCTTCAACTAAGCTGAGTGAGTCTGTTCCTCTGGGAACCCAAGCACAAACTTTTGCCATTGAGGAGCGGCGGCTCCTCCGACAGCTAACCTTAGCCTCTCGCGTCACTCACATTCGTCCACACCCTCATCTGCTCACGCCGTTCCGACTCCACAAGCCTGTGTTACCTGTGTTTTTGGCCCGTGAACCATTCGTTCCACCTCACGAAACGTTTTTTCGGGAGAGCTAAACAAATGTTCTAGCTTCCTGTTTTGACCTACAGCCTACTACTTACCCTTCTGATCACGCTAAGATAGCATTCATGGTAAACCTACTCTCGGGTCGAGCCGCACAGTGGGCAGCAGCCTTATTTTTGGAATTCTCACTCACATCCCAGTACTTACGTCGAATTCTCTAGCGAGTTATGCAGAGTTTTCGACCACTCTTTTCAGAGCAATGATATCGCCGGTCGTCTCATCAACCTCAGACAAAATAAATCTTCCGTCGCTGACTTCTCCAATGATTTCCGTATTGTCGCAGCCGAGAGTGGATGGAACGATGCAGCACTCCGAGCTATTTTCTTACGCAACCTAAATGATGACTTAAGGGACGAGCTCGCTACCCGAGATGAATCACCTTCTCTCCAATCACTTATCGAGCTCGATATCCGCATAGACTGTCGAGTTAGAGAGATACGACGAGAGAGACGCTGTGTTCCACCCTCACACTCCAGCGGTACACATCACTCCCCGAACAGACTTACATCCACTCCTACAGCCCCCGTCGTTTCCAATTGCGACACTGTTCCCATGCAGCTGGGTCGGACCCGACTGACAGCCACCGAGAGACGACGAAGGATCGATTCTGGGGCCTGCATCTACTGCAGTGAACCTGGTCACCTCATCGCCCAAAAGCACCCAAAAGCTCACCAGCACACGCAGGTTGAACGGACCTCAGGACCTTGGCCTGCAGCCAAACCTGCTTCTCCTCCTGAGCCACCTAACCTCTCCAGCGTCCCGGAAGTCTACCACGATCTGGCTGAGGCGTTCTCCAAGGACCGTGCGCTGTCCCTACCCCCTCATCGTCCTTACGATTGTGGCATAGACTTGCTTCCTGGTGCCACACTACCTTTGAGACGCCTCTATAACCTCTCAAGAACTGAACGCCAGAACATGGAAGACTACATCAATCAGTCTCTTGCTACTGATCTACTTCGTCCATCTTCCTCCCCAGTCGGCGCTGGATTTTTCTTTGTCCAGAAGAAGGACGGCTCCCTGCGGCCCTGCATCGATTACCGTGGTCTCAATGACATCACCACCAAGAATCGCTACGCCCCACCCCTTCTAGATGCCGCTTTCAGCCTGCTCAGCAAGGCACGGATTTTCTCTAAGCTAGACCTGAGGACTGCCTACCATCTCGTCCGTATCCGCGAAGGAGACGAATGGAAGACGGCGTTCAACACTCCAGTAGGCCATTTCGAGTACCCGAAGCAGCGTTCCAACGGCTGAAGGAGATGTTCACCTCAGCGCCTATCCTGTCTCACCCCAACCCCGAACTACAATTCGTCGTTGAGGTCGACGCGTCAGACACTGGTCCTGGTACCCGCAACGTCAAGCCCGACGCTCTCTCTCGACTCTGTTCACCCGATCCTCCAAGCCAAGGGCCTGGGTCCAGCCTGCCCCCCTACTGCATCCTGGGTGCGGCCAGTGGAGACAAGAGTTTGCAGGGCCCAGCAGACCGAAAACGATCCTGGAGGTGGCCCTCCTAACCGGTCGTTTGTCCCCGAGGCCATGTGCTCGGAAGTCCTGCAGTGGAGACATTCATCGAAACTCGCCTGTCATCCGGAAACCACCCGAACACTTAAGTTCATCAGGCACAATTCTGGTGGCCCACCATGATCCAGGATTCAGCAACCTTCGTCTCAGCATGCCCCATCTGCGCTCGAGGGAAGTCATCTAACCGCCCACCTGCTGGACTCCTGAACCCCCACTCCATCCCTCATCGCCCTTGGTCCCACATCGCGGTCGACTTCGTCACTGGTCTCCCCCTTTCCGATTGCAACACCACAGTATTCACAGTCGTCGACAGATTTTCTAAGGCGGTCCACTATATTCCACTTCCCAAACTGCCTTCTGCCACGGAGACTGGCGACCTATTGGTCCAGCATGTGTTTCTCCTCCATGGTTTCCCAGCAGACATCGTCTCCGACCGAGGACCCCAATTTTCCTCCCAAGTGTGGAAGGCCTTCTGCTCAGCTCTGGGGGCGTCGGCGAGTCTCTCCTCTGGCTACCACCCACGATTCAACGGCCAGACGGAGAGATCAAACCAGAGCATGGAGGTCGCTCTCCGTTGCGTCACTGCCCGCCACCCAACTGAATGGAGCTCTTTCCACCCATGGATTGAGTACGCTCACAACTCCCTCACGCCGTTGTTCGACTTTCAGGAGAGAGAGGTGGCGGTTCCCTCCGTCCAGGCCAACCTCCAGCGCTGCCAGGCTGTGTGGCAACAGGTACGAACTTCACTTCTTAAAGATTCTCAAATGTCTCAAAAACAGGCTAATCGTCACTGAATCCCGGCGCCCGATTACCAACCAGGCCAACAGGTCTGGTTGTCCACCAAGGACCTTCCCCTCCAGGTGGAATCACGCAAGCTTGCACCCTGATTCATCGACCCCTTCCCCATCGACAAGCTCATCAACCCCACCTCTGTCCACCTGAAGCTGGCACGATCCCTGAACGTCCATCCTCCATTCCAGGTATCCCTACTCAAGCCAGTGGTGCAGTCGGAACTGGAATTTGAACAGTGCAAAACATATTCAAAGTAACATTTGTTTAAGTCTTTGTCTTCCTGCAACAGCACAAGTGAAAATACCGTAATCACAACATGTGGCTTTGACATTTGGCAACTTTTCAGCTTTCAGTTTGAATTTTTCCGATAGCACAAACTGCCGCATAATTACAGTAATGCCAAATGCAAACTTGTCGACTGCGATAATGCTCAGTGTTAAAGTGTTAAAGGAGCTTCGCCCTAGGACACAGGATAACTTGGTCTGTGTTGAAAACCTAGCTCCATGTGTCATCAGCCTAGCTGAATAAAGATGAGCCCGCTGAAGAGACCTGACAAGCAATGAGACCGCTTCCGCCCTACAGGAGATAGTGGCTAGCTTTGTCCAGAAGAAAATTTGATAATACTCATTGACCCAGTAGGAAAACCAAAACACACCATCCCAGACCAGTGTTTCTGGTGGAACATACAGTACATACAAACCAAAGATATTCATTGGGTTTGCCCCACTAACCAATTATTGGTGTAGTCTCAGACTTTCTGCATTTGATTAGGAGCAGGGAACCTAACCCAAAACCAGTGGCGTGCACAGGTAGACACTAGGTGGTGCTAAAGCACCTGCCCTTTGCCCTCAGGACCAAGCAAGTGCCCTTTTGAATGTTTTTTTTTTTTTTTTTTTTTTTGTGGTCCATGCTAATATGATCATCTATAAGTGCTCGTCAATTAAAAGCGTGTGATAATAATGCCCCAATTAATATTCCCTCCACCCCCCACCACACCCGCACACACTTCTGTCAATGTGAACGCGCAGAGCAGACACAAACGGAGGTGGCGACAGTGCACAGCCTGCAGCCCGCGCACAGCCTGCAGCCCACGCACACCTCCTCTCCTGCCCACCAGTCAGGTAACACATAAATGAATCGAGTCGAGTGTGTTGTTTGCCCCCTAAGCCTCAGTTGCCAAGCTATAACTTGCATTTATTTGTCTCTGCTGTGAAGTAGCCTCTCTCAACGCCACACAGCTGGGCATAAATTAGTCGACTGCTCACCTGCTTAACAAGCTAGACGCTACCCAAAATCAATAATAGATATGACGTGATGATGACCACCGCTAGAGTTTGTCATTGATATCCTACAGCATGTGAATCTATCAGTATACTTACTTAAGATGAATATTTAGTAGGCTGTTGTATAGGTTTACATTAGGCTACATAATTAACACTTATAATTATTATTATTATAAATGTATTTGCTAAATGACAAACAAACAGTAGCCCCATGCTTTGTTGAAATATAACCAAAGAGTCTTATTCATATTGTTGGTCTATTTTCAATTGCAGCATAATGCCTAGAAAGGAGAGGGTAAGAAAGGAAAAACAAAGGGAGTTACAGCAGGCAGCCCAGGGGAGCAGCTCTCTGTTCTCCTGGGTAAAAACATCCACCAGCAGCAAGGAGGAAGATGAAGATGAAAGGTCAGAGTCTAGGGCATTTTAAAGCTCAGATTTTAAAGTTGAGGTGTTCCTCTAATTTTACTGAAATATCTTAAAAGCTGTCCACATTTTATTTTAACTACAAAAAGTGGTTTGGCTGTACTAAATTAGGCATTAAGCAATTTTTTTTAGCTAATAGCTAATTTTTTTTAGCTAAAGTTATTTCTATGTTACAAGACTTGCAGTAATCTTGTATTTGCCTTAATAGGCTATATGTCAGGATTAGTTAAGGAGTGGACCCGGAAGCAGACGGAGACGGTAAATTTCAAAACAAAAGATATTTATTTACAGAAAAACGAATAACAAAAAACGACTTCCAAAACTAGTGGAAGTGATAGGGACAGGTTTAGGTTAACAGAGAGAAGAGAGATTGCAGCTGCTACAGGGACGGCTCGGCTGAATGGCGGTGTTCCAGCACGGAACGAACTCACTGTCTTGGAGACAACTGATGAGATTCCCAGGAACGTAGGAAAACAGGAAACGACCAGTAAGTTCACGGAGGTGCAGGAGACGTGGCGACCTGGAGCGAGGAAAGGCGGGTGAGTATCCACAGCAGGTAAGTTTAGCAAGCAAACGACTAGCATGTCTTTACCATGAAGCATGTAAAACGATCTGACGCGGGTGAAGAGAAGCAGCTCCGCTTATAAGTCCTGCTGATTGCTCATCAGGAGCAGGTGAGGCGGAGCCGCGCAGGTGTAGAGAATCACCGGCGTCTGAGAGAATGTAGGTCAGCCACGCCCCCTGCAGAGTCAGAGGAAGGAAGGAGCAGCAGCAGCAATACACAAATAAAAAATAATAATAAAATATTGAGGAAGGTGCAGGTGGAATCGTGACACTATATTCAACCTTAGAATATAGGCTATTACTAAAACTATTATTAGCAGTAGGCCATCTACCAGCAAAGAAGTTGAGAAAGATGAATCTCCTGATTCAGCTACAGATGAAGCAGAGTCCATAGAAGCACCAAGTCTATGCACAGTTATAGAATCAGAAGTGCTGTCTGATGACCAAAGTGAGGTCATCAGACTCTTTAAAGACATGGCACCAAGGAGGATGCTGCTTTAGAGAGTGGTCACGCTCACAATAAATAAATATGTAATTATGTTCAACATGTGCCTGTAATGTTTATTTATTTTTTAAATCTCACACTACTATAATAAGGCAGCCGTCAGTTCTACATGCCGCATAAAGTGCCCTTATTTTTCACTGAGCACCTGCCCCCCAAAATGTCTGTGCACGCCACTGCCCACAACCTTCGAGTTGAAAAAAACGACTCTCTCTACAACTGAGCTACCGTCACCCTGGTGTCCTGATGGTGTGACTGGCATAACACAGCTGCTAAGGTGAATCTGTCTAGCCTGACTGCCCTTGGCCTTCTCTTTAGCTGCTCGGCCATCACGGTTCTTTTTGCACATTCCATTTACAGATACACCCAAATGACAGACAGGCTTGACTCGTTCGTCAAACCGCCTGACTGCCTTTTTATTGGCTACTTCTAATCACCTCTGAGGTAAAGCCAACCTCACACTGTCCTTTCCTGCTTGTGGTCCCTTCCGCCGAGCACCTATCTGTCCTTCAACAGGTGCCTCCTCTTGGACCAGCAGAAAGAACCCAAGAGCTGCTCTCCTGTACAGGACCCGAAGATGGACCAAACACCTCTTTATTGGCTCACAGTAAGAGGCAGTCGTGTCTGGGCATTGAAAGTTAGAGTTATGTGAGTATTTCAGCAATAACATTCTCACATTGTTGCAGGCCTGTTAGATTATATTCATTTCATACAGGTGTTCATGTTTTTGTGGTCACCTTCTCCTGTGTGTCACTTTTTGTTATAGCAGTGAAAATGAGGAGGTTAATCACAAATATCCTGATCGTTGCCTCCTTTTATCCAGGGCCAGCGTTTGTGAAAATGGAGATATTGCAGCAGCATTATGGATTGAATTTGCCCGTTGATTTTAGATCGCCTTACAGCAGACACATGAAAGTAGCAAAGGCAAAAAAATAAATAAAAATAATAATTCATCAGGACAGATACATTATACAAAGTTATATATAAAAGTATATATACAAAGTTGCTAAATTCTCCATTGATGTCTTGCTGATGATGTTCTTTTGGAATTGATATAAGTGGCAAATGATTATTGATTTGGACCACAAAAAAATGATCATGAGCAGTCTGTGAATTTTCCAATAAATACATTTTAAATGAAGGGTCTTGTCCATTTCTCAACACAATCCAAGCTCGAGCCTTGATGAGCCTTAATAATGCTCTGTGAAGAAAAGCATGTTGTATCGCCATCACAGCAGTTTTTTTTATATATATACTGTATATATCACTTCTAAAGCAACACACCAGCTGAGAAGTGAGAGGGTGAAAATGTAACTGATGACTGTTTAAATTACAAGGACAGAAAGAAAAAGAGGCAGCATTAACTGGCCTTGGGCCAAACTAATAAAACTACAATTGAATCAACTCTAAATAAATGGTACTGTAGCTGAATAATGTATCATCTGCCTCATTGACAGCATTACACTTCATGCTACGATATATCTTAGCAAAGCCAAATGCTTAAATGCCCTTACAAGGGCATTAACTGAGGAAATTTCCTTACTGACATCTGCTTCTTTTTCATAATGTATTTTTGGCCAACCAGCCTTTTTCACGCAAACACTGAGCACCACCAAGTGGAGAAACAGAAGAAGTGTAACCCCAGATGCACAAAACTGAACACAAATCATCCACACCTACATGTATCAACACATTTTATTTTAAATGACATGATTGGATTTTGCTATTGTTTGCCAAATCAATGCCAACACACACTGCTACTTTCCAAAAAAGATGAACACAGTACAACAAAGTCAAAACTACACTATGTCACAGAAAAAGTTAAAATGTTCTCATGCATTAGTGAAAATAAATTACTCCTCGTAGCATTTCACTATATTTATGCAAAATAAAAATTGCAAGATTTCCCTTAAAGTTGTGACATACATTAGTCACGTTATACTGCATTTGTTGCCTATAATAGCACAGTATCAACACACTGCAGCCACCAGGCACTAAAGCTTATATTACTTATATTATTTATTCTGCACCATGTATCAGAAGGCCATGGAAATTAATCTGTTGTCCAGCAGCTTTGGCCAGTGTTAAATTTAACTCCTTGAATGTGTCATTTGGGAATGTAGTCCATCTGTAATTGTTTGTATATATAATAATTTGTGAATTTGAAGGACTGATTTTACAAAATTAGTCAATGATGCCTTCCAGTGCAATCTTTCACAGTGGAAATAAATGTAATGTACAGTATTTCAGTCAAGATATTATGTCTACTGTTGAGGTTTGATCATTTAAATGTAAAATAGTTTTAGAGGAAAATATTTCACATTGTTGTTTTTTGGTTCATACGACTAAAACAGAAGACAGACGTTGTCATGGCAGTGTATCGTCGTCAGTGGTCCCTGCCTAAACAGACAAAATGTATATATCATAACATCATATATAAAAACCAGGAAACAAGGTCGACATGACGGTGTTGGTTAGTTTAATTTCCGAGCAACACCATATTAAAACTTTTAAAACTTGTTGAGAACAAATGTGAGATAAATGAATACAATTCGGAAACCATTCCTTTGCAAGTGAGTTGATTTACTTTGAGATGGTGAATGAGCAATACTTATCATTCATACAAAATGTATAATTGAAGAAATGTGCAAACAAAGCTTTCATCAAGTGTGCCTGAACATGCTATCTGATCCTGGCATTTGAAAAATAAACAATTAGAAATATATGTACATCCAAAGAGTAGCACTTGTACATACGCAGTGTGGGCATTAGCAAGAATCTGCTTGCATAGTTAAGTGCATGCATCATGCAAAAATGGTCATAAACTCCATGATTGGTGTTCTCTTTTTCTCAAACTACTGTACTTCAGTGCATTTAGTTAGTTCATCTACTTGGTAATGCAAGGTAAAGGTGTGCACAAGCTGTGAGGTCACATGTGAAAGAGGGAGAATGAGCTGACACACTCACACACACACACACACACACACACACACACCGTAATGCTTTGTGTACATGTTTGGTGTGCAACAAAAGAAAAATCCAGCTGTCTTTGAATTTGCTGTCTGAATGTTTTTTTTTACAGTAACCCTGTGTTCATCTGAGGAATGTTTGGAGATGTGTGGCAGTCTGAAGATGCTGATCTCCTGTGAGAAAGATGAGCACTGCAGGTATAAGTGCTGGCATCAACAGCTGGGGACACGTGGTAAAGGCTGGGAGGTTAAGGGTCATTACAACTAAATGAAACACAGACATTTTCAGAATCATAGTTTCCAGACCAACAGCATATGCTTTCATTCCTTCACTTAATCTCTGCTCCTCCATATAGTCGTCTTTGTAAAGACTGTAAACAGCTGTTCAGGTTAAATCAGCTTGATTGTGTTTTACTTGAAATTACATTTTCGGTAACTGAACAAATATTACAAATTAATAATAAATTAACCAACACCTGCAGTTATAGAATTTAGATTAAATAATTGACTATGGTTATCTGAGGCACTGATGTTTGTTACTGATATATGGCTCTCAATATTGACAGAGAGCTGTACATAATTATTTTTGTAAATAATGCAGAATTTCACTGTTTCCACACGTGAAAATTTGCCAGTAAACTTGATTTACAGTATCTTAAAAGTTTCTCTCCACTATATTTGCTGACTGTCTTGTGCAAAGTCACTTTCATTTTCACCTCATGCTGAGATGGGCTTCTTCTATCTATGCTACAGACAGAACAAAGCAATCATTTCAGTACATGTGGAGTCCATGCTTATTTACAATACAATATAATATTCCTCAAAATCAATGCAATACATACAAAGTGCTTCATTAAAATCCATTCCTAAATAATTATTTAACAATGTGGACTGTAAGAGTCCAATAGGGCAGCTGGTATTCAGTACACACTGAAAAGCAACAGATGTTTTAAAGATGTTGGTAAGACACTTTGTCTAGTTTGATGGTTAAAACACCTCAGAGCTGCACTTGAGAAAAAGTTGTGATCAAGTCTTCATAGTACCTCACATCACTTAGATCTCTGACTAGTTTGTGTAGAGCTGATGGGGATTTTCCTGGACTGCATTGTCTTTTTCGCAGGCTCTTTCTTTGAAAGGTCTTTTGCGTTGGAGGATGGCTGGGTGGTCACATCTGCTCCAGAAATCTTGGACTTTGTGGAGGGCAGCAGTGAATGCTTAGATGCAGCAGTTGCATTAGAGGACTCCTTGTCTATGGCAGTCACATTTGTGTGGCTCTCAGAAGCCACATTCTGGCTTTTCCTACTTACTCCATTTTGGATTCCTTCTTTAGCTGCATCCCCAATACAATCTTCTGGATTTCCTTTAGTTTCTCCCATCACTGGTTTTCCACTATCAGTTGGCTTTCTAGTCTCTTTGGGTCTGAGGGCTGTTTTGAAGAAAGACAAACCTTTATCCTCTGTTTTACTATTCCTATGAGCTCCCCTTGGTGGTGGAGCTGCACTCACAGAGGACATACCTACACTTGAGGCTCGCGTACTTGTTATGGATGAGCTACTGCTTGAAGTCTGGCCAACGTCCTTATTCTCCACAGCCCGACCCTGCCTGCTCTCCGCTCTACTAGTAACACTCGCCCGGGAGGAAGGTCCTCTATGGCTAACCTTTCGCTCTGAAACCACAGTGGGGCGTGAGGATTCATGGCTAGCACTCCTGTCGGTTGCTCTAGTCCTTCCCGAGGCTGAGCTTTTCTCACCTCCACCTCTAGGTGATGTCCTTCTTTGAGGGTGTACACTCTGTGATCCTGGAGAATCGCTCTTCTTCTGTTGGGCAGAGTCAGGATGTAATGCTTCTGGGGTTTGATAAGAGCCTTTCTTAGAGGGACTTGCTGTTCTTGGGGGCCCAGCCTTACCAGTTTTAGGAAGTCCACTGCTTTTGTCCTTGGGGTTAGACACCGACGCTGAACTCTTGGTCTGTGATCGAGATGGTGACTTCCCAATTGCTGGGGATGCAGGAGAGAGAGAGCTGGATGATGTAGAGGAAGTGGCAGGACGCTTCTTAGGACTCCTTTCACTCTCTAACCCAGTCTTTGTTGAGGTCCTTTTGACACCAACACTATCTGCAGCCCCATTTCTTAGTTTAAGATCTTTCGCAGATGTCCCGTGCCGAGGACTAACCTGTTCAACAGCAGTGACTACATTGTTGTTATCCCCAGCCTGGCTGGAGCTCCTCTGTTCTGCCTGTGTCACAGATTTCACATGAACCTGCTCTATCAGCCTCTTACTGCCAGGATTACTATCTGAGTCTGCAAGGGACTTGGCCCCTAACAGTCTGTCTGGCTTAGGGGAGCCAGTGAAACAGGAGGTTGACATCTTGTTATCAACCACCTCTCCTATCCTCTCAAGAGTCGGAGAGGAGGAGTGAGATTCCAGGGAAAAGCGTGAAGGAGAATTGGAACGAAGTTGGAGCTTCGCAGAGTGGGACCAGGATGGTTTAGTGCCATTTTCACTGAGCACCAATGGACTGGCAATGGAAGATCTCGTGGAAAATGTTTGTCGCTGCATGCCTCTCACTGCTGGACGGCTTGATAAGCCTGCATTAGAGAAAAATATACATCAATATTAGATTCACCAAGAGAATGTTCAAGTTGGTGAAATCATCTGTCTCTCTCACCATCATCCTCACTCCGTTCACCAGCAAACTCAGCTGACTCTGAAAGGGAGGCCAGCGAGGTGCGTCTGGAGGAACCAGATGAAGCTTGGCTGGGTGGACGGCTGCCCATCAGTCGACTAACCCAGTGCTCACACAAGGAAGAACTAGTGGATCCTAAAGGCCCAAACAGAGAGTGGCTGAACATTTACAATATATACATACCACTGAAGCATAGACTGTACAAAAAACAGTCTTCTGGTTTGGAAGCTTAGGGACAGACTACCAGGGGGCAACTCTGGTGGTTGCAAAAAGGACTCCGTTTGAATGTTTGAATGAAAGTCTCTGGGAATGAACTAAATTTATAACTTCAGTGAACATTAGCCTGAGCAGTTCATGCCCTAAATCACTTGTTACATCACTTCTTCAATAGAACATGATGTTAATTTAGGAGCCTAGTTGCAGGTGACATCTGTGAAGTTCAACTTTCGAGTCCCGATGGTGCCAGTGAAATCACAATTCCCGAGGCTTCAAATCGGGAGTTAGTTTTGCAGTTGCTGACCTGGACTTCATCCATTTCTTATATATGGTGAAAACACAGAAGACACCCAAACATGAACAATACATAAGGGAGTGAATGGCTCAATGTATTGATAAACAAATGTACCTCCAACTGAACTGTTGGCAGACCAAGAAGGAATCGTTGCACGTCTTTGATAAAACAAGATGTAAGCAGTCTGCTTGCAAACGTCATCTTCAGATATGGTGTGAACATCGCTGTCATCATAGCAATACCACTGCCCATCAATGGAGTTCTTACAGTGAGCTACAAAACACAATGTAATAGATTATTATCAATATTTAGTAAAATGTTCATAATTAGTTGTGTTATGATGCTGTTTTACCTGTGTAATGTCCCCCCTGCATGGTCCCATGATGGTTGCACACTGCATAAAGGTCATAGAGGTAGTCCTCTGGATCACGGCCCAACCCATATGGCCGTCTCCATGGTGACCAGTGAGAGGGGAGACTCCAGCTGCTCTGGCTTCTCTTTACTATGTGCGGTGCCATGTCCATACCTGTGAGTGGGATCCTCACCATGTTTTGCATTTTCATCCGCCGATCCCCATCCTGAAGGAAGCGACTTTTTTTTTTTACTACACATTGATATGGAAATATATCATGTTTTTACTGGGGCACATTGATATGCAGGAGTGTACCTGTCTGAAGCGTTTGAGGTGAAGTATGAGGATGTCGGGTAGAGTCCACAGACTGAGCTTGATGCTGCCCTGCTGAAGCTGTTTACAGTGAGGACATCGCCATGCATCATCAGGTGCCAACTGAAATCAATGTAGAATAACAGCTGTTATTAAAGAGGAAATATAGTAAATATGTTCATCAGTGTGTGTCTTGTCTTTCATTTGTATGTTTTTGGAAAGGTAAGTATTATGAATTGTATACCTTGTCTGACAATTATTGTTACAATCCAGTAAAGAATAAAGCTTAAAAAAAGTTGTCTTAAAGGTGCATTATGTAATAAATATAAAGCAACTGGCCATAAAATCCTCCTAATATGTCACAGAGACTCAGGAATAATGTTCATATAACAAATTGAACTCACCAACAACAACAGTACAGACAAAATATTTGCATTAAAAAAAATATTTTGCAGACTGCAAATCATGTTTATGTTTTGAAATCATGTTTTGGCATGTGGCGCCACCTACCGACATCTACCAATCATTGCAGTCAGAAGAGTCTCAGCTACCGAGTAACCACGGGTTGCCAGTTACGTCAAAAAACGAAACCCAAAAGACCTCGGTATTTTGAATATGAATGTAGTAACCGCCACATTCTTACATATGGCACCTTTAACTCTCAGTGTTATTTTCAGCTCCTCTGTAGACAACATGACTCTGTCTCATGTTACCTGTTCCTCTTTGGTGTAGAGTTGAAAGCACTGGGACAGTGAGCACGTCTGAGGCTGTAGATGCAGCTCCTTTATTTGACGCACACTTTCAGCATCAGGGATGTATTCATCCTCAGTTCTTCTGAAGAGACTACAGGCACAGCAGAGCACACATCACAGAGGAGTCATGTAGAACTCTGTTCAATCATTTTTCGTTCACTCACTCACTCACTCACTCACTCTGGTGCCAATCCCGGCTGACAGGGCAGAGGTCAGGGAACACCCTGGATAGGTCACCAGTCCGTGTTTTCAGTAGTCAACACATCATCAAAACATCTGATATTTTAAGAACATGTTCATCACTTCACCACCCCATCAATAGACTGCCGTGGCATCGTAATTTGCTCTCCCGCATCAAAGTCTGTTCACTGCTGCCTATATCTATCTAAGTTTAGCAGGCAGCAGTACACCAGTAGCTCCTAGTGTCCCTGTGAGCTAAACATGCAGATTTTCTTTGTGGATCTGGGTGTGAGGCAGTGAGTGTGTTACAAACCTCCGTTTCCAGTGAGAGAAGTTTGTGATATTTAAGAGATGTTTTTTCATTGATCTCACTTACTAGTCTTTTGTCTCCTTGTCCCATTCAACAACAATCTTGACATGAGGAGGCCCTCCAGGACCACAAGATTTGTACGCCCTATGAAGAAATCAAACATGTTTGACTTATTTGTTTCCTTATACTAAACATGTTTACAGATAGAACTGTATATATCAACTGAGAGCTACACTGAAATAAGACAAATCAGATCCTGAAACACTTTGATAGATCCTGGAGTCAAAACTTACAAAAACATACTTTTGCAATGCATACATTTGTTTTGGTCAACCAAACAAGCAAGATTGTATGTCAAACTTTAATATTAATGAAGTTAAATGTACAGTTAGCATGTGTTACTGATAATTCAATAATTAATTTTCTCGAGCCAATCCCAGCTGACATTAAGAAACAAACTACTTAAAATGAGTTATGGGCCACTGTGTTTACCTGCTGTGTACACTGTCAACTCTTCAATTAACTTAAAGTGGCCAAACACACAGCAGGACTTATGTAATGGCTATTCAAGTGAGGTAAGACTCCCGATTGTGGTGATCAGCGACATTACCTTTCCACAGAGGGATGACAGAGCGGTTGTTCCTCCTGAGGCAGGAGATATGTGATCCCCACCACTCCTACCACACGCAGAGTGAAGGGTCCTGCCTGAAGACCACAAAAGATATGACATTATAATTATGTTACATGAACAAAAATCTTGTTTAAGAGTACACACCTGCACACAGACTCCAGGCCGCAAAAGATGTCGCATCTTCTCCAGGATCTCCTTCTGGAGTACATCCCAGGTCACCGTTTGCTCCAAATACAAAATAAACGGATTACCAAATCTGCAGGGAAACCAAAGGCAGAACGATTTCAAAATAAATGTTGCTCTTTAATGTTATGATGCAAGGATCAACTTTCCTTCAGTGTTCTAGTCAGATACCGAAATTTATACGTGAGTAACCTGTGCATGTTTTTTGGACTGTGGGAGGAAACCAGAGAACGTAGAAAAAAAAAACACACGCGGGCAGAACATGCAAACTTAGTCAAAACAGGCATCTGAACCGGCGACCATCCTTACTGTGAGGCAACAATGCTATCCCCTGTACCACCAAGTACCCTGCCACACATACAAACAACTATAAATTGCTAGCACTATTATAGGGTTTCTGCAGGTTTTAACAACTTATATCAAGTCATTTTTATGACCAATAGTGAAAAGGGCAGAATGCCATAAGAACACAAAACAAGTAAATACATTTATTCACATTCATAAACAGTTGTTGATACAGATACTGTAATAGTTTTAAAGTTGTGTTGTTAGCCAGTGACCAAGTTGTTAAATAGTAAGTAATAGGAAAAATGAGAATGACCATGGAATACATTTTGGCTGATGCTGTTGACATGTACGTTCTCATAATATCTGAAATTAGAATAGAATAGAGTTTTATTGTCATTGTTCGTAAAACGCAATTGTTGTGCTGTGTCTGAATCTAAAAACAATGATAAATATAATGAAAGACACAGTTTGAATCATAATTGACCATACATGCTATGCACTACATTGCATGTATATTATCAGTTATAACAGTTCTTTCACTGAGTCTTAAAAAAAGATTTTGGAATCTACTTATTACTACTCATTGCATGGTCCACTGCTGTACCACTTGTCTCACTCACACACAGGTAGGGCTGCAACTAACGAATATTTTGGTGGTCAATTAATCACTTGATTTTTTTTTCCGATGAGTTGATTTGTCATTATCCTTTAAATGCGAGTAACGTTACAATTTACAATAATTGTGCACACTCAATTAAGTTCAGATACCTTAATCTATGATAAAATACTGATCTGAAAATCCTTGAGAGCTTTAAAGATAATATGTCTTTAATGTAATTCTCTCTGTTGGTAGCATTTTGTATAAGTGACAGTATTTACTTCCTTATTGAGAAAGACTTTTGAAAAGGTAGCCTCAGTATTAACCAGTGCTTGTGGAAAGACGACTACTTCACTGCACTTAACTTAATCAACATGTCATGGGGTGAATTCCATTTCCTTGCTTAACCCTCAATCTTAACCCTCAATCTCAAAAATGTGCTCCCTCTAGTGCAAGTGCTGTCCCGATTCTCAGAAAAATTAAGTTGATGGGCGAGTTTAAGGGCTGTATCGCCCTCAATGTTGAGATTTTCCGAGACCACCCTTGGGAGCAAGGGCTACCCAGAATGCATTGTGTGTTTTCACATAACAAAGATGGCGCTATAAGCAGCGAAACAAGTACACTACAAATTAAGTATTTTCTTTGTTAATAGAGATATACAAATTATGAAAACCATTGTATTATCTTAGTTTAGGTCCATATTATGGATTACTGACGTCATTGTTGCGTAACATTTATTTTTATTTTACGATCTTTTGTCAATAGCCGGCCGGTGCCGACAAGTGATCGTTTGCTATTGTTTACTTTTCAATAAGCCGTGGTGAGTGGTAACTGTCAGCTGAATATGTCCGTGGTTGTGGTATTTGTATGAGTATCATCTTATAACTAACTGACAACCTAATAACTTGACTGACAAACAGATCGTAATAAATAATCGTGACGTAAATGTGTTCTTCTTCTTCTTTTTTGGAGTTGACAGACTGAACACAGCTTTCGCGTTATTCTGCCCCCTACAGTCTGAAGACATATCTGCATTTAAGATTTAAGGGGTGTCCCATTTCTAAAAAACCCTCAACACTTGGTTTTGAGGCCAGTTAAGATTAAGGGTTGAGCTTGAGGGTTAAGATAGGAATTGGAATTGGCCCTTATTATATGGCTTGGTTTTAATACTAATTCTAATTGTTGAACAGCTTCATTCATATCTATGATTTCTGTATCTGTATTTCAGTTCAGTGACTCATGCAGGAAGTACTGAACGATTCTGTGAACAAATCTTTGTAATTAACTGATTCTATTGATACAGTTACACCAAAAACAAGAGAGTTTGTGTGTGTTGCGTGAAAAAAAGTGGTGACTCCGCCTACGTTGAGGAGGTACTATATTGTAATGGAAAACCAACCAAACTGCGAAGAGTTGAGCTGGGACCATGTTGTGGAAAGACAACATTGTCCTCGTACAACCACTAAAAACCACTGTTGTACCTTTAACATGAAAGTACCTGCGTCCTTGCTGTCCAGCACAGGCTCTGTTACACACAAGCAGGACAATCTTATCCGCCTGGCCACTGTTCTTGTTAGGACTCTGTGGTGGTGGTGGTGGTGGTGATAGTTCTTGTATTTGTGTGGAAATCCTGTTAATATCTGTGCCATACTTCAAGTTGTTCTGGTTAAGATTTCCATGCGCGCCTCCTGAAATGAATACACACTTTTAAAAAGGGACAACTTCATTCATTAATCGATCATTCAAAATCTTCAAATATTAATATCTAATCTAAGCTCCACTCCTGCTGCTGGAACAAGACAAAGAGCTGAACTGGTTTAGCACCTCGCTTGGAGCGGATCTGCTCCGGTTGGAACAGCTCAGGCGTCTCAAAGGCAAAGATTGAGTCGCTCTCCTGAATGATCTCAAGGTCTTCATCATCATCACAGAAGGAGCGATGAAAGCCATCATAGTACATTTCAGTGAGGACGATCTGAGCAAAGACAAGGAACAATATAATGTGCTGCATTTTGATCCATTCTACTGATTAGAATTAATCAAAATAAAATAACAATTAACAGAAATGTAAATTTACAAAATGCAGAGTGAGCCAACAGAAAAAAATCCATCAAATCAGTATTCAGAATGACCACCTTTCAAAACAGCATCTGTTCTTCTGGGTTCACTTGCACACAGTTTTTGAAAGAACTCGGCAGGTTGTCCAAGACAGTTGTTCCTAAAATCTAAGACAACTAAACACAGATCTTCTGTGGATGTTGTCTGCCTTAAATCCTTCTGTCTCTTCATGTAATCTCACACACGTTCAATGATGTTGAGGTCAGGGTTCTGTGTGGGCCATACCATCACTTTGAAGACTCCATGTTCTTTTTCTTCTGTCAGCTCACTCTGCATTTTGTAAATTCATAAATGTTAACCATTACAAATATTTGTAAAAGCATTGTTACTTTACAGCATTTTTTTTCACAACAGTTTAAACGTTTGCATACCACTCTATATATGGCATCATCACGAGGGATAGTTCAGTGTTTTCAAAGTGACTGAGGTGCACACTTTGTGCACCCCCGGCAGTGAGAGCACAAAGAAAAACAAATGTTAGCCACAAAATCCATTTTAAAGTTATATTTATATTATAATGAACATATTCTTAAGATATTATAGTTCTACTTAGTAGTTTGTATTTGGTCAGCTTAAGTGAATTCTTCTTTCGGGTTCTCCCCTTTAGGGGTCAAAACAGCAGATCATCTGCCTCCATCTTGTCTTCTACCTTGTGTCCTCTTCTGTTACACCAACTGCCCTCTTGTCCTCCTTCACCCAATATAATCACTACCCCTCCTCTGCACGTCCAAACCATCTCAACCTTGTCTCTCTTACTTTATCTCCAAACCATTCATCCTGAACTGTCCCTGGAATATGCTCATTTCTAATCCTGTTCATCCTGTCACTCCCCTGGTGCCTCCTGTCATTTAGACAGTGCCACTGTCTCCAAGCCATATATCATAGCAGTCTCACTATTGTCTTTTAGACCTTCCCTTTCACTTGTGCTGCTATCTTTCTGTCACACATCACTCAGTCTCTTCTTCACCTCTCTTCTGCATTGCTTTGGATAGATCTGCAATGACTGAAATCTTTATTTGGTTATTTTAATAGGGAAAAGTTCATTTATAATTAACTCAGCACCACCCTGAAAACAGGGAAAAACTATCAATTTATACCTATAAAATCAGTCTGCACAATCACTGTAATTGATATCGATATCCCAATTTATCAGTATTGGAGTAGCAATAATTGTGCACTGGCTCTCTCAACCAATGTTTATCACAGTATATATTCACAAATACACAGAGTATTTCCTTTAGTGAACAAGAGCAACAATTATTTCAATCAATTTGACTTAATAAGGGGGGGGTTGCCGCAGCAAGAGAGAATCCAGCCTGGCTTGCTGTTTTCTGCCACTGCATGGGTCGACGTAGGGGGTTTCAGGTGCAAATCCGAGGGGCTGTGCATAGCTGAGTGCAGAAAATACAAGTCTCTCACTCAACTAGCTAGGGCAAAACTGGCACAATAAGCCTGATGACAGCAACTCCCAATACCCATAGTGGTTTGGAGAGGAGAGTGAGCTGAAGTCGAGTGCTTGTAATTATGCTGGTGAGTAGTGGCGTCCAGTGGGACAGTGAATGAGAGGGGATAATTGTAGTGATGTACGATATATCGGGTATCGGCCGATGATCGTCATTTTTAACATATCGCCATCGGTCCGATGAGTAAAACTGAGCCGATTTTAACAACCGATGTTTATACCCGCCTAGTTGCTGTTTGTGTATGTGTGTCGGGAGAGGGAGGGGGAGGCCACGGGGGAATTGAAAGTGTCAGTGACGCAAACACCGCACAGGATTGTGTTGTGTTGAACTGAAGAGGAGAAAAAATATCAGCGGTGTGGCCGTTTTTCACGGTGTCGAAAGAAGATACTCGAAAAGCAGTGTGCAAGTTGAGGTAATGCGAGGAAGATGCCGCGTCAAGTCATTCAACACCACAAATTTGATATGTCATTTGAAAAACCGCCACCAAGAGGTACACAAACAATGGCAGGAAGCTAACACTGCTAACGTTAACCAACAGGCAAAAAAGAAAGCAGCAGCATATTGAACCCCGCTGCAACCTGCGGAGTCGGCACTACTTTTCCGACGTTTCCCTCCCTGCTTTGCATGAAGTCGTGGCCACGCATATCCACAAATTGTTGGACAATGTGACTGACATTAGCTTCATTACGGATATATGGAGTTCGGACGTAAGTCAGATGAATATGTTGAGCCTTACTGCTCAGTGGATTGATGACAACTTTGAGATGCAGCGAGCTGTTTTGCATGCACAAGAGTTTGCAGGATCGCATGCCATCACTAGCGCTTTGACTGCATGTTTGCTCAGTGGGAAATTAAAAAAAGACAATGTGCATGTTGTGCTTCGCGACAATGCATGGAATAATGCCGAAGGAAATGGACGACGGAGTGTGGCGTTAAAAGCCTGGGCTGCATGGCTCATACGCTGCAGCTAGCAGTGCATGATGGAGTTAAGCCAGCGAAGCATCTCTGTGTGGCTATTGGAAGGAAAATAGACGAACATTTTCGCCACTCAACTCGCCACCTCTCGGCTGAGAGCCATACAGCAAAAGTTAGGCATGAAAACCAAGATGCTGCAACAAGATGTAGTTTGATAGAGTGACTTTGTCAGGATATTATAAATTATTATCATTGTGTAAATTACAATCTTGAGATTGTAACTTATGGTCCAAACTTTCTCACAGGAGTTTTGTGAGTTGAGGGAGTTAACCTGTAAGTACCTGTACTAATTTACTACAAACTCGCTACAAGTGGTAGAGGTTTTTAGAAACATTCTAGTTGGTTACTTGTGTTTTATGGTAGCCCAGTAACCTTGTTATTTGGAGGTAAAACATGTTTTTGCAAATAAAATTCAGTTCGGTTGCATGATTTTCCAGTCCGTACAAAATGTTATCATCTCAGAATTTATTTATTTATTTATTTACATATATCAATATCGGTAAATATCAGTATCGGCCATAACAGCAACATTAATATCGGTATCGGCCACAATTTTCACATCGGTGCATCACTAAATAATTGTATTGTCCTGGGGTTCACACATGAACATGAAGGTGTGAACTGCTGGGGACACTGGGAGCAGGAGTCCTTAGGCCGCTAAAGAAAGGACTCCCTTTTTTATGAATTCCTGCCTCTTCCATGTGGCCATGCTTCTGGCTAAGCTGCAACAATGGACCATATGGTTCCATACTGTACAGGCAATAGTAGGCTGTCTTACTCTTCTTGTGTTTGCAGATTGTTTGCCATGGCTTGGTTCATTTTGTCCCTGCTTCCATTATTGTATACATTGAAATATATACTTATCGTGTGGATAAAGTCATTTTTTGAGATAATGCCATATTTATGCAATTATTTTATTAAAATATAAAGACAAAGATCTTATAGGCAAAGTTGTATTTCCATGTGGATATGGCCTATGTAACTCTGACTCAAAAAAATCACCCTTTAGAAAATCTGAACTATCCCTTTAAACAGGGAAGTTTCAGAAGAGGCAGCACCTGTTGGTCAGGGATTTTGGTCTCTTGGGCCACAGCTTGTCTCAGTCTGGAAACAGCACCAGAGAGAGGCACTGCCACCCCGACTCTCATACAGTGGGAGCACTTTCCTTGATACACCACTGTCACATACAGCGGCCTGCAACACAGAGATACACAAGTTATTTGATGTTTCAGAGACAGATGACATCATCTTATTTTAGCTGTCTACTGTCAGATCTTTTTACCTAAGTCTGGGACTGATTAGTTTTTTTTAATTCTGGGCTCAGGCTAAATCTGGTCTCATTGCATATTTGGGTACAGGGACATCTTTTTGTCTGATAAGTATCCAACTCAAAAACTCAGATAAGCAGCCACTTTACCGTGTGTGAGGTACTGGGATTGGCAGTGAGATGCAGAGGAAAGGATCGAAGGTGTTGCTCTGTTTCTGGCAGTGAGGGCAGGTCAGGGAGGATCTACACAGACATGAGGACAATCAAACATTACTGCTGTCACACTGCTGAGATGTACTATGTTAAAGGATAAGTTGAGGGTTTTGGAAAGTTATTTACTTGTAAATAGTTAGACAATGACATTAAGGGGTGCTTGATTCTTCTTTTTTGTGTCTGCCTATACCTATTAGGGAGGCGCAGATACTATGCTGTGTCGCTGTCGGTCTGGACAAAAACATTGGATCAGATATCAGATAATCAAGAATATAAAATCGAATACAATTCAATAATCCTATATACAGTGGGGCAAAAAAGGATTTAGTCAGCCACCGATTGTGCAAGTTCTCCCACTTAAAATGATGACAGAGGTCTGTAATTTTCATCATAGGTACACTTCAACTGTGAGAGAAATCCTGAGAAAAATCCTGGAAATCACATTGTAGGATTTTTAAATAATTTATTTGTAAATTATGGTGGAAAATAAGTATTTGGTCAATAACAAAAGTTCAACTCAATACTTTGTAATATAACCTTTGTTGGCAATGACAGAGGACAAACGTTTAATGTAGGTCTTCACCAGGTTTGCACACACTGTAGCTGGTATTTTGTCCCATTCCTCCATGCAGATCTCCTCTAGAGCAGTGATGTTTTTGGGCTGTTGCCGAACAACACAGACTTTAACTCCCTCCACAGATTTTCTATGGGGTTGAGGTCTGTAGACTGGCTAGGCCCCTTCTGGACTCTCTGGCAAACTTCAGACGGGCCTGGACATGTACTGGCTTAAGCAGGGGGACACGTCTGGCAGTGTGTTACTGATGGCAACCTTTGTTACTTTGGTCCCAGCTCTCTACAGGTCATTCACCAGGTCCCCCCGTGTAGTTCTGGGATTTTTTCTCACCGTTCTCATGATCATATTGACCCCACGGGATGAGATCTTGCGTGGAGCCCCAGAGCGAGGAAGATTATCAATGGTCTTGTATGTCTTCCATTTTCTAATAATTGCTCCCACCAAGCTGCTTGCTAGATTCACTCTTCCCAGCCTGGTGCAGGTCTACAATTGTGTTTCTGGTGTCCTTCCACAGCTCCTTGGTCTTGGCCATGGTGGAGTTTGGAGTCTGACAGTTTGAGGCTGTGGACAGGTGTCTTTTATACAGATAAAGAGTTCAAACAGGTGCCATTAATACAGGTAACGAGTGGAGGACAGAAGAGCTTACATGTCCGGGAGAGCCAGAGATCTTGCTTGTTTGTAGGTGACCAAATAGTTGTTTTCCACCATAATTTACAAATAAATTCTTTAAAAATCCTACAATGCGATTTCCAGGATTTTTTTTCACATTCTGTCTCTCACAGTTGAAGTGTACCTATGATGAATGAAAATGACAGACTTCTGTCATCATTTTAAGTGGGAGAACTTCGGCACAATCGGTGGCTGACTAAATACTTTTTTGCCCCACTGTATACAGTGAATGCTTCACAATGCGCGTTGTGGAAATGTAAATAAAAAAAACAGCCACAGCATTTCAGCCAAGTCATGTTGTTTAACTGACTTTTAAAAATTACTGCTAATTTGTTTGAAATGGCTGTAGGAGGTAAAAAACATCTTCACAAAAGTGTTGTTGATGTTTTAAGCTGTAAAATTACTGTATCAGACTGATATCAGTATCGGTAGATAGATTGTGATATCGGTATGCTATCTAACCATTTTGACCAGTATGGGACCGATGCGATACTGAATATCTTATCAGCTCATCCCTAGCTACTATCAATGTAGCATTTATGTAATCTGTCTGTACATTTGCATTTAAATCAGGTCTTATATATCTATATATATATATACATATATATATATATATAAAGATATATAAATAATTTTACCTGTATTGTGCCTGAAACAACTCCTGTACAAAAGAGCCAGGTGCTGGTAGTGGAGATCCTTCAGTGGCGGTTTCTTCTTCTACTGGAGGCTGAAAATGTAATACAGTTAGTCACTGAACGTGATACATGATAAATATAAGCAGTAATACAGGTTATTATTTTATTGCAAACTTTAGATTCTTACAAAGTGCTCACTCTCAAAGTAGCATTGCTGTTTACCTTGCTGGGAGGTCTGGTCTCAGGGTGGATGATATGATTGAGGTCTTCATGAACTCTGTCCAGCAGCCAGAGCAGGAATTCCTGGGCATCATGCTGGGAGTTTCCCCTGAACTGAAGTGCACTCTTGGAAACAACATTCTGCAGGAGAAAACAGCAGAAACACAAATGAAGTTTCAGGACTTTAACAGTAAACAGAGATAGTATTGTAGTGTAGTGAGTACCACTTTATTCTTGACATTGCCTCATCATAAAATATTCAGTGGGTTTAGCTGGGATGATAATCTGCACAATACTAAAGGTCAGTGGAAGTGGTGAGAACATTCAAGAGGAAGAGAAGCGCTTTAAAAAAAAAAAAAAAAAAAGTCAGAGGCTGCACATCCACAGCTTGACCATCCCACAAACAATTTGCTATTAGAGATGACAACAATGATGGTTTTGCTACAAAATTCACCTTTAAAGACCAGCTAGGAAAATTATGCAAGGTCAAAGACATAGGGCAATGTGTCTCTCTCATACTGAGGACCAGCAAGGCAGGCAACTGCTTGGGGCCCCGAGCTGATAGGGGGCCCCCAACACTCGGAACCTGAGGGCTGTTTTTACTGAAATGTGCAGTGACCAGGCGCCTCCCCGTCCCCCTTAAAAAACAATGGGCGATTTGCAATGATATCTCAGTAGGAAACCTCCCTAAAGGGGCCCCACCTCACTTTAACCTGTGTGAAGTTATCGTTCTGCAAGTTGGAAAATTAAAAGGATTATTTACAGTGTAATGCATATCTTTTTTACTCAATTTATATATGTTTTTTTCAGTTATTTACAGTATTTTATTGTTCTATATATTTCTATTGTTTTTTAATGTGGGTTCTTTACAGTGTAATGTATGTTTTTATATAGTTTTTTAAAAGCTATTTACAGTATTTTATTGTTCTTTACATTTATATTTTCACATACTTTTTAATTACAAGGTTTTTCCATGTTATTTCATTCATTTAGAAAAAAAATTTTTTGACCTCATACATTTTTCGTTGGTGTCAGATTATTTATAACATAATGGTGATGAACACTGGTAGGAAGGGCCCCCTGGAAAGATTCTAGAATCGCCTCTGCTGAGGACACTACTGATGCAGCCTCAGCATTTTCTCAAAGTGTGTTACAGACAGTTGCTGTCTTTAAAGTATTTTGATGAAAATAAAACAGACACCTCTCACCATGAAACTGGATAAATATTGTATAGATCTTGTGATCGCTACTGACTTAAATTCAGATTGAGTATTCATAATATAGTGTTATAAATAGATGCTTCCTCAATATTGTCATGGTGTATATTTATCATCCCAATGGGCTTCATTCATCACTATCTCATGCATTCTTCAATGTGTTCTTTAGAGAGTTCCTATAATAAAACACTAAATCAGATTCATGACAACTAGCTTAGCTATTTAAAAAGAACATAATGCTTTATAAAATAATAAAAGTCATAGGTGCAAATATTAGAAATGACAGAATGTTGTAATTCATATCAATATAAAATATAAGTATACAATAACTTCTATGCCCTTGACTGATTGATGTCAGTTTTTTTTTTCTTTTTTTTAAATATAGCATTTAAAACACTTTTAATAAATATTATTTTTCTTAATTTTCTATTTCGGCTTCTCCCTTCATGAGTCAGCACACTGGATCATCTATCTGATAGATACTGTTCTTGTTTAACAATGAAAATCCAAACTCTAAACACCAGACTCTCACAAGAACGGGTAAACGTCACGAAATGCAAATAATGAATTGGTCACATAACCAAAACAGAGAACCATAATAATATGAGAAGTGCTGGTACACAAATTAAAGTTCCGATGAAAATATGAAAAAAATGTGCTGGTACTGTGTACTAGAGAGTATGGCAACGGTACAAGACACTTTCTGTTAGGAGGTCATGGCTTGGAATGTAATTGTTATTACCTTTATGATAAGAACATGTAGAACATCTATTAAATTAATACATCATATACAGAATTCAATCGTTGTCAGATTTGTTGCATCATCTAATCCCATTAGGAAATCCAGTATCAATTTCTCAATTGGTGATCTGTGAGAGTTTAGGTGGATCATATTCCAAGTTTCGATGGTGCTCAGCAACAACAACATCAACAACATTAACTTCTCAATAATCCTCAAAGCCATTTCTCTGAGAGAAAATGGCTTCTGAGCCGCAGTGGCTAACTGCCCTGTGGTATTATTACAGATGTCTTCCTAATGATCTGTAAGTGCTCTCAGTTTATAGGCTCAGGTTGTGGTTCTGAGGCAGCGGTCACATGTGCACACTGAGCTGTAATGTACACAAGCGATGAAAACAGCATGGCTTCAGCATGAATAAATGAAGAGAAAAAAATGTTTGTATGTGAGAGCTTTATTTTATTGGAAAGAAAGGTATATTGTATTTTAATGTCACTTTTAGGGTTTTTATCTTACTGTAATTTCATTGTTATCTTTGCGTTCATTTTACTTACTACTTTTTACTACTATTTGAGAGTATTATATGTCCTTACATATAACAAGCATATATTTCTGTTATCTTTATTCTATATTCCTATTTTATCATGAAAAAGCCTTGTGCTTAATCTTTAAATGAGCTGTGTAAATACATGAAATTATTATAAATATTCTACTGCACATCTCAAATGGATAAAGAAAAATGCTACTGAATAAGCAACAGTTTGAATGCTCAGTGTGTCCCTTGTTTATTTCAAATAGATTCTATATTTAACTGCATTTAACGTCAAGTACCAAACAACTGCAGCTGTACTTATTTCCCCTACTCACTTAAACATATTCAAGGTCTCTCACGGCTGACGAAAATGGTGAAAAAATGTACAGAAATAGTAACAATAAGAGTGAGACACCCATTTCACGTCTTACTCAATATAGCTCCTCTTTGTTGTGCATTTTGGACTTCTAAAAGAAGAATGAGAAAACACACCAAAATATCCCTGATACAAAAGAACAAGCTCTGAGGATTGAGACAGAGAGTTTTCAGAGGTAAAATGAAAATGCAGATGATGCTGTAACAAAGGCCGATAAAAGAGGTGTATTATATCTCAACACACTCAGCTGAACAGCTCAGGTGGAGGTCATTTAAAACTCAGACATTGCCTCTTCCACTTGGTTTTATGGCTGATTATAACAAGCAGCCAGTGTGTGTGTGTGTGTGTGTGTGTCTGCAATAAAATCAAGACACAGAAGTGTAAAGGATTGTCCTATTAAAGGATATAGAGAGTAAATTACCAATATATTATAAGTTAAGTTATTTGTTTACAACTGGTGCTTTTACTTTGAAAGGGTCAAAAAATAATCTCACGTACCTTTCATGCTTTATTTAGCACATGGCTGATGACGGCACATGGTGTGTTCATGTGTTTAATAATGTGCATGTTTTGAGTTGCCGCTAATGAGGCTTATCCAGTTCCAATTGCAGTGTCATATGTAGGATTGTTTGAACAGTTAACACTTGACAAGGAAATATATAATTTGGAGTTAACGCAGTGTGTTTATTTGAAAAATTCAATAAGAAACACTTTGATTGTATGCATTTTATTGCTATATATTTAAGTTGAGTGGCGTTTGCTGGTCTTTGAAACAGGGGAAGCTCTTTTCAGGATCATTTATTTAAACATAAATTCTGACAAGGAAACGTGATAAATATGTAAATTATGGGCTAAATCGACGAGCAAATAACACACAACATCCACACAGAAAGCCTGCAATCTTCCATCACAGCACACAGTAAGTTTTTGATCCACAGCTACCAGTAAATTCAGGAGTATTATTTTGTTTGTTTATTGCTTGAAGTCTCTTTCACTCATGAAGGACTTCAGCAAAGGCTGTCTAATGTGATAACAAAACAATGAACATATTTGAAGGCATCGTAGACTTACTCTGGAATAGATTTTATTGTTTCCCACACTTTTCAAAGATGACAAAATATCATGCTCCAAATCACAATATAAACAGTGACAAGAGCCCATTTGTGAATAACATAGCATCTAAATGAATTGACAAAAACAAGTCTTATGTGAGTCCTAACCAATCTGTGGGTCCTGACCCAGTGTTTGGGAACCACTGCTCTGATATTGGGTGATTATTTGTACCCTTGTCGTTTGTAACTTGTAGAGACATTGTTGTACCCTCAGGTGACAATTTTATACTTGAATTACCTTCTTGCTGTGAGGTAATAATGCTAGCCACTGTAACACCGTGCTATCCCTATAGTCATCTTTATGACAGCTGGAGCTCGTTCTCTGCTGAAAGTCCTACAAAAGCCATGGATGGTGAGTACATGTCTCAACTTGCCCCTCTAGTGTGCAAACATATTGTATCTTCATTTGAAGAATGTTGGCCACTGAAATTAAATACATGTACTTTAAGGTTCAATAATTAATTTGTTCAATAATGTTTTTTTTTTTTTTTTTTTAAAGTTCACTCTATGATGGAGAAATGTTTATTTCATACATTGGCAGAATTTATATGTATGCCATATAAATGTATGACTCTGAACATGAAGATCATGTAGTATATAGTATATATAGTACCAGCATCTCGTATGTTAATAAAAGTGCCAGTACTCAAAATAGCACTGGGTGATTTACAAACGCAGCTCATGCATCGCCGAAATTGTTTTGCCCCTGGAATTAAGCAGTTTACGGCTGCTTTAGCTTCTGCTCTGCAAGTTTCAACAATAATCATTTGACCAGTAGCACCTCCAGGAATAGGGTGGACAGTTTCATGATGTCAGCAAGCAGAGTGGGATCATGGGAATTGTTGTCCCAGTTGGTTACAGAGAGATATGTCAGTAGAAGGACGGTGCAACGTATCATGATCCATTAGTGACCAATACGCACAATAAAAAAACAACAACATACTCTCTAAATCCAGGCTATTCAACTTAAGGCCCGGGGGCCAGATCTGACCCTTCAAGCAATTTGGACCGGCCCGTGGCCCATTAACCCATAAATAATGAATGTATTATTAAGAAGGTTAATTTTTTAGAGTTGCCTATTTCTGGCACTTTGCAACACTTAGTGATACTTTGAGTCCCTTTTTGGCTAATAATAGTACAGCTGTAATTGCACGCAGCCTATGTATGTACCAGAATATTTTGCAGTACGAGCCAAGTGTACCAATTGTACCTGATTATTATTGGTACTGTTACTTATATTTCTGCAAAAATAGCCTATTGTGGCCATTGCACCTTAATGTTGTTTATATTGTTACCTCTAATTTTAGTGTAGTATTGGGTTATAAGCTGGTAAAAAGCAGGTCACTACAGCTCCCAATTACTAATTTACCCAGTAAATATAAGGTAACAGAAATGTGTTACTTGGTATTAACCTGTAATTAGAAGCTAAGAACAATGGCCAAAACACTGGGTAATTACCCAGTAAATTATATAAAGCGTTATTATATTAACACTTATATTACTTAACGCTAAACTGTAGAACTGCAATCTGGTCATTAAAATTAGTACAAATGGGATTTCTTTCTGTTTTTTTCCTTTGGTGACCCAATGTTGGGTTCCTAAATTGGCCCTCAGGTATCAAAACTTTGAGAACCCCTGGTCTAAATAGTAGTACTGAAGTGGTTGATGCCATTTATTACCAAAATAAAACTGTTACCTTGATCAGAGAAGTATAGCTTTCTATGGAATAAATAGACTAATTATCTTTTGATATTTGAACGCAGAAATGTTGCATATTCTACCTTTAGCATAATAGTTTAAAATAACTGTAGCAAAGTGATTCTTGTATATGTTGTGATATCAGTATCAGTGCCCTTGTGTAAAAACTGTTGTATTTGTATGAGTCCCACATACTCTCTGAGTGTTACATTATGACATGAATTCAGTTTGAACTGAGCACACATCTTACCTTGAAGTCTCTGCTGTGCTGAGGTGTATACTCAAAGGTCCACAGAGCCCTGACCAGACCGGACAGCTGCTCTGTCACCTCCCCTGCCTCCTCCTGCTGCTGTTGGAGCGGCTTCTTCTGCACCAGCACCCCGTTAGACTTGGCCTTCTCGCTGTTGCTGCCGCTCGTCTCTGCTCCCTTGAACTGCTCCAGGGCCAGATACTCGGCGAAGAGCTCCGTGTTGCTCAGGCACTGTAAGATAGCGTTCATGAAGCAGGTGTTACCGTGGTTCTTGAGTCCGGCGACTCCCGGCACCTTGTCCCCGAAGGGGAAACCCCCGCAGTCGCTGTCGTCGGATGGGACCGAGCCCCCCGTGGTGCTCGGGATCAGAGTGCTGTCGTCCTTCTCGTCCTCGGCAGCTTGAGCGTCGGTGCTGAAGTGGGAGAGAGTGGACAGTGTCCGGAGAACTCTGTTCATGAAGCTGCCCACGGAGCGGACAGAGCTCCTCCGGAACAACTTCTTGCTGAAGGATTTCTTCTCTTTGCTACTCACAACTTTCGACATGGTGTGTGTTTATGTGTGTCTTGTTTCACGCCTGAATTAGAACAGCCGCGCTCTTTCTTCAGAGCGTGGTACCTTCACTCGCTCAGTGACGGGAGCATCTTTCACAGAGACAGCGGTGTTTACATCACTGCGTCGGATTGCATAAACACAAGCAGCCTCCGCAGAGAGTCGGTGTGAGGAGGGAAGCCCGGGTGAGGGACGCAGCAGTGGGCAGCCATCATCATTACCAGCACCACCACCATCATCATCATCACCAGTAAAACAACACGGGCTGTGTCATTGTTCAATCATGAGAACAGTGTTGTGTCAGACAGCAGCCACACTCCATCAGCGCAGCTCCACCCTTCCACTGATAGTCCAACATATACGGCGATGCTGCTGAAAACAGAGCCGCTGATGATGATGATGATGATGATGATGATGATGATGATACCAAGTGTCGGGAGTGTAGGATGATTCCCACTAACTCGCAAAGGCGCTGCCAAACCGAGGAACACTGGGACCGGAGATGCTCAGCCCGCCGCTGAGCCTCGCGTTCCCACGCTTCGCTCCAGCATCTTCCGGCGAGTCTTTCACATCAGGATAAACATTCTCATTGTATCCATGCGAAAAGCTGTGCAGCAGTTGACTTTGTTTTTCTTTTCTTCGTTTTTTTAATCCACAGTGATCACCTCCAGACAGGATTCATTTCATGGCGAGGCCGTGGTTTTATCCTCCAGTCTCGATCAGCAGCAGCAGCAGCTTCATCTGTGGACACCAACACTGCAGGCAGGCAGGGCGGTGACGGCTGACGTCAGGGCCAAACACTGCTCCATGATGTCGGAGGAGGAGAACAGGTAGAACTGCATGTGATGCTCCAACTCCCGTTTCCGTTGCTGGTTCAGGCAATGGCGGAGGTTAGGTTACAAGACTGATGGAGAAAGATTTGTCTGCGAGCTTGAAGTAAAACTCACCGCTGTGTTGTCAGAACAGCACATGACCACCTGCTCTCTCTCTCTCGTCTCCTCCGGGACTCGCAGCGATATTTCTGCTCGGCTGTGATGCGTTCACTGACGCTCGTAAAAATCCTCTCCCCTCACAGCACATGTACACATTGCCCTGTCTCTGATATTGGTAGGGACATTATGGCTCTCCAAATATTGGTGGGGAATATACATACGGAAGATTATTAGGGCCACATATAAATAATAAAGAAAGAAAAAAGAGAGACTAAAGCAGAATTCTGAGAAAAGTAAGAATTCTGAGAAAAAGTTTGGAAACCCCTGTAAATGTTCAGGATTTTCCTTAATAAATCAATGGTTGTTTGAATAAGAAATTGCAGTTACATATAATGTAGGAGTCAGACAGAGTGATATTTGAGAAGTGAAATAAAGTTTCTATGATTTACAGAAAGTGTGCAAGAATTATGTAAACAAAATGAGGCATGTGCATAAGTTTAGGAAAGAAAAAAAAAGGAAAACTGTTGTGGTGCATCCTCCTTTTGCAGAAATAACAGCCTTTAAATGCTTCCTATAGCTTCCAATTAGAGTCTGGATTCTGGCGGAAGGTATTTTGGACCGTTCTTCTTTACAAAACATCTCCAGTTCAATCAGGTTTGATGGTTTCCAACCATGGACAGTCTAGATTTTGAGCAGTGTTTAGGGTCGTTGTCTTGTTGAAAGATCCAGCCCTGGCACAACTTCAACTTCATCACTGATTCCTGAACATTGTTCTTGAGAATCTGCTGATATTGAGTGGAATCCATGTGACCCTCAACTTTAAAAGGATTCCCAGTCCCTGCACTGGCCTCACAGCCCCGCAGCATGATGGAACCACCACCAAATTTTACTGTAGGTAGCAAGTGTTTTTCTTGGAATGTTGTGTTGTTTTTCCACCATTCATAACGCCTTGTTTTGCCCAAATAACTATATTTTAGTTTCAGCAGTCCACAGAACCTTATTCCAAATGTGCTTTAGCACAAAAAATCAAAAAAAAAATCTATTTAAATCAATCAATTGACACAGCACAATAACAGCAGAAATCTTTATATCTGAGAAAGTGGAGTCTGAAAACGAGGAAGCATTTATTTCCTAATTAATTAAATCAATGAACAAACTAAACTAATTCAAACATTAGCCCTGATGTATTTCCTCAGTCTGGAGTGTGTGTTACAGTAACATCACATATTTCATGTTCTGGAACTGACTGCGACTGTGTCTTGTTTTTTTTTTCTTGTGTCAATATAAAAGTGAAAAAAACAAAACACAATCTGCATATGACAAATTATGAAAAAGGCTCAGCATTTATTAAACTACATCCATAGCATCACCAATTCCATCCATCATCATAGCAGTACCACACAATGCAGGAAAAGTTGGATCCTTTTTCCCAGTATCAAAATCTGAATACAGAGCGTTCAAAGTATCATTCATACAACTGTTCAGTCCACCATGCCCCTAGACAAAGATCACCTCTTACTTTTTAACAGAAAAAAACAAAGATAAAAATAAAACAATACAGCTCATATCAGAAATATCAATATAATTATTATTATTATAGATTAGTTATAATGGAAGGACAAGTAATTAATGACAAATATTGGTCACACAGAAAGCTTAGATGATTCGACACATGCCCTGATGTACATTGTGTTACCTTCTCAGATGCTTCAGCAACATATTAACACAGAGACTAAAGATGGAATCAAGACCCTTTCACCTCAACCTGACTGAAAGCAAAATCCCCAGTTTGACATCGCTCAAAACCACACTTGGTTCAGTATACAAATGTCTTAACTGACCTGATTTGAATTCTTAACGGGTCTATAACCCTTCAATGTTGCAGCTCCAAACAACAGCAAGACCCCGATGTTATCGTCAGCCCTTGCACCAACAGAGTCCGTCTTCCACTCCTTTCCTGTTAATAATCGATGCAGCGGAGGGCAGCGATGGTGGAGGCCAGTCGACGTGGCAGCGGTTTGGCGGTCTGTCTGTAGTTTTCAGGTTTGGCCCTTAGCAGAGCGACTATGTGCTGCAGGGTGCGGGACGGCTGCAGGCCCAGAGCATCCATCACATTGCTCAGATAGTCTGTGGAGCAGGTTCATGAAACACATTCATTAAACTCAAGAGTCCCAATTTCATTGAGTCGTTAATTTTAAAAGGTAACGTTTGGGTGTTTTGTGTGGTTGCATCAGGTACTGACACACAGTCAGTGTTCACTCTCAGTGGAAAGCGGGGACACAAGGAACGTGATTATAGACACTTGACAAAAGAGTCATTTCTCATGTCTCATGGACAGATACTGACACTTGTCCAAATGGAAACAGAAGTTTGTGTAAAATGCTCCTACTCCAGCACAAAAGTCCATGCAGAAAAAAATGAGATTTTACATCACAATACACAGGAGATGATCGTCCACTGTTGAATCATCATCCAAGTTGAAATTGACTTTGGTGTTTGAAATCATTTGTTTAAACAGCTCAGTAACACAAACTTACCAAATCAGGCAGCTCCTATGTCCCCACGAGCTAATACAGCTGATTAACTCCATAGATTTTGGTGTAGGCAGTTTAAAAAAAAGACGTAGGTTGTCGAACAACTTTGGTATATTCATATACATCAACGTATGTATGCTTTAAGGTAAGGTTTGTGTTATCTCTTACTGATTGACTGCCCACATGGAAACAATAATGTAAACAATCTTTTTATTTCTGGAAATGTCTCCATACACACGAAAGTTAACCACTACACCAACCATGTGGCCAGGTAAAAAATAGTGATCTAGTGATATCTAGCTTCTTTTATAAATGGCTCGAGTTACTTTTCATTGGTTAGCAACACTGCTGAACAATCTACAAACATAAAAAAAAGTTGATGGCATTGATGGGGACAGTGAATGCCAACACAAGAAAGGTGGGGCAACAACATCATTGTTTTCCCAAAGTAGCATATTTGTTGTAAAACGCAAGTGATCCACAGTGTTTCAGGCTGGTTCTTAAAAAAGGGGGTGGCACAAGGCACCTGTGTATTAGTACCTTATACAACCACATGTAAAATCCCTTTAATGACACGGTTTGCTTTGCCATCAGAGGGCATTCTGGTAAACTGTACCAATATCTGTGGCCAGCTGTTTGGTAGAGTGGGCACTCAGTTTGGGGATGAGCAGAATGGCATCACAGTATGTCTGCATGGTTGCCCGGGCAATGGAGCCCAGCCAATAGTCTGCTGTGTTGTCCAGCTCAGGAAGGTCATCACCTGAAACAGATAGCAGGTGATGATTTATGTTCTTGTGAGTTCCCAAATCATAAAGGGACCATAAATGTAAAGGAAAATAAGCGAGCCAAATATGGAGCACAAAACTCATGGTAAGAACAACTTGTGCTATCCCCTCAACTGCTTTTGTTATGCAACATGGGATACATTCATTCTGATTTAATATTGTATGAAAGTTAAATGTCTATGCATATACATTTTAGTGAGGTTAATAACCTTGTTCTGGTGGGAAAGGCAGCTTCCCAGCATGTAAGGCCATTTCTAAAGCTGGATCCTCCTGAGTCACAAATGGCTCCAGATGGAGTGGTAGAGACATCAAGTACTGTCCTATCTGGAAGAGAAAAATATAAAAAGAATATAGTTTAATACACCTGATATTGATCTGCACTGACTTTTTAATTTGGGATTAAATGTCTCGGCTTACATTTAGATAAAACCTAACTTACATTTGTAATGTATTCTTGTGGAGACAGGCTGAAAGTAGGCAGGTCCTCTGTGTAGCTCTCTCCAAAACCAGGCTCCTCTTGACTCTAATCACAAACAAGGTACTTAAAAATAGATACAAACAGTGTTCTCATGCTCACTCACACACAATCCAAAATGCAAAATGCACTCAAACTGTATCATCTGCATTTGAAATCAGTTAAAACAGAAACACTCCATCACCTCCATCTTGGAGACGAGACAGAGCTGGTGTTTGATCTGCAGGAAGACAGAGTCAAACGCCAGCTGGTTGGCCTGCTGGTTGAGTCTGGTCAGAGCTGCTCTGGGTTCAGTAAACAGGCTGGAGTTTCCTGTGCCCTTTTCCTGCGAGACCAGGGAAAGAAACACACAGCTGCAGAGGATCCCTGATAACATGTCAGTTCACTTCAGGAGAAAATGTTCATTTCTGGACATCCTGCCCAGCTCCATACCTTTAATGAGTAGAGGACCTCCATCAGGCTGTTATATTCAGCCACATTACCCCTCTGCAGGTAGTTATATTCCTGCCAGGGATTCTTGGTGGCACTCTTCCTCTCTGTGCAGCTGACCTCCTGGATGCCTGCCAGACTGCGCGGGCTGTACGAATCTGACAAGTACTTACCTGCTGTACTCAGGATCCTACAGGAGAGATTAAAGAAAAAAAGATAATGCATTTGCTTAAACATAATTACTAAAAAAAAATGGAACAATGGATCACAAATGGAACAAAAAGCCTAAAGGTCAGGGGTTTGACCCCAGTAGTACTCATGGCACTGATGTGTGGGGAGTCTGAACTGCTTGAATTGCTGTGCATACAGTGGGTCAGTGGGTATTGGGTGTTATGTGGTATAAATCTCAGAAAGATCTGCCCTGAGTGAGATTCACAAGAGTATAGTGATTTTTTTATTCCAAATTCAAATATCCGCTAGGGTGAGAAGAACTCAAACATGATTTTGTGGCAATTTTTTAACATGTGCGAATGCAAATCCACTCTCAGGACACATTAAAGACTGCCTCCAGCCCACAGCAGGTTCAGAGTGAGCTGGAAGTATTGTTACATTTCTCAGCACCCATGTATTGAAATGATGGTAAAATCCTATTTCATGTTACAAAGTAGTGTATTGATTCACTCAAAAAAAAGGTGATCACTAAAGTGCGTTTTCATAAAATGCTTTAATCTACCCACTGATATTAAAAAACAGTATCACATTTTCATGAAATCTCTTATAATGGACAAAAATGTGAAAATCATATCTCTGTCAAAACGTGTCAAATTTACCCTTTACCACTTCACCATGTAAGATGGAAATAACTATAAGCAGGTAAAGTTCTATACAGATTCAGAAAATGTGGATTTGCGCTCTTTGAGATAAAAAAATATTTTTCAATTTTTCCATAAAAATCTGGACAGCAAATAAAAGCCCACATGAAATATATTCATTTATTAATCTAAATAAAACTATGTGTGTGGGTTTTTTTTGTCTAAACTCAGTCTGGCTGCTCAAATCAGATTATTAATCGTCTTTTGCATCACTCTAAAAGCAACAGAATGACCAGGTAAAATCCAATTTGAACTATGATGTTTGAAAAACTTCTCTTACTTGTTTGAGAGCTGTTGCTCAAAGGCTCCACATTGTCTTAGTAACTCACCACAGGTGGCAATAATCCTGCAAAACATAACAGAGAAACATCTCTTTCTGTGCCAAACAAGCAAGGGGGAGAGGGCAGTTTAGAAGAGGTAGCTGTAACTAAAATGTGTTGGTATCTTGATTTTAAGTAAAAATGAGAATAGACCTGACTGAGTTCTGGAAGGCTGTCCAGTCCTCCTGAAAAATGGACGAATTTGGCTTATCCTCCAGTTTACACTTTTTCCTGATTGACTGCAGAGTTATGGAGAAGTCGGATACATACCTGAAAAGAGCACACTATTAAAACTAGCAACATACGATCAATTCAATTCAGCTTAATCCACTGTAAAAAGGAAACAAAGTATTTGTACCAACAAAGCAAAACAATCGGGGTATTGTATTTGAGTGCAAAGAAATTTTACTTGGTGAAAAGGGCTTTGAGTGCTTTCAGGAGGCCACACACAGCCAGTCCTTCACTCAGTTTGACACATCGGTCCACAGCACCACCGGCCAGGCCAAACAACTTGCTGACAGAGTGGCTCAACTCTTCTGCACAATCAATTACTTCCCCATGTTCCTAAAGAAAAGACAGAATTTCACAAGAGCAAAATAATCAGATAAAAATGGAAATTCTGGCATGGTTAAAATTAATGCATTAAAGCGAAATACATTCTTGACAGCTGTGGTAAATAGCTCTATTTTCTGACAGCTCTCACTCATCTAGAATGTTTGCTCCAGTGCATGGGTCTCTGTCAGTACATTTCCATGTGCAATTAAGTCCTTTAATTGAACTGCTATCCTTGTACCTGAACAAATATGGGTGGCAAATTGATTGAATAAACTTTGTCTGACTCTGCTAGGCTAGGTGGTGATATGCCCCGCTTTGAGGCTTATTAGTAGTAGGTGTTCCTTTTAGCTGGTAGCTATTTGGTGGCATGTCAATTGTCATTTCTGCCCTCCATTAACTTATATCAAATATTTGCTGACAGCATAAACTCAGTCCCCTGATCTGTTCAAAAACACACCAGTGTAAATTACTCCATGCATTTCTCGCTGAAAATGCATTCTAATGCCAGGTGTAAAGGGGGCCCTTTTGTTAAACTGTGTCTATCCTCAGAGTCTGGGAGGCCCTAATCTTATCTCATCCACTGGTAAAATGGCACATTTAAACAAGCTAGCATCATCACCCCTATGGGCCACAAAACCATCATCCTGCTGCTGTTTTTCAACTGTGGGAAAGAATCTGCAGCAAGTTAGTGTCTTTTAGCTACTTTAAGTGCTCCAGAGTACTCATCTCTTTCGAGAAGACAAGAGTCTGGATTCTTGTTTGCAGCAGTGGTCTCACTATGTCACAAACAAACCACATCAGAGGCATAAACATTCCAAACAGTTTAAATAGGCGAGATAGTACATCTAGGAGAAACTTTTCATGTATCCCACAACACTAACAAATGTAACAAATTGCTGGCAGCAGTTTAATTTTGTGTGCGTGTGTGCGTGTATTACCAAAGGTACAGCACTGATCTGGATGAGGAGATGAGATTCCTCTAGACTTCCGTACTGTAGTTGATAGAATTTATAGGGGTCGTAAAGGGCACAGACGAGCTCATTCACTTTCAGCAGGTTATTCTTACCTGAAAAACAATTACAAGGGTTAACTTAAAATTGATCTCACATCTGCAATCAACACTTAGTTTCTATGTTTTGGTTTGGTCATTTCTTGGCATGACAAACCCAGGTGTGGCAGCATGGCGGCCTCCAGGCTTTGTGCAAAGCTGGACGTGGTTTGATACAGCTCTAACAGGGTGTCGAGACGCTGCTCTTGACCTGTCCGCTCCATGGTTGTGCTCAGGCACAAAGTGATGGACGGCACCATAGCCCCTAGAGTCTGGATGAGCAGCACTGTCACCACCTCATAAGGATTCTTGAACACCTGGTGGATGTTAACAGTTTTGTTTAGGTTCGGTGTCTGAATGATTACTGTCCAGTAATTCCAAACTAAATAGCACTGATGGAACTTGTTACTGTAATATAACTGATTAAATGTTGTGAGCACTGAAGTGTTTCAGACCTGGCTGCTCCACTGCAGCTGAGTGTGCCATGTGGACACTAAAGTATCGTAGAACTCAGACAGCTGCTGATTCAGACTGAGCTCACTCTGAGTGAGATCCTGCCATATGTTCACCAGCTGACCCTGCACATACCAAAACAAGCAATTCATTCACAAACAGATTAAAGAAAGCCTCCTCCTTAAATATAACTGAACTAATGTCAGGGAGATAACCAACCTTGTGACACTTATAGTAGTAGGCAAGAAGCTGTGGCATTCTGTCTATTTCAGTGAAGACTTTAACAAACAGCTTGGCTTGGTCTGCAGAGACACATGTAAACATTAGTGTACTTGGTGTACACACACAGGAAATAGTAAGTTGGGACAACAACAGCAACAACAGCATGTGTCACAGGTGTTTACCTATAGACATGGAGTTAAAGGTTGCTACTATTTGTGGGCTGGCCAGAGCCTCCAATCTGTTTTTCAGAGCCTCCAGGTGGACACACTTCTCAGAGTAGTCAGGTGTGTCCACAAGCATGGCCAGGCTGTTCTGCATGCTGGTCAGCTTGGAAGAGATCACCGCAAGATCCTGGAAGAATAAAGGAGAATAAAGAATATAGCAGCAAGCATAACAATACTTTATACTGCACACATTACTTATGAAAAGTTTAATATTTTTGATCCCATTTTCTGTGATGATTTGGGACCCGTCCCCCCCAGGCGGCTGGCAGGAAGGAGAAGGTGCAGCGAGTATACATGTCCACAGCCCCGGGAAGCAGTGAGGTCCGTGCAGGGGGTCGCTGTAAATCAGACTGTCCGGTCTTTCAACCATGGTTCATTCAATTGGAACAACAGGTTAGCTGCTGTTGCTTCAGTATGGATCTATGATTAACCTTTTTATACACCCAATTTGATTACATAAATTATTGCATAACAATTAATTCCCTACCCTGATTTTCATTCTGAGAATATTTATACCGATATGAACCAAGGTCAGAAGCTACCAAGCCCAGAGGTACAAATGGTTTTACAAAAACATATAATGTTAAGTCCAGTGGCTTCAGGCCTTAAATTATACCTGTGTTTTGAAGGTCTCCTCAATGTCTGCACTAAGTGTGCTCCATTTGTCTGCCTCCTGTAGGGCCTCAGCTGCCAGCTGCATGTGGCTCTTTACCTGATCTATCTCCACCAAAACCTGGTGAACACAATGCAAGAAGATACACACATAAATAGTCATGCTTAAAAAGATCTTCAAATCAAGCTATTCATGAGCTGCCAGGCTTTGAGCACAGGCTGATTTTGTATAGGTGGTCCACACAATGGGTGGTATTTAAAATAGGTTATCAGTAAAGGGAATAACAATTTGGATGACACACAGTTTCCTCAAACACTTGTGGGCCTCTTGTTATTTTGTTCTGTTATTACGAGCTCATATTTCAAACATACATGCACTTAATACAAAAGAAGAATAAATTATTTTAATAAAATGCAAGAATAATATTATAATATAATAACAACAGATTGAAAATTAGCATAGTATACTTTACTATAAATCATTTGTTTAACAGTTGGTGTAGATATGAACCTTTGTTTCAACTATGTAAATAACAAATGTGTGGTATGAAAGCACTGGAAAGGCTCAAATACCTGCATTGACTTCACAGTGTCCTGCTCAAATTTCTTGATGTCTTCTTTGACCAGGACCATTTGATCCTTGAGGAAGGAAGCCTCCTGTTTCGCAGCCTCCACATCTCGCAGCACTCTGGGCATGTTTTGGAGGGCCTGGTTACTGCTCTCTGCAGACAGAAACACAGCAGTCTATCAGTTAATGAAGGAAAGGACAAGAAAAGTATTACTTTGAGGAAATAAGGCATCTCTCTTTTAAACAAATTCTGCACACAGCCTCTCACATAGTAATGACTATACACACTTTCTTCCCTGTTCCTTACACAAATAGCTAAATCAAAAGGAGTCTAATACAATTGTCCTGAATTAAATATTCATAAAGGTTATCATATTTAGTTAAATTGAGTTATTGATTCAACAGATTCTAACACTTTGTCCACCCTTCCATATGATTGCAGAGTTTCCTGTTTATTGCTTCTACTGAGGGGGTGTGTTTACTCTTTGTATTTATTATGTGTACTCTTAGAATAGCTCCTACGTGCAGTAGGAAGTTCCCTGAATATCAATGTGCTGTATGGCAATACTTAAGACTAATATATATACATATATATATATATATATACATACATATATATATATACATACATATATATATATACATACATATATATATACATACATATATATATACATACATATATATATATACATACATATATATACATACATATATATACATACATATATATATATACATACATATATATATATACGACAGATAATACAGTTTTTCCGTGTTAGAAATATCATCCCAAAACCTTGGTTACAGAGAAGAAAGTTTTGTAAAGAACATCTCCCTACAAAATTTTAAATAGTGATGTTTCTATTTAGATAGGAAATAATCTGTAGACCAGTGGTTTTCAAAGTGAAGTCAGTGATTCCTGGGTGGGAAAACAATTAGTAATACATTTTTCATTGAGACAAACAGTCACAAACTGAGCAAGGAAAAAAGAGCTGCTGGATGTCCTCCCTTGAAATACAGCGTTGAAGTTTTTGCGAGTGAAAAACTCCAACAAATAGCACAGAATGGCAGCAAGCATATGCTTTTCTCTACTGGAAGGGTTTTCTGATGCCAAAAAGTGTGAGAACCCCAGTGTACACAACAGAGCCGGACAGTAACGGAGTACATTTACTTGAGTACAGTACTTAAGTACAATTTTGAGGGATCTGTACTTTACTCGAGTACATTTGAGAGGCAAATAGTGTACTCTTGACTCCAATACATTTTTATCCATAACCGTGAGTACCTGTTACTTCTTCTGTAAAAAAAAAACAAAAAAAAAACAACAACTCCATGGTCAGATTTAGTTGAGAGACGAAACATATTTATGTTTTGAAATCATGTTTTGGCATGTGGCGCCACCTACCGCCATCTACCAATCATTGTAGTCAGTAGAGCTGCCGAGCAACCACAGGTTGCCAGTTACGTCTGAGCTATAATGGCAGCGAAAACGAAACCTAATAGACCTCAGCATTTTAAATTTGAGTGTAGTAACCGTTTTTGGCCACATTCTTACATGTGACGCCTTTAATCTTCATTGAATCTACATTGAAATAAACTTCCTTACATTTCGAAGCGAGAGTGTTGCCATTGTGCTATTGCCTTGTGGGCAAGTGAGAAATGTTAAATAAAGCAACATGGTAAAGATCAAAATTACTTATTTTACTTTCAATTCCTTTTACATTTGTCAAGGTATTAACATTTTTCATAACTCCATGTAGGACGTTTCTATATGTAAATGTAACAACTGCGGCAGTAGTGATGCAATATTTAAGAAATGTACTCCTGTACTCTTGATACTCAAGTACTTTTAAAAACAAGTACTTCAGTACATCTGACTGTAGTACTTTTACTTTTACTTGAAATAAATTTAGCAAGGGGTATCTGTACTTTTTCTCAAGTAATGAAGCTGTGTACTCTGTCCGCCTCTGGTACACAATATGCACCAGAGCTTTAAAAAAAAATACAAAAAAAAACAACAGAATATAAAATACCAGGTAATAGTGCGTGGTACTGTTTTGTTCATGTTTTAGTTTCAAACATGTATATCTACCATTAATTGAACATGAAAAGTAAGACACTGGCGCTGTGTGGACATATCAACTGCAGCTAAAGAGTATTTAGTTTACATTTACTGACTGACCCTCAATGGCATTATTGACTTCCTGGATGAACAGTTGAAGTTTCATGACCAGTGTGGCTGCGTGAGTGTCCGCTTTCCCCGGTGCGTCCTTCTGCACCACATTGAAGGCGCCATTGACCCACTCTTTCACATCAAAATCATCGTCCAGGAACTTCGAGAAATCCATCTGTGCCTCTCCGGAGCGAAATCCGTCGCTGTATCCAGTCTAACAACTCCGCTGCCGCAGTCTGTGTCATCGACCCATTGCTAACGTTAGCTAATTTTTCCCAAACAGTGGCTTCGACACGAATATAAAATAAATAGCCCACGAAAATGAAATTATCATGACAACTAGATATAGTTCCAACAAGGCGACTGCTTCCTCCAGAGTTATATTTGAATGTCTATGATATTTAAAAAAATATAAGTCCAACACATTTCTACGATTGGTGCGACTAGTGCAATAGATTCTTGACAACAACTTCCCCTCAGTGCTTCCTATTTACCTTCCGCGGAAACAAGCGCCAGCGCAAAAAACGTTCCGCCGAATTAAACGTCCGGTAACATTAACAACACCACAACAATAAACGTGGACAAAATCATCTCATTTACCAAATTATTTTTTTAAAATCCAGCAGATGTTTTTTTCTGACCACAACTCTGAGCCTGGATTCAAGCAGCAGCAGCAGTACAGGCACACATGGTCACCTGGGCTGCTGTGTTTGGAAAATAAGGCATATCCTGATCCAAGGGACACGTACACTGACATCAGACTGTGCTGCCTAATGTAGAAAAAAAAATATATTAAATAAATATAATTAATTATATGTTATATTGTTTTGTCACCATTTGTTAACTTTATTTTGTTTTATTTATTATTATTATTGTTATTATTATTATTATTTATTCATTATTTCATTACATTTCACACTTTACATTGTAAAGTATAGTAGTATCCATTAGTATCCAGTATTTTTTTTAAGTTTTTCACTGAGGGCCACATGAGCATAAAGGTTACCCTCAAAGGGCCAGATGCAACTGTCATACAGAATAAATGTAACTAAATATAATGTAGAATAAAGGTAACTACTCCGTAACATATTGCTAAATAACTTTCTGTATGTATTACTTATTCAAGTTACAAATATGATACATTGTAGATGTAACCCTTTTTTGTACGTGTTCTTACTTTGCGCTATTAATCATAAATTGTTTTACCAATATTTATTTGAGACTTTGGGGCATTGAAAAATAAAACTCTCCATTGTCATGGCTATATACCTACTGTATGATGACCTAAATAGTTATGGGTGGCACTATATTTCAAAATAAATGATCCCTCGTTTGCCAGGGACATACTGTAACCCCTCAAAAACACCTGTGGGTTCATAGACTCCACTTTGACAAATGACTACTGTATGTACAGAAGCAAGTAGTACATGGAAAATGAGTTTGATACATAGTTGTATACAGCCTGAAAAAATGAAAGAACATTCAGAAGCTTTGCTTCTATCATAGCTAAAAAAAAAAAAAAACTCTTATGAGAATGATACACAATTAGAGGCATGTATGTATTGTTACTACAGGTTGTAGGGTAATTTATTACCAACAGTAGTTACTGTATGAAATTCAAGGAACAGATCATCCAACACTAAAGCAGATTGAGTCATAAATGTCTCATGAGGGTTATTTATTAGTATTGATGTTGTTATGTTTATGTTGGCTATTTGATTTTTACCTTTCACACTAACTGTATCTGACCTCAGCAGTATGATGCACATTTTCTTGTAGACTATCACAAAAAAAGGTTAATGTGTAAAGTTATAAGTGCAGGATTTTTCTTTTTATTCACAACATAGAGAACAAAGGTCAAAGTCTATGCATTGAACATGGATGGAGAATCTCTTAACGTAGTTTTCTACACCATTGTCCCGCTGTAAACTCCCTCTTCTTTAACCAGGTCACTTCCACCCAAGTTTCCTCCTCATTCATTTGAGCAGCGCCACCGTGAGGAGACATGAAGTAGTAACGCCCAGCGAGTGAAACAATTTGAGGGCAAACATTTGCCCTCATATTGCACAAGGAAGGACGACAATGTATCACCAAACTGATATTTTGACCCACCTCTATTTTCTGTGGTGGTGGAAAAAATGGGAACTCATTAAAAGACTCTACGATATCATAAGAACATGCTCACAGCTTTTTCTTTCTTTAATTTCTTTCTTTATTTTTGTCATGAAAAAAGCACAATAAAACTGAAAAAAACAAAGACAGAAAGCACCAACTCCCATTTTTGACTTCCAAAAATAATATATACATGCATGTAGACTTATACCCATCCTAAAATGACCTCAAAAACAACTTACAAACACTAATCATTTCATAATCCATAATCAACAATGTGCTTGACCATCACCATTTCTGTACTTCTCCAAAAACAAGGACTTATATATACAGATAAACTGAAACACATTAAAATACACATTTCAAAAAGAGTAATTTGTACACGAGGATATTTTACACTTTCTCTCACTCTAAGGTTTTACCTTCCCTCTCTGTCATGAACACCTTTTGAATTTTATTAGGCAGCTCCAAACCTAATCTGTGATGTTGGAATTTCACTACATCCACGAATCACAACATCCAGCCTTATTTTTCATTAGAGCTGAATCGATTAATCGATTATTAATCGATTACTAAATTAATCGCCAACTATTTTGATAATCGATTAATCGGTTTGAACCTTTTTTCATCAGTAAAACAAGATTTCTGGTTTAGCTTCTTAAATGTGAATATTTTCTTTGTTTCTTTGCTCCACATAAACAAAGAAATCATTTAAACTGAATCATTTTGGTTTGTGAACAAAACATGACATCTAAGAACATCAGAATTTTCAGCTTTGCCAAACACTGATCAACGTTTTTTAACATTTTATGACCAAACGATTCATCGATTAATCGAGCAAATAATCGACAGATTAATCGATTACGAAAATAATCGTTAGTTCCAGCTCTATTTTTCATCCTCATTGGTGTTTTTGTATGCATTAGCCCAGACACAAACACTGTCAATATAAGTCTACACTATATAATGTGTAGATATTTACAATTTAAGGAAAACCTAGTTTTACCTATAATTCCAGTACATTTAGCAGTTTTAGAATACACATATTCCCATAAACTCTCTCCATCACCACACTTCCAAGAATTTGACACAAAAGTCCATAGTGATTTTAGGTCCCGGGGACATAGGAGCTGCTGGTCTACTGCTGCCTTTTGTGGTCAGTTTGTGTTACTGAAGTGAATCTGAGCAAAGGATTTCAAACACTGAAGTGACAAAATAAGACATTTGAACTTAGTGATGGAGGCAGCAGTGGATCAACAACTCCTGTGTGCTGTGCTGTAAAAATCACTGATTTTCTCCACAAGCTTTGGCACACAATGTGCCGTGCAGGAATTACTCTGGGCGAAACAGAGAGAGAGTTTGAGAGTGGTTTGAATCCAAAACAAATGTATATTCAAAAGTGATGCACTAACCTTTAACCCACTGCCCCTTCGATAACTCTTCTATTTGAGTTGACAGAACTCAACTGTTTCTCCAGAACTATAATAAAGCTGGACTCCAGCATAGAGAGGCTGAGTGAACGTGGTCTCGACTCTGTGGATCAGAGTCATGGTGTCAGAGATGCTGTAGAAGGACAGGAGACCTGCTCTGCGGTCCAGGTAAACGCCTACTCTGGAGGACAAAACATCTGAGACTTTAGTCTGGATTCTGTTGTGAACAAATTCACATTGTTTTCTGTAACAATATAAACTCCAAGATTTGTCATTGTATCCAAATCTACATTCATCTTCTCCTGATCTGCTGATGTTCTTGTACGTCACTGCTACATAAACTCCTCTTCCTACCCACTCCACCTCCCAGTAACAACGTCCAGTCAGACGCTCTTTACTCAGAACCTGACTATAATAACCAATGAATCTGTCTGGGTGACAAGAATGAGACTGTTCTTTCGCCATAAATGTTACTTTTCTGTTTCCCTCAGATAATAACAGAGATTTGTGAACTGTGTTTGGATCCAGTGTGATTTCCTGTGAATATCTGAGGAATTCAGCTCTGGTCTTTGGCTCTGGATCTGTCAGTAAAACATCTACTCGAGTCAAAGCCAGTGAGACCTTTGTCAAGGTCTCAGTCAGGATGTCCTGAATTTGAACTTTGACCTCTGCCACAGCTGCTGTCACGTTCTCAAAGTGTCCCAGAGGACGGACGTTGATGGTGGACGAGTGTGTGGATGGACTGAGTGCTGACAGTGAGCAGAAGTTCTGAAGAAACTGGTTGTGATCGTGTGTGAGAGAGAGCTGCTTCAGTTCAGCTTCTCTTTTCTTCAGCTCAGCCTTCTCCTGCTGAAGCTTCTCCTGAAGATCTTTGACTCGACTCACTTCAGTTTCCTGCTGGGATCTGATCTGCTGCTTCATGTCAGAGCTTCTTTTCTGCAGAACACACATCACCTCAGTGAAGTTCTTGTCAGTGTCCTTCACGGCTTTATCAGCAGAGAGAGTGAGCGCCTCCACCTCCTGGTGAAGCACCTTCATGTCTTTGTCTATGTCCTGGAGTCTCTGGTGGATTTCTTCGACACTCAGCTCCAGCTGTCTCTGCTTCTGCATACTTTCTGCTGCAGCTGAGACTGTGTCGTGGTCTTTATGTTCATCCACAGAGCAGAGATAACAGATACACAGCTGATCAGTGCGGCAGAACATCTTCATCACCTCGTCGTGACAAGGGCAGATGTTCTCCTGGAGTTTCTTGGAGGCCTCCACCAGCTTGTGTTTCTTAAATGCAGGTGATTGATGATGAGGCTGGAGATGTTCCTCACAGTAAGAGGCCAAACATACCAAACAGGACTTGAGAGCTTTACATTTCCTGCCAGTGCAGACATCACAGGCCACATCTTCAGGTCCAGCATAGCAGTGATTAACAGGAGCTGCTTGGAGTCCAGTCATCTTCAGCTCCTCCACTAAATCTGCTAACATGTTTTTCATCAGTTCAGGCCTCGGTGTAAAGGTCTTTCTACACTGAGGGCAGCTGTAGATCATCTTCTCATCCTCTTTGTCCCAGTGGTTTTTGATACAGTTCATACAGTAGCTGTGTCCACAGTGAAGACTCCCTGGATCCTTCAGAAGATCCGAAAAGATTGAACAGCAGAATCGCTCTCGCCCCAGCTGAATTATTTGCTGCGCCATTTCACCTCTCAGTTACGGCTGTCTGAGTAAGTTTCACTTCCCCAGAGACAGAACTGGTTTGAGCTGATCCCAACAACCTGTGTTAGTGCAGTGGGCGGAGCCTGTGGTCTGCCGCTCTCTTTGCCTCATAATTGTTCCTCCTTCCGTTGAAACTGCAGATCTGAGGGGGAGGGAACCAGGAAAGGTGAGCTCAGAGCAGAGCAGGCTGTGCTTGAGGAGGGAGGTTTAACAGAATGTGGCTTCTTTCCAGGAAGAGGAGTTCCCTGACAGGCACACTGTGTTTAACCCTTAATGTCAGATTATGACAAATGAGCAGTAAAACCAGGCCTTGATTAACACACAGCAAAACAAAAACAAAAAAAAGTTGTTTTCTTGTGTTGTTGCCGTTCCAGAACATTTCAATCTGTCCTGTGAAGTTTTCTGATGTGGGGTTTTAAAGCGGAACTCGACCGGCAATTAATTTTTAGTGTGTATCTGCGTCATTACCTTGTTTATGAAGCCCTGAAGTTTTGAAACAAACAGTTCAGCCACTGCTGAGAACGCTGTGTTTTATTGTAATCTCGGGCTCAGCGAGATCTCTAAAAATCCCGTAAACAGCGGTTCTTCTGAACAGCCGATCGTCCTGCTCCGGGCACTAGTCCGGGCACATCCGGTTGCGTACATTTAACAGCAGAAAAAGACAGATTTCTATCGGCTCGTTTCTAGCAACGAGGTTTTTGACCATAAAAACAAGTTAATATAAGTAAGTAGACCTCCATAACTAACACATATGTGCAACAGGACCACTATATGTGACCTTTAAATTGCATGCAATTAAAACGATGGGGATTGCAAGGGATTAAAACGTCCAATGCACAAATCAAGGTTGACTCGACTCAGCTCGGTTTTCTTTGCTTTTCCATCAGTGATAGTACCTGGGGCCTCATGTATAAAAGAGTGTGCAGATTTAGTGTTTAAGATTTATAAAACCGTGTGTACACCGAGTCCTGCGCACCTCGTCTTTATACATCCCATCAAACATGAAACTGATGCTCTGATGCCTTCTTCTCGAAGAACACTGGCAGGAAAACAAAAGAAAAAGAAGGAAAAGTGAAAAGCATTCATTTGTGATGAAGAGATCTTTATGTCACAGCAGCTGCTCTCATATTAGTATTGATGCTTAAAAAAACTGGCTGTGCATTGAGTGTTGCTGTTTTTCTGATGTAACATATATTGTATATTTAGACATGATTTATCCGTGTCAGCTGAATTTACAGATCATTTCAACAATCGATAAATTTGTCAGCGTCACGTCATCACACATTACGCACAGAATAAGCAGACTGAGTTACTCTATAGCCGCATCTCTTTCCAGGGTCTATGTCCAATTGTGGATTTGTCGTCCGGATGTTGTCCGGATGTTGGGAATCGTCGACTCCTTCTAATGTGGCCGCTGTTTGCCCATTTTTGAAGGACACGTGTTAATCCTTCACAGCGGAGGCTGTGACAGAAATCTTTGCACACCAGCAGCAAGTTTATAAACACGAGAACAGCGGAGCTATAATCATGATTTAATTAAATATGATTTTGAGTCATTTTAGTTGATTCTTCATGTTATTGAATTATTATTATTTAGTGGATTAAGTAGAAGAAGCTTAACCAGGTTTATTTGACCTTTGACCTGGTCAAACCTGTGTTTGTTCTAATATTTAATGTCCAACATTATCTGCTGTGAGTAATCAATAATTATGGAGTTGACTTACGTATTGTTGTTAAACTAGTGTTGTAGAAATAATGCTTAATTTCTGTTCAAACCATAAATCAGATTCCAGGTAAGGTAATTTAGGGACAATTGTTTATCTCTAAATATGAAACACATCACATTTACTCCAGTATTACATAAAATATTTACAAAAATAATATGAACTTTATCACAAAACTATAATGGACAGGTATAACACAAAAACTGTAAATTCACTACTATTAGTTCTACAACTGTTTAAACATAAAACATATTTTGAATATGTGTAAATATACCAGTTTTATGGGATGTTTTGGGTGATTAGGGCTTAAATCAACAGTCAGAATTCCAGGGGCAGGATAATTGTGATTCAGGACTTTGAACTGTAGAGGGCAGCGTTTAGTAAATAGGAGAAGAAGAACAGAAACCCGTGAGTTGTGTGGGTTAGACCATGGATGTATAATAAGAACTGGATAGAGCACCGCCCCCCTCTGCCTTGAAGACAATTTTGTCATGGTGGCCACTCGTTGTACTGCAACAAAAGCAATTTTCCCATTGACCACAATAATAGTAACTATATAAACCACACTATATTCTTGGTGCTCCGACTTTTTGTGGGATATTTTTTTTATCCCTAACAATTGTCCTGCTGGTAGCAATCAATTTATGTTACAGTACTGAAAGTATTGACTCTACCTCTTGAAAAAGGGGATCAAAGGAAGTCAGAACGCAACAGTGTGGACAGAAATAATCACTGCAATCAATCATACTGTTTAGATACACTATTTTGTGTGGTGCTTTTCCCAATGACGTGTTTCATTATACCAGTGTTTTTCAACCTTTATTGAGCCAAGGTACATTTTTTTCATTGAAAAAAATCACGAGGCACACCACCAAACAAAAATGTTTAGAAAATTAACAATTTAGTCATTCTTATCAAAGTGTCTTGAATATTTATATCCACATTATTTGCAGATTTTTTGTTTTAAAAAAATTTTTTTAGACCAATTCGGTGAAATTGGATAATTTCCCACGGCACACCTGACGATCTCTCACGGCACACTAGTGTGTCACGGCACACTGGTTGAAAAACACTGCATTATACATCTATTCAAGCACACACACACACACACACACACACACATCTGTTATTTCATATAATCTGCAGCTGATATTTATCATAAGTGTTTTATGTCTGTTATGCAAACCAGTATACGCAAATGAAGAGTGTAGATTAGGACAGAGGGAAGGCAGTTAATGCACTGCAAACACACATCAAACTACTGTCCTGTATCATCCTGGAAGGACATTCATTACATTAAAGCTCTTCAGCTCGTTCAACAAAGATGGGAATAATTGATGATATTAAGGACACGATGTCCAAGGCAGTGTTTACTCCTTCGACCTTGTTGTCTGGACGAGGTGGCCTGCACATGGCTCAGATACTCTTGTGTCTGGTCACATTTGTCCTGGCTGTCTTCAGAGGAGGGAGCAGCCATACCTACTGGAACTATGCAATGTTCACCTGGGCCTTCTGCTTCATCATGACCCTCATCATCACCATCATTGAAATGATGAAGCTCGATATTGTTCTCAACATGTTTTGTATGGACTGGGCTGACTTCACCACAGGGATGGCCATGACCTCTGCACTCATGACTGTTTCTGTTGCTATCACCTACGCCAACTTCTACACCTGTGCAAGATGTGTGTATGGATGGATAGTGACTGCATTTGCTTTCTTGTGCAGTTTAGTCTATGTACTTGAAGTAGTGAAGGACAAATGTCTGGATAAGAAGAAGGGGACATACCTGGCTGCTCTGCCTGGATTCTTTAAGTGTATGGAGGCCTTTGTGAGCTGCATTATTTTTATATCACTGACTGGTTACAGAGACAGTATAGCTCTGATCTTTTGTGTTGTAGCATACGTCATTCCCTTCCCCATTCTCCCTGTAATCATAGCCGTCAACATCCTTAAGAAACTGAGGAAATGTTTGCCTTTTAACTTGGACAGGTTTGTGTTTATATTTCTGGTGATCTCTGTTGTGTTGTATATATTCACTGCTATAATGTGGCCTATTTTCATGTTCAGAAACAATCCACGTCCCAGTGACTGTCCACCCAGTTACTGTATCTGGGCCGTTCAGTTTATGGTTGCATTCATGACCTATGTGAATCTTATTCTTTTCACACTGGACCTCATTTTTACACTGCTTGGTATCTGTGGCTTTAAACGCACATGACTGTAGTGATGATTTTCACATGATTGCAGTGACACCATGCTCCAGTCTCCCTTTTTATTCTCCTTAATGTGTTGGCACGTAGTCATGGCACTGCTGATGAATATGTGAATATGTAAAATAACTGCATTCACTTGAAAATGACATTAAACCTATATGGACACAGATGAAGCCTTATGTACATTGCATTAACATATACTGGCATCAGGCTATGAGGCGCCGATTGTAAAGTTGCGCATGCTAAAATAAACAGCAACTTTTTGCCATTTACACTGCCGGATGTACCAAAATAAAAGCTCGAGGAGGTCAGGCTGTGCTTATACAATCAAATAACGAATTAAAACCACTCTAGCGGGGGAAATAAACTTAAAACATACTATCGTGTTAATAACTACCTAAAATAACAACAACAACAAAAACATGTTCAGAAGTGTTTTTGCTCTGCCCGTTTTACCAAGTATGCATCGTGTGGTGACTTGGGAAAGCCATGTATCCCAGAATGCATTTCGTCGGACCGTCACAGCAGAGAATACAAATAAATAAATATTTTTCTGTGTCCCGGAACGCAGTTTTAAAACCATTTGATGCGAGAAATTACTCATTTAGAATCCAAACGTGTTTTGTGTATTAAGAATTTTTGTTTTGAATGTAAACGTTTTGACCTGACAGTTTGAAATAGTTTACATAGTTTAGGTAGTTATTATCACTGGGGTGGGTTTTAATTCGTTATTTGATTGTATAAACACAGCCTGACCTCCTCAAGCTTTTATTTTGGTACATCCGGTTACCGGCAGTGTGAATTTGCATATTAGCTAAATATTTAGTTTCAAACGAAAGATTTAGATTTAACATTTAGGTTTATATTAAGCATTTAGATTTAACATTTAGATTTAACATTTAACATTTCACAAGAGAAGTAAATATCACAAAATTCACAAATATTGCTGTAAATCTGGTCAAAACTAACATTAAAAAAATTCACATGTTTTTTATACATGTTTTTTTGCTTAATGTGGTTAAAAAGTTACTGTTTATTTTAGCATGCGCAACTTTACAATCCGCGCCTCATATCAGGCAGTGACAATATCATTTTGTTATTTACAAATAAAATATCTAACAACATATGATCAGATAAATATAACTAAATGTAGAAAATGTGGCGAGTGTAAGGAGGGAACCAAACAAAGTAACGTAATATTGCTAAAGCTAAAGTTATTAGGACTAACAAGGTGCTGTTCGTAGCCTACTAGAGACTGACAACTCCACCTTGGGACTTTCACCCAAAGATTTACCCCAATAAAGGACACGCAAGTAAATTCTACTCAGGATGCAAGAGACGTGGCTCAGAAATGTAAGAAAAATACAATTTATTGTTTAAATCCTCTTTTTAAAAAAACACAATTTAACCATTCACACCAGAAAAAGGAACATGTTTTAAACTGAGGCTTGGGGTGAAATGGGGCTAGTGAGGGGAGGAGTCCAAATTAAATTTAACTCAATCACCCAGGTATGTGACAGACACACACACACACACACACACACACACAGTGAATACCCAAATCCCAAGGGACCACAGCACACAGGGAAAACGAACACCGCCACCCAGGTCACCAGCACCACCACCACCGGCCTCGGCAACTAAAACAAGATAAAGAAATTAATCACACAGAAAACAAACTCAAGAGTCTCACAAAGACTGGGCAAATTATACAAAATATAAATTGCACAGAAATAAGAACAAATCAAACAAATAACAAGCGATATAAAGAAAATTAATAAACAAATTAAACAAAATAATTACAATAACGACTGGGCAAATTATACCAACTGAACTACATAAGATTGCCCAAATTAATTATACAATAATTAAAGAAAAGAAATAACCAATATAATACCTAAATCTTAAACGTATGACCTAAACAAATATCTGTAACAAAAAAATAAGAAATAAATCAGATCAATCCAACCAAAATAAATATTGGGAATCAAAACAAAAGGACAAGTGAACAAACAAAACCAAGTTAACAAAATAAAGAAATAAACCTAAACTAAGGCATCAAACTAAAACAAGCCGACACACGACAGTCCCATGCAGTACAGGCAGTGAACGACAATCGGGAGCAGGAGTCACGCTGAGACGCGGCAGAATTTCATGGAGAGACAAAACAGCAGCGGACAGCTGATCATCAGCTGATTGTGACGTCATCCAGATCACATTTCCTTTTTTTAAGCCAGGTTGCCAACATTTATCTTGTTGCAGAGTATGATGCCCGCACAACAAATCGGGGGAAGAGAGAAAGAGAGAGAGTCGCGCTGCTACCGGCATTCACCACCGCAAGCGGAACAAACGGCGCACCTTGAGCAAGGCGTGCAAACCCAGTTGCTCAAGAGCCAAACACTCCGACCGGAAGTGACGCGTCGGAAAGGAGTGCAAAAGTGAAACCGGGGGCGATCTACCATATTTATACGTAAATTCAAATTGACTATAATGCATGCGATGAAATTCATTCATGCTGCTACAAAAACATGCATTTTCGCAACCATTCTGTGGAAGATAAAGCATTAGAAATTTAACAGAACGAGTTGTTAGCCTCTGTTGTAGGAATGATGTAATTTCATAGTCATTCAGGATACTTAATGATAATTAAATTAATGTTTACACAACCTTTGCTTCAAGATTGCACTCCAAAGATGAGGAATGTAGCCATAATACTTCTCTACCTTCTATTTTTAAAGTACAGCTTATTGTACCTTCCAAAAACAGGGAAGGGTCATAATTTTTACATAGCACCCTACAATGCACAGTATATTATATTATTTTTTTTATTGAATAACCTGCATGAAGTACTTGTAATGCCACATACTGAAGTGAGAAATCTGCTTAAAAGCTTATGACTTCATCAAGTCATGACTGATCAAGCGCCGGCGGGTAGTGGTACTCAGGGTGCGATTTGTCAAAAAACCAGAGGGGGGATGTTTTTTTTTTATAATTTTTTTTGTTTTTGTTTCGTCTTACATTATGTTGTCAGTGCATCTTCCCGCCTCAAGGAAAAAAAAGCTCACAGATTTTCAAGCACAAGCTACCAGCTATGTTTTCATTCAGAATGGGCATTTGCAAATGGCTGAAAAATCCAGAAACTACACTGTTAGCTTCCCTGGAGCCTGACAGCACCAGGCTTTTAGCTCAGATTTTTTTTTAGCCCCGCAGCAATTTGAGGGACATGCAGAGTTTTTGAAAATTTGAGGTAAAAAAAGGGCATTCTGAGGCATTTTGAAGGACCATTATGGTGACTCACGAAGTAAGGGCAAGTAACTCAAAATGGGAAAGTTACCACAGAAGATTTTTTTAAATCTAACTTTATTGTTATGGCTTGGACTGTATACTTACCTCACTCAAGTCAAGGCAATTACTATTGCAAGTATAGTATATAGTGTGCCCCTCATCTGGTGCAGACAGATGGCCCTTTTTTTCCTGCGCACCGCCCCTGTGCCATGCATTGCTCCTGCGCCATGTGCTCGTCCATCTCCAATCGGGCTCTCCGTATCCAACACAGCCTGGATCATTTCTCTGGCTTTGTCACCACATCAAAATAATGATCTTTATGACGAGGATCGAGTACAGTCACCATGAAGTGAAGTGCTGAATGAGTGGTGTGAAGTGAGGGAGTTCATAATCTGTGCTGTATGCAGCCAAGTTTCGCTTTTGCACAAATAAACTTTCCAGCATTTAATAGGTGCTGTTCTATGTACTCACATCTTGTTGGAACCGTTTTATTGGTGTTCCAAATTGATCTGGGATGGACTCTAAATATAGAGAGGCACGCGCTGGCCGCAGTTTTTGCATGAGTCATCACAACATTGTTGATGACTCAAAAATCATGGTTTTGTTTCGGTCATAAAAGTCTTTCGGCTGCAAATTTTAGGTGCATCCCTAGATATAACATCTTTATTGGCAAGAACAATATAACCGTAATAGTGATGTGATTGAGTGATGTGATTGCTGGCTAAAAGTATGGCGTCATTATAGTGCCATATTCCGCGAGCATAAAAACATAATCAGCGAGCAGAAAGACCACTCTCCGCGCGCTCGCGAACACTCTCCGCGCGCTCGCGAACTCTCTCCGCGCGCTCGCGATCTCTCTCCGCGCGCTCGCGATCTCTCTCCGCGCGCTCGCGATCTCTCTCCGCACGCTCGCGGTCACTCTCTACGCTCTCGCTGTTTCTCTCTGTAACTTCTGCTCGCTCGACTTTGCTGACTTTTGGCACTGGGGGGCGGGTATTGAATAGACGCCCCGTAACACCCCCCCTTTCTGATTGGTCACTTAAACGCCTGGGTCAGAGCCAATCCGAGGCAGAGTAGGGCGGGTCATCATTGCAGTTGGTGGCAGAAGAATGTGATTTAGAACGGAGAAAAAATAAGTAAGTAGAGGAACAGACAGATATTTAAATTAAGAACTTGCTTCAAGGGAGGATGGAGGCTCCTTGAAATCAAAGCACATGGGTTATCAAAACAGACTAGACTTTCATAGTTCCCATAGTTTCTGTAGTGGCCGTTTGTCAAACAAATAATGATTTCAAATCAAACTTCAAATTATGTGAATCAAAAGGCCACTGTTGCACAGAATAACCAAAACTAACTACTCACTAAACAAAAATACTAAACTAAACAGCACTAAATAATAACAATAAATAAATAGCTCCAACAGTTTCTATGGAAGCAAAACGTGTCTAACATTTAAACTGAAATGCATTTGCATTTCATGTTAAGAATAATAAATCAATCAATCAACCTATTTTATTAAAATCTCCTTGTCTTTTTCATTTTTATTAAAATGTCCTTTTCTTTTTCATTTTAATTAAGTGAAAGAATGAGTAGTTTTGAAAAAGTCAATTTTATTTATACTACTCATTCTTTCACTTTTTTCTCTGACATCTCCGTCCGCCGTTCTAAATCACATTCTTCTGCCACCAACTGCATTGATGACCCGCCCTACTCTGCCTCGGATTGGCTCTGACCCAGGCGTTTAAGTGACCAATCAGAAAGGAGGGGTGTTACGGGGCGTCTATTCAATACCCGCCCCCCAGTGCCAAAAGTCAGCAAAGTCGAGCGAGCAGAAGTTATAGAGAGAAACAGCGAGAGCGTAGAGAGTGACCGCGAGCGTGCGGAGAGAGATCGCGAGCACGCGGAGAGAGATCGCGAGCGCGCGGAGAGAGTTCGCGAGCGCGCGGAGAGTGTTCGCGAGCGCGCGGAGAGTGGTCTTTCTGCTCGCTGATTATGTTTTTATGCTCGCGGAATATGGCACTATAATGACGCCATATAAAAGCCTGTTCTGTACTGAGCTGGCGCCGGGACTGCTGCTCAGAAACGTTCAGAAACATAATCTAATCTGATTGACCTGTTTGAAGATTGTTAGATTCTAAGAGTTTATGTACCATCAGTTAAGTTGCATCTATCGCTATCATGGGGGGGAAGTCCCCACCAGAGATAAAATTAATTTAGCAAAGATAAGGATACACTTGAATCCAGCTACAGGGGTGCCTGCAGCCTTAGATGTTAGCCTCACTCTGAACTAGGGTGGCTGAATCCCCTACACTAGCTTGCCATCAGCACCAGTATCCCCAACACTTGAGACTTGTTATGGACACTTGGGTTGCTGGGGACAGTGTGTTGAGAATGGGGGATTGTTGTATGTTGCTGATGTTCTGTTTATGCTGGTTCATGTTAGTTAGTGTGTTCCTACTGTTATTATGGGCTGTGGTTCCAGTCAGTCAATGCGCCACCAGGGTGAGAATTAAATGCAGTTCACTGCTCAAAGATCTCTCTCTGAGTTGCCTGTTCTGCTACAATATTGACTATAGACTTGGTTTTATCCAAGTATTGACTTGACATTTGCATGAAAACAATGATTTGATTGTGTTGTGGTTTTATTTCCTCATAGTAGTTCAAAGTAAAGTTTTAATTCAGAATATTTAATGGACATCAACTGTGTATTTTACTACTTTACATTAAATGCAAGGTAATAATTAGTTGGAGTGAAACTTTGGTTTTGTAAAAATAACAAATCTTTCACTGCAATAGGTTTCAGTGTATAATTTTCCAGATCAGGCTCTAATATATATTTTAATTTCCTGCAAATAATTGAATGAACATTAGAGTATTCTCTTTGTCTCTATCAGTACACATTTTGCTATTCCTACAAAGAACACCTCTCCACTAGCCAACAGACAGTATATTCAAATTTCACCAGTCTGGCAGTAAAATGACATGAAACTAAGATAGTGAATGTAAATGTCAGAGCAAAGGTTCACAACTGAGTCAAAAACACACACAAAACTGCTTCATAAGCCAAAGGGCAACAGTGTATGCATGTACTGAAGCATGAAGTTCTATCAGTTGTCCTCTGGTTCCTCAAATTCAACAGTCTCCAGCAGACCTTGGAAACATACGTAGTGTGAGTTGCAGAAAGCAGGAGTGTTGTTGGGACTTGAGCCAACTACTTCTGGTTTCAGTGAGGAGAAGGGGTTGACTCCACTTCCCTTCATGTTCATCTCCAACTCCAACAGGATTTGCAGGGAGTAGGTAATCTCCGTCTCACTGTGAATGTTAACACATGATATGAACGTGTGAGATATTATAATTCACTTTCACTCAATCACGAAAACTAGGTAACTAGTTACTTCCATACATTAATGCAAGTATTTATAACACATTATTACTTTATAATCCAATTATTAATACTGTATACTGTAAGTCAAGGTAATGTCCTCTGAAGTCATGGAAACCAGACAGTGACACACTCACTTGAGAGCAGTGAAAAGTGATGGAATCTCATAATCCCTGAGGAGCAGAAGTGTTGGAAGCCAACCTTGGTCCAGACCCTGACTGGCATCAAATCCTTGAAATCAAATAAAAAAAATATCAGTAAAAACACAAAGTCATAAATGGATATTTTCTAAATAGTTATATTAGTGCTGACAATGTGGGTCCCAACTGAGTTTGTCTGTGGTTTCCCTGGTGAGCCCATCTATGTTTGCCCTCATGGGGCCCACATCAACATCCTGGTTTTAGTGTTATGAGTTGTATTGTATTTCAATATATATTCAATATATTGAATTTGCGTGATAGGACAGATGTTCTCACCAGGGTGAAATCCAACCACCAAGTCTGGTTGGGCAGCCTCCCCTTTCTTCACTAGCTCCTCCCATAACTCGTGGTAGAGACCCTTGTAGGCACTGATGTAGACCTTCTTCTTGGGGCCAAAGGCTCTTAAAGGAGGCCTCACAATGGGCCCCTCCATCACCTCTGGACCCACCATGACTATTTCAATTCCCTGGTGATCAGGGAACATGTTGTTAAGCTCATCATAGTCTGTCAGCTTGGCTGCTAGTGTCTCACTCTGCCCTGCTCCCACCAGGTGAATGGTCAAAGGTTTGGAACAAGGGTGAAGGCCAAATAACCTCATACCCCAGGCAATGGTCAGTGGCCTGCAGAAGAATTCACTGCAGACCCTCCACAAGGACTGTTTAAGGTCTTCATCGTTAGGTCGAGGCCTGCAAGCGTCGCTCCACAAGTCTTTCATGTTAGCTCCATTTAAAATGGACTCGAGGTGAGCTGTGAGATCTTTCTGCATTGCAAGCCAGTTGTCCCAACCTTGAACCTGAGACTGGGGTGTTGACCATTTTTCCGTAGGGAATGGAAGATCTCCTGAAGATGAAAAAAATAAAAAAATAAAAAATAGCACACTGAGTTTTATTAAAAGGATTATTCAGGGGTGGGGTTTTTTTGCTGTCTTCCGTGAGACACACGGTAGATGATCACTCTCTCACTGAAATAAAATCTACCAGAATTTGCAAATCTAGCAGCCTGTACTGAGCAAAGATCAGCATTGTTAGCTGACTCTCACAAAAGTGTAACAATGTGTCAAGTATAACATTTATTGAAAGAAACATCAAAACTAGAACACACGTTTCACTTTACTTTCAATAATTTTTGCTTTAGCAATACAAATGACCTCAATATTGCGTCCTGAGATTGTGTGGAGACTCTCCGGGGGATGCAATTTTTGGGGATGCAGTTTGAGAAAAGCTGCTTTAATCATTGCCTTGAAGAATAGTATAGAGTAGAACATTTTCATATGATAAAATTAAGATTGCAGTTTCCAAGACTTTAAGGAATCTAAGGGTTAGGGTTAATATATAATATTTATTATTAGATGTATGCATTTCAATGGTATATAATATTTCCATCCATTTGGATGACATGGTTTTAACAAACAAACTAATAATACATATTGTTCAGTCAAACACAAATTTAACAATTACAAATGATGTATTATTTATGTACAATTACTAATAAAAGCATTGTGTTTTAAGTCCACCCACATTACTGTCCCCCACTGGACTTGAGTGTGTAAAGCAATCTCATACATTTTAACAACATTAATTATGGTTGTTCCACAGTTATAGTCATATGAAAAAAAATGTTCATACATTTTAACTGACTCAATTCACGCATTTATGCCGACTCTAAGGAAATTGATTAAATAATATTTTTTGATTATGATTCTGGAAATAAAATCAAATAGATGTGAATACTTGATATTAACTATGCCATGATTATTTTTTGAGTGTATAAATAGAAAGAATGCACCATCTCACTGTTTGGTTTACCTTTGAACACAAGCCACTCCACCACTCTGTCAATGGCAGCATGACGCAGCTGTGAGCAGAACTTCTTATGTTTGGGCCAGTCCTCTTTCTGACAATCTTTACTGCAGTAGTAAACATTCAGACACCTGTGCAAAGGGATAACAATATATACAACAGTATATACATACAAAACATCTCTTTGTGTTTTCTTTATCGGTCTATTGTAAGAAATCTCACTTTCATTTCATGTTTACCTCCCGCAACGCTTCAAACCCTGTGGGTTTGAGAACTGTTTCGGCCACTTTTCACAGTGTGCACACATTTTAAATGAATCCTCCATCTTCTCAAACATCTCTTTCTGGGATTGGAAGGCCATGGGTTTACCCATGGTCTCCAGAGAAGCTCTGCACAGAGAAATTAGAAGTTTAACTGATCAGTAAAGATGAACCAAAGCAGTTGCATCACCCAATATCACCCTGAAAACAGTTTTTAAATTCTGACCAAGAGGCAACAGATGCCAAAATATTTCTATTTATAGACAGGGATATGTATGACAGTATGAGGAGGTGAATCGAGTGATTGTATGCCCAGATTCACATTGAATTTGCATGCAGCAATAAGACCGAGCAGGGAGCAGAAGTAATGAAGCAGGTCGTGTTGGTATGCTAGAATTCAAATGTCACAGCTGTCACTGTTAATAAGCAAGCACCCGGTGGTTCACTTCTGGCTGTGTGAGGCTTCAGACAACAGTGACTGTTCTGGGGTCATGAGATGGTAAAAATAAATGTGTGAAATAAAAGTGAATTCTTTAAAAAATAAATTGACAGTTAAAGGAACGGCTGGTAAAATATGTTACACTTACCGGTCAGTTTCTGTCATTTGTGAGTCTCACACAGGCTCCCTCTGTGTCTTGTTATCCGAGCAGTGTGTTCAGGGCTACGGTAGCTTCTGTGGCTACTGCTGCCACATTTAGCACCTGTGCATTCCCTTCTGGCAAGATCTGTCAACCCCAGAACATTCTTGAATGCACAAGAGCAGGGCACACATGAGCTTCAGTGAGCCACTCACTTTGCTGTTTTAATGCATGTCAAATTCTGTGATCATTGGTATTTGTATTGGAATGGTGATGGGTATTTTTTCCATGAATAATTAGTTGCTTTTTTGCCTGGAGTTTCCATGATCTCCCTGTGTGTGGGGGGCTTTAATCTGGGTTCTCCGGTTTCTTCCCACAGTCCAAAATTTGCAAATTTGGGGATGAGGCAATTGTACTCTCTAAATTGACCATAGATGTGAATGTGATAGTGAATGGTTGTTTGTCTCTATGTGGCCCTGTGATGGACTGGAAAACTGTCCAGGGTGTGACACTGCTTTTCCCCCTATGTCAGCTGGGATTGGCACCCACAACTCCCACGACCCTTATTTGGAGGATAAAGTAGTAGAAGATGAATGAATGAATGAATGAATGAATGAATGAAAGGTTGTGCCACTAAATGAGATAATGGCGTCCTCTGCTGTTGTAAATTGTACCTTTTCATTATGGGTAGAATAGATAGAAATACAATAGCCAATTGTACACAAACTTTTCACCAAAGTTGATATTTTTTCAATTCCAGCATATTCACACCATCCAGCCCGTCCAACATGAAACGCACGTCTACTTCTGTCCTTTGCATTGACTTATATGTAAACTTACTCAGTAAAGTTGATGCCACATTGGTTGTGACTGCAGCATCAACGCTGTAGTACATATGCCAGGCTTGTATTTGGTGCAGTAACGCTGCCACAGAAATATGTCTTTTTAAAACAAAGCATATATTACAATGTATACAATAACGGAATCAGAGACAGAATGAAGCAAGCCAGTGAGACTAAGGAAAGAAAAAAAAAGTTATCATAAAGTGAGTAAACTAAGCAATCACACAACAAACACAAGAAGAGGGCGACGATGACTACAAAGATGGCAACATCGAATGCAGTGAGAGAGCTGGGATTATGACGTCATCATTTTTCCAAAAGTAGCGTATTGGTTTAACTGTAGCCTGTGGGTTGCTGCACTGATGCATGCACGCAGATGAACTGAACGCCGTTATTCCCGCTTCTCGTAGCTTGAACTGACACATCGTAACAGTGTAGTTTCATGTCAAAATGAGGTTGGCAGGTCTGCCACAGCATCAACTGTTTTTCACTGCTGACAGCAATGCTGGACAACACTTTCTGCAGCCAGTATACAACTCAGGAGCTCTGGCACTGCAGCCTCTGCTGCCTCCTGGTGCACACAGACATAGTTGTCTCCTCCACCTCCGCTGACGCAGGGACAGTGACCGAACTCAGCAGGTCTCGCAATCTCTAAAGATGTTGATCTAAATTGGCAAAATATGAAAAAAATGTCAAAAGACAGTCACAATAATGTTTTTTAATAAAACCAAAAAGGTGCATGAAAGTGCAAATGCATCACTGTACATGGCCTCTACGGTATACAATATTCAGATGCCTATAAAACATAAGCAAATAAAATTAAATATACAAACTTCACGGACTTAACAATGGTACGACGTTCACCCACGCTTAGTACATCATTTTTGATCGGACAAGACACTTTCACCTGAGACACCGGAGTGTCGATATTTAGTTGACTGCTTGAGGTCGCTGAACTTCAGAATGTAACAGGCGGTCGTAATACGCTGCTTGTACAAACAACTTATTTGGTCATTTTTTCGAAGAGGACAGTCACATTAGACAAAATGTGTCTGCAGAAAATAACTGCTGTATCTGCGTCTGCAGTCATTTGGCCACAGTACGAATGTTAAAGGCCTATACAATGCAACTGCATGTGTTGCTAATGTTATGTCAAGTGTGTACACACTTGAATTAAAGGGACCCTGTGTAGTATTTATGGGTTTATATGACCCAAAATCCACTTTTTTATACATATCATGTGCTCCTGCATTGTCTAGTCGCTGTATAATAGTTTTTGTTTCATTTTCGTAGTGTTTCAAAAAGTCATGTAAAAGAACATGGTCGCGGGCCGCGGTTGCATTGCCACTGTTAGCAGCGAGACGCCATGTTTCTACCGGAGCCTGTAAGGACAAACCCGAGAGAACAACTCAAGCGTCTCTTTACTTGTAGCGGAAGTCCCGCCTCCACTCTCTCTGCTTCGTCTGCTACGGCCGCGGTAGCTCGCCCTCTCCCTCGCCTCACGAACCTCATCTGCTGACACAGAGAAAGACAAGGTGGACGACATTTGACCAGCTGCGGATACCGTAGCGCTCAGGGAAGGGAGGGGGTGAGCAGAGGAGCAGTTCTTTGTTGTAAATTTCAGCCTCTCCTCTAGATGGCACTATAAACTACTTACTTCACCTTTAAGGACTTGAATTCACCTGCCCATTGTTGCACAGTTGATAAAACTGGAGCATCATCCCTTAATGTAGCAATCATGTCAGAATGCCTTTGGGGGCTAACCCCTCTTTCTGCAGCTGTTTGGTAACAGTGATGCCAAATTGTGTCCATGTTCACAAAAGTCTCTTGCACTAATTTTCAAAGTCTTTAATTACTAATGTGGGTTTATCTGGAAGTAATGCAATTAGTATCACAGAAGGTTGTAATGCATTCCAATTTTCATTGCTCTTCTCGTACTTGTGGCCGTGTGTGTGTACTATTGAGTGTTTGTGGGTGATTGAGTTTATGTCTGTGGTTTGTCGACATTCCAGTCAACACAAGGCTTATTCTACTCTCTTCTATTCTCGGTCCAGTTTTGCAGTTAACTTGTAGCATTCCAGTATCATAAACAGAAATCGTCTCATGTGTAACAATATTGGTTTGTTAGACATTAGTTCCAGGCCATCCACAAGAGGTCAGTGTCACATTAGAAAGGCTGTTTCACAAAAGCTCTCAAACACACACATCAGACAGAGAGCAGTGGTTGTCTTAAACCCAGTGGTGTCAGTGTCACGTTTCAGTATCATGATCCGTTTTCAAACATGAACCCAGAGAAAAAGAGCATTTTATTTCCATGGTGACAGAAGCAGAATTAGAACTATCAGTGTAATAATAGTAAAATAGTAACAATAATGATAATAAGCCACTTTTTAACCAGAATCAAAAACTGTATCAACACAGAAAGAGGGGGGAATAAAGCCTGGAAGTTTTGTGCTCTAGAAGTGACATTTTGTTTTATAGCAGCTACAGTACTGTCCACACATTAAAAGTATAATGCCATTTCACATAGTTGGCTCAAAACGACTCATTCTAATGTACTACAACATTTAGCATTGTTTTCAAGTGCTGAATATGTCACTTCCGGGTTGAGAGATTTGAGTCTCAAATCTCGCGGCTGGGAAACACCGTCAATAAAGAGGATTTATATTGGCTCGTTTACAGCAACTAGGAGGTTTTTGACCATAAAAACAACTTAATGTATGTAAGTAGACCTCCATAACTAACATATACAGTTAGGTCCATAAATATTTGGACATCGACACAGTTCTCTTTATTTTGGCTCTATACACCACTACAATGGATTTGAAATGAAACGAAGAAGATGTGCTTTAACTGCACACTTTCAGCTTTAATTTGAGGGCATTTACATCCAAATCAAGTGAACGGTGTAGGAATTAAGATAAGATTTAAGATTAAGATTAGTCCCTTATTAGTCCCGCAGTTGGGGAAATTCCAATTACTGCAACCGTGAATTAGTGAACACACACAGCACACAGTGAGGTGAAGTACACGCTAACCCATATTCAGGTCAGGTGATTGACTGATAACATTCCATATTTGCCATATCTGCACTGTGAAGCTCCGTCCAATGAGTTCTGAAGCATTTGGCTGAATATGAGCAGATAATATTGTTGGAAACACTTCAGAATTCATCCTGCTGCTTTTGTCAGCAGTTACATCATCAATAAATACAAGGGAACCAGTTCCATTGGCAGCCATACATGTCCACACCATGACACTACCACCACCATGCTTCACTGATGAGGTGGTATGTTGTGGATCATGAGCAGTTCCTTTCCTTCTCCACACTTTTCTCTTCCCATCACAAGTTGATCTTGGTCTCATCTGTCCAGAGGATGTTCTTCTAGAATTATAACGGCTTTTTTAGGTGTTGTTTGGCAAATTCTAATCTCGTCTTCCTGTTTTTGAGGCTCACCAATGGTTTCCATCTTGTGGTGAACCCTCTGTATTCACTCTGGTGAAGCCTTCTTTTGATTGTCGACTTTGAAACACATACACCTTCCTCCTGGAGAGTGTTTTTGATCTGGCCAACTGTTGTGAAGGGCTTTTTCTTCACCAGGGAAATAATTCTTCTGTCGTCCACCACAGTGGTTTTCTGTGGTCTTTCAGGTCCTTTGGTGTTGCTGAGCTCACTGGTGCGTTCTTTCTTTTTAAGAATTTTCCAAACAGTTGATTTGGCCACACCTAATGTTTTGCTATTTCTCTGATGGGTTTGTTTTGATTTGTCAGCCTAATGATGGCTTGCTTCACTGACAGTGACAGCTCCTTGGATCTCATATAGAAAGTTAACAGCAACAGATTCAAAATGCAAATGTCACTAATCAACTCCAGAACTGCTCCAGGAAGCTTTACCTGCTTCATTGAAGATGAAATAATGAGGGAATAGCCCACACCTGTCCATGAAATAGCTTTTCAGTCGATTGTCCCATTACTTTTGGTCCCCTAAAAAGTGGGAGGCACATATTATAGAAAGTGTTCTAATTCCTACACCGTTGACTTGATTTGGATGTAAATACCCTCAAATTAAAGCTGAAAGTGTACCATTAGAGCACATCTTGTTTGTTTCATTTCAAATCCATTGTAGTGATGTATAGAGCCAAAAAAAGAGAACTGTGTCGATGTCCAAATATTTATGGACCTAACTGTATGTGCAACAGGACCACTCTATGTGAGCTTTAATATATTCATTGTTTCCCAAACACTGCCTGCTATTTATGTACATGTATATGCATAAGATGAAATTTTAATCAATTAATTTACCAAACATTTCTTGGAATTTATTTGTTTGCCAATTCAAAATCATATTAGGTGTGACAGATAAATACGTCACTACATTATGCACAAATTTACTCTTGTAAGAACTTTGTTTTGGGTCACAATAGTTTGCCATCTTTAAAAAGTGGGTCAATCAGAAAGTTTAGGAAATACTGGTGTTGCACTCTTGAGTGATATTGTTCTTCATACTGAGCTTTGAGTGATTTCTGTAATCAATCATTTTAGAAATCTAAGGGTTGTATGACATTGTGTAGCTGTTGCAGAAGGCTTGTTTTTTTCCACATGAATTGTAAAGCTTCATCATCCATGTCCATGCCTTAAAGGCTGCGTGAAGCCATGTTTCTCTACTGACAAACCCAAGATCAGTCAATTGTCTGTGAGTGGTTCCTCCATGACTTCTTGTGGCAGCAGTCCCTGGAAACTGATGAAGTGAGAGTTGCAGTAGACCGGGGTTTTGTTGGGGCAAGCCTGGACTTGCTCTGGTTTCTGGGATGTGAATGGATTTGACCCACTGTCCCTGATGTGCATCTCCAGCTCTAGAAAAATCTGCAGTGATGACTTGAGTTCCATCTCACTGTGGGAACAAGAGAGATCAAAGGATTTTCAGTCTGCGGTTCTCATGAGAGATGAAATACAAACTTATAGCATTCACCGAAGAAGAACAATTAAAAAGAGAGCAATAGCATTTCACATATCTTCCAGTATTAAAAGCTTTATTATCTCTGTTTACCATATTAAACAGGTGTTTTGTTTACAGTAGTGTACTGACCTGTACATGGTAAAGAAGGAAGGGATGTTATAATCTCTGAGCAACAGAAGGGTGGGCAGCCAACCTTCTACCAGGCCCTGGTGAGCATGGAACCCTGCGGAAATATTCATACTCATCACTGTGATCAGCTGCTGATGTACAGTTTGTTAAATCCAGATTGGTGCATGGGTTAAATCAGGATTTGGTATGTGAGAGGTTGTGGTTTCAGCAGGTGTATGACAGTGTATTCAGGCCACTGGACTTACTTTACATTACACAAGGAAAGGCACCAAAGACTGTTCCTTAACAACAATTAAAGACAAAGCTATCTGCTGTGTATAGGCTTGATATAACATAAACAAAAAACAAAAGACAGGCCAATCCATTTCTGTTGCAGGAAACACTTGTTAAAAGATGGTTTGGTTTATTCAACAGACACAGCAACCAACAAAGGTTAGCTAGATGACATCACTGACAACTGTGGCTCACTACCCCATGGAAAACCTTGCATAGAGGGGGTTGAATCCCAGCTGTGGGCTTGCAGAAGGGGAGCTGCTAAACTAGCTGTATAGTCTCAGACACGCTGTTTTAACTCCCCACGACATAACTCTCTTCTCTCCCTTTGAGCAGTTAACTAAAGAAATCAGCTCATCTGATGCATCTGTTATTCCCTTAAATGTGCATTATGTAATAAATTAAGAGCAACTGGCCATAAAATCCTCCTAATATGTCACAGAGGACCAGGAATAATGTTCATATAACATACTGAACTCACCAACAAAACTAGTAAAAAGTACAGTTTTTCTCCATTGGTTTGGCTCATTTCTTGAAACAGAAATTACATTCTCAGAACAACATGGACAAATCTCCAAACCACTTCGCAGTTGTCCACAACAGAATTGCATTTCTTATTCATTTATCAGATTGCAATTGTCTTAGACATCCTTGCAAATGATTAAGTACAGGTAGCACACAGTTAGCACAGTTAGCCTTCAAAAAAACTGTAAAAAAAATATTTTCCGCACCGCAGTTTGTTTATGTTTTGAAATTATGTTTTGGTATGACGCGCCATCTACCGCCGTCTACCAATCATAGCAGTCAGCAGAGTCTCAGCGGTTGAGCAGCCACAGGTTGCCAGTAGCTACAATTGAAATGAAATGAAAGGAAACCTAAAAGACCTCGGTATGAATGTTAAAAACGCCAAGATAAAGTTTGCGGCAAAGCGAGGGTCTATATAGGACATGCTTTTGAACGGTGGAGAGAGTTTAAAGCTGAGAGGAATTTCAAAACAGATGCAGAATGGGCTCTTCTCCTAGACAGGTAAGTTCAGCTTGGCTAACTAAGTTAGCATCATAGCTCGACTGTCGAGTTCTGTGTTTTGAACTGTTTGCTCGGTTTTGCGGCTGCCGTACTGACGCACCGAAGGGTACGGCAGCCACCCGGCGGTGGCCGCGGGCGGATTCCACCCTGAGACACAACCCCACCGCACCGATCACCGGCAGTTCTGTTCTGTCAACGGCTGGTTCTGCTCGGCGTGGGCTGCAGCGGCAGTTCAGATGACACAGAGATGTGTCTTTTAGTCTCTTTCTAATCTTACCTAATAGTCTTCTTCTGACATGTAAAGAGAGAATAATAGCAGTAGCCGGGTGGTTAAATAGGTGGACTTGTGTAAGGAAGGTTGTAGGATTGATTCCAGACAGTGTCAATATTATTTACCTTATTATTGTATAAAGCATTAATAAGCTTGTGATGCATAAAATATTACCATAAATATATTGGGTGTGTGGTGGTAATTTGCCCCGCATGCCACGATGTCTCACTCTAAGGTTTTGTCAGAAGTTGGCAACCCTGCTATATAACATTGTAAAAGGGGAGGCAAAAATGAAGAACAGTTCTGTCAAATATCATGCATAAAGTTATTCCATCTGATATATCCATCCCTAGTCAACAGCTAATGTTACCATAAATTATTATACATCTTGATCTTTACTGAGAGAACAAAATTGTGTGTCTTAGAGCCACTCATTTATGATAAAACGCTCGCTCCTCGCTCGTTGCTGACGGAGTTACATGTCAACCGCTCTGGCAACCTCGACTCTGGAAGGGAGGGGTGGAGTGGGAGGCGGATACGACTTGCCACAGTGTTTTGATTTTGAGTGTAGTAACCGTTTTTGGCCACATTGTTACATAATGGACCTTTAATTACAGCGCTAAAGCATCTTCTACACAAATAAATTGAGATTGACCCCTGTATGAAAGGTACTTCAAAAGAGGATTATTGATTCATTGATTATGTGAAGATTTCTGGGGGCCAATGTTCCCTCCAGACTTTTTGGCATAGTGGTTAGGACTCTTGCCTTTGCAGCAAGAAGTCCCGGGTTCGAGCCCCTGTTGGAACAAGGGCCTTTCTGTGTGTGTGCGTGGGTTTTCTTTGGGTTCTCCATCTTCCTCCCACAGTCCAAAAACATGCAATATGGGGATTAGGTGAATTGGACACTCTAAATTGACTGTAGGTGTGAGTGAATGGTTGTTTGTTTCTATATGTGGCCCTGCGATGACCTGGCAAACTGTCCAGGGTGTACCCTCTCTATCACCCTATGTCAGCTGAGATAGGCACAGCACCCCCCGTGACCCTCCTGTGGAGCATAAAGCGGTAGATGATAGATGGATGGATGGATGGACAATTAACATTTATGGCAATTAAAAAGCAATGTAACCAAATTTAAGCTATGCAAAAGTGAAAATATTTAGGAATCATCTAAAATAATTTTGTTAAACATGGAAAATGTAAAAAAATACGCTTCACTTTGTCGAGTCCGTGACTATAACTCGCTTACAGCGAGTGGCGGTCAAGTGACATATTTCCGGTTTTAGGGCACACTCGTCTCTTAAACTTTTGCTCATAGTGAGAAACAAACACAGACAGGCCCTTGTAGTCCAAAAGATAAGAAAACTCTGGGATGCAGAATCTTACACCCAAAGACATCCCACGGCTGAGCAGACATGTCTCCGCTCGCTTCTATGTAAGTTGTGCTAACTTTACCAGCGCTTAATTGTCTGTTTCATCATGGAAAAATATTTTAAAATAATGGTATCAGGCATGAGAATGGTGCTTTGGCGTGTCCTAGTGGTGATATGTGGTAACTGCATATCACCACTGGACTACATAACCACATAACCCATGTGAAATACTGACTTGACGATTCACAACTCTTTACCAGCAGAGCCAATGAAGGTGACATGTGAGGCTGATTTTCTGTCCAAGTCCAAGTCCTAGGCCATAAATAATACATTATAAAACCAAAGCTGTGGGCCAGACGAAATCTGGTCGAGCGGTGTGATTGGCCCGCGGGCCGGACTTTGGACATGTCTGGTCTATGGTAATTCTAAGTGTTACAAACAGACCTATGGAAACACCTGGGCACAATTTAAAGAAAAGAGACTCCCTCCTCCCAACTCAACAGAAGCCACCTGCATTCCATATTTATTATTTTTCATGTTTTTGTTTTATATAGCAACCATTATTATTACAATTTATTATATCGCTATTGGTTCCCTCACCCACCTTGTGGTACAGAACCAGCAAAAAGTAGAGGAAGAACCCTGTCATCTCCAATATGAAGGATGACTCACTATAGTACAAGGGAAAGGCCATGACACAGGGGCAGCAGGGGGTGTTGGACAACATGGGAGGGGGTACTGAGCTGGGCAGACATATAGAAGTTGCCACAAGCCCTACTCAGTTTCTTCATTATGGCAAACTATGACACCCTACCCTCACATAATCTGTAGGACAGCACTCACACAGGGATGGGTTTAGGTAGAAGCATGACCAGGTGCTCAAGAAGCTGGTGGAGTGGCAAAGGCAAGATGTGAGCAAGGAGTAAGCCAAGATCCTAAGAGTGGATCAATTTTCAATCCAAGAGGGAGGTTGGAAAGCACTAACACGCCACTGTTCTAAGAGGAAATGGAAGTTGGAGTTCAACCTTGGCAGGAAGCTTAATTTCCTGCAAGAGATCTGCAGCACCCTGCTTTGATAAGACATGGCACACTGGTCAGCAAAGACAAAATCGGTGCTACTGTTGGAGTTGACATGGGAGGAAGGGTTGGTTGGAAGCAGTCCACGAAATGAATGTCAAAAATACCCAGTGGAGATCGGAACCTGAAGTTTTGTCGGAAGCTCAACAATCCATCTACTCCAAGATCTAGAACTATGGGCTAAGGAGCTACACAAAGCTATGAGAGAGCTCTGTGAAGAGAAACGCAGGCTAGCTTGTGGCTATGGCCACCACCAGGAGATGTTCCGAGATAAGGAGCGAAATAATGAATGAATCAATGAATAGTGGGCCCTGGCTGATAAGCCCACAGCTATCCATATGTGCACCTTTGGAAGTGCAGCAGGCTAAAGCCCAATTTATACTCCTGCGTAAAGTGCTCTGCGTAGGCTACACAGAGTCCTCTGCGTCGAGGCAGAACCTGTCGAAGAGCCTCTGCGTCGTCTCCGGGTGCACAGAATATTTTTTAAGTGTCCGTCACTCCGTCAAGGGACAACGGAGACGGCAAGAGCTGCGATTGGTCCTCAGGACAGGCCGAGCGAAGCTGCTCTGTGCCGGCTCACAGTGAGCACCCAGCGTCCACAGAAGGCGGAGCTAAACACCGCCGACTTCGTCGCTGCCGAACTATAAATACGTCATATCTTAACACACACAGCACATGTTTAGACTCTAAATTGCCAATTTCTCGCCTCAAACTATCTTAAAACTGCGTTCCGGGACACAGAAAAGTGAGAAACGGCCGCTGTTTCAACAACAACGGTCTTTCTCCCTCGGACGCCATTGCTCACTGTAGCCAAAAGCACAACAACCTTGCGCAGCGACCCCTACTGATCGGGCGGGAAACTGCAGCGCATATCCGTCACCACGACGCAGAAGTATAAAGGCTCGAGTGGTCTACGTGGTGACGCAGACGGATAACGCATTACGCAGTCGGAGAAGTATAATGTGGCCTTAAGAGGCGTAGCAGCTTTAACACTTACCTGTGAATCGCCTTCTTTCAATGGAAGTCAGAGACATGACACAACATTGACAAAACACTCAGGGAGCTCTTTGCCTGTCACTGTACCTGCCTCATACAGACTGAAACAGTGAGATCAAGATCAAACAGATTATAGAGTTGTTCATAATCTTGCACAATTGCCCGATGTCACTTACCCAAATCAGTAGTATTGAACTGCTCGTTCACACATCTCCATCTACATAAGCACTGTGATAAGCCAAACAGCAACACACAAGATATCCTGGTCATTCCTTCTCCGTTCTTCTGGAAGGATGTCTTTGTAAACAAAATTAGTTCATTCTTGCGGTATAAACATGCGTCACACACATGACATGAAACAGCCTTTGCGATCAGTTCGTAGTATGTCACAAGGCAAAAGTGCACACCCACACAAAAACGGTGAACCCAGGGTTTTTAAAAAGTGACATAAGACTCTGTTTACATGTGAACAGTAGGCCGTATAAAGTGTAAATAAAAGCAAAGTTTTAAATGATACCTGACTATGTGAACAAGGCATCTGACTGATGGCTGCGGTTCAGGCTGATGCTATAAATATATCTTTGAGTGAGACTAAACCGAGAGCTCAAAATGAACTTTCCCATCCCGCGCGGATGCAGGTTACGTGTTTGTTGAGGGGTTCTCACCGTGAGCTCATGGATGCACAGATGGTGTCATGTTATACATGACGTACCTGATCTTTCCAGGGAAGTTGAACTCTGGACATAGAGGATATAGACAACTATTATGTGGTTATAAGTGTCACCATGGTAAAACATGAGGCGATATGGTCAGGGATAACCGACCATCTATATCTAATTAGCTGTTGTGTTTTTGAGCTGCCCGTTGGCTGTGAATGTCATCCATCCATCTTGCAAAGCAGCAGGAGCTGACAGCTGACATCATCTTCGCTTTCTTAAGGTCAAGACTTCATGTTTCATCAGCTTCACACGCAGACACACACACACACACACATTTCCATGACTTTAGAGGACATTACATTGACTTACCTTAATTTCCCCGAGACTTACTCTAACCTTTACCACAGCTACTACTGGCTTAACCATAACTATAAACCCGAACCTCATCCTTACCATACAGCATATGTTCACCTTATTAGGTTAATAACTTACATTATTGCATTACTTGATTTTGCCCCCATTAGGGGGACATAATATGACTGACACACACAGGTTTGCACGGTTAATTTTTCTTAAGATACTGCATTGAGTTCCATTTATTTGGACAGACTAACCTAACCACAATCCAAAATTTCAAAAACAAGAAATTCGGTTCTGCCTCCTGACGAGGTCAGTATTTATGCCAAATCTTTCTTTTATATTCCTATGGTCACGCTGCCTGCTGCTCTATCACTTGAACAGTGCTATAATGCAGCACTCTGCCAGCTTTGGCAGGGCACTTAAGCAGTTTACCCACAGGATGACTGATTCATTTATATTTAGCCTTGGTGGAGCCTTCAGTGATAGCACTAATAACTGACCAGGAGTTATGGTCGCGGCTGTGTCGAAGCTTTACTGGTGCTTTACAGATTTAAGGGTCAGAGAAACAATTCTGTACACAAGCTTATGGTGGTGTAGGGTTGCAGCACCATTTTAATGAGGGGGGGGGGGGTCAATTGGATTGATGTGTGTTTAAATGATGAGTGTCTTCCTCTGCTTTTTCCTCAGTTACCTTAGGTGCTGTATTTTATTTCAAAAAAAGGTAATATAGGTTCATATTGATTGACCCCACAAGGAGAAGAGGGGTTGTTTTTAATCAGTGTGTTTGACCATGGCATGCAGTGTATGCCTGAGTGAATGTGAGAGGGTGGACTGAGACTCTCCTTACAAAAGAGAAGCTTACAAGTTTCCAGTGTGCAGCAATCTGAGGCCAAACTCTTTCCCAGCTGCATACCACATCCCCAATAAAAACTCTGGCAGTAATGACTATATCAGATTCAATGACTGTTTACTGAAATAGCTTATTGTTATGTGACTGACAGACCGCTCACCTTTTATGGTTATTCCAGTTTTTAAGTGTGGTGCTGACTCATAGTCAGCATTGACAGTACCACATATACTCCCTGTGCTGAAGATGTGAAGCCTCACTCTCAGTTAAAACATTGCTGATTTGAGCCATTTAGAAAAAGTTCACCTGCCAAAAAATGTATATCAGTTACACACATTTTGTACTAGCCTCTGTGCCTTCGCTAAATGAAATCATTGATTTTCTCTAAGGAATCTGGTGCAAATTGTAGTTTCCAGTCAGAAAAGGCTGTCTAATAGTGACAAAAACATTCTTAAGATGTCACAGATTTAAGACCATTGTGTGTAACTTTGAAATGTAACTGTTACATTCCAACCATTGTGAAATGTGTTCACACAATGCTGACAGTCCCACACAACTCTGTGTTTCTCTGTGACTCTCCCTTTGTTTAGTGGCTTAAGTTTTTCCTCATGTCCCTGTTACAGGGAAAACATTTTTTATGACAGGAGCCTTCATCTCTTAGGTTAACTCTGACAAGACCTCAACATTCTGTGAACCACACTTGACATCTCGACATTTTATAGTTAATACAATTCCATTTCTACAATGGCATATCATTTTGTTTCCTTACCAGGATGAAATCCAACCACCAGGTCTGGCTTAGCTGCTTCCTCTTTCTCCACCAGCTCCTCCCAGAATTGATGATAGAGACCCTTGTTGGCACTAATGTAGACCCTCTTCCTGGGACCAAATGCTCTGAGCGGAGGCCTCATGATGGGACCATTCACCACCTCTGGCCCTACCATAACTATCTCAATGCCCTCATGTCCCGGGAACATGTGGTTCAACTCGTCATAGTCGGTCAGCCTGGCTCCCATAGTCTCATTATGGGATACCCCTGCTATATGAACAGTGAGGGGTTTGCTGCATGGATCCAGGCCAAAGTGTTGAATGGCCATCCCAACAGTGAGAACACGAGAGAGGAACACACTCTGAAGTCGCCATAACGACTGTTGCAGATCAGCATCATCTGGGCGTGGCCTGCTCACATTTTTCCACAGGGATTCCATCTTGGTTCCAGACAAAATGGCATCCAGACATGGCATGAGGTCTTCCCTCATGAGGAGCCAGTCGTCCCAGTTCTTCACTTCAGTGGCTGACTTTGACCACGGCTGCGCTGGCAAAGGAAGGTCACCTGTTCTTGGAGCAGAACATGAATGAGGACATGTATGCATTCCAACTTTGCATGGTGTTGGAAAATTATCAAAAGCCCCATTTCCACAAAGCGGTACAGTTCATTTTGGTTTGGTTTGTAACAGATTTATTTGCAGTGTCAATGTGTGCCATACCAGTTTTTGGCACCCTTCTGCTGTAGAATCATCATTTTTGTGTGACAGAAGGGACAGACACAAATGCACCACAGCCTTGTCTCACACAGCACTTGTCTGCTTGTGATGCTGTCCTATGCAGAGAAGAAAAACACTACATTCTGAATGTCCTCCATGATTACTCTGCGTTTACTGTGCTATATTCTTCTTATGCATGTCATTTTTTTGGTGGGGTGCACTTTGTCTTGTTGATATGACATCATGCTACTGTATGTACATATTTACAGGTACAGGTATTAGCATATCTGGCCCAGATACCCCACAGTGGCCTGATCTGTCCGCCAGATCTTGTACCATTCCAAACCTCACCATAACAAGATGAACAGCACTGTACTGCTAAATGGAACAGAGGCTGATGAAGTGTGAGGAATTCTGAAAACTTATATTTTCAGAATTAAACTGTTATTGGGCGAGTGTGCGAGTGAATTGTTGTTTGTCTCTATATGTGTCCCTTTGATCAACTGGCGAACTATCCAGGGTGTACCTTTTGCCCTATATCAGCTGAGATTGGCACCAGCAACCCTCATGTGGAGGATAAAGCAGTAGAAGATGGATGGAAACTGCCTAGCTAACGCCAGACTGCATTTCAACTTCATTTTAGACTATGTGTCTGGAAAGGGTGTCGTCACTTCCCACTTTCCAGAGGCATCACTAATGGACATAGATCCAAAATGTCTCTGTACTCAATTGGACCTACAACCAATCAAACCAATGATCTGGATGATGTATGCACAGCGGCAAAAAAAAAATATTCTCGAAGCAATGGCTATCTATTAATGGAGTTTAACAACTTTTGCCCGGGGAACTCCATGGAGCAAGTTACAGAAAATGGAAGCAACAGCCGAATCGGTAAAAAGACAGCTGCACTTCAGGGCAGATATGTTAGACCTTTACAACAGCTTCTCTGTCATCATTGTGTTAACCTCGCCTCTATCGCATCACAGGTTTGTGATTGGTTCCCTTTTTTTTAGGAGATTTCTGAAGATGGTCAAAATGATGTCCAAGTCTGCAGAGCGAAATCAAATCACTGGCAGACTCGACTGAGTTCACTCGGGCTGGTTATTATTACGGTGGCCGACAGGGGCAAACGCACTGCAAACCCCAAAACACCAGCAAGTAACAAAACACCAGCAAATAACAAAACACAAGCAAGTAACAAAACACCAGCAAATAACAAAACACCAGCAAGTAACAAAACACCAGCAAATAACAAAACGCCAGCAAGTAACAAAACACCAGCAAATAACAAAACGCCAGCAAATAACAAAATGGAAGTGCTCCGGGTCTGTGGGGGCGATGTTGTGCAGGTCTTCGACCAACCCGTTGACTCGCAGTGTTGGGCCAAAACTTTTTTTTTATAAACTTTATTTAAACTTTTCCAGTACACATATACACATATACAAAATACCTTAAAGGGAATATAAAATTGCATCTCGTCGATCTATTTATCAAAACTAAAATAAAATAAATAAAATCTACAAGGCTTTGTTGAGAATAAATACAACAGTGAAAACAAATCAATCACAACAAGGCAATAAAGGCAAGGTTACAATCGAGGAAATCCTTTCTAAATGACGAGATGCAATTTTATATTCAGTTTTGTTATTTGCTGGTGTTTTGTTATTTGCTGGTGTTTTGTTATTTGCTGGTGTTTTCTTATTTGCTGTTGTTTTGTTACTTGCTGTTGTTTTGTTACTTGCTGGTGTTTTGGAGTTTGCAGTGCGTTTTCCCCTGTCGGCCACCGTAGGGTATTGGCACAGAGACGTTTCACTATGAGATATATTCTCATAGATCAGCTTCAAAATACAGCTAACTAATACATTTCTGGGAAAATGATTCGTCAAGTTTTGCTCAATCAAACACATTTCAATTCAAATGGCACAACCTTGTCATTTCTCACCTGTGAACATCAGCCACTCCACTAGTCTGTCAATGGCCACCAGACGCAAGGTCTTGCAGACCTTTTTATGCTTAGGCCAGTCTTTTTTCTGACAGTCCTTGGTGCAGTAGTACACGTTCAAGCACCTGAAAGACAACGATGGAGGGGAAGGGACATAGGAAATCAAAGAAATTATTATCATCAGTCTCCGCTTGCTATCCCCAAACATCAAGTGACAAACTGAACATTAAACCAGTGTATTTGCAGTCACAAATACACTCGTTTTGTTTGTCTCTTTGATTTCCACTTGATGGCACTGTGTACTTTGTTCTCAAAGCACTTCAAGAAACCTTTGTTCAATTGAGTTATGAATTCATTTGAGGGTTGCAGGGTCACCGGAGCCAATCCCAGCTGACACAGGAATAAACTGATACATTTGCTTTAGTATTTATATTTTTTTATTTGATGATGCGTTAGCATAAGAGGGTTTTTTTTGTCGCCTGTTTTTTCAGTTGATATTTCTGTAAATAAATGAAATGTTACAATTCTGTGTGAACACTTGATTGTTAATTCCTTATTTATCCTTAATTTTTGGATGATGTTTGGAGTTGGAGACAAAATCTATAGCAAAGAACAAAAAACATAACTGAAAAAGGACCTTATGCCTCCATGACTAAAGATGGAACAACCATCATTGGGTTACAATTTCAGTTTATAATTTAAGTGTTCATTTACTCCTCCTTGAACTGCCACCTTATCATGGTGGAGGGGTTTGAGTATTATTATTATTATTATTTTTCTAGAGCGCTTTTCTAGATACTCAAAGCGCTTTACAAATTGGCCATTATTAATTAACACATTCTCACTGGTGGTGGTAAGCTACGTGTAGCCACAGCTGCTCTGGAGCAGACTGACGGAAGCGTGGCTGCCAATGTGCACCAAACGGCCACTCCGACCACCACTATCATTCATACATACATTCATTGCATGTTTTTTCGAACTGTAGGAGAAAACCCACGCACACACGGGAGAACATGCAAACTTGCAGAAAAGGCCCTTGTTCCAACTGGGGCTCGAAGTTGTTCCAACCGGGGTTTGAACCCAGGAACTCGGGTGTTCTTGCTGCAAAGGCAAGAGTGCTAACCACTACACCAACCGTATGATCCTAAGAGCTATGTTGTCTGAGGCTTAATGCCCCTGGTAGGGTCTCCCATGGAAAACAGGTCCTAGGTGACGGATCAGACTAAGAGCAGTTCACAAACCCTTATGAAGAAAAACAAAAAGAAGACGTGTACGTCGCCCGGATTGACGTCGCCGGGGTCCCACCCTGGAGCCAGGCCCGGGAGTAGGGCTCGCAGGCGAGCGCCTGTTGGCCAGGTCTTTGCCCAAACTAGCAACATGGGCGCCTCTCAAAGTGGGCTCACCACCTGCATGGAGGGCCACAAGGGGTCGGTGCAGTGTGATTTGGGTGGCAGTCGTGGGCGGGGGCCCCGGCGGCCCAATCGCGGGACAACAACTCTAGCTATAGGGACATGGAATGTCACCTCGCTGGGGGGGAAAGAGCCTGAGCTTGTGCGAGAGGTGGAGCGGTATCGACTAGAAATAGTCTCACCTTCACACACAGTCTGGGCTCTGGAACCCAACTCCTTGAGAGAGGCTGGACTCTCTATTACTCTGGAGTTGCACACACAGAGGCGGCGAGCAGGTGTGGGCTTGCTTATAGCCCCCCAGCTCAGCCGCCATGTGTTGGAGTTCTCCCCGCAGAACGAAAGGGTCGCGTCCCTCCGCCTTCAGGTGGGGGGTAGGTATCTCACTGTTGTTTAGGCTTAAGGGCCAAATGGCAGTGCAGAGTACCCGGACTTCTTGGAGTCTCTGGAAGGAGTACTGGAAAGTGCTCCAACCGGGGACTCCATAGTTCTGTTGGGAGACTTCAACGCCCACGTGGGCAATGACAGTGTAACCTGGAGAGGCGTGATTGGGAGGAATGGCCTCCCCGATCTGAACCCGAGTGGTGTTTTGTTACTGGACTTCTGTGCTAGTCACAGTTTGTCCATAACAAACACCATGTTCAGGCATAAGGGTGTCCATCAGTGCACGTGGCACCAGGACACCCTAGGCCGGAGGTCAATGATCGACTTTGTGGTCGTGTCATCTGGCCTCCAACCGTATGTCTTGGACACTCGGGTGAAGAGAGGGGCTGAGCTGTCGGGTGCCCCCTGTACGCCTCCCTCGAGAGGGGTTCCGGGCATGTCCCACCAGGAGGAGACCCAGAGGAAGGTCACGCTGGAGATAGTCACTGCAGCGTGTCCTGGGAACGCCTTGGGGTCCCCCCCGGAAGAGCTGGAGGAAGTGTCCTGCGAGAGGGTGGTCTGGGCATCCCTTCTCAGACTGCTGCCCCCGCGACCCGGCCCCGGATAAGCGGAAGAAGATGGATGGATGGATGGATGGATGGTGTTCATTTAGGTGTGTAACCCTAACCCCAGCGGCATCCTCACCAGATGCCTGAAACACTTCAACTGGCTTCTTTCCACAGAAAGGAGCAGTGACTCCTACTCCGGCCACTTGTACACAAGTTTTACAATAGTATTGTACAGAATGTATTTAAAGTTTAAAGACTTAAAACTTTCCTTTTTGATAAAGCTTATAGTTAGAGCTGGTCAGGGAAACCTGGACCATCTCTTAGTTATGCTGCTATAGACCTAGACTGCTGGGCTAATTCCTGTGGTGCACTCACACTCACTCTCACAGAGTATGAATGTGACTCTGTTAAATGTCATTAACCTTGTTCTTTCTCTCCCTAGTTTGTGTCTTTCCTTCATTTCTTCTCTCTCTCTGTTTCTGTCTGTCTCTCTCCCCATCTTGCAGGTTGCAGGATCCAGATCTAGTTTCAAGGCTATTATTTTTATTATTATATTATGCTATAATCAGGATATATGTTTTAACCTGCTGATTGTGTAAACAACTGTAGTTGTATAAACAAGTCATCACTGACTGTAACTGTCCTGTATACACTTATAACTTGATACAGTTCCTGGTCTTTCTTCTGTCTCTATCTCACCTCCCTCTTGTCCCTTGGATAGATAGATAGATAGATAGATAGATAGATAGATAGATAGATAGATAGATAGATAGATAGATAGATAGATAGATAGATAGATAGATAGATAGATAGATAGATAGATAGATAGATAGATAGATAGATATCTCAGTTCAGCTCTCAAAATACACTCTGCAGAGTTTTGACATGATAATCTCCATTAAGATCCTAATAAAGTGCAGAGCTGCATAGAAATTAATCCCGGTGATAGAATTTGGTGGTCAGTCATTCTTCCACTTGACACCACAAGTGACCCATGGCAGCTATTTAGCAACAGTGTCCTGAGTGGATGATGATGGAGCTGAACAGCAACCAGTTGGTTTCACTCATATGAATAATTGTTCATGCTTGAATATTGGAAATAGCACAACAATGACCAGGGCTCTGAGAAGGAATTCGATCACAAGAATATTTCAGCTTAATATTATACTAATTGTGATTTATGATATGATATTATAGCACAATGAAATCATTATGAGTGTTTTCTTTAATTATAATGTGTGCATATATTGTGAATTTTCACATCTGTACCTGTGCGGTAACACCCTATAATTGTGCCACTGCACTCACTTCAGGCAGCGTTTCAGAGACTGTCCCTCGGTGAGGTGGTCTGGCAGTTTGTTGCAGCCTGCGCAGAATTTAAACGTCTCCTCCATCTTCTGGAACATCTCCTTGTGGTTGCGAAACAACGTTCCTTTCGATTTTCCCTCCAAGGCAGCCCTTGATCCAAAATGTGGGGTAAATTAAGCAATGAAGAAAGTTGATAAAGTCATTACGTCTTGGTGTTAAGGAACTCAAACTAGTTTAAAACATGGTTATTAACTATTGTTTTTATTTTTTTTTACCTGTACTCTCCATAGTCTTTCATGTTGAGCTTGTCAAGAATGGTCTTGGAAAGACCCGGCACGTTGGAGTCCAGAGAGTAAAAGCCAGACTGGTCAGAAAACACAGTGCCAGTCGCAGGGCTGATCGACTGAGGGAGTGCTGGGATTTGAGAAGCCATTTTATGACCTTCACTTTCCACTTGAAAAGAACAAAAAAAGATAAACACATACACACATGCACACACACGCACGCACACACACACGCAGACACAGGTTTGTGTTGTGTGTGTTCTTCATAGGACATGCAACAGAATGTGTCAGCTCACATGCGCTCAAATACCTTTTTTCATGCATCGTCAACGGGAACTGAAAACATCATTTTGTGAGGCCACTCTTGAAGAGGGAGGTGTGGAATACCTCCCTCTTCAAATAAAGATATACACCTTTATTGTTCCCCTATAGCAGACATTCATTAATGAATTCATTCATTCATAATCTACCACTTTATCCTCCACAGGAGTGGGTCACTGGAGCCAAAGGTGGGATCACACATAGGACATGTCAAACACACAGAGACATTCTCACATTCACACCTACGGTCAAGTTAGTGTGTCCAAATAATGTCTGCAACCAGAGAACCCAGAGAAAAGCACGCACACAAAGACCCTCAGTTCGCTAACCTTAGTCTTTTTGCTGCCATGCAACAGTGCTTCCCACCATGCCGTCGTGTGGCCCCAGAGAACAAGTTCTCACAGTGAATTGGTGAGTGAGATTTTGATTAATCAATTCTGATATGAGTGTTCTTACTCATGTCTCGTGGCCACATATCCAAACACATTTGATTGTTAAAGAATTATTGCAAATAATTATTTAATCAGTAAACAAAGAAGCAGCGTAGTGGCCAGCACTGTTGCATTGCAGCTAAAAGTCCTGGGTCCGTGACGCGGTCCAGACAAGGGTATTTGCATGTGTGTGTGGGTTTTTCGCTGGGTTTCCCCGGTTTCCTCTCACAGTCCAAACATATGCAGAGGTTAATTGGACATGAAATTGCCCATAGGTGCATCTCTGTGTTTTTGCCCTGTGTGTGTCAGCTGGGCTTGAACCTGTGACCCTCTTGTGGGGGATAAAGCAGTAGACTGAATGACAGAATGACTGAATGAATGAATGAATGAATGAATGAATGAAAGAGAACATTAATGATCAATTAACTAGCCAATTTGAGGGAACCACCCTGGAATCATGGAAAAATAATCACATTGTCCTAAAATAGTCTCAAATACCTGGAGTATTCACACCTGATCAGAGCACTGACCTGCTCTTTGTCACCGTGTGCAGACACAGACAACACCACGCAGACACATTCTCTTTCACAATGAATGACAAGATTTATTAACTCAAGTATCACAACCAAAGGAGCACATCATTAGCAAGCTATCGTTCCATCTACTTGCTAGATACTAGAAGACAGAAAGCAATAAAACAATGGACTCATGTAGGTGTGTGTGTGTGTGTGTGTGTGGGGGGGGGGGGATAGGAGAGTAGGTGGAGCAAGGGGAGGAGTGTAGCTCATGAGCAGCATAAGAGAAACCTTCGTTCCGTGACCACACGTCATCTCAAGCTGGCACGGTTACAATGCCTCAGGATGACCAAGTCTCCCGATAGCCATTCATCAAATGGTGAGTAGGGGAAATATAAAAGTGAAGAGTGTGTGAGTGGAGCGAAAGAGATGGGGTGAGAGCAAGGAAAAGAGTGAAAGTGTGTGAGTGTCTGTGGTTTCAGCAAGCAAAAACTCAAGGATAAAGTAAAAACACAAGGCACAGAGCACGAACGAAGCAGCAAAACAGTAGAGCATATTTGCAGTCGTCAACAAAGGAAAAGAATACAAGCTATTTTATTTCTGCCCAGACACTGTATGCCTCTTACTTGGGTCGCTTCAGGGAACAAAATGGATGTGTTCAGCCCATAATTGGACTGTGCAAGCTTGGGTGTTGAAGGGTTGTTATGCAAAACATTGTGGCAGGGGTTTGTTCTTCTCTTCTGCAGGATAACATGATGGTAGCACTGCACTGGTTCTCGGGTGTGGATCCAAAATCACAGGAATCGAGGGTGACGCCGTTCAACGCTGTTCAATGGCCTCAGTCTGGTGAGCTGATCTCTGTCAGGTTTCACGCCTATGTGTGAAAACTGCAAGGCTTGCTAGGAGCTGGAGTCAGGAAACCAATCCCTTTGTTTAAATTGCCGACCCTTTCCTCTGTGGTCATGCTTGAAATGCAACGAGCCACAAACAGACCAGACAAATAACCAGACGACCAGGCCCCGACAATATGTGATCTGCAACCATATACTGAAGTATTTATCTTTATTTATATTTATCTTTTTAGTTTGTTTCATGTTTTGATTACACTGTGAGTGCTCTATGTAAATTTGTTTTTTATTCTTATTATTTGTGCATTTTTGGTGCAAGAGCGGTTCATTAGTTTGTTTGAAATAAAACATTTATTAGTCTTGTCAAGGACTACAATCTAATGGTATTTTTAGGTATGCTGTTTATATGTAGTCTGTGCTGTTTTGTGCATGTTTATGCATGATTATTATTTTGTTTTCTGTCTTTTCTTATTCTTTAAATATGTTTCTAATAATGTTCCTGAAAATTGAAATTAAAAATGTAATTATACTCGACAAAAATATGAACGACATCTGCTCGGATTCTTGATGCATTAGTTCATGGAATTATTTATGGAATATTTCAACTCACCATGAGTCATGGAGCATGGCAGAGTGGTGGTCAATATGTGTGACCAGTACACAGACACTCCTTATGGTCTGGTCAATCAAAGGGCACACCAAAATGTGGACTTTTGTCACTGGTCAATATGCCACAGATGTCACAAATCATGAGGGAGCGTGCCATTGGCTCATGCTGAGTGCTGGGTTGAGCGTTACAGCTGTGGCAACACAACTGAATGTGCATCAGTCCACTGTCAGCCGCCTGTGGACTCGTTTCAGAGAGACTGGAACGACAGCGAACCGGGTTCCAGTTCCAGTTCCCCAGAAAGGCCGTCAACGTCAAGTGGCTCTGCAGGAGGAATGTGACAACATCCCCCAGGCCACGATCGACAACCTGGTGATGTCCATGCGTCACACGTTGGATGTGAACTTGGATCATCGATCCCCATTGTGTTCTTCCCGCCATTATTCCAGGACTTTTGTTTTGAAATGTATCCTACTTTATTGATAAAGTTGTACTGGTTTTGGATAGTTACTTTATGTTTTGTCACATAACAATAACTACAAGTTTTTCTTTGTGCATCAGTCCACAGGAGAGAAAATCAGAACTAAAATAACACACTTGAATGTAGTGATGGAGACAGCAGAGAAGATTCAGTGGCGGATGTTTTTTCTTTTGAGAGAGAGAGTTTTACAGTTTCAAAGTGCTTGTTTTGATTTGAAACAGCATATACTTTCACAATAAAAGCATATTCATGACGCAAAATAAACATATTGACATCAAAAATGGACTCTAAAATTAGGTAAATAATTAAAACACTCGCTTGCAATAAAAAAATGTATGTAAATTTTACCAACACTCAATTTTACCAACATAAAAAAATATTACTGCCAAATATATTCAGTATTATATTCTATTATATTCTATTCCATCACCAGCCTCAGCCACGTGTTTAAAGGCCATATTTTCATAAGAGCAGATTTACACGCCGCCAGATTGACACTTAAATCATGACAAGATACTACAATCTAGGATGCATTGCACAGACTTTGTAGCACAGAGTTATGTAATGCAAAGTTTTGATGAGCTGTCACTCAAACTGGGCCTGGTACCAAAACACAACCACCAACATTCCAAAATACCTCATCCTTTTGTTTTCAAGTCATATCAGTTATGGAGTTCTAGCAAACTGTTAGTAATGAAATGCAAACACGACAGCACATATTTGACCATTTACTTTATGATAGTTTCGAAAAAGCAGAGCTTATGAAATGCAAGTTTCCTCCTATCGCCCTCTGAGCCTATTAAACAGCGATCAGAAGATAATTGTTAAAGTTCTTACCAACAGGTTATCGAAACACATTTTTAATTTAATACACCCTGACCAAACGGGATTCATCCCTGAACGATACTCAGTCTAATACTAGACGCCTATTAAATATTATGTATTCGACCAAAGTCCAGCAGTCCGCGGTAATATCTTTAGATGCACAACAGGCCTTCGATCAAACTGAGTGGAAATTTATGTTTGGAGCTCTCAAAAAATTTGGATTTGGTGAAAAATTAATTGCAATACTAAAATTACTTTATGCACAGCCCAAATCTTCCATTTTAACAAACAACGATAGGTTAACTCCTTTCAAGGCTGTTGCCTCTCTCCTATGTTGTTTGCCTTGGCGTTAGAACCCCTGGCAATAGCTATTAGATCGAGTCCCCAAATAAGTGGAATAGAATGTGGAAATATAATTTCAAAGATAGGCCTTTATGCAGATTACGTAGTTTTGACTCTATCAAACACTGTGACCTCGCTGACACCCCTTCTGGGTCTCATTGAACGGTTTGGCTTTTTGAAAAACCTGCCTTTTAAAATATCTACTGACTATTTCACTTATCTTGGTATTAATGTGACTAGGGAGTCTAAGTTTTTGTTTAAACATAATTATTTAAACCTGGTTGACAAATTGAAAAGCAACATAAACAAATGGAAGCTTTTACCATTTTCGCTGATTGGACGGATTAATACTATCAAAATGACTATACTTCCTAAATTCAGCTATCTCTTCCAAAACGTGCCTATATTTCTTACATCTGCATTTTTTAAAACTGTTGATTCAATAATTTTACCGTTTATCTGGGCTTACAAGCCCCCACGCATAAACAAGTCACACCTACGAAAACCCAAGGATTAGATTTTTTGGAATCAGACCTTGTCTCATGGCAAACAAAACAACACACCTGCCCCCTCATGGCCATTAATTGAATTGAACAAAACTCTAGCTCTTCTCGGTGCCTCCCCTCTGACTATTTTGTTTTCCAAGACCACACCACAACTAAAGGATTTGAAAGATGACTTCATAATGAGAAACACTTTTAAAATATTGAAACAAATTAAGAATGTGCTCAATATCTCAGAATATTCTTTTCACACCAACTATATGCCATAATCCAGCTTTTCAACCAGGACAAATGGACCCTGTAATTCGGGAGTGGGCTCGGATAGGTCTATGTACCATTAAATATTTGTACTTGAACGGGAGGTTTGCATCGTTTGCCCAGTTGCAGGCTGAGTTCAAATGACATAATTCCCATCTGTTTAGATATCTCCAAATCAGGAACTTTGTCAGGCAGTCGTTTCCACATTTCGAGCTTCTCCCAAAACAACATAGCTTCTATCGAATTATGAACATGTCTCCCATCTCAGAAAACTTAATTTCATTGCTTGTTGACTTATTTTATGTGGCAACCCCATCTTTACATCTTAAAGAAATGTGGGAAACCGACCTCGGTGAGAAAGTTCCTGATGACTTATGGGCAAAGGCGCTGTCTAGGATCAAACTCTGCTCTATAAACGCCAGACTACAGCTTATTCAATTTAAAGTGACTCACAGGTTGCACTGCTCTAAAACTAGACTCAATAAAATCGCTCCTTCCGTTTCCTCCTTATGTGACAGATGTTCAAACAGCGACGGAACTTTGGGTCATTTATTCTGGTCTTGCTCCAAACATAATACATTTTGGCGTGAGGTCTTTACTTTTTTTTACAGGATCATACCAAATAGATCTTATTCCAAGTGGCACCTTGGTGGTATTGGGCTGCTCTGAATCCTCCTTAAAACTGTCACATTCTCGTCAACAGGCTCTTGCTTTTTGTTTGGTTGTAGCTAAGAGAGTCATCTTGGGTGAATGAAAGTCTCCCTCTCCACCCTGTTTTAAGAAATGGCTAAACGATATCGTTTCCCTTTTATATCTTGAAGAAATTAGATACACTCTTTGCAATTTCAAGACAAATTTTTTAAGATCTGGGGACCGTTTCTGGATGCTATTAAAAAGGACACTGTTTGACTGTTGGACCCAATAGAACCTATCTCCAAGAGGATTGATGTGAACTCACTGGCCTTTCTCGCACTCTCGAGTTACTGAACTGTAATCTGTGACCTGACATGTATACAGTTTTGTTTTTTTTCCTTGTATGCTGGCATTATAATTTAATTTTACTTTTATTTTTACTTGTATATATATATATATATATATATATATATATATATATCAGTTGAAACCCTGATGACCAAAGCACTGGCAGACACCCACTCCACCGCCACCACTTGCACGTCACATGATTTATTTGCTCGTCCTAATGCGAGTGAAAATAAGACAGGAGAGAAATGTGATCATCATGTGGTGATGACCTTTCGTCTGACTGGAAAATAACATCCACATTCAAAATCAAAATTCTATTTGGTTTGGATCAACTCTATAATATTTATTTTCCACAGTGTATGTACTATTTTTTAAATAGTAGAGCCAATCACACATGAGCTCAGTTTTCAGCTAGTTTGTCACCACAGATATAGACATATTTAGCAGGCGTACCTGTTAAATACCTGTGAATCCAGACAAGCAGAGGAGCGTCACAAAATATTCTGAGTTGTTGCTTCTCAGTGCAGAACAGAAGACAGAAGGTGACCGGCAGCTCTTCTGGGTGTCTTCACGGCCTCTGCTGGACTCTTGAAAACCTTCCCCCCACAGAGCCAAAGCAGGAGAGCGGACTGATGACTCAGGAGCGCTCCGGTCATCTGCTGGTGGTGGGGAGGTGCTTTAGGAGGACCAATAAAGAGAGGAGTGGAAGGCAACACAGATGGAAATGAAAAAATAAAAAAAGGATGGCTGGGTGGAGTGAAAAGGAAAGGTGGGGAGGAGAAGAACATACCCACAGAAACACAAGGACACAAGAGAGAGTGAAATCTTTCACAGTAAAAACACAGAAAATGAAGAACTCAGAGTTTTTACATGGTTACAGTGTGAGTGAAGTGGAAAAACATTTGCTTCACAGGTACTTAAAGAATATATTAATGTGTCTCCCACACCTGCATCCTGAGTTAGTGATTTTACATCACAGCACATAGGACTTTCACTGCTGCCTCCATCACTGGGTTCAAATGTCTTATTTTCAGTCAGATTTAACTCACTTAAACAAACTTAGGAATACACCAACAGCGTCTGTGTCTGAGAGAAAATATGCCCCAAGTCTTCTTAGCACAGTCAGTGTTATGTTATCAAATGCCTGAACTATTCCTTTAACTATCTACAGCTTATGCTTTGACGTCCTCTTGCAAATGTCACAAACTCAGTTTAAAAATATAGACGCATGTTTCAAAGTGAAGAATGTTCTTTTTGTAATAAAGACAAACATTAAACCTTTCAATTTAAAAAAATGTATTTGGTCCATTTGAACCTGAGATTGAAAATTAAACATACATTAGTTTGTACACATATATTCATATCCCTCCCACAAAAAAGATCAATAAAATATATCTCACATTAATCATGTTTTTCAGCATTTGTTTTCATTTTCTGTTTGTTTCTACTTTGACGCCATCATAAGTTTTTTTTTTTTTACAAGTTTAAAAGGGTCAGTCCATTTTATTTTTTAATCATTTTGTGGCTTATATTTGCAGTCTGTACAAGTTACAAGGAGGAAATCCAACACAAGGTGTCGCCTGCTGCGTGAGCCAGCTTTTCCCTGGCAGCAGGGGGCGCCCCTGAGCGACAGGAAAGTCCACATCACTGTGTAAAACAGAGAGGATTTTGCTCATTGGACACAAGCAAGAGCCAACATGACTATTATGACAAGAACAAATAAAAAAAAACAAAAAAAACAAACAATGTCTTTGCAGGTGTTTCAGTGCACATTCAGTTCTTCTCAAACTAATCCCTAAAACTCAAGCCTTAAATGATGACAATCCTTTCTTATTTGTCATTCATCAATGCAGTGATCAACAGTTTTCATTACCTGGGCCTGTAAATCATGTATACAAATAAATTAGGCTATATTCACAGCTACATAGCCGTGACAGTGCACGCACGCACACACGCACGCGCGCGCGCACACACACACACACGTCTGACAGTGGTCATTGCACTTCCTGTTTCTTTGGGAGCCTTTTTTTTTTTTTTACTCTTACTCCAGGTTTGTTTACACACTGTCCTTACGCTGCTGTGAAAAAGTACAAACATACCAGAGAGGACGGTGCTCATGACACGAGACATTTTATTTAGCTCAACATCACTGAGGTCAAGTCCTGATCTGAATAATCTTATGCAAGAGCTCCAAAACTCACACTCACACAGGTTTAAAGGGGTAGTTTCAGGTTGTTGTTTTTTGTTTTAGAGGTTCTGGTGCCCCCTATGCCTAAAAAACATGGCTGCTAACAGGGGCAGCTCCTCGAAATAAAATCTTTGCCTGCTTAAGTTACACATATCTTAAGAATAAAGTTGTTAGGCTTTTCTGACTGAAAACAGGAGCTGCTGGTTCACTGCTGCCTCATTTGCAAAGTGTGTGCGACTTCAATCAAAACAGAGGATTTGAAACACAAAGGTCAAAAAAAAATAACCGAGTTGAACACGGCATAATCAGCTCTGTGGACTTTGCTGCAGGGACTGGTGCTTTACGAGGCAATGTGAACTTCACAGTCCATCCAGACAGAAAAGTCTCAACAGCAAGAAAAAAGTGACAAACCTATTTGTAAGACAGGAGTAGAACTTTTTGTCTTGCTGCAGCTGCAGCCATGTTTTCAGTCTCGTGTCTCAAGGTGATTCTTGGCACAGAGGAGTCAGTGCCTCATACAATCACACTCAAAAAACCCAACTAACTATCCCTTTGCAAACATACGTTTATCTCACTGTGCGATTCCTCTGAGTGTTCTATCATCAGCTTTCAAGTTTTTGTTTCTTATTTCACAACACAAAAGCAACACATCAAAGTGTTCCTATCGTACCACATGGATCTTCTCCCTCTCCAAGACTCATCGATGAAATGGCAATGAATGAGTAAGAGCTTTCTGACAGTGGATAACCCGGGGCCCTGAATAAAGATGTGCGTGAAACAGCTATGGGGAAAACCTATCTTAAGAAATAATGCACTGACACTAAAGAGAATAAATCTTCTGTCATAACATGCCTCCACTCAGGAGTCCAGTCTCTCCAAAATGGAGATTTGTTATCACAAGAAGACTCTGTGCTGTTGCTAATGTGCTATCAGGATGCTCTTTTGGAAGGACACCACAGATACTCGCGCTGCACTGCAGCAAACAGAAAATGGTCCCTGACCTTCCAGAGTAAAGTCCTCTAAAGAGCTGCCCTACGGCAGACTGACCGTCACTTACTCATCCACTACTCCCTCTGAGAATACATCACGGAATACATCGACAAAGGGGGTGACAAGTCGTCCAATACTCCACAAGAAAACAAGCGCAGAGGAGAATGTGCGGTGAGTTCTGAGAGGAATCAAACACTGAACACGTCTGAGGAAATACAAAGCTGGTCACAATGACAAGAAGCTCTTCTTCTTGTCTCTCAGCAAAAGTAAACTGAAAATCTCTTCATCATATTCATCAATTATAAAAACAGAGGAGACATACTGATTAGACTAAAGTCATGGAGACTGACTGAAACAGCCGGATGGACGATTGCAAAAGCTGCAATGCATTTAACTCAGAACTCGGAGTAATGTCACCCCAGAGTTCACTTCGTTCCAGTGGAGAAGTCAGAACAAAAAAACAGGGATGCAAATGGATCTGGAGCCTTTGTTAGAAACGCCAGTCAATAACAACGCTCTCCATGGTGTTTAGCTCACACAAACCATGCAGCCTATGTTAACACACACACACACACACACACACCTGTCACCGACTCTGCCTGAGGTTCTGCTCCACTTCAGCTGACTGTACACACTGTGAGTTTGGTCCTGAGCGAGGGGGCGCTACACAGCACTGTGCTGATGGAGGGAGGGGACTCACAATGCTATATGAATGATGGCTTTTTTTATGACATAAAAACACAAATATGGACAAGACAGTGGCATGGTTTGTGTATGAAACATGTAAAACAGATACTGACAAGTGTGTTCTGGCTCAAATCAGCAAACGTGAACAAGTGTGAGTGAAAGGTTTGGCTTGTTCAGTACTCTATCGAGGGCTGGGTGTGAGGTGAACTGTCCTCGAATTATCCACCGTTGTTAGCCTTCTGCTTCAATAACAAAGAGGGCGGTGGTGGTCGGGGGGGGGGGGGGGGGGTGGGGTGGGGTGTCTGATGTTTGCAGTTGATTGGCTCATAAGATGTAAATGTGCCAGTGAATGGCTCAGTAGTTACAGCACTCCATGCTGGCTTTAGCGGAGCTCATTGAGAGTAGGCTAATCTCCGAGTAAATAAAAAGGAGGAGCGAGGTCTGTTGCACGTACAGCGCTTGTACAATAAGTCCAGAATATAAAGTGGTCTGAGGCAAATCCTGGAAGGTGCCTCATAGAGTAACAGTTTTGCGTGTATGTCGTGGTCATTTCGCATGGTCCGCTTCCCTCATTTCATCCTTGACATGGCACATACCCTTGGCAAGGAGCTGAGTACATAAGGGGTGGATGAAGACTTCAGCTTTTACGAGCATTAGCAGGTGAGCACAGAAATGCTTCCTGCTCATGCTCTACATTCATGTGTGTTCATTCACCAAAGACACACACACACATACACACACACGCTCTGTGTTTTAGGACTGCACACTCCACGGCCTACTTTTCCAGTGTTCAGACACTTCATAGTGTTTGTGTGAGTAGAAGATAAAGTGGGCGGTGGTCATAGTGGCCTGGGCCGATGCAGACCATCGATGTCAGGAGTGAGCTGTGGGCTGTGGGAAGCTTTAGTTGGTGTCCAGTCTCCCAAAGATGCCTGAGCTGCCTTACGGTGAGCCAGGCGGTGTGTTATTGAGAAACCAGCGTTACCCTCAAGCTGTGAAAGCACAACCAGCACCTGCCTGCAGAGGGAGACAAAGTGCACACAAAAAAAAGGAAATGAGCTGCTTAGAGAGACTGAAATGTCTGAACAAAATAAGAGACTCTTCAGTTAAAGCTCACATAGAGTGGTCCTGTTGCACATGTATGTTAGTTATGGAGGTCTACTTACATATATTAACTTGTTTTTATGGTCAAAAACCTCCTAGTTGCTGTAAACGAGCCGATAGAAATCCTCTTTTCTGACGGTGTTTCCCAGCCGCGAGACTTGAGACTCAAATATCTCAACCCAGAAGTGACATAATCAGCACACCCGCTCTCAGAAGCGCAGCTCCCCCCTCTAGAACGGTGGATGCACTGCTACTCAATATCAAAACATTGTTTTATCAATGTTTAAAAATAGCTTCTTCACGACTCCCCCCTTTTATGACTTTGACCCGGAGTCAGACCCAGAGTCAGAAGACACTGTTGCTCGTGAAACACCTCCACAACGGACGTTATTCTTCTTCTGCGGTTCAATGTACGCAACCGGATGTGCCAGGACTAGTGCCCGGAGCAGGAGGATTTGCTGTTCAGGAGAACCGCTGTTTACCGGGTTTTTTCAGAGATCTCGCTGAGCCCGAGATTACAATAAAACACAGCGTTCTCAGCAGTGGTTGAACTGTTTGTTTCGAAACTTCAAGGCTTCTTAAACAAGGTAATGACGCAGATACACACTAAAACAGCCTTAATTGGAACTTCCGGTCTAGGTCCGCTTTAACAAAAAGGTTTCTATGAAAATGTGTGATGTTGATGACCGGAGTCTTAAAGCTGCAGTGGACGCTTCTTTGCATTTTCAGTAAAACTTCAACCCGTTTGCATCGTCTCGCTTTACGAGCTCAATGTTGCCGTTACTTCCGTCTGTCTTGACATAAAACAAATTCACACTTCCTGTGTGCAGAGTGGGAATATCACCAAGTGACATGAGATCCAAACAACACGATACTGAGGCCACGTCCAGACGATCTTTTTCTTTGCCGTTTTCAAAAAGTTCCACCCGTAAAGACGACATTGTTTCAGGAAATATTTCCATCCACACGGAACCCCCATGAAACGACTCAAAACGCTGTAGTAGATGTGCCAGTGCTGTTTTAAGAAGTGAACTGACATGTTTTTCTTGTTTGAGAAAACAACATGGAAAGAACTGGTTGTCATGCACTGCAATCTTTTAAAGTTCCCAGACAGGTGATGAGGCTGTAAATCTACATTAATGCGCATAACTGTGTTCGTACAATATTAGCACATACAAAGAAACTTACTCAGAGACAACTAATAAAGCATTATCAGCTGGTGCCAATATACCAATAATACCAATAACATATATATGTCTTTAAGAGTATAATATTTGGAGTCTACAGAAAACTTAAACAGAGCAAAGACTGGCCCGAAGATGATAAATAAGTGAAAAATAGAAGCAGAGTGTAGTGTAAAAAGCAGCTTCACCACAGTGTGCCTCTTTGTATTACTTTCTATGAACCAAGCTAATGGAGTAATGAGCACACACAATGTCCTGTAACTGAATTGTCTGGCCAGTGGTATAAAAATTCCCCACTTGGGTCCTGAGGCCTCAGCGTCTGGACTGCATTCGTATGTACAGAGATCTCAGATGTTCACGGTATGTGTGTGTGTGAAAATATTCGTAAGGAAACTAAAACCAAAGCCTCGATGTAATAAAGCAGAACCCAAATGTTGTCAAACTGGGTAAATTTGGATGACTGTATGTGTACATGCAAATACAGTATCATCTATAATGATATGTGTATGTTCCCAGACCTTTTATTCTTTCCACTGGTTATCTACTAAGGACAGTTTTGATGACAAAGGCCTTTCAAAGTTGTGCCAGTGTAAGGAAGAGAGAAAAGAGTACCTGTGTAGAGGCGGGACACTGTCGATGGTCTTGAGGCTACCGCGCGTCGACACCACATTGAAGCTTTCAGTGCAGTCACAGGAGACATGGAGGTAGTATTTGGGGTGGCGGTTCTCCACCACTACTATGAGCCCTGCCCAGCCATGGGTCAGGTAGTAACATGTCATGCCTTCACGTCCCTGAGGGGAATAGAAGAACAGGGAAACAGTGGCTGAAAGCAGGCAGTGGTGTATTAGCAAGGATGCAGCAGTCACTGAAATGTGGCTGAAGTTGTGACAGATAATATGAGACAATCCATCCATCTCTGAAACTCTGTGATACTGATATTGTTCTCCATTTGTAGGTTTCTTTACAGTGTATGCAGTCACTGCCAGTGCTGGAGTAGCTTTCATTTCATCAATGGGGACCTGTATGCAGAGGGAGTGTAGTAGAAAAGCCAATAGGAGCACACTCCCTTCCTGAACTGTCTTACGATTTGTTTTTGTTGTCATCTGTGACATTGTTAGTTGTGAGGATGTAACATCCTATGAACGATGTGTGATAGAAAATGCACTGCATGAAAGTGTGAGTGTATGAGTGTTAATCGCTGCTGTGCTGCATCTTGCTCAGGTCTCACTCGTGTATGTTCACACCCAGCTGCGTGTCTGCTGCGTATCACTTGCGGTGCGTCTCACTAGTGACAGAAAACATCATGTGTATTCAGTTATAACATCAGTTATTGCTGTCTTCATGTATTCAAATTCAGCTTAGACACTAAAACTCCAGTGACCTGTGTGTGTGCTCAGTCTTTTCTCAAACTGCACAGAATTTCACAAATCCATCCATCCATTATCTACCGCTTTATCCTCCACCGGAGGGTCGCGGGGGGTGCTGTGCCTATTTTAGCTCACATTGGGCGGTACACCCTGGACAGTTTGCCAGTCCATCACAGGGCCACATATAGAGACAAACAAACATTCACTCACACTCTCACACGTACAGTCAATTTAGAGGGACCAATTCACCTAATCCCCATATTGCATGTTTTTGGACTGTGGGAGGAAGCCAGGGAACCTGGAGAAAACCCACGCACACACAGGGAGAACACGCAAACTCCTTGCAGAAAGGCCCTTGTTACGAAGTTGTTCCAAACGGGGCTCAAACCCAGAAACCCGGGTCTTCTTGCTGCAAAGGCAAGAGTGCTACCCACTACACCAACCGTGGGCCCAGCTTGACAAATATATATTATATTTAAATAGGTCTGTGTGTGTCTTTGTGCGTTTGACAAAGCTGGAGAGGGATGATACAGTAATGCTTAGGCCACAATGGATGTATGAGCAACCAGTCTGCATTTTGAAAATTCTTTCTTTTTCATTGAGTCACTGATGTTATGAGATAAGATGCCAAACTGCCCCACTAAGCTCTCATCTATTTTCTCCGTGAGCTGTGTGGTTTGCTAATATTTTTATTTGTCAAAAACAAAACATATGTGGCACCACTGTTATAGATATTTTACTGATTTAAATGTTATTTATTTACAACTTGTGCATGTTCTCACCTCATGTCTTTCCCCTTTGTTTTCCGTAAGGAGGATGATGGCGTCAGCCAGTGTGATGGGGGCTGCCTCCACCTGCTCTACCATCACCTGTCTGGAACTATAGATGGCTAATATGTAGCCAGGGTAGTCCTGGCGCCGCACCGCCCCACTCGTTGGGCTTGAGACTTTGGGAAAGAGACAGAAATTAGTTTCAGATAAAAATGAACAAATACCTCATGTAACTGTAACTTTAACACTGCAAAGTTAGACCTACTGGGTGTGACTGGACCTCCAGTTGCACTGACGTTCATTTGCCAGTGGTTGAAGGCACAGCAGACAACAGCGTACTCCCCTGGCTCCAGCATCACATCACAGCCCACAAACTTCTTCACCGCTCGTTTGCTGTGGGCCATCAGGCGGCCCAGAGTCAGCTTGTTGCCGCTGCCCATGGAAGCGCGAAACACCATGATGCACAGGTCCAGCAGGTGGCTGTCTGCTGTGTCCGAACGCCTGGGGAGGAAGATGGAATAAAGAGGTTTGACGAGAGCTGCAGAAAAGTCTTGTGTGTCAGAGAGTGAAAGATAGTTTCAAACATGCAGAGTTTGCAGATACGCAGACAATGTTGACAGCAAATTGATGACTAAAAAAATGTGGTAGTAATGCACAACTTGTTTGTCTTGATTATCTGTTAAAAACAGTGACGACTGTGTTCACAGCTATTCATCAGAAATATTATGGTTACAAAGACCCCAGTCATTTTGTTTAAGAATTTCTCATTCACTTCAGATACTACAGATACAGATAACTAAAGATTTCTCTCTTTTCTGTAACAAAACAATACTGTTGAAAAATACAAAGTAAATTATCAACTAGACTGGGATTTGTCCCCAAAGCATGCTGGGAAGTGTAGTTCTTCATTAGAAGCAGTTTTGTTCCAGTGTAAATAAGTTGTTTTGATAAACAGCAAAGGTAAGGCAACATATCTGCTTGTATTTCTTGAAAGTCAGTTGTTTTGCTCTTATTTTGGGGCTGGATCCGTGAACCTTGTTCGAAGAGTGATAAAAATCTGTGAATTCTCCGCTGTTTACATAATCACGTTGACGCTCCAGTGCCGCTTTTAAACGTGCGATGTAACGTTTTTTTTTAACCTCCTGCTGGTTTGATCCCTTGGTGTTTTAACTGTGTTTGGTGAACATAAGAATGGTTTATATGAGCTCTTAGCTGAGTTTCTGACCTTTCTGTTGGTATGCAGCATGTCTGTTTGTTAAAGTTAGACATGGTTTTATGACGCTTTTGTCACTGCGTCGGACGCAGCCCCTGGTACTGAGGACATCAGTAAAGAAGAGGTAAACGTGATTAAAAAACATAACCCGTTAATGATGTCTGTAATTAATTAATCACATTTAACGCGATAATTTGACACCTCTAATAAAAATAAGTTTGGTAGCACTAACAGCTCATATCATGTGGCTGACTGGAAAAATTACTGGGAGTTAGAAAGGGCGTTTTGCGATTCTGTTTTCTCACGCCACGAGACAGCTTCCTGGCTCTGAGTATCACAATATCGATTTCGATGCGCATATCGTTATAGCCTTAGCCACCAGACATGCAGAAAAAATACCAACAAATGTTTACGTACAGAACTATGCATGAATGAAATTCCCTCCGAGATACATCACACAAGAAAACAGTCAAACACAAACTGTTCAAACAGTATCTTTCATCTTGTGGGTTTTAATAAATGCGTCTTGTGGCAGAAACGTCTTATTGAAATATTAATAACAATAAAGTAACTAATGTTTGCATTACTACGAGGGCTATCAATCAATTTAAATATTTGATCATATGATTGCCCACATTGAATGTGAAATTCACTGTAATTTAATCACACATTTTATCTTCAGGGGATATTTTTTTAAATCAACATGGGAGAGATTTCAAAGCTGATGACAAATAACCTCACAGGTATCAACTATGATAAAATGTTAACAAGTGAGGTTAATCTGAAAGAAACCAGCTGATTACAACATTATTGCGGTAATGTTTCATGTCGTGTGTGTTAGGGTTGCCATCCATTCTGTAAAGTAATATACGTATTACGTATACGTATTTGAAAGATAAAAGACGTGTTCTGTATTGGATAGATTTTTAATAAAACAAGTCAGCACAAAACCAAGAGAGAAAATCTACACAATAGTCTTTAAATGAAGATAATGCAATTCGTATGAAGGAAAATAAAAACCTCCTCCTGCTGTCAGGCCCTCTCCATCTGTCCGTCATTCATTCATTACTATCCACAGAACACACACTTTCAATTGCAACGGAGACATGAAAAGGTTAACTCAACCGGTGACACGCGAGGAGTAGGAGTATACTGCTGCTCACGCAGAAAAAGGATTGCAAAAATACAGACGTGAGCGGGAAAATTAATATCTGTGGGTGGAATACGTGAGGGATTATAAGTCTGTGAACGTGCAGGCTCGATAGTCTGTGATCTCAAACCGTACAAGAGGCTGCAGAGAACATGGCAAGAGGGAGCCCAAGCAAAATGATTAGTATTATTAATATATTAATATTAATAACTATAATAAACTTTATTTATATAGCACTTTTCTTCACTAATGTTACAAAGTGCTTATAACAATCAAGCCTAAGTCTTCACAGTTTTATTTAAACTTCTTAAGGGTCTGGGCAGCTCTCACATGTAAAGAAAGGCTGTTGTACAGATTTGGAGCTGCCACAGAAAAGTCTTTTAGCTGTGATCTCGGCACGCGTAAGAGTAGCTGATCAGCTGACCTCAGAGCTCTGCATCAGATCACTGCATTTTGGAATATAAAGAGTATTGTTCTTATGTTTTTTTTTGTTGTTGTTTTTTTATAGCATTCCTATTTTGCTCGGTTTGAAGTGAAGTTTGCACAGAGAAGAGCATTTGTATTAAAGCTCACATAGAGTGGTCCTGTTGCACATAGTTATGGAGGTCTACTTACATACATTAACTTGTTTTTATGGTCAAAAACCTCCTAGTTGCTGTAAACGAGCCGATAGAAATCTGTCTTTTCTGACGCTGTTCCCCAGCCGCGATATTTCAGACTCAACTCTCTCGCCCAGAAGACAGACTGTGTTGTGATTGGCCAGCCAGCGTAGAGCCTGCCCAACTGTCTTGTGATTGGCCAGTACCCAGAAGTGACATATTTTAGCACCCGCTCTCAGAAGCGCAGCTCCCACTTCTAAAACAGTGGATGCACTGCTACTCATTATCAAAACATTGTTTTAACAGTGTTTAAAAATAGCTTCTTCACGACTCCCCGCCGCAGTCCCTTTTATGACTTTGACCCGGAGTCAGACCCAGAGTCAGAAGACGTGAAACACCTCCACAACGGACGTTATTCTTCTTCTGTGGTTCAATGTACGCAACCGGATGTGCCCGGACTAGTGCCCGGAGCAGGAGGTTCTGCTGTTCAGGAGAACCGCTGTTTACGTAACCGGACCAGGTTTTTTCAGAGATCTCTCTGAGCCCCGAGATTACAATAAAACACAGCGTTCTCAGCAGTGGCTGAACTGTTTGTTTTGAACCTTCAGGGCTTCATAAACAAGGTAAGGACGCAGATACACACAGCGTTAATTGGAACTTCTGGTCTAGGTCCGCTTTAATAAGTTTTGCACTACTGAAAAAAGTGGTTCTATTCCATTTGTTTCTTGAAGTGTTACTTCAAGTTACATTAGCCAATAGCTTAAGTGTAATGCCAGTGTAACACACACAGTGTTTTGGTTGCTTCAGTTCTAGGTCACCTTGTATCACTGTGGCTAAGGAGACTCTTTTTGCTTGCTCACTTTCCCCCCCAGGCTATTGTATCGATGCTATTGTTAGCAAGTGCAGCCAAACTGCTGCATTAGCTTAACCTTCTTTGATACAAAGTTTGGGTCAATCGTGAATGAAATACAGTCTCTGCCACTGTCTGTCCTATTGAGGCCACAATCAAAAATAGTAAAGACAGAAAAGGAAAAGACAAACTGCCACTCATGTGTTTTTGTGCTACGTTGGAAATGTGATGCCATAGTCCCGCCGGCCTCTTTCTCTTGTATTCTCTATTGCTTGTTTTTGTTGGCATCAACTTCCTCCTCTTGCGAGTGGAGTTTGTTTGGTCTATTTGCTTTATATCTTTTATTTTCTTTCCTTCCTCTCACCTTAGTTTCTGTGAGTGTATACATTGTAATATATACTTGTTTGAATAAAGCTTTAAAAAAAAAAAAAAGGTTGTACACAGCACACATGCTTGTCTGTTATAATGTCACAGCACCACCTACAGGCCTGGCATATCTTACATAGGAATGGGTATCATTACAATTTTAATCATACTACTACTGCTGCTTTAACGGTACTTCGATTCATTCTTTTTAGGAGAAAGAAATAAATAAAATCAGTATTTCCTTTTATTTACATTAAGGAGAAGAAAAACAGTAATATGTTAAAGCTTTAAACGACTCTTATGCTAAAAGAAAAGAAAACCAAACTGTAATTCATTCAATAAATGTACTTGAGCACTCTATGCTCAGACTCGATCAATAAATTATTAATGACATATTTATCTGTTTCCTGATTAACAATTTTAAAGCTCCTTTAGAGTGGTCCTATTGCACATATATGTGAGTTATGGAGGTCTTACATATATTAACTTGTTTTTATGGTCAAAAACCTCCTAGTTGCTGCAAACAAGCCGATCGAAATCTCTCCTCACTGAAGCTCTCGTCAGCCGCGCTGTTTCAGACTGAAATATCACCCGAGAAGACAGACTGTGTTGTGATTGGCCAGCCAGCGAGAGATTTCCCAACTGTCTTGTGATTGACCAATACCTGGAAGTGACGTAATTAGCACGTCAGCTCTCAGAAGTGCAGCTCCCCCCTCTGGAACGGTGGATGCACTGCTACTCATTATCAAAGCATTGTTTTAACAATGTTTAAAAATAGCTTTGTCACAACTCCCCACCACAGTCCCTTTTATGACTTTGACCAAGACACTGTCACTCGCAAAACACCTCCACAACGGACGTTCTTCTTCTTCTGCGGTTCAATGTATGCAACTGAATGTGTCCGGACTAGTGCCCGGAGCAGGAGGATCTGCTGTTCAGGAGACGGGATCCATACCTAACGATACCAGGCTTTTTTTAATTAACTGATTCTAACGATTCAGTGCATCGAAAACAACTGTGTGTCTGTGTGTCGCGTATAAAACGAACCTTTTAGGAGGTTTCATGGGAGGTTTCATGGGGATGAAAACATTTCTTGACATAATGCCGTGTTTATGGAAAACGTTTAAAAACAACAAAGAAAAAGATCGTTTATGTAATGCTCTGTTTCAGTGTGGATAAAGCTCTACTTTACCTGCTTCCTTCCTGGAAGAGGGCGAACTCCAGTGCTGTCCTCTCCAGCACAGTGAGTGATGTGACGGTGATTGGCCCGTTGGCCTTGTTGGGGAAGCAGCCTTGCAGCCTGACCTCCTGCCAGTCTGAGTGGATCTTACAGATGTCCACTGAGTCGAAGTATCTGTGGGAGGAAGAGGAGGCAGAAAAAGAGAGAAAAGAAAGAGCTGTCTTTAGGCCACATACAATAATCAAACATTAACAACTCTTTTTGTCATGAGTTCAGTCTTATATAACAAACAGCTAACCACTGGCATTATTAGCCTCCGTACTGCTGCTCAACAGTTTACCTCGTTAACATATCAGACTTTTCCCTTCAACGATAAAGCCCACTGGAGGACATTTGTTTCTTATTTTATTTTATATCTTTTCATTATTTCCTAGCCTCACCTTTGACTTCATGACAAAAAAAAGAAAAAAAGGGAAACCATTAAGGGGCTAAGAAATGGCTAAAAGGGTCCTCACTAAGAATGCTGTACAAGGTGTTCATTTGCAACAGCAGCAACTGTCCTCAGGATGGACGGGAAACCCATGGCTAAGAGGAAAGGAATTGGGCTTGTAACTGTAGGGTCGCAGGCTCAAATCCCAGGACAGGTCAAGGGCTGGGACATGTCAGGGGCTGTGGCTCCTGCGCCTGGTGGTCAACAGGCACAGATAAATGCAATTCACCATCACTAGTTGGTGTGTGTGCAAGAAATAAACAAATATCCATACATTACTGCGCTCCAAAATAAAGTTACGGACTAATTTGTTGTAAGAAAATGGGACTTGAATGTTGAGTAGAACATTTCTGCAAAAAAGTTATTTCACCACCGCTGCGCCTTTCATCAGAAAAACAACAAACAACAACTATCAATTTCAGTTTTTTAAGCATCAAGATTAATATGAGAGCAGCCGTGGTGACCCTGTTCCTTCGTGTTTATCTCTAATTCCAAAAAACAAATAAACAAACAAAATATATTTTTTTTCTTCAAACGTTTACATCATAAATTGATGCGTTGATCGCACACATTCATTCTTTTTCTTTTCTTCTCCTCCTTTGCTGCAGCATTTGTCATTGTTCTTCAGGAAGACGGCATCAGAGAGGGCGTTTTAGAGTCATTTGTATATTAATTTGTGGGTGGAACAAGGGCGTGGTGTGTTACTCATTCACCTCCGCTCAGTTTCAAATTTGATGGGATGTATAAAGAGAATATGCACAGGTCTCGGCGTATGCACAGTTTTATAAATCTGAAAATTTCTTTGCCTACGTACTTTGGAAATGTTGTGAGTATGCCATCTTTCAGTATGAAAGCTGCACACTCTTTTATACATGAGGCCCCTGGTGCTGTGGAGATGTTTCCTGGGACACAACCTCACAGGAGGTCTTGCATTTTACATCCCTAACCATTGTGTGTCTGGAATAAATAAAAGTGGGTGAGCTGTTAGCAGCTACAGGCACTATGACCCAAATTCATAGGCCATCATAGCAGTGGGTTTCAGATATCAACTGCAATGTTTTCTACAAATATCAAAGCAGTGATAATATGCTAGTGTTAGTTACTGCTGCTGTCGTGACTCCTGAAGACCTCAGGGCAGTGAATTCATCAGCTCACATTTAGACTCTGTTTAGACCTGGGATGAACATCTATCCAGAGCAATCTGTCCTCGGGATGTACTTAAGCTCAAACCCTCAGCTGAGGTTTACACAAGTTTACACTTCTCAGCACACACAGTTTGATTTGTTTGTGATTGTTTTTCTGACGGTTAAAATCCAATTTCATGTTACATCAGTGATAGTAGAGCTTTGACTCACTCAGCTCTGCATGACTCTCTTTCTATCTCTCTACCCGTCACTCATACAGACATACTAGCCCCTTTTCCACTTAGTCCCAGCTCGCATCACCTCGTCTCTGCACAGCACAGGTTGGTTTTCCACTACAAAAATAGTACCTACTCAACGTGGGCGGAGTCATCACTGCACAGCTGCATGAAACTGCCGTGACTTTGTTTTACACACGACACACACAAACTAGTGACTAGTGACTTGTAAAGTAGTTGTTTTCAGTGTAACTGAATGATTAGAATCAATTAAAAACATTTGATCAGTACTTCCTCCATGACCGGAGCACAGACTCTGCCTGACACAGTCACTGGACTGAAATACAGCAGCAGGGTTTGTGATGCTGCTCGCGATCAGCGGTGCTGTAGCTAAATACACCAGACTCCTCTGCTCATAGACTGTGTGTATGAGCATTCATGTACATGTCTGTTTGTGTACATGAATCTCTTAAAGGTCACATAGAGTGGTCCTGTTGCACATATATGTGAGTTATGGAGGTCTACTTACATATATTAAGTTGTTTTTATGGTCAAAATCCTCCTAGTTGATGTAAACGAGCCGATTGAAATCTGTCCTTTTCGAAGCGCTTGTCAGTCGCGCTATTTCAGCCATAAATCTCGCCCGAGAAGACAGAGTGTGTTGTGATTGGCCAGCCAGCGTAGAGCCTTCCCACCTGTGTTGTGATTGGCCAGGTATCTGGAAGTGACGTAATCTATCACATCAGCTCTCAGAAGCGCAGCTCCCTCTCTGGAGCGGTGGATGCATTGCTACTCATTATCAAAACATTGTTTTTTAAACATTAACAGTGTTTAAAAATAGCTTCGTCACGACTCCCCGCCACAGTCCCTTTATGACTTTAAACCGGAGTCAGACCCAGAGTCAGAAGACACTGTTGCTCGTGAAACACCTCCACAACGGACGTTATTCTTCTTCTGCGGTTCAATGTACGCAACCGGATGTGCCCGGACTACCGCCCGGAGCAGGACGATCGGTTGTTCAGGAGAACCGCTGCTTACGTAACTAGTACGGGATTTTCAGTGATCTCGTTGAGCCCCGAGATTACAATAAAACACAACGTTCTCAGCAATGGCTGAACTGTTTGTTTCGAACCGTCAGGCTTCATAAACAAGGTAATGACGCAGATACACACCAAAAAAAAACAGCGATAATAGGAACTTCCGGTCTAGTTCCGCTTTAATTCCTTAAAGGTCCCATATTATACCCTATTAACCCAAGTTAAACTAGATCCTGGTGCCCTAATGAACATGTCTGTGTCATGCTTTAGTCAAAATATCATAAGGATGAAGCACAATAGCAGTTCAATAACTCCGCGCAGCGCGGCGTGTATGTAAATTCCCATGCTAGAAAAAGACCCTGAACGCACCAGTGTAACTGCAGCTCCAACTGGTGTGTGGATCAACAACACGAGGAGAGAACTGGAAACACGACAGAAAGGTAGCCTTTGGTTGAGAAGAAATGTAGGACAACATCTACATCTTTCTGCAGTGCTTTCAAACGCGTGCTCCTCATATCACCGATCCACACACGCCACTCGCTAACCGCAGGCACGTAACTGGTGTGTTCAAGGTGTCCCTCCAGCATAGGAATTTACATACACGATCAACAACAAAGGGCTTGTGAAGCTTGTGAACATTTTTTTCATAAATAAAATATATCCACTGGACACAAAAATCTTCTGAGGCTGGAAGTTTGTGTAAAACACTTTGCTCCGATGTGCTCCGCTCTTCCTCCTCGCCTGCAGTCTCGTATTTCACAGGGACAAGGGGGAGCTACGGTGGAGCTGTTAAGTACTCTGCCTGGCAGGGTGCCAACATTCACGGTGACTGTCGTCACTTGGTCGGGAGGTGTAAACATCGCATGTTTTATCGCCTATACTTACACAAAGTGGAACCACTAAAACATGACTGAGTCTTGTTTTTTCACATTTTGGGGACTGGTATGGCCCACTGAGTCCCAAATATAAGTACTAAAAGCTTAAAAAGTTGATTTTGCACAATAGGGGACCTTATTTAGTTATTTGTGGATTTTCTTTACATTATTGGGCTCAAATTAGTGGTTTCAATAGTTCAGGTTTTGAGAAAGTGTGGATATGTGGATGTATTATAAGTACTGAATAGAGCTCCTTCCCTCTGCCATTCATGCCTATGAAGCTGCTCACCCAGTGCATGCACTGACTTCCGGGTTTATTTCTGGGTTATGCAGTCCATCGGGTTTACGCAGCAGCGCTACTCCTATCATGCCTCTCTGCTATGTGAACAAGCTGTCCCATGGGTAAGATAATACAATTTGGCTGGGCTTTTTATGGCCTTAAGGAAGGTTTTCCAAAAATGAAACCCTGTGAATTTCGAATTCAGTGTGGAACTGGAAAAAAATTGCTGCAAGCCAGAGGGGGAGGGTGCTCTACCCAGTTCTTGTGATTAACATTTTGATTGTATTAATTATTTTAATTCCTCCCATCCCCAACAAACAAACTGTCCTTAAGCCATCACCATCCAATGCTGATTAAGATTGTTCACATTTATCATTGTGCTGCTCCTTGTATAATAGTCTAATAATCTCTAGCAACTGCAGCTACAATAGCTATATCATGAATTAAAATCAAAACAAATTTCATCAATACCCCTTCATGTTCAAATACATCTATTCACTTACTGACACAGATAAGGTGAAACAAACTCTGTCCAGTTCCACATCCATGTCATGTTATGTGATGAAGGAATGCACAGTGCATGTAAGGGGTGTGGCCTCAATAGCACTGCAGTAAGGTGTGTGCTAGTTGCCTGTGATTGTGGACTAGCATTGACATTCAACAGTATTTGCATCAAATCTGATTGTTTAAGCCACGATTATGCTATAATATCTTATTATACCTCCGCCAAGGAGGTTATGTTTTCGCCGGTGTTTGTTTGTCTGTCTGTTACTTAGCAACATAATTCGAAAAAGTCACGGACGGATTTGGATGAAATTCGCTGTCTGACCTGGGCGCACCAGCAGGGTGTATTTTGTAGGCACTGTGCTGCCTTGGCGGAGGTCTGTGCTCTCCGAGTGCTTTTCTAGTTTACCAATGATATTTAAGTTCCCAACCTTTGGTTTCACAATGTCCAGTTAATTCCCGTTAATTCCCATGGACATTTTCCACTTGTGAAAATTCCTGGCATTTAGCAACCCTAGGTGAATCTGAATGTTGCCCGCAGATTTCTCAGAAGGATATTAATATCAGGTTTGAACAGGACCTAAGAAGTGATTGCTCATCTTCAAGTTTGTTATTGTACATATAAAAACATTAGAAATATTATAAATAAAAGTCTTCCCACCTGTATTCAACATTTGTTTTTAAACTGAGAAAAAAACTATAATTTAAGAGGGTTATGTGTCTTTGAAATATGTAAAGTGAGAACTAATGTTAAAAATAGATGTGTTTAATTTTTGGGAGTTGAATTATGGAATGGAATTAGTGATGAACTGAAATTGTATAGAACACTTTTGAGTTTCAAAAAAACATTGAAAGGTAAAATAATTAAGGATTACAATGTAAACTGACATGTGAAAGGTGAAATGATTAACAAGTAAGAATTTAGAGTACATTTTTGTTTGTTTGTTTTTTCTTCTTCTTTGTATTACTGATATTTTGGGTTATTTCATGGATTGCACAGGATAGGCAAAAATAAGCCTCAGCTTCAACCTATTCCTTTTTCGGTTACAGAGTGTTCAACATTTTTTTGTGAGAAAATGTTGAGTGGAAGTATGTATGGTAATATTTGCCGATTGATTGCAAATATTTTATATTGTAACCGAAATAAAACTAGTATTCATTATTTCATTCATTCATTCATTATTGAGGTACTACTATTACTAATAATAAATAATGTGGTTAATTTTGCATAATTCTATAATGAAACTGTAAACCAACTGTGAGGTGAAACAAAAAGACTGGCTCTCACTTAATGAAGTCGCTGTATTCCATCCAGAAGACGCCCTCACTGCTGCCATTAGGCATCAGCTCATTACGTAGGTGCTTTGGCCAGTCTGTCCACTCGTCTGACCAGTTGCCGTTCCACGAGAAGCGACCCCAGGGGTTTCTCAACCGCAACAACCTGAAGCACAGGGAAGAGTGACAAGTAGAGGGGAAGATGAAAAACAGTGGCACCACATGCACGATTCAGTTTAAAATTCCACCCAATGAAGCCTAACCGTCACACTGCTGCTTACTTTTAACAGACATACTTTTACTGCCTTCTTTCTTCAGTGAAAAACAGAGATGATATTTTGTGGAAAGCCATACTAGAAAATAACTAGTTTAAAAAAAAAAAAAAAGTGCAGGTGCATCACTGTTAACAAAAGGTTTTTTATCAACTAACTTGACTTAATAGGAAGACCAGCTCGTCTTCTAACCAGTTTCATTCATGGCTTCAGTTTTGCACGCTGATGTGTCCAAGAGCAAAACAATGAAACCCAAATTGCTCCTGGCTGCTGTGTCAAAATAATGAGAATGATGAATGGAAAAAAACTGTAGTGCAGTGGTTGCTAAAGTGGGGTGTGTGGAATTAAAACAGGGGCCTGATGAAGCCGCCTGACTCTGCTCCATCTCTTTCTCTCTGTTTCCCCACTCTCTCAGGTTTGTAACACCACGAAAAAAGAAAATATCTGCCAAAGGAGGACCCTGTAGAAAACTGTTGTAGTGTAAAACACTGAGTGATCAAGACCAGACTTTAAAGCAACAGATGTAAGTGAAGTAAAGTAAAGGTTAAAGTCTCTGTAATGTGATTAAAAAGAAAATCTCTTTTGACTGAGGACATTTGAATGACTACAAATCGTGCAAAATTCAAATTCGTTTTCTGCCCTGAGAGGCATTGGATTAGCTAAACACACTAATGCTAGTACCTTTACTTGGTCGGTAGGGTGTGTACTTGCATTTGGGCACCAAATGCAAGAAAGTGGCCTTTTCTGTCGCCCAATCAGATGACAGTTTAGGGTGAAGCCTGACTATACCATGCCATTTTACTCTGGTATGAGAATGAATAGAATGATTGGGGTGGTTATTTTTGATGGAATTACATTTGTGTCAATATTTTCAAACAACACTTTTTACGAAGTAAGCACCAGTTTTTCAGAAGCAAAAAAAGATTGATTTAATCACTCAAAAATATATTATTTTATTGTTTGAAAATACGTTTGTTCTTTGCCATCCCTCACTTGTTATTTGCACTCCCCAATTTGTTCTTTGCACCGTGGACTTTTGTTTGCAGGTGGGCCTTAGGAAGCTGTCTGCTGATTGGCTACTGAGTTTTGGAGTGACAGCTCAAAGGACCGGAAATCGTCATAGGCTAGGAGTCGCAGATTTACGAGATTAAAGTACATTTGATTAAATATATCGACTCACACACGCAATTTCTCCCGCTGTTTAAGTGTTTTAAACACATGAACTGTATGTTGACTGATCAGTTCAGCCTGTGTGTGTCACCTGCTGCCAGCTGCCTCACTCGCTGTGCTGGTCGAAGAAATAAAGTCAATGAATCATTTCAACACTGTTGATTTCTTCACATGGAGCCGACATTAAAACTATTTTGGTTTCTAAATTTCTGTCAGTCAGCCGGTGAAGGCAGGTTATCCAGCTGTTGTCACTCGGACTGAACTGATCATAATAGGAGTGCAAAGAATAAGTCAGAGAGCCCAAAGAACAAATGGATTTTCAAACAATAAAATGATGATTAAAGGTGCATTATGTAATAAATCTAAAGCAACTGGCCATAAAATCCTCCTAATATAAAAAGGAAATATAATATATAATATTTTTTATATATAAAATATATATAAAAAATATTTTCCGCACCGGAAAGTTTGTTTATGTTTTTAAATTATGTTTTGGCATGACGCGCCATCTACCGCCATCTACCAATCATAGCAGTCAGTAGAGTCTCAGCGGTTGAACAGCCACAGGTTGCCAGTTACGTAGCTACAATTGAAATGAAACGAAAGGAAACCTAAAAGACCTCGGTATGAATGTCAAATATATGTGGGTCTATATAGGACATGCTTTTGAACGGTGGAGAGAGTTTTAAGCTGAGAGGAATTTCAAAACGGATGCAGAATGGGCTCTTCTCCTAGACAGGTAAGTTCAGCTTGGCCAACTAAGTTAGCATCATAGCGCGACTGTCTAGTTCTGTGTTTTGAACTGTTCCGCTTTGGTGCAGCGGGGGTTGTGGCTCCGGGCAGAACCACCACCACCGCCCAGTGGTGGACAGCGTTGCCCGGCGCCACAACCGGTCTGCCCGGAGCCACAACCCTCGCCACAGCGAAGCGGGTATGGCAGCCGCCCGCCTGGCAGATCTGTTCTGTCAGCGGCTGGTTCTGCTCGGCACGGGCTGCAGCGGCAGTTCAGATGACACAGAGATGCGTCTTTTGGTCTCTTTCTAATCTAACCTAATGGTCTTCTTTCAACATGAACAGAAAGAAAAACAGCGGTAGGCGAGTGGTTAAATAGGTGTACTTGTGTTGGGAAGGTTGTAAGATCAATTCCGGACACGGTCAACATTATTTACCTTATTATTGTATAAAGCATTAACATATTACATAAATATATTACATATAAATATATTGGGTGTGTGGTGGTAATTTGCCCCGCATGCCACGATGTCTCACTAAGGTTTTGTCAGAAGTTGTCAGCCCTGCTATATAACATTGTAAAAGGGGAGGCAAAAATGAAGGACAGTTCTGTCAAATATCATGCATAAAGTTATTCCATCTGATATATCCATCCCTAGTCAACAGCTAATGTTACCATAAATGATTATACATCTTGATCTTTACTGAGAGAACAGAGTTGTGTGTCTTACAGCCACTCTTTTATGATAAAAGGCTCGTTCCTCAAGTTACATGTCAACCGCTCTGGCAACCTCGACTCTGGAAGGGAGGGGTGGAGTGGGAGGCGGATACGACTCGCCGCAGTGTTTTGATTTTGAGTATAGTAACCGTTTTTAGCCACATTGTTACAGATGGTGCCTTTAAATATTTTTGAATGATTAAATTAATATTGTTTTTACTTCTGAAAAAGTGTTGTTTGAATCGGGAAAAGTGTTGTTTGAAAATATTGCCACAAATTTAATTCCATCATTTTGGTACTATTCCGAATGGAAACACAAAAACATGTACCACTACTGTACCAAACCAAGCCGTTGTTTGTGAAGCACTGGCTTTACACACATAATGGCCAACTCACTTAAGTGGGGAACAAAGTCCATGAACATCACAGTCTGTCATTGTTTCAAAAGAATGTTTCTAACGAACTCCGCTACTTCCTGTTTAACAAACATGTAGAGAAGCAACATTTTCAACATTTTGCTCACAGTTTAACGACACACTGTACATGACCAAAGAGCTGGTTTAGCTACAGGGCTCTGCCTCTTTTTCACTATGCGCAGACTGTAATGAGCAGTGTTTTTCTTTCAGTGAATAAGCTGCACATGTATGTCAAGGTCATATGGAGGCTTGTCTGACTCACCAGATGTAAACTGCGAGTATGCGCCTACCCTTGTGCAACCATTTCTGTCAGCATCCTCCTCCTTTCCTCTTCCTGAATGTTATGCTTTTGAAAACTACCTTTGCTAAGGGAAATAATGAGAACATCTGCGATTTAGCCTACAGTATATGAAAAGATTTGACAACGATGTCTAACAGTTGTTGAACACACGTGTGTGTTGCTGTTTTGTTTTTTTTGACTGTGCAAATCACAAGTGCAAGTCACTGCAGTTAGCTCTGCTGAAGATGATAAAAAGATACACATTTTTTCACATCATTGTAGAATTATAATATTTGTAATTTTAAGTACACCATGTATATTATATCTGCTATATCATGGGTTACAAAACCGATGTATTGTGTACTGTATAGGGCTGTAACAGTTCTGAACCGAAACCGAAAACCTCGGTTCAAAGGACTTCGGTTCGGAAACTCATTCCATCCATCTTCCCAGACATCGGTTGCGCTTGTCATCTGCCTGAGCTTCACGGCGTCATCTCGAGAGGGAGGAGTGCGGCGAAAGACAGTGTGTGCTTCTTTTGCATCACTAGTCGTGCCCGTAGAAAGACAACCGTCTAGTTTGAAATCAATCGGACCATCGGTTCGAGAGATATGCAAATAACACGCGCACGTGCACACACGGAGAAGAGCGGCGAGAGCCAATGTGTTCTTCTTTTACCGATATCTTTTGCATTACTTCTCCAAACAATGTACACACACAGACAGACACATGTTCCTGGCATTCATAGATAGATTTTTTCTTAAGAAAAGTGCTTTTTTTGACCTTAGCCAGGAGGTAAATATTTTTGCCAGAGTTTGTTTGTTTGTCTGTCTGTTAGCAACATAACTCAAAAATTTGCAGACAGAGTTGGATGAAATTTTCAGGAAATGTCCGGAATGGGATCAGGAACAAGTGATTAAAGTGATCACTATTTTTATTGCTATTTTGAGGGAGGCTGAGCTGCCTTTGCGGAAGTCTGTGCTCTCCGAGTGCTTCTAGTTTATTTTTGTTATACCTCAGACTAATGTAAGAAGTTTTTCATTTTTATTTTATTTATTTATTTAGACAATGTAAACTGATTTTAAGACAAATGTTTATGTTTTTGTATTCCTTGATAGTTGAGAGATTAAAGTGTTTCTTTTGGTCTAAAGGGAAGTTTTATACTAGTAATATTCATGTTCTTGATATCGAGGTTTAAACCGAACCGTGAGTCAAAAAACGAAGTTGAACTAAAACATGGGTTTGGTGAACCCTTACACCCCTAGTCCTGTATGGTGCTATTCTAGTCTTGATGTAATTAGCCATAATTAGCAATAATGATGACACAACTTATCAAAAAGGGCAATGAATGAGGAAGTATTTTGGACTGTTTGGGTGCTTTTATGACTGAAGTAAAACTGAGCTGGGAACTATGTTTGGCTATTTATATGGTGTGACCGTGATTATGGGCTGAATGAGCATGATTAATTTAGGTAATTGGACATTAGGACCTAGACTAGGAGAAGTTTGTGAACTCTGCTTTGTACAGCTTGCCATTCATGCCCATTCACACACAATCTCTGACTTCCCAGGTTCTCTCTGTGTGCTCATGGGTTTGCTCCGGGTACTCCTTCCTCACACAGTCACAATGTCTGGGGAAGATGGAAAGAACAAAGAAACTAGAAGAACTCAGAGTTGGTCCTTCAGTACCTGTAACCCTGGACGTCTCGTACATCCAGGATGGAATATGCATGTCGAGGCCGCAGACCCAGAGACTCATAGACCGCATCATCTACCTTCATGTTGCCTCCTCCACAAGATGCACCCATCAGAAACCTGTAACACACAAAGACAACATGCAGTGGGACTGGAAGGTCAGTGGCAAACATCATATTGGAATAATGCAGCATATCCTTGACAATCTTGATGATTGATTGAAACTCACAAACTTTTTTCACCTGTAGGGTGATAATATGATAATATGACGGCATCCTGCTGTGCACTGTGCATGTTTTAGGGGCCTTATATTGTGTTGGTGTACATCTGTTTGTGTGGGTGAACTTAAAAGTGTAGAAGAAGGTTTTTCTATATTAAAAAAGATTATGGACATGACCTCTGACCTCTTCTAATCAGAAGAGAGAAAAATACATACATAAATAAAAACAGCTGTGTCAGATGAGGAGGTGGAATTTAGAGAGTCAATAAAAATTTGAAATTCTTGACTAGATATTAGTTGTTATGAAAGCATTTTCATCATCTGAAACCACAGGCCCAGATACATACAGAGCAGGGAGTTTAGAAGGGAGATGTGTTTGAAGTGTTGGATCTAAATGCAAAAATAGGCTTAATTGGCGAGAGTCTATGTTGGAATACTTGCATAACTTGATATGATTGGCTGGCGCACATGCACAAACATTTGTCAATTCATGCCACATATATTATCTATCATCTGTGCACAATCATTTCTAAACTTATGCAGCATATTTGGGCTGTCGATTTTTCTAAAAATTTTAATTTCATAATGACCTGAAATGAATACAAAACCCACATCCACCCCCGCTAGCGCACGCAAGTCAGCCCTGCCCCAGTACTCCAATACTCCTATACTCCCAATATATGATTAACAGTGTTGTTGGTGTTAAGGACATGCAGCAGTCAGTCAGTAGAGTGGAATGAAATAAGCTCTGTTCTTTATGTAAAATGTAATAATGTTACATCCTGTAGCCATTTGTCAATGCAAACAGCTTCATTTCTGATATTATTTGATAGAAACACATCTGTCGGCTTGACTGATCAAGTGTGGCTCTTTTATTTACATTATTACCTGCGGATGAGAACACCACACTGTGTGTTTGTACACAGGTATTTACGAGACAGCAGTCACTTGTCTCCCCACTGAAGTGGTGCGCACTGCCCTACAAGGGATGCACCAATCAGACTTTTCAGTCCAAATACCTAGGGCTTTGGATATCGGCTGATACCGATATGATCCTGTAGTTAAATTACTAAACTGTATACCTAAACTGTTTTTCTGTGACTTATGGTCACATGTGGGTTTCCTACGTATACCAACTTTTCAGGCGTACCTATACACAGTTTTATAAAAGGAGGCCCCAGGGCTGTAGAGGATTCTGTCTCTTACCCGGCCTCTTTGGAGCTGAGCATTTTGGCCCAGATGAGGTCTGTATCAATTGGTTCCTCCCGAGGGTTGGTGGAGCTGACCTGGAGCATGAGGGAGTCACAGGGAGCTCCGGTCAGTGTGGCCAGGCCCTCGATGGCGCGCCCTGCCTGCAAGGCAAAGTAGGAGCCATGGATTTTGGCCAGAGCCTTTTCAATCAGTGCCACCCATAACTGTTTCCTCTGAGCCTGTGAAGACGAGAAAAGATTCAGTCGAATGTCAGTCAGACTAAAAGATGCTGTTGGCTGTGAGTCATGTGGTTAAAGACCATTCATGTTCCTCTTCCTCTTATCATCTTTCACATCACAATCCTCTGATGGTTTATATTTAGGCATGGATCACATGATCAGTCAGTTTAAATTTTCAATCTTCTGCCTGTGGGTTTGATATTACAATTAAAGCTTTAGCAATACTCTCTTGACAGTCTGATATCTGTACATACCTTTACAGAAGTGATTCAAAGTAGTATATTTATTTATTTTAGATAAGGGACATGTGTGTGAGTGTGAATTCTGCATGTTTTTGGACTGTGGGAGGAAACCAGAGAAAACACACACACAGGGAGAACATGCAAACTCCACACATTGGTTGGAGTGGTTTGTGACACTGGGTATTTTGCTGGAAAACAACAGCCAATGACCATCTCTTTTAATGTAATTAATCCTTATATTTGATCCATATTTGATTTCTTATATTGCTCATTGGAAATTGTTGTACCTTTTCGAACCTATTCTCTGTGTGTTATTTTGACCCTTGATAGAACAACTGAGAAGCAGCCAATTAGAAACTATAACTGGGATTAATAAAGTATTTATTCTGAGTTATGTGGGTAAATGTATTAATTATTCAAATAAAGAAATATGTATCGAAAATGATTAGGGTAAATGTATCCATCTTGATTTAGGTATTAATTTGCCCCTCCAAAGTTTCATACTGAACCAAAAAACTTTAAAAAATAATTTTACAGTTCTTATAATAACACAGGAGATCATAGATCATTTTGTGTTCTGCTGTGTTGTAGGTCATGATCTGGATTTATACGGTGGTTTTCTAGTCTTGATGACCACTACAGTTTTTGCCATTCACCCAACTCACTCACTCACACACTCTCTCACACACACACACACACGCACACGTACAGCTCATCTATATGTAGCACCTCTTCTATCACACATCTTTCATACCATTCAGACACTGTAGGCACAGCCAGCAGGAGCAAGTGTCTTGTCCAAGGACACACAGGCATATAGACTAGCAGAGCTGGGGGAAAAACACCCTGATCTTCCACTGTGAGTCACTGTCGCCCAAAATGATATTCTGTACAATGTGTGAACTCAAGTTTTTGTCCCTGTCACCTGTGAAAGTGAACAATGTGTGTACCACATGTCCCCCCCCCATCAATTTCATGCTGTATGCCACTTAATATCAATGTATTAGTTATTTCTATATGTTTTTTGTTCCATTAATAGTTTCATTTTGGATCATAAATACATTTATATTGTGAACTAGTCATCAATCTATATCAAAACAAACTTTATTTTGAAATTATGTGAAATATCTTCACAAACATAATTATTTTGATGTTTTGTTTTTTTCACTTCACTGGCCCCCTACTGACCAAACTGGACACTATCCGCTCAGAGGATTCCCCACAATCCTCTCTATTTCTGACCTGGGAGAAGAGGAGGTAGCCATATTCATCGCAGGGGAGCATGTCATCTACTAGTACCGTCGTCCATGTCCCATCTTTACATAGCCGAACCTGGTAGGCCCCCTCTGGAGAGATGGTCCTGGTGATCATCACCCTCTCCACCAGCTCCGGCCGCTCGGCCAGCACTGCCAGAGCACTCAGGAACCTGAAGACAGAAGAACTCAGTCAACTATGGAAAGAAATGTTGGTTCAGGAAGGGCCGAGGATGACAATGTAAGTTACAAAGTAAAAGCTGATAGTGACAGAAAATATGGAAATATTTATGGAAATGTGGAATGAAATCAATATCTTTTAACAAGTAACCGTGTACCATCATGAAAGTGTTTTTAATGACTTCCCATTGAACATCAGTATAAGTTGATGAGTCTAACTGTTTCTACAAGTGAACATTTTGTTCAGGATAATAATCTAGATTGAGATCATATAATACTGCAAAAAACATATATTTTTTCCCTTTTGATGACTTAGGGCACTTTCACATCAAGATAATCTGGGGGACTCGGCTCCATTGGGAGGAAAAATTTTACACCTTCATTTAGTTTGGTTCACTTTCACATCACACTTATGTAAGCAGACCAAACTGCATGGACAATGTCACACAGTTACAACAGCTAATTGAGCTATCTCCAATTCCACTCATGGTTTGCTGGATACTCCGTTTGCATTTACCACAATAAGCAAATTGCACAAGTGTTTACTTGCAGGCGAACAGAGACCCACGTTTTCAGGTGGACCAGAGTTTGCTTCTTTGATGCGCCTCAGAGTTCGGTTACACATTTACACCTCCCCAAACGAACCAGACTTTCGGAGCAAACAAACTAGGATTCAAAATAGAAGAAGTATGAATGCACCTTAACCTTAACAACACAGGTTTAAAGGTTTACCAAACTGAGGAGTTACTGTTGCTATTAGTGATGTGGTCACTATATTGTCAGGTAAATGGAATAGTCCTTTTACAGCAGGCAGGATTATGTGGTAGTATTGATGAATAATTACATGGTTGCCTTTCAGCATAATATAAATCAAGACAAAAAACCCTTCTGGAACTAGTCTAACCCGGGATTTCCACTAGACGCGTTACAGCCACGGCACGTCAGCGGCGCGGTCGCCGTTGCAAATAGCTTCCATTCTAATCAATGAGAGCATTTCCACTGGCTGCGCTGCAGAACGTCTCAGCAGCGTCCCAGAAGCGGCTCGCCGCGCCAAAGCGCCTTTGATAGGTAGCAGTTCTATCTTTGCCGTTGCCGCTGCTGAACCGCGTAAATTTCAACAGAGCAGATCGCACAAGACAGGAACTTCACATCAACATTACGTCGTGACCGGTGCTACCAGGTCAACAGTCAATTAATCAGAGCGTCTCGGAGAGTCATAATGTATGATGAGAGACTGATTGTTGAAGTGGAGAAACATAAAATCATTTATGACTCCAGATCAACAGTTCTTCTATGTCGGAGAATGAAAGAAGCTGTGTTGTTGTTGTTGTTTCCTTTATACACACAGTCTATCGCGGGATCTCGCGAACTCGCGTCCATTCGAGATTATCGCGTGATCTTCCGTGAATACCGCTGGCCCCCAAGGCACCGCGCCACTGACGTGACGCGGCTGTAACACGTCCGATGGAAACCAGGGGTAAGACATTTACTCATCTCATAACTACAGCTGTACTGTCACAGAAGACTTTGAATTCAGAGTTCACAACTTCCTACTCTGAAAAGGAAACTGTCTTACAGAAGAGCAACAAAAACATGTTTCTAGAATGATCTCTAAACTCAAAATCAAGTATTTATTCAGCGATTCTGTCAACTGGAAATCTTTTGTGAGGACTTAGAGACTTATTACTAAAGCTAAATTTCAGCTGTTTAAGTGGCTGGTGATGACCTGATCCCATTCTTACCGATGATGTAAAAACCAATCAGCTACACAGAATGAAATGACAATCCAATTATCTGTGTCATTATGTGACTCTGGTAGTGGCTTGTGCTGCAGCCGTAGTCAAGGACACAGGTGACTGGCACTTTTTTCTTATGCTGCCATTGGTTGGCTGAGATGTTTGATGGTTATAAGGGCAAGGTTGTATGTGTTAGAGTGAGGGCGATAGAGATGCAGCCTGAGAGGACGAATTTGGGTTAGACTCTGTCACGAGTGAGAGGATTCAGCTCTTGGAGGGTTATTTTTGATAAGCTGTGTGTTCTCTTGATGAAGTGAAAAGTTGTACTGGGACAACATTGTGTGTACACATGTGCACACACAGACACACAAACGCACACCAAAGGACAAACAGAACAAGGGCACAGAGATGAAGCATGTGTTCAGACCCACATGACCATGAATAATTTCCCTATCTCCCTGACATCTGGCCAACTTCTGTTTTATCTGTCATTTAATCAAAGCGTACTGTCCTTTTCTCTACCTTCCCATTTTTCACTTTCTCACTTTCCTCTCTTATTGTCTCACTGCATCACTGTCACAGTCTCCATCTATCTCCCTCCCCTGGCTTCAGACTGCAGTATTCATCTAAAACAGAGTGTGAGAAAAGTCACACCAGCTTGAAGTCGTCTGTTGACTGTTTCATCTTCCTCTGACCTTTCACTGAGAGGGAAAAGGAATAAAAACTTGCCCCCCATTAGTGTCCTGTGCATCCTTGTGTTTAGTTCTGAAGTCTCACCAGCAGTTTCCCAGCAGACCTTGCAGGATGTCAGACGGCCGTGGTGTGCGGAAGACGGACCACTTGACGCCTCTGTCTTTGAAATTGCTGCAGTTGATCTCATGGGGGCGCAGCCATTTTTTAATTCGCTGCTGGACGCTGTCGCCTTCTGGGAAGCCCACGGAGCGAGGTCCCGGGGGGAAACTGTCATCCACAAAGTTCAGCGTGTTCTGAACAGGGGCATGAAAGACAAGGGGAGGAGAATGAGGAGAAGGACAGTAGTGGAATATATCAACATACATGCCATTTAAAATTAAGAAAAAAAAATGTAGTCTATAAATGTGACATTTAGTAACCAGAGCTGCTGAAAGCCTGTAAAAGCTGTCTAAAGCCTTGTTTATGCTCGCGTGTGACACTGTGGCCCGGTGTTCCGCAGACGGCGCGCGACATACAAGGATGCACGCGCCTGGTCCGACACATGATGACGTAATTTTTGTCGCACGCCTGCCACACTACGGTGACCATAAACCTAGCTTAACAGCGTCTCCATGACCAGGTTTAATGCAGGACTCCACACCACATGAGCCTCTTTCACTGTAAATGAAGCATCAAATTTGAATATTTTGGTTCAAGAGAAATTTTGGAAGATAGAATTTTGTAAATGTAAATGTAATCAGGGCTGCCAACTTGTGAGAAAACCTTGTAGTGAGGCATCGTGGAACGCGGGGCAAATGTATGGCTGGCCCAGTCGAGGTTACCACCACACACCCAATATATTTATTTATAGTAATATTTTATGCATACCAAGCTTATTAATGCTTTGTACAACATGCTTTATGGATTAATAATGCGTTATACAATAATATGGTAAATAATGTAATCATCCTGGGAGCTGGTGGATTCGATCCTACGACCTTCCCAACACAAGTCCACTTAATTGGCCACCACTGTTATTTTTTTGTAATAGGTGTCAGAAGAAGATTTAACAATTAGATTAGATTAGATTAGAAAGAGAATAAAAGACGCAAAAGAAGATGTATGCTGTAATAATGCCGTTTGGTGGTTGGAACGTCAGTGTGGTGCGTGTCATTACCCGACCTGTACCGGAAACACGATCCGTTCGGCACATGTGCTTGGCTGAATTCCTAGAACAATTGATGCTCGGACACCTCTCTTGCCGCTCAGTCCAGGATGATGCAACTGATTGTAACCGAACTGTGTAGGTGTCGCGGGTGCGAGTGGTTTTAAACGTTTCAGAGGATGGATGATATTCGCACTATGTGCTTAGTGCGAGCTCAGCCCATGGATTTATTGGCTCAACCAGAGACAGTTCGATATTGTACTCCTCACAGTCTCTGCAGGCATAAGTTATCGATCACGAGTGGCTTTTCTCAGGCTCAACAGATTAGATCACAGATAAACTCAGCTGTCAGATATATTCAGAACCGTTTTTAATCATGATGTGTACTTCAGAGTGAGAAATCAGAGGTGTGGCGTGAGAGCGTGACAAGTCAATCAAATATGCGTATCTCACGGCCAATGTGTGAGCGTTGGCAGCTATGATGTAATTCAGGAGAACAGGAAAGTTTTATCTGTAGTAAAAGTCAGGTGCTCTCTTACTAGGCTATAAAACATGCCTGATGGGAGCTGATAACATCCAAAACCATTATGCAGATATGCTGCGTTTCCACCAAGTGGAACAGTTTGGTTTAGTTCAGTTGAAAAGTCGGAAATAACAAGGAAACTCAGGCTCATAGCAACATGTCTATTAGGGATGTGTTTCAACGACTTTGGTTGCACTGTTCAGTAACTTGCAAAATGGTACAAAATCGTAGTTAAAATTCAATATAAAAAGTCATGATAAAATCATGATTTATTTGTTAAAGCATTTGATTTCATTTAATATCTGATACCAATATCACAATCTTGAGCACCTACCAATACGGTTACTAGTCCAACAAAGTCAACACTTCTGTCAAGAGCAACTTGGGGTGTCATGACTTTTCACACATTGCCTTGCAGACTGCCAGTCCCTGGGATCAAACCCCGTCCTTATGGCTGGAAGATGACCCACTCTACCACTGAACCACAGCAGCTGTTGGACCCATACCAATAAAAAGTATTAGATTGGCTCGTCGCGAGTGTAAGTCATGATTTTGATGTTCATTCCTTATTGGAAAAAAGGGGGTGTGAAATGTAATAGCATTTAACCAAAAAGACAAATAAATAAATGAATGAATGAATGAATGAATAAATAACGGGTTTGTGCAACCCTACTCTCTACTGTACACAGGACCTGTACACTCCATGGATCTCTTAACAGATCACGACACCTGATTTGACACACTATCTAGCCATCTAAAACTCCTCTCTACAAACTACAAATAGACACACATGCAACCCTATCTATCTGTGGTTACACGAGTGGGTTCTGCCAGTTGCAAGTCAGACAGGGGATGGAATAGAGGCACCCCACTGGTGGATTACAGTGAAGCAAATTGATTAGTTGCCATTCCGCACAATCCAATTTCCTAGCCTGAATGCAGCATTAACTACCAGACAGAATCACTTCAACACTGCTCCTCCACCCTGACAAACTTACTGATACTGTAGCTCACTGAATAATGTTATTATATCAGCTTTTATCACATTAATTTTACAGGCCTATGTGGATTTAACACAGATGTTAAGAGAAAAACATCGCTGTAGCTGGACACATGCAGACTTCACATTAAAACCCTTTCCTGGCTCATGAGAAAAACACAGCAGGGATGTTATGGTTAACTGTTCTCCAGGAAGACGATTGTGAGACTAATTTTTTGCATTTCTATTAGGAATAGTACCAAAATAACACCCCAACTGTTCCAATTTTGCACACTTTTTATTAGGGTGCAAAAATAGTAAATTAATTCCATTCACAACAGTCAGTGTTTCTGGACAATACTGGACAATAACCTTCATCCACTCCATGACGTGCTGGTTCCCCACAGGAGCTCGTTCAGTGAGAGACTGATTCCACCAAGATGCACCACTGAACAGCACTGGAAATCATTCCTGCCTGTGGCCATTAGAGTTTACAATTTTCATCTGTAGATGCATTCGGTTCATTTATTTATTAATTATCATATTGATAATGCCTGTCCTGTACATTTTGTCATTCTTGTATTAAACAAGGGTTTTGTGCAATTTTAATCAAAACATTTTTGCACTCTTTTTGGTGCTCTTTAATTTATTTATTTATTTTCTAATTTGTGTGCTTCTTGTACTCTTCTGTAAATTTATTGAGCCTGATATGTAGCAACTGTAACAAAACAATTTCCTCCGGGATAATAAAAGTATTCTGATTCTGATTCTTCAACGCCCACAGTCTCATACAAGGCTTGACATCTTGTTGAAACAAACAGCCATAAACTGAGCAGGAAAAGGTCAAGCATCTGAAAAGCAGTGTGTCATAGTATTTTGTGCTCTACAACATAGATGGTAAAAGAACAAACAGCTAATTTGTGAACGGATGAGTCGGCAGATTATTTATTATTAATCTGCCGACTCATCTGTTAGCTGTTAGTTCAACCCAAAATCAGCAACACATAGACCAGATCTGGACATTACACGGAACTGCCAGCGTGAGGTTAATTAGAAATTAGAACATAAACATAATTAGCAGGGCTCTACATTTCCAGAGTTTCCCATACATTAATCAATGCGTGGAGACTTAGGTATCGTATCATTCTGTTGCTTCATATCCCTGCCCTGGGGCACAATGGCCCTCATTTATCAAACGTACACCAAAAAAGTGAATGTATCCTCATTTCCACACATAGATCACGATTTTACCAATACGGACATTGGCGTAGTGTACGAACAATCTCACGCCAGCTCAGACCAGGTGTGCACAAGTTTAACATCACCATGAACTCGCAGTGCAGTGTGACTGTGTTGAAATAATGATTAAAACCATAATAATAATAATAATATACAGCCATATATTCAGCACTTAAAAATATCTTAAGGTGAAGGATTCTTGGTGACATAAATAGTTTAAATGAATTCAGTGCACTATTACACACACGGGTGACAGTGGAGCTGCAGCGGGCTGCTGAAGGGCAGAAAGCTGTGTCTGTGATCAGGGGGAAGAAACCTGCTGTAAACACCTGAGAAGGTGTGTGACATCATTCAGTAAAATGTAAGAGCACAAAGTAAAGTGCAGCCTCTGCTCAGCCAGGAGACAGGACATCGTTCAGTGCTTCTAAGTGTGGTTATTCTTTTTGATGTTTGTATTAGTTTTATTTTGGATCTCTTTTTACTTTTTATAAAGATTTATGTTGGTAATTAACTGGCAAATGTCTGCTTGTTTTTAAATCATCAAGTTCCAGGATCTTGGATGTGGAGATCGAGAACATAAACCCATCTCGCTGGTGGCCAGTTTCTGAGTGCATGACAAATCTGATTGAAAAGAAAGAAATGTCTATGGCGTTTGTAGGATCTGTGTTAATAATGAATTTAAAATATTCAAACTCGCCAGATATGTCATTCTTGTGAATGTGTCAAGTTAAAATGTTTACCATTATCAAGCTCAGAGTGAGGTGGTGTGTCTGTGTCGTGTGACAGTAGTAACAGACCCCCTCCTCTCACTGCCACCTCCGTCTGGGTAAGTGACAGGTTGAGGTCAGACTGAAGCGCAGTTATGCACTTTTTAGTGGTGATTTTGAGGTCCCATCAAGCAATTAGCTTTAATATATGATGACTTCAAATCACAAATGAATAAATTAATTATTTAAAACTCAGCTTGTTCACAATATCGCTATGGTGATCTCACTCCACATTGTTGCTTTCTGACATCCTTTGATCCCACTGTTCAGGCTGACAAACAGAATAGCCTCATTATATTTTAAATTCCAATGTTTCAATTACTATTTTCAGCTTCTTGGTCATATTCCAGTATCTCAGTGTCATAAACTCAAGGGCTGGGGTCTTGAAACTTATATGGGGGCGTGGTATTCAAATTACAATCATTTTTTGCCACTGCATCTATCAAAGGCTGATTGGGTGTACACCAGGATTGAATGTCATTCGCACGTCTCATGAATCACACGTGACACCGTATGGCATACGGTGAAATTTACACCTGAATCTGCACCAGTTTCTGTGCAAGTTTGATAAATGAGGGCCAGTGCATGCAGCTCGTATAAATGCAAAGCGAATTACCAGCACCATTCTATATTCCCAGATATGACACAGTATCAACATTATCTCACTCCTGGTTTATTATCTAACCAGCGAAGCACCATCACAACATCTTAGTGTGTGTGTATGTGCATGTGTAAGTACACAGGTGTGCCTCAGTGGGTGGGGTGGGGGCTGTCGTCGGGGTCAATATACTCACTCCGGTAGAACACACTTCACAAGTATTCATTATATAGTACAGTAGTTTCATATTTTCAATATATTTAGTTAGTTATAATTGAATAAAGCCTGCCTGGTCACTAATTTTGTTATTATACACCAAAAGTATACAATTTATTGCCTTTTATAAAGAGATAAACTTAATATTGAGCAGTAAATATTGGTCCGGCCCTCAACAATATTTTCTGTCTCTTATATGGCCCGTTGAGGGAAATAATTAAACCTAGTGTGACTAATAGTAAGAGTAATAATTAATAACATTGTCATGTCTGTGTGTGTGTGCGAGCCATGGGAATATCTGAAAATCTTGGAAAGAATAGTGTGCTTAAAGTTGAGTGTCAAGAGCAACATGGCTGTGGAAGCTGGTTGAGCACCAGAAGGCAGCACTGACTGAGATACTGAGGAAGATAATGAATGTTATGACACTGCGTATTAAATCGCAATGGCACTATTGGTTATAACAATTGCAATGGGACGATTTTTCCTAATCTTTCAACCCTAATTAAATTTGTTCATTTAAAACATAGACATAAACAATACTAGTCAGGTGACAAAAATGATAGTGATATAAAAAAAATAAAACAGTAACGTGATTTAAGTAAGGGATTAAAGGATAACTTCATTTAAGTAAGTTAGTTTAAAACCAAAATATAAAGTACAGGTCCTGGCAGCCACACAGATCTTTTCAGATGACAGTAAGCTTACAGCACAGCATCTATGTTTTTCAGAGCTGAATTTCACAGTGTCACAATCATTAAACCCGAAATACAACCTCTGAGAACAACCTGTCCTGTACAAGAGTGTCACTGGGAGTGAAAACCTGTCACAGCAGGCAGTCGCAACTTACTCTGTAACATATCAAATAAAAATCTTAAGTGTGGCCCAAAGTCATACAGGGTGTGGACAAGAGAGATTGAGAAAACAAAAATCAATCTGTTGTCATGTAGTATGGTCTTGTTTCCTCTGAGAGTGACATATACACAGATACCATATTCCCAGGCATGCTGGGTTTGCACGCACACGCGCACACACACACAGAAACCAAGCCAAGGCTAACTACACAAATGTAAGTATGTTTAATCATTAACACTGTCTGCTATAATCAAATGATTCCAAATCAAAAAAAAGAAAACATACTTTCCACACACATCAGTGAACCGTGTTTTTTTATCATTTAATTACATCATTGCTGTATTCGTTTTTGGCTACATGGCAGTGTGGTGGCCTCAATTCTATCACAGAATGTACTGATAATAGTATCAGAAATCAATTACATTAAATCAATGTTCTAAACCTCTCTGTAACAACTTTCCTAGTAAAAAGTGATTTAAAAAACAGCATTCACCAGATAAATACACACTGGAGTGTTCAGTACAACACAGCTCAGATGATCTCAGACTAAAGGCCACATTATACTTCTCCGACTGCGTAATGCGCTATCCGACTGTGTCAACACGGAGACCACTCAAGCCTTCATACTTCTGCGTCGTGGTGACGGATATGCACTGCAATTTCCCTCCCGATCAGTAGGGGTCGCTGCGCAAGGTTGTTGTGCTTCTGGCTACAGTCAGCAATGGTGTCCGAGAGAGAAAGTCTGTTGTTGAAACAGTGGCCGTTTCTCACTTTTCTGTGTGACGGAACGCAGTTTTAAGATAATTTGAGGCGAGAAATTGGCCATTTAGAGTCTAAACATGTGCCGTGTGTGTTAAGATATGACGTATTTATAGTTTGGCTGCGTAACCTACTCAGAGCACTTTACGCAGGAGTATAAATTGGGCTTAAGTCCTGTGTTCTAACCACAATATTTAAATATGTTTGTATACAAGCAGCATTTTATTGCTATAAACTGTGGCTGCCCACTGACAGGAAAAAAACTGGCTGCACTTTAAAAAAACATTTCAAATAAAGCAACTGTTGTTTATTCCTAGGGTTTATCGTATATGTGGCAGTATAGCAGGATAAGAAAATGTTCTACATATTAACTTTTGGGGTTTAATAGCAATAATCACCTTCCTGTAGCTGTTATAATCTAAATATGACCTACAAGTTGTTGCTTTAAGAAAAGAAAAGAAAAAAAACACCCAATTAGTGGTATTGCATTTGGTCCTCTGGATCGGCTGATAAGTTCAGTGGGGGAATTGATAACAGGAAGAGGATACTAAATTGTATGGGAGCATCTCTACATTTTACGCCCTTCCTCTCTGAGACACTCAGAACCCTGCTGCAGCAGTGGATGCTGTTAGTGATTTCCTTCACTAAAGCGAAGTGGATCGTTTCTGCTCCTCTCCTCTCTCGTTCTGCAGCTAAAAATAGAATAGTCCTGTGTTCACCTTAGTTCCTACACTCACAGTCATGAGGATCAGCTGCGGTGGGGGTGGACGGGATGTGGTGGGTGACAATGGGGAAGCATGTTTGAATAAATTAAGTGGAGATTGAAGGTAATGAAGGATACAGGATGAAAAGAGAGGAGACGAAGAGGGGACAGTACTTTGTTGAGAGGGGTAGAGCTCGAGCTGTAAAATACAAAACATTTGAAGAAGATAGGGAAAGACGATTAAAGAAAGAGGAGCTTAAATCATGTTTTAAATAAAGCCCAATTTATACTTCTGCGTAAAGTGCTCTGCGTAGGTTACGCAGAGACTCTGCGTCGACGCAGAGCCTGTCGAAGAGCCTCTACGTCGTCTCCAACTGCACAAAATATTTTTTAAGTGTCCGTCACTCCGTCAAGGGACAACGGAGACGGCAAGAGCTGCGATTGGTCCTCAGGACAGGCCGAGCTAAGCTGCTCTGTGCCGGCTCACAGTGAGCACCGAGCGCTACAGACGCGGAGCTGATCCCCGCCGATAACGCCGCTGCCAAACTATAAATACGTCATATCTTAACACACACAGCACATGTTTAGACTCTAAATGGCCAATTTCTCGCCTCAAATTATCTTAAAACTGCGTTCCGTCACACAGCAAAGTGAGAAACGGCTACTGTTTCAACAACAACAGTCTTTCTCTCACTTTCTTCCTCCGACACCATTGCTCACTGTAGCCAGAAGCACAACAACCTTGCGCAGCGACCTCTACTGATCGGGCGGGGAAATTGCAGCGCGTGTCCGTCACCACGACGCAGAAGTATAAAGCCTCGAGGCGTCTCCGTGGTGACGCAGACGGATAACGCATACGCAGTCGGAGAAGTATAATGTGGCCTTTAGGAGGAAGGGGAAAGTGGGGGGATGAGGCATCTCTGATATCTTTCCTTCCTACTGAGCCAACTTCCCTCCCACGCTCACAGCAGTGTGCCCTATGACCTTCAAAGAAAGCATTAATAATGCATACTAAAGCCCACTTGCCATTGTAAACCTGCAAGTGCAATGGTGGTGTAGTAAGTTGGCATCAAACACTTAAATGCTATATATTCAGACAATATACAGTATCCTGCTGCAACTAAAAAAGACCTGAACATAAAAAAGTCTGGATTCTGCCAACATTTTTGCCCTAGTCTCGAGTCATATTTTTGTCATTCACATGGCGACAAAACTTGACTTCAGCAGGACATCCATGAGGATATGCTACAGGCTCATCAGCGGGTGATTGCACAGACAAAATGTCCCACATCGCAGTCTTCATTTGTCTCAAATCTCACCTAATCAATAAAGATAATAGAAAAGTCTAAAAGCAGGATGTCTGGAGAAGTGGGGGAAAAAAACATCATATGGCCTCATTAGAGATTCCAGATACAAGACTTGCACTTATGCAAAAGATCATTTCTGAATTGTGTGATTTCCTTCTGGTGAAAGGTATGCAGTAGTAAAATTAGACTCTGTATATCTGCATCTCATTTAGAGGAGGCCAACATACACCCACGAGTTGTTAAATGTCCCTGCAAACAAAGACAGTGACAAAGCCTATTAGCATTCCTCTGAAATGACAACAATTGAAGGAGTGGGACAAAGGTGACAAGCACCCTGTGATGCATTACACAGCTTGATTTCTCAGAAAGGTCAAGAAATGGCCCTTTTCCACTATGGTCCCAGCTTTCCTCGCCTCGGCACGACACAGGTTGCATCTCCGCTAGAAAAAAAGTACTTACTCAAAGTGGGCTCAACTGCAGTGACTTCTTTTAACACGCGACATACACAAACGAGTGATTAGTGACTTGTAAAGCAGTCATTGAACTGAAATACAGCTGCAGGGTTTGTGATGCGGCTCGTCAGTCTCTATCAGCAGTGCTGTCACTAAATACACCAGACTCCTTTGTTAAATATAGAGATTTTAGACATTTCCCTGGTAATTGTTGGAGATTAACCCACATTTTTAGGATTGTTGTCTTTTTAACTGATCTACCAAAGGGATTTCCGAGAACTAAAATGTCTGACATCAAACGACAATCTAAGTGCGTCCATGTTTATGGTTTTACTGTTCACCATTTATATTTAATACTAAGCATGTAATGATATGGAAACCAAAATCACGACACTAACCAACGAACCTGTGTCGTGGTTGGAAAAGGCAGATCAGTGATACGCTCCTTCCAACTCCCAGAGTTTGTGTTTCCAATCCAGATACAGCCCTATGAGCGGTCAGTGCTACCAAAGTTTATTTTTTTATTTTTTTATTACTATTTAGTTAATATTTAATAAAAAATAAATTTAAAAAAAAGTACGCTAAAATAAGTTGAAGATAAGTATTCTCATCAAGCCTCCTCTGTCTCCGTGTCATGAAAATAAGTTTCCATATGTGACAATAGAAGAAATGTTTGGCTACCGCTAATTCAACAACCTGAGGAGCGGAGGAAACATAGCTAATAGCAATGAAATTACAGACACTCCAAGTTCCGTTAAGTCAGCAGTATGGGAGCATTTCGGCTACCCGGTGCAAAATAGAGACGGTAATCTCGTTGTCAACAAAACCCACACCATTTTACAGTAAGCGTTTTAAAAAAACTTCCTAGAGTGACAAGTCAAACATGTCGATGCACGTTCATGACACCATCCCAAGATTTAAGTGGGACAAGTAATAAACGCCTACCGCCACAGTCTACTCTGCTAAATGTATATTACATTAAGTTATGGGTTTTTCTTGGCACTGAACCGAGTCATGACTTTGGTGTATTGTTACAGGCCTATGTAATACATATATGCAATAGGAACTTAAGTTAAGCTGTGGGCAGGATTTAAAGAAGTCATAGAAACCCAAGTAGCACAAGGTCATGCTTTCTGTGTTTCATGTTTGTGGAGAGCTGCTTTGCAAATCCCCATGCGTTCACATGGCTACAGTTCCACTAATACTTAAATTAGGTCGATATCGATCTTTGACAAAAATAAGAGACCCCCTCCAACTGGACTGGAGAGTGCTTTGCCAAAGGGAGTCAGTGCAGTACAATCCATGCAGACTTAAACTGGAGGTGTGTGTGTTTGTCAATCCGTGTATGATTCGTTCATCTGTTTTTCGAAATAAAACCGGAAATAAAAAAAATAATGATAATAGTGAAAAAAAAATTCTCAATATACGGATAACAACTTGTTTTTTCCAAATTCCAATTTGTGCCGAAATGAAAAATGGAAAAAACGGATAATGAGCGTTTTCCGTTTAATCCAATTTTGATGCAAGTTAAATGACCCGGAAGTGACCTTTATTGGAACGGTATCAGAAAGCCTGCAAAACAAATCAAAGAAGAAGAAATATTCCCGGACTGGAGGATTATTCTGGCATGATTGGGCAGCTTTTTGCAACGGCGTATTAGGGACAAGTATGGAAAAAATAAAAAACGGACCGGGGGAGGGGGGTAATATTTCGAGAAAAAAGTCACAGATTTATGATATTAAAAGTGGCAAATCTACAAGAAAATAAAGTTGCAGATTTACAGGAGTTAAGTGGTTGCTTATCAATTTATAAGTATGTGTTTGGAAGTGCTACTGTGCTGCATAGCTTCACTCTTACCTCTCTGCAGAAGCTGACTATGTTCTCCCATAGCTCTTTAGCCTCGCCTTCATCATTTCGTCTACGGGCCTCAACATGCATGCTCTCCCTTCTCTTCAGAGGTTTCACAACTTTGCGAAGGGTGAGGTACTGCTGTGGTGTGTGGCATGCTGCACAGTTCTTGGTCTTGATGTCGTTGAGCAGTGTACATGCCGGGCAGCTCCACTGTCCTATCTTCTCTTGGAGGCTCGATAAGGTGGAAGAAGAGGAGGAACTGGAAGAAGCAGTAGCAGGGGAGGAAGATGGGAGGGCCCGAGTCTGTTTCCACGTTTTATGACACGAGGAGTAGGAAGAAGGGGAAGATGTGCAGGAGCAGGATGCAGTACCAGACCCTGCTAGGAGGCCACAGTGTGTACAGCAGCGGGGTAGGGGTGCCTGCTGTTCCTGAAAGCCATGCAGCTTGGATGAACCACAGGCTGAACACTTAGGTGCTCCTGTAGGGTTACACAGGGTGCACTTGGAGCAGGCCCAGGTGCTAAAGTCTGGGCTGGAGGGGCTGGCTGGGGTAAATCGTACCGTTTCACAGCCTACAAGGTCAATGAGGTCAGAACCTGCCCGCGATGATCGGCAGGCCTCACACTTGGATGAACTACCTGGGTTAGGCAATGAGCAGCTAGGGCACTTCCATGTGGGAGTGGCTGACGAAGCATCAGGGAGGTGGGGGGTAAGTGGGTGGTGCTGCGGGTCTTCTTCCTCCAAGATACTGAGGCGTTTGCTGGGATATAAGGGCTCCTGTGGTTGGGCATGTTTGGGCTTGGCTGGCCGCTGTGGGCCTGGCTGGGGTGGCACAGTGACCGTTGAAGGTGAAGTGGGACTGGGAGTGTTGGTGCCTGGATTCGGTGGACGCCCGGATGGGGGCACTTCCCTCCTGCTGCGGGGTACTGGGTTGTTCTGGAGAGAAGAGAACGTAGCGAAAGGAGAGGAGAGGGACTGTGAGGAGACATGGAGAGGATCTTGAGCATCACAGGGTGGGGCTGGGGGTGAGTCATCTGTTAAGTCTATTAGTAGTGGGGCAGCCCCTGCTGTATGAACCGGAAACCCGGCCACAGGTGTGTGTACCTCAGGCACCACCAGTGCCTCAGGGGGGATTTTAGGCAATGACAGTTTCCTGGGGCCACCACAGGCTGAACATGACAGAGCCACAGGTGTGTTATGGAGTGTGCATCGAGGGCAAGCCCAGCCAGAGTGCTGCCCCTCCAGACCATCCACATCTCCATTACTCTCAGACCGCCATAGCACTTCCTCCTTAGCCGGATGCTGTCCATGGGGCTCAGGCAGAACCCTCGAGGTGAGTGTGGGTGTTGGAGGTTCAGTTGAAGCAGATGGGAGGCCGTTGGCAGTGGCAGCTATGGTGGTGGTAGGGGGTGTGTGAGTGGCTGGGGATGGTCCAAAGCCACAGACAGAGCAGGATCCGGTTCCCTGGGGATTGTTGAGTGTACAGCGGGGGCAGGCCCAGCGATGCTCCTCAGTGCTGCTCAACCGCAGGATCTGGTTAAGGTCGGGTTTCTGGCGTGGTGCCTCACAAATGGAACAACGAGGTGCTGCACCGGCATTTAAGAAGGTACAGCGTCCACATGACCACTCGCTACCTCGGACTGCTGCTGCCATGGAGCCAGGAGAGTGAGAGTGGCTGAAAAAACACAATAAAACAAAGAATCAATACAAATTCACAGAAGTTGGATCTATTTTTGCCTGCTTTGCCTGCAGGCTGAATACATTGGGGCTATGCATCATCACTGGTCTCATAATTCAATATTATGAGGAAGAGGAATAAAGATGCATTCTAAAAACAATCATATCCCAGTATGTTCTGGCTGAAAAGTGAGTGTGTATATCCCTGTCTATGTGTTGGTGTGAGTGTGTGTGTGTGAGATAGAGCTGATTGAATCAAAGCTTAATCTCTCACATTTCCAATCCAAATAACCATAAATAATAGCTGGAATATCATCAATAGGATGGTCCTCAAACACTGAACATGTTAGATAAAAGGTAAAAAAAAAAAGTCAGGTTGAACATTAACCAAGAAAAAAGAGACCAAGGGCTTTCAGACCTATAGTTCGAAGACCACCCCTTCAGGCAGGTCTCGGACCGGTTGATTTGGTGCTCACCAAAGTACCGAGATTACATTCACACCAGCACAAACGAACCGAACCAAAGGATCAAACATGTTTGGTGCGTACCAAATGCTGTAGGTGTGAAAGCACCCATAAGTCGCATTCACACCGAATAGTCTGCTATTTCGGTTAAACTGGGGGTTCCAACATTCAACCGGTCTGAGTTAGCTTTCACACTGCACTTCAGTGAAACGAACCAAACCTTTTAATAACAAATTTCCCTCCTCGCCTGAGGCTGCGCTGCATCAAGAATTACTGAAGGAGCAGACGAGACAAACAATAAACAAGAAAACTTGCTCATCTATTGGTTAATGCAGGACAACTTTTGTTTCCTCCACATAAGAGCAAAACATGGAGCTGCATCATAACCTATGGTTTTATGAACATACGACATATACGCAGCAACAATGGGCTCAGACATTTCTACTGGCTATTGTTCTACACGCACACATGTTTTGGTTGTGTTTACCCACAATGCCCTGTGTTTTAGTCTACTTCCTGCATTTGGTTCACTTGAAGTAAACCGAGAACTATGTTTTAGGTGGACCAGAGTTCGCTTCTTTGGTACAGATGAATGGTCACTTCGCATTCACACCTCCCCAAACGAACAAGACTTTCCGAGAAAACAAACTTGCATTCGAATTATAAGGGCTGGTGTGCATACAACTTAAGATAAAAGGCAGGAATTGATTAATAACAAACTCGGAGAGAACCGAACCATAGTCTAAACCCAACATCTTCAGTTAAACTTAAAGCTTTGAAACTAAAAAAAATGGGCCCAATGCCTTTGGAAAACAGTGAACCTTTTTAAGAGTAAGGCAGGACATAACGTCCTTTAGACACTGAGCTAAGGGACTCCATCTCATCAAAACTGCGTGTCTGGCCAATAGAAACCAAAGGACGGTACACCATTGGATCAAGGTCAAGAGTTCATTGTCCTTTCCAGTGGTGCCAAAGACAGCAAATACCGAAGAGAGCAATCAGCAGGTCAAACCTGAGAATTGAGGATACAGTTTCAATTTATCAATTACATTTTTGAGGTTCGGACATGACCAAAGGTGGGGTACCTGAGGTGGTATGGAAGACAGTGGCCTTCAGCTCATCTGCATTTTTTTGGTCTCTTGTTTTTAATTTTCTTCTTGACAATACACCATAGAGAATCTATGGGATGACGTGTGCCAAACCAGGCTGAAGGGTGGGTTCCTTAAACACCAGACCCACTCTCAATACCAGACTGACTAAGGTGAGAGGAGGGACGGGGCATGCGACGAGGAGACAGCCGACCAGCTGACCACAATGACAGAGTGAAACACACACTCGTGCACGCGCACCACTCACATGCAATGAAGAACAGCTTGCATTACTAACCCAAACCACACAAACACTGAGAGATAACCAATGGTCAAACATCATTAACGCTATCAAACACACTGAAGCGACAACTACACCCAAAGTAGGTACCTATGCAAAATATGAGACAGATGGTTGTCACTGTCTGTTATGTCACTCCCCAAATTGACCCAAGAAAGAAACCACGTTGAAATTACATTTCTAGTTGACTCTGCAGCAACATCTTTTTTTTCTGCCAATCTTTCACATATACCAGGCTGCAATAATCCAAACAAAAAAAATCCAGTTTGCATGAATTATATTGAAAATATTTCATTTTTTGTCTTTTTTAGATCATAAAATGAGGTGCATCATGACTAAACCTGGCAATTTAAGGGTTAAAAATAATTAATAATTAATATTTGATATGGATGGAAAGAGGAGATGTTGGTCTAAAACTTAAAAAAAAAAAGGCAAAAATACAGATGTATACTATTATTATAGCTGTGTACTTTCATGCGCACCATTTGGTGCTCTGGGTGTGTTAACGTGATTTTTTTTAAAGGCGCGTTTAAGGGTTAACTAATGACCAAGAGTGCAGATCTCGCTCTCTCGCTCTGTCTCTCTCTCTCTCCCGCCCCGTGCCAACAATGCCTCGAACTCTCTGCTCACACTGGTTTAAATGAAAAACAAACAAATGCTGATCAAAAGTTTTGTGCAAATGATTTAAGGTCCCGACACTTGTCCCAAATATGACAGGCTTCGTTCAGTGATTGAAACAAATATATAAACATTAATGAAACGTTTACATGCAGAGCGCGCTCACTCGCTAAGCAGACAGCAGCGCTGCGCCGATGTTGTGTGATCAAATACACCAGTATGGCGGTATATTAAAAATTCATATCATAACAGGAAAAAAACGGTATTCGGTGTGAACCGGTAAACCGCCCAGCCCTGCACTCTACTACATGTGCGTGTAGCCGCATGCACGTGTGTTGCTGATGCTGCGCGATGCGGGTGCATTTGACCGGCTTTTTAAAAATCTGACCGATCACGTGAAAATCGGCCGGTTCCGGTCACTGGCCGATTAATCGGTGCATTCCTACTTATAATGCACTGGAGGAAACTCTGTAATAATAATAACTGTTGTAGAGCTTTCCAGCAGGTGTTAGATGTTATGACTAAGTCCATGGAGCATGTGTAGTTCGTAATCAAAGCACAGTCAGCTGGATCATTGTTAATACTTAACCTGTGTCATGCTAATTCTGATGGTGATAGTGGCATCTAAAATGTACAAATTATCATGCAAAATGATTTAAAGTGTGTAATAGCTTTACAGACAAAACTAATAAACATTCTAGAAGTGTCATGGATAACCTTAGAGCTTTAAATAGCATTATATAGTGATATTCCTTGCAGGTTTGCCACCTGATTAACGGTTGTGCCACCTGACAATTGCAACTAAACTCAAATTAAACATTCTGTTTGGATGCAAGCATTATTTTCTACCCTTGTCATGAAGTTCACACAGAACATTTAAAAAAAAAAATAAATAAAGAGTTTTATGATAAAATAATGGACCACCTGACATGGAAAGTGTACCAATCTACATATAGTTGAAAGTAGTTATTTTTATCAGTATTTGACAGAGATCTACAAACCTTTTAGCTTAGTCCCAATGGTCTCTGGGGTTCCTCCTGATGCAACTTTCAGTTTACAGCTATTGTCTCTTGACTTTAAAATAAAGTCCAATGTTTATGGTTGCACCACCCTGATATTTAGGAAATGTAAATTGCTGGACAAAAGTTTAGCAGTTATTTTAGCAGCATTTAAACTATTGATATTGGGGAAAAAACATTATTCAAAAGACTTCAAACATAAAATAATGGCTTTTTTTTAGAATAAAGTGATAGATGTCATGAAAAGATTACATTATGGTTTTTTTATATAATGGATTTGGACACAAAAATATGCACGTCATGTCATTGACCCATTAACAAGATTCTGTGTCAGATTGATTGAGGAGAGAGTTCAGTGGAAAAGGTGACTGACATGCTGCAGTTTATCACTTTGTTCAGTCCTGGGCATTGTGGCACGGGGCAGATGGTGGTGTGGACTGTGGAGCTGTGACCATGTGATGCACTGAGACCTGCTGTCACTTCACCACTGATTCCCAGTGAGGCTGCTTGTCTTATCACTTTCTGTTCATAAAGTTACTGATAAATGTGATAAACGTGAATTAGAGTTAAAGATAAACATGTTGAGTGAAATAATCTGCCGCACACGGAAATAAACCCGAATTATAGGAACTGGGTTCCTATAATAATAAGAACTGGTTCCCGAATTATATTAACCCAGTTCCTATAATGGCCAGAAGCGAGAGCGAGTCAAAAGAGACAACTGTGCTGAAGTTAGTTTTTATGCTTTGCACCAACAACAGTGTGTTATCGGTCCACAACACACTGTTGTCATTGTATGCAATTGTCAACTTTATTAGCAAAGATACGTTTAAATTAATTACGGTGGAAAATAACAGATTTAATCAGCTGAAAAAAGTAACCAACTCCCTGGCTGTGAACATTTCTCTCAGACGGTTCTTCTCCTGATATTCACAGACTGTGGACAGAGAAGTGAAGCAGAGATGCACGTGAAGTGTGTCATAACTTGACTTGACACATCAAATGTGTGTTTGTTTGTTTTTTTTGCTGACACAGTATGAAGGTAGTTCCTGATATTTAACATTATTTACAACCGAGTGCCTCCCGATGCTGGGGCTCCCAGACTCGACTAAACCTTTGCCACAGACGGTAGACGAGCGCCACCGATGCATGACATCTGTTCTCTTCATATTGGATGAGCCTTGAGATAATGTATGTTACGATTTGAGATAATGTAAGTTATGATTTGGCGCTATACAAATAAAATTTAATTGATTCCGTTTACAAAAAGCTGCCACCCTATTGGTCGAGCACCATCACGTCATCCGTCCCCTTTCTACCTTGATTGACACACAGTTATTCTGCTGTTAAACAGCATTATGAAATTAACTATTGTGCAGTATACTATGCTAAAATTATGACAAGGTTGTATTACATAATAATTAATATTAATATCAATATTGACCAGTGTAATCACACATTGCAGATTTTGAAAAAATTGTGTCAGTAACACACATGCACACCTTTTGTCCTTGGCCCTATGTTCAAAGTCGCTGTTCTAAAAGTGCCCACTTCAGCGCCTCCGTTCCCCAGTGTCGCAGACCTGGGCAAGAGGCCAACTGCTTACAGTGGAAGGGGAGAGAGAGGGAGAAACAGAAAGAGCCCTCATCTTTTTTTGCAGTGAGGGTAATGCAGTTAAGTAACTGCTCCTAGTCAGAATTCCATTAAGTAAGAGCATCAGTGATCTCTCATCTCTCATTTGTCAATGCTTCAAGAAAGATAATCATAAAGCACTTGAGTAGACTATTTCAAAGAGTTTACTCTCTAAAAAGCTTAGTGAAAACCAGCATGGCAGTGACATTACCAACTGAGATATCGTTCAGGTTGTCTTTGAGGCCCCTGGCATTCCATTCTGTCATTAGAATGTGTTTTCTGTGATCAGATAATGAACAGATAGTGCCTACCACATGCACACCTGCATTTACACGTGTCTCCGGTTTTCACATCAAGATCCGAATTCTATCCGATCACGGTCATCCCCCCCGTTACTCAACTGATGCTTTTACATGGACTCCTCTTTGCTTTTCAAGCAGGGGAAGAACTCATCTTTGACGAGTGGAAAATGCAGAAAAAGCAGAGGAGACTGCAGTTTTGTCACCACTGTCACGTTGGCTGTGGTCGGAGCCACGAAGTACCTTCAATCCGCTCAGTTGGTGGAGCGGAGACACATTGGAGACACATTGCAAATACACTTCTGTTCAATCTGGTCACCACCTCCTGAAGTGGTTTGACTATTGTGTTTAGAGTTTTCGTAATAAGTGGTGAGGCGTTATCTGATAGCAACGATCACAGACAATGAAAAAAATAAAAGTAACAGAGACAAAATGAACCGATCCAGAGGAAAGAAAGGGAAATAATCTGCTCATTTACATTTTGTGTCATATTTAGCAACTTTACAGACCCCGTGACTTTTTTTATTTAAAAAAAAAAAAAAAATGAGTGACACTGATTTTCAGTCATAAACCTAAATACTTTCTGAGAATGAAATGCACAGCACTGCTCCACGAGTGAGATCCATCCAACTGTATTTACTGCGGACGGAGAGTCGGACGGACACACGCACGCGTGCGCACACAGAGAGAGAGGGAGAAGCGCAAGTCACAGAGCTGTATCATATGTTTTGTTTTCTCCGCTCTTTATGTTCACCAAGAGCCCCATGTGGTGAGAATTATTGTATATATTATAGGGCTGTCAATAGATAAAACAAAACAAACAAAAAAATGATCTCACATCTTGAAATTCCTTAATCTAGATTAATCGCGATTAAACGTTTGCTTTTCTTCTAATGATTAAATTAATGAGTAATCAGACAGTGTGCATTTCAGACACCATTGTTTAATTGTATCTTTCTTTTTTAAATGCCAAACTACACATAGAACTATGGGGTTTCAATGAGACTCAGGCCTATCAAGTGCCATCATAAAGGCTCATCATGGATGACTGCCATCCTGTATGCCAGTGGTTCTCAACCTTTTTGAGTCGCGACCCCCAATTTAACATGCATGGCTGTCCGCTACCCCAAAAGCTTGTGTATCCAGTGTTGGGACCCCAAGGTTGAGAATGGCTGCTGTATGCAACAAGAATTAACGTGTTAACTTTGACAGCCCTAATTTTTTAATATTAATATACATAGCAAAAAAAACACAATGTTAGTTTTTGATGTAAATACTCCGGTAACAGAAGCAACATGTTCACCATGTTGGTGGTAGTAAGGACATATTACACACACACATAAACAGAGCTCTCTTCCTCTTTTTCAGCACCACTACAGACTTACAGCAGGACTCTTCTTTTGTTTCTTTACTTCCTCATCTTTAGATAAAGTGTCAGAGCTTTTCTGTGTGTTTTTACAAGATCAGTCATATTTTTGGGACAGACATCTTAGCTACCTAGCAAACAAAACGCAGTAGTGTAGAAGAATGTGCACTTAGTCATAGTGAACAAGCAAACTGTTGATAAAGTGCACAGAGGGTTTCTATACTGGTACAGTGCTTGAGGGTGTGTTAAGAAACTATGTATGCACCAAACTACTATAGTTTAAGACTTGTTTAATACAGCTGCAAGACTTCTCTCCCACAAATATTCCCATGATCACATAATCCCTTACCCCCACACACCACTTCCTCTCCATTCCACCATCAGGTTGTGCATTATGGGTGACAGGGCCATCAGTGTTACTGGCCCCAGACTTGAAAAATGCCCTACCATTAATGCACCTCACCAATAGATTTTAAATCACCATTTAAAACACAGCTTTTTACACAAGCATTTACTGACACAGCCAGTAAAGACAGTGCCATTGTACTTACACATTATTTGTATTACCCATTTTACTCAGTTTTTTACGTTCAACTCTATGCAATGGATAATCGATTATCACTCTTAATTAATTGTATATTTTGATTATTGATGAATCAGTTTTATTTTTTTTATTTTTTTTTTATAATTCAAACAAGCTTGCAGTCTCAGCTTGAGGAGATATTTTGGTCTCTTTGTGCCATATAACAATAACCCATAGAGCTATAGGAACCTTCAACACTCACTCCTCTCTGTCTTTCTTAAGAGCTGATGATGAGTCAGATTAACAGTTTCCATTTTTGCCATTTGCCAGCTAATGAGCCATGATGATAATATGAGTCATTAACCAACCACGCCTGGTCACAAACAACAACTCTGTACAACAAACACTTATCCATGAACAGTAGAGCCCACACTTCAGCAGCACATTAGCTTGACACCTAGTGACGTTGAAGCCTTATTGAAAAAACAACATGATAATTGGGAGATTTATATATTTAAACCGGACCTAGACCGGAAGTTCCAATTAACGCTGTTTTTTAGTGCGTATCTGCGTCCTTACCTCTTTAAGAAGCCCTGGTGGGTTCTAAACAAAAATTTAAGCCATTGCTGAGAACACTGTGTTTTATTGTAATCTCGGGCTCAGCGAGATCTCTGAAAAAACCCGGTCCGGTAACGTAAACACCGGTGCTCCGGAACAGCAGATCGTCCTGCTCCGGGCACATCCGGCTGCATACATTGAACCGCAGAAGAAGAATAACGTCCGTTGTGGAGGTGTTTCACGAGCGTCAGTGTCTTCTGACTCTGGGTCTGACTCCGGGTCAAAGTCATAAAAGGGACTGCGGCGGGGAGTCATGAAGAAGCTATTTATTTATTTAATAGTAGAATGAGTAAAATGAGTAGCAGTGCATCCACTGTTCCAGAGGGGGGAGCTGTGCTTCTGAGAGCGGGTGTGCCGAATATACTGGCCAATCACAAGACTGTCTTCTGGGTGAGAGAGTTGAGTCTCAAGTCTTGCGGCTGGGAAACACCGTCAGAAAAGGGGATTTTTATCGGCTCGTTTACAGCAACTAGGAGGTTATTGACCATAAAAACAAGTTAATGTATGTAAGTAGACCTCCATAACTAACATATATGTGCAACAGGACCACTCTAGGTCCGCTTTAAGTGATGCCGAGCAGGAAAAGTCTACAAATTAGACTTTTGAAAAAGGTTCCCTTAGGCAAAGTAATTCTTCCAATCAGCAGTAGAAATATATCCCTCGTATGAAAGTGGAGCATTACATGAAGGCTACTGTGCTTTTAAAAGAACAGTGTTGTTGTTAACAAATTATGTGGGAAGCCTCAACCCTGATGACCGCGCATCTCATGAGGCCTCACAATCGAAAAGCATTATGGAAAAAAAAGAAAGTGAACTTACAATCCTCCTGACTGAGACTGAAGACACTAAAAATAAAATGCTGGTTGAGTAACATAACAGAAATAATATAATACCAGTAGCTTCTGACCTCTAACTATGCCCTTAGTTAATATTTCATAACTGTGCAGTGCTTATTTTTGATGAGTGAACCTGTCAGTGTTGGAGACAGCTTCAGACATTCCAAATCTTAACATAGAGGAAACTCTGACTGGGTTTCAGCAAACACTAGTGGCATGGAGCAAAAACGAGAACAAACTGGGAGCTGCCAGGAACCTCCAGAACCAAAGAGTAAAAAGGGGTTCCTGCAGGCAACTCCTTCAGCCAGAGGCCAAGCTCAAAAATATATGAATTTAACAAATGAATGCCTATGTTCGCCACATTATCTCATTAGACAATGTTTTCTGACAGGAAACTAGTGCTGAGCGCAGGGGCGGCCGGTGTATAGGGACGATTTGGGCGACGCCCTCCCAACTTGGAGGAGAAAGAGAATTTTTTTCCTCAGCAATTCCAAAGATCCTTAGTACTAACATTCCTTTCAGCGTCTCTGCCAGCAACGGTAGTTATTATCAGTGTTTTAGACATATTATCTGTCATTGTCCAATCAGAATCATCAGATTCAAGTCACGTTTTATGGTTCCGCCTCTTCTGGGGCGATTTGACTGACATGAAGAATCGCCCAAAAATTCTCCCATTGACACTCATGTTAAAAACTTTTTTTTCGAAAAACATCCCCTCCAATGCATTTTTAATGAGGATTTATGTGCATGCACTAACATGCTTACGTCGTATGTAAATTGAGCAAAGAGAGGAGGGGATAACTTCTCTTCTCTTCACTTCACGTCTCTCCATAAGTTGTTCGTCTCTCTGCTCGCGGCGTTCTGAGCGAAGTGAAGCTCACCGTTTTAAAAACACACGGCGGATTGTGCTCGTTTAATCGGGCCCAGCACGAACTGATAAGTACACGTAGTTTGACCAGTGCCACGGAGTTCACGCTTTCATAAGTGTTAGCCGTTTATGGCTCGTAGCAGCGGACAGCAGTCATTTGAAGCTACGTCCGTTAACTTGTTTGCCAACATTGTTGATGTTTGTATTGCTCTGCTCAGGTTAAACTTCAGGTAGACAATCGGACTGTTTTGTGTAAGAAAGCATTCTAAGATGCCTTTAGCAACACATGTAAAGATCCAATTCTGCACTTTCCTTTACACTTAATGAATAATTTGACTGCACTATCTTGTCATATGTTTGTTGTATGTATCTGATAAAAGTTGTGAAAGCTCTTGATCCTTGGTCAGTTAATAAATACTTGACTTAATATGCTGCCCCTGTCTTTATGTGGTTGCTGGACACATCCTGTGTCTTGTTTAGCTGTTTTACATCATACATTAGATTCATGTAAATAATATTTGTTTATCAAGTTGCCATCTAGTGGACACAAGGAGGACGGTTAATCATCTAACAACACAATGATACTGTCTTTTTTATGCACCTATTGAACGGGTCACCTTAATCATTATCAGAAAAAATTGTCCCCCCTGAAATTTTCTTCAGGAGCCGCCACTGGCTGAGCGGTATACCGGTTCATACTGAAAACATATTTCATGGTGTATAAAAAACGTAACACATGCTTAGCTGAAGAAGAGAGTGTGGTAGTAACTGCAGCAATGAGCAATTCACTCCACCAACTAAACAGGAAACACGTATTAGAGTATCAATAATGTATGTGGTTACGCACTCACATACAGCTCCCTCTCTCTCATTTATTCAATATGAGCAGACACACAGACTCTTACTTGCTTGAGTACTCCGTATACTGTGAAACTTGAAATGTTTAAAAATTGTGCGAAAGAGTGTGTTCACATCACAACATCACAAGGAGTTGTTGCTCCACTGCTGGAGTTAAAATGTGTTATTTAGCGAGGTAGTATTAGACTCCTGCATCCCTGCAAGCTAAACATGTTGATTTTCTCTATGGACTCCATATCAGAAAATGCTGTCAAGCAGCAAGTTAAAGTGTATAAAACTTCTCATATGTTTAAGCAGGTATAACATTTTTTTAGAAAAGTCTTTTGTTGAGTCTCTAGAGGAGAGGATCTCAGTGCAATCAGAGCTGAATACTGTATATGCTAGAACTTCATACAACCACACTTCAAAAAATATTCTATTAGGGTTGTCACTTTAGAAATTCAAGTTTGACAAATTTACAAGGACCTGTATCCCGAATCCTAACCACTCGACCACCCGGGAGTCAGACTTCTGATACTATTTCCCAGAAACACAGGTTAATTAACCTGATCAGGATCAGTGAAGAGGATCTCTCTTTACATGCAGTATTACTGTGGTAATACGCAATCAGAGTGCACAGAAGTCCAGATCAAATGATATTTATCCGCCAGCTTACAGAGAGTATAAGTTCATTTGCCGACACTGTCATATGATATGGTAGGAATTCTTATGTGTGCTGGATAAAGGGGTACAACTTAAATATCAGAATCATCAGATTCAGAATGCTTTTATCCCGGAGGAAATTGTTCCGTCACAGTTGCTCCATGTGAGAATCAATAACTTAAAGAAAAGAAAGCAACTATACCACCAAAGTAAACATTCTAATTAGAAGCTTACATAAGAGTACAAGAGAGCAAAAAAAATAATAAAAATAAATTAAAGAGCACCAAAATGAGCGCAAATTTTTTAAATTTAAATAGCACTATAAAAAAATATATAATGTGTACAGGACAGGCATCATCAATATGACAATTAATAAATGAACTGAATATATCTAGAGATGGGAGTTGTAAAGTCTGTTGGAACCTGCATTTTGAGTTTGTACAGTTCAAACACAAACTTTACACACAGAAAATATTATTGAATTTCAAATTAAAAAAGACAGCGCTATCTTCTATGTGAAGCCACTAAACTCTGACATGAGTAATTAGTAGGTTAAATGTTACTATACTAGTTATACTACATGTTTCTATGAGAGACCGCCAGGTTATGAGGGGCCAAAATAAATGAGGTTACAAATACACCACATTTCCATGGCAACATCAGTGGGGAAATCTGGAATCATGTCAGTTGTGATGGAAATAGGCTTTTTTTGCTGCATCAATCCTCTGTGTCTAAAGAAAAACAAAGCCTGTAAGCCAAATCTGTTCTGCAGGCATGGGGACTGTCCTGACGCTGCCCCCTCTTCAGACACGCAACAGCAAGAGAAGATGCTGACATCATTCAGACATAAACACGACCAGTGACCAGGCTGGTCGAATCCAAGTGGTTTAAATCCAGTTAAGGTGGGGAAGAGCCAGTTCAATGGAGGTGGAATAAACAACATCATTCATCATGCTGCGACAGTAGAGACTCATGGATTGAGTGTGGACTGTGGAGACGACAGGAATCAACTATAGTGGCTCTGGACTCACACAGTCGTATGTAATGTGACACTGGTGTATTGGAGCCCAGATAAAAAAAAAATTGTTTTGAATGAGGTACTTTGCCGAGTATGTCCTCAGTGCAGAAGGTGCCTTAAGCCCAATTTATACTTCTGCGTAAAGTGCTCTGCGTAGGCTACGTAGAGACTCTGCGTCGACGCATATTTTTTAAGTGTCCGTCACTCCGTCAAGGGACAACGGAGACGGCAAGAGCTGCGATTGGTCCTCAGGACAGGCTGAGCAAAGCTGCTCTGTGCCGGCTCTCAGTGCGCTCCGGGCGTCCTGACAGAGGCGGAGCTGATCCCCGCCGATAACACTGCTGCCGAACTATAAATACGTCATATCTATACACACACAACACATGTTTAGACCCTAAATGGCCAATTTCTCGCCTCAAATTATCTTAAAACTGCGTTCCGTCACACAGAAAAGTGAGAAACGGCCACTGTTTCAACAACAACAGTCCTTCTCTCTCTTTCTTTCTCGGACGCCATTGCTCACTGTAGCCAGAAGCACAACCACCTTGCGCAGCGACCCCTACTGATCGGGCGGGAAATTGCAGCGAGTGTCCGTCACCACCACGCAGAAGTATAAATGCTCGAGGCGTCTCCGTGGTGACGCAGACGGATAACGCATACGCAGTCGGAGAAGTATAATGTGGCCTTAAGACATTTGCCCACACTAAATACATAGTTGTCACTGGGGCTCACCTGATGAAGTCCACAACAGCATACGTCTATGCTGTCTTAATACAGGGTTTCTCACTCCTGTTCCTTGGGGGCCACTGTCCTGCATGTTTTAGATGTTTCTCTGCTCAAACACACCTGATTCAAATGGTCAGCTGGTCAGGAAGCTCTGCAGAAGCCTGATAACGAACCATTTATCTGAATAGGGTGTGTTGGACCAGGGAAACGCCTAAAACATGCATGACAGTGGCTCCCCAGGACAAGGAGTGAGAAACCCTGAAATTGAATTCTGTCGCTTTTATAAACTGCTCATTCCTGCACACAAAATTGAAATAAATCTGTGATAGTATGTTATAAATCCACTACTGCCTCTATCAGTAAGTTCAAACATGTTATTTGGTGACTTGGGTGTTTAAAATCAAGCCTTTAAAGCTGCAAAATTTCGTTATGTCCCCATAATGACAATAAAAATTCTTGATTCTTGATTCTTGCAGTTATTAAAACCCTCCTCACCCAGATGTAGTTTCTGAATATCTGCACAGTAACAACCTGTCAGGTTATTAATTACATATAATCATGAAACAATTATTTGTAACATATTTAAGTGATCATTTTAAAGTAAAAGCACAAATCTTAATATATTTTCTTATCACAAGGACCAGGAATGACTGGAAAAATGCAGTTCTTCAAGGGAGAGCCTCAAAATAAATCACTAGGACAGAAAGTTGGAGAGTTAAACACAATTGTAAAGCCACTCACATGAATTATTAATGATCATTCCATTCACAATTAACTTGACTTAACTTATTAACTTGAAAATAGCACTTAACATATTGTTCTTATCACAGTGTGCAATCAAATCATTTTACCAATCCCTCTGTACAGTGTATTAGTGCAGTTTATGTGGTCAGCTGACCATGGATGTTTGGTGGGAAGAAAAGACCCAGGAAAAGAAAATGCTAGACTAAGTAGACAAACAATGAGTTTTATCAATGTACATTGCTGTGGTTTGATGGTAAAGAATGTGCTAAAGCTAGCAGCGACTGCATCTTAAGAGCAGGTGTTGGAAACTGCTTTGACTGTTAAACGTAGCGCGACAGCAACGGATAGAAATCACGAAAGATGAAAGCCTGAAGAAGACTGACATTGAATAAATAATGATATCCATTGTGGGGAAATGTGATCAGTCTCTCTGAGAATCAATAACTAACATGCGGACCATAAAGCCTTGAGTGACTCAGCAACAACTTGTAAGCTACTAAGTGGGCGATATCAACTACCTGTTCTTGTTCCGGGAGACATCACCTGAAAAAGCTGAAGGAAAACTGGAAACACTTGTGAATGGAGCAGGGAAGTAGATCAACTTTTAAAGAAAAAAGAACAATAGTTTCTTAAATACAAACTGCAGTTAGAGATTTTACTATGATGTAGGACTTTGATTAATCGGTTAGCAAAAAAATTATAAATCAAAACCAAACAAAGTTGTCTCGTTTCAGCTAAATACAAGTGCATTCTGCTTTCTTTGCTCCTCCAGAGTAAAGTGGATGTCATTTGAGGACATCTTCATTTTTGAGGTTTGGGAAAACACAAATCAACTTTGTACACCATAGCCAGGTGCCAAGTAATCAAATATTTTAACTCTGCTTTCAAAATGAACACAACTGAATCAAAACTCGTCTCAAAGGGACACTGTGTAGTATGGGTTTATATTACCCAAAATCCACTTTTGTATACATATTATGTGCTCCTGCATTGTCTAGTTGCTGTATAATATTCTTTGTTTCGTTTTCCTAGTGTTTCAAAAAGTCATGTAAAATAACATGGTCATGGGCCGCTACTGCATTGCCATGACGCCATGTTTCTTACGGGAGCCTTTATAGACAAACGCGAGAGAACAAATCAAGCGTAGCTTTATTGTAGCGGAAGTCCCGCCTCCACTCTCTCCGCTTCGTCTGCTACGGCCTCGGTAGCTCGCCCTCTCCCTCTCCTCGCGAACCTCATCTTCTGACACGGAGAAAGACAACGAGGACTACATTTGACCGGCTGAGGATACCGTAGCGCTCAGGGAAGGGAGGGGGTGAGCAGAGGAGCAGTTCTTCATTGTAAATTTCAGCCTCTCCTCTAGATGGCACTATAAACTACTTACTTCACCTTTAAAGCCTGATAAAAAAAACACCAGTGAAACTCATCTTCTAATTACCCTCTGGGCTGCTTTTCATCTGGCTCACAAAGGTCGGGTCAATTCATCAGTCCACACAATCCACTCAGCACAGGACAGCAGCACTAAACTGAAGCACACACTGATGTGCTCACAGAAAAGAGTATGGGATGGATTTTGGTTTAATCCAGCTTAGTGAAATTTTGAGTGCAACGCAGAAGCACATCAAAAGCAAGGTTTTGATGCGATCAGCTTTGATAGAACAGTGGATTTCATTCGTAGTTGAAGTTATTTAATATTCAGTAAGCTATTTTTTTTATTTACTAAATCCAGAAGGTGGCAGTGATGATATATGATGACTGCAAGCTTATGTTAAATCCCATAGAAGAAGATTTTTGGAATTGTGCACAGCCCATTCAGTGCTGACTAGGGGTGTCACGATTACTTGATTTCACAGTTAATCGCGGTATTAAATGCTACACTATATTAATTGATATCAATACCGTCAGAAAAGATTACACCGAAAGCCCAGAACCATATGGGTAGTTCAGAGCAACTCGGGCAGAATGAAAACAAAGTTACACAACAACCGCATGTCACAGCTTGTGCTGCTTTGTTTTTGTTCCGCGCGAGTTGTAGAATAGAGCCATTCCCGATTGTTAAAGAATGGCAGAGGAAGAGTTATTCCCTCCAAGAAAGCGCATCAAATCAACCATATAATGGTAAAATGGTTTTGTATTTATATAGTGCTTTTCCAGTCTCGATGACCACTCAAAGCAGCTTTTGACTAATGTAGTCAGGAATCGAACCCACAACCTTCGAGTTGAAAGACAACAGGCTCTACCACCATCCCACGGGGGGACAATTCATCATCTGTGATATAACCACCCGGCTCTGTACGCCAGAGTAAAGGTAAACGCACAGTAACTGGGTTAAATTACGCTAATGTTCAACTAACGTAACATTGAATTGGTAGGAAATGTTATGTTTTACGTAATGTGATGTCCTTTTCATTTAATACAAATGTATTTGTGTCATTGTAATTTAAACATGAATTAAACAAACCACAATAATAGATAATTATAGTTTTAGATCTGGCCACATACAAATAGATAAATTATTAAAAGGATTAAAATAACCTTAAACATATGGTAAAGATGACCTGTAGCCGTTCACATCTGTTTTCTTTGAGAGAAATACATAGTTAATATGTAGCATTGTTTATTGTTTACAGAGCAGAAGTGATTCTTATTTTATTTCAAATGGGATTATTGTCATTTTTCTTGTACTTTTTGGTTACTTTACTTTGTTGTTACATTATTTTGTTATTTTGGCATCAAAGGATATAAATAAAGGAAACTGTAAGACTATAAGCAGTGTTTCTACACATTCATAGTGTTGTGAAACATCAGTCCTATATCATACAGCTCAACTCTTCATCCCCCAACAAATGGCCAAACCAGGTCATTCCTGTTGAGCCGGTTCCAGTGCTGGTCCTTACCTGCGTTCTCGATGAGGCAGCGGTTGCTGCTGACGTGTGATGAAGCTGGAGCCCCACACCGGGCTGCTGTGGCTGTTCCTGAGCCAGCCCACAGGGGGTGACGATGGGTAGGGGGTGCTGCGGAAGCCATGGTCCGACTCTGTCTCTGCAGTGAGAGATGAGGCTGAGCTACCCATCGCCACGGCGAGAGGTTATTAGCCTGTGAATGTGCTCTGATAGCTAGGTCTGCTTGCTTGTTTTGCCCCTGGATGTTGACAAGGGATCAACAGTTGTAATCAGTGAGGCACACCGACTGGGAGGATACTGAAAGGGCTGTTTGGACAACACAAGCAAGCATGTGTCTCTATTTGCTGTCAACTTCCTGTTTACACATTCTGCTTCAAATAGAAAGAAGTTGCTCTCACAAAAGAAATCCAATCCAGGGGATTCAAAGGTTGCTCCAAAAATGTGTCTAACTCTTTATCAAGTATAGAGATCAGGGAAGATTTCCCACATGGAAGAAGACTGTGTTAATTCAAATAGTGTTTGTTTGTGTTGAGCTTTAATTCCAGTTCAGCAGATGGTTTCAGAGAGAAGAAAACACAATTCTCTCACAGCAATGGTTCATAATTCTGTCTCTTGTAGACTTTAAGTCCGCACAGCTCTGCACCATATCGTCCACAGTGCCACTAATAATTCCTCCTGCGTTCCCTTGGACAAATGCCGACAGGCTGTGCAGTCTCATGCCTGGCTCCTCAGAAGTTCAACAAAAGCAGGAGTGTGTACAGCTGTGTGTTAAAGACGTACACGGTTTCTTCAGCATATCAGCAACCACACAGTACACCTGTGGGAAAACTTGGGAGTTCAGGATGTGAGTATCACTGCAACATCAAGGTCCGTGAACACAGCTGAAACTGCTCAACACAGACATGGAACATAATACATTCACTCATTATTAGTGATGTGGGCACTGAAAAAAAATCAATGCACTGCATTTCCTGGGTAGGGTGCTGGCACACCTGCTACTATTCCCGTCTCATCTTTCAGACATCCAGTGTGACCAACAGCTGCTGTGGAGGTTCAGCAGTAAAACACCCCAGCACCATCTCTTTCACCAGGCAAAATCCGAGTGTTTTTTTCATCTTCTGAGATTAGGCCACTTCTTGTTCTTGCCAAATTTAGGCTTTCAACAACAACAACAAAAAAGACCTTGAGGATTTAACGTGCAAACAGCAGGTCTTCATGTAGCTGCTCTTCAAACTTTAACAACAACCATAGCATGAACATGTTCACAGCTCAGCTTCGATTCAACATATTCAACATCATACTATGAGAGCTGTTCTTTTTCAGGCTGCAGTGATCCACAGAAGCAAGTACAAGAGATGTTCCTGGTTTCTGAGCAACGCAGATGAATGTCTGTCAGACACTGCCCAGTGTAGTTCCTCAACTTGTACTTGGATTTCTGTGGACTCACCAGCCTGTGAGAGCAAGTCTGTACAGGCCAAACAAGTATCATTCCAGTGCAGGCCTACATCTGCATGCACTTGAATGAGTAGCGTTAGCTTTTAAAAGGTCTGAGGCTTTAGTCCACTCACTGCTCCATCATCCCCTGCTAATCACCATTAGCTGATTATTATGGCATCACTGCATGAATCACGTGGACTTCAATGCCCACTTCTGCGGTCCACATTCAGTCATTGTTACATGCCGATTAATGACCGATAACTAACTCACATGAGAGCTATAAACCCACGCCAACAACCGCAGCGCTACACGCTACTTTAAGTAATTCTATCAAAATAGATGTTCCGTGTCCGTCTATACACAGCGTAACAGAGGCCAGTCACCGCACCGTGCAGGAGGCGACATGCGCGGTTAGGACGCGTAGAAACAACCGTGGAGTGGATCCTCCAGAAGGGGAGCATTCAGCCCGCAAATATAACCATAGTCCCGTGGCTTCTGTCCTGCCTGTGTTCATGTTACGTCTCCTGCGTTTGGCCAGAAGATGTTGAGTCTTGTTGTCATACATCAGGAGACATCCTCGCCCCAGCAGCACCGCTGTAGCTTCGGACGTTTAACAGCGCTCAAAATGTAAAACGACTCCATCCATTTCCCCAAATAAAGTGTTCCAGTCCTGTGCTTTTAGAATATGGCTCCCGTTATATTATCCAGTTCTTCCACTCCCCGGTAAATATCCTTTCAGGGGGCTTTAATTCTTCCTCGCTGAGCCGGAGCGCAGTGGACTGGGATGCAATATCCTCCTAACAGCGGATTAGTGGAGTCAGCTTGGCGCATGCGCAGTGGCCTGCTGAGCAGAGACGAGATGGAAGACTGCCTCACTCATGAATGTGAGCAGTATCCCGGGATAATGATGACTGCGATGGGCGTCTAATCAGAAACAGCTCGTTCTGACTTACTGCCAGCAAACACTTTTGTTGTTGACACGATCGGGAAACTGCTGAAATGATGTGTGGCCGTTTGTTCTGATCAGGTCACAACCAGAGGAGGCAGTGAAGGGTTAAGTAAAGTCAGTGGTGACTGCAGCACTCATCCTTGCTCAACTGTCCCCACACATCACTGAGAAAAAGCCCTCAAACTTCCCCTTCTCTCTCTCTCTTCCACTTCCCATCACTGCTCTGACCTCAATCCTCATTTCTCACTTCACTGTGTTCACTAATAAAACTGTGTTTAAAAGCAATGTCTTCACTCACACACACCACATACAGCAATTATTATGTGGCATATGCATGTTGCATAAAGCACTGAGAATAAATCATTAAAGGGATACTTTAGGTTTTTCTTCAGGTTCAGGTTCTTCCAGTTTTAAGAGATACTGAAATTTAACCTCAACTCCCCAGACCCGGCTGCAGAAAAACATTTAAGGGGGGGCATAAAAAATTTTCAGGGGGGCAAACTTTTTCAACCTATTTTTTATAGGTTTTATAGGTTTTTTATAATAATAATAATAATAATGCATTATATTTATAGCCTATTTTATTTATTTATTTGCTTCAGGGTGAACAATATGGCTCTGTGACCACTCCTACAATGTGGAGAAATAATTTTGCTCTTACTAAAAAGGGGCAGTTCATCACAAAATCTACAAAAAAGAGTGTGTCGTGCTGTGTACATTTATCAAATAAAGCATGTATTCAAGAAGATAGCACCATACAGCAGCTTCACTACTGGAAAAAGAAGCACGGATGTCAACCTGAACACTGAAGTAAACATTCATACTGGAAGAAGTAGCTACAGCAGCTGGGGAGCACAAGGAGCAGCACAAAGCAGTGTTACCCTTCTGCCTACACGTAACCTAAAGTTTGTGAGTGAGTGAGTGTAACTCACCTGCATCATGCAGGTGAGTTACACTCACTCAAACTAGGCTCACCTGGAACCTAGTTTTAAGGATTTTCTTTGTCAAATGGAGCAAAGAAACCAGACAATATTCACATTTAAGAAGCTAACAAATCACAAAGTTTGTATTAATTGTTAAAAAAAAAAAAAAAACTCTCTAAAGATTAATTAATTGTTGCAGCCCTACTGGTTACCTAAATGTTTCACGAATATTACATGATAACAAAAAAATCAAAAAAATATTTTGGGGCGCTGGGCACTATACGGCGCATGACACGTTTCCATGGCAACTGACCGGAAAAAGATGCGTGTGACGTCATGTTTAAGTGCTCCCGATTGTTAAAATGAGTCTCTAAAGTAACGCTAAACTTTAAAAACAGAGGCACACATACGCAGTTACACAGGTACGCTGGTTATTTGTAGCGCTGCTCTTTTCCTTTAATAAACAGACCGCTCCAGTTCCACTGTAGGCGCGCTAAGCGACACAAGGAGCTAACGGAGCTAACGTGAACAGTGCATTGCCCTGTAGCTAAAATAACGGACAATGCTGCGAGCGAAACGAAGACTTGTGGCACCCCCTGATGAATGTTTACCCCAGTGTTACTCTTTACTTCAGTGCTTCGGTTTCCAGTAGAAGTGAATGGCGCTGCTAGTAACTAGCGACCATAAACGTCAAGTGCTAACAGCGTACCATCTCATCGGTGACCCGCCCCCACCACCTGTGATTGGCCAGCATGTTGCTTTCGTTCGTTGGTTGGATTGGTTGAGTTGTATGATCGATAAACCAAGATAGAAATAATAGAGAGCTGGCCACTCCGATGTAAAAAACAAAACCCAAATAAAATAAACAGCTCCCAGCCATAGACTGTATAAAAAGCCCAGGGGGGGCACGGCTGACTCTGTGGGCGGGCACAGCCCCCCAATGCCCGCCCATGCCGCCGGGACTGCAACTCCCACCGGTCAAAAAACAGTTTAAGCCCTCATTTAAAGGTGATGTAAGTAGTTTATAGTGACATCTAAAGGAGAGGCTGAAATTTACAACAACGAACTGCTCCTCTGCTCACCCCCTCCCTTCCTTGAGCGCTACGGTATCCTCAGTGGGTCAAATGTCGTCCTCATCGTCTTTCTCCGTGGTGCGGGCATACGGTCAGGTACTGGTGTTCCTTTATCCGCTGTAAAATACATGTGCTCCTCCATTCTACACGCGTAAAAAGATCCACTCTCAGCCTCGTCTCGCCGCTCGTTTTGTTCTCTCGGGTTTGTCTATACAGGCCCCCTCAGAAACATGGCGTCGTGGCAATGCAAAAGCGGCCCGCGACCATGTTATTTCAAATTACTTTTTGAAACACTACGAAAATGAAACAAAAACTATTATACAGCGACTAGACAATGCAGGAGCACATAGTATGTATACAAAAGTGGACTTTGGGTCATATAAACCCATAAATATTACGCAGTGTCCCTTTAAACAGGTGTGTTACCCAGTATAAACGTGTATAATCAGCATTCCCTCCCGGGTAAAATGACTCACAACACACCACAAATACAACAGATATTAGTCAGCTTCAGCTCCAATCAAACTAAAGTTGTGAACATGCTCATTTTTTCTTAGTCTGCAATAATTTGAGCAGTGCTCTGCCATTTCTTGCACAATGCTTAGGCATGCATTTAATTTCATTAATGTTAGTAAAAAGGATGGACACGAGTATTCGATTATTTGCTTGCTTATAAAAACGCAATCAATGATTTAATTTTCCGAAAACAAAACATTCTACACAAACAAAGACAGCTACAGACTTTTCACAGGAGACATATTTATTCCCAATAACAAAATTTGCTCTCTTTATTATTTAATAAATATATTTTGCTTGTTTCATTTTCTACACACGTTGGTCAAAATCTCAGATACACTCAGATACCATCAGAGGAAGCACAGTTTGAGAGCTTAAGAGAGATCTAAACAATTGAATTATAGAAAGATCAAAGTAGAAGTTGCATAATATTTACCACTTTCTTCCTCACAGACAGTGGCACTAACATCGTCAAGGCATTTTCTCTAAATAAATGGACAACGCTTGCTAAAGTTCTTTAAAACATGTAAATGCTTTACAAATGAGCAAACTCAAGTAACAGAAAAACAAGAGATACAACTAAAAGAAAAGTGAGTGAAATATCTTTCTCAAAGAAAATAAAAAGGAAATGTGTACAAGGTTTTATTCTAGGTTTTAATTTTAGATATGAATCTCAGGGCAGGGTGCTAGGTCTTCATGTCGCGGCTCTTCAAACTTTTACAACAACCATAACATAAACATGTTTGCAGCTATGCTTCGATGTATGTTTAATATTCAACAACATACTATGAGAATTGTTCCTTTTAAGGATCATGTTGTTTTTAAGGGAATGCAATGACAGGTCCTCGGATTGACCGTGCAGGAGTGCAAAAAGCTCTTTGAGCGGTTTCTCCTACAGCTAAAAATGTAGAAAGAAGCTAACACAAGCTCAAAAGCTAAAGACAGAATGCCCCACGAGATGGGGGCGGAGGCAGGTGATGATTTAAAAAGTCCTGGAGCAGCAGAGGGCCATCTCTCAAGTAATGTCTTCTGACAGAAAGTCCAGACACCTTATCCCAACATGGCAGGACACTGATGTCATGGAAGCATTGACCAAATCTCTCCATCCTCTGGTTGAGTTTACAGATTCACTTTCCAGTGAGAAGTAGTGTCAGCGTTTCTTTTGTCAAGCCAGTCCTCTACCTTTTCAGCTCCTCCACCCTCAAAGTGAACACTGATGATCCAGACCTAACAAATACCATCAAGACTAAAATCCTGGGCTACCTGGAGGAAAAATACAAGGATTCTGAAACACATGAACTGCTTGATTCACATAGGAATCGCGATTCTAATGATCCACGATTCTGAATCGATTCATAAACTTCAAAAATTGATTTTTGAAAAACCACACAAAACACCGGTTTGTGTTATTTGTGTACAGTTTATTTTTGTAACTTGCCTAAGCTTTTATTTCGTTTGAATTAATAAATGTTAACTTTTGTCTTAAGTTTGCCTTTGTGTGATCACATTATCTTATACAAACTGTATTGTTTTGATGCCATAATTTGCCTTAACACACTATGTATCGTATCAATTTTTGAATCGAGAATCGTATGAATCGAATCGGTTGAATCGAGATTCGGAATTGAATTGAATCGTGAGCCACCCAAAGATTCACATCCCTACTTGACATGGAATCTGCTCTTTCGGTTCATGCTGACATATATCAGTGAGGACAAGGTTGCACCAATCCAGGCCAGACACCAGAGATGGCTGCATCCTTGTGCACGGTTAGTAATAATTGTAATTACATAGATATTACATTTGATAATATGTGTTCATATGGTGTTCATATTTTGGTGTTCATATTTTAGTTACCATGTTCTTTTTTTAAAGTGGGAGGGCACAACTGATGCCCATGGTGAGACTGCAGAAAGTGCAGCGGCTGCACCAACCACCTCAAAGAAAAAGAAGACCTTGGGGAGCTTCTTCAAGACCACTGAGGGAACTAAACCAAGCTCTTCTCCTCACCAAGAACAACTAATTGTAGCCTGTGAGCTACAGTCATATCGACAGTGTGCCAACCTGGACATTGAGGAGGACCTACTGGACTGGTGAAGGGAACATCAGGGACTCTACCCACACCTTTCAAAGCTGGCAAAAAAGTATAGTACATGTGCATTCCTGCACAAGTTGCTAGTTGTTTATCGTACCGGGGGAAATGTAGTGACCTGTCTTGGCTCATCTCTCAAGCCAGATAATGTCGACAGGCTGGTTTTTCTAGCCAAAAACCTGTAGGTTATTGCCTGTTCTGCATAGGCATCTTAGGTATTTTTATGTATATTTTTCTTCCAGGAAATACACTCAGGTGAATAAGAACCTTTGATGCAAATATTTCCGTGTTAGCTGGAATGTAGCACAGCATGGCAGCAAAAGCCGTGCTCTGTTAATTTAACATTTGTTCAAAGGTGTTGATACTTTATCGTTACATTTCTTTCAGGAGATGTGCTAAGGTGTAGCACAAGAAGGGAACTGAAAGCATTGTTCAACGTTCAATAAAATAATAATAAAAATAGGCTTTCCATAAATGTAATGAATGATCTGGATTTTCATTTTGGTCATAATCATGCATCCCTAACTCACGTTGCAGTCACACCAAGTTGACTGAAAAGTTCACCTAATTTGAACTGGATCAGTGGCTCCTGTGGGTAAAATTGCAGATTTGTTCTATGGAATTTGGTGCAGTCTGACACATACTATAGTTTACATTCAAAAAAAGATTCTATGAGGTGACCCTTGTGTGTGTTCCCTGCCGGCAGTTTTGTTTACAGTTATCAGTGCAATTAGTCAGCAATGACCATGTCAGTACAGCCTCACAACCTCACTTCAACAAAAACAATCTGAACCATGACTTAAGGAAACAATGCAGCTGGACAACACTGACTGTATGAACAATCATCCACCTTCAACCCTATAGACTCTATAGAGCATGTTAACAAGGCTCGTAAGAAGGGTGTGTTTGCGGTGCACATAAGTGTTGAGACAAAACGGGTTGACATCCAGCTCAACTTGACTTCAGCTCCCGAGCACAGGTGCCAATATTTAACAGTGTAATCAACCATAGTATAGGAGCAAGGGACTGAAGCTGTGAAGAGTATATGAAAAGAGTATGAGTATATGAAAATAAGACGCTTGTATTAGTCATGAAACAAAACAAAAGCAGGCTGTGCAGTTGCACCGCAAGGTCTCATAGAAACTGATTCACTAAGACAGAAACAAAGAGACCCAGTTACACAGATAATAATACTCTGATGAGCAAGGGCCAAAAACTGCATCATAATAAGGAGGTTTCAATTCAGTACATAACTGTCATGATAAAATGTCAGATAAAGAGGAAAACACGAAACATGTTCACGTACGATGAGTTAGGATTCCTACATGGCTGCCACCGTACACCAAGAACACTGCTTCTGTAACCGTTAATAGCACTTCTGTGATATTTGTTTCAAACTAAATCAGTCGTGCACATAGCACTGTCATTTTTATCTTTTCATTCATTTTTTGACGACGCCTCACCTTGAACATTCTTAACTTGAGAGTGACGCAACTCCCAGCTCCAAGCACAACTTCCGACACAAATGGAACGCAACACAAGAAAACAATCTTTCAGCAACTTAGGAGTGTTGTGAATGTGTTTGCACAGTGCATTTACATTATATTGCCAGATATAGAACCTTTCTTCAACTGTTACTGAAGAAAATTAAATGCCCAGCAGCACTACTGATGAGAAACCAACAAGTGCCCTGTTACACAGACTACGAAACTGAACTTTAAGCAGGTCAGATGTTTGAGGACTGCAGGCCTTTGTTCTGGCTGCATCTGTCCAAGTGCCACCTGTCCCTGTGAGCAAGTGACCAGCAGCAGCTGACACAGTCAGAGCCTGAGAGACAGAAAGAGAGGGAGGGAGAGATTGGATTTCAGTTCTGATCTCAAGGGACACAAGGGCGGAAGAAGGGAAAGCAAGGATGTGAGCCGATTTCATGCTACACTGTAATGTCATTTGTGCACCAACCAAAAAAAATTTCCCCTCACCTTTTCCTCTTTCTCCAGAGGAAAAAATTAGCAAACCAAACATCCTTTAGTTAAAATGTAAAATAAACAAAGGCTGAATGATGATTCCAAAAAAATCATCAGAAAACATTTTCAATTAGCTGATGAGAGTGATAATGAGGATTAATATTAGCTAATGAAAGACATTTTACACCGCTTTATGAGCAGAAAACAGCAAACTAGAAATCGATTAATCTGCTGATTATTTTCTCAAATAATAATCTATTTTTTGGTTCAAAACCTCAAAATTATAATGTTCTTAAATGTCTTGTTTTGTCTAAAAGACTAAATGTAACACTTTCTTTGTTATATAGAGCAATGAATCCAGAAAATATACACATTGTTTATATTGTTTTCAACTAAAAACACTTAACTGGTATTAACTGATTATCAGAATAGACAATCACCAAACGAATAATAATCGAGAAATCATTGCAGCCCATTGCTCCATATAACAAAGAAATCATTCACACTGAACATTTGAGAACTTCATCACTTCCAGGTTTGGGAAACACAATGATTTTGAAATTCTTTGTGGTCAGAAAAAACAGGAATATTTATCACACGAGGAGAAAAAAACAAACAATATGTGTATTTGTTCAGCATGATTTTATGTCTAATCTTTGTTGTATTAATACTGATGATGATTGCATCATGATACCACTGTGGCTGAAACAATTAATCGAATAATCGATTACTAAATTAATCGTCAACTGTTTTGATAATCATTTGAAGCTTTTTTCATTATTAAAACAATGCTGATCATTTTAGCTCGTAAATGTGAATATTTGATGGCTTCTTTGCTCCACATGCCTTATTAATAAGAATAAAGGGAATCGTGTTTTTGGTAAAAATGTCCCCTGTGCTGATTTCCTTTGATTGGATGATCATAAAAAAAATAAAAATAAATTGGAGCTTCGCTTTAATAAGAGAACTTCATTATGACTGACTTTATTTGCTAGGCCTGGGAAATGAGACAAAATCTGTATTGTTAAGCGTCATATTATTTTTCTTCCTCTTGAAGGGATGCTATGTAATAATATAATGGCTTGTTGACGTTTGTGGCACTACAACCTCCCTTTTGGTGCTCATGACAGTTATGAGCTTCATAACTAAAAAGTCAAGGATGGATTGTGTAGGTTAGGCCCAAGGGGGAAAAAAGATAAGATTTAGTTTGTGATCGGGACACAGATCCATATTTAGGCATACACTGAGCCTTCTGAGTGCTTTCTCTCATATTCAGATATGCCAAACATGTGTTATACGGAGTTATTTGTGATAATGATTGTTTTTGAGTCGTTGAAGTGAGTTCAGGTGTCAGGGCACAGACAGCATCTTCCCTCTGTGCTCCTGTGAATGGAGCTGACCTGAGCAAACAACACTGTGTGTGTGTGTGTGTGTGTGTGTGTGTGTGTGTGTGTGTGTGTGTGTGTGTGTGTCACATTATAAATGTACACCTGTATTGTCACTGACGCCAACATTAGCTACATGAAAACACGACCCCGGCGAAGGAGTCAGTGGCTTCACCTCGGTCAAACAAACAGTTGTCACAGAGAGAGCATGACTGCCGTTAACACATACCACAAACACACAAACAAACACAAACACACACTGTTCTTACCTCAGCTCTGACGAATTATTGGTGATTTTCACTTGACAGTTGCCCTAACTTTCCACAGCCATGGATACGTCAAGTTCCTAACGGTTTCCACTCAAACCACCGTCTTCTCTCCAGGCTTTAGCTCCACACTCCGCGCGGCCGCTTCCACACACCAGTGACTAACATATGTACAGTGCCGATTCTTTTCACTCCGCCATGTATCAACGAGAAAGCGACCGTGTTGGTTTAACTCAAACAGCCAGGAAGTAAGGGGGAATCTCCATAGAGCGAGCACAGAACAGGCGTACGTTAAACGCGTAAGGAGCAGCAGCCTGATGCCTTCCTGCGAATCTAAACGTGTGTAAACGCATTCCCAGAATACCAGAATAAAGAACTACACTTCCCGTGTTCAACGCGGACATTTTCAACGAGGAAGACGTCATCAGTGACGCATGTACATGACAAAACAACGCACTGTGTGCTTGTTTTATTTTTTTATTTATTTCTTTTATTTGTGACTTTAGTATTTATTTTTCCTCTGTGTGACATTAGTGTACAAACATCCTTGTTATCACTGATTTAAGTCTTAAGTGGTGGCAGTCTTTTTACAGGCCTGTCCAATAGTACCCAGCTGCAGCCCCGGAGACAACCTGGCGTGACAGATTTTTTTATTTTGTTTAGTGTGTGTAAATAAAGTTTTTAGGAAAAAAATCCCGTCCGTTAAACCACTACTGTCACTCCAGGGTGTTGTTGTCACTCCAGGATGTCTCCGGGGCTGCAGCTGGATGCTACTTGGCCTGTCACTCAGATAAGGGCACTCTGTGGACATCTAGTGGACAAAGATTGAACCACATATTGATTTTTCCATTTACAGTTTTTTTCCATTGGTTTGGCTCATTTCTTGAAACAGAAATTACATTCAGAACAACATGGACAAATCTCCAAACCACTGAAACAGAATTGCATTTCTCATTCATTTATCAAAATGCAATTGTCTTAGACATCCTTGCAAATGATTAAGTACTTGTAGCACACAGTTAGCACAGTTAGCCTTCATTTAGCACAGTTTCCAAGTGAATAGATCTTGTTGATCTAAACTGATTGTCGAAGTCTCAGTCTAATGGTTGGTCTCTGCAAAACATGTCAGCATCATTTAATTGTGTAAGTCATCACTTGCACAATAGTCTGTTCAGTTGTCAAAATTAGTCAAGAATATAATACCATGAATATCATATATGAATCTCTTGAAACATTTAAAAAATATATCATAATTGACACATTCTTTGATCTAATCTGTCATCTAAGATGTGTGAAACTACTCCTTTGTTTGCCAAGTTCTATTTTCACCTGACCTTGACCTCAATTACACAGAAGCTCTTCATTTTCTTGGACTACCTTCATTCTGATTTGATCCCTGAAAATGAGAGGTCTGGTCGGGCCTCACCTACCAAAGTATGCACTTGTGTGGGACAATGTGAATTTCCTCCGTGGCCCCGCTCATCAGGGCCTGGTTCACTACTCATCCAAGGATGGTCATGGTGTTCCTACCACCTTACTCTCCTTTCCTCAATCCCATTGAAGAGTTTTTCTCTGCTTGGCGGTAGAGAGTGTATGAGCATCAGGCTCAAAATCAGAGGTCCGTGCTCCATGTGATGATATTACAGGAGATCAGTGCAGGGGATGGTTGTGACATGCACACTGTTTCTTCCTTCACTGCATCAGTGGGGGAAGAAAATCATGGGGGCAGCTGTGGCCTAGTGGTTAGGGCTTCGAGCTTGCGTCAGCAAGGTAGCCGGTTCTATCCGCGGCTGAAGTGCCCCTGAGCAAGGCACCTAACCTCTCACTGCTCCCCGAGTGCCGCTGAATGCGGGTTAGTTTGTACTTCACCTCACTGTGTGCTGTGTGTGTTCACTAATTCACGGTTGCAGTAATTGGAATTTCCCCATTGCGGGACTAATAAGGGAATCTTATTATCACAATGGATGGAGAATATACACTGTGATGTGGATGAGAATCTGTAGCCAGACAGACAGCAGTGTGTGGATGGCCAGGAGGGTGAGGGGAGAAATGTCCTCAAGAAATGTTAGTTTTGAATCTCCAGCTTTATTTTGTTTATGTGTTTATATGACAGTTTATTGTATATATTGTATATATACAATATATATTTTTACACTGATGTATGCAAGTTAGTTTATATCTGTGAATAAAAATGGTTACAATTTCCTTGGCAGTATGAGTGCAATGTGTGAAACCTTGGAGGGTACTCTTACCATAAAATCCTAAAAAAAAATCTGTATTCTACACATTTGTATTCTGTTAGCTGGACAAACAAACTAGTACAGTTACCATAGTCAATGAAGGACTGGGCTAAGACTGAGAGGTGGACATGAGGGATATTTCAATGGTCCTCTGCCACAGTGACAAAACATCTAAACATTTTGACTTGCAGTGCTTACACAATGCCAAAGGGACAATGGATTTTGGGGGCACTGACTATTTATATGAGAAAGAAATGTGGTTTTGAAGCATGAGTGAACAGTTTTGGGAAAGATATGAGCTTTTGCAAGTGCAACTGTTTTTAGAGAGATATGAGGTTTTGCAGGTGAACCATGGTGTTGTGCTGAACCATCCAGGTTATTTTGTCAAATGCACCAAGAGTGTTGAGAACGTCCGGTCTGGTTCGAGAAATGAGCCAAACCAATTGAGAAGGATCTCTTGCATTTTGGTGACACTGACTATTTATATGGGAAAGGAATTTAGTTTTGAAGCATGAGTGAACAGTTTTGGGAAAGATATGAGCGTTTGCAAGTGAACTATGGTGTTGTATATTGACTATATTTGAGTTTTAAAAATATAGAAGCCGAAGACGACAGAGAAGGTTCATGGATGGAGGAGGACATGAGGACAGCTGGTGTAACAGAAAAGGACACAAGTGATAGGACAAGATGGAGGCAGATGAACCAGAGACCTCTACAGGGAGAAACATAAAGAAGAAGATTATAATGATTTATTTTGTTCTGGGTTTAACATAAAGCAGTTAATTGAATCTGTAGAAAATTGAAAATATGCTTTGATTATAATAAATTATCATAAAATGAAATCATACAAAATGTATGATTTTTGGTGGCACTAGTACCACTGTTGGCATAATGTTGAATTAAAAGGATGTTGAAAGATTTTGGGAGTCATTATAGACCACAAACACATAGGAAACATTAAACAAAATATGTTGCTATTCTTTATAAAAAACAAAGGGTGTATTGAATAACAACTCCCTTTTATATTGTACTGTTCACTTGTAATGCCCTTAGATCCTATAATTAAACTTCAGAAAGGAGCAGTTAGAATAATAAATAAAGTTGGATATCTAGAATCCACTAATCAGTTTTTTCAACATTGTATATTCTAAAACACTAGGGATTGTTTTTCTTGTGTGGTGAATAAAACTCTTCCTGTTTGCATTCAAACATTAGTTAAATTAAGCGAAGGAAATGATAATTTACAAGGATTATTTATGTTATATGTTATATTAAATGTAGGTGTCAGTTTTGGGGGTAAAGGAACAAGCTGAATGATGAAATTCAATCGTGTACAACTCTTTTGAGGTTCAAAAAAGTAATTGTAAGTATGTATTTTTCTCTACATTTCTGATTTTCTTGGTTTTTCCTAGTGTTGTGAGGACAGGCAAAAATAAACCATGTGCTTCTGCCTATTCCTTTTTGGTTATTGGCACAATTGTGTTAAATAATTTCACTTTATGTTTACTTCTTTATATGAATGTAACCCGAAATAAAGACATTGATTGATTGATTGATTGATTGATTGATTGATTCATGTTGTATGTGTAAGGTTTCCCAGTTCTGACCAGAATTGATCAATATCAATATTTTTTTTGATCAATATTAAGATCATGCCTATTTATTTGACCAATTAATTGATAAAAGGGGTACAATATTTAAATGTCATTGTTTTCTGTCTACTTCTAGCTCAAGTCTTAGTTTTGACATCTCCTAAAAATGAGCTAATTGCATTGTTATACTTATTTATATCAATTCAATTCTTTACTTTATCAAAAACTGACCAATAGGAAACTTGTGAAAGAGTGAGTGAGTGAGTGAGTGAGGCGGAGCGAAGCATCCTGTGATTGGAACAGTTAGGCAGAGAGAGTCTGGGCGGAGAAAGTGAAGTAAACTCCGGAATAGTTTCTCACATGGACTCATACTGAGATACAGTTACAGTTATTCGGGGCAATGTCAGACTTCTGAACACGGGCGACTGAAATGAGGAAGCGACGTCGCTCAGACCACACACGAGCCGGGGACACTTGATAAGACAACGAAGATTTCCTCGGAGAAAAGGTAGAACCCTGAACGCATCACCGCACATGACTTGTGTTTCCTACAGACACTTGTGCACTTATTGAAGAAGAGGCGTCAGTAAAGTCACGCTTTCGTCAGCGTCTTGTTTTCCCAGAGAAGGAGTCAGAGTTTGTTCTGCCTTGGTCACTCCAGTCCAATGTGTTTTAGTGTGTTGTTTTCAAAGGCCAGTCAGTGTGGGTACACACTGTTGTCATGACAATACTAGGAAAACCCGGCGCGAGGCACGTTGGGAGGCACAATAGACACCAGCGTCAGAGTTGAACGGTGCTTTTCTCAGGGACTTAAAATGACCATGAAGGTTTACGAATAACAACCACGTTACTGTCTTTACTTACCTCAATTGTTTTACTGTTTTACTAAAAAGTTCAACCGCAGTTGTCACTCGAGATCAGGACACTTTGGTAAGTGTGAGTTTTCTTGTATTTGTTAACTCTTGAGGACACGTTTTGTCATAAACGCTGACCTTGTCAGGACTAGTAGTCCACATAGAGACCAAAACCTGGTCCTAACGAGGCAGAATCTCATTTCTGAAGAACCGGTTAAGGACTAAGATTTGAATTGTGGTTAGGTTAAAATTAGATTTAGGCCTTCACTGATTATGATTAGTGGTATCTCTCACACTGGGGCCCAAGGGCCACATGCAGCCCACCACTTATATCAAGTTATAGATTATATGATACAATATATACATTTGTATCATAAATACATTTTTATTGTGAAATATATACCGTTCCATATCAACAGTCTCGTTTATTTAGAAATTCTGTGACATATTATCACAAATAATTATTGCGACATCGTAGAATAATATGGTATAATTTTTTTCTCACTTTACCGGCCCTTTACTGACCAGACAAGATGCTCAGTGGCACTGGAACCCAGGTCATTTCAGTTTGAGAGCCCTGTTTTAGGCTGTCCAAATGAATGGAAGTCAATGCAACATGCTTAGAAGAGTAGCTGTATGTGTGTGTGGTGTATGTTTGTGTTGAGATGAGGTGTGTCCTGGTGATTATATGAGACTATGGTGACCCTGCTGCTCAGGAAAAGGATGCTTTTAGTCAGCTCTTTGCTGCTTTATGGCAACGCACATGTGGAAATGACTAGCTTCCACAATAGAGGGTGAGCAACAGAGGAAAAAGATGTGTGCGTGTGGTATTGGGGGGGGTTATACTTGTGTGGTTGATAGATAGGATAAGCTTTTATAATCTGTGTCGGTACATAACTTGTTATGCAATAATTACTAATTATTGCAAAGCAGTGAGTGCATTTTAAAAAGCAATAGACAGCGCTGTTGCCATGCAGCAAAAAGAGCCAGGTTCATGACCCGGTCAAAACAAGGCGTGGAGTTTGGTGTCTGTGTGTTTCTTTCTCTGGGTTCTTCAGTTTCCACCCACAGTCCAAAAACATGCAGAGGTTAATTGGACACTCTAAATTGACCGTAGGTGTGAATTTGATAAATAATGGTTGTTAGTATCTCTGTGTTTACCCTGTAACGGACATGTTACCTGTCCTGCCTTTTGCCTTATGTCACCTGGGATTGGCACCAGCGTCCCCCACGTGACCCTCATGTGGAGGAAAAAGCATGAGACAATGGATGGATTTACACTACCATTGAAAAGTTTTTATTCAAAATAATACTTTTTCCCCTTCAAACTTTGCTTTCATCAAAGAACCAGCAACATAATTGCACAAGGGTTTTCAAGGGTTTTCTAATCATCCAATAGCCTTCTAACGCGATTAGCAAACACAATGTACCATTAGAACACTGGAAATGGGCCTGTGTACTCCATTAAAAACCAGACTTCTGCAGCTAGAATAGTCGTTTACCATATTAACAATGTATAGAGTGTGTTTCTTATTCATTTAATGTTATATTCATTGAAAAGTAAGGACATTTCTAAGTGACCTCAAACTTTTGAAAGGTTGTACATATTTGAATAGCATTTTTGTTAAAAATGCCCGTCTGGTGTACCGTACACCAGCCCTTAAAGAGACAGAGAGAGTGATAAATATAGGACAGAGAAAGATGAAGCTCCAGTTTTAGTGATTGCTCACCCTTGAATGCATGCTCTCAGAAACACTAATGTAACCTCTGCTTTTGAAATGAGTAATGACGAAATGATGAATGAGTGAAACACAGCAGTATTTGCCAGCGTATTGATGCCCCTAACTCAGCTGTAGACTAATACAGACTGTATACATGTATGTTCCCAGGTCAGAGTCTGGAGTCACAGTAGAAGAGGAGGAGAACAAATCAAACCCTGGGACCACTGGGCTTCCAGGTGCTGGAATGGAACAGCACATAAAGTGAGTGACATTCTGTCTTTATTTGTCTCACTTGACAGTGTTTTATAAAGTTATTTAACGTGTTTTGTAGTGTTTACGTATTGAACATCCTGCCTCTATTTTTGGGGCTTCCTGGAACTGTTGTTGCCCAGGATTCAGCTGCATGCATGGCACTGGGACTGGAGAAGCTTTGTAGCCATATATGATATATTTGCACATTATTAGGCAAAGCGCATTTCAACAGCGAGGCAATTTAAGGTGTTGCAGAAAATAGAATAAAAACATGATGACTAATTGCAAAAGCAACACAAGATGATTAAAAGAAAAGGCTTAAAAAAGAAAGAAAGAATTATGGGGCTGAATCCCAATTCCACCCCTTAGCCCTCCCCCTTCCCCCTACCCCTTTGTCGGAGTTCCCCTTGGCCCTCAAAACAGAGTTGAGGGAGAGAGGGGTACGAACGTTCTCCTAAGAAATGAGACACACCTCCATTACGTCATCACGTCGTCCGGACTTGACGCTCGCGGACTGCTACATCAACAAGCCGATGCGATGCTTGTTGATGTAAAAAATCCAAAAATGCCGTCCTCACAAATAATGTCTGTTGCCTGGGCTATTTTTCCGTTTTTACGACTGTCAGCTGCTACCCAACGACATCAGCGGCGACGCTGTGAGGAGTGTTCACACACACAGTTACAGCGACTGCAGACCCGCTGCATTACCTTAGCCACACACACACACACACACACACACACACACACACACACACACACACACACACACACACACACACACACACACACACACACACACACACACACAAAAAAATAGCGATAGCAGCTAGCTAACCACTTACGAAAGGAACGCCGGGATAGCATCGGCTACGACTAGCTAGTAATTCAAAACAAACTTGACTAGTGATTCAGAAACACCGTTGACAATTGAAGAAGACCACAATACAATCATTACACATGACTGTCGTAATTAAAATACTGAAAATACATTTGTGCGAGTCTTTAACGGCCAGCTTTCAAACTTCGCTGAGAGGTAACGCGGCGGAAGCTGCGAAATTCCTCAAACCCTCCGTTTCAAGTGTGGTCCTGAGGAAGCTTCGTTTCGAGGGGTACGTAGCCCTACGGCTTGGCCCTACCCCTTAACCCTTATGAGAAATGAGACAGCCCTACCCCTCACATGAACGCGCAAAAACAAGGAGTAGGGGGAAGGGGGAAGGGAGAGGGCTAAGGGGTGGAATTGGGATTCAGCCTTATTCTCCATGTTAAGTTTTGACTATGACTATAAAGTGAACCTGTCTAAGACGACTTCAGGAGTCTGGATGTTTCAGAACAGAACAGCAGATCTAGATCAGGACACACTGTTCTTTGCTTTGTAAACTAAAGCCGGATTTCCACTGGACGTGGAGCGGCCGCAGAACGTCAGCGGAACGTCAGTGGCGCAGTTGCCGTTGCAAATCGCTTCCATTCTAATCACTGAGAGCATTTCCACCAGACTCGCTGCGGCACGTCTTAGCAGCGTCCCAGAAGTGGCTCGCTGCACAGCAGCGCTATCGATAGGAAACAGGAAAAAACTATTTTTTTCGTTGCCGCTGCTGAACCTCGTAAATTTCAACGAAGCAGATCGCACAAGACAGGAAGTCCTACAGAATCAAAGTAAAACACTTCCGCCCCTTTTTCTTAATAAAACACAATACGCAGGTCATATAGCCTGTCACAACTTCACATCAACTTTACGTTGTGACCGGTGCTACCAGGTAAACAGTCAATTAATCAGAGCGTCTCAGAGAGTCATAATATACGACGAGAGACTGATTGTTGAAGTGGAGAAACATAAAATCAGTTATGACACCAGATCAACAGTTCTTCCACGTCAGAGAATGAAAAGAAGCTGTGTTGTTGTTGTTTCCTTTATACACACAGTCTATCGCTGGATCTCGCGAACTCGCGTCTGTTTAAGATTATCGCGCGATCTTCCGTGAATAACGCTGGCTCCCAAGGCTCCGCGCCGCTGCCGTATTGCGCCCGGTGGGGATTGACGCTGGACAGAGGACGAAACAGAACCGCGCCGCTGCCGTTCCGCTGCCGTTCCGCGTCCAGTGGAAATCCGGGGTAAGAGCTGGATGTTTAAGGTGAAGAACAGGAAGTGAGATTCTGAGAATTGGACTTACATGATCCTGTCTTGGTGTTGGTGAGGCTCAGGCAGTAACATTCTGCTTCAGCTGTCACTGTTCAGAGACCTGTAAACACAGCAATATATTGTCAAGTTAAGTACAATACAATAAGTAGGGCTGTAAAGTCAAAGTCGACTGGTCGACTAATTGGTCGACACGCTCTGGCTCGACCAAAATTGTGATTGGCCGACTAATTTTTCTTTTTTTTTTTATTATTATTTTTTTTATGGTGAATTTCATTAGGAGGAGAAGTACCAAGTGCTAATAGGGGTGTTTTAGAGATCCCGTGTTTCACAGGTAACAGCCTGTCTTCAGAGAACACCCCCCTTGTTTTCCACTATTTTGGTTTAGTCCAGCCCAGTGAGTTGTTGTCGCTCCGTGGCTCATGAGCGACAGACAGATTAGCGTTGCCATTAATTAGACGTGAATTTTGAGCTTTTCATTTGAGGCTACAGTCAGTCCTCCTGTTGCATCCATGTCAAAGACATCAGCAGTGTGGAAGCTTTTTTCAAAAGTAGATGATGGTTAAAAAAAAAAAAAAAAAAAAAAGTTGAACGCAAACTTTGCAAGCAACAGTTTGCTTTTTACCCTGGATTTCCACTGGACGTGGAGCGGCAGCGGAACCGTTCTGTTCCGTCCTCTGCCCAGCGTCAATCCCCACCGGGCGCAATACGGCAGCCGCGCGGAGCATTGGGAGCCAGCGGTATTCACGGAAGGTCACGCGATAATCTTGAACGGACGCGAGTTCTTGAGATCCAGCGATAGACTGTGTGTATAAAGGAAACAACAACAACACAGCTTCTTTTCATTATCCGACGTGGAAGAACTGTTGATCTGGTGTCATAAATGATTTTATGTTTCTCCACCTCAACAATCAGTCTCTCGTCGTACATTATGACTCTCCGAGACGCCCTGATTAATTGACTGTTTACCTGGCAGCACCGGTCACGACGTAATGTTGATGTGAAGTTGTGACAGGCTATATGATCTGCGTATTGTGTTTTATTTTGAAAGGGGGGCGGAAATGTTTTACTTTGATTCTGTGTCGCTTTTCCTATTTCTTGAAAGTCAGTTGTTGTTTTGCTCTTATTTTGGGGCTGGATCCGTGAATCTTGTTCGTAGAGTGATAAAAATGGTACCGCTGGAATCTGTGGATTCTCCGCTGTTTACATAATCACGCTGACGTTCCGGTGCCGCTTTTAAATGTGTGCTGTAACAGGTTTTTTCCGCTCCTGTGGGTTTGATCCGTCGGTGTTTAACTGTGTTTCATGAACATAAGAATGGTTTATATGAGCTTTTAGCTGAGTTTCTGACCTTTCTGTGGGTATGCATGTCTGTGTTTGTTAAAGTTAGATATGGTTTTATGACGCTTTTGTCGCTGCGTCTGACGCTGCCCCTGACACTGCCCCTGGTAGCGGGTACATCAGTAAAGAAGAGATTAATGCGGTTAAAAAACATAACGCGTTAATGATGACTGTAATTAATTCATCACAATTAACGCGACAACCCACCCCTAATAAAAATAAGTTTGGTAGCACTAAGAGCTCATATCATGTGGCTGACTGGAAAAATAACTGGGAGTAAGAAAGGGCGTTTCGCGATTCTGTTTTCTCAGCCACGAGACAGGTTTGTGGCTCTGAGTATCGCGATTTCGATACGCATATCGTTACAGCCCTAATGTTCAGTCTCACTCTGTGTTCCTCAACAGTTATTGTGCTGATATTACCAGTTGACATAGTACATTATTTTTGGATACCACGGGCTATGGTATTGCGCAGATGAACGCAATCCAAAACGCTGTCAGAGCCGTCAGACTCTGTTGAATTGGCTGCGGCTCTTTTCAAATTAAGAGCCGCAGCCGCACAGATGCTTTGCAAGTGCGGCTCTCTTCAAAATAAAATAGCCGCACTCGCAAAGCACCCCCATTCTCGATTAGTCGATTTTTAGTCAAAATTTCAAGGCTTTAGTCGACCTAGAGTTTCTTTGGTTGATTACAGCCCTAACAATAAGCCCTGTAATCTGTGAAAGATGTTCCAAAGAAATTAGACACTTTAGACACTACTTTACTGTGGCTATTAGTCCATGACTGCACACTTTGTAGTTTTTAGCTTCACTGATTGTATCTCTAGATCTAGATCTCTATAATCCCTCTCCCAATGGCAGTTTTGTCCTTGTGTTACTAGAGAAATCATTGGTGCATCCAATCGTTGATTTGTAACTTGCGTTTAGGCTGTAGTCGCACTACATGGCATTCATTTACATTTGCATGGATTCTGCTCCAGACATGCCTTTTCTCAACAGTACCCTGATGTTTTAGCACCACCCTAACCACGAAGTAGTATAAAATAGGCTGCTGGCTCCATTTGATTTTTAAAAACCCATGATGATGCAGTTCCTCACATTTGTTTTCACTCCCTGCCTCGTTTACACTGACACATGCATGCTTAGTGCACCTGAATGGTCACATTATATACAGTACATGTTTTGGTGTGTTAGTATGGATGCATACAGTGGTATGCAAAAGTTTGAGCAACTCTCAAATGACCTGAAATTAATAATTGCTCAACATCATGGTTTAGGGGAAGGATACAGAAAGCTATCTCAGAGATTTAAGCTCACAGTTTCAACTGTGAGGAACATTGTGAGGAATTGGAAGACCACAGGCACAGTTCTAGTTAAAGGTCCCCTATTGTGCAAAATCATTTTTTTAATCTTTTAGTACTTATATTTGGGACTCAGGGGGCCATACCAGTCCCCAAAATGTGAAAAAACAAGACTCAGTCATGTTTTAGTGGTTCCACTTTGCGTAAGTATAGGCGATAAAACATGCGATGTTTACACCTCCCGACCAAGTGACGACAGTGCGGACATTTCACCGTGAATGTTGGCACCCCGCCAGGCAGAGTATTTCACAGCTCCACCGTAGCTCCCCCTTGTCCCTGTGAAATACGAGACTGCAGGCGAGGGAGGAAGAGCGGAGCACAGTGTTTTACACAAACTTCCAGCCTCAGAAGATTTTTGTGTCCAGTGGATATATTTTATTTATGAAAATTTTTTTCACAAGCTTCACAAGCCCTTTGTTGTTGATCGTGTATGTAAATTCCTATGCTGGAGGGACACCTTGAACGCACCAGTTACGTGCCTGCAGTTAGCGAGTGACGTGTGGAACGGTGATATGAGGAGCACGCGTTTGAAAGCACTGCAGAAAGATGTAGATGTTGTCCTACATTTCTTCTCAACCAAAGGCTGCCTTTCTGTTGTGTTTCCAGTTCTCTCCTCGTGTTGTTGATCCACACACCAGTTGGAGCCACAGTTACACTGGTGTGTTCAGGGTCTTTTTCTAGCATGGGAATTTACATACACGCCGCACCGCGCGGCGCATAAATCGTTTTTCTTCGATTTTTTATGATCGCGAGAAGCCAAAATTGTGGTCACTCTATGCATTACGGTGAAACGCAGTAACAACGGGTAAACGGACATTACTATGGGGTATATGGAGCGGGGTTGTGACGACGCTGCATGACAATAGGTGATAAGTGGCAACACTCCCCTGGAAGCAGTGGATGTGTATTTACCTGGGTCTCATTCACATGTAAATGATCAGGCACAAAGCTGAGCGTTCTGAAAAAGGCTGTTTTGGCAGAGTTATTGAACTGCTATTGTGCTTCATCCTTATGATATTTTGACTAAAGCATGACACAGACATGTTCATTAGGGCACCAGGACCTAGTTTAACTTGGGTTAATAGGGTATAATATGGGACCTTTAAGACCAAGAACAATTTCAGATAAACAGAGGCGAATGATGGTGAGAACAGTCACAGTCAACCCACAGACCAGCTCCAAAGACCTACAACATCATCTTGCTTCAGATGGTGTCACTGTGCATCGTTCAACTATTCAGCGCACTTTACACAAGGAGATGCTGTATGGAAGTGTAATGCAGAAAAAGCCTTTTCAGATTCTGGAGAACAATGTCCAGGAATCAGTGACAAAGTTGAAGTTGTGTCGGGGCTGGATCTTTCAACAAGACAACGACCCTAAACACTGCTCATAATCTACTAAGGCATTCATGCAGAGGAACAAATACGACGTTCTGGAATGGCCATCTCAGTCCCCAGACCTGAATATTATTGAAAAGTTGTAGTGTGAGCGGGCTGTCCATGCTCGGAAACCATCAAACCTGACTGAACTGGAGATGTTTTATAAAGAAGAATGGTCCAACATACCTTCTGCCAGAATCCAGACTCTAATTAGAAGCTATAGGAAGCGTTTAGAGGCTGTTATTTCTGCAAAAGGAGGATGCACAACATTTTTATTTTGGTGCCTAAACTTATGCACATGCCTTATGCAATTGTGTTTAAGAAAATCTTGCACACTTTATGTAAATCATATATCACTGTGTTTGTCTCTGATATGATATATTTAACTGAAATTTCGTATTCAAACATCCAATGATTTATATAGGAAAATCATGAAAATTTACAGGGGTGCCCACGTTTTGCATACCACTGTAGCCTGCAGAATCATATTCCACAAGTGATTAGAGCTGATAGTCACTTGGATCGTACACAATACAAGTTGCTGAGACACTGCTGTGCTGTAGGTTCAAATCTAATGAATTGTAATACACAGTCATTATTTAAACAACAACAACAAAAAAATCAAAGCCATTTGGAAGAGGAAACATTTTAAAACTCTCTGATCTGACAGGACTGGCCTCAGAGTTTGTAATTAAGAGTTTACATGAGGAGCCATAAAAAATAGAATGAAGATCCGTCTTGATGTTTGTCTGTTTGAAATACAGCGTCTTGACAGCAGCTGAAAACATGTATCTTCTTTAACGACGTGTCTTTCAGCACCAGAGAATGACTGTATATAGTCACTGATCTGCTGTGTTTTTCTGCTTTCTCTCTCTCTATGTTTTAGTTTGGCAGGTCGATGAGGTGCTTGAAAGTTTACAGCCCAACATGTCTGGGCATTTTGAAAGCTTTTCAAACTGGGAATCATCATCATATACACTGATGTGATGAGAGTCTCCTAGAAGTGAGAGCTATACACACACTCTTCCAGGCACAGTCAAGTATGGGGTAAAGGGAGTACAGAGAAACAACAGATGGCAGCCTTCATACCACTGACATCACAACCTTGATTATCTACCAATATTCATTTAAGTCTGTTACAGTTTTTAACTACCATGCTGATTACAACATATTTATGCTGATATGAACTTCATAACCACAACCGACCAGTTTAAGCACATAACATTGTCTGTGCTTAGTGATTTTATTTGAAATGCAGAGTTTTTGGATGATATCAGATGTTACATCTTCTCTCTGATATCTGACCCACTGATTTTAAAAAGTAGCTTCGCATCAGCTCGTCCCTAAAAAACACCCAATTATGATCATGCTTGGGTAACATTGGCACACATACACATTTGGAAGCATGCATGATCTTTTAATTCTATAGCTAAAACACAGACACGATGTCCTCTTTTGGAGCATTGACTGTAAATAAAAAGTTGACATAGACTTCTGGTTGCGATTTGTGATTTGACCAGCGCCGTGTCAGCATTTAAAAGTGCAAGTTACCTGCAATCAGGCACCTATTGGATGATATGAACTGTCAGTCACATGTTATCTACTTGCTTATGCTGTTCTTTGATATAGACCCTGTATTCCTCAGGAAGATGGTTGCTAACTGTCATTACCTAATGTGTACTGGAAAACCAATTTGTTCTGCACATGTGTGAAGCTGTGGCTACTTCCTGTTACCTCTTATGTTTTACTATGTGGAATTAGACAATATTTTCACTTATAACACTTATTCAGAAGCAAAAAAAATATTGATTTAATCATTGAAAAATGTGTTATTTTATTGTGAAAATACATTTGTTCTTTGCGCTCCCTGACTTCTTCGAATTCTAGCTCTAATATGGGAAGAAATCAACAGTGTTTAACTGATTCAATGACTTATTTATTTGCCCAGCACAGCGAGTGAGGAAGCCAGCAGTAGGTAACACACATAGACTGAACTGATGAGTCAATATAGATACAGTTCATATGTTTAAAACACATAAACAGCTGGTGAAATCACAGGTGTGAGTCGATATATTTCATAAAATGGAAATGTGCTTTTAATCTCATAAATCTGCAACTTTATTTTCTCGTAATATGTGTCCACTTTTAATCTCGTAAATCAGCAGACAGCTTCCTAAGGCCCGCCTGCAAACAAAAACCACGGCGCAAAGAACCAATCAGGGAGCACAAATAAGTTTGGGAGCGCAAAGAAAAATGTATTTTGAAGTTTCAAAATAAACAGTTCAGCCACTGCTGAGATCCTCCTGCTCCGGCCACTAGTCCGGGCACATCCGGTTGTGTACATTGAACCACAGAAGAAGAAGAATGTCCGTTGTGGAGGTGTTTCACGAGCGACAGTGTCTTCTCTCTTCGGCAGGGAGTCGTGACAAAGCCATTTTTGAACATAGTTAAAACAGTAACAGTGCATCCACCGTTCCAGAGGGGTGAGCTGGGCTTCTGAGAGCTGACGTGCTAATTACGTCACTTCCAGGTACCTGGCCAATCACGAGACAGTTGGGAAAGCTCTCGTTGGCTGGCCAATCACAACACACAGTCTCTGGGGTGAGATTTCTGAAACATCGCGGCTGACGAGAGCTTCAGTGAGGAGAGATTGTGTGGCTACAAAGGGTGTATTTGTTTTTTCTACTTCTACAAACATAATATAACATTATTTATTTAAAGTCACCCAAACTGCTTCATTCAGACAAGATGCATGGAGTATCACTTACAACCCATGATAAAATATAAGCTAGCTATTACGCCCAGTCAGTTGTATCGCTAAGGGGAAACTTGGACTTTGTAAAGCAACGTTAATTATTAAAGCTTGTAATTGTCTTTTAGTAGTTGTTTTAGTAGTTAGTTCTGAGGGATTTAACATGGCCTAAAATGTAAACGCCTTCATTATACTTCATCACTACATACTCTTTGTAGCTTCTGCAGACACCGAATGTAGAACATCTCTGCGTCTTTGGCTGACAGCTTAGTGGAAGTAGCCGTACTTTGCACATGTGCAGAACCAGGTTTCCAGTTCAGTTTGTGTGCTGACACTGACATTATACATTTAGTAGAATCTCATATTCCCATAGACTTTATGAGTTCTTTTTCTTTTTTTTTTACAAGAGGAGTCTTCCCCTAGTGGCTAATTGCTACTTCCATCCTATTTCCTAAGTCTTCATTTTTCTAACCGGAAGACTACATTCATATTCAAATACAATCCATGGCAGTGAGTCAGCAGGACAGTAAAACTTCTCAGCTCAGCATTGTTAGACTGGACTGACTCATTTGGCTTTTAAGTCTATGAATCTCAATTACTCACCTTTTTAAACCTCTTTTGCCTCTTTCACAATATGATACCTTCTTATGCAACTCCAAATTCCTTTCTCTGTCAGTGCTGCTGTGGCTGCTGTTGCTCAGCTAAGAGTGATGAGAATTTTATCTGCTTGGCTCTATTACACGTCTCGTTCACTTCACTCTGCAGATATCACAAACAGCATTGGCTTTGTGTCTCTGGGGTGTGTGCACTTGTCTCGTACATGCTGGTTTTCAGTGTGTGAATCACACACTCTGTCATTTCATTATTTATTTATTTAATCTTTCACAGATAGATGCAGCCTGTATCGTATTAATCAATCCTGTAACACACTGTACGTCCAGCTTGCCACAACCTAACCTGTCAAGTGAAAGCATTAATTTACATTCATTCATTCATTCATTCATTCATTCATTCAATGTAAGTGCCTCATGTTTGAGACACATAAGTGACGATTGACTCACCCTCCTCATTATCTGACACCCCCTGTCTCCTCAACTAACACGACCAACCTGCTGCGGCTGCCAAACTCAGAGAGGGGTTTGTTTTCTGACCTGTGACTCACTGGTGAGTCATTGCAACAGGGAAAGCGGTGATAAATGCACTCACATGCCAGTGCACTCTCACATACAGGTAGTGAGGATTTGTGCTTGTACTGCAACAGATCATTCAGTTTAAATAGGATATAGGAATTTTGGCATTATTAAGCGCTTCTCTGCAGCACAGTGCAGACAGTGTATTCAATGCCTGGGAATACTCATTAACCAGTCTATTCAATGTTTCTATGTTGTAACAATCCTTCTTGCCAATGCATCTTATCCCATTGGAAAGTCTGTTTATATCGCCACATTTGTATAGAACATTTGTGGGTTGAGCAGCAGAACTGAATGTGTGGGTTGCGCCCATGAAAAACCTGCCAAATCTTCTCTCTGATTTCTTTGGATTTGGTTAATCTGGGAACAAAATCTCACGACCCTTCATTTGAAATGTGCTGCCTTACACTTCACTTTTGACACCTTCCTTAATTCAATTAAATTCGGTTCAATTCAATTTTATTTATATAGCCCGACATCACTCGAAGGCTTTACAGTCTGACACCCTCTATCCTTTGACCCTCTGTCTTTAGACCCTCTGGGCCTGATTGACTAAAGCTTTGCGTGTGCAGAAACGTGTGCAAACTGGATTGCACACGCAGATTTGCGTTGATGCTGATCTACTATCAGGGCGCAACGAGGAGTGCGTCCCTCTGACGGGCAAAATAGCACTCGCAATCCATTTAGCGTTCTTGCCTCAATGCATATGCAATGTGGGGCGTTTACACGCAATTTTGCATGTGATGGGAGGAGAAAATGTAAATATGTTATTTTAGCACGCGCAAAGTGATTTATCAAACCTGAAACTGATTGCGGTGCTTATTTCTGCGTCTATATTTAGCACGTTTGAAAGGCAGATCTTAAATGGCACAGCGGTGCGCGCACATGGCTGCGGTTACGCACATTATCCTCTGAGAAATCAATAAACAAAAATACTTTTTGTAAATCAGGAAATTATTACCAGAGCATGTTCAACTACGCGTTCACAGATGATGCACATTCATTTCTTATTTGGTATATCTGAATAAATTAAATATAGATATCCAGAGGAGAAATGTGTGTTTGTACTGGTATGGGCTTACCTTGGTCTGCAGTTTGTGGTTCAAGGAGGGGTCGTACCTATGTTCCCCGGTTAACCCTAACCCTAACCCCGATTTACCTTAACGGGTCCAGCTCTAACCTGGTCTACTCTCGGTGCACGGCGAAGCGCAGGCGGAACAGTGCGCAAACGTCACCAAAACCTCACAGGCAGGTTTCCACAGTTCCAGGCACTTAAATGCAATAAATAATCACTATTTAATATAACTATCTGAATCAGCTATAGATATGTCATCTATATCGATTGTCCCGTCGCCTCTGACGTCAGATCTAAGGCTGTTGGCACGCGTAATGGAAACTCAGCCTGACTGAATGAACACAGATAAAACCAGGGAAGGACTGGCACTAAAAATCTGTTGTGATGATCCACTTTATTTATTTACTTATTGACGAAAAAGTCACTCATCCATTGAAAGTAGACCTATGTGTAATCTTGAGAGAAACAGCAGAGTGCCCCCTGGCAGCTGTCAGTGAGCTGCAGGTGAGTCAGGAGGCGAACGCAGCACCTTTTCTTTTTACGGCAACATCCATAGTCCATAGTTTTCTTTGTTTGATACGTCAGGTAATGGAGCTGTCCAAAATACCGACGCAGGATTAAAATAAAAATAATCCCGGGGAACAAGGACGTCATATCCCTCGATCCCAGTTATCTGCTCATCGCAGAACGTCAGCTGTACTTTCTGTTCAGTGGCTTCAAATTTCATTCTGCGCTTCCGTTGAGTCTGCTCTTTCTCCATGTTGACAACCCTGGTTAGCGCAAAATCCTCATTTAAATAGGGCGGTCTTAACCACTTCTGCGCCTGTAGTCGGTGCGGTTGCAATCTTAGTAGTTCACCCGCAAAACGTAATCCAGTAACAAGCGCAGTCTTTATGCTCGGGCACGCAATTTAGCACTCTCTATTTGTAATCTTAGTAAATCAGGCCCTCTGTCTTTAGAACCTCTGTCCTCAGACCCTCTGTCCTTAGACTCTCGTGTCGAGTGAGGAAAAACTCATGAAGAGACAGGACGGACAGACGTGCAGTAGGTGTCACATGTACAGAAACAAGTTTAGCAGATGACAAAACATCATATCAACAAAGAGAGGAAAGAGAATACGATGGAAATGAATAGCATCCATACCAATTATCAACATCACGATAAGTTTCTTCTCATCCAAAGTGTGACACGCACTATTGTCATCTGGGATTGGTTGCAGCTCCTCATGTGACCAGTAATGAGTGGCTATGTATAATACTAATACAGTCAGGTCCATAAATATTGGGACACAATTCTCTTCTTTTTGGCTCTATACACCACTACAATGGATTTGCAATGAAACAAACAAGCTTTAACTGCACACTTTCAGCTTTAATTTGAGGGTATTTACATCCAAATCAGGTGAAAGGTGTAGGAATTACAACACTTTCTATCTGTGCCTCCCACTTTTTTGGGGGACCAAAAGTAATGGGACAAACTAAACAGTCATAAATCAAACTTTCATTGTTAAATACTTGGTTGCAAATCCTTTGCAGTCAATTACAGCCTGAAATCTGGAAGGCATAGACATCACCAGACACCTTTTCCCTTCAGTTTGGTCTTCAGCAAGTGAAATGTATGTTCAATCGGATTCAGATCAGAGGCCTGTTCCACAAAACTAGGATAAGGGAATATGCTGGGCTATGTTGCTTATCCTGGCTTAATTTATCTGTGATATGGTTGTTCAAAAGGGGAAAAATAGGTGAAAGCAGGATATGTTATGACAGTTAAGTTACCATGGAGAGTTATCCTGTGGCGTTAGCCTGGTCTGGAGCAGGCTAAGTTCCAGGATTTATTAAATCTCATCCCTCATCTCAGCCAGCAGTCTTCCACTGCCCACTACACAATGTTTTCACATTCAACTATACCCACAGTCATGATCTTAACATTTGTGATCATTGATTACAATAATTAATTAATTAATTAATTTATTTATTAAAACTTATTAATAATAATTTGTATATTTATACACACAATAGAAATATAAAAACTCATCAAAGAGTAACATGATGCTGCTTGACTGAATAAGGATAAATCAAAGCAAGTAAATCAGCTCCTGTCAAAACTGAACTCTGTCCCTACAAGACCAAAAGCACAAATTCAAAGCATATTATAGAACATAAGAATAAATGCACATTCAAAGGTCTGTATATAATACAGACCCCACATATCTGCACATTGAAATGAATGCAGGACAAATCCATACACAAATGAAAAGACAAATGAATGGATGCCTCCCAGCAAGCTTGTATGCATACAGTATACATCATAAGAGGCCAAATATTAATGCGTATTGCATATTAACTGAAATAGATGGCAGGATGGCGGGATTGTCCCAGTCCATGTGTGATGGCACTCTGGAAGCCCTCTCTTCCTCAGGCAGGACACACTGAAGGACAGCACAGATAATGTGTTAGGTAGGTAAAATAATGTATGCTTGTGCATTGTTAAGTATTAGTCAGGGCACTTGTGAATTGGCTACAACCCCTGTTGCACATGTGCTACAACACTCAAATGCATCTGCTTCGTCCAGTGTAGTTGGGATGTCCACGTACAATAGAAATCAAGTACAATAGAAAAAGAAAAAAAATCACCATTCTGCAGAATGTTCTTGTATTTAATTTTGACATATACTGCCATGTCTGCTTTGGCTCAGTCATCTTTAATCTACACACACCCGCACACCACACACACACACGCTCGCACGCGCTTCCACACACACACGCACGCACGCACACGCTCACACACACACACACACACTATCAGGGGCATTTTATGCCAGCACACTAAAGTACTAAAAACGGGTGTCCAGCGCCTATCCGATGACATCAAACCTCTAACGCGGGCGTGTAAATTCCATTCATTTTCAATGGACAGACGGGCGTCACACAGACGCTGCACACGCGTTGTTGCACATCCGCTTATGTGACGGGTGAACTACGCCTCAAATATGTGACGTGAAGACCACGCGTGACTGTTAAGTACAATTCTACATGAGCGTACAGACACACGCTGTGTAGGAAATCAAATAGCGAGGGGTCATTCATGCCGTGCCACCTGCGCACGCAGCAGACGTCTGTGCACACACTCGTCTTGAGTTTGACAAGAGAGACCGATGTGACAGTTTAGACTATTTCAGTGCACACGTTAAGGCATCTGAAGCGTTGGCTACAGTACAATAGTGACACACACGTTAACGTCTATAGCGTGTGCACGCCTACGGTCTAACTCATAACTAGAACGTTTCATCAAAAAAGGTATGTGAGTGGATGGGGGCAGCAAGGTGGAGGGATTTCCTGGGAGGACATGAAGTCACTCGGGGTTCCCGGTTCGTCCCGTTTTTGAAATTTTAGAAACCACGATTTCATGAGAATCACGTTACAGCTCCTTCCACAGCTACTTCACAGCTACTTCCACAGACACTTCCCACAGCAGTGGACGGGGCGGAACCGGGTGTGGTGCAGGTCGATGTAGTGCTGTCCGTGGTGCTGGATCCTCATATGAGGATCAGCACCATGATGAACATGGAAAAGTTCTTCAGCAGAATAATTGAATTCAGTTCAATGTTATATAATTATAATGATGTATAAAGTAAACTGTATGGGTCTTGGTTTGGCAGCTGAACAGTGCATGAGTGTACTCTACCGTCTCGTCCGTAAAATATTTCCTGAACTCGTCCTATTTTCCAGCATTACAGAGGTAGTGGATGATCATAAATGAATACCTTGTCATCAATTTTGAAAGGGTTAGTTAAGGTAGTTGAATTTGAAGCATAAGCAGATCTTAAAGACAATACTCATCTCTCCAACTCTCGACACTGCCACCATTTTTTTTTTTCAGGACAGTGTGCACGTTCAATAATCAAAAATAAATAAAATAAAATGAAAAGTTGGGTGTCAGTACATTGAGACGAGCATGCGCACTGACGTCAGCTGCGTTCGCACGTGACATGACACTTATAACCCATCACCCTTCATTATTTGGTATACCCGCAATACGCGTGTCTGTATGCACGTGTATCGGACGCGTATATTTCAGTCTTTATGCGGGCGTAGGCGACACGGTTAAGGCGTTTTAGTATAGTGTGCTGGCATAGAATGTCCCTGATAGCAAAGTGTATTTTACAATGTAAAGGAAGTGACATTTACACATTTTCACTCACAATTTCAACTCATTATCAGAGTACAACTACGTTTTCGGAGATGTTAATTAACTTTTTGGATTGTAAATGTGATGGTTTCGGCGGAGGAATTAACGGAGGATCGCTTTTTCTTGTTGATTTATTATCGAGGCCATATTTCATTTCTTTTTGATTTGGTCTTTCACTTCCTCCATGAGGATTTCAGCCTCTGATGAGGAAAAGAACGCCGCAGTTGTCATGGTGAATCTGAATTTGTCATACTTTACTGATCGGGCGGGAAATTGCAGCGCGTATCCGTCACCACGACGCAGAAGTATAAAGGCTCAAGGGGTCTCCGTGGTTACGCAGTCGGATAACGCATCACGCAGTCGGAGAATTATAATGTGGCCTTTACTCTCACTCTCTCTCCCTTTCTCTCCCTCACTCAGGTCTCAGCCCACTTGTTTAGGCATTTTTCAAATCAGACATTGGGTGGAGTTAACTGCTGAAGAGTGGAATATCGTTACACGTTAAGTTTTAAGTTACCAAATATCTCTTGGATAAGAATTTTAAATTATTGGGGTTACAGATTATTGCTATCAATGAGTCCCTATCTCAAATTTGCTCTTGTCATGATTTGTATTGGGATTTGGGTCAAAACGTGGGTCCCAATATAGCAAGTTTAGGTAATACATGCTCTACACTTACGGACATGCAAACTGAGGGATACATTGTTGGAGGAAGGGGTGACATGAGATTGAGCCATTAGAGGGCAACAAATATGGAGTGCAGAATTTCCAATTCCAAAATCAAATATTTTGATTTGTTGTTAAATGTTGAAAAAAAACCTAAAACCTTCAGTATAGCAAATATTAGGAGATTAATTTTTTAAAGGGCTGTAGAAGTGTCATCATCATCATCATCATCGTGACAAACATTTTCACTCACTCAGTAAACATGGCTTCCAGTGAGGACACAAGGAAAACAGATTTTAGGCACTTCTCAAACAGCTCACCTAAATCTGTACCTCCTTAAGTCTATGATATAGGAATATGTTCCATTCTGTATAATGTCTATTAGACTAATGTCTAAAAAACTAAATTCAGTGGTGCACAATAGGGCTGTAACGATACACAAACTCACGATTCGATTCCACGATTTTTAAAAATTTTAAAAAACATTTTATTTAAACAACATTTATCTATCTATACTTAATGTAACATTTAATAACAATATGTTTGAACACTGTGGACAGATTTGAACATAAATAAATAAATAACCAAAGATTTCTCTCTTTTCTGTAACAAAACAATACTGTTGAAAAATACAAAGTAAATGATCAATCACAGACTGGGATTTGTCCCCAAAGCATGCTCGGTAGTGTAGTTCTTCATGAGAAGCAGTTTTGTTCCGGTGGAAATAATTGTTTTGATAAACAGCAAAGGTAAGACAACATTTCCGCTTGTATTTCTTGAAAGTCAGTTGTTGTTTTGCTCTTATTTTGGGGCTGGATCCGTGAATCTTGTTCGTAGAGTGATAAAAATGGTACAGCTGGAATCTGTGGATTCTTCGCTGTTTACATAGTCACGCTAACGCTCCGGTGCTGCTTTTCAATGTGTGCGCTGTAATGGTTTTTTTCACCTCCTGCGTGTTTGATCCATCTGTGTTTTGACTCTGTTTCGTAAAGATAAGAATGGTTTATATGAGCTTTTAGCTGAGTTTCTGACCTTTGGGTATGCAGCATGTCTGTGTTTGTTAAAGTTAGACATGGTTTTATGACGCTTTTGTCGCTGCGTCTGAAGCTGCCCCTGGTAGCGGGGACATCAGTAAAGAAGAGATTAACGCGATTAATAAACATAACGCGTTAATGATGACTGTAATTAATGAATCACAATTAACGCGATAATTTGACACCCCTAATAAAAATAATAGTCATTTGAAAAGTTTGACAGCACTAACAGCTCATATCATGTGGCTGACTGGAAAAATAACTGGGAGTTAGAAAGGGCGTTTCGCGATTCTGTTTTCTCACGCCACGAGACAGGTTCATGGCTCTGAGTGTCGCGATTTCGATTTCGATACGCATATCGTTACAGCCCTAGTGCACATACAAGTCATTGTTGGTGTTTAGTCTTTCAGTCTATCCAAGTCAAGTTTGGTATTTGAGAAACAGCTGAAGAGCATTGGGGACTAAACTTCTTTTGAATCTCCTGCTTTGAAAGCTGCTGTAGTTTAATTTTATCCACATATTCTGAGCTCCTTTCATCAGATGATCATGGATAGCTGACATTGATATTTGTTTTGTTTTGTTTATTGTCTAACTACATGCAGAGTAGGTGTAGTGGAGCAGCCAATATGAGCACCCACTCTCTCTGTCATGCATTAATTCAATTTAGTTCAATACAAAAAACTTTATTTACCCACAGGGGCAGTTAAAGGTTCACAACACATAGACAAATTAAAGATAAATATGAGGTATGTATGAGGTAGAGTGGTTCATGTCCATTAGAGTCTATGAGTTGAGGAGTTGAACGGCCCTGGGGACAAAGGTCACTCTCCTGCTCTGTGTCCTGCATCCTGGACAGCAGAGCCGGTGTCCTGAGGGGAGTCACTCAGAGCATGAAGAAAAAAGAGAGAGACTTTGAAAACAAAAACTGGAACAGTCTGTGCTATGAATCAGAAATTAAATAACAAAAAAGTAAAAACAAAGCAACATTTATCTTTTCTCTAACAAAATACTGTAAAAAAAAACATTTTAGCCTAGGAAACAAAATTTCTGTCTGTGCCATAAACCACAAATATGTGAACATGGACCACATAATCCACAAAATAACTAAACAAATTTTAGTGAACCAAGCATGTTGCATTATAGAGTTGATTCAAGGAAGATGAAAATTGTTCTTCAGAAACACCATCATGTCCACATTGTCTGGTGAGAACTTGGGGAGTTTGCAATTTCAGTGTTTTTATCCATGTTTCCTCTACTCTTCACATTGCTGAGTTTTCTTTTAAAATATTAACTAAATAGTAATTTAAAAAAGTGTGGTAGCACTGCCAGCTCTTAGGGCTGTATCTGGATTGGAAGCACAACCTCTGGGAGTTGGATGGAGTGTGTCGTGAATCTGCCTTTTGCCAAACTGCGACACAGGTTTGTGGGTTGGAGTGTCATGATTTTGGTTTTAATATGCATATCATTACAAGCTTAGTTAGGAACCATAGAGCAGAGAAAGAAGGACTGCATACGTGACCAGATAACAATCTGGGTGGGTGGACCTGCAGGCTTTGGTGTACAGAAGGAACAGCAAAGGTGACTGAACGCAGCCTTTAGGGGAGCCAGTGGAGGTGAAGAAGAGGTCAGAAAAAGTGTTGTTGACCAGCACACTCTGTGTCCTGTTGGTCAGGAAGTCTGGTCTAGAGCGAGCTGGTCATCCAGGTGGAAGCGGGTGGAGAGCTTATCTGCCAGGATGTGTGGTTGCAGTGTTGAATGCAGATGAGACATCTGCAAACAGGAGTCTAGCTGAGGTGTTGGGGAGTTCCAGATGCTTGTGCACTGTGTCCATGATGAACATTTTTGCATCATCAACCTCTTTGCCTGCCTGGTACGTGAACTGGAGTCCATAAGTGGGTTGGTCACATTGATGATGAGGTTCTTTATGACCCTCTCCATGGCCTTCATAGGGGTGAGGTGAGAGCCACAGGCCTAAGGTCGTTCAGGGTCTTAAATGAGGTCTTCTTTTGGATGGAGACCACAGTGGAGTGTTTCCACAGCTGGGGAACTGTGCTGCTCTGAAGTTGTCTGCTGTGATCATCTTGGACCATTTCTTGAAGGGTGGGGTCTGTCTCAACCCTGGAGAAGAAGGAGCTGAGGTTGTTGGGGAATGCTGCTGGGCTGTGGCCTGCCACCTGGATGGTCCTGTGGGTGATGTAGAGCTGGGATCGGGCGAAAAATCAATCCCGACCTGACCCGAGACTGTTGTGTCCAAGCCCGGCCCGGCCCGACCCATTAACTATAATTACGAGCATGAGCCCGATTTAAACCCGAAAATGTTTTTAATACGTGAGCGGTAAATGCGTACAATGCGTAACAACGTACGTCCACGTCCTCCCCACAGTGGGAGCATGTTATACCTGCTGCCACAGTCTAATTTACAACAATAACAGAGCTGCTGAGATCCGCTTCCATGAACACATATGTTCCTAATGACGATACGCTTCCTGGTTTTTAAATGATCTGTTCAAGGCCGCAGGTTTTTACACCTTCACACAATACGACGTGCTATAACATACCACACCAACACGACGAGGGAACATTAAAACTTCTCTAGACCAAAATAAACACTTCTATTAATCTCTTAACTATCCAGGAATACAAAAACATTATCAATCATCAATCAATCAAATGTTATTTGTATAGCCCACAGTTTACAAAAGTTTCTCATTGGACTTCACAGGGTTGGTAACATCCTCTGTCCTTAGACCTTCGACCAGGGTAAGGAAAAACGACCAGGGAAAAAAACCCTTATAACAGGAAAAAAGGTAGAAACCTTAGGGAGAACCACAGGTGAGGGATCCACTCCCTGGACGGACAGACATGCAGTAGATGTTACCCAAAACATACAATACACAATTACAAAATAGAAAGTAAAAAGTCTTTAAATGCCAGGATCCATCTGGATCACTGGGTTTGTCACAGCCTGGAGCGAAGGTTGTTGTGGTCAGCGACTTGGGGATAACGGAGTCCTATTTCCTGTCCTGACCACATGCTGTTCACTGGTGGCTGCAGAACTGTAGGAGATTAAAATCAGTTAGTTATGTGCTCCATGTAGTTTTATGGGCAACGTGTCATGGGGGGACATCGGGTAAGTGGTAAGGGTTGAGAAATCGAGGACGGGGTAGAGAAAGTGCTCGTGCAAAGTCTGTGTGCTCATTCTAAGTGCATGATGGGAAATTCCCCCAGCAGTCTAAGCCTATGGCAGCATAAGTTAGACTATTCCAATTAGGACATACCTGATCTAGTTTTGACTATATGTTAAAGAGGTGAGAGGAGTCTCACCTTAAAGGCGGAGTCAGACTCTCTGACTGAAAGTGGGAGTTGGTTCCACAGGAGAGGAGCCTGGTAGCTAAATGTTCTACCACCGATTCTACTTTTTTTATTTTAGGAATAACCAGTAGACCTGAGTTCAGGGAGCGGAGCGGTCTATTGGGTTAATATAAAGTGATTAAATCACAAATATAAGAAGGGGGTAGATTATTTAGAGCCTTGTATGAGAGTAGAAGTATTTTAAAATGTATTCTACTTTTATGTTTATGTTATGTTTCCTGATAATGTTGCCTAGTGGCAGCATGTACAGGGTAAAAAGAATAGGGCTGAGCACGGAACCCTGAGGAACTCTGTAATTAACTTTAGTGAGTATGGAGGATTCATCGTTTACACTAACAAATTGAAATCAGTCCGATAAATGGGACTTGAACCAGACAAGTGCCGATCCTTTAATCCTGACATCTTGTTCTAGTCTATGTAGCAGGATATGATGGTGTATTGTGTCAAATGCACTGAGATCCAGCAGGACCAGTATCGAAGACAGTTCTTTTTCGGATAATCGTGAATATCCCCATGCATACACCTCACCCTGAAAGGCAGGGTACACGTTGGACAGGTCCAGTGATTTCTGAATAATTTCCGATGTTCAGATGACCTAATATCTGCTTTTAGCTCAGTGAAAGCAGCTTTCTAAGTATAATGACCCCAAATGGATGTTAATAATAGGTCTTTTTTCAATCTTCAGTGAAAATTGGCCTTGTAAAATATCATTTATTTGTCAGCCAAAACCATTTTTGAACCAAATGCGAAATAAAGGGAAAAATAAGCTGTCAGTATTTAGATCTCTCGCTCTCTGCTGTGGTAGTCAATTCCCCACAGTGTCAAAGAGTCAGCGTTCACTTCACCCTGCTCTAGACTCTCAATATTATTTCACCTCCACTCCTTTGAATTCCCACTTTCTGTTTCTAGCATTACATTGACCTCAGGTTTAAGGCCAACCTTAAACGATTATTTCATAATATAAGCTGCAGTAGGGTAGAGTAGGGCTATTTCAATCAAGTCAACATTAAAGATGATGTATGTAAAATATGCGCAATTGTGATCATCACATTCCCAGTTAAAAACATTGGAGTGATACTGAACTTAAACCCACTGTTAAGTTCTGTTTTAAATTTATAACTCTGAACCTATTTGGTATCTTTCATCCACGTCACTATAATGTCTTTTAAGGTTCAGGGGGTTTGATTTATTCTGATTGCTACTGTATGTAAGGGTAAGGTTTAGTTTTCAAATAAACACTCAACATTTCACATGAAATCAGTAGTGCATAATTTTTCCTAGGAAACAGTGGCATCTCTATTGCTGCTGCCCCAAGGCTTCTAACCTTCTAATCACAGTCTCTCAGTGCCAACTTATGGTCATTTTGCAACTTTTAGTTTTTTCCTCGAATGCTCTTCCATTTGCTAGTCCTTTTATGAATGTCTGGCAGCCTGGACATCAGCCCCACAAGGTCAAATGTTTGCCATGTCCCTGGGTGCCTTTAATTAAAAGTGGATATTAATTCATTTTCTTGTCCTTTCCGACCATTAGCTTACTTCACCTGCTTGTTGGTTCAGGTCTATGCCTGTGATTTATCACTTCCACATTCAAGGCAACCTTTTATTTCAGGCTAACATAGATGAGAATAAGGGTGTTTTCACACCTACAGCATTTGGTGCACACCAAACGTCTTTGGTCCCTTGGTTAGGTTCGTTTGTGTAGGTTTAAATGTAACTTGGTACTTTGGTGCGCACCAAATCAACCGGTTTATCTGCCCTACTTTGGTACAGTTCCTCTGGTGTGAAAGCAACCAAACCAAATGGGATGAACGGTATAGTTTGATGCATTATGAGCATGAGTTGAGATACGGGAATACCGAATTCCCACGCAACGTTTTTTTGCGCCATCCTCTGCCTTGCGAGCCAGCCGTATTCACACAAGAAGCTGCGGCGTGCCCGGTGGAAATGCTCACATTGATAGGAGTGGCAGTGATCAACTCCGGTGACCACGGCGGTGACGTGCCCGGTGGAAATCGGGGGGTTTGTCCGGTTCCAGTGCCGATGGTCTTCGCGGTCTATTTTGGTTCGTTTAGAGCTCCACATAATGTGAAAGCAAACCGTACCCACGTTTGTTTGCTACATTGTAACATTTTTTTGACTGGTGCGGACCAAAGCAATGGAACTGAGAAAAAAATCAGTTTGGTATAAGAAAATTTGTGATTTTATTTTCAGGCCATATCGCCCAGCCCTAATTAGAATCAATTAGACCAAATAAATCCAAACAAGGAATCAATTGAAATGTTTGAATTCACAGCAAAAAGTAAATCATTATTTCAAGCAGTTTAATAAGCAGAAATCCAGCCACCACATTCTATTGACATGTACAGTATCTTAATTGAAGTGTAACTTTTAATAAAAAAAGTGACATCTTCTGTTCTGTAAATGTTACAGTGGTACTGTATAATACACCGTGATAATACCTGTGCTCCAGTCTCACTGACGACTGCACATACAGATCAATGTAGTTTCTCCAGTTCTTTTTGATGAAAATGAGATTGTAGCATGTTGTTTACAACACTGTGATTCAAATTATGTCTCACGTGTTTCAACAATGTTTAGTTTAAAGGGACACTGTGTAGTATTTATGGGTTTATATAACCCCAAATCCACTTTTTTATACATATTATGTGCTCCTGCATTGTCTAGTCGCTGTATAATAGTTTTTGTTTAATTTTCGTAGTGTTTCAAAAAGTCATGTAAAATAACATGGTTGCAGGCCGCGGTTGCATTGCCACTGTTTGCAGCGAGACGCCATGTTCCTACCGAAACCTGTAAGGACAAACGCGAGAGAACAAATCAAGCGTCGCTTTACTTGTAGCGGAAGTCCCACCTCCTCTCTCTCCGCTTCGTCTGCTACGGCCGCGGTAGCTCGCCCTCTCCCTCGCCTCACGAACCTCATCTGCTGACACGGAGAAAGACGACGAGGACGACATTTGACCAGCTGCGGATACCGTAGCGCTCAGGGAAGGGAGGGGGTGAGCAGAGGATTCTGTTCTTTGTTGTAAATTTCAGCCTCTCCTCTAGATGGCCCTATAAACTACTTACTTCACCTTTAATGTTGTTGATCACCGAAGTTGGAATTTTGTGATATCTTTATCTTTTTACTTTAGTCTCACAGTTTCAATCGAGGGTGCGCTCCATTTTGAGCCCACAGGTATTAACGTATGTCTTGTTTCATATTATACTTATTTTGTGGCCATGAATAAGAGTTGTTTCTCCCATGTTATGTCTGGGGCTTCGTAGAAAGCTGCAAAGTTCATTGTAGCATCCCTTGATGTATTTAATAATGGCAGAGAGTCTCGACAGGTGCAATTGTCTTTATTTGGTAGCACCGTGAAAACTTAAAAAAATAAGCACATAATGAATTTAATTAATAACATGCAAATTTGACAAATCTCATTTCCACAGTGCATCTGAATTCAACTATACACTACACATAGAAATGCTTAAAGTGCTTCAAAAATAATAAACAACAATAATTAGATTTGGCTTAATTAACACAAGTCTGTTTACAACTTACACACACACAATATACAAGATACACACCTCACTCCGCTCACCAAGGGTGCAAAAACCACACATGGCTGTTTCCTCTACGTGCTGTTAGCTTGATAGCCTCTTCAGACGAACAAAACGGCACACAAATACAGCGCAGGTAAGACTAATTATGCACAAAATGCATAGTACAAGCAACTAATAAATGTAATCAAAACCAAGATGATACTGTATGTGCTAACTTACTTCCGAACGGAGGCTCGAGTGATGTGAAGAGTCGGGAGAAATAAGTTGCGGATTAGCGCGTTCCCGGGCTCACAGTGACGTATTGTAAACAGCAGAAGCTAGCCTTACAGGTTCCGGGGTTACGATGAGGGAACATGAATAACAAATAAGCTACTCACGTACGAGCACTCTAGCGGACTTCCGGTGACGAATAGTAAACAAAGGAGCCAGCCATACAGGTTCTGGGGTTACAACAAAAGAACGTGAATAGTGAATAAAGTAGTCACTTACATTCATGTTGCCCACATGTTTCACATGACACAACTGCTGCATGGGATCATAGCACAGCAAACAAGCCAAACACACACACATAGACAAATGGACACACACACCGTTTTGCACAGCTATTCTTCTTAGGATAGTGCATTGAGCTCTATTCAATTGGACAACCTAAACAAAGCATTATCCCTAAGCTTAACCATCATTCAAATGTAACTGAGGTTCTGCTGCATTAGGACCAGGTTTTCGGTCTCCATGAGGACAATATTTCTACAGAGCAAAGAAAAAGGAGAACTACGATGTGGAAACACTAGTTGTTTTATTTTCCTGCTTCCTCTCCCGCTCGTGCTGAATTCTGCTGAATTTATGCGGCTCTGCTGTGGCATCCACCAGAAATAGAAGTGTATCCACATGGACCTTCCGCAACTGAGCGGACCCCGACATGCAGCCATTACACAGATGTTCGCAAACAACATTGTGACTATATGCGTATCAGCTCTTACACCACATTGGAGACGCAGCGCAACTATTATTTTTTATATTTATTTGCGTTGCATCTCTGGGGGTTGCTCACTAATGAACGCTTCACAAACAGCCCTTTGCTTTAAACATCCACCTCCTTTCCTCTGTTCCTCTGCTGCCCCTTACACTCATCCTTCTCCTTCTCTTGAGTGGTGTTTCTTCAGAGAAATAACACGAGGCTATACAAGCCAGTCTTTCTCTGCACAAACCTCCCCGCTTGTTTTTTATTTATCTCTCTTTCTGCATGCATGCATTCTCTTTCACACAACCACTAATACACGTGCAACATTTGATCAAAGCTAGAACGCAGTTGGCAGCACACACACACACACACACACGCGCACACGCACACACACACACACACACACACGATGGTAGCTCAGTGGAAGAGCGAGTCGTCTTTCAACTCAAAGGTTGTGGGTTCGATTTCTGACATGCTGGCAGCACGTAAATGGGCACGATGAGTGAGTGATAGAAATGTGCTGTCTGAATGGGTGAATGGCACACATTTTGGCTTTAACAAATACCGCACCTCCTGCGATTTGAAAATTGCAGTAGGCTGTATTGCAATACCAATATATCCAATATGCAATATAATTTTTGATTAATTCAGCCCTAGTGGAAATTATGATCATCAAGCAGGAGCACTTCAGGTTCAGTGGGAGTTTGTGTGTGTGTGCATGTCTGTTTATTTCTCCCTTTCAGAAAGGAGAGAAGGGAAGGAGGGAGGACATATGTGGAGGAGACATTGACAGCTAAGTTGCTGCCTGCTGCTCTCTCGCTTTGATCAAATGCTGCACGTGTATCAGTGGTTGTGTGAAAGAATGCATGCAGAAAGAGAGAGTGAGACAGCAGCACTTAAAACGGAGAGAGAGGGGGAGAGAAAGAGGGGGTGGAGGCTTAGGTACCAGCATCAGAGCAGCTCTTTTTCTCCCACCAGCTCCAGCACATAAGAATACCAGCCGTTGCTGAGCCACCACATCCCCCCTCCTCTCTCTCTCTCTCTCTCTCTCCCTCTCCCTCTCTCACTCTCCCTCTCTTCCTTCCAGTCAACCCAATGTGTCGATTTGAAGGCAGCTACAAACGCTGCTATTTTGAGAGAGTCATTGTATTTGCTGCATGTTGGAGCAGAGGATCGAAAGAGGGGGAGTGAAGCGGAGAAAGGCAGAGCGAGGTCTGGTTTGTCTCTTCTGCGTGTGAGCAGCATGAGGGAGCTCCAGGAGAATGTGACCTGTGGCTGATGATGCCACTGATTTCAGGTGGAAGCAGAGGAAGGCGCACAGAAAGTCAGGAGGCTGTGAGCCGATGAGGAGCTTTACAGAACAGAGCCACGAGCATCTTGTTACGCGTCAAAGGGACGAGGCGGCAAAAAGGATAGGGAGAGGTGAAGGTGAAGAGAGAGAGAGGAACAATGGCGAGTTTTGGCAAACTCACAGACTACTTTAATCGGCGTAAGTCTCGAGAGGAGCTGCGGGTGGGAAGGAGCTCGCGACGCAGTGGCAGTTACTGCTGCACTGTGGCAGAGGCCAGGTAATCTGTGTTTATGTCTCGTGTTTGTCTCCATCTGTGCACAGGTACGGCACGGTACATGGCACATTATGTCAAATTCACGTGTCTACATCACTGTACACACAGACAGTGACTCCATAAAATATGTTGTAGTAAGAGATTGGTCCCTTGTGTCAAAGAACACAGTGTGGACATCTGAATGAATGCCAAGTTAACAAAGATTCTGATTGTCAGTGTGTTGAGTGTAATTGTTTTCAAATCACAAAGGCTGCAACTGAATTGTTGTGGTTTCTGTTGTCCAATGTTTTAAGCCTATTTCAAAATTGTAATAAATACACGCCGAGTATTGTAGCTCGTATGATCGTGTACTAAAGCTCTTACTAATATTGAACTTAAAATAGACTTCACAAATTCCAGATGTTGTGATGTTGATTGTTCATCACTAGTGTGTGTGTGTCTGTGTGTTCAAGCAGGCATGTGTTTTACATACAGTTGAGGCCAAAATTATTAGCCCCCCTTATGAAATGAGACAAAACACTTGATTTATGTCTGGAAATGACCATTAACAACAAGTGTTTATATTGCATTTGTTTACCAAAATAACAAAGACAAAATGTCCACTAAGTTTGATTTGAATATTTTATTGATACACTGAATTGAAACAAGAAAGGTCAAAAATGAGACGTCCAAAATGATTAGCCCCCTGCTCATTAATAGTCAATAGTGTACCCTTTCTGAGCCACAACTGAACACAACCTCTAAGATTAGTTCTTTACTTGGTTGGCACAGGTCTCCTGAGGGATTTTGGTCCATTCTTCCATTCCAGTTGGTCCCAATTGCGTGGTTTCCAAGCATCAACATTCACCTTGAGCACCCGCCACAGATTCTCAATAGGATTGAGGTCTGGGCTCTGTGCGGGCCACTCCAGGACCTTGGTTTTGGTATCCTTCAGGAACTGTTGGACCAATTTCGATGTGTGCTTCGGGTCATTGTCTTGTTAGAAGACCCAGAGATGACCTAAGGATAGACTACGAGCAGATTTCTACATATTATTCCTCAAAATTTCAACATCATTTTATTTTTTCATGATGCCATGCACCCGAACATGGCTCCCTGTGCTCGAGGCTGCAAAACAGCCCCACAGCATGATGCTCCCACCACCATGTTTAACTGTGGAAGCTGTGTTCTTTGTGTTGAAGGCCTCTACCTTTCTTTGCAAAACATACGCCAAATCCATGTGCCCAAACAGTTCCAGTTTAGTCTCATCAGACCAAAGCACAGACTTCCAGAACTCATCTTTACCTTTCAAATGTTCACGGGCAACTTCAGTCTTGCTGTGATGTGCCGCTCTTTGAGTAAAGGGGTTCTTCTCGGACGATGGCCGTGAAGCCCACGATGAAGAACCCTCACAACTGTGTTCCTTGAAACATCAACTCCAGAAGAGGCCAGGTCAGCAACAATCATATTGGCAGATGTCCGGGGGTTCTTGCCGACATCTCTGACTATTCAGAGTTCTTGAAATCTTCCACTTACGACCACGCCCAGGTTTGTGTTTTCCTGAATTTGTCTCCTTGTACTTGGAACGTACAGCGGTTCTAGACACTGTGAAACACTTGGAAATGGCAGTATAACCTTCCCCCTTCTCATGAGCCTCCACAATCTTCTTTCTGAGCTCAAGACTGATTTCCTTTGTCTTTGGCATGATGAGTAAAAGTAATCCCTTTCAATGTGCACAGGTGCCCTGTTCCTTGGAGTCCTTTTATGCTGATTGAATACTTAGGTGTTGTCCGGAAACCAATTGACTGCATAGGTGTGGTTTGAAACCTGATTGGTTAATTAGATGTGTTTTGAAAATAAAAATTCACATGGGGGCTAATATTTTTGACCACCCCATTTTTCACTATATTTGATATAAACCAAGCCTAAAAATGTATTTTATATCCAAAATGTACCAAAAGCTACTAAATAGCACTGGTGAATGTTTGATTATATCAAGTTTTATCAATGCTGCAAACACTGGGAAGAATTTTAGAAAATTGTTCCATAATTCCTGGGGGGCTAATCATTTTGGCCTTAACTGTAAGTCTGTGTTGATGTTTACTGTTGGACATAGTGCTGGCTATGATGGATTCCTCCCACTGATGCAGTTTAATATTATAAACACTCCTCCAACAATAAAGGGGGCTAAGTCAAAGGGGAGAAGGAGGGACTGATTTCATGAGTATATTGCTCACACAAGCACTCATACTCCCTCACATGTTGACAATGGGTTCCCAGTGCATGGCAACCCTAGCGCCTCCAGCAGGGTTTATTTTGTGCTTTGCTGAAGTGCAAATTAAAACCCTTTTCTTAGGTCTTTAAATACATAAGAGTAGGTACAATTGTTGTTCACTCCTGGTTGAAATGACTCTGCAATAAACACATATTTTTTATCAGCTCCAGGAAACTTTCACCATCTACTACTTTGACTTGACAGTCTGTGCATATGGGTCTGCACCACTTCCAATCTCAGCCATGTGACGCACATCATTGGAGCAGCTATCTAAAATCATTAAGTTGCTGCTGAGCTTGGAAGAGGAACTGAACTGAAACATATTTGAGTGTAATACTTGTGCATACTTGTGTGTGTGTGTGTGTTTTTTTTTGTTTTTTTTTAACAGTACACATGGGATGATGATCATGACTCAGTGGAACAAAATTATTAAAATTTCACTTCCCTTGGTTTACCCAGGTTTTAATAACTGTGTAGGATTAGTATGCATGATATTGGACTTTTTTCCAATATCAGATATATCAATACATGGGTCGTTCTTGGACTGATAATCAATACCACATACAGTACAAATTTTACCCTGTGCCCCAAATGCAGAGGTCATTTAGTCTCTTCTGTAGTGGAATTAACATAATATTTTTCATGTCACAGCTGATGTAGATTTATTGTGCAAAATAAATAAGAAGCATAGAAGTCAGGGAGGCAGCAGCATAATCAGCCTATTGTTTTAGTCATTGGTCATATCACAGGATCTTCACGTGTTTGCCGATATTCCGTAATAAAATTTGAAATCCAAAATCGGCTGATACTGATATTGGTGCTTCCCTATTATTACTTATGTTGTTAAAGGGGTATAACGCCTGCTTCACACTGGATGTGTGATGTGTTGTGCGCTGCTGTGCTGCGTCTCGCTTGTGTGTGTGTTCACACCCGCTGTGTGTGTCTGCTACATTTCACTCATGCCCTCGCTCTGTTTCTTGCTCATCTCCCCACACCACAAATATGATTATGACTTCAATCACACTGATTAGTCTCTGACAGAAAAAAAACTCAGATGGGGAAGAGAGAGAGAAATAGAGAGTTATAAGTTATAATATGTATGTTTTTAATGTAGACACCAAAACTATTGTGAGCGGTGTCAATTTTTGTAGTCATGTTGGTGGAATTGGTGTCAAAATCATCTTCTCTCTGTCTGTTTTTCCTGCTAACCATGTGCGCCACGCATGAAAAATAGACAAGATGGCGAAACGCAAAAGTAAACGTGCCTATTGTTAAAACTGTCATCTGTTAACGTGGGAAATTTAATAACATGAAGGACTGCGGCAGCGACACATACTCAAGGTGTCTTGTATGAACCAGGCCTAAAGGGTAATGAACATTTATCAGCTTATTTTTCTGTATGCATCGGCATCACACAGAGATAATATACAAAATATTTAAACTTTTTGGAATGTGGCAAGCTTTTTATACAGTTAGCAAAGAAATATTTTCCCACATAAATATTCAGCAGCAAAGCTGCTGTGAGGGAAATGCAGTGCCATTATTATTGTTTTGATTCCTTTCCTAGTTGAATGTGTAAATTAGTTTAATGAGCCTGCAGCAGTTTCAGTCATCTCAACAGCCTCTTGGTTTTGATTGCTTCGTGATAATGGATGCTACCTCTGGCTTCTCCCACATTCTCCCGATAAACCATTTATATTGACTTTCAAAGACCTTTGTTTAAAATGTTTGTGAGCAAATGTTAAACCACTGATCAGTAAAGGAAAAATGCTAATGTATCAATGTAACTTGTATCATTCACTCACAGCACAAGTGTTAGCATGGTTGGTGGACGTGTTAAAAAAAGCTCTCTGATTCCCTGCTGGTACTTCTCCCATCCCCACAGTCTCTTTGTCTCCGTGTCTCCCACTCACTGTCTCTTTCTCACAGACCTCCTCATCCTACGCTTTTCCTATCTATTCCCATCTTTTACTTCTACTTTCCTCTATTTTTGCTTGGTCTACTTGTTTGTCATTGATTGAATTGCAGCAGGAGTATGATTCAGTGCAAAACAAGTTTTATTGAAATGCAGATAGCGTTTAGTCCTTTACAATAAAATGAGTAACTGGCTTTAATGTTGAGGATCATCAGCAAAGACGCCTGGATCATATGCTGTGCTTGGATGATTCTGCAAACCATAGATATGTAGGTGTTACTCATTTTCACGTCTGCAGAGTCAGACAGACAGGATAACTTATGAAGCAGACCCAGGAAATGATTGTTTCTACTTAAATCTAGCTCAAAGGTAATATTGTGCAATCGCAAAACCTGGACAGATAATCAACACTGGGAACGACAGAGTTTACATGAATTCAAAGCTGTTTAAGTTGTCTGAGTGTCAATTTACCACAATTTTGGTATTTTTGGAGTTATTATCTATCTAACAGGAACATGTTTCACTGGCATTCATTTGATACTTTTATTAATGATGCACCAAAATGAAAATTGTTGTCCAAAAACTGAAACCCCAAAATAAATGATTATGCCAATTCTGTAACCATTGTTTCTTTTAATCTCATTTTGTTGTTATGGCTGGGACTGTGTACTTACCTCACTAAAGTCAAGGCATTGCAATTGTATAGATTAATATTCATGCTTCAAAGAATAAACCAATTAAGAATCTATGAAAATATTTAGGAGGATCTCATCGAACATAATAGGCAACCAGGGTGCATGCCCCTCATCTAGTGCAGACAGACGATCCTTTTTCTTCTGCGCACCGCTCCTGCACTGTGCGTGTGCTCTCCGTATCCATCGTAACCTGTATCAATACTTCCTGCTTTATTCCCACAGCCAAGTAATGATATTTATGATGTGGATCGAGTACAGTCGCGATGAAGTGCAGGGGATCCGAGTGAATGTCACAGGGAATTCATAATCTGAGCTGTATGCAGCCAAGTTCCAAGAGACTTTCCAGCATTTAATAGAAGCTGTTCCACTATGTACTCACATCTTGTTGGAACCGTTTTATTGGTGCACCAAACTGATCTTGGACAGACTTTAAGTGGGAATAGACAGGCACGTGCTGGCCACAGTTTTTGCATGCATCATCACAACATCGTTTCGGAGGTTTTGTTTCAGTGATAAAAGTATTTTGGTTGAAAACCGAAAATGCCTTTTCTGGGCATTTTTGGCTGATATGCTTTGGTGCACACCATGGAAATTCACTTGTGGATTTCAAATTCACTCTTACATTTCAGATTCCACAATTTAAAACCAATTCAAAATGTGGTTTGAATCAATAATAATAATAATAATAATGATGACAATAACAATAATTGTATTAATAATGAAAATATATATATGTTTATTACTTTATTTTTGCTTCTTTGTTGTGCTCTCCAGACCTAAAAAAACAATCTGGGTCAAATATGAATATGCAAATAATCATTGTTTTTTTTGGCAGTCTGAACAAGGCCAATGAGAAACAGGTGCAGGAAATTATGTCAGGGAACAGCAATCAAACAGATGGGAAATGTGACAGGATGTGGGGAATGACACCAGACAAGACAGACATGGCCAAAATAAATCAGGAAATGACACAGAAGTCTCAACCTGGTCTTGAACTGAGATCCGCTGCATGAAGGTCACATCTCACCCACCATTGTTAACTCGCCCCTTTCACCCTTTTTGCCTGAAACAAAAAGGGGAATGTACAAATGTAACGTTTGCAGAAAACTAGAACAGCAACATTATCTGTTGTGTCCTGTTTTGAAAGTGTTCATTCTTAAGCACCAGTAATGTGATTTTAAACTTATTTCGTAGATCTTGATGGCTCGAGGAGACTCGAGAATTTGCACAGATCAATATGCAGCAGTAACCCCAGTTGCTGGTTTAAATGTGTTAAATGCAGAAAAAACAGAGCTGCTTCAACACATATTGTTCCCACATAACAAATGAATGGAAACCATATTCATGGTCTTCTATGTATACTAGTAATGGATGGCTCTAAATTTAGATTTGCTGAGAACTTTTACTGTATAGTATCCAGTCCACACACCTTAAAGCTGTAGTGTGCAACTTAAATATACAATCGAGTGTTTTGCAGTTTAGCTGTGTTCTGTGGAGACACAAAGTGATCTTATATCATGACTGAAGGAGTGAAGGCAGAAGCATGAACAACTATAGTCAGAGGGCAGCAAACGATCCGTTTGGCTCTGTGAAACATGAGTGAGGTTGTGAGATACTGAGAATAGCGAGGATATGGAGAGTCTTCCTTTCACAATGTATTGCAGATTTACCTGAGGTGTGTGGTAGTGGTATTAGTAGTGTTTTGACAACAAAAGTTAGACAATGGCCTTCAAAGTTTACTGACGGATTTCATTAAGCTATTTGTTGTCTTGTAATAGGGATACAACGGTATTTGGTATTTTACCGAACCGTTGGGTACACCCTGTTCGGTTCAATACGCAACGGCAAACAGTGGTATTTCGGTACATTTCAGTCCGTCAAAATGTATTAAAGTACACAATACTGTGTGATTAGATCCACTCAGAAGCAGAAACATGAGCGCACTCAGCGCTGCTCTGCTCATGCCGCCTTCAGAGCCAATCAGTGAGAGAACGAGACTCTGAAAAAAGGAAGTTTGAAGCGGCACCGTCTTCGTTTAAGTCCGCTGTGTGAGATCATTTAGGATTCGTGGTAGACTAAGATGAGAATGAGAAAATGAATGTCAACAAACAAACCAACGTGTGCAAGTTGGTTTGAAGTTGGATATTGGACAGACACTCGATCTACAGCGCCACCCAGAGCAAGCCTCTCATTTACATCGTCATCGCCCGTCTCTTTCACTTGGAGCAGCATGGTGTAGTTGTAGTTGTAGTTTCTGTGAGTGGGTTAAAATGTTGTTTATTTTTATTGGATAGCACTAAACTTTATTTATTTTTAATTTGTGTGGTTTCCTGTTTCATTTGATCTGATAGTGCACTATTGTTTAAATAAAGTTTGTGGTGTGATTATATCTGTGCTTTTAATTATTTTTACAATATAAAAAGAGCCCTTGCCAGTCTGAGTAGTTTTATATTAAGATATTGAAACTGTGCCGATAACGTGGCCCCAAAACCGTGATACATACCGTGGCGAAACTGTACCGTTGCATCCCTAGCTTTCAACATGATTTTCAATATGATTTTGTTCGTAATTACTAGCGGTGTCGTGGACACTGTACACTGTCTCTCTCCAGCATTGACGTGATATTCCATGCAGAACAATGAGCGTGTAAAGTTAAGCAAGAGAGAACAAATGACGTGATGTCTGGGAAATGCAAATTCCAAGATCTCTGGCTCACCAAAGAAAATTACAAACACTGACTTGTCCAAGATCCCAAGGACAATCACTTGTCCAGATGCAGAGCGTGCTGCAAATCAATAAAGGTGGATGTCACTCTTACAAGGTGCCCTCCTTGAATTTGAGGGAACATCCTTGAAAAGACCTTGAATTGAAGTCAACCAAGGTGTGGACACTGTTCTCTTCACCATACCCGTTATTGCAAATAAATCTGACTCACAATGTAAAGGCCCCACCAGCTTTGCTGCCTATCCTTCATGGAGGATGCTGAGGGTCAGTGGTAAAGCAGGTTGTACTCTGACCGTTGATTTGTCTCTGGGCAACACACTTCACCCCAAATTGTTCCTGAGGGCTATGTGTACAGTGGGTGATTGTGTGTGATAGATGTGTGACAGAAAAAGCAGCGTGTATAGATGTATGATACTGTAAAAGGCTTTGTGTGGTCATCGAGACTAGAAAAGTGCTTTATGAAAACAATTTACTACTGCTGGTAATAAGGTGAGAAATGGTGGGAAATTAAGTACTTGAAAGCTGTTGCTCAAGTGTTTTGTTCGCTGCAGCTGCAGAAAAAAGAGTATATTCCTGTGTGCTTCAAGCCACTCATCCATGTTCACCACAGAGCAGAGATGGAATAAGTCTGTTCTACACTGATGACTGTCAATTGTTGCAACTGACAAGCTAAGCTACATAGCACTGGTGCTTCCATAGGACTGTGTCAGCTCTTCCCTTCTGCTAAATCAAGTTTTAAAGCAGAACTTAGTGAGTACAGACAGGAAACAAAAGTATTTTTATATTTGCACATATAACAACATTACAACCCCTATATCCCACCCTCCCTCCCATAAGGCGACTTCCCATATACCTCCCACCCAGGATCTTTCCCCCCAAAGAAATGAAAATAAATAATAATAATAAAAATAAATAAAAATCAAGGTCGGCCGTGCTTCACCCTTTCTTTAACCAACTCGTGTGCTACCACCCAGGCATGCAAAGTCTTATGGTTGGCCCTGTATGAACAGGCAACAGACCACTCCATCAGCGTGGCACAAGAACAGTGGAAGTCCACCAACCACAACAACATCACGTCATTTCAGAGAGATGAGAGAATAGTCTGTTACACCAGCATCAAAGCGTGGAAATATCAACAAACACACGTGTAGTATCGCGTCACATTTCACGCCACACATGACATTTCTCACACTGAGAAGTGATAACACTTACCGCACATTCCCAGGGCTGCCAAATTTTGAGACATCCTGGCATGCAGGGCAAATGTATGGCTGGCCCAGTTTAGGTTACCACCACACACCTAATATATTTATTTATAGTAATATTTTATGCATCCAAAGCTTATTAATTCTTTATACAATAATATGGTGAATAATGTAGTCATCCTGGGAGCTGGTGGAGTCCATCCTATGACCTTCCCGACACTAGTCCAATTATTTCACTACTGGACTACCACTGTTATTCTATTGTGATAAGTGTCAGAAGAAGATTTAATAATTAGAAAGAGAATAAAAGACGCAAAAGAAGATGTATGCTGTAATAATGCAGCTTGGTGGTTGGAACGTCAGTGTGGTGCGTGTCATTACCCGACCTGTACCGGAAACACGATCTGTTCGGCGCATGTGCTTGGCTGAATTCCTAGAACCATTGATGCTTGGACACCTCTCTTGCCGCTCAGTCCAGGATGACGAAACTGATTTTAACCGAACTGTGTAGGTGTCGCGAGTGGAGTGGTTTTAAACATTTCAGAGGATGGATGATATTCGCACCATATGCTTAGTGCGAGCTCAGCCCATGGATTTATTGGCTCAACCAGAGACAGTTCGATATTGTACTCCTCACAGTCTCTGCAGGCATAAGTTAACGATCATGAGTAGCTTTTCTCAGGCTCAATAGATTAGATCACAGATAATCTATTGAATAAACTCAGCTGTCGGATATATTCAGAACTGTTTTTAATTGTCTTCTGACTTCAGCGTGAGAAATCAGAGGTGTGACGTGAGAGCGTGAGATGTCAATCAAATGCATGTCTCACTGCCAATGTGTGAGAGTTGTCAGCTATGCATTCCACGAAGTTGCAGGAACACGCATGAATGATGTGAATATGTGCATGGGTTTTGAGTGAAAGAGCATGGTCAGGTAGTCACATCAATTATATCATTAAAGCTCACATAGAGTGGTCCTGTTGCACATAACTATATGTTAGTTAAGGAGGTCTACTTACATACATACATTAACTTATTGTTATGGTCAAAAACCTCCTAGTTGCTGTAAACGAGCCGATAGAAATCCTCTTTTCTTACGCTGTTGCCCATATTTCAGACTCAACTCTCACACCCAGAAGACAGAGTCTTGTGATTGGCCAGTACACGGAAGTGACATATTCAGCACACCCGCTCTCAGAAGCGCAGCTCCCCCCTCTGGAATGGTGGGTGCACTGCTACTCATTATCAAAACATTATTTTAACAAAAGTTTAAAAATAGCTTCTTCACGACGAGATCTTTCAGTCCCTTTTATGACTTTGACCCGGTGTCAGACCCAGAGTCAGAAGACACTGTCGCTCGTGAAAAAAACCTCCACAACAGACGTTATTCTTCTTCTGCGGTTCAATGTATGCAACTGGATGTGCCCGGACTAGTGCCCGGAGCAGGACGATCTGCTGTTCCGGAGAACCGGTGTTTACGTCACCGGACCGGGTTTTTTCAGAGATCTCGCTGAGCCCGAGATTACAATAAAACACAGCGTTCTCAGCAGTTGCTGAACTGTTTGTTTTGAAACTTCAGGGCTTCTTAAACAAGGTAATGATGTAGATACACACTAAAAAACAGCGTTAATTGGAACTTCCGGTCTAGGTCCGCTTTAATTCATGATAATAGCTGCTTATTAAAGTGTAAGTTTGAAGCGTAAAGAGTATGAACTTAATGCTTTCCTGTTGCATCAAAATCTGCCACAAACAGTTTTAGTGTTGGGCAGCAAAGTCCAAGTCGACTTGTCGATTTATTGGTCGGTGCGTTCTGGCTCGACCAAAATTCTGATTTGTAAATTTTTTGCCGAGTTGATTTCATACAGTCTGTGGTTTATTTCATCAGAAGGAAAGTGCCAAGATAGAGAAGAGACGGCGCACACCGCACACAGGAAAAAAACATTGCTGCGCGACTATCTTAAAGCGGAACTAGACCGGAAGTTCCTATTATCGCTGTTTTTTTTGGTGTGTATCTGCGTCATTACCTTGTTTATGAAGCCTGACGGTTCGAAACAAACAGTTCAGCCATTGCTGAGAACGTTGTGTTTTATTGTAATCTCGGGGCTCAACGAGATCACTGAAAATCTCGTACTAGTTACGTAAGCAGCGGTTCTCCTGAACAACCGATCGCCCTGCTCCGAGCGGTAGTCCAGGCACATCCAGTTGCGTACATTGAACCGCAGAAGAAGAATAACGTCCGTTGTGGAGGTGTTTCACGAGCAACAGTGTCTTCTGACTCTGGGTCTGACTCCGGTTTAAAGTCATAAAGGGACTGCGGCGGGGAGTCGTGACGAAGCTATTTTTAAACACTGTTAAAACAATGTTTTGATAATGAGTAGCAATGCATCCACCGCTCCAGAGAGGGAGCTGCGCTTCTGAGAGCTGACGTGATAGATTACGTCACTTCCAGATACCTGGCCAATCACAACACAGGTGGGAAGGCTCTACGCTGGCTGGCCAATCACAACACACTCTGTCTTCTCGGGTGAGATTTATGACTGAAATAGCGCGACTGACAAGCGCTTCGAAAAGGACAGAGTTTTTAATCGGCTCGTTTACATCAACTAGGAGGATTTTGACCATAAAAACAACTTAATATATGTAAGTAGACCTCCATAACTCACATATATGTGCAACAGGACCACTCTATGTGACCTTTAAGTTGTTGATGCCTTTGAAATTACAGAAAAGAGAGTGTCTGTTGTATGTGACAACGCGGTTAATATGTATGGAAGCAAATTTGTCCAATTATCCAAATTAAAATGCATCAACAGAAATGCTTTTTCATTTTCAAAATGGAGCTGCATTTTGTGACTCATAAATAAAATGAATAATCAATATTTCAAAATGCATTTTCATTTTCAAATTCAAGACTGCTCATTCTGTGACTTAATTAAAATGATAAAGAAAATTACATTTAAAACATCCTCCAACAAAAAGGTAACAAAATTCAATTTGAAATGTCAAATTTGAAAATTAAAATTCATTAACAGAAATGCTTTTTCATTTTCCACCCCGCCCTTCATGACTTCATAGTCGCATTAAGGACTAAATGTTATTTTATATTTGTATCTTTTCTGTGTTACAAGTGTACCAAAGAAATAACCCTAACCTGAAGTTAGATGGCATAGACCTCCACCAAGGCTTTAACACTTTGTCACCTGTGTTTAACATACCGATACTGAATTCTTTTGACATTTTGATCCACTTCACGATCCACGTTCTGAATAGAACTTGACCTGCTTATAGGTATTACCATTTTACATAAACATTATAAAATTAATCTTTTAATCTGTTAAGATGTCACTGCTGAACTTGTTAAATTGGACTGAACTATCAAATTGCAGCCAAATCCATAATCGGATCAGATCTGCTGATGGCAGATTGTTTAATCCAGCATACACCACAACACAGTTGGTTCAAATCTAATGCATTTGACAGAAGTATGTTTTTTTCTTTTTTGCCCATTAAAAGATAATAATTTTTTTATTATTATATTTTTGATTATTTTTTGTGACATCATCAGTGGGTAGATTCTTACAAGATTGACAAAAATAATAATCATATAGATTTGTCAATAACTGTCGACAGGAACTGTCGAGCAAACTTAGATATATATCAACGCTGATTGAAACATAACCTCCTTTGTGGAGGTAATTTAATTAGTCCCAAACCACAATAGCTGTTTCAATTAAAACTGTGTTTAAATGAAGCAGCAAAAAAGTTGCAGAAGGACATATTGCTTGTCCCTATGATGTGACTATTACACCAACATATGTGATGGAGATGCTTATACGCTATATTATGCATACAATGTATACATATTATTAGTATAAAATAATCAGAATGATTATTCTTCTTCTTCTCCAGGTGGGTAAAACATTGACTTGCTACAGGTCAGGGACATTGGATTTGGCCCCTTGCTGTGTATGTGTAAAGGCATGTTTTAAGGCTTTAGAAGAGCCAGTGTTCCTCTGTTATTCATCAACAAAATCATTTTCATCATCAGACCATCCCAGGTGCTCCATCATCTGCCTTAAAATCACTTCCAGGGATTCTTGATCCCAGGTCAAATATTCTCTCCCACACACCTCCTCTATTAGCTGAGTAGTGTATTTGATGCCTGTGGGCAAATGTCACGACTCTACGACTCATTACTCCACAGTGGTACAAACCTGGACCAGATAATGCACATCCTGACCCAACCATATGTGAGATCTATAGGCCATATGGTATACTTCCGCACACATGTCGCACATGCCAAAGTGCAAGTTGCATATCGTGCACCCTGGTATACTCACGTCAGGGTCCTTTAGTATCTGACTTTAATGCATCCTATGCATTCCTACTAAAAAAGAAGAGAACAATGCTACAGCTCCCTTTGACAGGTCCTGTTCAGGCGGCTCACAGCCGAAAGGTCAGTTTGCCAGGGGAGTTGTTGTGTCAGGATGCAGGCACAATGGGCAGGTCTTCTTTAATTGTTTACAACATTAATTGGATAGATACGACTTCTCGTCATTGATTGCGCTGTAAAAAAAAAAAACAATTAAACAGTAGACATGGTAATGAAGGTGTCAATATAGTCTGGCATTTTTTTTTCTAAGATCTTTAGTGCTGTAAACAATTACCTCAGTGTTGTCTGAGTTGAAAAAATAAAAAGTTGTAGGTCATTGAGGACTTAATGTCATTCCTGGAGTTTTACAACATGATTTATTTCATCTGGCCTCATTGATAAATATAGCTGTGTGTCATCTGTATAACAAGGGAGCATCCTAATAATGTTGTCTAAATGAAGCATGTATAGGGTGAAGAGTGTAGGTCCACGCTCTGATCCCTGTGGAACTCTTCCTCATCATCTTCATCATCCTCCCCACCGTCCTCCTCCTCCTTTGCCCTGGTCTGTCCTGTTTCTGTCCCAGCACCTTATCCATGAGGACATAACAGGGCCAAGTTGCACTTTGCTTCCTAATCCTGAAACAGAGGTAGTATAATAATATAATAATATATAAGTATATTATTAATGCCCATGATAAACAAGGGAGTAACTTTTTCATGCAGGGCCATTCTTTCCAAAATAGTTCAACAGACAAAAGACAACAGGGGAAGATGTATCAGAAGTTTAAGCACAGGGGTGCCAAACAACTTTTGCGTGGGGCAGTGTAAAAAAATCCACGATCACCAGCGGGTTTGGAAAGGCTGGACTGCTGCGTGATGAAGAGAACGGCACACGCACAAATGACAGTGAGAGCGACAACAAGAGAGACTGTGTCTGACGAAGTCATTCTGAGGCTGTTAAAGTCCAAAACTGCAGAAGACCACTTAAATGGTTTTAGTGTGCAGGAAGAAGATGAAGATAGATGAAGATTCGAGGAAGAAAGTACTTACATTCCGTAAAAACATATAAACAGTATGTCAACTGTTTTTTCTTTTCTGTGACTCTCCGTCCGCAGTAAGAACAAAATTGACAGGCTGACAGATTAATGAACATTTGTTTGTGTTACCTTAACAAAACCAAGATATGAGGACAAAAGACCATATTGACATTGCCCACAGCTTTCCATACATGTGTACATATAATGCATAAAAGGTTATAAATAAGTAATTATAAAACTCAAACACAATAGGCTTTAAAGCTGAAAATAATAGGTCAACATTATGATAAATTATCTTGTGCCTTTACATTTGGCTTAAAAACAATGATAACTTTAATTTGTTGAGATCAGCTAACATTAGCAGAGCCATAAACTTTCCATAACCATTTTCAAATCTTTAGAAAAAAGGTGATCTGAATCAAACTGACAGAGAGAACAGACACAAAACATCTCAGTTTAGCTGACTCAAACATTGTTTATTCAGCCAATGTTTGCCAGTATATTAATGGCTTCACACCTCATCATCTACTTCCAGAAAACCAGCGCTTTCAAGGTACTGGATGATGTGGAGTGCCTTCTGCTTTACAGAGCAAGCTTATAAATACTATTACTGCGATCGGCATCAGCCAAATTGGACACTGCATCCTTGTACCTCAAGGCCAATTCGCTCATGACACGGAGCCTAAAGCCTCTCTTGTACACCATGCCAAAAGACATCAAGGTCCACAGTCCCACTCACAGCAGGTGGTCCCTAGAGGCTGAAGTGGCTGTTGATCTCTTCAGGCTGTACTGAACATAAGCCAGGGATGGCAGTGTAGGTCATGGGAGAGGCAAGACCTGCTGATCGGTGAGGATGTGGAGCCTGGGCCAGCCCGTGGTGGCTGCTGCGGTCAAGAAGTTTAAAATCAGCACAAGAAGCTGATGAGGGAGCTTGAAACAGGAGTAGAGTCTCACACACATCTATGTCACTTTAGGCACAAATAGTTTGCATCACTTATGTTGTGCTCAGTGTTATTCTGATAACTTATAACAGCAAACATCACTTTGTGAAGTTGATCCTGCAACGCAACAAACTGGGGAAAGTTGACTATAAAGAGACTGACGATGCTCAGGATGAGCTGTAATGTGTTTATTCTTTTATTTTCTTTATTAAAAATTCAAATTCATATTGGTAGCACTTACCATTAGACACAGCATGGCAATAGCAGAATAATGGCCTTACCTGGCATCATATTTTCCATCTAACTTGTGTAGTATAGTAAGTCATGACAGCAAAATCATCATCATCACCTATTTACACTGGGCTTATACTGTTAAGGACAGGAAGTGCAATTACACAATCTGAATTAAGTTTTGACTGGGTTAGACTGTTTTCCAGGAAAACATAAACCTTTCAGCAAAATATGCCAACTGAGTCAGCTGTGAACATTCTAATTTAGCTAATTATGCTACTCAGAGAACACATGGTAACACACCGGTTTGAGTGTGGCTTACAATATTCTCCCTATGCTCCAGGATGGCAAGGTGACATCTCTCCCTCATTCCCTGGAATTACAATCTTGGTGTTTGGGTCAGTCCATTGTGAAATTAAAACGAGAAAGAATGATAAATTAAAGCATGGCCATTTGGATTTGGAAAAAGAATCAAGTGTACAAGGGCAACTGTTCTCACAAGTATGGTTGTGTATTAGTGTGAATTTTTCATTCATTCATTCATTCATTCATTCATTCATTCATTCATTCACAGTGAACAATTCATATGCATACACTGGCTGAGTGCCCTTGTCAATGAGGTGTGAATGGGGGAGAGCTGGAGAAATGAGGATTGTGTTTGTGTACAGGGAGGGTAAAAAATTGGCTGTGATGTTTTAGGAAATTGTCATGATTTTTTTGATAGACATGGAGCGGTCCCTGGCAATCACCTCCATGTCAGGGCCCTGCCATTTCTGAAAGCCAGTGGTGCCATGATTCCAGAGCTGGTGGCCTCTGTTGCCTAAAAAGACAATAACACATACAAAAAGTCTTGCCTTGGCTACAGTTTTCAATCAAATGAGCATGTCGCGTGACACTGACACCTTGTCGCAGCTATTTGATGATGATACACTCAAGGTACCAGATTTATATATCCAAAACAAGAAATCAAAGTACGAGACTGTACCTAAAAATGTACAAATGCTGTCGCTCCAGCGACAACTGGAGCGACAAAGCATTTTTGACTTTGATTTCTTAGTGTGAACCAGTAGAGGCATCTATTTTAAGAATTTAACTATGGGTCAGAATCAACTGCCACTGCTGCAAACAATCAATCGGTTTGGCACCTCCCGGGTGTCTGTTTCCCGCCCGCCTCTCGGCAGATAATAATATTAGCATCCATATCGGAAAAGTATCGGTATCGGCCGATATCCAAATTCGGGTGTCGGGATCGAAGTGGAAAAAAGTGGATCGGTGCATCCCTAATGTTGAATAAAACCAAGTGACCTTATCTGTACAATATAAAGTGGAATATATATATGTATGTATATGTATGTATAAATACATACATGTATGTATATGTATGTATATATACATACATGTATGTATATATACATGTATATATACATACATGTATATACATACATACATACATGTATATATACATGCAGGCGCCATCTGCACTAGACTAAAATATGATCATATTTAGTCGACTAAAACATCAGAGATGACAAAAATATGATTAAAACTATCTTGTATTTTATTATTTTAAGACTAAAACTAAATCAAAATTTTTCATCAAAATTAACACGTGTCATAGTAACAGCCTAATACTATTGAATACAGCATGTGTGCACGCTGTATTTATTATTGTGGGGAAATTCTACTGTTGTAGCTTTAAGTTAATTTAAATTTATTTTAAGACAATTATGTTGTGTATTTTTAGATCCCAATCAAGTTGATTATTTGTATAATTTGATTATTTATTTTTGATTTGGTAGACAACTGTTGTGGAGGATAGGAGCTACCTTTTGGCCAGGTGAGGTGCACGGGTTGGTGGGAAAAGTTTGAACTACGTCACTGTTACTGGCTGATGTGATATTTCCACAAACAAGCAGTTGAACATGTGTACCTAATAAAGTGGATGCAGAGTGTATTCAAGATCAGTGCACTGTACACACGTTAGTGTTTAGTCAGCAGCCTGAACTCTAAAAGATTATGTGATTGCGGTAATTATGTAATTTTCTGATTGTGCTCATTGATTGGTCTCTCAATGCAGACATTTAAATAGAAATTTGTTTGAATGGTCCTGAACAATAAGCTGTGTCATTGTGTTATACCACAGAGTGTTTATAGACCAGTGTTTGTGCAGACCAAGGTATTGCATTAGTGATTACTTTAATGATGTTTTAACCACTAGAATAATTGGTTGACTGCATATCTAGATTCATGATTTCCATGTGAGTAATAAGGTGTGAGATGATGAGGATATTGTGTCCAGTTGAAAATTGAAGTGCATACAAGATTGCTCTTGTATGTGGGGGGTGCTGTGCCTATTTCAGCTGACATTGGGCGATAGGCGGGGTACACCTTGGACAGTTTGCCAGTCAATCGCAGGGCCACATATAGACAACCATTCACTCACACTCTCACACCTATGGTCAATTTAGAGTGACCAATTCACCTAATCCCCATATCGCATGTTTTTGGACTGTGGGAGAAGGCCGGAGAACACAGAGAAAACCCACGCACACACGGGGAGAACATTCAAACTCCTTGCAGAAAGGCCCTTGTTCCAAAGTTGTTCCAAACGGGGCTCAAACCCAGGAACCCGGGTCTTCTTGCTGCAAAGGCAAGAGTTCTAACCACTTCACCAACCGTTGGCCCAGTTTTCAATATATCAAGATATTAATTAAATATTAAAAAAAAAAAAAAAATGAAGCAATAATTCCCTAATAGAGCTGTTTGAATAAAGTTTTTTTGTTCACAGAACAAACAACAGACAAATACGGCAGGATAAGAAGAACAAATGGACATTGCATAGGTCTGGGTGATATGGCTGAAAAGTATATCACAATATAACTACTTCATATCGATCGATATCGATAATTATTGATAATTTTTCATGACCTATTAAAAATTAAGAATAATATAAACACAAACACTTTTATTCTAAACTCATTAACTGTCCTCTTATTTTAATCGATTCAGTTATCAATCAGACCACACAGAGGAAAATAGTAATGTCAAGCACATTCATGAGATTTTTAAAACCACTGGAAGCATGTCCTTGGCTCGGTGATAAGTCACTGCCTCTGTCATGTCTTTGTAACGTTTAGATTTTTTATCATACGACACTGTTACAGAGTACCTCAACAGGGCAGTCTGCTTATCTCCACATTTAGCAGCAGATGATGTTGATGACTGTGCTGCACAGCGCGTGTAATCCGGGGCGTGTGAGAAACTAAGATGCTAGAATAAGTTTGTTGATAATAAATAATAAGCTCTTGGTGGGTATCGTCTGGCGTAATTTGTAGGTAACATTTTGGCGTGACTGTGGTCGGACTTTAAGTAACCAAAAAACTACCAGACTGGCGAGGTAGTGTTTACTAACGATCTCCTCGCTTTCAGCACCTATTCTCACCTCTGCTCACTCGATGTTCACATGCTGTTGTTGCGAGTGAGACACGAGGAAGAGGACGGCGCAAACAAACTTGGCCGCGTTTCCCAGATTCGTTAAGAAGCTCTTAACGCTAAGATCTTCTTTGGATCGCTCTTAAGAACGCTGTGAAAAAGAACGTGTTTCCCAGAGTCACTCTTAGCTTAAGAAGATCTTTCACTAAGAAGGAAACGTAAGATCGAGCTGACCCACTCTTAACAGCCTTCTTAGCGATCAAATGTTCAGTGATTAGACTAGATTTCTAGGCTACAGTGATCAAGCTGCATCAGGGAAATTTATATCCTCCACTTTTTGAAATAATAAAACAATGTTCAATGTTAAAATGCGCTCATAGCTGTGGACCACTGGCGCAAGAAACATAGGCTAATAGTAGAGAAGAAAAAACTGTTATTGAATTACACGTTTATGAGTTTATAGTACAACACATAAAAAAACCCATCAACAACCCTGTGCCAGTCACGCAGGCCACATGGGCTGGAGGGGGACATCTTCTCCGCTATAGCCTGCCATACACGGTTCTTCACCGTGATATTTTTCTTTCCTTTAGTTCCACCAAATAAAACTTCACGGTGCTGCCACACCTCGTCCACCAACACGCCCATCTCCTCCGCGGTAAAAGACGGTGCCCGCTTGGTTTTTTTGCTCCCGATTTCTTCCATTCTCACATGTGTGTGCCAATATTCACGGGGGTATATATGCGCTAATGGGCTTGATTACTACTTGGATACACCTGATGGCACACACACACGTTATCAAAATGAACTTAATGCTATACCCACGTGCAAACACTTTGTTTGAGCGGGAGAGACGCGCATAGACACGCAACTAGGTTACTTGTTGTTTTCTTTTTTATTATTTTTTGTTTTGTTTCGTTTTCTTTTTATTTTATATATATATGGTTATCAGCACATAATGTGAAGCTAATCCACTAACTCAGTACTCATCATGGATATCGCAAGTTCTTATAAACAACGACAATAGAATAGAATAGAATGCCTTTATTGTCACTATACAAGTTGTACAACGAGATTTACTTGACTTCACCTTGAAAGTGCATGCAGCTAAAAACGAAGAACAATAACAACAACAACAACAACAACAACAACCAGAGTATGGGTCAAAAAGGACATTATAAAAAAAGTGACCCTAGTTAACGTGAGGTGGGTTTTCAGTTTCAGCGTACTACATTAAGAGGATAAACAGCCATCAGATTCTTATTGCACAGTATGAAATAGCAGGTCTATAGCAGGGTTTAAATATAAAAAGTGCATTTCTATGAGACGTGACCCATAGCAGGGTATAAAAAATAATAAATAAGACTATTTCCACAGTATGAAATGTAATTTTTTTTTGCAGTATATGAATATAGAAATATAAATATTTCTATATTATTTTAGCAGCATATAGAATATAAATATCACAGAATGAAATGTAATTTTGCAGTATATAAAAATATAAATATAAATATTTACACAGTATGAAAGTGATTTTAGCAGGGTACCATTAAAAATATAGATATTGCACAGTTTGGAATGTAATTTAAGCAGGATAAAAATCTGTATATACAATATAAATAGTGCACAGTATATAAGTATTGCATAGTGTGGGGTAAAGTATTAAATAAATAAGCATTTCAGCATGAAATGTAGAGTATTGCACATGCCAGAATGTGTGAGAGTATGTGGTAGAGGTAGGATGGTCAGTGCATGTCCATGTTCAGTGTGGTTATGGCTCTGGGGAAGAAGCTGTCCTTCAGTCTATTTGTCCGAGCTCGGACACACCTGTAGCGTCTGCCAGAGGGCAGCATGTCGAACAGATGAAAGCCGGGGTGGGAACTGTCCTTAACAATGTTCCTCGCTCTGTTCAGGCAGCGAGAGTGGTAAATGTCCTTTAGGGAGGGGAGAGTGGAGCCGATGATCCTCTGTGCTGCGTTGATGACTCTCTGAAGACCCTTCCTGTCTGCTTCAGTGCAGCTGGCGTACCACACTGTGATGCAGTACAGCAGCAGGCTCTCTATGGAAGAGCGGTAGAAGTTCACCAGCAGCTTCTCATCCAGGTTGTTTTTCCTGAGCACTCTCAGGAAGTGCAGGCGTTGTTGGGCCTTCTTGGTGATCTCCGTGATGTTCGGGGTCCAGGAGAGGTCAGCCGAGATGACGGTGCCCAGGAACTTGAAGGTCTGGACCCTCTCTACACAGACACCGTTGATGTAGAGGGGAGCTGGGTCTGCGCGGTGCCTCCTGAAGTCAATGACGATTTCCTTTGTCTTTGTGGCATTCAGTGCCAGGTTGTTCGCTGAACACCACGTTGTCAACTTCAGGATCTCATCCCTGTAAGCAGACTCATCTCCCCCTGAGATTAGTCCAACCACAGTGGTGTCGTCTGCGAACTTGACGATGGTGTTACCAAGGTGGGTTGGGCTACAGTCATGGGTGTAGAGGGAGTACAGTAGTGGGCTCAGCACACACCCCTGTGGAGAGCCGGTGCTGAGTGTGCGGGTGGAGGAGATGTGGTCACCAAGTTTAACAGTCTGTGGACGGTTCGTGAGGAAGTCTTTTATCCATGAGCAGGTGTGTGGGTGGAGGCCTAAATCCACAAGCTTACTGACCAGAATGTCCGGGATGATTGTGTTGAAGGCTGAGCTGTAATCAATGAAGAGTGGTTACCAAAAGGATGGAGGATGGACGCAGTAAAGCTAGAGGAGTTATTCCAAATGGGCAATAACAAGGTAGACAACTGGTGTGCTTGTCAAAACGCCATACATTAACGGCACGCTAAAACAAATCTAAAGGTAACTTAGCCTTTATAGGACTGTGTAATGTTGATGGGCATGCGTACCATAGAATTAATTCCTGCAAGACCTCTGAGCCTAATTGCACCTGTGTGGGGGGACCACGGGGCGCTGTGTGTGACTTATGCGCTGATAAAGTGGTGGGTGATCGATTTGCCTGGCATCGATTGATTCAGTTTCAGCACCACCGTGGTGAACAGCTCTCGTTAAGAGCTTCTTAAGAAGCTTCTTTGGCTTGATCTTACGGTTCTCCTAAGAAGGCAGTTAAGAACGCTTCTGGGAAACACCCGTATCTTAGTGCTCCTTCTTAGCCATTCCTTCTTAAGAGCCTTCTTAAGTCCTTAAGAAAGATCGAATCTGGGAAATGCGGCCCTTGACTGTTCAGTGATTGGCTGTTTGACTGCCACTCCAGAGGCTCTGACCACTCTACAGGTTGCAAGCATGGTAGAAACTTGGTTGGAAACAGCTTCAGATGACACATTTTGAAGTCATTATTAGAAATAATATTTTTTTTGTTGTTTGCACAGACACCAATTAGTGATCATAAATTTGACAATTTGACCTCTGCATTTAACCCATCCTTGTTACTCACCAGTAGTGGACACAAAGCAGGCGTAGGAGCAGTGGGCAACACTTATCTGTTCCTGGGGAGCAGTGGTGACTGGGTACCTTGTCTTGGAGACCCTGCCATTACAAGTCCATTTTCCTTCTGCTTGTCTGTGGGCTGCCAGCATTATGCAAGCAGCAAACAGTTGAGTTGAAAGGAAGGCCGATAAAAATCATATTTGATAAAACTAATTGTGAATTGTGTTTTCATCCAGGTCACTGGAAAGGAAGCTGCAGAGACCCCTACTCGCGAAGTCCCGCACTCTACCCAGCATCCCTCAGTCACCAACCGTCTCCAGGGTCAACTCCTATGTCATTGGTGGAAGTCCTCCCTGCAGGAAGAGCCCGCCCATTGAGACCAATCACCCAAAGGCTTGCACTCTGCCACCTGCAGGTAACACAAGCACACACACACACACATGCACGCACCAACACACACACACACACACACACACACACACACACACACACACACACACACACACACACCCCACACACACACACACATTTTCCTAAAAAATAAAGACACCACACTCCCATCCGGCTATCTTCCAATTTCACTTCACAGAATCACCTGCAAAGCCCCAGCGAAGAGATTGGAGAAAAATACCCCTTCATAATTCACCCAGACCAGACAGGATTACATTAAGAGCAGACATTCAACAAATATTACACACAGCAGTGATTTCACGAGACGCAGAAAAATCATCACATTGGAAATTCCTTCTCACTACAATAACAACAATTATACAGTTCACCCAGTGCCTCTACCAGGACAAACTTCTCCCTCCAGAGGGGAACCAGACAAGAGTGTCCACTCTCTCCGTCACTGTTTGCAATCTTTATTGAACCACTTCCAGCTGTAATTCACACAAACAAAAATATTGAAGGTATTCAAACAATAAAACTGCATCACAAAATAAGCCTCTATGCTGATGATGTATTACTTTTCCTTCCGCAAACCAGCATGCATTTAAAAACCCTACAAAAGGCAAAAGCCTATGGTGTTCTGGGACTTCCAAACGTCCACAATTACAAATGCACTTCTCAGAGCGAATGTGCTGAATAGTATTGGCCAATCACAAGACTGTCTTCTGGGGGTGAGAGTTCTCTCTGAAATATCGCGACTCAGGAACAGCGTCAGAAAAGAGGATTTCTATCGGCTCGTTTGCAGCAACTAGGAGGTTTTTGACCATAAAAACAAGTTAATGTATGTAAGTAGACCTCCATAACTAACATATATGTGCAACAGGACCACTCTAGGTCCTCTTTAATATAATTATATGATTATATAGATTATAATATAACTATATAATATATAGATTATAATATAATTTTGTGTTGGTTTTGTAAATCCATTTTTAAATTAGAAGCATTTAATGACAGATTAATACATCATTTAGAAGTTGCTTTCTTTGTTGCTTTTATAATTTCACTTTTTATTCCCATTTACAACCTCTTACTTTTTCAGTGACACCTGTGGTCCTCCATACTCATACTCCAAACACATATATATTTACACTTATACATACACATACAGTACATACCGTTGCATCCCTAATATTATACATAAAGATATTAGGGATGCAACGGTACAGTTTTCACACACGTGTTGCGCCTGTGTGTGTGTGTGAGAGGTGTAGCGAATGTGAGAGTATTTCAGTAGTGAGTGTGCAAGGTTTGATTTTCAGAAGATAGTAATATAAATATTTGTGATAAAATCGTGCTATATTTTTGGCATATCGCCCACCCCTAAAATTAGTACATTATACTGTAGTATCATCAGTTCAAGGGGTGCACAAAACAATATCAGGATTGCAATTCTGTTACCACAAATTCAAAATTGATTCTCAGATTAAAAAAAAAAAGAGCTATCATGTAGCTCCTCTAACCTGTGGATTACACAGCAGTGTGTGTTGCTTCTTATACTCATCCCTGCAAAGAATACAAAACTCCAAATCAACCAGCCCCGTCTTTACTGAAGGAGCAATTTGGACACATTTCACATTTTACAACCTTGAGGGAATTACATAAATAATGTCAGCATCACAATAGCACACACAATTCCAATTCCTTTCCTAGCTCAATTAGATATGAGTGGACTGAATCAATGATAAACCTTACACAAGGTTTTGAACTGCATTTGATTCATTTGGGAGGGGATCTACTCAAATTTGTGTTGCTTTTGGGTGTACCTATGCGTATTTTCCTCGTCTATGAAATATTTCACTTTGCATTGAATACTTCCCCAGCAGCAGCTTCTCCTACTGCTCCTTTTGTTGTTGGCTTTACAAACCAACACTAGACACTTCATAATAGGGGTGGGCGATATGACCATATTAGATTGTGAGGGTTTTGAAAGATCTGCCAAAACTGAGAGATCGTAGTATCATCTATGGCACATTCTATGCACTGCTATTCTATGCTCTGCACAGACACATCAGGTTTTTTTTCAGCCAAATCCCACTATTGGCTAGTCCGCCTCATACACCGCCCTAAAGACACGCCAATCAACCAATTATAGTGAACTACAGGCAGTGATGAGGATTTCTCATCCCCCATCATGTTTGATTCAGAGAGTAGCGGTAAGCCATGACGGAAAATAAAAGTTCTTTTTACTCCCTGAAAAGAACTCATATGAAACTGGTTTGGCTTTTCCCCAAACAACAGTGCAGTTTCAGACTGAAATCTCACCCACAGAAGACAGCCTGTGTTGTGATTGGCCAGCCAACAAGAGCTTTCTCAACTGTCTTGTGATTGGCCAATACCTCAAGTGACGTAATCAGCTCTCAGAAGCGCAGCTCCCCCCTCTGGAACGGTGGATGCACTGCTCCTCATTATCAAAACATTATTTTAACAGTGTTTAAAAATAGCTTCTTCACGACTCCCCGCCGCAGTCCCTTTTACGCCTTTGACCCAGAGTCAGACCCAGAGTCAGAAGACACTGTCGCAAGTGAAACACCTCCACAATGGACGTTCTTCTTCTTCTGCGGTTCAATGTACGCAACCGGATGTGCCCGGACTAGTGCCCGGAGCAGGAGGATCTGCTGTTCAGGAGAACCGCTGTTTACGTAAAAACAGGGAACAGGGTTTTTCAGATTCTTGCTGAGCCTGAGATTACAATACAACACAGCGTTCTCAGCAGTGGCTGAACTGTTTGTTTTTCGAAACTTCAGGGCTTATGAGATAATGGCGCAGATACACACAAAAAAATGCGTTAATTGGAATTTCTGTCCTATGGCTGCTTTAAATGTAATATTTTACAGGACTACATGGCTGGTGTTAGAGGAGGTTATGAAGGACCAGAATCTTTTGCTTTAGAGTTGCATAAGAGATCCATCCCACAGAGCCTGTCATAACAGGAGGAAGTTGTCGCCGCCCATGTGTCAGGCTGTGCTTCAGTCACAGAGTGGACGAAAGTCGATACATTAGGCAGGATCAGGAAACTCCTGGTGTATAAGGCAAACAACACAGGACATGAAGACAACTTGTACACATCTACCCAAATACTCCCAGCAGTCAAAGCTGTGATAACACCTCACAGTGCTCCCAGACTTCTCCAGGTGAGAAAAGAGTTCTGTCCTGTTAGTGTCACTGGCCTGTTGAGATCTTTGGGGTGCGGTGTTTTTGGCACCGGTACTGGTACCACACAGGAGGTCTTGCATATCTGTGGTACTGTCCCCAGTTTCAGGCTCATGTTGAAGATGATCCACATAATCCCACACAGCTGAACCGTGCAGGATTTCAGGAGCCTGGAGCTGATCAGGCCTGGTCAGGCCTCTCCAATATCAGCTGATCCTCCATCTTCCTCGCCTAGCTGTTCCTTCCCCTCCCTAATCTCCCTCTGTACAGTCTTTAGCTCATCGTTGTTTCCTGACCTAAAAGTCCTATTTTTCACCTTAAGGAGCGCTTTTATGTCAGGATTAATCCAGGGTTTGTTGTTGGAGAAACTTGTGGGTACAGTGCTCTCAACACAAAAGTGTATGTATTCTGATATTGTGTGTGAGACTGTCTATGTCCTCCCTATGTCCCTTGCAGATTTCTTTCCACACAGTAAACTCAAAGCAGTCCAGAGCATCGTCGGTCTCCTCAGACCATACAGAAATGTGTGACTTTTAATTTTACATTTTTGGAAGGGCAGAGTAGATTTTAAGTTGAAAAAGGAGGAGCGTGATGCACTTGTGGCCTGCATCTAATTAACATTATTGCAGCAACCTAGCCTGGCTAATGCCATGCATTTCAAGGTGTGACCATCAAACATAGATGAAAATGCCCCAATCAGACCCATGATCTGGATGATGAATGCACAGTGATGCTATCACTTGTGATTGTTGTGCAAAGCAAGCTCAAAATGGAAGCAAAGTTTGTGATTGGTTCCCTTTTTTTTAGGAGATTCTGTAGTTGGGCAAAACGGCCTCCTTGCAAGACATGTCTGCCGAGTGAAATCAAGGACTGGCAGACTCCAGCTGCCACCCTATGCAACATGATTCATTTACTAGGACAAATTAGTAAATTCATTCAAAATTAAGATTTTAAGAGATTAAAAGTAAATAAATGAAAGGTGATTCCAATCCTCACTTGTCTAATCCACTCAGTATTTACTTTTACTGTCTCTAATCTGTCTCTAATGATCCTGGCATTGTCTTTCAGTGGTTTATTTAATGCAAGCGCCTGCTCTTCACAGGCATGTCCTGACTTTACCTGTCTGAGTTAGATTGTCTGTCTCTGACTTTTTCCCTCTTGCTATATTGCTGCTCTGTTGCAGATATCAAATTAAGAAAGACTTCAGTCCTATGTGGCCATTGTTGCTTAGCAACCACTGTCATCAACCACAGTGTTGGCTCCCTCTGCCTCTCTCTCTCCATCTTTATACCCCCCAGTACTCCTGACACAACACTGAAAAAAAAATCAATGATACACACATTTTGGAGCCAGATGTTTTTGAAACTTGAGTCAGTCTCTGTGCTCTGTTCATTCCACTGTGTAATTGTACTCACAGAAAAACCCTCCTAGATGTCATGTGAGGTGTTAAATACAGACAATATAGATAGATGAATAATAACTCCCCTCATTTACATACCACAGATTTTAAATGTATACTTTAAATTACAGATATATTGTATAGAAATCATCAATGACCAATTAAAGAAATACATCATAGGGTTCAATGTAATACAATTTGATACATAAAAGTAACGGGCAGCACAATAAGCCACAATGGATTGTACATTGGTTTATTTATAGACCTATGAACACATTTTTATATTTTTGCGCCTTACCTACAGTTCACCCTCAACCCTACTGCTAGCTCCTCATGCCGACAGAAGCTGTAGAAGTTTTTCTATGTGAGAGATGTCCAGTGTCATCCTTTTTATGGGAGATATGTGTTTTCCACCATCATCCTCCTCCACTGCGCCTCCTAAAATCTGCACCTGCTGCTTCTTTCTCAAATTCTCCATTTTAATGAGGATTGAGGAAGGTGAATCTTCACCAACCTGCTATGGCTCAATCTTGGGAAGTAATCCAGCTTTTAGTTACTTTGTATAGAGCCCATGAGGTGACATCTGTGGAATATGATGTGGCCAAGCATTAATAATGTCTGTTTTGTTGTTATATGTTTTTTATTTATTTTTATTGACAATTCAGTTGTCATACAGTCAGAAAGAACAATCATGGCACACGGTTGATGTGCCAATCAATATCTTCGCCCTAATACAGTGTACTGTCTCTAAAATGACAACATACTTTGTAGGATTGCAGTGTTACAGCAGCATGGACAAGGCATTGGAAATTAAAGGTAATATAAATACACAAGACATAATCTAAAGAGACAAAATAACATCTAATTTACAAATGAAGACTAAGTAGAATATTTTTTTTTTAATTCCCTGTAGATTATAATATGACATCTATTTGGAAAAATATACCTTTCAAAATTTTGGGAATTGTTATTCTGAAAATTAGCGAAACTTGACACCATCATATATGCATTGTATCATCATATTTTGCAGTGCTACATCAGCATTGACAGTATTCACGAAGAACGCTACATTACTGTTCTGTATTTGTACAGCAATTTGTTAGATAATGGTCGATAACCTCTGATTTAGCCTTTTACAATAAATAACACCATCAATCACCTTCATCGACAGAGTTGCTGTAGCTTACCCTGAATGCCTCAGCGTCTGTCGGTAACTGGAAGATGAGTATGGGACGAGTTTTATGAGAGCTGTTCATGACAGGATGTCTGGTTAGTGCCGCAAGCCACACATCCAACTTTGTTTTGTGACTGTGAAAAGCTCAGTGTTCATGTCAGAGCTGGAAGGTAAAAACATCAGTGTCACTGCAAATTCACTTTTCTTCCTTGCAGTTTTATATAAGCAATTATTTCTGTCCAGCTTTTAGAGTAAAAACCAGATTGTTAAAGTGTCAGGCTGCAAAATATATCCTGGTCTAAGATGTCTCCTCACTTAAAAAGTAAACTCATTTACAATTTGGTAATATTTTATGGAAGTAATCAGTGAATCACAGTGTACAATTGGTGGAGTGTGTCTGTATTAATTGCTTTTTAGAAACAAATGTTAATCATTATCTGTCAGGCTTTTATGTGTCTCCTGTCCTGTCTCAGACGTAGTTTGTCACTAAAGCCTGGCCTCTCATTTGTCTTTCTTTGTTTGGCTAAACATGAAGGAGAACTGTGGCGTTTGGAGGATGACATGGAAGGTGAAGATGAGCCTGGTGGCTGCAAAGAGGCACGCCCTCGCTCCCAGTCACCATTTTCACACTTTGGTGTGCGAGCTGCCTACCTACGCAAGAGTGTCTCAGCAGACAACCACCTGGACATGGGCCTGGACGAAGGCTCAGTTACAGCAGTTGAGGGTGAACCAAGCGAGGGCAGCAAGGGCAAGCTGAAGAGAAAGTTTGTAAGTCTGTTTCCTCGTTTATTTTCTTTCTTTTGCTCTACCTGATTGCTTATGCTTGACTTCTACATTATCAGACACAGGCAGTGCTGTGTGTGTGTGTGTGTGTGTGTGTGTGTGTGTGTGTGTGTGTGTGTGTGTGTGTATGTGTGTGTGTGTGTTTGTGTGTGAGTGTGTGTATGTGTGTGTGAAAGAGATAGAGGGGTGGTGGGTAGTCGGCATCAAAGCAGGAGTGGGTCGCTTGAGGTGCCTCTGCACATTGTATTCCTTGTCAATGGAGCAATTGTCATAGCAGATGAGACACATGGGATTGCCCCCTTTACTTAGAATGTGGGCATATTTATCAGTTGTTCACCATTCATTGTTGAATGGACTGATATTTTCATCATCAATCTTTTTTTATGTTTTTCAAGCTTTGAAAGCGATACCTGCCGTAAGTAATGTATAAGTGCCACAACATTTTGTAGAATGGCAGTTTATATGAACGTCAAACATTTATTTGGCACAAATATTGCATGATTTCTCCACTCTTCCTTTATTCTTTACATTTTATAAAAACCTTATTATTTTATTTTTGTGTTTTTATGATTTGTATTACTATCTAGGGATGGGCCATGTGCCACCAGTTGAATAGCCCTAGTATACAGTATACACTATCATTCAAATCTTAGGGGTCATATTAATATTGGGGAATAAAAGTCTCTTTTGATTTTATAAATCAAAAGAATTGCAAAATCAATAGAAAATATAGTCAAGACATTGACAAGATTAGAAATAATTATTTTTATTCAAAATAATAATTGTACCCTTCAAACTTTGCTGAATTTAGCTTTGCTTAATTGCACAAGGGTTTTCAAGGGTTTTCTAATCGTCCAATGGCCTTCTAACGTGATTAGCAAACACAATGTACCATTAGAACACTGGAAATGGGCCTCTATACACCTATGTACATATTCCATTAAAAACCAGACGTTAGCAGTTAGACGTTTGCACTCTATGGGCCTGATTTACTAAAGCTTTGCGCGTGCAAAAACGTGTGCAAACTGGATTGCACACGCAGATTTGCTTTGACGCTGATCTACTAACAGGGCGCACGAGGAGCGCGTCCCTCAGACGGGTAAAATAGCACTCGCAACCCATTTAGTGTTCTTGCCTTAATGCATATGCAATATGGGGCGGTTACACGCTATTTTGCGTGTGATGGGAGGAGAAAATGGAAATATGTTATTTTAGCACGCGCAAAGTGATTTATCAAACCTGAAACTGATTGCGGTGCTTATTTTTGCATCTATATTTAGCACGTTTGAAAGGCAGGTCTTAACTGGCACAGCGGTGCCCGCACATGGCTGCGGTTATTCATAGTTATATTATATTTTTAAATCAGGAAATTACTCTTTTCCAGAGCATGTTCAACTACGCGTTCACAGATGCCATTCATTTCTTATTTGGTATATATGAATAAATTAAATATAGATATCCGGAGGAGAAATATGTGTTTTTACTGGTATTACCTTGGTCTGCAGTTTTTGGTTCAAGGAGGGGTCGTACCTATGTTCCCCGGTTAAGACCGGAGGAACGGGGAACCCTGCTTTACCTTAACGGGTCCAGCTCTAACCTGGTCTACTCTCGGTGCACGGCGAAGCGCAGGTGGCACAGTGCGCACAAGTCACCAAAACCTCACAGGCAGGTTACCCTAACCCTAACCCTTCCAGTTCCAGGCACATTTAAATGCAATAATCTGACGTCAGATCAAAGGCTGTTGGCACGCGTAATGGAAACTCAGCCTGACTGAATGAACACAGATGAAACCAGGGACGGACTTGGACTAAAAAGCCGTTGTGATGATCCGCTTCATTTATTTATTTACTTATTGACAAAAAAGTCACACATCCATTGAAATTAGACCTATGTGTAATCTTGAGAGAAACAGCAGAGCGCTCCCTGGCAGCTGTCAGTGAGCTGCAGTTGAGTCAGGAGGAGAACGCAGCACCTTTTTTTTTTTTTTTTTTCTTACGGCAACATCCATAGTCCATAGTTTTCTTTGTTTGATACGTCAGGTAATGATGGAGCTGTCCAAAATACCGACGCAGGATTAAGTTCCTATGGACCCGGGGAACAAGGACGTCATATCCCTCGATCCCAGTTATCAGCTCATTGCAGAATGTCAGCTGTACTTTCTGTTCAGTGGCTTCAAATTTCATTTTGCGCTTCCGTTGAGTCTGCTCTTTCCAACCAGGCTTTTAGAGCACAATATTCATTGTTTTCACTCCGTGGTCTCAACCTTTGTGTAGAAGATGCTTTAATGCTGTAATTTAGGGAATAACAGATGCATCAGATTAGCTGATCTCTTTAGTTAACTGCTCAAAAAGTGAGAGAAGAAAGATAATGTTCTGTAGCGGGGAGTTCATAATCTGTGCTGTATGCAGCCAAGTTTCACTTTGCGCAAAGACACTTTCCAGCATTAAATAGGTGCTGTACCACCGTGTACTTCTTGTTGGAACTGTTTTATTGGTGTTCCAAACTGATCTTGGACGGACTCTTGTCATAACAACATCGTTTCGGTTTTGTTTCGGTGATAAAAGTCTTTTGGTTGCCAAATTTTAGTGCATCCCTAAATCCATCTTTATTGGCAAGAACAATATAACCGTAATAATGATGCGTTTGATAGTGTTACTTGGGGTTCAATCGTCACCTGGACAACGGGGCGCTGGCCTATTACATGGGGGCACAGCACCTTTGTTCCCTGGTTTAGAAAAAACTTTGTGGCTAATTTTGATCACATTCAGTGAAGTTCAGGACACCCAGACACCCTGCTGGCTAAAAGCCTGCGTCCAACACAAGAATCAACCCGAACAATGCCTAACTGTAGATCAGTTAAAAAGACTTAACAATCTGAAAAACATGGGTTAATCTCCAACAATTACCAAGTAAATGTCTAAAATCTCAATATTTAACAGACAAGTCTGGTGTATTTAGAGTCAGCACTGCTGATCTTGGCCAGTGAGCGGCATCACAAATCCTGCTGCTGCTGTATTTCAGTCCAGTGTCAGACAGAGTCTGTGCTCCGGTCATGGAGGACGTACTGAACAAATCTTTTTTAATTTATAGATTCTACTGACTACTTTACACTAGTCACTCGTTTGTGTGTTCTGCCATTATTCTTTGCAAATTCTCTCAAGCTTGGTCAGGTTCGATGGGGACCTTTGAAGAACAGCCATTTTCTGGACTCTCTAGAGATGTTCAATTGGGTTCAATTGGGTCAGGGCTCTGGTTGGAACACTCTAGGATATTCACAGAATTGTCGCTAAGTCACTCCTGTGTTGTCTTCACTGTGTGATTAGAGTCATTCACATTTTTTAAGGTGAACCTTTGGCCCAATGTGAAGTCCTGAGCCCTGTGGAACAGGTTTTCATCGAGGAATTCACTGGATGGTATCAGGCATTTGATGAGTGGTGCCTGATTTTCTCCAGATATAATATTTAGAATTGAGGCCAAATCTTTTTCAGGTGCCTTTTGTGGGCTTTGCAATGAGGAGAGGCTTCTGTCGAGCCACTCTGCTCTGAAGCCCAGATCGGTGGAGGGCAGCAGTGATGGTTGTCCTTCTGGAACTTTGTACCATCTCCAGAGAGGTTTGCTGAAGCTCAGTCAGAGTGAACATTGAGTTCTCGATCACCTCTCTCTCTAAGGCCCTTCTCCCGCATTCTCTGTTTGCCCAAGTGACCAACACTTAAAAGAGTCCTGGTTGTGCATGATGTCTTTCATCTCAGAATAATGGAGGCCTGTCTTGGGAATCTTCAGTGCAGATTTGTGGGCTTCCCCAGGTCTGTGCCTTGCAATAATCCTGTCTCCGAATTCTGCAGGCAGTTCCTTTGCTTTGATGTACATTCATGTCTAAATTGTGTCCAATCAATTTTATTTACTATAGGTGGACTCCAAGTACCTGAGCTACATGTCAAGTGTTGTGGCAAAGGGTCTGAATACATTTAATACAATTACAAACATTTCCAAAATTCTGTTTTCACTTCATGTGGAACTGAGTGTGAAATAATGAGAAAAAAATAAAATAAAATAAACAAATGTAGCATCAATTGTAGCATGTCGCTGATACAAAGACATTTAAAAAAGTGAAGGGGGTCTGAATTCTTTCTGAAGCCACTCTACCAGAGGTGTAGCCAGTAAGGGGCCTGGGCAGACTCACTGGCCCACCCAGTCATCTCCAGTAACCTATTTAAACATGTAAGAACACATCAACACATCCTGAAAGTTACAAGGAGGTTGAAGAAAAGAGAGACTGTGCTAAATCCAGGTATCCTGCTCCACCCACTGGTCGCCAACAGGCACTGCAAGAACGTTTTCAGGGAGGCAAAGCATGCAGTTAAAAATGCCAGAGGATGATCTGTACACACACACACACACACATGCACGCACACAAGTAGCTGTACAACACAGCAGACAATAAAGCTAATATCCCCAAAAAGATAAGATGGTAGAAAAAGTGATCTATAGGACTGAATATCCATTGTTTTGGGAAAAAGTTTTTCAGTGCTGAGCAAAGTGTCAAAATGATACCTGGGAACTGCAAAATATGTTCCAGCAGGAATGACAATCAGCCAGAGACCAAATCCACTTAAAAAAAAAAAAAAAAAATGTTTTACTTTTCCTGAACACCAATCTGAAAATGAAGTAGACACTGCTTTATGTAGTGTTTATGTGGCAGTGTGAAATACATTGTGTTTTTTAGATGTTTTATTTTATTTATTTTTTATTCACAAAGGGAGACATAACAGCTTAATATAAATGTGCACATTTTGGGTGTGTATTCTGATTTATTATATTCATGAATTTTCTTTGAAATACTTTTTAGATCTTTAGGAAAACAGTTGAATTCTAAAGTGTGAACATACACATCTTGCATTGTTTAAATTTTGATTTGTTTTTTTATTTAGATTTATTTATTTTTTAATTGAAAGTGTGCATGTTACCATTTCAACACCAGTGATATTTGTTTATTTTAATAGTGTTTTTTGAATACTATATATTTTAGGTTCTTTAAATTTTGAATTATATTATATTATAGTAATATTATAAATGTTTTGCCTAAGTAAAAAATAAAATATATATATATATATATATATATATATATATATATGTGTCCAGCCATGGCAAAAGGGTTCACATGTCTACTTCGGGAGCCAAACGGCGTTATGAAACGCACAGTGGATTATTAAAAGACAGCGTCCCTATGTGCGTCTGTATGTGACTTTGAATGAACACTAACATAACATCGATTAACAACGTTAATGAAAACTCACCCCATAAGAACTTCAGTGCCTCCGATCAGATAAGAGGTCCGGGCTTGCTTCCTTTTCGTTGCAGTTTTACGTCTGTTCGCCTCCAAAAGTCCAATTAGATAGGAGATAGCGCGGTGCTGGCGTCATGTCATCATCTCAGACAACTACCGTGTGTGTCCTTCTCTCTTTCAGCCGCGGAATAATCATATGTTTGTTGTTTTTGTGACGACGAAGTCTGCTAACACGTTAGCATAAAGATCGCTAGCTTAAAATGCTAACAGTCCACACACAGCCGTCTCTGTACTTTCGCTGTCCCTGTCCGTGAAGAAGCTGCTCAGCCACAGCTGACGTATTGTCCTGTTCTCCTGTTGTCAAACACAGCTTTGATGATGACTGCTTTGATGATAATCACGCTTTAATTTCGCACTGCACACATACGCTGGACATTCGACACACTCTCTCTCCCTCTCCCTGTCTCTCTCTCTCTCCGTATAATTAGCCATGTGTATTCTCCGTGATCGTCAGCTGATTGGCTGAAAAAACAACAAAAGCTCTGGAATGTGAGATCGCCACACCCAAACTAGGAGCGATTCACAGCGATAAAACAACCTTAATTCAAACACAAAGTTTATGGTTTTAAGACCCACAATACTGTGATTTGAAGCATGTAGTGGCTTCTTCAAAACTTCAACTTGTGTAATTTTGAAAAAAAACGTTTTCCTGTTTTTCTCGTTTTGCGCTTGGCCGACTTGTTGCCTTTTGGTCCGTGGCGGGTCACATATGTCAGTGTCAAACATTGGCCAGCAGCGCGGACGACACGTCTACCCTTTTTATATATCTATATATTTTGAAAATGAAAAAGCATTTCTGTTAATGTATATTAGTCCCCCCCCCCCCAGGTTTCTAACCATGGGTTTGTTGTAGAGGACTTAAGGACAGAGATCAATTACTGTATGATAGTATTTCATTATACTTAATATGATTTTTTTTTTTGTTGACGACACAGATGATGATGCAGACATGTAAATAGAATATATTGAACATCACCACTCAACCAACTGCATCTTTCACTACATTATGAAGTTCTGGACCTCAGCTTGGGAATCTGTGTCTCTCTGGATTTTAATGAATCGCCCCTGCTGTACTTTGTTGTGTTTGTTCTCCGCATTTTAACACATTTTAATGCTAAAGGAATATAATAGAATCTTGCATTATGGTCACATAATCAAAAATCAATATTTGGTGTGGTCACCCTTTGCCTTCAAATCACCATTAGCTCTCATTGATACACTGGCACAAAGTCAGAGATTTTTCCAGGATTATAGTCAAGTGTATGGTTGAAACACAGTCATTAACTGAAACAGAAACAGCTGTATAGGAGGCTTGAAACTGGTAAGCAACAGCCAGACTCTGCTACCAAAGTGAGGTTATGGAAGAGAGTTTTATGTCACAGGTCAGACACCACGGCAAGACTGAGTACAACAGCAAGACACAAGGCAGTTCAATGGCATCAGCGACATTTCCTCCAGGCAAAGGGAGACTGGGGTTTCAAGATGATCTGCCCAAGCTCCTTTGAAGAAGCACATAAAATGGGCAGGGTTGTAGACTCAGTAGTTAGCCAAGGCAACTAACTGTGGAGATGAAAGACACACCATGCTTAGTCCCCTTGGAAACTGAAAGACGTCCAGTCGTGCCATCCGCTCCAAAAATGAAAAATGGCAGCAGGTGCTCTGGGCTGATGAGTCGAGATGTGAAACACTTGGCTGTTGCAGAAGGCGTTTTGTTCACCAAAGGGCTGCAGAGTGGCACAGTAATGGCTGTGGTTCCCTGCAAGTTTGGAGCTGGGAATTTGGTCAAGATTAATGGTGTCCATAATGCTGTATGAAATACAAGCAGATACTTATCCATCATGTAATACCATCACAGAGGTGTCTGAAACAACCGCAAATATACAGCCTATGTCATTAAGAACTATCTTCTCCATTTTATTCTCCATTATTTTGAAGACAGTGGTGTTGGACGTGGCCAGCAGGCTTGAAAAATATACATTAAAAATTGAAGAGCTCTATATTGTCCTTTTGTCAGAGGATCAGGTCATTTGAGACCCCATTACCAACATGAGCTTTGTAATTGGTTCTCCAGTGTCACAGCTGACACAGGACACCAGTTTACTGTAGGAAGATAGAGTGTGGTGGCAGAACTTAAAGTACCTGCTAAGCTTGTTGTAGTTCTTCTTCATACACTCTGATGTGTCTAGAGATTCTATTATATTACAGTGATTAATTTGAAATGATCTTGTCAAATATATTTTTTGGTGCTCTAATTCTCTGACACAAGAAGTTGAGAGTATTTTCTGCACTTCAGTGAGGAATTTGTATTTTGGACTATGACGGAAACATCCCTCTGTAGTCAGAGCACTTTGTTGGTTTTGAACAACCAGAGAACAAAGTTAGCTCTGCAGCTCCATCGTTGAACTCAAGGCTCTGGCAGCGTCTTTGTCAAAATGGGGACAACTCTGGATCTGATGACCTGCCGCACATGTTTTAGGGTGAGATCTCATGCATTGTTGTCACATCAGTAGCAAGTTGCATGTGTATTGTTCCTGCAATAATATAGAATTTAGACTTGCATTAAATAATTGTTCGAGAAATAATCAATCACCTACTATTTTCATAATCTTTTTTTTGTTTAATCAGAGATTTTTGTAATCCTAATGTGTTTTTTTAAGTATCTTAAATGTTAAAGCGCCCATAGAGTGGTCCTATCGCACATAACATACATATGAGTTATGGAGGTCTACTTAAATATATTAATTTGTTTTTACAGTGGATGCACTGCTACTCATTATCAAAACATTCCCTGCAGCAGTCCCTTTTATGTGATTATATCAGGAATAAATCAGAAAAGGGAATATATTTGGTTTCTGGACCAAAGAAGACAGTACATCATCATTTTGAGGTTTAAGAAACACTTCATTTATGAAGCAAACAACTAATAAATAATGAAATAATTTGCAGATTAATGAATAATGAAAACAGCCAGTGGCCCTAGTATCATCACATGAAACTGTTTGCACTCAAATACAAAGTCAGTGAGACAGGCTGTATAAGACTGTGGTGTTAAAAATGTATGTTATGTCAACAATCTATTTATTTCAGTTTGTCTCAATCTGCAAAATAGGATAGACATTTAGCTTTGTTGCAGGGTCTTCCAGCCTGTCCTCTCTCTGCCTGATTGTCTCAGTCAGTCTGTTTCCTGTTGTCTTTTGTCAAACCAAGCATCGTTGATGTTTTATCTGTCATGGATGCAAGTAGAATACATTTAGAGCAGCTGGTTATTGCTCATTACCTACTGTACTCTTTGGGGCACCACTCATTTCATGAACAACAAGTGCAGCTGAACCTGGCAGCTCACACAAGCAGCAGCTGTGCTGCAACATGACAGCACTGAGGCATTTTACTTTGTAGACCAACGCTGACACAGCAGAACAATAATGCTTTAATATCAGAACAGTGATGCAGTGATGTAGCACATACTGACGTACCCTGAAGATGTGTGTGTGTGTGTGTGTGTTAGAGAAAGAGTCTGAAGAGACACTGATACACTGTATCAGACTGTATCAGACACTGTACACAGCTGACATAGGGCGATAGGCTGGGTACACCTGGGTTCATCAGTCCATCACAGGGACACATATAGGAACAAACAACCATTCACTCTCACGTTCACATTAATGGAGAAAAACCCACGCACATGGAGAGAACATGCAAACTCCATTCAGAAAGACTCAAACCCAGGTCTTCTTGCAACAAAGGCAAGAGCGCTAACCACTAATCCACCTGTAATTAATTAATTTCTATAATTTTACACAGGTCAGGCTTGCGCAGTAAATAAGTGAGCAGGTGATGCATTTCGATTAGTGCGAGAAAGATGAGAAAGTGGATACTAAGGAGGCACCGGACACACTGGGCTTTTTGATAGACTTTCTGAAGCCGTTCTATGAAGCACAACGATAACTTGAGGGAGACAAGTATCCAACCCTTAATTGTGCGTGTCTCTGGTGTGAGAAACTGAAACGCCATTGTCAGCCCAATGCCCTGGACTCCCCTCAGCAAGGTGTCGTGCATAAATGGCACGAAGACTGGCTCACGCGTTAAGTGATAATACAGGACCTCCACAAGATCGCAACATTCCTCTAGCCAGAATTTAACCAGGTGAGAAGGTTGTCACACTCCATCAGGCCAAATTCAGTCGGGCCTAACTTTTAAGGCCCGATTACAGCTCAAATTTAGACTATACTGTTTCCTGCTGTAGAACTAATAAATGCTGCCTACCAAACAGCTGTTGTATTTCACCTGATAACATCGCTCATTTTAAATCAAGTCCCACTTCATTCCCCATGTGTCTGTGCAGTTTAAGGAAAACATCTGGGCACTGATCACCTGTCACCTTTCTGCTGCTGAAGCATAAGGAACAGGACATTATATATCTCTACCTCAAATAGAGCTGAGCAACAATTCAATAACATTGTATATATCAATTATCTATTCAATGTCAATAGACCTATAAGGTTCAATATGAATCGATTTAATGTTTAAGTAATGCTCAACATTTAACTTGACTATTCACTTTTTTTATTATTATATTATATAATTGATTTTCTAATGATGCCAATGTGGTAAAATACAATCAAAGTTTGTTTGGATGATCAGAATTTAATCTATTGACATCATTGAGTATAATTCTCTTTAATTGTTCTTGAAAGAGTGATTGAGAAAAACAACACTTCCAAGAATATGTGTGTGTGTGTGCAGATGCACACTAAGCGTCATAGCAGCAAGCTAAGCGGCTGAGTCACCACTTAATCACTGTAGGCTTTCTGTTGATTGAGGGGAGTTGATGCTGTAAATTATTCATAAAACAGTGAATGCAAATAGCTATTTGTCATCATTTCCAGATTAAGAGGAAAACCACAGGAAACACTTCAGGGCACATCTCCACCACATCATGTACACAGGCACATACTGACACACTTGCAGGCCTCCTGTGGAAATTCAGTGGTGGTCAGTTTGTCCAGTGAGGAGAATTATAGTTAGCTTGTTGCTTTGGTCAGAAGACTTAGGGTTGTGAAGAAAATGCGACTGTTCCCTGTGGTTAAGCTCCAGTTCTGGGTTGAATCATTAATGCTGTCAGGAAACAAGCGTTTGCTTCCATAAAACCGCTCGCATAAACATGCACATCACACACATGAAAGAACATGTACACTGATCTGTGTGAAAATCCATGCAAAACAATCACTTGGGCTATGTTTGACAGCAGAGTTGTTAATTTCCCATCTGTTTACACCATTTTGTGCTATTATCACAATCACAATTCATTTGTTCTGTCTCAGTCACCATCTGATATATCCTCAGACGTATCCGTTCCACACATCACAAACAGATAGTGAAATGCTCTGGAGCATTTTTCAGACACTTAAAGGTCCGAGATGCAATACTACTTAGCCCCTTTTCCACCTATGGTCTCACCTCGCCTCGGCACGGCACGGTAGGTTTAGGTTGGTTTTCCACCACAAAATAGTACCAACTCAACATGAGCGGAGTCATCACTGCACGGCTGCATGAAACTGTAAAGGCGGAATATCACGGAAATTGACATAATGTGACGGAACTGATCTCATCGTGAGGAGACGGAACGTTTGTCTGGGGAAATGCTTCCAGGGAGCCGTGCATCTCCTCACAAACACTCACCCGGCCAGGGTTTCCCCCAGTGCATTATAAGCTAGGCTAAGCGTTGCTTGTTTATTTATTTTTAATATATATATTTTTTTATACACCACAGATTTTTCTAAACAGGGGGAGATATTTATCTATTTTTATACCCTACATTGCATGAAATGCCTTGTACTTTTTACTTTACTTTGCTTTTTTACTATATTTATGTTGTGTGGACACTGCTGCAGGCCCACGGTTGGTGTAGTGGTTAGCACTCTTGCCTTTGCAGCAAGAAGACCTGGGTTCCTGGGTTCAAACCCTGTTTGGAACAACTTTGGAACAAGGGCCTTTCTGCAAGGAGTTTGCATGTTCTCCCCGTGTGTGCATGGGTTTTCTCTTGGTTCTCCAGCTTCCTCCCACAGTCCAAAAACATGCGATATGGGGATTTAGTGAATTGGTCACTCTAAATTGACCATAGGTGTCTCTATATGTGGCCCTGCCATGGACTGGCAAACTGTCTACGGTGTACCCCGCCTATCGCCCAATGTCAGCTGAGATAGGCACAGCACCCCCCGCGACCCTCTGGTGGAGGATGAAGTGGTAGATAATGGATGGATGGATGGATGGACACTGCTGCTAAAATGTTGTTGTACATTGTGCAATGACAATAAAAGGATTTTGATTCTTCTGATTCTGATGCCACACTTGAGTGAGACATCCAATGAAAGGTCAGGGATGGTGGATGATGCTGAACAACTTTCCCCTCTATTATTTATCTGCCTCTGTGCTATCAGGACACATGAGTTCAGCATGGAGGCCAATGCAGCATTAGCACTGTAATTACTTGGGTCATTAGTAAGATCAAGTTGTCTGCATGGAGTCAGATAAATGTATTTAATAACAATCAATTAAATTTTTAAGTTATTCAAGTGTCAAAATGGGTCAAATGTGGTTCACTGAGTTGATATGTTGGCATGTTCAGTGAGACATTAAGGCCCCGTCCCAATACCTCCCCTAACCCTACATTTTTGCCCTAACCCTACATTTTTGCGCGTTCATGTGTAGCTGGGAGCAAGGAGTAGTGCAATTTTGCCCTTTTAATCAACCCTCAAAATGTAGTGAGCTCTGATGTGGGCTTAAAAAAAAGTGGAAGATTAAATTACCCATGATGCTTTGCGAATTCAGCGAGCTGGCTGATATTATTCAACAAGAGATGGGGGCCACATCTGCCGAGGCCTGTTGTAATATATTTTTGCAAATAAGCACATTACAATGTCGAAATGTGTTGGAATATGTTGGTTTGTTATACAGCCAAAGGATAGTTGAGCTTTGAACACTAATGTCAGAAAATAACTGACAATGAAAGCAGCTATCTAACTAGCTAGCTCGTGGCTATTTGCCAAGTGCTTCGAGAGAGTATGCCCGTCATGAGCTACGTGACAGGCAAACGCTCTCGAAGCACTCGGCAAATAGCCGCTAGCTAGCTCTGCTACATCTGGGTAGTTTTGTTGGTGTTATGGATGTGTGTACCGGCGCTCACTTAGCATACAGTTATATTAGCTGTCTGTGATGGTTTTCTATCTTGAAGCAAAAAGTAAAAAAAAGTAATTATTTTTAGCCTTCTATTATAAAGGACATTATCAACTGTAAACATGTCAATAGTGGGTATTTAGCACACTGTTCTCCACAAACAACATCCATGCATTGACCATTTAAAGGTTTAAAGGCAAATGTTGGTCTCTGTTTTGCCATTTTCGTCATGTGCCCCCCTCCCCACTACAGTTCTTGCGGGTCGCATCGTGCTTACGCTTTTAGTCATTGCCACCTAAGAAGCAAGGACTAATCTGAAATACTCCTATAGTTATCAGGCTTTCCATAATGTTGTGTTTTTTAAACATTGTCAAAAGTTTTAGGGCTGTGTTTAAATAATTTCTTATTATTTTCAGTATAGTACCGGACACCCTGTTGGCTCAAAGCCTGCTGTGTGATATTATGGTTTCAGGATTAAAGAGTAAGTGCAAGAAAATCCTGTCTAATTGGGTCCTTTTGACTTATTTGCACTCAACTATGTATGAACTGAACTGTCACTGTGCAGTTCACTTGGCGAGCTTATTATAGTATATAATACTCTAATATACTCAATTAGCTGGGTTCCTGACTGTACAAGTTACATACATACTTGCATTCTGTTCTGTTGTTGATTGCAGCCGTCATTCTTATACTTGCCACATGGTGGAAGTGTAATGCCATTCTATGGAAGTCCCTCACTCAGCTCATGGCAGGGCTTCAGCTGTGCGTGTGTGGCTGAACAGTTACCTGGGTGGTGCTTGAGGTTTTTCTCTGGTGACTCATTCATCCTGAGATGACTAACGCACAGACAGCGGACAGTCAGAGGTGCCGTAGCTGCGTCACAGCCGACCGACATTCATCATCTATGGAGGCACAGCGACAGTCATAAAACAGACATGACAAGCCAAAGCCTGGGCTGTGCTTCAGAAAGACAAAGTGGTACTTTTGTTCACTCAACCTTTATGATCGACACAGGATTGACAGTTCGAATTGGTGGCTCAGCAGGTTTAGAATCATATGGTGGTGAAATGACAGGTTTGAGTCTGGTTCATTCTCCCCTCAGGTGCACGATGGATGGATGCTGTTGTGAAATGATTTACAAGAATAAACAAACAAAGAAAAATTACCACTGAAGAATCCATTTCTCATCAGCTGCATGAGTGGCTGCATAGAAACCCCGTAATAGTTAAGGTTCACCTTAGTGATTCGTTTAGAGCAGGGGTTCTCAAAGTTTTGATACCTGAGGGCCAATTTAGGAACCCAACATTGGACTGAGGGACGCCAAAGGAAAAAAAGAAACAGAAAGAAATCCCATTTGTAATCATTTTAATGACCAGATTGCAGTTCTGCAGTTTAGCGTTAAGTAATATAAGAGTTAATATAATGATATTTAAGCATTAATATAATAACGCTTTATAATTTACTGGGTAATTACCCAGTATTTTGGCCATTCTTCTTACCTTCTAGTAACACATTTCTGTTACCATATATGTACTGGGTAAATAGCTTGTAATTGGGGGCTGTAGCTACCTGCTTATTACCCAATAATACACTAAAATTCACCATATAGAAACCAGGTAAATACCCAGAATTTTTGTTTACACTTATTGGTCTGTATCCAGTCATGTCCAATAAACATTTAACAAGCTTAGTAGCTCCTGGATTAAAACTATCAACTGTAATTCATTGCGGGCGGCCATTGGCCCCCGGGCTGCACTTTGAGAACCAATGGTTTAGAGAAAGTGCTCCATTTTTGGTTTGCTTATAGAAAGTGCATTGACAGCACTTACGGATACATAACTCACATCATCATCATCATCACTTATTTTTGCCGTCCTCTTCCTCTCTTCACAGTCTTCTTATTTCCTGTCCATCCCTGGATTTACTCTCCTGTCTGACTGTGTTTCTGAAAGACAGACGAAATGCTGCTACTTTTCCAAGTGCTTGTTCCATTTGACCTCTCTTAAACAAATTAGCCTATGTTCATGAAATGCCGCTGCTCTCCTGTGCTGCTCTGTCTCTCTTTCTTGTTCTCCATCACCCTCTCCTCTCTCTTAATCCATTCTTTGCATTTTTTTCCCCTTGTACTTCCATGTACCTTATCTTTCTGTGGCAGGAAGGTATAGCATCCAGATTGTGCATGTGTGTACAAGATGGGGTTGTGAGTGACCTTGTTTTTGTTTCTGGTTCGACCAATCACATAAATCTATGGACTCTTTTTGAATTTACTGCTGACTTATGTAGATAGCTAAGTGTAATGTAGATCTCCATGCCTCAGACTCTACTGTAACTCCCTGACTGACTCTCTGGTTGTTGTCGGCTTGTGAAGACCTGGGCAGTGGGCACCCACTCATCATAGCTCAGCTAACCTCACCACTCGCTAGTGTTTGATGATTCCCCCTGTAATGCTTCACGTAAGGTGTGCAGGGTCTGAGCAGCGTCTTAGAGGGAACTTTCTGTGCTGCTGTCAACTGTATTCAAACGTAAGCTTAGTTTTAACATTTTGACGGTGTGCAGGAGGACACAGGGTTAACACAACATGTCTGCTAATGTAGCTAAAGCTAATGTTACATAAGTGATGGCCTGGCAGCTCACATATGGACTGATATTAGATGTTTTACCAATTATCAGTATATTTTTTAAAGATCACCAATATTATTTAATTAGAAAGTGTTGCTGTGGCTCTGCTGCTGTCATCAGCATGGAGTCTCTTACTGTTAATAGCTATTAGTTGAATTTCATTATAAAAGTTTAAATAGAAATAAACATTAAATCTATTTTCTGTTTATTCTGTTATTTTCATTACCACTTTAAAAACAGTTATAGGCCTCATATAGTAAGAACCGACCCCTTCAAAGTATCCAGCGACGGTGAGAAAACCCATGCCCCCCTCTTGGACGGTTTACTGTTTGAGCTTAAACTTAAGAACATGATTTTATTGGCTGGAGTCTGACCTTGAATGTTTGCTAACTGGATTTGATTGGCTGGCAGCATGAGATAAGTGGAACATTTCTCAACTTATATGCAACGTGAAGCACTGGCAATACTTGATGCTTTCCCTGTTTAAAGTGAATGCAGAGTATGTCAGTTGAAGCCTCTCCGGTGTACATTTAGTGTTATTGTCTCTAATGTGAGTCTAATGTGTGCTTTAGCAAGATATAGGGAGCAGCCGCTGTTCATCTGTTATGGCAAGTCCTTTTCCAAACAGAGGCCCACACATCAGCTATGGGAAGGCATTTCAAGTGCCTATGAGCTTGCAACTTAGACCACCCCTCCTCCACACACTTCTCTTACAAGTGCACCATTGCTTTGTATATGAACATTGTTTATAAAAAAAAAAAAAAATTGATTGATTGGTTTGAATGGTCAAATATTTAGTGCAGTAATAAAATAATTATTGCAACAGACAGTGTGCAAAGAGTCTCCTCACTTCATGCACCTGTCTTAAGAAGCAGATGGACTCAAGTGAAGACAATGCATGTGGCTCTCACAGAGCAGACACTCTCTGCCCCTGTTTCATCCTAATACTCAACCGTACTTACATTAGTTAATGCTACTGATTTACTGTGTCCTCTTTGATAATCATCAGCATCTTATTTTTTTACAGGGTTTTTTGGGCAAGAAGGTCAAATTAGATTTTATGCACTTTCACTTTCCTTTATATCATTTTCATCCTTTCTTATTGCTGTACCACTATTCCAATGTTTGATTACACAGACACAAACAAATCATTATATTCATATTTACAAAAAAGGTTGGCTTGATGATGATCTGTGCTTTTGCTTTCATTATCTAGTTCTCTTTGTATCTTAGGCTGTCGTACAATTTTTTTTTTTTAAATTGTTATTAGTGAACATCAACTCCTCCCTGGGCACTGTTCTTTCTTCTTCCGCTATCTTACTTCGATCTTCCCAACAAGGTTTATTTGCTGTGCAGTTGAGGTAAGAACAAACACATTTGATTGCTCCTCACCACCCTCCTGCTCTCTTCTTTGCATATTGCGTCCACCACAATTTATGTTTTTTTTTCTTCCTTACATCTTTCCTCTCACCTCTGGCAGCCTCTTTATCACTCTCTGCTCCAGCCCTTCTCTTTACCATCTACTCTTCCATAGTCCCCCCCCCCCTCCTCTATGCCCCCCCAGCCCAGTGACCTGCTCTTAATCGCTCCACTGCAAAGTTGCTCCTGCAGGATCCAACCAGCTGTCAAACAGATAGATCCCTGCCTGTTGAGGTTAACCTTAAGTGGGCCAGAGCCCGGGCCAAAGCCTGGGTTTTGAGTGGTTCCCAGGGTCTAGGACCCTTCGGGGCCAGAAGCATTTCTTTGAGAGTACCGAATCTCGTTTCTCCTCTTGTCCCTTTGCCTGGGCCTCCCATCCTCCATCCCTGCCTCCCTCTCTCCCTCCATCCCTCCATCCCTCCTTTCGTCCCCTCTACCCCCTCCAGACTCTCTGTCTGCACTGACACTGCCTTTAATAAGGGGAGTGGGGTGCAGTGTTTACTTGAGTGGTGCGAGGTTAAAAACTTCCCCTTTAATTGACATTCCGGTAACACTTTCAAATAATGGGGTGGGCAATTTCCTTGAAATTGATGTGTGTCCACCACAAGGAAAAACAGAGCTTCTAGCTTTCACTCACCCATGGATGACCTGCACTTGTGCTCCGTCTTTGTGTGTGTGCGTATGTGCTTCCTTGTTTCAGCGTGAGAAATTGACTGAATGGTCTTTCATTGGCACCGGTGTGGGATTTCTGTGTGTAAGAAGGCAACCACACATTACTGCCGCTAATATCTTCATTAATGTGAATGTGTGGACTTTTGGAGCTGTGGAGTAATTAAAACTACGACATGTAACTGAAGTGATTTTTGTTGTTAATAATGTAATTATTCTGCCTCTGTTTTGTCTTGGTTTACAGAAAAATATGTTTTATCTAAAAAAAGGGTCTCTCAAGCAATACTATCAGACATGACTGAGGGAGCATTTGTGTGTATACAGCAGCAGCACAGGGGCAGATGCATTTATCTATCAGTTTGTTTTCTGTGCCTTGTTTGGACACCATAGAAGAATGGTGCACTTATTTTAATTCATCCACCACACAATTTCACCAATATCAAAATGCTAAAACAAATCATTCAATGTGAGTCAAACAACACAAACATCTGTGTGAGAGAAAGTATGCAAACACAAACATCTCCTGCTGCTGCAGACTGTATGCATGGCCTTAACAGGGACCGCTGGATGAGACTTGTGGTGTAATGGCTGTTAAACGTGTGTGTGTGTGTGTTATGGGGAGAGATCGAGGGAGAGTTGATGTGTGTTGTTAACTAGGGGTTAGTATGATGAATATGTATCTGTGTGTGCGTGCCGGCGTGTGTGTGTCAGTGTGTGAGCATGTGTCTGTGTCTGTGGGTGGTTTCAGACAGACGCTAGCTGGTTCCTGGCCTTGTCATTCTGTCTCCCACACACTCTCTGATGTGGTTTGAGGCTGTGGCTTTCACTATGGAGGGGCACAGCCACACCGCACACACTCACACTGTTCTCACATGTCTGTGGAAACACACATTGCACACTGGTATGCAGTCACATTCTCAGAAATGCAGACACACATACTGAACTAATACACGCACACACACACACACACACACACACACACACACACACACACACACACACACACACACACACACACACCCTTGAAGGATGTAACAACACAACAGCCGACTGCCAAAGTGTCTGAATGGACGCCGTAGCACTCTCATAGACTAATGCACACACTGCTAGACGCCATCCGTGGTGCTGGTGGGCTCCCACAATAAGCGGTTAGCTAAATTATATCAAAGACAGATGTTGGCTGAGGTCCCATCTTACTTTTTCTGTTTTTTTTTATGGCATGCGTGTGTTTGCTGATATGTACATTCATGGGAGCATGTCTCCTTGGAAATTTTTGCGTGCAGATTATTGTCATTTATTTGTTGCATTAAAATGTTTTAAAGAAGATAAATCAAGCAACCACATGCGCACACACACTAAACCTTAGTAAATTGGACTTGTGGGGAATAAAAACATGTATATTTACACTAATGTTGAGCAAATATCACCTTTTAATGACGTGCCAGAGTCAAAACTTGCTACCAGTGAAATGTGGTGAGTATCTTTAAATATTAGAGAAGGAGAAAGCGGAGGAGGGACAGAGCATAAAGTATAAACAGATCACATGTTTTTGATTTGACAGGCTTTCATACAAACAAACAGTACAGTACAGTGTCTCTGTCAGTATTCAAGTATTCAACTGTTCAGTATTCTTGATCAACCACTTTTTCATCATTTCTGCTTTACTGAACTTTTTGGGCTAACAGTGATGGTTACAGTAAAATCCCTCACCAGTCATCAGTTGCCATGCACACTTAAACAAACTAACATGCTACACATTACAATAATACTTCAGTTGTTTTTCAGTGTGGTTCTATCAGACACTTGGCACTCTGTTACATGAGATCAGTTTTAGAGAGACATTATTTCGAGAGCTGATATTGTTATTAAGAAGACGACATTGTTCTGATTTAATTCATGTAATTACTGAAACATTTAAAATAAAGGGAAACTTTATTTTGAAATAGCTTTTATCTGAAATAGCTTTCTATCTGAAGGGGCATGAAGTAGTTAGTGGTCTGCTGTTGTGCCAGCTTGAAAACTGACTTGAACAATATCCGTTTTTCTTTGACCAGTAAAGTGACACACAGTCAGCCATGACAGTGCTGTGTGTAGACCCCTGTAGCGGGAATCAGCTTGTGAGTCAGGTTCTCACTCTCAGTGTCAACATTACTGCCAGCAGAGACACACAAAAAAACTGATTTTAACCAATTAACATCAGGGTTACATAAGATCTGTGATGGACTCCTTGAGACAGCCTTTTTTGACTGGAAACAGAAGTTTGCATACTACTCACTCTCTGGCAGCAAAGTCTACTGTACTACAAACTAACAAAAAAATGAAAGGAAAAAGTTGCTAACACCTGGACTATACTGGCTGTGTACTAAGCTTGGAATGTCTATTCATAGGTGGCCATGTTAACAGATTAGGTTGGTCACCCTGCATCAGACCCAGACACATCGGCTCATTCTTTAGTTCACCTTTAATCTATAGTCAGCTCAGATTATTCTCATGATGCCTCATCATTAAATGCTGCCAAACCCAAAGCAGTTTCAATCTCATAAAGATTTCTTGAACAGCCCTGTGATCCCTTATTTTCTGCAGGCCTGTCTCTTTAAGATGCTGTTTGTTTATGTCAAAGCTTAGCTCAGTGAGACCTGTGCAGGCTCAATGTTGGGCTCCTTTCATAGGAGCTCCATTTTGTTCTTAATAAAATGGCACTCAGTGGCTGGGGGACTGGCAGGCACCCAGCTCACTGGGAAACCAAAGAATGCCAGCCTTCATTTAGCGACAAACAGCTACTGCCTGAAGAGACTAGTTCTCCACTCTGCTCCTCAATCGGACTGCTGCTGAGGCCAGTGTGTGTGTGTGTGTGTGTGTGTGCGTGTGCGTGTGTGTGTGTTGGTGTGTGTGTGTTTGTGTGTCAATGTGGAGTGGGGCCATGTTTGAAGGAGTCAGGTATGGCAACTCCTCACATAGCTTGTCTCTTGTTGACGTTTGCTTGCACCAATCTGTCTTTTCAACTCACTGTCTCGGTCTACGTCTCGTCTTGGCTGCCCACTGGAACACACGCAGCACCACTTCTCTGTCCCTGCCTCTCTTGCCCTTAGTCTTTCCATCACTTGCTGTGAATGGTGGGAACAGATCAGCCATTACTATGCATATTCATATGGGTTTACCCCGCCCTCATTCTCCTCCCATCTCCTACACTCTCTTATAAAACACACATACACGTATACTGTAAGTCACTAAAAGCTCCTGACACCGGGGAAGTATGCATCATCACCGTATACACGTGTGTGTGTGTGTGTGTGTGTGTGAGACAAGGGGGAGAGAGAGGCAGTCTCATTGCAAAGCCTCTCGTTATTGTCCCAGACAGGAATTTTCTGCGTTCTGCCATTTATTACATTTAGGACTTGTTTATTTGAGGTTGGTGCTCTGTGATTTGAGATCATTTGAGAGAGCTCATGAAAACTGGATGAAATTCAGAAAAGGAGCATGCAAAGTCAGGCAAGAAAAATAAGAAATAAGAAAGAAAAAATATACGTTAGATGACTTCCAACCAAAGCCGTTTAAACACAAGTTCACAAATTGTGTTTTCAAACTAATAATCTGACCAGTTAAATTTATTTTATTGTGTCAAATCATAATATACACCATCGCAAGGAACTAACTAAAATGAAATAGTAGAGCTGGGACCTTATATAATTAATATTAATCTAGTGATGAAGTGTCATGAAAGGCGCCTCGAAATATAATGCATTATTATTATTATTATTATTAGTATTATTATTATATTTATTTATTGATATGTGTATACAATACAATACATCATTTTGCACATAATCATCAGTCTGCAGTTGCTACATGTTAATTCAGACCTATTCAACCCACGGCCTTGGAGCCGGATACTGGCCTTTGTAATTTTCCTTAGGCATGCGAACGCTCTGTAAATGAAGCTGACTTTATAATAAAACTCACCTATGAGCTATTTTAAGATGAGCAACTGAATCTCAAAGACTCTCATCTGATTTGGGTAGGTCTGTACATTATGTTATGCATGCAACATGGTGCTGGGCTTTGATTGGCTGCAACTTGAGTCACTCACACTGATCTTCATGGGCCGAACAGGTCACAGACACTCACCTTACACAAAGTTGACATAGAAAATCAAGCAAACGCACAGATGAATATTTATTTACTTTACCAGAAAGTACAAGCAGCAAACCGGTGTGTTTAACGTGCAGTACCTGCATGTCTGTGATAAAAGAGTACATTAACTTAAAGATGTCAAATCATGGCTCGTTTTCTGCCAGTTTTCTGCCAGTTTTCCTTAGGGCAGGGAAAGAACATCCAGCTACCTTTTTTTATAACTTCCAGATACTATTGGCATCATTTCAACACAGTCAAGTGATGTCATGTCAATCACTGTGTAACTGCTGACAAAACAAAATGCCTCATCCCTCTGTCCAACTTGTAAAGTGTACTGGCTGCTGTTTGGATTTGATTATAATGTTAAGTTAAAGTGTAAGATACTGTCAATGTTTGGCTAATTTTATTCCTTTGTAGCAATATATTTAATATAATTAGTAAAATTATACCTTTATTATCGGCCACACGGTTGGCATAGTGGTTAGCCCTCTTTCCTTTGCAGTAAGAAGACCCGGGGATTAGGTGAATTGGTCACTCTAAATCATTGGTTCTCAAAGTGCGGCCCAGGGGCCAATGGCGGCCCGCAGAAACATTTCTGGCGGCCCGCAATGAATTACAGTTGATAGTTTGAATCCAGGAGCTACAAGCTACTGAGCTTGTTTAATGTTTATTGGACATTACTGGATACAGACCAATACGTGTAAACTGTAGAACTGCAATCTGGTCATTAAAATTATTACAAATGGGATTTATTTCAGTTTTTTTTCCCTTTTTTTTCCCCCCTTTGGCGGCCCTCAGTCCAATGTTGGGTTCCTAAATTGGCCCTCAGGTATCAACATTTTGAGAACCCCTGCTCTAAATTGACCATAGGTGTGAGTGAATGGTTGTTTGTCTCTATTATGTGGCCCTGTGATGGACTGGCGAACTGTCCAGGGTGTACCCAGCCTATCGCCCTATGTCAGCTGAGATAGGCACAGCGACCCGCCGGTGGAAGGTAAAGTGGTAGATAATGGATGGATGGATACCTGTATTATATATTTTGTGGGCCACAAAACATCAGCTATTTTCCTTTGTGGCCCACTCGCCCCGTGTTAATTGTTCAAAGACATGCTGCTGACACCTCCCTCACACGTCACAGACCAAGTTCAAGTCAAGTTTCTGGTTGAAATCATCATTCTCTCATTCCACCTGCTCTGTCCCTAACACTACATTTTTAAACCTTATGAATTGAAAGCATGTTTTGCGCTGTTATCCATACAGCACAGTATTAAAAATTAATCAGTTGTAGGTTCACTTTAAAAAGGCTATTGCTCTGAACTGTAAAGAAACACACAATAAAACTTTGTTTCAGTTTCATAACTGTATTTCACAACATTGTGGTGTAGGTTTTCTGTACCTCAGGACACGTTTGTCTGTAACTACAGTAACTGACTATAGACCAACCCTTATCATGTGGTCAGTGTTTTCAGTGCTTAAAGTTTACGGAAAACATCTTAAAGTGAACACACTGACCATTTTACAAACATATATGGACTGAAATGTTTCATATTGTTATTTAACAATAATTAAGACTGAGAAAATAACCTACAGCAAGGCTAATACAGGAAGTTAGCGACATTAGTCCCAGAGGCTAGCAGCAGTTAGTCTCGGGGGCCACAGTTTCCTTCTTATATTCTTTCATTTGACAGGCTGAAACACTCTAGCCAATCAGAGACCATGACAGGATGACAGTGGCTGAAACCTGAGCAGAAAATAGTAAAACAACATCAATAATAGTGACAGAGATCACATATAGCATTGTCTTTTTTCTTGGGCCATTTTACTTGTGTGTTATTGTGTCAACGTGTTTTTGTGATGAGACATACTATCAGCACCCCTCCTAGTGAAAGATTGTGTAGTAAATAAGGCCTCAGTCATACTTTCTGTGTCCATGAATGTTGCATGGACCTGCACACTTTCCAGTCCAGGTATTGATGTGTTTATTTTTGGATCAAAAGACAGCGGTAAGAAAACGGTAACCATGGAAACTTGCTCGAGAGTGTGATAATGGCTGTTGGTACCCACACATGTACAACTTAGTACTCAAAGAATACAATGAAATACAAAAGAGGGAGAACAACTCACGAGAAAACATAACTTCTGGAATGGAATGCGAGATCGAGCATGCATACATACAACACTAGACCAACCCTAACGCTCTCATGGTTACTGGTCACTCATATAACATGAACTCAAAGACTACACATACACAACAATATGTGGGCACAGCGATCCTACAACTCTGAGAGTTGTGTAGTGTGGACTTGTCATAACTACTATTTAGAGACAGAATGTGTAGATGTGATTTTTTTAAGGCAGTGTGATAGGTATCACTGTCCGGTAGATTCTATATGTGGTGATGTGCACACAATGCATTCAAAAGATAATAAACCAGTGTGGGCTCTGGCAGTCCCAACCATTTGATTCTTGTGAAGTTGACTAAAACAATTGAGGCATGGCCAAGCCAGTGACCTCAGTAGACAGAAATGTTGGCAGCATTTGGCATAGTTATAGCTGAAAGTTTACTCTCATTGAGATGCCATTCCTGAAGTACATCTCTGAGACAGCACATCAGCAATACTTTCTACTGTGTGGCTCAGGTGTAATGGTGCAGACATTTGGTAACATTTTAACTGACAACAACATATCAGGTGTAGGAGAATGACTGTGTCTCTCTCTGACAGCAGTGCTTGAACCTAATTTTTTGAGACTTTCTGGATCTGTATAGAACATATAGCTATGACCATCACTGAGATATACACATTTGAATGTATTCAATGGAACTTCTTGTGTTACATTTAAATTGCCACCAATCTGATCTGATATCTGGATTAGATCCAGATGAAACTGGCTGGAGTGTCTGATCATGCATACACACATGAACTTTAAATCTGATAAGTTTTGACAAAGTCATAATTGTTACAACGTTTGTCAATTATAAGAGACAGGGATTTCTTGAAAATGTTCTATGTCAGGGGTGTCAAACTCATTTTCACTAATGGCCACTTCAGCATAATGGTTACCCTCAAAGGGCCAGGTGCAACTGTTATACAGAATAAATGTAACCAATGTAAACTAAAGGTACCTACACCGTAACATATTGCTAACTAACTTTCTGTATTTATTACTTATTCAAGTTACAAAATGATGCATTATAGATGTAACCCTGTCCGCGATGGTGTTTCTTCACAAACAAACAGTTTTAAAAGTCTGTATCTGGTCGGGGCAGACCTGCTCACACACCTTCAGCATGCACTGCTTCAAAAACACATCCTCAGAAAAATATTTTGAAGCACGGGCGATTTCTTCAGCCACAATAAAGCGAGCTTTCACTGCCTCATCGTCACTGCCTCACTCGTCGCATGATGCATATACAATGATACACTGCGATCAAGTAGCGGAAAATGTAGATTATGGTCAACGCACGCCTTTAAGCAGCATAGACCTAATTTAACACAGATTTTTAAGACCAATTAATCACTCGCGGGCCACATAAGATTACATGGTGGGCCACATCTGGTCCCTGGGCCTTGAGTTTGACACGTGTTCTATATCATCAGTGGGTTCATAGAGATGTTTGACCTGCGATGGAGTTGTGACCTGTCCTGAGTGAACCCCTCCTTTCAGCTTGACTTGCGCTCCCCGCAACCCTCATGTGGAGGATAACAATGAATGAATTAAACAGTGGGTAGATTCTTATCAAAATGTAATGGGAAAATAATTGGGTGATCACCTACCGTTACAAAAAAAATCACATTGGTCCACCCAAAAAGTATAGACAGAAAGTTCCTAACAGAAGGAGACAAACCCACACTAACGGCAACATAACCAAAGGCAATACAAATGTAAATTTCATGGCTGTTTGTGAAAAGCATTCTCTTCAGGCAGCTCATACATTTTTGTAGCTGGTAGCAGGTACTTTTTTTAGTCCCTGCTCTGGGGAGGTTCCAAGCGTGCTGAGTAGGTACTGTGCGTGACGTCGCCAGACTGCCGGCCACTGATTGGCCAGAGTGCCGTCACAGGAGGAGACGTCCAACACAAGAATCAAGCCAAACAATGCCGAACTGTAGATCAGTTAAAAGTAATTATCATTCCTAAAAATGTGGGTTATTCTCCAACAATTACAGGGAAATGTCTAAAATCTCAATATTTAACAGAGGAGTCTGGTGTATAGCAACAGCACTGCTGATCACTGAAAACAACTGCTTTACAAGGCACTTGTTTGTGTGTGTGTCGCATGTAAAACAAAGTCACCGCAGCTTCATGCAGCCATGCAGTGATGACATGTTGAGTAGGTACTTTATGTAGTGGAATAGTGGAAATAGTGGAAAAGGGCCATTGGTAGAAAGAAACTGTCAGTAGGAGGGTAGACGGTAGAAGGTATCACACACTTTCTTATGTTACAGTTTAGGGGGACAAGAGCTTTCTTTGAAGTAAAACCAGAAAGCGTTGCCTTCAGGCGGATGTTTTAAGCTGCTTTCTAGCCCTACTAAGAGGCTTGCTAGTTGAATAATGTTGCTTTCATAAATATGTGTAAACAAGGTATGTCACATGCAGAACATGCAATATACTTGAATTGACATAAACACAGCATATTTATATACAGGCTCCTCTGTTTCTGACAGTAATCTGTAGCTGCAACTGGCCTCCAAAACAGAGGCTCCATTTCAACACACAGAGAGACAGTCTGACATCATAACACACGCACACACGCACGCACACACACATGCCTTTGTCATTGTATTTTCTACACATTTTTTACAAAAGCTGTCAAAACTTACCTGCAGCCATTAAGGCTTTCCAGTCAATCAATAGTAGTATTGTGATACAGGAGAAGAGGCAAGGTGATGGAGCATAAAGGACCAGTGCCTCCATCTTGACAGATACCTCTTCTCTAATGTCCCCCAAGAGAGACCTACCAGTCCCATCAGTGACTCAGATTGAGATGAGAGGGACATGGCAATCTCCTTAGTGCCACAAATTCAAGGCTTTGAAGTGTATCCCTTTGTCTTTGTGCATGTGTGTTTGTATGTGTATTTGTGATTTGGATGAACATCAGTTTTACTGATGCCCAAAAATGCAATGATATAATATGATTCCAATCTTCAAATAATGTTCCAAAATAATTTTGATAGGAGGCTACAGCAACTTTCAGCAGCGTGAAAGGCACCTCTGTCGAAGCCTGAGCAGGTCAGTCTACATTGGCAATTCGAAGAATCCCAGGCCCTGACACTAGGGGGTGGAGCCTGAGCCTGAATGTTCAGGTCCCAACCCGAAACAAGCCAGACTTTATTTTCCTTTTTAAACACCACATAACAACATGTAGGCTATTAATGTTGCAGACATTAAATTAGGTTTGTCATGGTATTAAACTGTATTCATGGTATTTTTGATTAAAGGATTAACTTAATCATTGAATCTTGATGCACAGGTGCAATTATCCTTATCTGAGCACTTTTAATGGTTGAAGTAGGTATATTTCATTTCCTTTCAATATTAAAGGTGCCATATGTAAAAATGTGGCCAAAAACGGTTACTACATTCAAATTCAAAATACAGAGGTCTTTTAGATTTAGTTTTTCTGACGTAACTGGCAACCCGTGGTTGCTCGGCAGCTGAAACTCTACTGACTGCAATGATTGTTGGTGAGTTCAGTTTGTTATATGAACATTATTCCTGAGTCTCTGTGACATATTAGGAGGATTTTATGGCCAGTTGCTTTAGATTTATTACATAATGCACCTTCAACTTTATTTAGAACAATTTTGAAACTTTTATTGTGTTGTTAAATTGATTATTTTGTTTTTTGAAGTGACTGGCGCGATGCAGCAGAGGGCTTCAGAATAAATGAATCAAGATGTATTCATAAAATATTGGGCTGCGTAAAGTAAGGCTACAACAATCTCAAGAGTTTTCATAGTTTTTAGTAATACGTGTGTATCAGTTCTTCTCCTTTTAGGTCAGTCCTGATACACTTAAGCCGAGCGTTCACTACCAGGTACAAGGACCACTTTTCAAGGACTCACAATTGTTTGTACTGTGGTGAAAAAACACTTCAGATTAGGCAAGTTAGTGTGATGCTATTGTGAAAATGTAATAGACAATGTCACTAGTGTTTCCCACGGAGTTTATTCACTCACTCACTCACTCACTCACTCATTCACTCACTCACTGGGATATCCACAAAAAGGCTAATCATTTCAAGTAAACTTTTAAAGGTAATTAACCTCGGCATTACAAGCCCTTCTCTGCCTCTGATTGGCTTGTTTGTCGTCATGCCTAAAGGTAACCAATCTAATCAGTAAAGGCAGTGATTACTAGTCAATTAGAGGCAGAATAGCGTGAGTCATGGCTTCACCATCCTAGGATTTAGAAGTGGGTATACGCAATGCTGACTGAAAACCACTGGGTATACCTTGGACTACACCACTGGTTTAAACTTTCAGTCTCGCCAGTCTCAGCTGACATAGGGTGAAATGGAATTATGCAAAGTGTCATATAGATACGGAGGGATGTGTGGAGGAAGAATTGTCATTTTACCAACTAATCCAGGAAGAGGGTGATCCAAACCAGCCACAAAATTAAATAATGAACTAATTAACTATGCACATAAGGCTGGACAATATATCAATCAGTTTTATTAATATGTTAACAAGAAATTGTCTTATTTTGTGATATTTTTTATATTGAATAATTCGTGAAATTCACTCAATTTTATTTATTTTATTTCTGTGTGTTTACATTGTATTGTCACTCTCTTTCTAGAGAATTGCAAACATCTAAAAAAAAAAAAGAGCCCAGCCTTACAGAAATATTGATTTGATTTCTATTTCTATTATTTTTACATATTCTCCAGCCCTGCATGGTCTTTTCCTGGTTTTCATTAAGCCAGCCGGACTATTTCCAGTATGCTGTCATTATAGAATTTAGTGGAGGCTGTGCACAGAGGGATGCAGCAGTGCTCAACTGTTGGCTAAATTTAAACCATTTTCCATTTCAAGGTCCCACTGGACTAACGACTACAATACGATTTAAAGGACAATGTAAATGTTTGAATCTTTCCATACCTTAAAAAGTCCAAGTTCAGGAGCTGGCTTATTATAATAGAAGTTGTCAGTGGATCATCGGTTGGACCTGTAGTTATTTTTAATTTTCTATAGATTTTGCACATTTTACTACTATAACAATCAGATTTGAATGCTGTGATTGCTGGAGTCATTTTACTGCCCTGACCCTGGACATAACTTGTATCTAAAATCTCCGTGGCTTCTGTTCATTGTGAGGAATAAGAGAGAGAATGAAGACGGTGCCTTTTAAAATGCACCTCACTGCTTCCTTCCTTCCTGCCACAAGTCAAAATAGCCCAGATCTCAGTTATTTTTTGTTGCAATTTAATGACAATGCATCAGGAAGCAACACCAGTCTGAACAAACAGAATAGGAGAGGATCCTTTGGCCCCTGCTTGTGCTCAAATTTGCTGGCTGACTGCAGAAAGACAACACTGTCTCTTAAATGCGAGGAGGTTCAAAGGTCACTGTATTGCATTTGTAAGGTCAGCGACTGAGGTCATGCTCAGCTCTGGGCCTTCCTGCTGTAGACAACGGGGTCATGCCACCTACATAGAGTCCAATTATCCCTGCCAGCTAATAACTGCTCCGCTTGTTCCAGTGCACATTGTGCACACACATCCACACACGTGGGAGCACACATACATGCTTATATTTGCACACACCAATTAGTGAAAGTTAAATCCTCATCTGCATTTAACCTATTCTAACCAGTATTCAACACACAAACTGTACGCAGGAGCAGTGGCCAGTACATCTTGGCTCTGGAATTTGAACCTGCAACCCTTCAGTTACAAGTCCAGTTCCCTTTCCACTTGGCCACAGGCTGCTGTGGTGTAAAAGTAAATACAAATATAAACCTACAATGACTCCATACATCTGGCAGCACTGGTTATATGTATCACCTTACTATACATTATTAGCAAGCTAGCTGTCAATGAGTTTGATTCATACAACGTGTGTATGTAATGCCCAAGCATGTCCTGAATAAACCTGGCGTAATAGACCTTTTCCCACAGCAGCCATTAAATAGTAGGACAAACACAGGTTTTATTAATAAGATTCATTCGCGTTCCACAACAGGTCTCAGAGAGTCTGGGTCATGCTACTGTTCAGGTACGAGTAGGTCACACTATATTCTCCATGCTTAAATCTGGCAGTCACTGCCTGGACTTCTACCACCATAGAATGAATTGTTTGATATACATCGTATATCATTTCACATCATATGCACATATACAGATTTCTGTGGTAAACACTGGACTTTGAACGGCATTCTTGTGCATTAGTGCCTCATGATGGAACAAGTGTTTCGATGTTTGAGCGTCATCTTGCTAATTTGCCTAATCTACTTGAGGTGAAATTAAGAGCAAACAATTGCACCTTTGTAGTTCCTTGAAATATTTCCCTGGGACTTAATCTGTATCTATACTACTGTGTTTCAAATGAAAACCTGGAAAAGGTCATGTTCTTTTGAAACCAACAATATATGAAATTGAAATTAAGTAAGAGTAGTTTGGATGTCTAGGTTGCTGTGGTAATGTGAGTAAACGATGGAATTTCTAGTTCCTTACAAAAAGTCTTAAAGTTCTTGATAAATATGGTTAAAACACAGCTTGTGACTTTCACTATATCACTACAACAATTATATCTGCTGGAAAGACTAATAATATTATAATATTATTATAAGTTATAAATAATAACAAGAACATAAATGTCTCCTGTTGCATAGACAGTTGACTTGTTCCTTTTTATTAGCAAATATACATTTAATTTGAATGTATATAGCTGTATAAATGTCTGTTCATGACTTTCTTATGGCATCCATACCCTTGCAAGAAATGATTTATTTCAGATTTTTGATAAATTGTCTATTATGTGCAATATACATTATATTCAATTTAACTCTTTAACTTGTTTTATATCCTCTCGGTGTTAATATCTTTTTATATTGTATTTTTCTTGTTCATGCATGGTTATTATTTATTATCCTTATCTTTACTGTCTTGCTGCTGTAACGCTGTATATTTCCCCACTGCAGGACGAATAAAGGACTCTCTTAGCTTATCTCTTATTTAATTTTAGTCATCGATTACCATGTCCTCACTGACACAGCTATAAAAAAAAAAAAAAAACAAATGCAAAAAGATAGAGAAGGCCAGAGACTGGAGATATTTTGAGGTGTATCCTGGCTGTCTTCACTCTGACTAATGCCCTCTTCAGTGAGTTGGAATGGCACATAAGCTTCCATTAATTCAGGAATGAGTTGAATTTAGCTCTGTCTGCCGGCACGGCTGGCCTGGCCAACCCCCCCTGGCTTTCCATGAAGTGTGGGGTGCAACACTTTCTGAAAAGCTTTGCACTGTGCTCCAGCATGCCACACCCTCCTGACACCCCCAGCGCTCTCCTTTGTTCTCTAACTATAGCTGCAGCCATGCCATGCCCCTCGACTTTAATATTCCACTATAAAACAAGTGGTAATGAACATGAAAAGCACCCAGTGCTGGTAGTCGACTGAGCTGCTAAGCACATGCAGCCATGTGCATACACGCAACCAGTGTGTTACATAATGTATGTGCATGCAAAAGACATATTAAATGTAAATAAACAGTATTCACCCAAAATGGGGCGGGGAGTTGGGATGAGAGTGAAAAATCATTGATCTGTTTTAAAGGTCACATAGAGTGGTCCTGTTGCACATATATGTTAGTTATGGAGGTCTACTTACATACATTAACTTGTTTTTAAGGTCAAAAACCTCCTTGTTGCTGTAAACGAGCCGATAGAAATCTCTTTTCTGACGGTGTTTCCCAGTCGCGAGACTTGAAACTCAAATCTCTCAACCCGGAAGTGACATAATCAGCACACCTGCTCTCAGAAGCGCAGCTCCCCCCTCTGGAACAGTGGATGCATTGCTACTCATTATCAAAACATTGTTTTAACAATGTTTAAAAATAGCTTCTTCACGACTCCCCGCCGCAGTCCCTTTTATGACTTTGACCCGGAGTCAGACCCAGAGTCAGAAGACACTGACGCTCGGGAAACACCTCCACAACGGACATTCTTCTTCTTCTGTGGTTCAATGTACGCAACTGGATGTGCCCGGACTAGTGCCCGGAGCAGGACGATCTGCTGTTCAGGAGAACCGCTGTTTACTTAACTATAACGGGATTTTCAGAGATCTCGCTGAGCCCGAGATTACAATAACACAGTGTTCTCAGCAATGGCTGAACTGTTTGTTTCGAAACTTCAGGGCTTCATAAACAAGGTAATGACGCAGATACACACTAAAAACAGCGTTAATTGGAACTTCCGGTCTAGGTCCGCTTTAAGGATCTGATAAATCCACCAGCTGATACAGGTATAACGGGGGGCACAGATGTCTGTCCTACCTAGTGACTAGGGTTGGGTACTGTTGCTATACCGGTATCAAACGGTACCTTATTTCGGTACTTTTAAAATGGTTTTCAGTTAAAACAAAGTCTACACCTCTCAGTTTCAGTTTTTTTTATTATTTATAGATTTAAGAACATAAATAAATGTTAGTTACAAATAAATATTGAATAAATATATGTCTTCTACAACCAACACTTCTTATTTTTTGTCTGCCCTTTGTCTCATGTCACAAACAAGTGTTTACACAACCAGCTCTGGACTGTGACCTACCCGGCCGAAAGTTAACCACACGGCTAACGCTAGCCACAGATGGCAAGCAAACGACAAGCAAACACTTTTTGAGCGGTCGTGAGTCAGCGACTGACCCCGTTCGACTAGAACGTGACATGTCACGGCTCTCTCTGTGACTTCGCGGGGCAACAAAAAAAGACATGCAAATGTTGGTAGCTGATGCAGCAGTCGTCACTAACCATGAGTCAAAATTTGTTATAATTGTATTTATTTATTATTATTATTATTATTATTATTATTATTATTATTATTATTATTATTATTGTTATTATTATTATTATTATTATTATTATTATTATTATTATAAATAAATCCTGTGTTTGAGGTGTTTCCCCTGGCCCGTCTTGCATTTCACGTCGCAAATAGCGCTGTCTGTGTCTAACCTTCCACACCTTTCGGCTCGCCTTTATTGCTGTCGTGCTCTCGTAGTCTCGTGGCGCGTAGCTCTCACATTCTCGCGCTCTTGTGTGCTCTCCCAGACATTTCAGGTGCTGAAATTTGGCACTGATACATTAAAAGTGAACCAATATTTGGCAGTATCGACACAAATCGTTACAGTACAAAAATAAGTACAAAAAGTACCAGCTTTCGGTATCCAACCCTACTAGTGACCCATCACACAATCATGATAATAGTTACTGCCCATACTATAAGAAATTGAGAAAATCTTCACATTAAGGGGATAGTTTGGATTTAACCCAATGTTAACAAGTGGTGTGAAAATGGCTGCAGATCAGGTTGTTAGTTAAGCCCAATGTATACTTCTGCGTAAAGTGCTCTACGTCGGTTACGGAGACCCCTCTACGTCGCCGTTGTCTCAGGCTGCTCAAAATATTTTTTAAGTGTCCGTCACTCCGTCAAGGGACAACGGAGACGGCAAGGGCTGCGATTGGTCCTCAGGACAGGCCAAGCTAACGCTGCTCTGTGTCGGCTCACAGTGCGCACCGAGCATCCACAGAGGCGGAGCTGATCACCGCCGACAACGTCTCTACCAAACTATAAATACGTCATATCTGAATACACAAACCACATGTTTAGACTCTAAATGGCTAATTTCTCGCCTCAAATGATCTTAAAACTGCATTCCGGGACACAGAAAAGATTTATTTCGGCCACTGTTTCAATGTTATTCAGCTGAACAACAACAACATCAGTCCTTCTCTCTCGGACGCCATTGCTCACTGTAGCCAGAAGCACAACAACCTTGTGTAGCGACCCCTACTGATCAGGGCGGGAAATTGCAGTGCGTATCCGGCACCACAACAGAGAACTATGAAGACTTGAGGGGTCTCCGCAGTTACGCAGTTGGATAATGCATTACGCAGTCGGAGAAGTATACTGTGGCCTTTAGGCACTATTCTGTGGCTCGTGTCACTGCGTCGTGCAGCCACACAAGTCACAGTGTTTCAGTCGGAGAGAGTGAGGGACATTAAACAAACAAACACGTCTGACTAAGAAACTAATGATGAACTGTGTAAAGAAAATCCATCGGGTTATCAGTTATCTTTATGAACTAACTGAAAAAAATTGTGGATCAACAACAAATGTGATGTGATCTTTAGTTTCCAGTCAGAAAAGGCTGTTAAACAAAAAAAAATATGTCACTCAACACTTTCCTCTGATGACACACCCCCCTATTTTGCAGACAGTGTCATAGTTTTTTCACACTGTGATTGGTCATCACCTCTTCCATACGGACACTTACTGACATCTTCAATGATGCCACCAAACCATAGTCTCCCTGTCACAGAAGTGTGCTGCAGTCTAATCTTCTTATTATGAGTAAATAAAAAAGTATACGTCTGCAACCCTCTTCAGTTAAATCAACATCCTCAAATCATCCATTGTCAAAACAGGAAATAGTACAGATACGGATGTGAAATAAGAAGCTGACAGTATCAGTAAATCAACAAAGTATAAAGTAAAGCAAATTATACAAAGCAGATGCTTAAGAGCATGAGAATGTGTTGTTTTCCCCAATGAGAGTGTCTTTGTCTCCTGCCTGTCCCTTGTCACAAATCAGTGCTTTAAAATGAATGTGCTAATTCATAAATGTCCCCATTATTTTCAATCCGCATGAGTGGCTGTACAGTTATTGATGAGTGGTGAGGGCTTTGACTGTAAACTGTATATAAGTGACTGTGGAGCATCTGTACTGAGGACTGCTCCATGTAAAGGTTGTCTGTCTCTGGAGCTCCCTGGAGTGCTCACGCAGCCAGACACCTTTGACCAGGACGAGGCCCCCTCAGGCCTTTACACACACACACACGCACAGGTTAACGTACATTAACTTTCATTCATTTGTAAAGCCGAACCAAGGCCTTATCCCTGACCATAACCATAAACATTTGTTGCCTGACGCTAACCACAATTCAAACTCTGACCCCTCTCACCCCTAAATTTAACCAGTTGCTCAGAAATAAGGTTCTACCTCATAGGACCAGGTTTTGGTCTCCATGAGGACTACTGGTCCTGACAAGGTCGGAATTTATGAATTTACATAAAAACACACACATACACACACAACACAGTCAAATGTAGAGTCATACTGGTAAAAAACATGAATTTGGTCAGTGTTCCTAAAGTAGTCAGACACCCCACCATCCCACCCCCCTTTGATGAGCACACCGTTGCCCCTCCTTAAATTGTTCCCCTCAGGGATCAGGGGGCTGAGGCTGGTGGAATATACATGTCTGATTTTGTGCATGTGAGAGTGTATTCGCGAGTGTACATGTCTAGAAGGGGGCTCTATCCCCAGACACAAGTTGCTCAGTTTTTTGGAAAGTCTCTGGCCCACCCAAGAGGAAAGAGTAGGAGGAGAAGGTAGCGGGGGGGAGGGGACTGAGCCCTTAGGGGAACAAAGCTTTATTTCAAACTTGCCGAAAACAGGGGTCTTTATGCTGTGATGCTGAGGCCCCCTCCTATGTAGGCCGATGTTATCGCAAAGATGCAATATCCACCTCGGTGCAGGGCTGGGATGGGAGTAGGCGGTGGAGGGGTGGCTGCATAGGCCTCCAGTGTTAGACTAAGTACCCTGGGGCACTGACCTCACTAATGAAGTCTCTCTTGGCTATGGCTACCCACTACTGTACCCTCCTTTGTCTTTCACACAGGGATCTCTAACTCTGTTTGTCTGTCTGCCTTTCTGTCATCCAGCCCGACTGGCTGCTAAACAGCTGTGTATGTGTTTGTCTATATAGCTTATTGTCAGTCTGTTTTTTTCCTTGCATGGTGATGTTTGTTTTGTCTGCTATCTTAAATGGCTCCACGGATCTTCCCTTTGACTTTCAGTGTCTGTCTTTCTTTGCCATCCATCTATCCATGCACAGCTGTCTGCATAGCTCACTTTGAAGTGTCTCCCTGATTTACTGTCCGGCTGTCTCTTATAGTCCTTTTGACTTTGAAGCATTTAGTTATCTAACCATTGAAGCCTCCTCCTTTAAGCTTACTGTGACTTTTATATGTGGCTTTGAGTTGAAGTTACACCATGCTCTTCAGGGAATCCACTAGTGGGAAAAGGGAAATTTGATTTTGCAAGATGGGGATTGGGAGAAAAGCACAATTAAAGTAGATGTCCCACATTCCTGTGTGGAGCCAGTGGCCTGGGGATAGGATTTGCTCCATTTTCCTTACAGCATGGAAATCCCACTACTCCGTGGCTTGAGCTCCATCTCAGCTTGCATCTTCTGCCCCAACCCAAAATTTAAAGATGGAAAATGGTATTCATGTAGGGGAGACAGAAATGAGCTGTGGGTAATTTGTGTGTGTTACAGAGATGCTCAGATAACTTGAAGGTTCTCAGTCTCTATGAGTACTTGGGAAATCATACAGGTTAGCAAAGTTATCTTAAACGTATTAGTAGTAAATTACATTGTCTTTCATCTTGTTGATCTTTATACTATCATCATATAGTGATCCTGCAGCCTCCTGGTGATGCTGGTAAACTTTCACTGCTCTCTGACTCCACCAATCAGTGAAGGGGTGTGGCACGCTTTCTTTGAGGCACAGAGCAAAAACAGCTGGTCTCTGCAATTCCACAATGCCCAGCCCCTAGAGAGCCAAAGTGGAAAGTTTGCTTTAGCACCCACTGGGTTAGAAGATGAAAGAGATTTGGGATGACATGGCTCTACGGTTGGGGGATAAGGGGGAGCTCTGAGCACAGGAGGAATTATATCTCTTTATCCCGTCTGGCGTGCTGCGGCTATGCTCGTCCCACATCAGCTGTCCACTTTTCTCTGGCTGCCAGTCGCCATGCAGTCCAAAGCTGGCCTGTCTGCTGATGGATTACCTGGGTGAATGAGTGTACCCCTTCATCCCCTTTTGCTCTAAGAATACAGCTCACCCTACCCCACCTTAAAGGCCTTACCTGAGTACTCCTGCATGGCCCTGGGGTCCAGTTATAAAAAGATGAAGGGATGTGGAGCAGGACTGGGGAATTGGCAGAGTTTTGTGGCAGACTGTTGTAGTGGTGTTTATGGGGGATAGGCAGGATTTGTTGGCTGCTGGTGGTTATTGATTCAATTTGAGATGTTTTTTTTTTTTATCTACAAGCTGCCTGAGGCCAGTGCACATGCTAGCTCCCTGCAATGGGTCCTAATCCCTGTTGGTTATAAAAGGAATATGCCTTTGGTGGTGGAGGAGATGCTCTGAATGCCTTTGCTGCAGCAGAGGAGGCATCTGTCATATGTGTGTTTGGTTGAGCCGGTGTTGGGATCAGGGGAGCTCTGCATGTTGGCTGCAGGTTTTAGCTGCTGCTGAGAGTTCGTGTAGAGAGCGACTTTTAGGATGCCTCGCAATTTGCATTACTGATGGGATCCATGGACAGTGTAGTGAGCAAATCTAAGACTTACTCTACTATAAATGATCCCTCACTGCTTAGAGGTAACTACATTCTTCTGGGTAGTAAGTCATGCTAAGTTACATACAAACACTTTCTATTTTTATGTTGTAAATAGCAGGAACAGGGCCATAATTTATAGTGTATTACAATAAAAGCACTCACAAATTTGATTGAAATTAATTTTCATCATCAAGATAATCTTCAAGGAGGACAATAATTATTTTACGTAAGAGACTTGAAAAGGCTGGGGAGCTGACCACAAACAGTTTTCCATACAAGTGCCCTTAAGCCTTCATCTTTACAGTCATGACTCATCATGATCTTATTAATGATTCATGTTTTTTGACTTTAAAACAGTAATTCTCAAATGCTGTTCCAGGGCCCCCAGTGATGCAATGCCCATTTTCTGCCCTCTCTCTCTCGCTCTCTCTCTCTCTCACTCTCTCTCACGCACACACACACACACACACACACACACACACACACACTTATTTATTTTTGAATTGTCTATTAGAGATGGGCATGAGTACTTGATAATTCAATTATTCACTGGATGACAAAATATTGATGAGTTACTCTGACTTGTCATAATATATTCATACATTTACAAGTACAAATCTGTCTACTGACTACTAATTTATGGTCCATCTATTATCACAAGGTGGCAGCGGTAGCAAACGTTTAGTTGGTGGACTCCATGTGTGTTTGCAGAAGTGATGAGATTTGATGACGCAAAGAGTTTTGTTGAATGTGTCTCAAAGTTGCTCCTCTAAACTCAACACACTTGTAGATCCTGCAGAAGTGATGCAATTTACCAGGGTCTTTGAATGCATCTCATTAATTGATACCATGAGCTCAGTATGCTGTGAGCCCTGGATTACCTTTACTAGCTATTATGCACTGTTTTAGAATAGTTGAATATCATTTTTGGTAGAAATGTATATCCCTATTTTCTGTGGATCTTCTCTGTCCCCTCCAATAGCACGGCTGCAGCATTAACATAGCAAATAGTCTGAAATGGTACTGATAAAGTGATTCTGTGACACACAAACCAGCAGAATCCTTTCTCGCTGTCCTTAAGTAGAGATACAGCCTCCTTTTTTGTGCATTTCAGTTCCCTAACTGAAAATAAATGATATTATATATATAATAATCTATAATATATATATTTATTTAACTATTCAGAAAATGTTGTTGTGTATTTAGTTCACAGTCAGCATTTCCAAAATGATCAGTTTATTTGCTGCACACAACTCACATTGAATAGACATCCATGTTTGGGGTAACGGTAGCTCAGTGGTAGAGCGAGTCATCTTTCAACTTGAAGGTTGTGGAAAGGCTGTTGCGGGGCTCGAACCTGGCTCTTCCTGCTGCAAAGGCTAGTGCTAACTACACCAATCGTGGGCCCACTTAACCCCATGTTGCTGTGCTGGCAGTGGGTGAATGGGTATGAAAGATGTGTGATAGAACAATGTGCTGCACATCGATGTGCTGTATGAATGTGTGAGTGAATGGGTGAATGGCAAACAACTACTGTGTAAAGCAGCTATGAGTGGTCATCAAGACGAGAAAAGCACAATATATTATAAATGCAGACCATTTAAAAAAATCAAAAAGACATGAGCACATGGAAGTGCCTCCTTTTGCATTTCACTGTCTTCTTTCTTTATGTTCATGTTTTGTGCTTGTGTTTTTTTCAGACTGCAGAAAGAACATCAGGAATGTTCAGGAAAATTTAGCTTGCATGGACACTGCTGCATCAGCTGATAAAAGTTCTTTTTTGATACTTTTTTGATTCACTGCTGCCTCCAATTATAAAGTTCAAATGTGTTGTTTATTGCAATACTATAGTGATGGTAGCTCTTACATATGGTAGTGAAATTGTTGGTTCAAATGTACCAGCAGCCCCTGTGTCTTCATGAGCTAAAAACACAGCTTTTCTCAATGGGCTTTGGTGTGGGAGACTGAGTGGTTTACAAACTTAATTTTCCACTTAGTAAGGGCTCACAAGTTATCATGAATTAAAGCAGACATATAGATATTGTGAGCCTTTGGTTAAATGACCCCTAATCACAGCTGTGTTTTAAGGGAGAGAAAGGATCTGTATAGCTATAGTATTGCCATACTAAACATGCTGTATTGCCATATAGCAGCAGCACCGGGGGCACACATAACACAGTCAGCGCTGACTATGTGTCAATATCTCATGTGACCATACTTCAAAAACACTGAACTATCACTTTGACTGTACACATCAAAATAACTATACATGCATGTTGAAATTAAACGTCAGTCACATTATAAATTCAGCCTCAAACGTCTTAGTGTTTAATATTGAAACGACAAAACATGGTTAAAAACTGAGTGACAGGTACCAGAAGAGAGTGAAGGGTAGAGATCAGAGGTTAATGAGAAGACCAGCAGTGCCTGATGGATGATGAAAGAGTGATTCAGCTTTTTGTCCTCCCCTCCCTCGCTTGTATGTTTATTCCGAAATTTGTCATTTGTCAGTGGCAGAGGGCCTTTCTTTCTCTGCAGCGACAGCCAGCTCTAAATCATGCACAGACAGATGGAGGGGCCAGCAACTCAAATAGAGATGGTGTGTGTGTGGGTGTGTGTGTGTGTGTGTGTGTGTGTGTGTGTGTGTGTGTGTGTGTGTGTGTGTGTGTGTGTGTGTGTGTGTGTGTGTGTGTGTGTGTGTGTGTGTGTGTGTGTGTGTGTGTGTGCGTGTGTGGGGGGGGGGGGTTCTTGCAAGGCCATCATCCCACGTTTGATGTCTCTCCCTTGGGCCTCATCCGCTCTGTCAACCCCCCTGGACAGTGCTGACAGATGGAACTTTGAGACACTAACCCACTAGGGACGGTGACACAGAAGTATGAAACAGAAGCAGGGTTGAGTGTGAAAGACGAATGGCTCGATGAATGGAAGTTGATGTATGAAACAATGTAAAAGGCAACAGAATATCACCATTCCGACCTTTCAGCGAGTGTGAGGCACGGCTGGAGTTTCATGCACCTTTCATGTCATATGTGTTAATCAATAACACATTTTCACGCAAAGAACAAACCCTCACAAAATAACTCTAAGTTGTCCCATCTTCTCGAACATGTACAGTATTATTCTAGTAGGACAGATTTGCCCGAGGAAATATATACGTAATTGTTAAAGTCTTTGCCTATTCATGCTGCAGTTATTAGATGCAACATGTTAGTGAACAGCAGGGTATTTAATTAATATTGTAATGCAGTAGTGGAATATGAGTTAATACATACTGCAAAAACCAGTTGTTAAGTTGATGGTCCGGGAGTCAACCACTAGAGGCTGACAAACTGCTGTGACCAACCCTTGTTTTCCACACCACTAGTGTCTTTTGTATGCTGCAGTGCTACAATTTCCACTCAAAAGCAAATTCACTTTACACTGTTGACTACTTTACTCTAAGAGGCCAACACTTACATTCACACATACACCTATATATCTATAGGATAACCCAGAAGGGTTGATTTTACGACGATGATTAGAAGATTACACCGGATTCTATGGATAATATGAGGTGATTCCAGTCATGAAAACAACCTGCTTCTCAGTGCCATTGGTCAGAGGTGAACTCTGTGTGGTTCACCATCCATTCATATCTGTGCTACCAAAGAAGTGCCAACATCATACCAGTATGCACAGATAATTCTTGTTATGCCCACCTCTTGATCAGCATGGAATTTGAGAAGCTGAATGCACAGTGTGACACTGACAGTGCATGCCTGCTTCCCTGCCCATGAGTGAAGCAGAAGAGCTGGATGTAAGGGACCTGGGGTGCTGCTGCCAGCTGCCTGGAACATGCTGCTCTTCAGTCATTCTCATTTCCATACAGCTGCAGGAAACAAAAAAATGTCATCCAAATAGAGGATAACTGAATTCCTACCTGTATAGGTTTACTTGAACACTTTGCATTTGGAATATCACTCATTTTATGAATTTTGTTGTCTACCTCTTTATTCTCCATATGTAGATTGGTCACACATCACAGGGCAAACACACACAGATGAACAACCATTCACTCACAGTCACACCTACAGTCAGTTTAGAGTATCCAATTAACCTCTGCATGCTTTTGGCTGTGGGAGGAAAACTCATTGCCTACTATCTGGAATAAATTCCTAATTTATGTAGACTGCTCTGCATGGACAGGCTTGTGACCTTGTGACCACACCATTCTCCCATTGCTATGCCAATGTCCAGTGATAGATAGATAGATAGATAGATAGATAGATAGATAGATAGATAGATAGATAGATAGATAGATAGATAGATAGATAGATAGATAGATAGATGAGGAAAATTGCTGCATCTTTATGAAAAACCTAGAACCACTAGACATGAAAGTTGGCTGCTGTCCCTGTCATCGGGATACAAACTGCTAAAACATTGACAGCTTGCTCCTATAAAGAGAAACTATGTCTTTTTTATTAACCTATCTGTGTTTTCTTTTAATTGGAAGAAAAGGGATTCCACAGTGAGAGAAAAATGTGCTCATATCTGTGAGATGGAAATCAGGATGACTGGCAGCTGTGTGCCTGTTGAGGCCAAGAGGCAGGTCAAGTTTAGTTTCCCCGACCTTTGCAGCCTGGAGCTCATCTACGCCCCCTGTATTATGTACTGTATTTGTATGGCAGCTTGCTTCTGGAAGCCTAGTGACATGTGGATCACCTATGCACAGTTGTCCTTGCAGTCTCACCGTGGAAGCTGCATGTGTATCTCTCTTTGTGTCCGTGTTTATGTCATGACCCCTGGATCTTGAATCCTGGCTTAGTCCAAGCTCCGTCTTTGGTTGAACATTTATTTATTTATTTAGAATTTGTTCTTTCTGTTTTCTAAAACCTCTGATTTTTAGATCTTTGTTCCTGGTTCCTTGTTCCTGTTTTATTTTGTAGTTTTTCTTGGTGTTTAGTTTGTAGTCATGAGTGACATCTTCGTATTTTGTTGGTTTGTGTATAAAAACCTGAGATGAAAAAGAAAATTATGTTATCTGAAATATATTTGAATATTACTGCAATATTTTAAAGAAATATATGGTAAATTTATTTCTAAAAGTTATTGGAATAGAGTTAAATACAATTAAAACAAGCTTATTGCCTTAAAGAAGAGACCTGGAAAAACAAAATAAACACAATAATAGGCAGAAATTGTGTTGTGTTTTAATATTTGTTTAATGACACCAGCTGTTTGCATACTATTCACACAATGATTGAAGATCGAATGAATTTGCTATTTTTGAGAACTTGTGTCTCATCTATGTCTCTGTCTTCCATGTATCTCTTACTTTCTCTTTCATTACATTATGACAGACAGTGTAAACCAGAACTTGTTTTCCATAGCTAGAGTCAAACCCTTGTCTAGCCAATAAACATTCTTTGTCATTGAGCAGACATGAATATATGAGGCCATTTGCATGTTGTTAAATTGGACAAACTCACAGCCATTAGAGCCATCCTCTTGCACGACCTTCACCTGTTTAAAAGCTCCAGGACAGCTCATTTTACAATTTCATTTCAACATTTTACATTTCTATGAATTATATGTCTCTATTCTTTGTAAATGTTATATTTTTCCTCATCTGCTGAACTTGTTTCTGTATTTGTGACACGTACTGCATGCCTGAGGGATCCCTTCTCTTCTGTGGTTCTTTCTGAGGTTTCTCCCATTTTTTCCACAAGGGTCTTCGGGTGCCACATTCTCTACAGCCTGTAAAGTCCTTTGAGGCAAGTGACTTGACTTGACAGTGAGAAAACACTCAATGATTTGCAACCTTTCCAGCATTTGATAAAAATACAGTTAATTTACTCAAATTCCGGTCAGTTACGTAAGCACTGTGACCTACTAAGTAGTCATGATGCAAGAGCATGCTTAAATGCCCTTGTCCCTCTATCGTTCCTAGCCTCACTCATTCCTCTTTCAACAACCCCACACCCTCTTTAAGTCCGTCCTCCTGAACTAACACAGCACCCACCAGCCCATGGACCAGGCTGGGGATTCTGAGGTGGCGCCCAGACTGGGATTATTTACAAGAGCTGTAGCACTGCAGAGACTGTGGTATTTCTTCTTTCAAATGCCTGGGATGGAAAGGCATGTTATGTGGAACACAGAATCTATTAGGCCCATTACTCTCTCTGACTCCTTCTCTTTTTTTATTTCTCTTGCTCTCTCAGTCTGTTTTTTGCAACGCAATAAGTCTTGTTATGCTGATACACTCTTATGACTGTACTTATGCAATATTGTATACTTATTTTGAGATTATTATTATTATTATTTGCATTATATGTGGTTTTTTTGGTTGTTGTTTTGTTTTTTGTTTGCAAAAAACAATTTCCCATTGCCAATCGTGGAGTTTGTCTTTCTGCTTTTCCTTGGAGGTCTTTTTGAAATGGAAAGATTGTTGCGATTTGAGGCTACCTGTGGAAGGGGCTTGTTTCTGGGGAGAGAAAAGCAGTGCTCTGTCAGCATGGGTCAAGTTTGCTGTCTTGGGTATTAGCATCCAGACACCAACACAGAAACTGGATAAATTATTCTTAAAAGGAGGGGAGGGGGAGTTTCGAGCGAGATTCCTGAAGAGATGCAGACATTGCAGAAAGTGAAAGGAAGGAGGGCTGAAAAATGAGAAAGCAAAGATGCAGCAGTAGAGCATGGCATCAGTCAGGGTTAAGCCCAATTTATACTCCTGTGTAAAGTTACGCAGAGCTACGTAGGTTACGCAGAGCCCTCTGCGCCGACGCAGATCCTGTCGGAGAGCCTCTGCGTCGTCTCCGGCTGCACAAAATATTTTTTAAGTGTCCGTCACTCCGTCAAGGGACAACGGAGACGGCAAGAGCTGCGATTGGTCCTCAGGACAGGCCGAGCGAAGCTGCTCTGTGCCGGCTCACAGTGCGCACAGAGCGTCCACAGAGGCGGAGCTGATCATCGCAACAACGTCGCTGCCAAACTATAAATACGTCATATCTTAATACACACAATACATGTTTAGACTGTAAATGGCCAATTTCTCCCCTCAAATTATCTTAAAACTGAGTTTTAAGATAATGTCAGCCTGTTGGTCATGCTGGACTATGTGGGAGCAGCAGGGAGGCGTCACAGTCAGCCAGACTGCTTCCTACCTGTTGCTGTTCAGAGCCAGAATAAAAGGAATGAACCTGTCACAGATTTTTGTCAGTAAACAAACTCAAAATACTGTGAGAAAGTTGAGGTGTGGAGCAAAGGATGCTGGTGTCTCAATAACTTGTCTCTCTCCCTCTCACTCCCAACATTTTCCCTTGTGTCAGCAAGAAATCAACCACCACTTCCACAGTGATGCTCTGTAATTCGTGAACTTTCAGAAAAACATGTGCTGTTTTATTTTAAAGGTCCCCTGTGTCCCCCATTTAAGATTTAGTGTCAGAAATTAATGTATTGCCCAATATTACCCCAATATTTCCATAGCCTTAGAATAAGGTCATGTTCACACCTAATAGTCTGCTAGACTCAGTTCAGTTGGGGGTTGCAACATCCAGCCGGTCCCAGTTTGCTTTCACAATAGTGAAACGAACCCTTTGAATAAAGTATCTCCCTCCTCGCCTGAGGTGGCGCTGCATCAAGAATTACTGATGGAGAAGACAAGACAACAACATCATTTGTTGGTTAATGCAGGACAACTTCTGTTTCCGCCACGTAAGAGCAAAATATGGAGCTGCATCAATGGCCTCAGCCATTTCTGCATTGTAGTGCTCTTCCTGCATTTGGTGAAGCAAACCAAGACCTACATTTATAGGCAGATCAGTTTGGTTGTGTATTCACACCTACCCAAACGAAACAGACTTTCTGAGCAAACAGACTCGGATTCGTTTTAAAAGGGCTGGTGTGAATGCATCCCTAAGTCTTTTCTATGTACCTAACGCAAAGGCCTTGCTTTATGGAGGTGACCATTTTCACCATGTTTGTGCAGAAGCCTGAACGGACAAACCAGCCAGGCAAAAGCTAACTACACAAATGAATGCCATCATTTCTGGAAGGCTACTGTAGTTGTGTGACATGCTTGGTAATGATAGGGATAAGTGAATTCACTTTTTTTTTTACTGTCTGCTTTGTCATCAATTAGATGTCACCAAGTGTTACATGTTGGAACTTTAATTGCCCAGGGGAGTACTGAGGTGGAAAAAGCTTGAACTTGGCTTTTCATCAAAACGATTCTTCCTTTCAAGAAAGCATTTACAATTGAAAAGGGTTAAAGTGTTGGCTGTCACTCTAAAATCTTCATGTTTGTGATATTGTAAAGCTAATATTGTCAATGTAATTACAGTGCCTCACATTTTATTTATACCATGGGTTTGTAGACATAGGTTTAGACCAACTATGAAGCTATATTTATCACCTGTCATCAATTCACTTTGTTTGAGATTGAGATCCAGATATTTTACTCTATTAGTAATGAGCCAGTGTAAAGAATAGGTAATATTGTGGGATATTGCAGCAACCACAGTCTTTGCACATTTAAGACAGAGAACATGGAGGGGCAGGCGGGAAGGTGGACATTTTTACCCCTGACATTTTTGGAGAGATATCATTACAAGTTAGTCCAAGACTTCCCATCACCATGCCAGCAGTGAAACCCACTCTGGATGTTCTTTCCTGTTTTAGATACATGTCTTCCCCCCCCACTCCTCCTTCTCATCCTTCTCTTCTTGACAGGTCTCACGAACACAGTCATTAGTAATAAACACTTCAATCTAAGTACTGGTTTTTATCCTGGAGTATATAGAAATAATGAAAATAGTTGCAGAGACACTTTTGAGAGGCCGTAGGGTGGGTGAATGGAGCTGGAAGACAGAGCTGGCCCCTGAGACGCCTACAAGCCGTCGGGATACACACTGGCCTGGCCACAAAAATGAGCCTCTGGCCACAGTTGGCGACTCCTCTGGCTTTACACAAATACAGTCTCACTGACATATACACCAACACACAAGTGGAAAGGTGTGACTGAAGGTGGCTCAAGAGCATGTGAAGAGGAGGGATGATGATGGAAGACTTTGGAAATAGAGGGCAGAGGTGTACGGTTGTGTTGTTAATTCATTCGTATCCCACCCCCCCACCATATGAATGAGCCAAACCACACTGGATGAATCAGGGTTCCTTGTAAACAAGCCACAAGCACACAATGGCGCCTGCATTTCTAGCAACTCAAAGACAGAAATGTGGGTAATGAGGAAATAAAAGAGAAGACAACACTGACAGAAAGTAAGAATGCCAAGATGACGACGTAACATGATGAGGTGGACACACATGCAAAAAAGACAGAACTGCAATTTGTTTTCCACAGGAATATGGAGAGGCCTGTTCTAATTATCTGGCAGAAATATAATGCATGCTAACTCATGTCAATTACGGTAATGATCAGTCAACCAGAAGTCACCATTAATCTATAGAATGTAATTAATATTTTAATTGTGTTTTCTGCCAGAAGCCTCTTAGGACTAATGTATTTAGATTACAGGCAATTATGGCTTATTACTCTTTAGTGGGGAAGCGGAGCTCATTTACAGTGTTTTTTTTCCCGTGGATGTGTAATTGCAGGACGGAGAACAGCTCCGTTCTTCCTGCTGCGTGAGCTGTGATACTACAAGACAACTGTAGCATAGCTATTAACAACTAATTTCCCCCTCAGTGTAGCTAATCTAGATATACCAGTGCTAATAATCCAAATAAATCATCTGTGAGCTGACTTTGTGGCTTGTCTTTTGGAGCAACAGATTTGGAAAATCTAAACATGCTCTTGCATTGTTTCTACTTCTCCTAAACCAGGGCTATTCAACAAAAATTTCCGGAAGGCCAGATTTTCCGAAGGCTGTCTAGCCAGTGGGCCGGTCAACCCCTGTACTACTATTTTGTGTTGTATTTAAAGTAAACGGATACAAAAAGATACAAAATGTTATACATTATTTAGCACTTATTTATTGAAATGGCTGCTAGTTTTGTGCAAAAAGGGTAAGTTACAAAACCACCAACATTCAGGTACAATACAATTTGCGTACAAAATTAGAGGTAACAATATAAAACATTAAGGTGCAATGGGCTATTTTTGCAGAAATATAAGTAACAGTACCAATCATTTTCAGGTACAACTGCTACAGTTGGCTCATAGTGCAAAATATTCTGGTACATACATAGGCTGCCTAGAATTACAGCTGTACTAGTATTTGCCCAAAAGGGACGCAAAGTGTCGCAAAGTTTTGCAAAGTGCCAGAAATAGGTGAAGCTATGGTTTTATTGGCTATTTAATAATACATTCATTATTTATGGGTTAATGGGCCGCGGGCCAGTCCAAATTGCTTGAAGGGCCTGATCTGTCCCCCGGGGTTTAAGTTGAATAGCCTTGTTCTAGACCATCTCTTTGTAGTACCTAAACCTCGAACATCTACGTTCTTGCTTCGAGTGATAATGGTTAAGAAAATTTGTGTCTGTGACGTGCATATCTCGCTGTGCAGCCTTGATTTTCACATGGAGTCATTTTAATTTTCGCAGATTTATCATGCTACACCAGGCAGGGGCGGCGCCTGTTTGGGCTTTTCATTTGCCCAAATAGCTTGACAGTTGAAGATTTTTGAATTAATCTCTGTTTAGCATGCCAACGTCTGCAAAACCATAAAACACATACTTTTGGCACACCATCCAGCACATATACACTTCCTACGGGCACTGCACTAGTATGAATAAAGCCAAAATAATATAATTAAAAGGCACCAAATATGCTAATTAGCACGTTAAATGTTCTTGTGACATCAAGCTTCTTTTCATGCTGGCGTTAGCTTTCCATTGGTCAAGCAGTCTCATCAGTCAGTCCAAAGGAAGAAACATGAACCTGCACCCTGGTGGGGAACTAAGAAGTACACACCGCTGTGGACAGGCCTCAAATCAGAAAAGTATGTTTTGATAAACAGTGATGATGCTTGCATTGGTATCAATAAAATCCTAAGGATACACATCCCGTCTGACGGTGAGAATGAAATGAAAAGTAAGTGTTCCCAGAGCACACTGGTTAGTGTTTTTAAATGAAGACAGAATGATGTGGATATAGTCTCAGTAAACAGCACCTTCTACCTATACCTATGTCACGACCACTAATTTGCCTTACAGACGATCAAAATATTGCAATGCACCGTGCTGTCAGAATTCTTCCGGTGAAACCCTTGCCCGCAAATGTGAAGCATGAAAGGTTTGCTGTGTGGTGCTGCTGCTTTCGTCTGAACTCTGAACTGCTGTGTGATGTAAATATACTATCTGTGACAGTATATTTAGGTGTATGGTTTAAGACAGGAAGACGGGAAGCGCTGAGGTTATATGATTGCTTCATTATGGTCATATATATGGCCATATATTTATGTATACTTTGTTATGTATGCCATTACATGTACAGCAGTGAGTGTTTGTTTGTTTGTGTGCATGTGCATGTGTGTGTGCGACTGAGTAAAGAGGCCTCAGTGTTTGGACCACCCTGTGAGCTGGGCTGAGTGACAGCGAGGGCCTCAAAACTGTTGCAGTGCACACACTCACACAGGCAGAAAAACCACACTCAAACACACACATTACTCAAAGACACATGTCAGCAAGCTCATTTTTCAACATGTTTTCTACTCTACTATTAATTTCTCATGACCAAGTACATATCATGCTCTGAAACAAACATGCTGTATTAAAAAAGAATAAATCACTCCGGCACCACACAGTTTAATGCTCTCGTATCACAGCAAACACCTCATCCTTATATTTCTCATTTTGAAAGTCAAACTTAATTAAGATAACATTTCCTTTCCCTTTGCCAATGTGAAACAAATTGTGACTCATTTTCCATATTTTTTATTGTAATTTCCCAGCAGTCAACAGTCATTTCTCTTTTACATGGTGTGTCCATGGATGTATTATATGAACTGGATAGAGCACCACCCCCTTGGCTTCCGTTCATTCCTATGAAGCTGCTCACCCAGCGCATATGCCAAAAAATGTTTTGACTTCTGCGTTTATTTCCGGGTTACTCACTCCCATAATGCCTCATGGCTATGTGAACGAGCTGCCTGCGTTATCGACTTGCTCTGTGATACATGAACAGCGAAAGGCATGATGGGAGTACGCTAGTGAAAGAATTGGGAGTTAGAAAACTACTTTAACACGTTGTTGATGTTCTAATAATAATTATATAATTATATAAGGGAATTCATGTAACACATATAAACTAATAGCCACGGTCAATTAAATAAACCATTTTTATTGATCGTTTTAATCTTTAACTACATCATTATACTTTCAGCTTAATATATTCACTTCACAACTGTTGGTTTTGCATTTATTTACAAATCCATGGTTTAAAGCTGAAGCTAATGTGACGTCGGTATTCATGAAATCCGTGCATGTCATATCAACTATAATTTGCATGCTCATCACATTTAACAGTAACTTCCGATAGTGACGATAAGACAAACAGCCTCCCCGGGAATCAGTGGTGAAGTGACCGCAGGTCTCAGTGCATCACACGGTCACAGCTCCACAGTCCACACCGTCATCAGTGTCACAATGCAGTGCAGCATGTCAGTCACCTCTCCTCAATGAATCCACAAAGCAGCTTGTTAATATATCGATAATAAGTTTGAAAATAAATGTTACTGAGCGACAAATAAATAATTAAAACCTGCTTTGTCATAATATTTTTTAAAATGTAAACTAAACCCCCTCATTGTCTTCATTTATTCACATTTCTCATAAATTTTTCATGTCGTAAGGTTCACTGACAGATGCACTGTTCCCGAGACGCCACATGACTATGACTATTGCCACATGACTATTGTGGTCAATGTGAAAATTGCTTTTTGGGCCCCATGGGATTTTTTGTTGCAGCACCCACAGTGGCCACCATGTAAAAATTGTCTTCATGGCAAAGGGCCCGGTGCGCTATCCAGTTCATATTATACATCCATGGGTGTTTCACACCTTCATTGAAGGATTTCTCTGTGTGTCGCTATCTGTGTGTATTTCACCTAATTATGTATCTAAACCTGAGGTAAAAAAAAACAACAACAACAGAAAGTGTCAAATATCTGTTGGACTGTCATAATGTTGATATATATATATATATATATATATTTAACTGGAAAAATGGGTAAAAGCATTGATACTTTATTATACAGGATGCATGGTTTCATTGATTTGCTGCTGCTTGGTCACTGCTCATTTTACATGCACTCATAGATATTAAATAAGGCAGAAAATGGCCTAATAATGATTCATATTTCATAATAAATAATTTGTGGCTGCAAACCACAGTTGCTAAGCAGGGGCAAAGAAAACACAATCAGGAGACAGGGCCTTATATAATCGACCGTAGACCATTTTTTTTGGCCTCCATTACTTGTGTCAGTGAGTTCACAATGCACGCACTCTCTGCTTCGGGATGCATTTCATTGCTCCTCCTTCCCTTCCTCATCAATTATATGGAGGTTGAATTTCCGTGCAATTCATATCTAATGGAGTTGTTGATGGGACAGGGATTCCAAAACCGGCAAAGGCAGAGGGTCCACGGCCATAGACCACCTGCCTTTTAGCACTGGGTGGAGGTGCTGCAGTCTCTCTGTGTGTGTAAGAGCACAGACACACAGGCGAGGTTACAGGATTACTGCTGCTGTGATTCTGTCTCTTCTTCTCCTCTACTGCTGCTTCAGCTGGTAATTGAAATATCAACCAAAGTGTTTCACACATTAGTGCTGACGTGTATCGTCTTGAATGTGACACAGTAATTATTTATCGCAGTTGCACATCATGTGAGACTGTGAGCTTCTGTCTCATTCTGGTGGTTGTTCTAAACTTTCAAACCTCTCCAGACAAACTTTAGACATAGGTTTTTCTCGTTTAAACACCGCTGATTTAATTTATTCTGCTTTTTTTTTTTTTTTTTTTAATCTCACATCACTCACTGCCCAAACAGGCCAACCCAAGCAAATCCATCTCCTCAGCAGAGAATTGTTTACTCCCGGAAAACACTTTGTGCTGAGATTATGCGCAGTATATCTAGCAAACTTGGAGTTGGACACTCCCTAATGCACTTGTGCCACACACACTAGACCAGGGGTGTCAACTGTACGGCCCATGGGCCAGAACTGGCCCACCAGAAGGTCCAATCCGGCCCGCAAGATGGATTTGTGTAAAGTACTGTTGTAAAAAATGTGGCCCCTTTAAGAGCTGGGCAAGAGTACATGCAGGGGGAGAGAGCAGTGCCTTGTATAAGTGTGTGAAGAGGGAGAAGTTAGCATTAGTCTCTATGAATTTGGGTAAATATGTGCTGAGAGAAATAAACGCCCAGACTCTTCCAGATCACCTGAGTGTCTGCCTGTTCATCCCCTCTGCTTCCCCGACCACTTTCCAGAAGCAGCACAGGGAAGGTGACAATACATTGAAGATAATTAACACAATTATGTAGTTATACATACTCTAATTCCTTATTTGTCACGTGAACTTTTTTATTTTTATTTCATTTTTATTAGCTCCCACTTTAGTTTAAAGAATACTGCATAGTAGTAAATGTGTAGTAAAATAATTTCTACATCTTGACATAGACGAGAATCTTTTGTTCCAGATACCTGGGATCAGTGTTGTAATTTAACGAAGTACAAATACTACTACTACTACAGTGTACTTAAGGAGAATTTTCACTTTACTGTACTTTACTTTGTTATATAAATCTGACCACTTTTACTCTATTACATTTCCGAAATAAAATGTGCACTTTTACTCCGATATATTTCCCTTAACCATCTTTGTTACTCATTACTACAAAATAAAAGTTGAGTTGGTGACGTAATGCCGTTGTTTTGTCGCTAGTTGTTTTTAGCGGCACTATCTCTTAGCCCTCAGCTGTTAGCCGTAGATTTCGGCTCCAAGTGGACTTAAAACACATGAGTGGCTTGTTGTTTACCGTGTCCGACACAGATGCTGTGGTGTTCCAGTTTCTGGTTTCCTGTCTCCGGGTTTCTGTTGTACACTCCGGACGCTGGGTGTCAGCTATCAGTTGTTTCAGCTCTCAGCTGAGCTGTCAATACTTTTACTTTTACATCTAATGCTTAAGTACATTTTATAGAGAAATACAGACAATTACTTTTCATACTTAAGTACAGTGAATGTCACGTTCTTTAAGATTTTTACTCAAACAATATTCTAAAAGGGGACTTTTCTACCAAACTCATTTTCTGGTAAGATACTTTTGCTCATGAGGCAATATAGGAGGTTATTTTTGATTATTTTGTGCTGTTGCTCAGCATTAATGAATGAATGAAATAATACAAGTCGGCAATATAACCTGGTTTTAATGACACAAATGTACTGTAACTTGGGACACCGTCTCAGAGCACTAACCACTCTTAATCATAATTAGCTGTGGTTTTACCTGTGGCGTTTCATAGTGTATGCAGGCACATCCAATGGGTCGTTTAAATAAGCATGAAAATACACCGCTGACTTTAGACCGGGGTTTTGTTGGTCAATGGCACAGTGGCAAGACATAATCTTTTTTTTTTTTCTGAAGTAAATGTTTTCTCAAGTTTATTTTCTTTAATTTTAACACTTAGTTAAGTGGGTTAGTTAAGAAGTGCAAACATGTGGCCCACAGAAACTGCACCCTAAAAAAAACCTTTCAGCTACTGTTACTAAGGACGAATATGAATCTCTTTTCATAATAACACATAATGTTCCTGCATAAAGTCTTGCCATGGCAGCACACAATGCTATTTCAGAATCAGAAATCAGTATGAGAACACATACTTTGATAATTTGACTCTGTTTTTTTCTTTGCACACGCTGTACATTAAACATAACATAACATAACATAATATTCAACTCAAAAAAACAAGGACAACAAAGAACAATAATTGAAAAAAGAGTGATATAAAAATGAATAGGGAAATTGTACAGAGGTCTGGTCTGTTGTAAATATATAAATATATGCATGAGTGTATTTACATTGAGGATCTGAGTTGTTTAAGTGTACAGGAATATAAATATAAAGTGCAATAATTTGAAAATGGGGGGGTGGGGGGTTCTTACTGACACTGGGTGACTGATAAAGTGTTCATCAGTGTGACTGACTGGGGGAAAAACAGTTTTTAGTGTACAGGTGTGTTCTGTAACACCTACCAAAGGAGAGAAGTTCAAATGTTGTTTCCGATGTTTCCGGGGTCCGGGGTGTGATGGATCTGCAGAGATCTTATGTGCCTGTTTCCAGGCTCTGGATGAATACAAATATTGATGCAGGAAGTACAACCTCTGCTGGGCCTTTTTGACTATTGAGTCGATGTTGGGTGCCCACTTTACATCCAGGGACATGGAAGATCCCAGAAACCTGAAGGTTTCCACAGCAGACACAAAAACTCTGCCTCTAGTATTCGTTTAAAAATCTCGCGTTTTATGCGGCCTGTTGAGCGCAGGGATCATTGTTCCATAAACATTGACGTTAGCTATTTGTAGCGACGTCGTGACTCGTGATGCGATTTGACTAGATATGATGTATATAATATAATGTATTATTTAAAAATGATACATTATTCAAATTATTATTCATTGGAAATTGCAAGAGAGTATTATTGCCTACACACAAGAACACACACACTCATCTTGTCTCTCTCATGCAAGCTTGGTTTATGGTCGCCGTATATGGGTTAGTGGCCGGGCGCGCACCAAAGATTACGTTATAACCTGTGTCGCGCCAGGCACGTGAGTTTTTATCCGATTTATTGAGGAATAATTGGTCGAACACTCAATTACAAAATATTCAATAGATCCAGCCCTAATGTGGAGTGCCGTCTACAGGTTGAAACTGGCTTTAATGTTATCTATCTATAAAGCAAGTTGCGTCTGTCTGTCTGTCTGTGACAGGCATAACTCGCTGACCGTTAATCAAATCACCCTAAGACTTTGGATATGGGTTGAGCATGGCCCGAAGGTGTGCATCCTTGATTTTCACATTTTTTGGAGGAATTTTAATTTTGATTGATTTATCATGCTGCATTTTCGCTGATTAATCACGCTAAACCAGGCAGGCAGCGGCTCAGCAGCAGCAGCTGCACTGTCTGGAGCGGGGATGTTGGGAGTGAAGAGACTGTCCTCACGGTGGGTGAGACATTTTCACACGGTTCACTGCAGAACATGGTGTTATACTGAAACGACGAGGTTTCCATTCACCAACATGCAACCACCTTTACGTTCCTTATCATGCAGTACCAGAACTGAAAAGACTTCTCCAGCTCCGACTATAGGAATACATACTTCCTACGGGCACTGCACTAGTATTCCTAAAGCAGACAACTTCTTACTTAAGCATACATTGATAACTTTTGATCCTTCATGGAGTATTATACACTAGGGCTGTAACGATATGCGTATCAAAATCGGAATCGCGATACTCAGATCCACGAACCTGTCTCGTGGCTGAGAAAACAGAATAGCGAAACGCCCTTTCTAACTTATTTTTCCAGTCAGCCACATGATATGAGCTGTTATTACTACCAAACAGTCATCATTAACGCGTTATGTTTTTTAATCGCGTTAATCTCTTCTTTACTGATGTCCTCAGTACCGGGGGCAGCGTCAGACGCAGCGACAAAGCGTCATAAAACCATGTCTAACTTTAACAAACACAGACATGCTGCATACCCACAGAAAGGTCAGAAACTCAGCTAAAAGCTCATATAAACCATTCTTATGTTCATGAAACACAGTTAAAACACAGATGGATCAAACCCGCAGGAGCGGAAAAAACCTGTTACAGCTTTCAAATTGGCACCGGAGCGTCAGCGTGATTACGTAAACAGCGGAGAATCCACAAATTTGTATCACTCTACGAACAAGATTCACGGATCCAGCCCCAAAATAGGAACAAAACAACAACTGACTTTCAAGAAATACAAGCGGAAATGTTGTCTTACCTTTGCTGTTTATCAAAACAAGTTATTTCTTAGAAATAAAAGTGCTAAGTAGAATCATATAAGGTTCTTTGGCTTGTCCTCATAGGAGAACCCTTTGTTCCACCTGGAACCCTTTTGGAGGGTTCCACCAAGAACCCTTTATTCAGGAAAGGGGTTTTTAAAGGCTCCTCTGGATCAACATGGTTCTTGCTGGAACCATAAGTGTTACCAAGAACCCTTGAAAAACACTTTCTTCTGGAAAAACTGCCAACACAGCAAACACGGGTACCTTGGTGTTAGGGCATGCATACCAGAATGAAACGTCAGTCGAGGTTAAATCTGATTCCTTCAGCCGAAATCAACATGTGGATGCATATTCCTGTATCTTCTCAGTTTTTAGATGATTCTAAAGCCTGATTAGAGTTCTGTGAACAGCAACACAGTACACTGTGCTCGCCTTATCCTATGGATTTCTGTACATTACATGTCATTTAGCTGACGCTTTTATCGAAAGCGACTTACATTGATCAATTCTCACATCTGAGAAAGGCAAGTAGCATTAAGGACCTTGCCTAATCTGCCTGATCTTCAAATTCATCTGTCAAACAACTATAGAACACTCTTCTATTGGTTGTACTGGCACTGCAGCTGTTCCCAATTTTAATATGTCGCTTATATCCAATTGTTTTGATTACTTGCTTACATTGTCTTTCAAAAGTGACCAATATCTGAAATCTGCATTCACACTAGGTAAGACTTGGGAAGTGGGCCACACGATGGTTCAGTGGCTAGTGTAGTTGCCTCACAGCAAGAAGGTCACTGGTTTGTATCCTGGTTTGACAGAGGACCTTTCTGAGTGGAGTTTGCAAGCTTCCTTTCACCATCCAAAAACATGAAGACAGGCTAGTTGGACACTTTAATTAAATGGGTGTTGGTCTTCATATGTTGGCTCCGCTATGGACTGGTGACCTGTCCAGGGTGTAATCAGCTGGGATTGGTTCCAGCTTCCCACAACACTCATGTGGAGGATATAGTGGTAGAAAACAAGTGAGCACTCGGGCAGGGTGGGCGTGGTTACTGGATTGGAAATGGTTAGGCTAAAATGGAAGTGAAATTCTTTGAAATTGACCTGATTTATTGAGAGTCGTGATTGTGGAGAGTGTCCACTTGTGTACATCACTGGCCACCATCGCATTTTTAAGCATGTTTGACTCACTACACAGCAGACGTAAATACACATACTATCTGACTCATATGTGATTTATCTCCACACATTTCCACACATTCACAAACAAAATGACTTGGCTGTGTTTTCCCTCTCCTCTCACTTTTATCTTAAAATAAGTCAAAACAGCTGAGATGGTTAATGCAGTGTGGCAGACATGTGCAGCCCACACTCACATTCTGGTCACATGATGTCAGTGGTACATATCTCTCTTAACAACCTGCACTTATTCTCTATTTTAGCTATTATGTTTTACATTGGAAGTATTAAATTGATTAAACTGATTTACCCTCATTCTTTCCTTTCAGATTCTTGTTCATTATGAATATTTATTGGTAAAGTCCTGTTTCTATTCCACGTGGACTCCTGTTTATTTTGAATGCGGTGTCAACTTCTAGCTTGTGACCCATTATTTTAATATTCTTACAAATGTACTGCAAAGTCATCATGATTATTTTATGCAAAGTGAGGCACACAGTTTATTGATAAAACAAAGGTTTGGTATCAGGGGTCGGCAGATTCCGAAAGTCTGGGTGTTACTATTTGATCGTGACTACACGGTTGGTGTATTCATTAGCACTCTTGCTTTTGTAGCTCAGAGACCTGGGTTTGAGACCCATTTGTAATAACGGTTCTTTTGCATAGAGTCTGCATGTACTCCCTGTGTGGGTGTGAGGTTATCCAGCTTCCTGCCACGGTCCAAAAACATGCAGATTTTGGGGTCAAGCAGTTTGGACACTATAAAGTCGTATTCACGGCTAATAGTCTCCACTAGACTCGGTGCGATTGGGGAATCAGTTCAGTTGGGGGTTGCAACATTCAGCCGGTCTGAGTTTGCTTTCATACTGCACTTTAGTGAAACTACCCACAATGCCCTGCGTTGTAGTCTGCTTCCTGTATTTGGTTCACTTGAAGTGAACCGAGACCAATGTTTTCGGTAGACCAGTGTTCACTCGTTTGGTGTGGATCAGAGTTTAATTGCACATTCACACCTCCCCAAACGAACCGGACTTTCAGAGGAAACAAACTAGGGATCGATTTCGATGGGCTGGTGTGATAGGACATAAGCTGACTGTGAGTGTGGATGATTGTTTGTGGCCCTGTGATGGACTGGCACCACCACCCTGTGTGACCCTCATGTGGAGGATAGAGCTGTAGAAGATATCTACACTTCAAAAACTTGAACTATCACTTTACAATGTGTTTATTTCCTTTTAAACCTCAGCAAAAATTCAGATATTTGTTTTATTCGCATATTCCTGTCGTCGAGACAGTTTTGCTGTAAACACGCAACGCTCTATGCCTCATCAATGCACTTAACTCCCAGTCCTTTAAAAGAGATCTAAATACTTATTGTGGTATTTTGATAGATGTATGACTCATGTGAGTGTGAGTGTGCTGCTGTTTTCAGTAGCAGAAATGGGAGAAAGAGACATTGGCTCACTGGTTGGTTGGCTGGCAGAATGACAAGGTACATCAAAGAGGACAAAGTCAGTGCTGAGCTTAGCTCTCTCCAATGATTAAAAGCAGGGGCCACAGTACCGTCTGGATGGGCCATTTGAAACTAATGAGGCAAAATAAATAGAGCCATAGAAATTGGCCTGTCTCGGTGAAGTGGAAATGTGTGTCGCTCAACACCAGTCAGAATGGCATGCGATGGAAAGACACATAAATTATATTTGAAGTTACTGGTAATAGTTCTATACGTTGAAAGTATATAGTGTGACTGTTTCAGCCTATTTTAAGGGACACAACAAGTCAGATAAAATGATACATGAAGAACACATCACAAGAAAGTTTAAAAAAGGGAAGCACAAAAAAGGTTGAGGTCACTAAAACCAACATAACGAACAAAAGCCACCGTGTTACCAAAATTATATAAAATGATATTCTCCACATACACTACATTTAAGATTAGCCTCCTCACTGATCTGTCATTGCCTGTCTATTCATATTCTCAGAGTCGACCTGTAGAGTCATGAGCTGAAAGTGACTGTTGTCACTGTTTTACATCAAAACTGACTCAAACTGTGTGGCTGTGATTGGCTGTTTATCAAATTGTGTGGATCATCGTACACACAAAGGATGTAGGCAGGAGTGCTTTGCCTGTTATAAATGAGTCATGTTATATTGGATAATTTCCCCTGTATTTGTGTGTCTCTTACGATGCATAAATAGGAATATATGAAAGTGAGTGAGTCAGATTACACTAAATTGAAGTTAAGCGCTGACACAGGAACAAAACAATGTGTTCCGATTCATGAAAGGTGAAGGTTGCAGTGACCTTTAAATGTGTATGTTACAAATGACACCAGTACTAGAGGTGCATTGTTTTGCTTCTGTTTCTTAAAATACATTTTGTTTCACTTTACTTGCAGAATAATTTATTCTTACCCTTCATCTTATTTTCTAATGTGCAGTCTCCATGGTCTCATGGTCTTTTCCCCTCGTTGTCATCATCTTTTCCATGTTCAAAGCTCTGCAAAGGCACAAACTGCACAGCTTTTACAACAAGCCAGAGTTTCCTTTGTTGAACATCCAAGTGCTTGGCGGAATGATAGTACTAACAGCCAACCCATCTTAACAGATTGCAGGCCCCTTTCACATTGTGACTTTTTTATTATCACAAGTTGCATTTAGCATCAGAGTCGACTTATTTTCCAATCCAGTGCCTTTTCAAGATCTAATGGGCAATTATCTATTGAGAAGAAGTTAATGGGTGTCCCATTTCACAAAGTCCCAGTTATTTATGTCAATGAATGCCATTGTGTGGAAACGTGGCAGACCTGTGCGATCCGCTTGACTTGTTTAGATTTTCTCTATGGAATCCCACACCCATCGTAAGCCAACCCAAACCACAAGACCAATGTGTGTGTGTGTGTGTGTTTTACATGTGTGTTAAGTCCAGTCTTGAATGTACCAATGTGAAATGTACATAATGCAGACACATAAACAATGACAGACAAATGCTATCTCTCTCTCACACACACACGCACACATGCGCGCACACACACACAAAATTAGGGATCCACCACTATACTAACATCAACACCCAGAGGCTCAGGGTTGGTGACATCATGCCTTGGATGACAGCACGTCTTCCAACCCCATTAATCTGATTGTAGGTGGCTCCGCTGCAGTGATTTATGGGTAAATATCCATAGTCTCTCCCTCTCTCACTGCTGTGTTGATTTATGAGCCATGTTTTGGTCCCTTTGGTGCCCAAACCACAAGACTTGGGAACTTGGGAGGGAGAATCACATACAAATAATGACATTGTAAAACTGGAGACATTTAGACCCATATAAGACCCACCCTGTCAGTCACTCATCACCCAGTACTGTTGATATGTTTTGACTGTTCAGTAAAGTTTATTTCTCTCTCTCTCTCTTAGCTTATTACCATAGTTTATATGTACCTGTGTACATGTTGTGTGATCAGACTATTTATTGTAGTTTATAACACTTACAGATAGGGTTGGAAATCCTGGAAAAAGCAGGCTAATTTTTAATTCAATAGTCCAAGCCTCTTTCTTCAGACTTCCCTATGAAGCCTTCCCTCCAGAGCACAGGAATGTGCAATGCTTGTTCATGAAGAGCGTTGGTTTCACACAGATTCACGAGCACTGCGCAGCATCTGTGACTTTTGGTACTTTTTCAGTGGCGCTATAACTTTTTTTGGATATGGCCTCTCAGAAAGACTAAAACTTAATCCTTCTGGCTGGATTTCAGCCAACCAATACTTTTACTTCTAATACTTAAGTACATTTTATATCAGATTACTTTTGATACTTAAGTACAGTAAATGTCAGGTAATTTATATGGTGGCCCTGAGGTGCAAAACACAAACGCAAATCAAAAAAAACAAACGCTCAAATGCAGTGTATACTCGCATACACTGCATATCATTGTCTCATACATTCACTATCATGTTGTTGCATCCATAATAGCCTGAAAGAGAGTATGATAGTAAATGTAAATGACTACAGTACTGTTTGTGAGACAGTATGATAGTAAATGTACTTGACTATAGTAGTGTTTGTGAGAGAGTATGAGAGTAAATGTGCATGACCATATTAGTGTTTGTGAGAGAGTATTATAGTAAATGTACATGACCATAGTAGTGTTTTTGAGAGAGTATGATAGATTAGAAACTGGAAATTCAAGTTGACTTTCATTTCAATCAAACTCTCACACATAGTAGTATACTCGCATACACTGCGAGTATACTACTATGTGTGAGAGTTTGATTGAAATATCCATAATCCATAATATCCATAATAGCGTGAAAGAGAGTTTGATAGTAAATGTACATGACTATAGTACTGTTTGTGAGAGAGTATAATAGTAAGTGTGCGCAACTATACTAGTGTATGTGAGAGACTATGATGTAACATGTGAGCGCAAAACTGAATTATTTCTCAAGCGGCCTCTCATAGTTTTCGGTGAAGGAGCCACTGAAGATGACGGTAATCGATGTCCGTCACATATGCAGGCTGATAAATGTCATACATATGCATATGCAAAGCGATAATTTGGTAAAGTTAAAGTCACCTTTAAGAATATTACTACAAATTTGATAAGAGGTTTAAGCTACACGCGTCCTCATACATATGTGACAACACCCACAGGGAAATCAGTTTCAGGTTGGATATTCAACAGACATTTGCTGGGAGGGGCCAGATGGCAGTTTGATTGATGCATTACGAGCCAATGAATTTGTTCGTGCCACTCAAGATGACTGGATGGTGTTTTTAACAGGCCTGTCCGTTCCGCAGGTAACTGCCATTTAAAATTTTTGTGACATGCATTAAATAATTGGTTACAATGTGAGTGTGAAGAGACTTTTAAGCAATACAGTAAAAAATGCACTGATCTCACACTCTACCTTTAATTAACTCACACATGGAACACATGCTATGTTGTTGGTGGCAGTGATATCTGCTACAGCAGAGAAAGTCTTCTTCATCAGCTGTTGGCGACGGACAAGAGTCAATACTGTGTCAGAGCTAATCTTAAGACAGACTGTACATGGTTCTAAGTACAGTCAATGTTAAAAGAGGCTTAAAAACAAGCTTCCTTTCCTCACTTGTCTGCTCATTAAGGCCTAGTCCCTGAGAGCAAATGCTCTCAGCCAACACCAGCTTCCACAGCCCATGCATGTCTCAGGACAGGAGCACTGAGGAGCACTGAGTCCAGTGAGATGGAGCTTCTCAGCACTTAGGATCAACCAAGATCCTGCTGTCTCTCTTACCAGATGCATCAAACCATATTCCAGGTGATGTCAGTAACTGTCCAATTAAAAATCTCTGCACATGTAGCATCAATATGTAATCTGCCCCACCAGGACACATCAGACTCTGGACAAGTGCTATATAACTGTCAAAAAAACTTCCAAACTGCCTTCCTGCTTCTTGCACTTTTGATGTCTAACAAATAGGGGTGTAACAGTACACACAAGTCGCGGTTCGGTACATACCTTGGTGTGGGGGTCACGGTTCGGTACGGGTTTGTACAACTGGAAAAAAGCAACACAAACTCACACATGTATGACACTAGCTTTTTCTTCATTATAACAGACAACAATTGACTGCAAAACTAAAAACCACCTGGCACAAGTCAAATGGTACCAAAACTGAAAATCTCTTGTAAATACTCCAAATCTAATAATGAGTGTTTCAATTACTCCAGCCGAAGGCTAATACAAAATAAAAGGCAATACAGGATTGAATAGCATCTCCTGGCGTGAAAATACCGAATAAATACACTATACTCCCAACTCTACTGCTATCCTGGTCCACTCCCTGGTAACATCCCGCCTGGACTATTGTAACTCCCTTCTTATTGGTCTTCCCCACAAGTCCATTTATAAACTCCAATTGGCTCAGAACTCTGCTGCCCAGATCATCACCAGGATCCATTCTATCAATCACATCACTCCTGTTCTGCAACAGCTTCACTGGCTTCCAGTTAAATTCCGCATCGATTTCAAAATTCTGCTTCTCACCTTCAAGGCCATCCACAACCTCTCTCCCCCATACCTCTCTGACCTCCTTCAGACCAACACCCCTTCTCGGACACTAAGATCTGGCTCATCTATCAGCCTCATTGTGCCTCCTGCCCATCTGACCACCATGGGGGCCAGAGCGTTCAGCCGATCTGCCCCCCGCCTCTGGAACTCCCTCCCCCCCGGCATCAGGAACATTGTTTCATTTGCCATCTTCAAATCCCACCTGAAAACCCACCTTTTTAAACAGGCCTACTCCCTCTGACTCTTTAACCCTCTACCCGTTGCTCTTACCTTTTTTTTTGTTTTGTTTTTGTTTTGTTTTTTGTACGGCGACCTTGAGTGTCTTGAAAGGCGCCTTAAATATAATGCATTATTATTATTATTATTATTACTATAAGAATTAAGAAAAATAAAACCTGTGTCTTTTAGAGCAATGCATCACATGTGTGATTTACTGAGTCTGTAATGTCAAGTATGCACCTCTTGAGAAGGTACTAAAGTGTTCAGTTACTCTACTACGGCATATGGGCGCATAGATGTGGATATGTATATGCCAATTGCTTCAGTGATGTTTTTGGCCCTGTCTGTGTTATTGTCAAGTTTTGACTTAAATGTCTGCTTCAGCTCAGGCTATACTACCACAATCAGCTTTACTCTTCCTTACTTCAGAGACAAACAGAGGCAGATATGTCACCTACAACATACACCCTGACTTTAAAGATACCTGTGGCAGCAGAAATTGAGACTAATCAGATCAGGAAACATTTATACCATCTCTGTACAATGTTTTGTTGTCCTGTTTTAATGAGCTACTTTGATTATAACCTAGGTTTTCTTCATTTTACCAGTGTGGACTTCGAGACTTAATGTGTTATGCATTCAGAGATGGTCTTCTTCATGCCTTTGCTGTAGTGTTTAATTGAGTTTCTGTTGTCTTTCTATGACTGACTCCTCTGACCTCTGGCATCATCAATGCATTTTCCCACAGACCTGCTGCATCTCTTTTTTGTGTAAACACCAGAGGTGGTTCTGTGTGAAAATCCCAGTAGATCTTCAATTGCTGAAATACTCCGACCAACATTTATGCCTTGTTCAAAGTCAATTTTAATCAACATTATTCCTCACTCTGATGCTCTGTTGTGGATTGAAGTACTGCCATGCGATTTGTTGATTGTACATTAACATGCAGTTTGAGTGTATGGTAATTTGTCTGCATTCATATAGGGCGTTTCTATGTTTGATGTCGATTCAAAGCTGTATCACATACATCACCAATCAGCCACCTAATGGTAATGACACTCACACACAGAACCACACGTGAATTCCATGACTCGCACAATAGCAGACGCTGTCTCTCAAGTGACCCTAACAATCCTCTTTCACACCTTGACTCAGGTGAAACCAAATATGAGGAACTGAGACCTGCATTGTTCCACATAGCAACTCTGCAGACAGGTATTCAGCCTTCAAAGGTTAAATATCCAGAGTTTAGTCAGAACTGAGGAGGCCTCTTTGATGAGAGTTGAAAATGCTTCCTCTTAACTCAAGCAAGTCCAGTTGCCAACAACTAACTCCGAAATATATATCATATCCATTTACACACTGTCGGCACAGCCGTGAGGAGCAACTTGGGGCTAAGTGTCTTGCCCACATCAGCACATAGACCAGCAGAGCCTTGGATCATAGCGTCGACCTTCAAGCTGAAAGACATCCAGATCAACCACTGAGCACGGCTGCCCTGTGTTATGTTTTCTTTCCTTCGTTCCCTCTTTTTTCTGTGCCAAGAAGTGTCTTGCTCTTATTAGAACTCTATTAGTTTCCCCAAACACCACAGTGGGAGAAAGAAAGAAAGAAAAATAATTAATGAATAATTTGGCTCACCTTTTTGGACAAATCATATGTACTTTTCATAAAAGACAGTTGCTAGTTTTGTGTGTGAAAGACAATCACACCTCTCTATGGCTGCTGTGTGGCATAGAGGTCACGCAGCAGTGTGTAGGCTGACAAGTAAACTGTAACTATAAACTGAATTATCCAGAGTAGCTGTATGTTAACACAGATATCTGAGTTGAGCAGGGCTCTAAAGAGCTAAATAAGCAAAAATATTTACGAAATAATGAAATACATAACTTTAATGAAGCTTTTCTTAACCATTGTTAACCTTTATTATTATTACCTTCAACATGCTGAACATTTTTGAAACAGGTTTATCACTTGACAACAAGGGTCACAAGGCATGTTAATAATGACTAATGTTTAATATATGTTAACTAAAGAAAAGGATTTACTTAATTCTTTAATTAACTGTCAACAAACAGTTTTTACTGACATTAACAGTAGCTTTATAGACCCTTCAATATGTGAATTACTTACTTCATTAATCTGAATTACATTAACAAATTATTAGTTAAAGATTAATTAATTTTAGTAACTGTTTATAACAGTATTAAAGGTCACATAGAGTGGTCCTGTTGCACATATATGTATGTTATGGAGGTCTACTTACATACATTAACTTGTTTTTATGGTCAAAAACCTCCTAGTTGCTGCAAACGGGCCGATAGAAATCTGTCTTTTCTGACTGTTCGTCAGCCACAATATTTCAGACTCAACTCTCACACCCAGAAGACAGACTGTCTTGTGATTGGCCAGTACCCGGAAGTGACATATTCAGCACCCGCTCTCAGAAGCGCAGCTCCCCACTCAAGAACGGTGGATGGACTGCTACTCATTAACAAAACATTGTTTTAACAGTGTATGTAAAAATAGCTTCTTCACGACTCCCCGCCGAAGTCCCTTTTATAACTTTGACCCGGAGTCAGACCCAGAGTCAGAAGACACTGTCGCTCGTGAAACACCTCCACAACAGTCGCTACTCTTCTTCTGCGGTTCAATGTACGCAACCGGATGTGCCCGGACTAGTGCCTGGAGCAGGAGGATCTGCTGTTCCGGAGAAATGTTGTTTACGTAACCGGATCTCGCTGAGCCCGAGATTACAATAAAACACAGCGTTCTCCGCAATGGCTGAACTGTTCGTTTTGAACCTTCAGGGCTTCATAAACAAGGTAATGATGCAGATACACACTAAAAAACAGCGTTAATTGGAACTTCCGGTCTAGGTCCGCTTTAATTAATGTTATTCATTATTCCTTTCTTTGTTAACCCTGAAGTTGGAGCTTTTAAAAGCTTTTTAAATCAAAATCAGAACATCATCTTTATAACCACTAATACAAACTTACAACTTATACAATATAAAACTATGCACATAACTCACATTGCTCGGAGTAAAATATTTAAAATGGGACTGGCTGACACGGACACCTGTATGACTTCATGCACTTTGGGTAGCACAGATGATGACTTGCAAGCTACTTGCAACCAGTCCTTTTTGATAACAGTCTGCAAAACTCAGCTCTATCTTGAGCTGCACAATCCCACTGTCTGCTGGGAAATATCTCACAAGCCCTCCAAATTAAATTCAATAACCCATTACTCATTTCTCTTATGGCGTGTTTCCACCGGCTTGACTCGCCAGTACAAGCTACTTTCCAAGAGAGATTCCAGCGCGAGCTGAGGTGATACTGTGCGTGACGTCGCAAGACTGCTGGCCACTGATTGGTCAGATTGCCGTTACAGGAAGAGACGTCCGACACAAGAATCAAGCTGAACTGTAGATCAGTTAAAAAGACTTAACAATCCTGAAAATGTGGGATAATCTCCAACAATTACCAGGGAAATGTCTAAAATGTCAATATTTAACAGAGGAGTCTGGTCTAGTTAGCGAAAACCCTGTATTTCAGCTCAGTGACTGTGTCAGACGGAGTCTGTGCTCTGGTCATGGAGAAAGTAGTGAATATTTTTCTAATGATTCAATTACACCGAAAACAACTGCTTTACCAGTCACTAGTTTGTGTGTCAAGTGTAAAATGAAGTCACATCAGTTTCATGCAGCCGTGCAGTGATGATTTTGCCCATGTTGAGTAGGTACTATTTTGTAGTGGAAAACCAACCTAAACCATGCAGTGCCATGCTGTGGTACAGTGGTATGCAAAAGTTTTGGACACCCTGTAAAATGTTCCTTTATAAATCATTGGTTGTTGTTGTTGAAATTTCAGTTAAATACAATATATCATATCAGAGACAAACACAGTGATATTTGAGAAGTGAGGTATAACGTTTATATGATTTACAGAAAGTGTGCAAGAATTATTTAAACAAAATTAGGCATGTGTTTAAATTTAGGCACTACAAAAGAAACATTTTGTGCAATCTCCTTTTGCAGAAATAACAGCCTCTAAAAACGCTTCCTGTAGCTTCCCATTAGAGTCTGGATTCTGGCAGAAGGTATTTTGGACCATTCTTCTTTACAAAGCATCCAGTTCAGTCAGGTCTGATGGTTTCCGAGCATGGACAGCCCACTTTACATGACACAAAATTTACAGGGGTGCCCAAACTTTTGCATAGCACTGTTCATGGCACAGCACCCCCTTGACCATCATGTGCATGATAAATTGGTAGAAGATGGATGGATATACAATGGAAGACCAGTCACTCATGCCGCATACATCTGTTACAGTAGATTGCTATTCTTTTGATAATATTTCAGAATATACAATATAATTCATTCTTATTATTAGTTAAATGTATACATGTGAAATTCTAAATATTATTGGTAATAACATAATTGTTCATTTGGAGGCTTGTTCTTGGTGCACAGTGTTTATCCTGAAGCCAGCCGTCACACTGTTGTCCCAGGGGCCGATACAGGAAGGAGACAGTGAAAGGCCACCCACCAGGAACCCACTGAGAGACCTTCAAAGATGTTGTTAAATAGGTGTCTGGATGTGTGCATGTATGAGAATAAGTGTTATAATTAGAAAAGCCTCTGGCTGCTAACAGTTGTTGGGACAACCTGCTGTGGCCCTTCACTGATGCATGCTGAGCATCTGCAACTCCTTTTGTTTCAGCTGCAGAAAATGGGACAGAAACAAATGTAAAAATGGTTATGGGGGTGCAGAGGAGTAGGAATGGCAGAATATAGAATAAATAAGAAATACAGGAAGTCCTGTGTATCTTTTTTTATCATAATGCCAGACTGTTTGACAACATTTTCTCCAGCTGTCACTGGTGTATCTACCATCATACCGTCAGAAGCAAACGTGCACATACTGACTCTCATAAATACACATCTATCACAGAAACTTGTTCACAGTCATTTTTTAAAATCACAGCCACTAAGCATAATGCAGATTTTATATGTAGAGAAAGCGAATATGTGGGCGCTAATGTGACAGCAAAATACAATGATTCAGAATTCGGAGAATACTCTTTCACTGAACAGAAACCTGTAGGTTAGGCCAAGGCTCTTTGATGTCGCACAGTGCCAATCTCACCTACTTCACAAAAACAATCCTTAATTCACATGTCTTATATATTTTAAATATATGATATTATGGAACTGTCCAGGGTGTACCCCTCCTATAGCCCTATGTCAGCCGAGATTGGCACAGCTTGCCCTCCTGTAGAGAATAAAGCAGCAGATGATGGATGGATATTATGGAAAATGAACTACATATAAAAACTGATTTCTAATGGCTCTGCATGGCTGCTACCTATGTGCATATCATATTCATGTTATTAGCTCAACTGTGCTCGATTATTTATGTTTACTTGTTTTTACATGCATTAATAATGATTTTATCATTGACTCTAAAATATAATCTGATTGAATCATGGTTCCAAGCCTATTCCTGGCATCTAGTTGAGTACATTGGTAAAGTCATCTTTTTTTTTTATGGGCAAACCCTTCGTAAAACAATGAAAACGCTGTAATAGCAGCTGTACAGCAGACACTCGAAACACATCGTAATGTCTTTTTGCACAATTCAGACATAATCTTTTAGGAGTTGAAACACTCAGTTGTATATTTAAACAGTATGCAATTATTAAAATATCACTTCTTGTCATCAACCAATGTTATCCATACCCATAGAAATGGATAACATTTAATCATAGATAGATAGATAGATAGATAGATAGATAGATAGATAGATAGATAGATAGATAGATAGATAGATAGATAGATCTTCTTTCCCTCCTGTAAACCTCCCCCCCTCTTCCCTGCTGAGCCTTTTCTCCAGGCTTCTGTATCTATAATGAGCATTTCCTCCTAACCCCCACACCTTCTCTCTCTCTGATTTACACACACACATTCTTGTGCAGCATTCCTATTGGGGGCACTCATAGACATAATGCATGTCCTAGCCCCTTACCCTAACAGTAACCATAACAACTACATGCTGAGCCCTAACCCCTAACCGAAACCTGAGCTTAACCCAATTCTAACCTAAACAATGAAACCAGGTCTTAATCCTCAAAAAAAGCTCTTTAAATATGAGGACAAGCCAAATGGTCCTCTTAAAGACAGGTTTGAATTAGAAATTATCCGTACAGCCTGCTACAGAGATGCATACACACACACACACACACACACACACACACACACACACACACACATACACACCCCTCTCTCTCTCCTGTCCTCGCTGTGTGCAGAATTGGAGAAGCTTATCGCCTAGCAACCACAATTAAAGTACAACAAGTCAGTAGCAGTAGCAGCCACCATCAGAGCAACATTGGTAAACCTTCATGTGACCAACAGTTTTAGACCGAAAGAGAAAACTGAGAGAGAGTTTGACAGGGAGGGATGGAGAGAAGCAGAGCGACTGATGTGAAGTGGAACAGGTGAACAGCTATCAGAGCGGCTGCTGCTGAGAAATCACTGCGTGGACTTTGGGATTTGGAGAGAGAGAGACAACGGGGGGAGTGAAGTAACATTCTCCGACTGGGTGATAGTGGGTTGGACTCAACAGGTATGTGTGTGCTGGAATTTTAATGGATTTAGGAAACTGTTTACTTTAGATTTGTATTGATGTAATCACAGCATAAATAATATTGTTGTTGATTTCACAGCTGGTAGGGAATGCCAGACATTGACATTGTGTTACTCAAAAGTAGATGAAACACACCGAGTCAGTAGCACTAATAGTGTACACAATGTCATTTGCTGGTCAAAATGTCACTGTACTCACTAAAAGTAGATGTTTGCCATTTTCTAATCATTGTCTTTGACTGATTACGTTTCAAGTCCAACAAGTTATTTGTAAATACTGAAAGTTCATTTATTTCTTGAAAAAGTGCTTTACATTTACATTTACAAAACAGTTTTACATACTTGTACATGTACCACATATTTTTACTTCACAAATAAGTATGTTGTCTGGGAAAATTAGCCAATCGACTAGCGGCTACTACCCAATATGGTAATTCTAGAGTTTGATATCCATCTTTATTCCCCCCCACTCACTTACTCATGTGTGTCCTGTGTGTGCAATTCTTGCTGTCTTAGCATGACTCACCTCTGGTGACGCACCTGCAGAAGATGTAGGAAGCAGGAAAGAAAAAACAATATGTCTGTCATTCTGCCCCTGCGTCTGTAAGACCATTTGTCCGTGTGTGTGTGTGTTTGAGAGCGATGTATTCAAATGGCCTCCCGTTGAGCAGAGCTCACAGAAAGTCTTGCTCTTGAGTTCCGCAACTCAGCTGACATTAAAAAGGCATGTGAATAAAGTAAATTGACTGAATAAGTGTTTTGATTGCAGGCGATGGAATGATTGCTACTGTGGCACACGTGTAATTGGCTCATTCAGGGTAACATCGATCATTTCTTTGGTGCTGCTGTGAAGTTAAATGTCCATATTAGGGTGGTAGATCGAGACTGAAGTACACACTGACGGTAATAAACCAAACTCAATAAAGGGATAAACCACGACCCCTTTGCCTTTGTGTGACTGGATGTTTTTTTTTTTAGGTTAATCAGCTTGCAGATACTTAAATTAAGGCCAGAAGATTTTTTGCGGATTATTAAAGCAACTGTCAACCTGAAAAATGACAACTATCCTTAGACCCAAGAATTAAAGCAATAACAGTGCAGTTTAGGGGGAGAGAGAGAGAGAGAGAGAGAGGGTGTTCCTTGTGGAATTATTGCTTCTTCAGCACCAGCAACAACTGCCTACACTGCAAAGATATAAAAGAAACCTAATAATAAAGAATGAGTCTACAAAAGAGTTGAGGTTTGCTGAAAGGAACTTTTGAAGAGCCCAAAATGGGAGTATTGTAACAACATATGGATGAAACTCAACAATCAATCATTTTTCCAGCGACCCTGCCAACTGCAGCTTTAGTCTCACATTCCCCCCGCAGTACACTATTATACAGCTGTTTATTCATTTATTTGTGTCTCAATTTAGTGCAAATATCGATTGTTCCATGTGAGTGAGAACACTAAAGGGAAAAGTGTCACTTTTCTTTTCTGATTGTGACATCTGTTTTTGTCTTTTCTTGCTGACAGAGTCTGGGCTCTGCTGACCGGAAGGAAAATCAGCGTAAGAAGTAAGTCTTTTTTTGATATGTTTTGTTCAGCAAAAAAAACAAAAAAACATGAGTTGCTCCCAGCGTTGTTGTCCACTTCTCTGCCATGGTCATTATTCAGTTATTATTGTTTTATATTAACATATTCTGGTTGTTGTTGTTTTCTTCTGTTGCATCTTCATATTGCAAGTTTCCTTCTTTTGTTGTGATCTTGACTTGAAAAGATAACTTTAATTAACATCTTGAGTATATTACACAGAATTGATTGTTTAATGTATCGGTTCCAATTGCATTTAAGTGTAGACAAATCTCCTAAAGAATTTGACCTAATTCATCTGAGTTTAGATGCCATGCATACCAAGCTAAGTTAATTCGGCCTAAGCCTGAGTTACAATCCATCTGCTTTCATTTGCCACATGGAACAAAAGCACTGCCAGTTTTTATTCCAGCTGCTGTCCTGACAGTCAATTCTGTGAAAAGTTTAGCAAAGGTTTATTTAATTTGTGTAAAACAGAACCTGTTCAAACCTGGTATTGACGTCCATCCTGTGTTTTGATCACAAATGGACTGTACAGGTGTGAATTAATCTGTTCACGCTCAAACCACGTTTGGGAGACACACATCTCTACTAACCTCCTCAACTGATTTCCTCTGACCTTCTGCACCTTCCCACTGATTTGCTTTGAAAGTAACGCAACACGCACACAAACATGAATTTGCATACAGATCACAATTCAGGACATATTCCAAAGCCATGTGTGAACAGACAAATGCATGTGTCCACTCTTATCTCTTACTATCAGCTGTCAATGGGCATTGAGTGCCTCTGCAAATTGGTTTCTTGACACCATGTCATCTTAGGTGTATCACATCATCTATAACCTTCTTGCTGTGAGAGAACACTGTGCTAACAGTGCTAAGTCAACCTATTTACAATGTTTCGTGTGAGATTTCACAGCTGTCTAATAGACTTCATAGCAAATTTAAATGACAAATAAGTTGTTATAAGATACAAAACTTGCCTCTGCAGCAAAATCTTTCGATTTGAGTATACTCAAGCATTCGTATTTTAGCCAATTTGAGTTTAAAGGTGCCATATTTAAGAATGTGGCCAAAAACAGTTACGACACTCCCGATTTAACATCGTTCAAAAGCATGTCCTAGACCCTCGCTTTGCTGCAAATTTTAACGTGGCGTATTTGACATTTATACCAAGGAAAAAGATTTTTTAATGCGAATATTTTGTCTGTACTGTTGTTGTTGGTGAGTTCAGTTTGTTATATGAACATTATTCCTGAGTCTCTGTGACATATTAGGAGGATTTTACGGCCAGTTGCTTTAGAGTTATTACATAACGCACCTTTAAGGTAGACTGAATTTAATTTATTGGAAATAGCCTGCTCATATTTAAGAAGTAATTACTTATTTTTCTAATGTTTTTTCTAAGGGGTTTTGTCAATTTGAAAATCATCTTCATCTTCATGTGGTGGTGACATACAGTCCTTTTTTGTTTGTCCTTCCAGTCCTTGCTCCTTCTTTAAGTTTGTTCTTCAGATTACAATATTGAGTTAATTGTCTTCAACTATGAAGACAATAACATCTGCTGTCAGTATCATCTTTCAATAGACTTTGTTCAGACTAATAGAAGGACACAATTAATACTATACCTTTCAAACGAAAAATAGGCCGAAGATCATTTTGTAAAAACATAACTAACTTTTTGCATTTCATTGAGACATCACAATGGACACACAGTGGAAGACAATAGGGCCAGGAACTTAACTAATAAAAAAACTGTATATAGCTGTAGTTGCACAGCAACCATAGCTTGATCATAACATACTCTAAGTTTCTCCCCTCTCTGCAATACACTCCTGATCAAAATTGAAAGACCAGTTGTAAAATTGCAAGAATTTACATTTTGCACTGTTGGATCTTAAGAAGTAGTGCTTCAAAATGTAAAAAGAAGAAATGGGAGTGAGACGAAAAAAATAAAAATTTGACAATAAAACATAAATAGGCTGTTCATCAGCTGATCAAAAGTTTAACACCACAGGCTTTAAAAGCAAAATGTGGATTCAGTGCCATTTTCTGTCAGATATCCACACTGTCATGACCTACTGATGGCAAATGCAAAAAAGCTTTCTCTCTTTGAACGTGGTCGGATTGTTGAGCTGCTTCAGCAAGGCCTCTTGCAGCGTGCCATTGCTGCTGAGGTTGGAAGAAAGTTTGATTCTCTGATGAGAAAAAAAATTAACCTTGGCATGCACATTTTTGAGGTGATGAACAAGAATGGCGCAGCTACTCATTACTGAGTACTTTTTTGAAAATGTTATTTCTATTTTAGGGTTGTTGTTTTTTTGAGATGTGGTCTTTAATGATTGTTTACAATACATTGCTGACTAATTTTTTTTGTCTCACTCCCATTTCTTCTTTTTGCATTTTGAACTTAGAACCTTCTTAAGATCCAACAGTGCAAAATGTAAATTCTTGCAATTTTTCAACTGGTCTTAACATTTTGATCAGAGGTGTATAGCCAGCACTGTTTCTGCACCCTCAATGTCTTGGTGTTCATAGTTGCTTCTCTGTACAAATTAAATTAAATTCATTTGTGTAGTGCCAAATCTTAACATACAACATCTACAAGGCACTATACATAGACAACCTCATGCAGAGCAGAGAAACCCAAAAAATCTCATAATGAGCAAGCATAGGCATCGGTGGAGAGAGAAAAACCTCCCTTTTAACAGAAGAAGAAATCTCTGACAGAACCAGACTCAAAGATGTGTAGCCATCTGCATCGGCCGGTTGGGGTGAAAGAAAACATGGGGGACAGAAAGGAGGGAGAGAAAGGACAAGATGGAAGTGACGAAAGAGACCAGGAGCAGACATACAAACAACTGTGTCAAGTTATACGTTTATACAGAACAGTTAGTCAGTGATGACATGTTTATAGAACTACAGTGCCATTTATATAAGCAGCAGCAGAGATTGTTGATAAAAAATTATACTGATATCGACTTTTAATTATAGCATAATAATAACGGTGATGACATGTATGATAATAATAATAACAGTAGTAGTAGCCTCGACACTGGATCGGGATCCTGCAACCGCTATATCCTTCGGAGGGTCGTGCGGGGGTGCTGTACCTAATTCAGCTGACATAGGGCGGGATACACCCTGTTTGCCAGTCCATCGCAGGGCCATGGTGATGACATGTATGATAATAATAATAATAATAGTAGTAGTAGCCTCGAAACTGGATCTGGATCCTGCAACTCAGAGAGAGAGAGAGGGGAAAGGAAGGAAAGACACAAACTAGGGAGAGAAAGAACAAGGTTAATGACAATGAAGTCATAATCATACCCTGAGTGTGAGAGATAGAGTGTGTGTGCAACACAGGAACCACATGAATGTTGGGACCTAATTGATCTGTTAGGGTGATAAAGTAAAACTAGGTCTTTCATGAAGGGTATGAAGGGGCCTGACCATTAAGTGCTTTGTATGTGAGGAGGAGGATTTTAAATTGAATTTCAAACTGTACGGGGAGCCAGTGTAGAGAAGCTAGCACTGCAGATATATGATCTCTCTTTGTAATTCATGTCAGAACTCATACTGCAGCATTTTGAATTAACTGAATGTTTTCAAACAGACTTGTTGGAACATCCTGATAATAAGGCATGACTGTAATCTAGTCTAGATGTGACAAAGACATGAACTACTTATCCAGCGTCCTTTAAGGACAGGATGTTTCTCGTTCTCATAATGTTCCGCAGGTGGAAGAAGTCTGTTCTGGTAGTTAGTTTTATGTGTGAATCAAATGACATGTCCTGGTCAAAAATAACTTCAAGGTTCCTCACAGTTGAACTCGAAGACATGGTGATGTCATCTAAAGTGACAATGTGGTCAGAGAGTTTTTCTATAAGGTGTTTAGGGCCGAGTATAATGTTGAGAAAAGTTGGATGTAGTTATCCTCAGTCCATTTCAGAATGCTGTGAGAGGATAGAGAAACTGAAAAGCGAGCAGATGTACAATCATCGGTGAATGCATCCCAAACATAGGACTCAGGTCAAAAAATACTAGAATTCCCTTTTAACTGTAGACCAATTTGAAGATTTTCTTTTGCTCGCTATTTAAAGGGACACTGTGTAGTATTTATGGGTTTATATAACCCAAAATCCACTTTTTTTATACATGTTATGTGCTCCTGCATTGTCTAGTCGCTGTATAATAGTTTTTGTTTCATTTACGTAGTGTTTCAAAAAGTCATGTAAAATAACATGGTTAGGGCCGCTGTTGCATAGCCACTGTTAGCAACGAGACGCCATGTTTCTACCAGAGCCTGTAAGGACAAACGCGAGAGAACAAATCAAGCGTCTCTTTACTTGTAGCGGAAGTCCCGCCTCCACTGATGGAGCAGGAAGTCTGAGGTATAAACAGAGTGGAAAAGTACTGGTCAGCTGGAGAGAGCGACGAGACGAGGCTGAGAGCGAATCTTTTTACGTGTTTAGAATGGAGGACCATGCATATTTTACAGCAATATACAAAAGACACACTGATACATCTGAATAAATACTATAACCTCATCTGCTGACACGGAGAAAGACGACGAGGACGACATTTGACCAGCTGAGGATACCGTATCGCTCAGGGAAGGGAGGGGGTGAGCAAAGGAGCAGTTTGTTGTTGTAAATTTCAGCCTCTCCTCTAGATGTCACTATAAACTACTTACTTCACCTTTAAATCTTGCTTTTAATTGTAAACTTACTGACAGCCAGGTTCTTTGTTTAAACTATCTTAGATGTTACTATATGATTTATCGACTAAAATACAGCTATATATTTGTCGTTAAATAGTTTTTAGCAACACCCCCGTACCAAAAAAAACAAAAAATATAACAGTGTGGATGTGTTTACGCTAGAGTGAGCTGTGTGTCTGCTGTCCCACATGAAACCCTAACAAATAAAAGTTGTGTTTTAATGAGGCCAAATTGCTAAAATGGGAATGCAGAATTTTTTGGTAAGGGACAAGATTTTTTACCATCATGCTCCTGGCTTCTGTATTTAGTTTCATCATTCATGTACGTATAAGCAGGCTTTGTTTACTTGTAGGGCTGTTTCCATTTATCTGCAGTCTTATGCAGATAGATATTAATAGACATTTGCCAAAAACCAAATAAATAAATACATTTTAATATTTCATGTGGATAGGTGGGCTGTTAACAGGCCTTAGATATTCTCCAACTTCTCTGTAAGCCCCAAAATATTGGCCCCATTGCTCACAGAGGCTCATTCATTACCAGAGGATATAAATGATGACTGGGGTTGGGGTTTCATGACAACATGGTATTGTGCAATTGATTTTATACTGAATTTAAAATAAGAAATATATATATATATAAAAAATAATAATAATAATAATGAATGGGCTCAGAGCTATTTTTACATTAAAAAGCACAAGAATGACAAACAAAAGACAAATACAAATAAGTTTAAACCATTAAACATTCTACGCATGAAGAAATGAGTTTTGAGGAGTGATCTGGATGAGGAAAGAGTTCCGGAGGATGGGCTGCGATAGGGCTGGGCGATATGGCTGACAAGTATATCACAATATAACTACTTTATATTGATCGGTAACAACAATCAACAGGGCCGTCTGTAGCGGCAGATGATGTTGATGACTGTGCTGTACAGAGTGTAATCCAGGGAGTGTGAGCAACGAAGATGGTAGAATAAGTTTGTCTCCCATTCAAGAGGCTCTGACCAATCTATAGGCTGCAAGCATGGAAGCAACTTGGTTACGAGGCAGGGACTGAGTTTGTTCATGCAACCAAACCTGCTTCGTCTATTTTTCTAACGCTTTTTTGTTTTTCTCCAAACCAAGTTGACGATTGATATCGCGGAATTCTCTATTACGATACATATCGTTATCGTATTATTGCCCAGCCCTTGGCTGCGATGGAGAAGGCTCTGTCTCCCCAGGTTTTGTGCTTGGTCCTGGGTGGTGGCTGTAGCAGGTTGGAGTCTGAGGACCGGAGGCTGTGGGATGGCGTGGAGGGATGGAGAAGTTTGGTGAGGTAGGAGGAGGCCTGATTATGGAGGGCTTTGAAAGTGATGAGGTGGACTTTGAACTGGTTGTGGGATGGGAAGCCAGTGCCGGTTTTGAAGGACAGGGGTGATGTGATGCGCAAGTGGAAGTGAGTGAGTAGGCAGGCATCAGAGCTCTAGACATGTTGAAGTTTATTGAGGAGCTTTGCTGTTGAACCTAGAGGATGAGATGGCACAAAGCTGGGTTAAAAAGTGTGATAAGTCAAATTAAAAGGAGGGGATGGTAAATAATGGAAATGACCAGGGCAGTAGAACTAGACAGCTTGAAGGTGAGATGTTCAAGAGTGTGAATCAGAGATGGAGAGGGATTTTGTTTTAATGTCCTTTCTGAGAATAGTTGCTACTCTGCCCCCTGTGAGCCGAGGTTTGTCCAGGTAGGTGAAGTCAGTGTGTGTGGCTTAAGCCCAATTTATACTCCTGCGTAAAGGGCTCTGCATAGGTTACGCAGAGACTCTGCAGCGCTATCTCGGCCTGTCCTGAGGACCAATCGCAGCTCTTGCCGTCTCCTTTGTCCCTTGACGGAGTGACGGACACTTAAAAAATATTTTGTGCAGTCGGAGACGACGCAGAGGCTCTTTGACAGGCTGTCGAAGAGCTGCGATTGGTCCTCAGAACAGGCGGAGATAACGCTGCTCTGTGCCGGCTCACAGTGCGCACCCGAGCGTCCACAGAGGCGGAGCTCATCCCCGCCGACAACGTTGCTGCCAAACTATAAATACGTCATATCTTAACACACACAGCACATGTTTAGACTCTAAATGGCCAATTTCTCGCCTCAAATTATCTTAAAACTGCATTCCGTGACACAGAAACGGCCACTGTTTCAACAACAGTCTTTCTCTCTCTCGACACCATTGCTCACTGTAGCCAGAAGCACAACAACCTTGCGCAGCGACCCCTACTGATCGGGCGGGAAATTGCAGCGCGTATCGATCACCACGATACAGAAGTATGAAGGTTCGAGTCGTCTCCGTGGTGACGCAGTCGGATAACGCATACGCAGTCGGAGAAGTATAATGTGGCCTTTAGTGAGAAAATGTTATGGAATGCTAGGATCACATTGATGCGCTGCATGTTTGTATGTAAACACATGGCAAGAGCCTCTGTGTCTTGGGTGGGAAGTACGGAGTACTCCAGTTGGTCGGTGAGTGTTCATGCAGTCCAGGTGACCATGTGTGTTCAACCTGAGTAGATAGGTGGGATAGGACAAAGCCAGCAAAGATCTGCGAACAAGCCCCTGAAATCCAGGAGGAAAGGGAGGTCTTGTACTCAAGGAGTATCTATATTAAGTAGTATCAAATGGTAGTATCAAATGGTGGTAATAAACAAATGTACATGGTACGCTAATCATCAATGTTCATATATGGTTTATTGTGAAATTGTAATACCCATGCCTAGTTCTGAGCATGCCATAATGAGAGACACTGGTTGCCAGGAGACAAGCAGATGTACTGTGGACAGAAGAAGGATCATGGGATGTTTAGTCTCAAGATAGAGTGAAGGAAGGAGAGGAGTGTTCAATAAGTTCTGTCACAGAAGAATGGCAATAAGCAGCAATAAGTGAACATATATAGCAAGCTAATGAGCAAACAAGATGCACACACACGCACATGCACATGTACATGTACATGTTCTTCAGTGCCAAGTCATTCTATAATATTGTCTATATCAGGGCTCACCAATCTTTTTCAAAGTCAAAGTCACAATAATGCATTTGTATTATATATATTTGGCAGAATTAATTGGCTTTAGTGGTGCGCGACAGGTACAGAGCCATTGATGGTCAGCGTTTTTCCTTGAGGAAGTCTTTGTACTGATGTGCATCTGCGCACATGTTCAATGAGTGATCACAATAATCAAAAGCCAGACCAACCTCAGTCCTTAGCAGCAGCTTTATATTGGATTTTATTCACAAAAAGCTCACAAAAAAACCTCAACCAACTGTAACTCAATGCACATTGTAGCTGCGCTTCATCATGTTGTCATCGCTATTTTTAGAACTGTGCCGTGAGCAGCCATTAAGTTGCACAGGTGTTCGCAGGCAGCGTCTTGGTGACCACTGGTCTATGGTAAATGGTCGTGCAGTGCTTTTCAAATCTTGATGAGCACTCAAAGTTGCTTTACTTTACAGTTTTGCCATTCACACAGTAACATCCATTCACTTACACATTGATACAGCCAGCACTGTACAGCACCTTTTCCATCACGTATCTATCATACCCATCTTCACACTGCTAGTATAGCCTTAAGGAGCAACTTGGGGTTAAGTGTCTTGCCTATGCGGGGACACATTGGAATGTAGACTAAAGGAGCCTGGCATCAAATCCATAACCTAAAAGACAACCCACTTAATGCTCATAATATCACTGTGTATTATCTCAGCTGTCAACACAGCCTATAGAGGAACATGTTCTTAAAGGGACTCAGGAGTTGCTGGTCCACTGTTACTTTGTGTCACTGAGGTAAATCTATCACAAAGTAACACATTTGGACTCACTGATGGAGGCAGCTGTAACTGACAAATCACTATTCCTGAATGTTTCCAAAAAGACAGTAATGTCCTGCATCCCAGTGCAAATGAAATGCAGGCAGCACTCATGTGTCAATTTCTCTTTTTTCTGTCAAGGATGTTATTTGCTCCATTTCCTATTATGAAAGAATATTGTTTGATTCATTGTTCCATATTGTCCCATGTGGACTATTGCAGTGTGATTTGTCTGTGGGTTTGTGTTTCAAATTTCAAGGCTTGTTGCTTGGTGTTGTGGAAGACTGCATATCACTTCAACAAGGATAAATTAATGAACTTGTCATTACATTGAAATTTACATTTATTATAGATTGCCCCTAGGCCTGAGGGGAGCTGGCAGCCCACCCTCCCCTCTCCACGCCACTTATAACTGTCACTCATATTCACAGATCACATGACACTCATCCCACTCCTGTGTCCTGCCACAAACATGACAAAATAATTAAAAAGATTAGAAATGGCGAACTGAAGACAATAGAGAACAATGGGGGAAAGGCAAATAACTGGACTAAATTTAATCTCACTACATTTTAGGGCCAAGTATGAAAAAAATAAATAAATATGGACCTGGGAGAGGGGGGTAATACTAGGGGTAGATTTCTGAGATCAAAAGTGCAAAAATATGAAAAAAAAAGTTGCATATTTATGAGATTTAAAGTACCAAATCTACGAGAAAAAAGTTGCAGATTTATGAGAAAAAAATCGGGAAAAATAGGCTAGTATTTTGTTTTTAAAGGAACTACATCATCACAGAAGCTGCCACATGCCATGTACTATGTCTGCAGTAGACGATTTAATCAAATTATACTTTGCAATCAGATTTCGCAGATACTAGTGGTTTTAGCCCAGAATCACCATATTATCATAAATATCCAGACTTTGAAGAGACACTGCCATGAATTGGGCCTAGTCAGAATAAAACACCATACTAGTTTGGATGAGGTGATAGATTTTCTACATCAGGAACTACAACGCAATGGACAGATGCAAGGATATCGCTGCACAAACAAAACACTATTTTTCCGACTTTTCTTTCTCATAAATCTGCCACTTTTTTCTCATAGATTTGCCACTTGTAATCTCTACGCCGTTGTACATTATATCTCCTTAACATCAAATAAAAAAACCCTCAGCATTTTAAAATGTGAGTAAATGACCTAAAAGGATTTTATGTGAGAAACATATCTGACCTCTGAAATAGATTCATTATGCTCTCAATACATGGATAACATGGATTACTGAATGAAGACCCAACAATTAGATTGTACCCAACAATTAAAGGGAAACATGTACTCGAATAATGATTAGATATCAATGTATTACACAACTGAGATGAATGCACAGATCTGAGGACAGGAGGTAATGGTAAAAAGACACAATCACTTGTTTAAATGATCTTAAACATGTAAAAAATATAGCATCAACAATTTGTCCTGCTCAAAATAATATGAAGCCATCAAAATCAAGTGTAAACAAAGAGAATGAGAGTCAAAGAAATGTAGTTGAAATCTCTCTGTGTGTCTTTGACTCGCTTCAGTCAACCAAGGAAAAGTGAATGCACAGACACAGAGAACAGACCAACAGCATTTTTGTATCACATCATCCAGAGGTACAATCCAAGACAAATTTCTAGCAGAAAGATAACACGGACTGATGGTTCCTGCTGTCTGACCAATGTGAAACACATTCCTTCATTTTTCCAGCTTCTTTTCTCCTCATCTCATTTTTTCCAGGGTTCTGAAATCCCAGTGTAAATACATATTGAGGGCTATTTACAATAGTGGTAATGGTGGTCGGGGAAGAGACTAACTCTGTGGAACGGAGGAGACTGCATTGGCTCTCTCACTTTCTGAGTCTATAACTATTTGTACAGAAGAGTGTGTGTGTATGTGTGTGTGCATGTCAACTACAGCAAAACATGATAGGTGTATCCCTTTTCCAGTGTGTGTGTGTGTGTGTGTGTCCTTGTAGTGGGGGTGAGAGAAGGATGCAAAGGAAACACTATCATTTGAAGGATTTAAACAGAATTTTTTTTTTGTTGTGTTACCTTTGTGTAGCCTTTTCCATTGTGGCACGAACAAACAGACACTACATGTGCACTTGTAAACAACATAACAATATTTCATCACTCAATCCTCCATCTTCATAATCACACGAGCACAAGGGGATTTTTTTCAAGAAAATGTATTTCTATCGTGTTTTACATTGATTTTAAACCTTTATTCAACCTTTCTCTCTCCATCATTAAACTACACATCAACCATCAATGTGATCACAAAAACATCTCCTACAGTTTTTTTAGTGTAAAAATAATTTAAAAAATAACATATCATGTGCTGTGAGGTGTGAACATGATCATGATTTCCTCTCTGGAATTTGTGATGATAGATTGGACCATTTACAAAATGACATAAAGGTCAGTTCCCAGCTGGAAAAGGCAGATATATTCTATTTACTTGTAGTGATTAAAAAATAAATAAATAACTTCTGACTTTGCCACCCCACAGGATAATGTGTTAGGAACCACCTTACAAAATTTGAGTGATTAAAAGGGCCGCTAAGAAGTGATTAAAAACTAGGTTTTAATAATAATATTAATAATACTAAAAATAATAGTAATAATAATAATAAATCGGTCTTGTATAGCGCATTTCTAGGACCAAATGCACTTCACAAAAAAAATACAAATAAAAATATAAGAAAAAGAAGAGGGTCTCTCTCAAAAAAAAAAGAAAAAGGAATCATATGAAGTCCTTGTAGGCGGGGCCCATATTGTGCAAAATTAACTTTTTTTTATCATTTTAGTACTTATATTTGGGACTCAGTGGGCCATACCAGTCCCCAAAATGTGAAAAAAAAGACTCAGTCATGTTTTAGTGGTTCCACTTAGTGTAAGTATGGCGATAAAACACGCAATGTTTAAACCTCCCGCCTAAGTTACGACACAACACACATTTCACCGTGAATGTTGGCACCCTGCCAGGCAGAGTACTTCACAGCTCCACCGTAGCTACTCCTGTTCCCTGTGAAATACGAGAGTGCAGGCGAGGGAGGAAGAGTGGCTGCACAGCGGAGCACAGTGTTTTACACAAAGTTCCAGCATCAGAGGATTTGTGTGTCCAGTGGATATATTTTATGTATGAAAAAAATGTGCCGGATAAGGTCAGCAAACGTGTGTTTGTGTGTTCGCACCACTTCGCATCAGACTGTTTTGTGAACCTCGGTCAGTACAATTCTGGACTGAGCAGAAGACTGAACGTGAAACAGGGAGCAGGACCAACTGTCCGTGGGGAGACTGCAGTGGAACTAACTGTAAGTATTCTTTAGAAAACACATGCTTAGTTTGTCATTGTTCGTCTAACGCGAGCAATGAAAGTATTCACCGTGTCATTGCAGTCGGCTGACTCGTGAAATGTACTGTGGTGTGTTTTTGTGCTTGGGGAAATTGGCTTGAGGTTTAGTATGCTTACCAAGCATGCGCATAGCCAGCAATGGGCCTGGGCGGCACTGGCCCGCCCAGTTTACTCGCTGGCCCACCCAGCCAAGTATGATAAAAATGTATTTTGTTTGTAGAAAAAAAATAAAAACATGCATGTAAAGGAAATACATTTCAGAGTTATTAGCCCACAAGAAGGTTAGCCCAGCCCCGGATGTTTGTTCCCCGGCACAGTTGCTCTCTCCCGGTCAGCGTAACGCGCCGGGAGATCCGCGCTGTGCGGATTTATCCCTGCACAGCACTGACGCTGCCCCAACGCAGCGACAAAAAGAGTCATAAAACCATGTCTAACTTTAACAAACACAGACATGCTGCATTCCCACAGAAAGGTCAGAAACTCTTATACACTTATGTTCACGAAACACAGTTAAAACACCGATGGATCAAACCAGCAGGAGCGAAAAAACCGTTACAGCGCACACATTGAAAAACGGCACCCGAGCGTCAGCGTGATTATGTTAACAAAAAAAACATGTGTCGACTGGACAATGGAGAATCCACAGATTCCAGCTGTACCATCACTCTACGGACCAAGATTCACGGATCCAGCCCCAAAATAAGAGCAAAACAACAACTGACTTTGAAGAAATACAGGCAGAAATGTTGTCTTACCTTTGCTGTTTATCAAAACAAGTTATTTCCACCGGAACAAAACCACTTCTAATGAAGAACTACACTTTCCAGCATGCTTTGGGAACAAATCCCGGTCTGATTGATCATTACAGAGCGACATTAGATCGTTCTGATTAGAGAAAGGCTAATGTCCGCACAAATGCGTCATATGCATTTATGTCAATCACCCTAATTAACCAAGGTAAGCCAGAGCTATGGCGCTACGTGACTGAAGACGCTGCAGTCACAGATTTGTTATTACGCACCGCACAGGGAGCATCGATTTACAGCGAGTTTTCATACTTTTTTTTTTCAAAACAAGTTATTTTTAGACCTGTAGTGACATAAATAAAATTAAATGGCTTTTTAATAATTTGGTAACTAAGAAATCTCAAATGGCACAGATGGCTCCAAACTGAATTCTGTCTGATGTAGGCCTATGTTATACTTAGGGCCCTATGATTTCCGTGTTAACGGAATCGCGGACGGAATCGCGGAATTGGCCAATAAAAACGGAATCTAATGTTAAACGCAGAATATCGCGGAAATTGACATAATTTGACTGAAATGCTGTCATCGTGAGGAGAAGGAACGTTTGTCTGGAGAAATGTTCCGGGGAACGCTCATTCGTGGCACCACCCGTGCATCTCCTCACAAACACTCACCCGGCCAGGGTCTCCCCCAGTGCGTGTTGCTTGTTTATTTACTTTATATACACTTTTTTTTCTAAACCGCGGAACAAGCGCGATGCGCTCGCATGTAACCGGCGAGCGTCCCCTTGTCCAGGTGCCGATTGAAACTCAAGTCACACCATCAAATACGCGATTATTACGGTTATATTTTTATTGTCAATAAAGATGTTATATTTAGTAATGCGCCGATAATTCGGCGGCGAAACACGGCGAGTAAACTGTGGAACATCGCCTGTTAAATGCTGGAAAGTCTCTGCGCAAAAGTGAAACTTATGAACTCCCCGCGACTTTCACTTCACACCGGAGAACATTCTCTCTCTTTGAACAGTTCACTAAAGACATCGGCTCATCTGATGCATCTGTTATTCCCTTAATTGTAGAGTTGTAGGGGTAATATTGCGTGTAGAGAAATGATCCAGACGGATACGGAGAAGCGCACGGCGCAGGAGAGGGAGAACAGTACAGCGCAGGGGCGGTGCGCAGAAATCCGTCTGCACCAGGGGGCACTACCACATTTTTATTTATGTTAATTATTTTACTTTTTAATGTGACCAGCATTGCATGGCTTGTTTTAAGATTCACTGGCATTTACTTAATTAGGATTTAACTTAAGTCAAAACAATTGAACAATTGAGAAGTCAGTGGATTCAAGAAGAAAGTTGCATTTCAGTGGACATTTTTTTCACTGACACAAAAAGCACACATTCTATGGTGGTAAAGTAAGTATAAAAGGTAAAAAAAAAACAGAATAAAAAAAATAAAACGGAAAAAACGGAATTCTAAAAAATTAAAACGGAAAAAACGGAATTTGGAAAAAAATAAAACGGAATTTGGAAAAAAATAAAACGGATTTCATAGGGCCCTATATACTGTACGTTAACAACTTTTCTGCTGTTTGGGTTTACTGGCACTTTGTGCAATATAATGATTTAATTTTGTCATGCAATAGCGCCGATACACAAATTAATTTTTATGTCTACACTGTTGTATTGTGTACAAGCCTTTATATAGCTCTGATGGTAGAGCTCGTGTTATAGGCAGTATTTTGCCGCCATTGCATTTGCAATGCATAATATTACAAAGTAAAATAGTCATTGTTTTTCCAGTTTGTCTTTAGTTCTAAATAAGTTCCAAATCCTTTTTTGGGCAAAGATGGCCCACCCACTTTTGCACTGTCCCACCCAAAATATTATTTCTGCCTATGCCACTGTTATCAAGTATCATGTTTGTATGCTTCGCTGCTAGCACGAGCAGAGACGTGGCCTCCGGCCTAACAAACAGTAATAACTTCTAATAAGGTATGTTTACTTTGTCATTGTTCGTGTAACGGCAGCTAAGGCTAAATGTGGTTAGCTTCAGAAGCCCTTTGTTGTGTTTAGAGACTCGCAGAAAGTCTTCGCCGTGTCAGTGCAGTAGGTTGACTCGCTGAAATATACTGTGATGTGTTTTTGTGGTCGGGGAAATTGGCTTTACGTTCGTATGTTTATCAAGTATTGTATGCTTCGCTGCTGGCACGAGCAGAGACCTTATGATGTAGCTGATTGTGTATGTAAATTCCTATGCCAGAAAAACACCTTGATGCACCTGGTGCGTACCAGTTACATGCCGCTGCAGTTAACGAGTGACATGTGTGGATCAATAATATGAAGAGCACGCGTTTGAAAGCACGGCAGAAAGGTAACAAAGGTAGGAAAATATCAGTTAACTGCAAACATTTAGGCTTCAATGTGACGGACGTCAAGCAAAAGTAAATTGTTTGCAAAGTTTCTCGCGCTGTCGGAAACACGACCAGCGACACCACAACACAGTCCTCTATTGACGACACTCTTTACAATGCCGTGTCTATTAATCGTGATTTCAATATCAATCAAATTAATCTTTTTTGTTATTACGTATGGACATACAGCCACACCAAAGTAAGCCAGTTATGCAGCTAAATAATGTAATGTAAATTATTAATTTAAAAGACACGTAATGTTTACCTGTTAAATACAAAGAGGTGATAAAAGAAGTCCTTCATTTGAAAATAAATCCCCATTGTCTGAATATTTTGGGAATATGTACAATGTGTTCTTATTCTGATTTACTATTTTATTCTTTTGTCTCACAACACTTTACCTGGCAGGCATGCACTTCAATGAATACAGCCAACGTTCAGTAAGTTTTCTTTTTAACTTTTTATTGAAAATCACACTAGAAACGCCCATTAGAAAATGTGTGTAAAGAAAACAAATATATAAATTACACTAGTAAAATAAATAAACACAACAAATTAAATACAATATTGCACTTTCTGTTATTGCAGACAACGTGGAGGAAATAGTGGACCTGGTGTTGTAGAAGGTGGAGCCTGGTCCATACACGGATGCAGATGTGTTTGATATGTAACATTTTAACAATAGTCAAACTACCTTTAGAAATGGAAAATAAGGAATGGAACAGTTGCAAAATGTAATTTATATACGTGTACTGTTACAATAAATAAAAATAAATAACCAATCTACTTGCACTGCTTCACACCTTGCAAAAAATTACAACATGCAAAATACACTAATAACACAAAACAAAATACTCTTCTTTTTCAAAGAACAAAACAGTGCTATACTCCCTCAGCACAACATTTATCATACAGGACTGCAACTCTGCTGAAATGTTTACGTGACGGAAACACGTGACGCTTCTCCAAAGTCTGAACAAGTGTGTTGAATCCTGGGTTGCTTACAGTACTGATGCTTACATGTCCTTCACTACCATAAATGTCACAGCCTCCGTTATCTCCTGATGTCGTGGTGGGATATGGGGCAGCATTGTAAAGAGTCAGCCGTGAGGACCGTGTTGTGATGGCTGACGAGCTTTAGCGCTGAGTGAATAAGTTGGTTGTGATGCCTTCAGGAGCAGACATGACAGCGCGAGAGACGAGCGATGTGTTTCCAGTTAGCTGATATTGTCCTAAATTTCTTCGCAACCAAAGGCTGCCTTTCTGTCGTGTTTCCACATTCTCTCCTCATATTATTGATCCGTCGTACACTTGCAGCTGCACGTAACACAGGTGCATTCAAGGTGTTTTTCTAGCATAGGAATTTACATACGCGCCGCGCCGTGCGGCGCATTAATCGCTTTTCTTCGATTCTAATGTTTTTATGATCGCGAGAAGCCAAAATTGTGGTCACTCTATGCATTACGGTGAAACGCAGTAACAACGGGTAAACGGACATTAATATGGGGTATATGGAGCGGGGGTTGTGACAACGCTGCATGACAATAGGTGATAAGTGGCGACAATATGGCTGTGGATAGTAAGTAAGATGTCAAACATAACAATGATGTAACGTTATTGAGGAGGAGCTGAGAATAAAAAAGGGTGCTATTACATTCCTGCTGGTGTGGATAACACAGGAGTAGCATGCTCGTTACTCAAACAAATCTAGAGTTTTATAAGCAGTGAGTTACACAAACAGCGGCCAGCGATCGCAGTATTTAGTAATAATTGGAGAAAGCTTAGTTGCATCCAGGCTTTGATATCCTGCAGGCAGGCAGCAATCATGTAACATTCATCTTCAGTCTCTGCTCTGAGACTGTGGGGGCATGGTACACGATTCAAATCGCGGTTAATCAGTGTTTGTACAGAATATTAACGTAAAATGCTCCGATGTGTCGCTTCAAGCAACATTTTCAACATGTTGGCGGTAGTTCAGCGACATATTGCACATAAACAGAGCTAGTTTATCAGTAGTCCTCCATTCTCTCGCACCTTTTTTGTTTGTATTTATAAAGCATTTAACTTGATGACCACTCAAAGCTGCTGCTGACTGACAGGATAAATGTGGCTTTGCTTTTCCCAGCTTCTTTCTTTAATCCAAGCAATTTAAACTATGAACCCTAACTTTCCTCCTCCATTAGCTTTTTAAATTGTTGCTCGAATATTGTTTGTCTTGGGGAATATTCCTCGACCATTGGTTTTGTTAAATATAGAGATGCATGTGACACACACACACACACACACATACACACACACACACACACACACACACACACACACACACACACACACACACACACACACACACACACACACACACACACACACACACACACACACACGTAGGGAGAGCGAGAGAGAGAGAGAATTCTCCTCGAGGTTCCTTTTCCCTTTCCAGCATAAATAATCCACAGTCTGCTGGCTCAACCCTGATTAGAATCTTGACGCCATGCTCAATTGTGGATTGATGGGAGGAATTGGGGTGTTCTTGTGTGTTATTTGGGATATTTGGATCTTGTGAGGATAGTTGATCTTTGTATGTACCAGTGGCAATTGCTGCCACTGATATAATACCATACCATGATATATACCAGCCTCTGCGAGGAATCCCAAAAAAAGTTGAAGTGTCACAAACACCTAAAATTGAAGACCAACAAGGTTTTCCAGGCTCCCTGCAGTCTGAGGTGATGGGGGCGGGTCGGTAAGGTAACTATGGAGCTTCGGCCGCTGTCCATGGTGCTCAAAGGTTCGTTTGCAGGATGAGTGTGTGGCCACTGACCTGTAACGGTAGCCTACATGATGACAACAGCTGTTCTCTCGAGTGGTGTGTGTGTGTGTGTGAGTGTGGGGGTGTGTGTGTGTGTGTGTGTGTGTGCGTGCTTGCAGTGCGAACGAGCTTGCGCTTAAGTTTAGGACGGGGGTGGGGGACACAACAATAAGTCCCAGTCAAGATCCTGCACTCTGGTGGACACCTAAAGAGCGAAGGTTCAAAAACCTGAGCCGTCTGGCGACACATCCCTGCCAGTGGAGAGAGTTTTCTCTGCCATAGGATGTTTTTTTGTTTGTTTTTGTCCCTCATTTGTATTATCACTGCTGGTCAATTGGACATTACAGCCATGTTTTTGAGCCTAAAATGAAGTAGTACAGTGTAGAAGATTATTTTTTCCACCCCGCATTGCTGCTGTTGCTGTAAAAAAAAAACAAAAAAAAAAAAAACATGGACGTCAATTAGACACAAATTAGACACGTGGACCTTGACAATCGACTCTCAAAATGTCATGTCATTCCCATCCCTAGTCTGTGACATGCTTTGTCAAAATACCTTAAGGATGAGGCACCACAGCAGTTCAATCACCCTGCCAAAACAGCCCTGTTCAGAACGCTCTGTTTTGAGTGCCTGTCTCTTTAAATGCAAATGTGATACAGGAAACTACGTCAGCATGACTGAGGCTCCGGCAGCTAACAGCAGTTAGCATTTGGAAAAGTGATCATTTGCAGGCTCTAGCAGGCACTTTGCCCTCATATAAAATGTATCCAGTGGACACATAAATCCTCTAAGGCTGGAAGTTTGTGTAGAACTCTGTGCTGCACTGTGGAGCCAAGAATAGAGCACTTTGCGGAGTTCTGCTCTTCCTGATACTATTGCCCTCGCCTGCACTCAACGTCCTATCATCCATAAAAAGTTCCTGAATCAGTGACATATTTTCCATTAAATAATGGCTAAATAATGGAGAGACAAAGCAACAAACATTATGTGGATATCATAGTCTTAAATGTCACATAGAGTGGTCCTGTTGCACATAATGTTAGTAATGGAGGTCTACTTACATACATTAAGTTGTTTTTATGGTCAAAAACCTCCTAGTTGCTGTAAATGAGCCGATATATAAATCCTCTTTTCTGACAGTGTTTCCCAGCCGCGAGACTTGAGACTCAAATCTCTCAACCCGGAAGTGACATATCAGCACACCCGCTCTCAGAAGCACAGCTCCCTCCTCTGGAATGGTGGATGCACTGCTACTCATTATCAAAACATTGTTTTAACAGTGTTTAAAAATAGCTTTGTCGCGACTCCCCGCCACAGTCCCTTTTATGAATTTGACCCGGAGTCAGACCCAGAGTCAGAAGACACTGACGCTCGTGAAACACCTCCACAACGGACATTATTATTCTTCTGAGGTTCAATGTACGCAACCGGATGTGCCTGGACTAGTGCCCGGAGCCGGACGATCTGCTGTTCAGGAGAACCGCTGTTTACGTAACTATAACGGGATTTTCAGAGATCTCGCTAAGCCCGAGATTACAATAAAACACAGCGTTCTCAGCAGTGGCTGAACTGTTTGTTTCGAAACTTAAGGGCTTCATTAACAAGGTAATGACGCAGATACACACTAAAAAACAGTGTTAATTGGAACTTCCGGTCTAGTTCCGCTTTAAGGCAACACAGATTTTATAAGGTAAGACATTTGTGGCACAAGTGGCTGTGTTCCCTACTCATGTAAGTTATGTCTGCACTATGTGCTAGTACTTAATATAAAATTTCCCAAAACCTGAACTATACTTTTAGCGCAATTTGCATTTCCATAATTATGCAACTGTTTGTGCTACTGGAAAAATGACAATGGTTTCTGAAAGGTGAGAAGTTGCACGTCAAAGCCAACATGTGGTCATTACGATAATTTCACTTGCGCTGTTGCAGAAAGCCGGAGAATCAACGCCTTTGTCGCCATAGAGGAGAGAGTCCGAAAAAAGCCTGTCCATAGTTTCCATTTCATGGCCTGTTTTTGCTCATTGAGACAAAGACTCAAACACGTTATTTTATGTTTTATACTGTTCAACTTTTTAATTTCAAATGTAAAATCTGGTGTTCTTGTACAACTTCAGTGTTTTTTTCTTTCCAATTAAAACAATTTTATTCATTTCAAATTGTAAATACACTACAGTAAATTATAAATAGTATTGAGTAAAATCAGTATAACCCTTAATACTGTTGAAATCCTGCTGTAAATGTTTACCAAATGTTTACAGTGTAATAGACCTTCAAAAAACTTTCCCTCTGACATTCACATCATTATCTACTAAAAGTGGGTGGACAGAGAAAAAGTATGTGGTAGCTCTAAGTAGCTTTGTCCATTTTCTCAGACTGTATATAAGTTTGCTGTGTTCCATGTTCCTTATTAAGTCTGTGCTGGCAGCATGTGAGTGGTTATGAAAGATGTGTGATAGGAGGGGCTGCACATTGATGTGCTGTATGAATGTGTGTGAATAGGTGAATGGTAAAAACTAGTGTAAAGCAACTTTAAAGCTCCCATAGAATGGAAGTACCAATTACCACCGTTTTTTAGTGCGTCATTACCTTGTTTATGAAACCCTGAAGGTTCGAAACAAACAGTTCAGCCACTGCTGAGAACAATGTGTTTTATTGTAATCTCGGGCTCAGCGAGATCTCTGAAAAAACCTGTTCTGGTTACGTAAACAGCGGTTCTCCTGAACAGCAGATCGTCTTCTGACTCTGGGTCTGACTCAAAGGCGTAAAAGGGACTGCGGCGGGGAGTCGTGAAGAAGCTATTTTTAAACATTGTTAAAATAATGTTTTGATAATGAGTAGCAGTGCATCCACCGTTCCGAGGGGGGAGCTGCACTTCTGGGAGCTGGTGTGCTAATTACGTCACTTCCAGATATTGGCCAATCATAAGACAGTTGGAAAATATCTCGCTGGCTGGCCAATCACAACACAGTCTGTCTTCTGGGGGTGAGATTTCAGTCTGAAACAGCGTGACTGATCAAGCTTCAGTGAGGAGAGATTTCTATCGGCTCATTTACAGCAACTAGGAGGTTTTTGACCATAAAAACAACCTAATGTATGTAAGTAGACCTCCATTTCTCACATATATGTGCGAAAGGACCACTATGGCAGCCTTAAGTGGTCATCGAGTTGAGAAAAGCACCACTACTGGGTGACTAATGTGTTCAATTCTTTACTCTGTAAGAAATAATATATGTTTTTCTGTTGTGGGTGGATGGACAGAATTTGAAAAGATTGGTTTGAAATGTAGCCTAATGGCTAAGTTAAAACCAGGCTTTTAGGCTGAATGCCCTAAAGACGCCCTATTCTTTCCTCTCCTGTTTTCCCCGATAACTTAGCTGAATGAAATGAGAGAGGAAGACGACACACCGTAATCTCAAGCTTCTTCCAGAAGAGTAATCATGTAATAATTGTTTTCTTGTGTGAATGTTCAAAGGTGTGAAAGGTCAGAAAACCATCACAAACACATAGCGTTTGGGACAACTTCGGAACAAGGGCCTTTCTGCAAGGAGTTTGCATGTTCTCCCCGTGTGTGTGTGGGTTTTCTCCGGGTTCTCCGGCTTCCTCCCACAGTCCAAAAACATGCGATATGGGGATTAGGTGAATTGGTCACTCTAAATTGACCGTAGGTGTGAGTGTGAGTGAATGGTTGTTTGTCTCTATATGGCGCTGCGATGGACTGGGGAACAGTCCAGGGTGTACCCCGCCCATCGCCCAATGTCAGCTGAGATAGGCACAGCACCCCCCGCGACCCTCTGGTGGAGGATAAAGCGGTAGATAATGGATGGATGGAATAAGTAGACAATAATGCTGGTAGTCAGGGAAGAGGGAATAAGAAATGTATAAACAGTATCACCTAACAAAATATCATGTGAAGGTGTTAACAAACAAAAATGGACGCCCTCTCAAAATATCCTAGCTAAAAGCCTGCTTGAAACTGAGTCATTTATTGCCCTGAATGCTGTGCCAAGGCCCTGAGTTTTCTGTTAAAGGCTTTCTCCCTCCTTTGGTTAGAAAAATACTCTTTCTCATTAACATATTTGTTCTGATGTGTTGTGCTTTTAACGGTGCCCCATATAGTATTAGTTGTGAAACATTATTGTATAGCAATAAGTAAGCCAAATTTGACTTTGTGGTACATGCATTGTGCAATAGACAGCAATGGAATTGTTTCTCACTAATTGACCCCCACTGCTACTAAACAATCTGACCAAATCAGCTAATGTAATTGTATTACAACTGAGGGAAAGTCTTTCTAGTGTGAAGAAATATCAGTATGTTTTATGAGCGGAGACTTGAGTCCAAGTGAAATAAAAACAGTCTCCATCGTGTCCACAGACATCGGTTTGGATGGAGAGGGTAAGTGGAAAACAAGGGTTTCTTTGAGCAGATTTTAATTAGCAATGTTTGTAGTTTGGCTGCCTTCTTTTATGATTGAACCACTGAAAGCCTTTTTTGTTTGCATAATGCAACACATTGAAGAGAAGTGTATTTGTGTATGTGCATCTGCTTATGCTTGTGAGATGTTGTGTTTGTGTCCATTACATTTGCACATATCTATTATATTGGTGGGTGAACACATTCTTTTTTTGGCTTCATAGAGTTCAACTGGCAGAAATAAGCCATAGGAGACAGGGATGAAAGAAATCCTAGCACTTTTCAAAATAGTTATTTTAGGGAGGCAGCCATTCCCCGAAATTGCTGCCACAGTCAGGTATTTGTCTGTCCTGCTTATAATTCCCTATGTTATTGTCTGTGCCTTGGTAATCTGAAATTAGAGCTGTGGTTAATGGCAGCCCGACCTCAGACAGACCTCAGATCCAGTATGCTGTTGAATTGGGGTCCTGTTAAGGAACACTTTTCATACAAATCCCTCTCACTGTTTTGTTGTTTAGCAGTGGTACAGTCAGCCTGTGTCTCATGATTATGCCAATCAGAACAGCAACACATTTAATGATCTTGAAATCATTATTGATATACATTATAACCCTTAATATTTGCATGTAGCACCTACTATATAAAAAAACAATGTTATCAACAGATACATTTATTTTCTGTGGATGGTGTTTTTTTACTATAAAAAAACTATAACTATCCCAGCTTTAATGTTCATCATCTGGACATCAGACATGCAATACCAGCACTGCATTTCATTGCAACTAGTCAAGTAGTTTAAGTAGATCACTACAATGCTCAGGACCATGAATAAAAACATCAACTATCTCACAGAAAGACTGAGAATAAGTCCTTAAAGCTCACATAGAGTGGTCCTGTTGCACGTGTTAGTTATGGAGGTCTACTTACATATATTAACTTTTTTTTATGGTCAAAAACCTCCTAGTTGCTGTAAACGAGCCGATTGAAATCCTCTTTTCTGACGCTGTTCGTCAGCCACGATGTTTCAGAGTGAACTCTGACCCCCAGAAGACAGAGTCTTGTGATTGGCCAATACTATTCAGCCCACCAGCTCTCAGAAGCACAGCTCCCCTCTGGAACGGTGGATGCACTGCTCCTCATTATCAAAACATTGTTTTAACAGTGTTTAAAAATAGCTTCTTCACGACTCCCCGCCGCAGTCCCTTTTATGACTTTGACCCGGAGTCAGACCCAGAGTCAGAAGACACTGTCGCCCGGGAAACACCTCCACAACGGACGTTATTCTTCTTCTGTGGTTCAATGTACGCAACCGGATGTGCCCGGACTAGTGCCCGGAGCAGGACGATCGGCTGTTCAGGAGAACCGCTGTTTACGTAACTATTACGGGATTTTCAGAGATCTCGCTGAGCCCCGAGATTACAATAAACACAGCGTTCTCAGCAATGGCTGAACTGTTTGTTTAGAACCTTCAGGGCTTCATAAACAAGGTAATGACGCAGATACACACTAAAAAACAGCGTTAATAGGAACTTCCGAACTTTCCGCTTTAAGACTTTAGCCTATAAGCCAACATCATACAATGAAACTGTGTGAAAAGATGAAACCGATTCCACTAAAAATAGAAACATATGTCACCTAAAATAGATATGAGATATGAAATAGATGTGAGGATAAGAGGATAAATGCAATACAGTGCATAGTATATACATTCTTGTATTGCTGTAACTCAGATTTAAATATCAGAGACAGCTGTCATATCATGTGTGCGTTCTGCAGAAGGTGATATCCATTTGAATGTTTTGTTGTTGTTGTTTTTTAAGGGTGTTCATTTCAACTTTTGAAATCAGGACAAAGTGAATGTGGTATGAGTTGAACATACATAGACTGCTGGGCAGTTTAGTAATTCAAAGGTCCAGTGTGTAGGAATTATTGACATCTAATGATTGAAATCTATTGCATTGTGTAAATGTCATTGTAAATTGTACATTTCCCTTAATGCAGACTTCATGATTAAGGAAGTGATCGTGCTACATGCTGAATCCGTTGTCTGTGGGTTCCAATCATTCTATCACACTCATTTTGAATTTGTTCTATAGCAGTGATGCTGTCCTCAGGATCTTTGATGACTCAGTTTAGCCTGTCCCTTGACTTCTTTGGCATCCTGGTGCACAACAGCGAGCCACCATCTTAAATTTTTATGAAATCAGCCGGTGAAGAGACGAGTTGCCTGACATAATTATGGTGAGGTATATATGCTGCTGGTCAGTGGTGGAGGAAGTACTGAAGCTTAGTACTTAAGTAAAAGTACAAATAACCAGAGAAATATTTGCTTTTATAAAAGTAGAATTACCAAAATGACAACCCTACTTAAAAGTAAAAAGTACTAAAAGTATGTATATTTTAAAAAAAAAAACAAGCTGTGGCATTTTAATGAAATTTTAGGTTAATGTAATGTGCTTACCATCTATGGCCCAGTTTTTATTCTGACTTAGTATTATAGTATTTGTACCTCGTTACATTCCACCACTGCTGCTGGTAGTTTATAGTGGTATGCAAAAGTTTGGGCATCCCTGTAAATTTTCATTATTTTCCTTTATAAATCATTGGCTTTTTGGATAAGATATTTCAGTTAAATATATTATATAGGAGACAAACACAGTGAAATAAAGTGTACAGATCTACAGAAAGTGTGCAAGAATTAGAACAAATTTAGCCATGTGCATACGTTTAGGCACCCTTGTAATTTTATTGATTTCAATACCTTTAGCACTAATTATTGGAACTCAAAATTGGTTTGGTAACCTCAGTGACCCTTGACCTCCATACACAGGTGAATCCAATCATGAGAAAGAGTATTTAAGGAGGTCGATTGTAAGTGTTTCTCCTCTTTGCATCTTCTCTGAAGAGTGGCAACATGGGAGCCTGAAAACAATGATTGTTCAACATCATGGATTAGGGGAAGGATACAGAAAGCTATCTCAGAGATTTAAGCTCTCAGTTTCAACTGTGAGGAACATTGTGAGGAATTGGAAGACCACAGGCACAGTTCTAGTTAAGGCCCGAAGTGGCAGTCCAAGAAAAATCTCAGATAAGCAGAGGTGAAGGATGGTGAGAACAGTCACAGTCAACCCACAGACCAGCTCCAAAGACCTACAACATCATCTTGCTGCAGGTGGAGTAATGCAGAAAAAGCCTTTTCTCTGCACCTGCCACAAACAGTCGCTTGAGGTATGCTAAAGCACATTTGGACAAGCCAGCTTCATTCAAACCAGACTGAACTTGAGATGTTTTGTAAAGAAGAATGGTCCAAAATACTTGCACCAGAATCCAGACCCTAATTGGAAGCTATAGGAAGCATTTAGAGGCTGTTATTTCTGCAAAAGGAGGATGCACACAATTGTTCTTTTGTGGTGCCTAAACTTATGCACATGCCTAAATTTGTTTAAAGAATTCTTGCACACTTTCTGTAAATCATATAAACTTTATTTCACTTCTCAAATATCACCGTGTTTGTCACCTATATTATATATTTAACTGAAATTACTTATTCAAACAACCAATGATTTATAAAGAAAAAGCATATACATTTACAGGGGTGCCCAAACTATTGAATACCACTGTATATCTATGGATGTGAACAGTGATGCTGCCTGCCAATATGGTGTTGCTTTGGTTACTTGAAATCAACTACCAGAGCTCTATAAAAGGTATAAAAACAAAGTTATTTTAGGCTTACAAACTTGAAGTCATCTTATCTGCTATTATACACCATCCAACCTCAGTTAAACAGCAACAAAGTCAAATGTGTTGTGATCAGAGGACAGGTGTTGAAGATGTCATGACCGAGCCTCCATCGTGATGGTGATGATGTTACCAGGGACAGCTGCAAGGGGTGAAGGCAGGCTTGGGCAGTTGCTCACAGATTCCCTCCAGAGAGACCCACCTGCTTCATATGTCCAGTTTTCTTTTAAACCCCTCAAAGGGATTCCCTGAGTCAAGTGAACCCCATGTCTTTGAAGTCATGATCCTATGTGTTTGCGTGGCATTGAAGTCATCATCATACAGTCATGTTGTGTCACATGTTAAAATCCAAATGTTTGTTTGAAGTTTTATGGCCAATACGCCTAATATAAGTGTTGGTCCCAAGCCAAACATTACATCTGGATAAGCAGAAGCAATCATTGTCAACCAATGAACATGAACAATCTCCCCTTTAAGCTATTTCTGAATCTGTGTTCCTCAGACCTGTCAGGTCTCCAGTTTATGTAAAGGCACATCAACATTAATGCTGTGGCTGGCAGTGATTCTTATTTAATTAGAAGCCCTTGAAAAAGAAGCATAGTCTAGCTTAATACAATCACTTTGGGGTTACTCTGCCATCAGATGAAAATCCCACACCCCTGTTGTGTGATTCATACAGGAAAATATGTTTCTATGTCTTCGAGTTCAATTAACTCTTTGGAGAAGCTGGCGCAGGCTTAGGAAACAGTAGCTGAGGGTGTAGGAGTGGGAACCAACATAGTAAGGTTGGGGTTGTTCATCTAGATAAGCCATAGCATGAGGTCATTTTGAATGACGCCTTCAAAAACATCTTTATAGTGAAACAGCTGGTGTGTAGAGGAATATGTTGTAGAGCATGGGAGAATATTTTTAGGAGTTCTTTTCCATGCTACTCTGTCTCACAAAAAGGACATCCCCACACTAAACTGCATCCTCAATTAAGCTTTGAAAGACTGAAACATTACATTTGTTTTCAGGATCACCAACAGAGATGTCATTTACAACTTTGTGTGAAAAACAGAGGTGAAGGGGGTACAGATGGTGGCTATGTAACAAGACAGAAGACCTGTTGCAGATTTTTGCCATGTTTTCTAACATTTCTGCCATGTTTTTTTTTTTATTGCCTTCAGTGTCACATTTATTATTAACACTGATCCATAAAAAGTATATAAAGCACCATAGACATTTCTTTCATTTTAATTAGGAGTCATGCGGTCAGAGCCAGGCACCACCAGCTGAGAGATCGATTAATGTCCTCTACCTCCACATCCAAGACCCTGGACTCTGATGATGACAAACAGGCAGAAACAGACATAAATTGTGCAAACAACACCCTAAAAGAGATCAATAAAAAGCAGATAATGCAGTAGACAGGGCTCTGGCTGCACTTCTCCTTATTGTACAGTATCTCATGCAAATGATACCACACACCTTTTCAGGTTTTTACATCAGGTTTTCCCCCATTGTTCACAGACATGTGAAAAGAATATTCAACTTTTTGTGTGCAGTATATACTGTAAACATGGGAATTTCTGTGTGAATGGACATTGTATGAGTATTATCTAATAATAGGTATCCACACAGTAACTCACACACAGTCAAACACTGCAATGATTTCAAGAGCATACACCCACTATTTTGGTGTATACACGTTTGATAAACACACCGTTCATTCACAATTAAAGGGGCCGGCATCAAGTACTGTATTGCGGATCTGAGGGAGCAATGGCCAGTTGGCCAATTGGCCAATTTGCAATTGAGCCAAGGGACAGACTCTTTCCTCTGGTAGGTTTTACAGGTGAGCATCTGACTCTATACTGTCATTCTTTATTTTGGAACCCACATTTGAATTCACTGATTTTGGAGGATGGAGTGAGTAAGATCAAGTGAGTAAGCCAAGATTCCAGTCATATTAAGGTGTTTTAAAGACTGACAGGAGGTAGACGCTGTTAAGGCGCTTCAAAACAACTGTATGTTGTTGAATGATTGAAATTTTTTTTAATAATTATTACTCATAATAATTGCATAATGATGTTGTATATATTGATCCATCCTTATTGTATTGTAATGTATGATCATATATTGTAGGTTTAACATAGTCCCTGATGTAGATGCATTGATTTGATAGGACACAGCTGACAAAAGTCTTCATTGGAATGGAGTTATTTTATTAATAAACATTTTGTCATTTTGTATTTTATTTTAAGGTATTGTTAAGAGAGTGATGACTTATATCATAGATGTGTATTTGCCCATTTTGAGAGAGGGATGAATACAATTTTGGCACTGAATCAGTCTCACTTTGTCTTTAAAGAGGAATATACAAGCAAGGAGGTTTTACGTTTTATTTCCATGGTCATAGCACTGTTTTATTCACCCTAGTGGAAAAGATTACTAGTCTATGATGCAATAAAGGTCTTTATCCAATTTCATCTTTTTGACTAATCTCTGTCTCCGATCTGATCAGTCTGTCACAGAGCTTTAGACTTGACAGGACACTCTCAGAGAGCAGTCTTCATGATAACGCTGTGGTAATTACTTATGTAAGGGACAGACATAAATTGACATGATGACAGTATGGCAACTGAATTAGGTGCAACTGGCCACATCACCCTTTTAACTGTTCACAACCCCAAGTAATGACAGTAACCATTGTGTACAGTCTCATCAATCCTGTTTTATCAAAGCCATATGCGAACTGTTATTCCTGCAGCACACCATATAAACTAACAACAGAGATGGCAGATGCAGGCTTTGTTTTTGTGTGAAGGGTTGCACCCCATTAATCTGTCCTATTCGTATGCCTGTCCCCACACTTTGGCTCCAAAGACGCCACAAGAGAGTTTTGATTTAGGCTTTAGACATTTATAGAAAGAGATTAAAAACAGCAAAATTGGCTAAGACACATGTGACTAGTATAGCATTGTGCTAACATACTGAGATGGAGTATAGACATAATTAGACAGACATAACATGTCATGTATTTTGGATATGGTTGTAAAACATTTCAGGCCTTGATTTTATTTTCACTCTCAAAAACTTAATTGTTGCGAAACAAAACATGAACAGTCATACCGTGTTGTCCATTCATATCCAGTGCACACAATGTTGCATGCAGCTCTTTTAACTTATAGTGCAGTTATGTCAGCTCGTTTATTTCTATCGAAATGTGTGTACTACTTTTGATTTGTTTGAGAAAGGGGAACAAGTTGCTGAACCAGTCAGGAAATCAACAGGAAGTTTTGGCCTGATTAAGATAGTAATAGATGAAGTGTCTGAAGGTGAAGGTGCATGACCTGAGAGGAAAGCAACATATCTCTTTCAATTTCTGATGTGAGACACATTTCAAATTGTTGTGCAACAGAGTGAAAATCAAGCTCAACACTGGGGAAACAACAAGGAGACAGAGAGAGAGATGCAAACTGCAAACAGCTGTTTTACACTCAACAAAAATACAAGGGCAGCACATTTGTTTGCTCCCATTTTCTATGACTTGAAAGATGTTCCAAATCTTTCAGTGACCACCACACTACTACAATAATCCTTCCATCTGGCAGGTGAGGCACATCAAGATCATATAAGAGCATGATTGTGTGCCTCGGCTTTACAATAAAAAGTCACTCTAAAATGTGAAGTTCTTTGATGCGACACAATGCCACAGATGCCCTCCCTCAAGGGAGGGTGCAGTTGGCATGCTGACTACAGGAATGCTCACCAGAGCTGTTGCCTGTGAACTGAATGTCCAGTTAACCACCATAAGCTGCCTCCAACATTGTTTCAAAGAATCTCACTGTACATACACCAGGTCTCATAACTGCAGAAGATGTGTAACCACACCAGTCCAGGATACCAAGTCTTCACTTGAGAGATATGATGAAACGGGGGTCATGACCTGACTGCAGTATGTCGTGTAACTCACTTGAGTGAGCATACGGGGTGTTGTACTTTGCAGGCAACAGGTATGAGTCCTGTTGAGTGAAGTGAGTGGTCTAAGGTGATGGAACCCAGGTGCATGTTATTGACTGCACATAGATAATGTGATGAGATCCTCAGGCTCATTGTCCTGCCATTCATCCGTTGGCGTTACCTCACGTAGCAGCATGATAACGCATGGCCCCATGTTGCGAGGATCTATTCTGTACACAATTCCTGGAAAATAAGGACACTCCAACCCTTGCATGGCCTGTATACTCACCATATGTCACCCACTGGGAATGTTTGGGATGCATTCATTCGATAGGTATGACAGTGGGTTCCAATTCCTGCCATTGTCCAGCAGCTCTTTGCATAACTATTCAAGGAGTGATCCAATATTCCACAGGCCACAGTCAATAGCTGGATCAGCTCTATGAGGAGATGTGCCACACTGCATGAGGCAAATTGTGGTCATTCAAGACACTGACAGGTCAAATGTGTTGCATGTATGTATGTATGATTTTGCTGTCCACCTACTGAGTTTTGATGGGAAATCAATCAAAAATATTAAAGGCTCTGCTGTGTCTATGCTCTTTTGTAAACAACCTGGTGAAATTAATTTATATAACTTATAGGAACTTACAGCTTATAGAAAAATTGGTTTAATGATGTTGGTACATTTAACTATATCATCACACATTAATTTCGGCAACCTTGAGTGTCTCGAAAGGCGCCTTCAAATATAATGCATTAGTATTATTATTGTTATTATAATTACACGAACAGTGACATTGTGGTGATACACTGAATAGTTGGACATCTTTTGGGAAATGTTAAAGCAGACCTAGACCGGAAGTTCAAATTAACGCTGTTTTTAGTGTGTATCTGCGTCATTACCTTGTTTAAGAAGCCCTGAAGTTTCCAAACGAACAGTTCAGCCACTGCTGAGAACGCTGTGTTTTATTGTAATCTCAGGCTCAGCGAGATCTCTGAAAAAACCCGGTCCGGTTACGTAAACACCGGGTCTCCTGAACAGCAGATCGTCCTGCTCCGGGCACTAGTCCGGGCACATCCGGTTGCGTACATTGAACCACAGAAGAAGAATAAGGTCCGTTGTGGAGGTGTTTCACGAGCGACAGTGTCTTCTGACTCTGGGTCTGACTCTGGGTCAAAGTCATAAAAGGGACTGCGGCGGACAGTCGTGAAGAAGCTATTTTTAACACTGTTAAAACAATGTTTTGATAATGAGGAGCAGTGCATCCACCGTTCCAGAGGGGGGAGCTGCGCTTCTGAGAGCGGATGTGCTGAATAGTATTGGCCAATCACAAGACTCTGTCTTCTGGGGGTGAGAGTTCACTTTGAAATATCGCGACTCAGGAACAGCGTCAGAAAAGAGGATTTCAATCGGCTCGTTTACAGCAGCTAGGAGGTTTTTGACCATAAAAACAAGTTGATGTATGTAAGTAGACCTCCATAACTAACATATATGTGCAACAGGACCACTCTAGGTCTGCTTTAAAACAAAATTTTAAACATTTGTTTGAGTGTGTGAGGAAATCCTCTTTCCCTAGTAGCATCTCTGGAAAAATGTGTGAGGACTTTTGCTATCTGCACCCCAGGAGGAAAGTAGCTGTGATGGACAGCTTATGGTAAACCACCGTTCCCATGGGAGTAAACCAACTGTTGCTAATGTTACCAAGGATGTGCACAGAGGCAGAGACAAACACGTTGACGCCAACCACAGCCTGAGAGCCAGGGACATACAAGAAGTGTCTGATGTGGGACTTGAGGGGAGGGAGATCATTGCAGTGAGTGGCTACAGGTGATTTACTTTATATAAACACACAGAGCAAGATAATCCTCAATGTTCCCTGAACACAAAATGTACAGTATAGTCTATTTGCACATCTGAAAGCTTGTCCATCCACTGAGAGCAGGAAACAATACGTACCATACGATCAGATCAAGCGGTCAACTCACCAGATTCATACAAACCACCAAAGCAGCTCTCAACAGACACAGACAAAAGGCAGCCTATGACCAAGTGGAAAGGGAATTTGAGATTTGCCAGTTTGAATCCCAACAGCACAAGAACTGGGGAGCCTCTGAGCAAGGTAGTGCTTTAGTGTCTAGGCTGAATACACATGCACATCCTATTTGTAAAACAATTTTAGCAATATGTATATCAGGTGAAAGTCAGTCTCATTCTATCTGTCTTTATGTTGCTCTTTCTCTGTAGAATAATCAGAAACTAAAGTTATAAATGGTGGTGTTGGTGTGGGGAGACTTGTGAGTGAGACACAGCAGTCCCAGTGTGCAGTGAGTGGGTACCAGTGCGATATGGTGACTTATAATGTGTCATGAATACTTGCAGATCCGAAATTTCAGTAAAGAGTTACTGGAGACCATTTTCTGAGAGCAGGAAATGATGGAGCAGTGAATTGTCAGATCAAGCTGTTAACTTGCCAGATTCATAAAAACCACGAAGGAACTCTCAACACGCACGTTTTTCCTCTGGTGGCAAACGTGCAAATAAATGTACACAAATCAGAGTAGTGGACAGGATTTGTTTAGCGTGCCAGATATGCTCATTGTTTGTGTTGCTAGGTAACAGTCAAGTCGCTCCAGTTGGGGATCTATTTTGTTGGCGGAGCAGCATTGTGCCCATCGCATCACAGCCATGGTCATATTCAGTACAAGAGCACTCCCTCTTGTGTGTAATTGCTGAATTACACTGTGAAATGGTGATAGAAAAACAACACTTTACACATTTATGTTGATCCCCTTTTAATCCTCACTTTCACAGTTTTTCTTTGCCACAGGTTTGATTTCAGTATAAAAATGGTAGTGTGTTATTCTTTATTCAAAGAATACAGCATGTGTCGAAAATAGCATTCACCTAATACCTACACTCATGGCTGTTTAATATGACACAACTCTTTACAATAGTGACTAAACTGGAACAACTTTCTCTTCTGTTTTCTCTGTGTTCCTGGCTAATTGTAACATTTTAAATAGTTTGTAACCTCAGGAGTACTGAAGCACCAAGTGTTGTCAATATGCCTTGGGCTGAAGATGAGAAATATTACACTTTCTCTTTTTAATTTTGAGAGAAATGTTGAAATGGGACATTAGCAGCACATTAGAGGGTCTTAAAATGTGTGGCTTAAATTGTTTAAAAAAAACAACTACAAAAAACAGCTTTCTCTTTTACCTGTTGTGTCCCTTAAGAACTGCAGCTTTGTTAATTGTTTTTCAGAATATCCAGTTTGACATAGACATTCAGTAAACTCAAAATATCTGTCTCTTAGTACAGTACATGCAACAACATCGTTGATTAGTGAACAACGGACCAACAAGTCATCAGATTTTTGTTCTCATACGATTACTTTTGTTCTTCCCCACAGGTTAGAGTCAGGAATCTCCAAATTTACCCATCGTCTATCCCTCAAAGAGCGTCCAGTCAAAACAGGGAAGACCTCCTCAGACAGACATCCATCCTACAGGCGACGTTCTCTAAGTGTGGACTGGTAAGACCAAAGAGTTTCTGCTTTAGGTGATTTTTAAGCATAGTTGTATCAACCTGTCTAGGGTGTACCCCGACTTTCGCCCTGTGTCAGCTGGGATTGGCTCCAGTGACCCACGAGCCTCGTGGATGGAGGATAAAGCCATTGATAATGGATGGATGTAGTGTTCACATATGTTCATAGCTGACAGCACTGTGCATTTCTGTGCTGAGAACCAGCTTTAGATAAAGACAGTCAAGTCTTACTGAAAACATGGTTACCAGCAGGGAGCACATGAAATGAATCATAGTCTTGAAGGTTGTGACATAATGATTAACACAAATGACAGGAAGGAGGAACCATTCTAGGCCCTTAGGTTGTCAGACTGTAATGATTAGGAGGTGAAAATACTTTCAAAACTGGTATCAGGAACAGAATATTGACTTATTTTACCAATCACTATTGTTTTCCAAAGAGCATCTGCTAACAACAAAGAGACAAATGCAACTAATGCTTGCAGTGGTGTGTCTGTTGTGCACAAAGTCAAGGCTGAGATGGGTGAGAAATGGGGCCTGTTGTTGGGGGTGGGGGCAGAGACTGAGTAGAGTGGTGATAGGGTCCTGCTCTGTCTCTGCGTCTGGGTTTCGTTGAAGATTGCCAAGCAGCTCCAGTGGCGCCGGCTCATCTTGCTCTTGTAAAGCTCCGGTCTTCAGGCAGCCGATGAAAGGAGTTTGAAAGCTTTCCATCACACGGCTTCCTTCTCATCCCCACCCATGGGAATCCTTCCCAGTCTTCCCTCTTGTTGCCCGGCCTCCACTTGTTTATCAACCCATCTATCCTGCCGTCTGTTCATCTGGAACCCCCCCCCCCCTTTAATTTCCTGCTATATTCTTGGCACTTTCCTCATAGTTTTCTGATCACTGAGAAAACTTCACCAGGTTTCAGTAGATTTTGCACCTTCTTTGCACTTTATGTCAAGAAAAACATTCCCTACAGTAGTTACTTTGCGGTTTTGGACTTGAAGGTGTGGGATTCTCTGAGGTACTATGGAATTATGCGAGGACCTTGTATGAGGTCTTATGAGGTCTTTTGTTGGCCTACTGTGTGGTCTCGGTCTGACACTGTGATGTGTGGTCCACCAGCACAAAACACGGTGTTAATGGTATGAGTAGTAGAGTGCATGAGCAGTGTGAGGTCCTCTATTTTAACAGCTTCATGTTTTTCTGGTATGTTGCTGGAGAGAGGGGCTTGGCCTTTAAAATGCAGGCCTTGATTGATGTGTTCTGGTGTTAATGAAACACAGTGGGTACTGGACATTTAACGTTTGAGGGTTGAGTCATGCTCCTTGGAGGTGAAACAAGGTCAGTTCTGCTTCTGACAGGAGTAGCAATGCTTCTCAGGAATGCTGTGTCATCACTGCACTCATAGTAGAGCACTCATAGAGTCATAATTTTCTTTTATGTATTTGTCGAATACACCATGTGTTTGTGGTCATTTCAGACAATAATTGATTGCAATGTGCGACTGACATAGTATAAAAACATGACAATTCTCCACCTCTTAAATCTATCCGTGACTTTATGCTACAATAGCAAATGCCATGCAATGGAATGCCCTGAAATGTGACTTTGTATACTGGTAAAAAGAGATAATTTAACCTTAATAATAGACTGACAACTTTATTTGAGCCACTGCCAGCTTTATTTGTTGTCTTACTCTTTTTTAAAGCCAACACAGATTATATAGTTCTGTTGTTTAGGAACTGTCTTGTAAGGATGCACAATAATGTTATTTTTTTATGTTGCACAATGAAGAAAAGGTATATTTTCATCTGCTGTGACATGAGTATACAAAATATTACATTCATTTTCACAAATGATGTCTGCATTGATTGCATGGAAAAATGTTGATATTGCATCAACTCAAGCACACCTGATATATCAGCATATTAGATATGGCAAAAAGACTAATATGGTGCATCCCTACTGTCTAGTGCCTTAATGAATGTTCTGTCCTGAGAAAGGCATGAAAAGCAATAATCACTGAAATGAGTTTGCCTCTTGTGAAAGCATAGAAGCATAAAGTTATCCATCAATAAATGGTTCCAAATTGATATTTAATTCCACCCTGTCTGCCCCTCCTTTCTCACTTTTAATCAGAGAGAGTGATGTGGAGCAAGTATTACATAAAACAATAACAAGCTGGACATGTACAGTACCAGTGGCTCAAGTGGCTAAAGCAGTTTAAGTTGTCTTAACACTTTACTGTCTATTTAACTTAACACATTGCTGTTAATGTCAATCTGTCTCAGATACCCAAAGGAACTGTGACTATTAAGGGAATTGGAGGCCAAGGCAGGCCCATATGCAAGGCTGACACAAGAATTGTTCTGTAACTTCATCAAAGTGTGTGCTGGCAGGATCTTGGGAAAATGTGATACTAAAAGATAATGGCTGTGTTATTATTATTGTAATCATAGTAAATGAGCTCAAGGGTAAGGGCTGGAGAAAAAAGGGGGGGGGGGGGGTGGGGGGTAGTGGACGAGGATTGTATGGAGTGTTAAAGTGAAAAGAAGAAAACATGTATCAGGCTACATCCATGCACTCTGTTCACACACATTCTTGTACAGCATTCTTAGTGAGGACACTCATGGAGATAATAATTCTGTAGTGAGTGACTGAAAGAGGAAAATGTTTGGTCAGGGTGTCAGAGAGGACTGAAATAAGCTAGAAGTGGAGGGAAGGGAGAAGAGGGGGGTGGGTGAGGAAAGAGTGAGAGTGATTGAAAATGAAGTCGATGGAAAGAAATACTGGAATGATGATGGAAACTAAAAGAGAGAGAGAGTGATAATAAAGAGGTCTGACAAGAGGCAGAACCTTAACCAGAGGAACTGGTTACGTTAAGGGTAATGATTAGGCATTAGCTGTTACAGTTAACATAAGGGATAATGCTTTGTTTAGGAATTTCAAAATAAATGGAACTCATTGCAGTGTTTAAAGAATAGCTGGACAAACGTGTGTGTGTGGATAGCGAGACAGTAGGTCAAAGGGTTAGCATGGCTCCTCACTTTTGCTTTTTTTTTTCTCCTCCCACGAGACAGTGGTTTGCTTCATTTACAGATTTGGCAGCTTCTCAGATAAATTGCTTTCCACCTCCATAGCTGGACCAACTCTGTGTTTCAGAGCCCCTATTTTGAAAATGCTGCTGTCTCCATTACAGTTTGATAATTTTGGTGATTGAGTTTGTCTGAAAGGTAGAAATGGGGGCCAATTGAAAACTATGACAAAATGACCTACATACATTCACTTACTGATTGGTTCTTGTTGGTCACAACTCGCATATGAGGAGTTTCACCTCATCATCTAGTCCTAACTTGATGTAAATTTCAGGTGTTTTAGTATGGACATATTTCTTCAGGTACAGAGCTGAAATACTCATCAGGGGGCAAATGCTTTTTCAATGACAACAAATTAAACCATAGTAGCATGGACGTGGCTTTAGTACTCAGTTAATGAGGAAGGACAATCACATAATCCAGGTATTAACAGTATATGCACATCTGTCAATGAATATCTGTCAATGAATACAACAATATTTGTTGTTTGTAAACCAAGTAAACATGTGCCCATGTATGACTGTGACAGTATGCATAATGTCATTCTCTCACACACTCACACACACACACACACACGCACGCACGCACGCACGCATGCACGCACGCACGCACGCACGCACACACACACACACACACACCAACTGCCTCCATTGCTACTTCAGATAAACATGGCGCCCGGCCGGCGTGTGACTGAGAGAATGGGCCAGCTGGTGGCTTTGGTGGCCAGGGGTTGCCCCCACCTCTCTTTTCTCACTGGCTGGGTGGATTGCATATGGTGGCCCAGACAGGGACCCCTTTGGTGTGACACACACACACATTGAAAGACACACAGAGGGCCTGGAGCCACCCAGGCTGGACCCACAATCGCCGTGGGAGACATGGTGTCACCAAGCGTATGACAGAGGAGGGGTTGTATGTATTCTTGTGTGTGAGCGTGATCCCACCTTAGAAGCCCCCCCCCCCACCCCCCTCCTGAGAACATCGGACGCTTCCCCCACCCCATCAAAATTAGAGAGATTTACCTCTGTGTGCACACAACACATGGACACACACAGAACCAACAGGTGGCAGGCCTTGCTTGGCACAGCAGGCCCACTTCAAAGGTTAAACATACAGGGGACCGCCCACTCTTCCTCTGCCATTCTCCCAAGGGAGAGAGAATGAGAGGAAGAGCTGAAGATAAAAAGGACAGAGAGATAAATAGCGGTGTCATTAGAGGAGTGATAGAGGGCAGTGAGAGTGTCTTCATGTTGCAGTTTGCACTATGGAATGGTATGGTATGGTATACCTGTTGTCCACAGTTTCATTTCACATTCCAACTCCCTAATTATGCACACAGCTCTCAATTCAAAGTGACTCGTGTGTGCGCGTGTGTGTGTGTGCGTGCGTTCATGTTTTAAAGCATAAATAAAAAAGCCTACAGGATTTGATCAACTTTGGCCTCTGACACATGTGTATAACTTGGGTGCCAATGATCTTAGCGCTGGCTTTTATAGTCACCCAAGTTTTTGGTATTTTTTTGCATGTGTCTCACACACACACACGAGAGAATAACATCACTGTGTGTTGTGCTAGACCTCACAACAGCCCTGCACATGTGTATACATATACAGTGTGTGTGTGTGTGTGTGTGTGTGTGTGTGTGTGTGTGTGTGTGTGTAAGTCTGCATTTGTTGTGTTGCCATGCCAACTAGTGTGAGTGAGGGGGCTACAGATCAGTGCTGGTGGGCCTCATGTTGCCTATAAGCTGATAAGATCCAAAGAAAGGGTACAGCTATAACAATTCTTGTTGTACTGACCCCCCTTTGCCCTTCCATCTCTCTCTCTCTGTGTGTGTGTGTGTGTGTGTGTGTGTGTGTGTGTGTGTGTGTGTGTGTGTGTGTGTGTGTGTGTGTGTGTGTGTGTGTGTGTGTGTGTGTGTGTGTGTGTGTGTGTGTGTGTGTGTGTGTGTCCAGCAGCTTGCCTTCTTGCTTCCAGCCTGTCTGGTGCCAAGACTCAGATTTCAGAATTTCCTTCTACAAGCCACATTTAGAGCAGCCAGGGTACGCTGTAAGAAGAGTGTGTGAGTGCATGCGCACATGTGTGTGTTCATGCTTGCGTCTGTTTGTGTGAGTGAGTGAGTGAGTGAGTGTTAATTTCCCCATCTTTTTTATCTGATCCCCTCCTGATGCTGCACACTCACTCTTACGGTTCACTTTAACACTTGGGCGAGGGATGGTGGGCCTGCTGGACACCTGCTGCTGGAAGTGGCTTTTGATGAACTGTTCAGTAGCAAGAGTTGCTAATGTTGCTAAAATGACATAAGGTCCACCATTGCTGGGTTTCACGAAAAAAAACAGCAACAGCCTTGTTTTTTTTTTATTTTGGGACTGCACCACACTTACAGCAGTATTTCAGTTGAGGCCTCTACTGAGTTGTGTGAGGGCAGTTTGTCCAATGTCCTTCTTTGCCGTTCCTTTGTTTTTCTTTGTCCATCTGGATGGATAGATAATAAGTACAGCCACACACCCACACTTTGTGATGATAGGTGATGAGGTAAGGCAAAAGAATGGTGTGCAGAGGTCGTCATCTACCAACAGGCAAGTTGGGGGTTTGATCCCCGGCTCCTCTGGACTACGTGTGTCCCTGCAAGACCCTTAACCTCAAATTGCGTCTTGTGGCATAGATTTGTGACTTTCATATTAAAATCACCTTTAATTGCATAAGCACAAAAGGCATCCAGTCACCAGTGAGCTCTTTTCTCATTCAGTCCACCACCTGCAAAACACTAGACGTTAGTGACACATATTTATATTAAAAACACACTCAAAACAGAATGATTGGAAAAAAAAGTAGTGCAGTTCTGTTGCAGCCATATTCTACATTATAGAGAAGCTGTTTTTATGTCTTCTTTTCATTTATATTATACCCCTGGAATTTGGTGACTGTGCATATGTTTTTCTCATGGAGACCAAAGTCTGGTTCTAATGAGCCTGAACCTCACTTTAGAGGAACTGATTAAGATTTGAATTGTGGTTAGTTTCAGGTTGGACTTTGGTTAGGCCACTGTCCAAATTAAGTGAAATCAGTGCAGTGTCTTAAGAAGAATAACTGAGTAAAGCAAACCTGACCTACTGTATGTCAGGTACAGTGTGTGTTTAATTTCACTGTGGAGCAAATAAAACAGAATATCATCACATTTAAGAAGTTAAAATCATTGAAGTTGTTTAGTTTATAAACATAAATGCTCATACATATGAACCACAAAAGTGGGGGATTACTTTGTTAGTCCATTATTTTATTTATTAGTTCAAATTATCGTTGTTGCAGCTCTATCCTGGACATGGGATTCATTCATTTGTTGTTTCTTTATGTTTGTATTTACTGTTTGTAGAAAGGATTTGTCAGACCAAGCAACATTTCCCACACTGTACTTTTCCACTTTTTAGCCTTTCTTTGGAGCATCTGTGGGTTCCTTTTAGCTTACACAGAAATTCCTGAAACTGAGATATTTCTGCAGTGCCAGTTATTTCTGATTTTCTTCAATCACAAGTCGTTCCCATCTTGACTTGTATTTAAACAGTAAGTGAATGTCTTTCATATGAAGTCTTAGTTTACACTTGACTCACTTCTCAAGGACTGTTTGTGTAAATAGACTGATACTAATTCATAATGCAGATGTCTTGTGAATAGATTGTCTCAGTGGTTGATCTCGGCTCACTGTAGCAGGCTGAGTGTATTTGATGTGTGGCTGAGCCGTGGCCAAACATGGAGCCTGGATTCTTCTACATTGGGTTCTTAGAACAAACATAACAGAAACTGTGTGATATAAAATATGACTTTGAGTTGGTTCAAGTGTGCTCCTTTTTTTATTTATTAATATTAATCAGTTTGCATTGCAGCCAAGGGGTGGAGGGTGTCGAGTTTGGTGGCAGGAGGATCTCAGCTCGACTTTTTACAGATGATGTGGTCTCTAAACTTCATGGAAGAATGACCTTCAGCTCTTGCTGGGGAGGTTCGCAGCCCAGCACCTCAAAACCTGAGGCTATTAGTGGAGCAGATAAGTGCTTATTTTCGTCAGAATCTTTCAATTTGTGATACAATCGTGAGCAGCCTCCATTGGTCACTTGACAAGGAAATTATCCAAGACATTTGAAATTTCAACATGGCGGCCATTTTCCAAGATGGGCCTACACCTTAATGAAAAAAAATATATATATATTTTGAGGATCCAGGGGGCAGCCATCTTGAAAATAGAAATTTCAAGTTTATGTGGGTGGTTTCTTGTCTAATGACCCTATGAGGCGGCTCATGGCAATTTTGATGCGTGTATCACCAACTAAATGATTTCTTAAAGGTGAAGTAAGTAGTTTATATTGACATCTAGAGGAGAGGCTGAAACTTACAACAAAGAACTGCTCCTCTGCTCACCCCCTCCCTTCCCTGAGTGATACAGTGTCCACAGCCGGTCAAATGTCGTCCTCGTTGCCTTTCTCCGTGTCAGCAGATGAGGTTCGTGAGGCGAGGGAGAGGGCGAGCTAACGCGACCGTAGCAGACGAAGCGGAGAGAGTGGAGGCGGGACTTCCGCTACAAGTAAAGCGACGCTTGATTTGTTCTCTCGCGTTTGTCCTTACAGTCTCCGGTAGAAACATGGCGTCTCGCTGCTAACAGTGGCAATGCAACAGCGGCCCGCGACCATGTTATTTTACATGACTTTTTGAAACACTACGAAAATGAAACAAAAAATATTATACAGCGACTAGACAATGCAGGAGCACATAATATGTATAAAAAAGTGGATTTTGCGTTATACAAACCCATAAATACTACACAGTGTCCCTTTAAGCCAAACTGCTCTATTAAGGTGGTGGCCATCTTGAAATTTCACGTAGCTGTGGGTAGCTTATTGTTAAGTGACCCACAGAGACTGCTCATGCCATTTCAATTAAATTCATGCTTATATCACCAAATAAACCATTATATCACTTAACTGCTCCACTAAGGTGTCGGCCATCTTGAAATTTCAAATGTCTCTGACAATTTTCTTGTCAAGTGACCCATGGAGACTGCTCGTGCCAATTTGCATGCTTATATCACAAATTGAAAGATTGTAGCAGTTATCTGCTCCACTATATAAGTGGAGGACAACGGCAACTGTTTGCATTTCTTATTTTTTTTATTTCCTTTTGTTTCCATTAAGTTGCAGTAGGCAGGTGTGATTTTCATCCACATGTTAATAAAAGTTCTCATCAGATGAGCACAGACAGACACACTTGTTTTGTAGATAGCCTGATTCAAACTCTCTCCATCTCTATTCTATTCCGTTCTATTCTAATCTATGTTTATGTTTCTTTGCAGCATAAGCAGTTGTTGTAGGTGCTGGAGTCACAATTTTTTTCCACCAAAGGGATCTATAGGTTATTGGCGGACCCTCATGTGGTTGATCATACGTGTCCGTGGGATTTTGTCATATATTCTCTTGTAAGGGAAACATTTTTATACATAAGGTTTTTTGTTATATTTCACCTTTTATCTTTATGTAGGGTGGGGAGCATGTCATTTTCAGAATGAGATTCCAAACTCTTGTGTGGGATGCGGGATCTCTTTGAAAGCACATGTTACACACTGTAATGTCATCAGAGAGTGATGGGCACAATCCTGCCGACAGAGAAAAGTCATCTGTTCCATCTCAGGCAAATAACAATAAGCCTAGGCCTGAATTCCAACAGGCTTTATCTTTGAAATGGGATACTGGCACACGCATCACAAATATATCTCTTGTTTTATCTTCCGGGCCAGGCCCATGGAAAAATTATTCCAAATACCTGCCGCACTTTATCTGGAACCCTGGAATAGATTAGACCCAGCCGGGAACACGAGGATGTCAAAAATAAGTCCTCTATTACGGGATAGAGTGGAGATGGAGGGGACAGAGCGGGAAGGGATGGGGATCAGGGGTATTTTAGGTGTATAGGCTTTGTGAAAAAAAGGCTTGTTGCGGGGGGCTTGGAGCTGCTTTAAGTATACAATGTCAGCTGTTGTATGAACTGAGTGTGTGTGTGTATTTGTGCTCATGTGGGCCAACACGTCCATGGAGGAGCAGGGCGGGAGTATAAATAACATTTTTCCTACAGATGTTCTCACCTTGACAAATCTGCTTTTGGCCTGTTTGATACTCCTTGATACAAGGCCCTGGACTAACTCAACAGTTATTCATTTACTTTCTTTATTTACATTTGTGGCTGTCACTTCAGGACTTGAACAGGACTTGAGCGTTGATGATTACATTGATTTAAATTGTAATCAGTGAGTTACAGCACAGTTGTTAAATGACTGGGTCACAAAATGACAAAACATCTGCTGCTTGCATTCATGTAAAAAAAAAATCACCGGAATCACCTTAATTTTAGACATATAGTATATAGTGCAGCTCGTATAAATGTGTCTGGTTAAAATACATATTTACAAAGGAATTAAAAAGAAGACATCAGCTCTGAAATAATTTTTCCCTCAAGCAGGTTGTTGAGATTCAGGTCCTTGACTGAAAAGGCTCTGCCCCTGTAGTTTTTTATCCTGATCTCTCGATCATCTCTCGATCAGGTGGTCCATGGTACAACTTTCAATGTGCTGTGCATTCCTCTTGACACATTGTGCTGCCCTGTGATCTGGAGTCTTGACATTCACTGTGACTTCACACTACAGGAGTGACCGGCGATTTGGGGGTCACAGACCACACAGACTTTCAGCAGGAGGAGCTCTGATTGAAATTACTTCTCAAAAAAAACAAAAACCTGTGGCCATGTGTGTGTGACACACTTAATGCTGACCACTGAATCTTTGTTGTAGAGGCACTGTCACTGATCTCCATTATGTGTTTTGTCACTTTTTTACTTTTTCCTGAAAAAACTGCACCCCATCCTTGTCTCAGATAAACTGGGGGTTTAAATTAACCTTAATGGGGATCATCTTATAATCAATCCTAATATTGGATGCATGGATGCAAACATATCCCGAGGTAGCCATTGTTCGCCATTATTAGCAATACCAGTAGACAACAACGTCAACACAAACAGCATAGCAACATGTCTACAGTTAATGCTGTGTATGCCTGATTTATGATGAAACAAACACAACAAAAGTGATTTTATCAGTTAAAGTAGCAGTAATTGTATGGTAGCAGCCGTCTTGGAATCCTATCTTGGGGTACATGAGGTTGCTCTGAGTTGGAAATCTGAATTCAGGGGGCATTTCCACATAAGGCACCCCCCGCCCCTCTATCTCTACTACTACTACAAATGGAACACACCGCAAAACAGACAGCCAGTGTAATAGGTGTAATATGATTAAGTTTCTAGGTTGTAGCTGAAACATACAGGTGAGTTTGAACAGTCTGAAGTCACTTCAAGTTACAATAATATAAATATAGTATAGAGGAAGCAGAGGCTGGGCACTCAGAGGTCGACTCATTCATTACCCAAGCCGAAGTCACTGAGGTAGTTAGGAAGCTACCCAGTGGCAAGGCACCGGGAGTGGATGAGATCCGACCTGAGTACCTAAAGTCTCTGGATGCTGTAGGGCTGTCCTGGTTGACACGTCTCTGCAGCATTGCGTGGCAGTTGGGGACAGTGCCTCTGGACTGGCAGACCGGGGTGGTGGTCCCTCTTTTTAAAAAGGGGGACCGGAGGGTGTGTTCCAACTATCTGGGGATCACACTCCTCAGCCTCCCGGGTAAAGTCTATTCCAGGGTACTGGAGAGGAGAGTTCAGCTGATAGTCGAACCTCGGATTCAAGAGGAACAATGCGGTTTTCGTCCTGGCCGTGGAACACTAGACCAGCTCTATACCCTTCGCAGGGTTCTCGAGGGTTCATGGGAGTTTGCTCAACCAGTCCACATGTGTTTTGTGGACCTGGAGAAGGCTTTCGACCGTGTCCCTCGTGGTATTCTGTGGGGGGTGCTCTGGGAGTATGGGGTCGGGGGGCCCTTTGTTAAGGGCCGTGCAGTCCCTGTACGACCAGAGCAGGAGCTTGGTTCGCATTGCCAGCAGTAAGTCAGACTTGTTCCCAGTGCATGTTGGACTCCGGCAGGGCTGCCCTTTGTCACTGGTTCTGTTCATTATATTTATGGACAGAATTTCTAGGCGCAGCCAGGGGCCAGAGGGGGTCTGGTTCGGGAGCAACTGGATTTCATCTCTGCTCTTTGCAGATGATGTGGTCTTGATGGCTCCTTCGAACCAGGAACTCCAGGGTGCGCTGGGGCGGTTTGCAGCCGAGTGCGAAGCAGCTGGGATGAGAATCAGCACCTCTAAGTCCGAGGCCATGGTTCTCGACCGGAAAAAGGTGGCTTGTCCCCTCCGGGTCAGTGGAGAGATCCTGCCTCAGGTGGAGGAGTTTAAGTATCTGGAGGAAGTGTCCTGCGAGAAGGAAGTCTGGGCATCCCTTCTCAGACTGCTGCCCCCGCGACCCGGCCCCGGATAAGCGGAAGAAGATGGATGGATGGATGGATGGAAATATAGTACAATATAATATTTAGCTTAAACAAACAGCACGTCATAAACAAGCTTTGTGACGTGCTGCTTAAAACACAAATGGCAGTCAATTAGGACTTATTAGACCTCTATTTGTCTAAAAGTAGGTTGATAGTTCAGGTTTTTTGAAGTGTGGATAAACCAGGTATTGGCAATTCTTCACTGTTGACTGATCTGTGTGCACCACTTGGGCCAAAGGTCTTGGAGAACATTTTTAGCATGAGGACAATAATATTATTATTGCAGTTGACTATAGCAGCTCATATTATGAGCTGCTATAGTCAACTGCTGCCACATCTGACAAAAAGAAAAAAAACACTGAAGGAGACAGCAGTGGCTCGACAAGTGTGAGCTACTATGTTGGACCATGTTGGTTCGAAGAGTGAATGGTTTATGAAGTGACACAAACTTCAGTTTCCTGATAGAAAAGCCTGTCTAACAGCTAAATTCAATTTTCTTTTGAACTGCATACTAAGGCTACTGATAAAAATCTTAGCTATTAGCAGTGTGTGTGAGGCTACCAGTGGGTTGTTACACAAGCATCATTTCAGATTAAGTCTTGTTTAACATCATACTGAAATAAAATGGGGATTCAAAGCTGAATCACATCAAGAGGAGAGGTGTTGGGGAGACTGAGGAAGAAATAAAAGGACAATAAAGAGATAAAGGGAATGAGTGGAAGCCCGGGATCTGCAGAGGGGTGAGAAGATGATAAAAAGTGGAACACATTCATATGTTAGGAGACGAAGGATGAAGGAAGGAAAGAAAGGTGGTGAAAAGTTTGCTCTTAGGAATGTATTTATCTTGCTGCCCTGTCACGGAGTCTGTCACCATCGCCTTTAGAGTCCTGATGACATTTGCTTCAGCAGTTGAGTGCGTGATAACATCATGTTCCAGACTCACCCTCAAAATTCACCATCATCTGCATAGTTCCCATGACAGAATGGAGAGGGACGACATCATCATCATCATATCAGTGATGCCAAGATGCAAGTGGTGATGCAAGATGTGTTGATCTTTTACAGTAAACCTCGTGTTACAGAACAAAAGTGGCTACCAGGCTGATATTGCCAGTGCAGAATGACTTTTATGGCATAGCTAAAAGCAAGAAGACTAACATGGCACTTTCAATAATATTAACATGCCAGGGGTGTCCAAACCTTTTTTAAGAAAGGCCAGATCTGAAAATGTAAAGATTCCTGGGGGGCCAATGGTCCCTTTATACCTTTTTTAACAGTAAAAACTACGTACAAATGCACTGTTTTATAATTATAATAATAATAATAATAATAATGCATTATATTTAAGGCGCCTTTCAAGACACTCAAGGTCGCCGTACAACAACAAAATAAAAAAATAACAAAAAAAAAATAACAAAAAAAAAATAACAAAAAAAATAACAAAAGGTAAGAGCAACAAATATTATAATAATATTATGATGTTTATTTTCTTGTCACAATTATAATTTTGCAATGTAACCAAATTTAAGCCACATAGGGTTGAACAAATTAAACAGTTCTGCCTCCTAGATGGTTGAGGGTTTATTCATTTATTTTTTAATAAGAATGTATTATTCCTTTAAAAAAAAATATATATATACTCTTTTTTTGCATTTTGCAATCCTATATGGCTTCATCAGATCTGGTCAAAAGTTAGAGATTGTTAAAGGTTTCACTTAAATGCCAATTTCCCAGTCATCCAATCATGACTGGAGCAGCATGTCACAGTGAAGGAGTGAATGTGTTTTGCCTTAAAGAGTGCACTTTTGTGAAGCCACGTGTGCATTCTCCTTCTCCTCCTGTGGTGCTATTATAACAGTTGGTCATGAGACTTTTCTATAAACTATTATAAAAAGAAGTGATCACATGGTCTACATTCTGAATGAAATGTCATGTTCCACTCACAATTAACCACCTGTCTCTACTCCAGGGCTGAATCTGCAAAAATGACACAACCCATGAGGGGAGACCAGGCCCACCAGCCAGTCCCAGCCCGCAAGACAGCCAGTCTGTCCTCGCCAAGTGCAGCTCGCCGCCTATACCGCAACTTGTCTGGAAAGTTCCGGGTTGGCACCAATCCCCCTGCCCTGGAGGACAGTGTGGTGTCAGGACGGGGAGGACACAAAGAGAGGCTGCGCAAAACCACCATAGTAAGTCAGGGAGAGATGAAAGAAAAAAGCTAACAAGCCAAGCTACATTGTGGTCTAAAAATAGTCAAGGAAAATATATACTGACTTGGCTGCAGGTAGTAAGATCAAACACTTAGGCTGGGGCTGCACTGGACTGTGTCACTCATGCTGCATCTCACAGTTCTGTTCACACAGGGAGCGAAAGGGTTTACCTTTGAAATGAAAAGAAAATATACTTAAAAATCCTTTAAATACTCCTTTGGACTCTTCTATATGAATCTGCACATCTGTTGGTCCTGCAAAATGTTGGGCAGGGAGAGGATATTGTGTTTGTGTAGTATGTATGACAGACATAGACAATGAAACATAGTGTAGATCATTTTCATTGTCTGTTTGCTGTAAAACATGTACAGTTTGCAGAAAACAAGATTGCAATTCCCTTAAAATAGCTATTATACATATATTATACCTATATTATAATTAAAAGCAAGACCTTCCATGCAACACAAACACCACACACACACATCCCTGGCTTATGTTGAGCATCAGAAATGATGCTCAACTTATTATCTAGACCAGGGTTGGGAAACACTGGTCTAGATTATTAGTGGGAGACACAGAAACTGCATGTTTGTGGAGGAGGTGGGACATGATCATAATGCTCATAATGCTGATAAAAGTTTAAATAATACGAGCAACATTCTACAGTATTGTGCAATAATTGTGGAAAACCTCTTTGTACCTCAGTTCCAGAGTAATGAAGCTTTGTTTGAGGCAGTGGAGCACCAGGAGTTGGACCTAGTACAGCTGCTTCTCTCCCAGTACAGTCTGGAGGAACTGGACCTCAACACCCCAAACAGTGAGGGTCTTCTGCCCCTTGATATTGCTGTCATGACCAACAATGTTCCCATGGCCAAGCTGCTACTGCGAGCCGGTGCAAAGGAGAGTCCTCACTGTGAGTAGAGAACAAAAATGTACTTCTTGTGTTTGCATTTGATTTGGTGATAATGCAGATAATAAATGCATACACGACAGTAATACAATTGCCACAATTGAGATAAAAAAGTAGACCTTAGTGATGGAGAGGTGGGTGAAAATAGAATGGAAAGGAGAGTAGAACATAGAGGAGAGATAAAGACAAGGAGCATTATCAAAAATCTATAACATCCAGGGTGCGACATGTCTCTTGTCCCAAAGTCATCAGCAATTGGTCCCAGCTCCTCATGTGACCTTTAGAAAAGGACAAGCCGTAGATGAATGAGGATAAGAATAATATTAATGTCAGCAGTATGTAATATATAGCAAATATTTATATGTGAGGAAGAGGATTTTTGATTATACTCTTAATTCTACAGGGAGCCAGTGTAAAGAGCTCAGTACTGGAGTGATGTGATGTCTTTTCCTAAATCCTGTCAGTACCCATGCTGCTGCATTCTGAACCAACTGAAAACTCTTCTGACACTCTTTAGAGCATCCTGATAATAACGAGTTACAGTCATCTAGTCTAGATATAATAAAGACATGAACAAGTGTTTCAGCATCCTTTAATGACAGGATGTTTCTGATGTTGCACGGGTGGGAGAAGGCTGACTTACAGACTTGTATGTTAGAGTCGAATGACAAATCTGGATCAATAACAACTCCACTGTTTCTTACAGTAGAACTCGAGGCCATGGTAATGCCATCCAGGATGACTTTTCTTTATATGTTTTATATTTATTTTTTGTATTTCACGCTCATACTTAGTTACTTAATTTAATAGTAGTGGTTAATAGTGTCATTTTATAGTGGACTATTTGTACTATTTCTGTTATTTATTTCCCATGTGAAAAATATTTTATTGATGTCAGTAAATCTGTTTTGTACCAGACAACTGACTTTCTTTGTCTTATTGGACAAGAAGGGAAGAATAACAAGTTTGATAATAAAATAATAATAATAATAATAATAATAATAATAACGCCTAGAGGAAGAATGTACAAGGTTAAAATAATTGGTCTGAGAACTGAACCGTGTGGAAGAACATTAACCATAAACATGAACACACTGGAATATTTCTGATAAGCAAGAAAACCAATTATAATTACAATTATATTATTGTTTCCAATAACATGCTCCAGCCTGTGTAATAAAATGTTATGGTCAACAGTGTTGACGTAGCACTCAGATCTAAGGGCACGTCCACACGGAAACGGTTTTCGGTGAATGCACATACTTAGAGAGGCGTTCAATACGTGGCTCTGAGGTGCAAAACACAAACGCAAATCAAAAAACACAAATCAAAAAAAACGCAAAACAAAGAACACAAACGCAAATCAAAAAACACAAACTCAAATAAAAAAACACAAATGAAAATCAAAGAACACAAACGCAAATCAAAGAACACAAAGCACAAGTATTTAGGTTGATGACAGAAAGTCGGTGGATTTGTTGCTTTTTTTAAAATTGAAAAAGTGCACAAACCGTAAACATAAACAAACAGACATTATTTTCGGTTCATTCTGTCTCTGCTTCTGTTATTATATCTAATGCTTACAACGTCTTCTTCTCTGTTTTTGGTGATAACTTTGCTTTCCAGTCCTGGCATATGAACTACAGTGCTTTGAGTCATTTCAGAGATCGTTTACCAGTATAGATACACTCCATGGTCTGAGGCCAACAGAAGGTTGTTGGTAAATTTCATTAGTGCTGTTTCCGTGCTATGACTAAATACCTGAAAGTCCTCATAAAACTTTTTCAAGGATTTTTGAAATGAACAGATTAGATATAGGACAATAATTAGCCAGAACATTTTTTTTTAAGTAGGCCTTTAATCACAGAAAACTTTAAAAGACTTTACTAGGTAAAGATAGATTTCTCTGATACAATATGGGATTGTTAAGTAAAGGTAGAACTTCCTTCAAAATGTTCTAGGAATGGGGTCGAGGAGATCTATGGGTGAGAAGTTCTACAAAATGTTAATGTGGTGAAAAAGTCAGTAAACTCAGTATTATTAGTAGGCAGCATGAGATTAATTTTTTCTCTAATGGTTGACCCAAACAACACAACTACCTCACACACCTTTAAGACATTCATCTACACATGTTGATGAACCCCCACATTCCCCCTGTTTTCTGCAGCCAGTGGAAACATATTACATGATGAAGGGGTGGTAATCATGATGCAGTATTAGTCATCTTTGTAAGCACTCCACTGTCTGTGTTCTGCTGAGTCTCAGCTCCTTTCTTCTGCTAATGATTAAAACTCGCCAGTCAGGCTCCTCGGCTGTTTGTGTTTCTGCCCACACACACACACACACACACACACACACACACACACACACACACACACACACACACACACACACACACACACACACACACCCCACACACACACACACACACACCCCCCACACACACACACACACACACACAAACAAACACACACACACACACACACACACACACACAGTGCATCTGTTCTTGTCAGGACTCTACATTGACATATGCTTGAAATCCTAAACAAAGTCTAGCCCCAAACTGTTCTTCAGACATTGATCTTGTCAGGACCAGTAGTGCTCATGGAGACCAAAACCTGGTCCTAATGAGGTTAAGGTTAACACAAATTAATGGAAGTCACTCGTGTCTTAAGAACAGCTGTCTATCTGCGTGTGTTTACACTGTCACCTTCTGAGAACTTGTCTTACTTGGTAAGACATCTTACATGGTGAGAATAAACGCCATATTGCCATAAAAGTTTAATTTTAAGATTACGATGTTAGACGGGCGACGGTAGCTCAGTGGAGTTGAGCGAGTTGTCTTTCAACTCAAAGTGATTCCCGGCTCCGCTAGTCTACATGCCGATGTGTCCTTGGGCAAGACACTTAACCTCACTTTGCTCCTGACGGCTGTGCCAGCAGCGTGTGAATGGGTATGGAAGATGAAAGATAGAAAATTCACTGCACATAGATGCCCTGTATGAAAGTGTGAGTGAATGGGTGAATGGCAAAACTGCCGTGTAAAGCAGCTTTGAATGGCCATCAAGGCAAAAAAAGCAGTATATAAATACAGACCATTTACCATTACATTAAGTCTTAACAGGAAATGACTGTAACCCTCCATTCACACACCTCGTTTAAACAGGTTAAAATGGGTTTTGACCAGTGGGAATTTGTTTACTTGATTATTTGCAAGGACTCTGCAAAGCATGCAAGTTGTTTTTGGCTCCAGCTCCAATCTGCATTTGTGGGAAAGCAAGCGAGTCTCAGCGATATAATGGTGTTTATGTCTTCTTCTTTCTCTGAGTCTTAATTGTCACAATGCATTTGTGACCAACCATAGGTTTTGGAATGGTGTTAATCACCTTTCATAGAGAGTTCACCCAGGATCAAAAATCAAAATCAAAAATGTTAAAGAGACTTGCAAGACTGTAATGTCCTCTGAAGTTGTGTGTTGCATATTTTCCCTCAAGCTTTGGAAAACAACCAATGCTTTTGTTTATATTGACATGCTTGACTTCAGAGTGTGTGGTTACCAGACAAACTAACCTCCTTCATATACATTAACAAATCCCTTGATGGTTTTCAATAGAACAGCCACTTTAACATGCTTTGCCTTCATGTGAAATAAGAACTAATCATGGCACATGTACACACTGGTGGTCACATCTGAAACTGTTTTGAGGCCTGGAATGGCTTGAATTGTAATTCTTAAGTTTGTTGTCCAAGTATTTTGAATGAGAATCCCCTAAACCTTAAAATTCAACTCCGACCCAACAACCCTTTACCTCTTCTTAGGTGACAAGTGACAAACAGCCTTGAAGACTTTCACACAAGTGGCTGAAGAGAACAACAAAACTGACACCCACAAAAGAATCTCACATTCAAGGAGAAGCTCTCAGCCACTGAGGAGACACTGAGACAGCCGCAGAATTAAACACCCAGATGGACATTTTAACACGGAGCTTTAAACTTACTGTCAACAGTGGAATCTAACGCTCAACAGTGGAATCTACAATGAACAAACACAGACCACACAGACTAAACACAGACACATAGCAGCCTCAAACACTCGAGCCACCAAGGAAGGACAGTATGCTACTGTTGTCTGTCATGATCTTATCAGCTTCCATTTACCTGTTCCAATGACAAATGACTTAATCATTCCAATGTTTTTATTGGGTATGGATGGTAAATGGTCTGTATTTAAATAGCACTTCTCTATTCTGGTCACTGAAAACTGCTTTACAGTTTGACCATTCACCCGTTCACTCACACATTCACACGCAATTCGGGGTTAACTGTCTTGCCCAGGGACACATCGGCATGTAGACTAGTGGGGCAGGGATGTGTGCGTGTGTGTGTGTGTGTGTGAGACTTTAGTTAAAAATAGAGTATATAAAATGATTTAATGCAAACTAAGTATATAATAGCAGTAAAATACAATAGAATATATATAAAACAAGATAAAGATAAAATAAACTAGTGAAACACTTAAATAAACTGAACAGTTTCAACAGTGTGATTGTGCTTCTGTAAATATATATGTTCATCTTTCAGTACATGTTACCACCAGTTTGTGCTCTCTCATATGAAGAATAATGCTCCCTCTTGCACTTCTCTCATTTTCATTGCCCCATTTTCTGTGGCATCTCTTGGATGATGTCATCACATTAACTCAAGTTTATTTAGGAATCTGCCACATTTCACCCAACAAAGACACAATAAAGGAGAGGCCTGCAAAAGCATTTTGCAACAGTGCAGTAAATTTCTCACAATATTAGTAAAGCCATATGTGAACCATTTGATAATGAGAAAACCAACACAATACTGATTTGATTATCTTAACCCTTTGGATTAGATGTTTCAACAAATCACAAGGAAAATATTTTAATGATGATATTTTCCTATCAACTGGTCACATATAGTATTTTGCATTTACTCTTTGAGTCTCATTCAAGCCACTCAAATGTATAGTCCAGCAAATGCTAAGCTGACCAATTTTTACTGTATAAACACAGCAAGCATTCCTCAGGGTGTTAAAGTAATTTTATCCTGTGTTCCATTTCCATTGGAATTGAGAACTCAGAACTGGGAGTGACGTCACCCCAAAGTTCATCATGTTCCAATTGAGAACTCCAACTGGACACAAACATAGCTCAGGCTAATTATCACAAGCCATTGTTAGCAACACCAGTCTATAACAACGTTCTGCTTGGTAGTTGGCGCACACAAACCCAAACTGTATTTGTATGGTGGCATTTGTATGGTTGGAATCTCATGTCAGAGGTCTTGAGGTTGATCCATGTTTCTGGCTTTAGAGGGTTTCTGTGTAAGGAACACTCCATGACCTCAGAAATTCCGAGTTCCTTCTACAAATGCATTGCATGTAGGGTGATAAAATGCATTGACCTGTCCCTCTCTCTCTCTCTCATACTATCTGTCATGTGTTTCTCAGTTGTGAGTCTGGAAGGCAGAGCCGTTCATTTGGCCACCTTGGTGCAGGAGGCTGAGCAGAGGGTGTCAGAGCTTCAGGCCCAGGTGCAGAGCGAGGCTCCCTGTGAGCGGGAAGGATCTGACCGGGAAAGGCTGCTAAAAGCCTGGGAGTGGAGGCTTCGGCTCTTCCGACGCATGCAGCTGGGCTTTGAGCATGCTAGTAAGCCCTCAGAGCAACTTTGATGTTACAGATATTTTTTTTCCACATGCTGAGGGAATTTCACACCTCAGATCAATACAGCAGTGCAGCAGTCATCTTTGGTTTTAATTCTGACGCCCTTTTTCTCTGCTGGCATTCTGGCAGGGCTGAGTTAAATAAATGCTTCCACCAGGCTGCATGTGTGTGCATGTGCTTTGTATTCCTGCTTTAATTTTTATAATCATTTCATAACAGGCTCAGTGGCATAGCAGAGTGCCACCTTGTGAAAACAGACATACTCACATGCAAACTCTTCTAACCAAAGCAGTCTGTACTTTGATACAAAAAAGGGTTTTTCCTCACTTTATAATTCGATGTGCACAATGTCATTTGATTGTACTTGTAATAATCACATTTACAGTCAATGAAATCCTCCCTCAGTGATGAATTTACATTATTTTGTGAAGATAAATTTCTGACAGTGAATCTAAAAAGAAACAGCTTAACAGTGCTTAACAGTTTCAAACTTTTTAATTTCTGACCACATTATTTTAAGGGTTAGAGCAACTGATACAGTTTATTTGAGTCTGTTTCTTTTACCCAACTATCTCTCTAATTCTTTCTGTCTGCCTGCCTCCTCAGACCATCCCGACTCTCCCAGTGCAGTTTGCTTGTCTGTCAGCAGCAGCACCAGTCTAACAGTGGACTTCCAGGAACCTCTTTGTGTCAATTCTGCTGTGGTTACCAAGTACAAAGGTCAGCAACTGTGTCCATTCTATTGCTTCATTTAGAACATGCCACTTACTATCATCATATGTAAAGCTGTGGTGCAAATTTTTCAATAGACCCACTTGAGCCACCCCTCCAATTTTGAGGTTACAGCCCAGAATAATTTGTTTTCCACTATAACCCATTAGTGCAGGAAGGGGGGAATTAGCAGTAAGTTAACATCTTACACAGTGACAATTAAAATAACATGAGCACGAAAAGTTGGGTGCTGGGGTGCACCTTCTACTGCAGGATGTTGCAAAATGCAGCTCAGCTGGACTTCTCTTGTCAATGCCATCGCTGTTGACTGTTGTTGTCTCATTTCCTTTGATTCCACTTTGCAGGCTGACAAACAGGGACAAGTTCTCTAAACCATGAACGTATGGGGGCTTGGAATTCAAATTACAATCATTTTCAGACACCACATTTATCAACAATTGATTAGGCATAATGTGGGCGGGCCAGTGTGTCACTTTGTTGTCTTAATGCAAACAACAACAATTATTTGTATCGTACACATCATGTGAGACTGTGCTCCTGTCAACTTTTCGTGTTTTATTTTTAAACACACAAACTTACATTTAGGAAAGAAACCTGTTTTTGTTTTTAGCTAGGCTTCATATTATTAGTGAATTTGAAGTTTCCCTTGTGGCACTTAATAAATCACTAGGACTGTGCATTCTGTTGGCAAACTGTACAGTATTTTGAAGTTCCGCCTTGTGTGTGTGTTTGCAGTGTGTTGGAGTACTGCTCCATCATGCAGTCCTTTGCTGGGTGAGATGGTGGTGGAGGACATCAATTTGCTCCAGGCCAACATTACTGGGCTCACCTGTGTAAGTTGTACCAGGTTTCTGTCTCAATCATATAAACCACAGCATAAAAATGCAAAAGTTATTCAGCGTGAGTCAGGAAGAAACTATTCTATCACATTTTTTGTTTTGTTTGGTCACATAAAAAATTCCACTGTTGTGAGGTAACATCAGTAGCTGCGTAATCGAAAGATATTTTCTTATTCTAAGGTCATGTGCAGAAGGAAATGACACGAAACGCAAACAATATTTTTCCTTTTTGCTATTTTCAAAAAGTTCCCTGTAAAGACGGCATCGTTTCAGGAAATATCTCCGTCCACACGGAACCCCCCGAAAGGACTCAAAGCACTGTTGTTCATATGCCAGCACTGTAAGTTGTGCTGTAACATTACACCAAAAACAGAGAAGACGACGTTGTAAACATTAGATATAATAACAGAAACAGAGACAGAATGAACCGAGCCAGAGGAAAGAAAGGGAAATATTGTCTGTTTATGGTTATGTTAAGTTTATGGTTCGTGCCATTTCTGTGCGTCTGTATATGTAGTGAGTTTTATTTTTAGCGACAAATCTTGTGACTTTCTGTCATAAACCTAAATACCTTCCGAGAATGCACAATTGTGCCACACGAGTGAGTGAAATTTATCTAACTGCGGGGTGAGTGTCGGACACACACACACACACACACACACAGAATACAGTGTGACCATGGCGGCAGTGCACACACTCAAAATCACAGACACACACAGTGCACATAAACAGACAAGACAACAGATGAGTCACAGACAAGAACGAGCTGTGGATGTTCAGTACAGTCAAGTTTGTGTGGAACAATCACTGATCTGTTTTGTTTATTCAAGTAAAAATAGATTTAGTTTTCTCCTCTCTTTATTGTACAATTCAACACTTTTTTCACCCCCTGTGTGGGAAATCTCTAAAGACAGGAAGTGCTCTAGTGATATCTAGTGTCTTTTCACACTGCGTTACTAATAACTTTTCATTGAGCAACAATCTTCAAACACAAGACAATACATGACAGCACAAGAGAGAGCTGGGAATGTGACATTTCCCTAAAGTAGCGTATTCTCTGTCCACACAAAAGTATGCTCATTCACTGTTTCTGTCCACACAGAAACAACTCTAGGTGAATATGCATACTTTTTTGTATTGTTATTATTATGTTATTGTATCACCTATCCCAGCTCTGCAAATAAACCTTTAAAAAAATAATAAAACCAGATAGGATATAACCTTGATTTATATGGTATATATATATTATGTCTGACAGAACAACACAATACACCACTAAACTCTGGGTTCACCAGCTGTTGATGCTGACCAGTAAACAAATTAAATACTTCTCTGCACAAGAGAACCCTGATAAATTTACGTCAGCATCATGTGTTTGTTCTTCTTTGAAACAATTCTTTACTACATACATCAGAAAAGAGATGTAGTCACCATCAATTCCAGATTATCAGGTGGGGGAGGACAAAAGATGTAACACAATTGAAAACCTGGTGTGTTTCTCAAGTCTTGACTCACCATCCATAAGCAGCAGTTGCAAAACAGCCTCCAAAATGATAAAAAAAAAAAAAAAAGAGCAGCTTGGTTGCCTGCCAACTGATTTATGTTTGGCATTTTTAAGCAGGCTCGCAGACAAATGGACACTCTGTTGGTTGTTTGTTACTGTGTGGGAGGAGCCCACCCCTTGTAAGACCCCTATTGCAAACCAAAGCTCATTTCTGTCACATGACAGGGGTCAAGGCGAGGTCAGGAAGTGTCAGCATCTGGTTTGATTGATCTGGCCAAGAAAGGATAGACATAGACCTGCTGTCTACACACTGGACACAGAGACAGACAGAGCTTCTTGATATATCATTCAAATCTCTCTCTCTCTCTTTAAGACACACACACACACACACACACACACACACACACACACACACACACACACACACACACACACACACACACACACACACACACACACACACACACACACACACACACACACACACACACACACACACACACACACACAGTTTCACGCAACTCTGCAGTGACTTCCATTCATTTATCCCTAACCTTAACCATGACTTGACTGCCATGTGTCCTGTCCTTTCAGGGGACATATTATTATGTCCAAGTGTCTGCCTACAACATGAAGGGCTGGGGACCTGCAATAGTTTCCACCCCTGCCTGTGCTGCACCTTCCAGTAAGTTTCCATTGTATGTATTTATGTGCATGTTCTCAGGTGCCAAGATTTCACATAAAGATTAAAACATAAAACCTCCAGTCAACAACAGCAAAATAATATGTCTCTGAGAGTTTTTGGCTGGCCTTTCCAAATGATCACCACTATGTGTGTGTGTGTGCATGTGTGTGTCCTGCATTAATTATGCAATCTCTCATAGCTTTCCCACACACATAAAGGAGCTTGGCCATTGCATCATCTCTTGTTGGCTCCTTTGATTGATTCAGTGGTTCCAGCATCATTCCAGTGTTGCTTTGACGACATTACGGAGGTGACAGCTGGGCAGCTCTCCTGCCAGCAGGCTGGGTAGTGGGACCCCCTCTGCGGACGTCATTGAGTGTAACCATAGACATAGTGTTAGGGGTTGGCCGGCAGAAGATGGTGCCTAGAGTTCAGCCAAGAAGTTAACCGTGAAGTCATGTGCACGACAGCTGAGGTGTTGACTATCTATCTGTCTGTCTGTTTATCCGTCTTTCTTTCCACTGAGCAATTGATCTGTCTCTTGGTTGGTCTGTCTGTCTGTTGTCCATCCTTCCTCCTATCTATCTATCTATCTATCTATCTATCTATCTATCTATCTATCTATCTATCTATCTATCTATCTATCTATCTATCTATCTATCTATCTATCTATCTATCTATCTATCTATCTATCTATCTATCGCTGTCACCAACTAATAGTAACCAAGGCAACTGCTGATTTGAGCGACACAGGGACCAAACTCGAACTTGAAGCACAGCAAAATATTTTGCTTTCCCCATGTGTTTTGGGATGTAGGCGCCATATGTAAGAATGTGGCCAAAAACGGTTACTACACTCAAATTCAAAATACCGAGGTCTTTTAGGTTTTCTCCGCCATTGTAGCTCAGGCGTAACTGGCAATCCATGGTTGCGCGGCAGCTGAGACTCTACTGACTGCAATGATTGGTAGATGGCGGTAGGTGGCGCCACATGCCAAAACATGATTTCAAAACATAAACATGATTTGCAGTCTGCAAAATATATATTTTTAATGCGAATATTTTGGTTGTACTTTGCCAGATACTTTGTAGATATCTATCTATCTATCTATTCATCCACCCATGTATTTCTGAGCCTACGTTAAAAAAAGTAGACTAGACACTTTTTGTATCTGTAGTTTTAATGTTTTTCTACCAAAGAATATGCCTTGTTTGTGCATATGTGGCTTTATTAATTCATACACAAACAAAATAATATATTTAAAAAAATCTCAAATTCTGTGATTCTCAACAGTTGCTGTTTGTGTTTGGTGCAGTCAGTACACATAATATTGAAAGAGAGTGAACATAGGTGCTGTGATTGTTGGTATCTTGGCACACTCATAGTACATCTGGGGAACATATGAACATGTTTGTCCTCATCAGTGTATGTGTGTTTGTATGTGTGTGTGTCTCTCTTCATTTTAAGAAACTGGGCTTTCCCTCACTTTTTTGTCCTGTCCACCTCCCTCTCTGCCATCTCCCTCCCTCTCTCAGAGCTAATTTCGATGTTGCGTGTTTGTGTTTTCCATTTGGTCCTACCACTGGAAATATTTGCATGTCTGTGCTGCAGCATGCGGCGCAGCCCCAACAGTGGGGGCCTTATACAAGCCCATGGACGCCCATTAAAGGGCCCGCTTGTCCTGTTGAGACAGGCACCTTTCTGGGAATAGAGCTCACCGTGTTTCAGGGGCCTCCCTCCGGGGGCTCCAGAAGACGGAGTTGGGCTGGGGCTGGGGGTGGGGGGAGGGGGGCTGAGAGGCGGGTATGGAGTTATCACTGACATCCTTCAACAAGCAAGCAAAGATGCAGTCTTGCTAACACAAAAGGGGGAATGTTTTGAAGAACAGTTTCCTATAGTCATCTGAGACAAGGAAAGAGATGGTTTGGTGTGTTTTTTGACGAGACTTTGCCTGATACACAAAAACATAGAAAGGGAGTAATTACTTTAAATGTAAAACATTCAAGTCTTACTTTACTCACTATCTTGTCACTGGGCAGGTTACATTGTGTTAGTGTGATTACAGTGAGTACATGAGCTTTCACTTTACGTCTCATGTCTGGCATGTACAGAATGTGTCACTTAAGCCTTTTTTACACTAAAATGAGCAGGTGGACCTGGGATTTGTGAAATTCGATTGGCTTTTGATTTTTAACATTCCCCTGTATTACCTGTGTGTGAACAGAGGAAGAAGAGAAGAACAACACCCTGGAGCTCAGTGACAATATTACAGTGGTTCCTAATGGTTAGGGTTAGGTTGTATATTTTACTTCATTCCCTCTTTCAATTGATCTTTGAATGAATCCAAATTATGAAATAAAAATTATTGAGCACTTTCCCCAGTTGTAAAAAGTAAGGTTTGCCTTAGAAGATGAACATGCAACCAAGCATTGTGCAGACATTGATGCAGAATTGAAGCCTGATTGAAAACCTACGTGCCAGTAAGCGAATAATGGTGAAACACATTCCTACAATTTCTTTGATGAATGGGAATAAAGATTACCATATAACTACTATTTAAGATTATATGATATTCTAAATCAAAGATTGTTATATATTATATACAGTATATTTTCCAAACAAAAATTGATTTCTGTTTCCTACTGTAGTAGACACACTAGAGCTGTTTGAGAGGTGGTTTGTTTGACGAACCTCTGGAATGAGGTTACGCCAAGAGGTTTTGGTGTCCTGAGCACAATTTAGTGAACCCCCATGTATTACCAGTCAACTACATTTGTTGGCCTATATGAAGGAGCTGACTATTCATGTGACATATGGGACAGCCCACGTGGCAGTGATGTGACACATTTTGGACATCTGGATGACAAAATCCACAATTAGGAAAAGTATCCAGCCCCTGGATTGAGACGGGGCTATAGTATTGGTTACCTTTTGTATGTAGATGACATGCGCTTATACTTCCTTATACTGCCCTCAACCCCAATGACACACATTAGTTAAGCAACTTCCACATGTACATTACATGTATCAGTAAAAGGATTGCAACAAATTATCTGGTATTAAAGTTGGACAAATCTGAAATGATTATCTACTTGACAAAATGCCAAAGCTAGACTGATAGCCAACACAGTCCATTTTATGATACATATTAAATGTTAATAAATATTCCAAAATACAATACAAACATAGTCCTCTGTCACTGACCAAAGTGATCAGGCCTTCTCTGTTTTGGCCTCTCAGTAATAAGTGGGGCAACTGTGGTTCACTGGTAGAGCAGTAGCTAGGTTCATTTTCCAACTGCGCTAGTCGCTGTATGAAGCAAACAACTTTTTAGATATTTTCTGTTCGTAACACTTTTTATTCTTAATATTAATCCATTGTTTACTCTCCATTAGCAATTAACCGGTATTCAGTATCATATATAAGTGATACACAATAAACGAACAGCCAGGAGATTATAAATTGTGATTATGGTGTTGATGTACAGATTCTAACCCTAACCCCATACAAAAGTGCCCGTTGAGTACTTCTCTTTAGATCATGCCAGCATGTTGTAGTTGACTACTGCAGATAAGTCTGTCATGTGTCAACGATCCTATAGTGCCGGTCAAGTGACTGTTGGTAGGGAAATTACATTTGCACCTGTAAATGTGTGTCTGGACCATTGAATTAAAGTGAAAAACAGTTGAGAACAGTATTTATAAATAATTGTGAACTGAATATCTGTTTATTACTAGTATAGAGTCAACAATGGACAATCAAAATGAAGTGATAGCCTCCTAATTGTGTTTGATTCTGCAGGTTGGAGAGACATCGATGGTCGTTCTCCACGACAGAGAGGCCAGAAGGAGACACTGGACCAGTTACTGGGACAGATAAAAGAATCTCACCGTCACTGCGTCTGCCATGGTATCAGCAGCTTTTTAATAAAACCTAAACCCAAAATCTGATTGGAACTTAATTATGTTCTCATTTAACTAAATGTTGTACCTGGTATATGTATTTTGACTTGGGTTCAAACTATGGAATTACATGTAGTAAATTCTAAGGGAGAATAACAGTTTGAGAATACATGACTACAGATACACTTGACCCCAAACCTGGGTCAGTGCTCATATCATATGGTTGCAAAGTTAAAGCTTAAGTGAAATCTACCCTGAAATGTGGTATGAGTTTCTGGCATTAACCTGAGCTACATTTTCACTGCACCTGCCATATGTTAAACAAACACATCTGAATTTTAGCCACCATCTAGTTCATGTTTCAGAAATACTCCAACTCAAACATGAGAAATGGACGATTCAAAATGCACCACCAAGTGTTGTTTTGTCTCACCTTGACAGACACTTTTCAATTTCAGACACGACAAGTATGCTGGGGGTGTGTGTGTGTGTGTGGGGGTCATGCTCAAGACGATACGTTGCCTCAAAAATAATGTCTGAACACCCTCATCCCCACCCCCTTACGTGTGCGTCTTTCCATGACTCAGCCCTTCCTCCTTTGAAAACTTCTCGCTCTCTGTGACAAAATGCAGATCAGCCTGTCTTGCACACAAGCTGTTTATATATATAAACACTGCTGACTGTAAGTGTGTCTCACAAGTGTCAAAACCTGTTCATACTGCCCCTTTTATATGATGGCAAACTGCATTTAGCACTGAACACGTTGTATGTCTTTTTCTATCACACCCACATGCCCAAACGCAAACACCCACTTACTATTGTCCACTATGGCCAGATGTATTTGAAACTGGGCAAAACGCAATATAATAGTCAGTATTGAGTGGCCCCACGTTCCTAAGACGGTGACTGATTGTGCTTGAGAGTTCAGGCACGGTAGCCAAGGTGGCGTGTCCCGGGGTCATGTTTGTTATTCCTGTAAGAGACGAGTCTTGGGCTGGAGTCAGGAGAGAGCATAAATTAAGAGTGACTACTGCTGCCGTCGCTAGCCCCCCCCCGACCCATGGCCCGCCAGTCATCCTGTCTACTGTCCATACATATACAACCAGATAGCGAGACAGGCATACACATAGATGGATGTGTATATGAACAGACACAAATATTCATCTACATGCTCACTTTCAAATCAGTCCCCCCCCCACAACCCCGTCTCAGCCAGCATATAGCCCATGCCACCTTCTCCCTCTTGTCCAAACACTATTAATTAAACTTTGAAAGAGGCCTTGACTAAAACAGGCACCCCAGCAGTCAGCCCAACTTGTCTGTCTTACTCAGTGTCAAACAGAGACTGAGGCCACAACGACTGGAGCTGAACAGAGTCGCGAGTGGAGAGAAATGTGGAGAGGTGAGAGGGGTCAAGGGGTGCTGTTTTTTTTGTTACTCCACCTCGACTCGTCCACCTGAAGAGAAAATTAGTTCTTTTTGGGTCCTGAATGGGGGGATTTATTGACTTTAAGTGGCCTGGGGCTGAAGTAAGATCACCTGGGAGGGGAGGAGAGGGGAGGCAGTCTGCGAAGGGTTTGGGACTCGAGGTTTCTAATGAGTTGGGAGGTGCGCTATCTTACCAACAGGCGCCCATAAAAACACACACATACATATACCCACACCTCCTTCTCTCACCCCAACCCCTTGCAGGCCCACTAAAAATAAACATGTCCCCACAGACTTAACTGACCTCCCTGTCAGTGAGTGGCAAAGGGTTAAGACACACACAGAATTTACTACAGCTCCTTGGCTGCACTCATATGGCTGTAGCTCAAGTTATGCCATATGCATGTAAACACACACACACACACACACACACAGTCAGTATTCCTGTGGGACATGAGCGCTAGTGGTTCCCTCAAGGCCCATAGTCTGCAGTTGGCAGCCAGCATGACTGTCAAATGGTGCCGCGCCACTGGAGCGCATGAAATGTTGAAAAACATTCCCCTCCAACCATGTTTTTGGACGTGTCAAGTTTGTTGTCAATTAAGTAACAGCCTGCCACTGAAAGAGATATTTCTAGAGTTTGTCAGGACAGAGGTATTCATTGGTCTTAGCTGGAAGAGTTTGTCACTAGTGTCCGCATTTTCACATTAAGAGCCTAAGTTTAATAATTTCACAAGAATGGGACATAATATGAATTAACTCAGTCCTTTCTCTTTTCTGTCTTGTCAACACAGAACAATGCAAAGCTCCAGCACAAGGGAGGAAGCACTCGGTGTCTAAAAGCCTGCGCCACCTCTTCCAAGCTACCAACAAATTTGTTAAAACCTTGAAAAGGTTAGCGTGAAGGGAATTGTAAATAATTGCAATTTCTGTTCTTTTTTTAAAATTTTTGCACAGAACACATGATTGTCATCAGTGAATATTGTGTCGTGTGTCGTGATTTTTATGCCAGCACCAACATTCATTCATCACATTTGTATCATGTGTATTTGTTTCATTCAACCCACACAGTGCTGTGATTGTAATACATGAATGTTTCCTTTCTTTCTCGACAGAGGTCTCTACCTGACATCCATATTCTATAGAGATGACAATGTATTGGTGACTCCAGAGGACCAGATTCCTATTGTGGAGGTTGAAGATTCATACTCCAGTTCACTCATGCAGGACTTCCTCTGGTTTACCAAGGTAGACACACAGCTATGGAAATGATTCTAAAAAGTAATAAACACAACTTACTACATGTACTCAGTAAAAACATGGACGTTAACATGAAGTAAATGTGAAGTAAATGGGTTTTTGTGTGCTTTCTGTCCCTGTACCAGATGTCCTTTCTGTGGGAGGAGATTCCCTGGCTGCAGCAGTGTCTTAGCTCCTCCCAGTCGTCTTGTTCCTGTACCCTGCAGACACGCCTCAAGATGCTGCAGGCTGTCTCCCATCTGCAGGTAAACCTATTTTAAAGCTCCAGTGTGTAACTTCAGCAGCATTATGTGTCTCTAATAGGGTTATTTGCTGATCCAGGTGGATCAGTTTAGTTTAGTGTAAAGTATTGAAATACACTTTGTGATAACACCAGCTAATGTATTCAAATTTTGCCTTTGGCTATTTTAGTCCATGCTTGTCACTTTTCACACTTTCTACTGTACATTTAATGGAATGCACCATTCTCTCTGAAAAAAGAAAGAAATAAGAAACAAGTATTAGATCAGAACACTTATTATATGTTGTCATTTCTCAGGGAATGCTTGGAACCCAGGATCTTGGTCAGGTGTATCTTGAGCCAATCAAAGACAAGCATGGCAATGCCCTGCTGGTTCTCCTCAAAGACATGAATACATGTCCCAACCTGGATGGGGTACGCTGGACACAGCTTAGTAAACTCCAACTCCAACGAAAGTCCATCTCGTCCCCTGAGGAGCCCACTGCCTTAGACATGCTCCTCATCACACTACATGTAAGTGCTACAGGAATAAGGTTTTTTTTTGGGGGGGGGGGGGTAGGTGGTAATGGTAGGAGGGTTTGCCACCAGTGGCTGTTGATTTTATCAGACTTTTTTTACCCAGAGATTAAGGAAGATAAATATAGTGTAAGGCATTATTAATGTTTTGAAGCTCTCATTTGCAGGAGACATGAGGTTCCGTGGCCCTAACAATAAGCCTGTTAATTGAAATGTGCTTCCAATTATAAAGAATGGTCATTATGCAGTTATAGTATTTAGACATCAGCATAAATAGTCTTGACTGTCCCCTTCCATTGGTCACGTCATTTATAAGGATACACATGACACACATTAATTAAAATTCAGATTTCAGGTCAAATATTTAATGTCTTGTGAGTTTCAGTGTGATAGACAAGAGGATGATAATTGAGCTAATTGTTGTTTTGTTTTGCAGTCCTTGCTGTGTAGTTGTTTTGTTCACAGTGGCTACAATCACAAATTGATACAAAACGACCCATGGATTTTGACTGTGTCACCTGGTGAATTTGATAGCATTGTTACAGTGGTGTTTTGCCTCCATTGTAAGTTGTCTTTTCCTTGTGGTTGCAAAACAATGGTGGAGATTATCTTCAGCAAAACCATAGTTTACTAAAATATTTGTTTATTGGGTTATAAACAAGTCCATATGCACACATATTAGCATGTAGACTGGCAGAGCCCGTCAAACCCTCGACCTTCCAGTTGAAAGACGACATCCTCCACCATCACCCGCAATTGTATAATGGAATACATAAAAATTTACTGACGGGCTGTTTTTTCAAGGTTCGACGGAAGTCTCTCATGGACCGACACCAGGAAAAGATGAAAAAAGCATTACAGCATCATTAGACCATCTTCTTCCCTTGTTTCAGGAGAAGCTGGCTTATCATAGACGGAGCAAGAAGCTGCTTTCTCCAGGATTATACCTGGGTTATCTGAAGCTGAGTACATCAGTGGAGCAGATCAGGGTGCTGGTGCCGCAGAAACTTCCAAACATCCTCTGTCATACAAAAATCCGCAACAACAGCAACGTGTCCAGGTGGGGAACAACAGACAGATGATTTAGCAGGGTGCTTTTGAAAGTCACATGATGCAGTGTTTCAAACTGTTTCTTTTCATATTCATAGTAGTGTTGTCCTGACAGCTGATTAAAACAATGAAAAAATACTTGTGCACTTACTGGAAGTGTGTGTTTTATGTATCTGGTGGTTTCAGAGAGGAGTGGCAATGGCTGCAGGCCCTCAGCTCTCTTGAGGAGTCATTGGAAATGGATCTTGATGCGCAGAGTGCTCCACATTGCCTCCTACAGGACCTGCGCAATGCCATAAAGGAGTTGATGGCACACATCAACATCCCTGGAAATCAGGTGAAAGTTAGGCCAGAATCACACTGAAAACTAGTCAGACTCTGTGACTTCATCAAGATTCAGAAGAGTATTTATTACTGATACCATGGAACCAGTAAAAAGAAGCCAAGTTCCAGAGGCAAGCAGTAGCAACAGCTCAAAGCTATGAAATGATTCCACATGATACTGAGCCAGCTCTGGTTAGACCACTAATTCTACATGATTTCTGTAAAAGAACACGGCGTGAATTCCAGCAATCATCATCCATGTGGCTTTAAACTACTGTTCCACCCATGACTCTGCTACTATGTGGAGTGACATGTAAAAAAACATGAACATATGCATGTTTATACGGATTGTATATATGTATATATATATGTATATATATATACATATATATATACATATATACAATGTATATATATATACATATATATATATACAGAAAACTGAAATATTAATAAGATAGTGGTGAAACCTTGGACATTGACATTGATGCTACTGCATTAGCACAATGACAAATTCACAATAGAGCACTGTAGTGTATTAGTGTATAGTGTAAACATGGATTATAGCAAACCAGTTGCCATATTCTTTACTCTAGATTCAACCATCTGCATTTGAGAATGTAGCTCTGTATTTAAGATATTTAAATGAGTAAACTCATTTAGGGTTAGGGTTAAACAATGGGGTTTATTGTGGCATAAAAGTCTGGTCCATATGCACACTTTACTGCAATATAAAATAAAATGTTATAAAAATGAAGATACTGAAGAGTAAGAGCTCAGTGGAAACCAAGTTAGTGTTGTTTGAAGGTACTGTCTGTGTGTGTCTAGGCACAGGATTTCCGCATATATAGCCAAGAAGTTTTGGAGTTAGGGGAGAAAGTGTCCTTCTTGCTCCTCCTGCCTCCTTCAGATGAGGTGTGCTCAGCCCCTGGTCAGAACAACCCATACTCACCTCGCTCTGGCTTTCTCACCCTGCCCCTGCAAACCTTTGAACTGGGTCAGTATACAAACTCGTCAGCTGAAATTAGACACCAACTTTCTAGAATCTAGATATTTCTGTAAATACGGACATAGCATTTGACTTATCTTTTGACTCCTTCTTCTCCCGCAGTCCACTTTAATGCCTACTGCCCAAGTTTCATTGGCCAGTACTGCAGAGTGTCAGCTTTGCTGGAGCTGGAGGCTCTTATGTCCCAGCAGGCACTGAGAGAGGCCTTCTCTGAGGCCGAGCTCCTCGTTGCTAAGAAGAAACATCAGGAGGTCCAGGAATACATCCAGGTAGGACAACTGTAAGAAAGAGCATGTCCTCCTCCTATGATAGTATGAGGTAGGAACATAATCAGCACTGTGTACTGTGTACATCAACACCAAGTGCTGTGTATTAAAATTGCTGATTTTTAAGTTGTAAAAGGCTGTCTAATTAAGATTACGTGGAAATACTTATCCTAAATGTATTGATTTGAGTTGGATTTATTAGGTGTGTCCTTTCTTAGGTAACTTATATCTGTTGTCCTTGTGCCTGTGCTGGCCGCCATTTTTTGTGAGCCAGACTCCGTGTCTCAGAAAGGTTCTTGGCTGCTCTTCACTTCAAAAAACCCAATTTACCTCTTTAAGTCTACCTTTGTGCAGGAGTTATCTACTGTTGGAATAGTTTTGTTTTCTGAATTGAAACTCCTGTCAGTTGAATCCAAATGAATCTGAGAGAGTATTTTGTGTTATCGTGGTCTGCTTCTGACGTTACGAACTCTACGACAGCAAATGGAGGAGGTATGGCGGGACGTGAGGTGGATAATGGATGCCTTGCAGCATGCCCGTTATAAGCAGCCAACAGGAGGAATTTCAATAAGCTGGATAATTGACTTCTCTAAGGAAGTGTTGCTTGAAAAGCCTCCCTCTACCTCCTCCCAACCAGACTTCATGCCCTCGCCTATACCTTCACCTGAACCCTGCCGCAAACACTCAGGTCAGACCAAAATTGTCTAAAAAATGTATTCTGAGGCTGCAAGATGCCACCGTTTAATTTAAGATAACAACTAATATATGATTTTGCACATTTGTATATATATATTCCTGACATTTTGCAGATTTTGCTGGATTGTCAGATGAGGAGGGCTCCTCTGAGGTCTTTCTCACAACTGACAGTGACTATGACTCCAGTCGAGCCCAGAGCCCGCGAGAACTGGACCTCCTGCCCCCATCGCCACTTTCATCCTCTGCACCCATGGAACCTTGTGGTTACCTACGCAGTGATGAAAGCAGCTCAGGAGGAGGGATGTGTCTTGACGGCAGTGGACGTGGAGGGCGGGCACTGAAGGATTCCACACCAGATGTCCTGCAGGCCTCCGAACTTCAGCAAAGGAGGGAAGGGGACTGGTGTGAAGGGGGAGGAGTTCGATGTAGAGGAGAAAGGCGGAGGGGGGCCCCAGAGCTGTTTGACAGTGACTTCATCCTGCCCAGCAGGCAGATTGAGCTGTTGCACATCACAGAGAAGAGACAGGCCTTCTGTGTGAGAACTAGCAGCCTGGAGTTTCCTTCCACCACCTCAGCACACCACCAGCCTTACTCCTCCCACACTGCATACCACTCACCCGCCACTTCGCCACAGCGAAGGTGTCATAGACCTTCATCGGTGGACCGATGTTGTTCTGCTGAGCACTGCTTACCACAGCTTCCACCTGCACGTACATTATCTGAGGACAGTGGAACTCAGAGACTTTCCTCATCTTCACCTTCTGTCCTCTGGAAAGGTTGTCATGCCACCCTCAGAGTGTACCCACAGTATAACACAGGCCTGCCCAAGGACACCAGTGTTAAGGTAATGAATATATTTTGGAGTGGTTAAAGTAATTCTGTTGTGTTTTGTGAACAAACACTAAATGAATTCTTCTTCCCCTGTATGGCAGCTTTGTGTAACTCCAGACACGTCAGCACAGGAGATGGTCCAATTAGTGGTCCAGGAGATGAACATTGTTTCTCGGCGAATCTTCAATGGCAGTGGAGAGAACAGCGAACAACATCAACAGTGTGTCTACTATAGTCATGAACAGTTGAAGCACTTTGGCCTCGTGCTGGTTGTGGACGACAGAGAAAAGTGGCTTCAGGATGACTTCTGTCCACTGGAGCTTCAAAACCCATGGCTGAGGGGCAAACTGTGTGTTCGCATTAAGGAGTATTCTCCCCTAGCACTGAATAACAGCCGGGCCACCACAGTGTGACACTTCCAGGAGGGAGGGAGAGAGAGAGAGATGAGAGATATTGAAATTAAGGAATTGTTAGCATTGTACAAACTAATTTTGTTGGTGTGTTATATGTGTTGTGTAACTGTAGTTATAACATGATGTATGTTTCGAAACACTACACTGAGAATCTGTTTCCATGAAATATTTTCTCCCATACATAAGAGTTTTTTTTTTTTTTTATGAACATCAGAGACCCTCATATGGACACCAAATGAACAATAACAAAATGGAACAAAGAAAATAGTTTTTGTGCTGTCAGATATCATTGGGGAAAAAGCTTGTGATGCTCAGTAAGATTAATTGAGCGTCACTTTTGACTTCTGGAATTATTGATGTCGGCACATTGGACCGTTCGGCACTTTGCCAAACTGATGTGGGCAGTATCTTCGGCTCCTCAGGCTCACATGTACATGAACTCTTTCCTTGTGCCATTACCAGAGAACTGTCGGCTGCAGCTGTCCAGCCTCATGTTCCCAGGATGTGGGCTCTGGACCTGACCCAGAGGGGTGAGGGGGGGGGACTGTCAGAGTGGGGGCTGGCTTCTCCACTCTGGGATGCAATCAGCCCGACATCAACTGCTTTTGGCCACTGTACTGAATAGTAGTCAAGAAGCGAAGGAAGAAAGACATCAGAGAACTATGGTGAGCGAGAGAGTGGTGAGGAGGAGTAATTTAGAACCTGGTGCTCGATTTTGCCTGCTTTTCCCCCCTTTTTACAGCAACAAATCCTATGTATATTAGACTCAGTCATAGTGTAGCTAATAACTAATATGTAAATAATATGATCATTTCAACTGAACACAAAACACACATTTTTCGAAGATAGAAAAAAGAAGCAATACTTGACTCTTGCTGTTTGTAAGTGATGGAAAAGGCGTGTAAAACTTCCAGAATTGTGCATCTGAAGTATTGTGGTAATAATGTCCTAAAAGTGAATCAGTTTAGTGTTTTGTTGTGTTTGGTTTAGACGTATTCCCAGATGCACCAGAAAATGGAGCCTGTCAGTCTAGAGCAGCGGCTCCCAAAGGGACTCAAGTGTAAGAGGGATGACTCAAGTTGTTAAGAGGCCAGACATTTGTAAGCAAAGCCACACACTCAACATTCCAAGCTGTCTCTCAAAATTCTTCTGAAATAAATGATAGAAAAACAATTAAACATAAGAAAACATTTAGACCATGAAGACACATGGAAGAATAACTGCTAGGTGAGGGTCATGTGACCAGTAGAGGGAGCATTAAGTAGACTAGTTTTTACTTGCATTGTTTCTTTGTTTTCTCAGTGAAAATAAACAATGAAGAAGTTCATTTATGTCCTAGAAAGTTCACTTCAGCAAAGGGAGATATAATAAAAAATATCACTGAATTAAATGTGCAGTAAACAGGATTTGTTTTGTGTGTTATTCATCAATAATTCTAATATAATGTTACAGATGATGTCCAAGTGACCTAAGTGAGACCAACATGTCTGCACCTCCTCTTGGCTGTGTGGTGGCTAAATCTGTCGTGTCACAGAAGGCTTCCACAGAGCAGTTCAGAGAGACTCTGCAACTACTCTGCAGGAGAATGATTTCTTTTCTCAATGCAATGAAGAGAGAAGCAAATAAACCTGTTGTGATAAAAACCGGTGCCTCTGGCCAATCACAAGCTACTGCATTCAAGTCAGCTAATACCCCGTGTGGTCCCTTAGGCAAGCTCTTAATGCTACTTGCCTTTCTCAGATGTGTGAATTGATGCTAAATGACATGTAATGTAAAGATTGCTTCACTGGTACACGCTTTTATCGCCCTCTTGTCTAATCAGCGAGAGGCTTATTGTCCCAGAAACCTGGTGATGTTGTCTCTTCATCTCTCCACCAGTTGAAAGCGCAATGTGAATGATTGAGAGGCTCGTTTCAGCGAGGTCATCACACTGCTACTGACACAGTGTCAGATTTCACTGTCAAACCACACCCCCTGCACTATTCCCCACTCTCCCTCCCTCAGGTCAGGTTTTGCATATGCAAACTCCAACCAATCAGTTTTTATTCCAGTCTTGTCCAGACTGATGTAGCAGCAGTATTTACATTTGATGCCGCTGCTAATGCGGCATCTATGTAGTATGTATTTATTCTAGCGAATAAGCCCACCAGCATTGATGTGCTAGCTGGGATTCTCACATTGTAAGATGTAGCAGTCTGTAGTTTACTGAGACTTTATAATGACCTTGGTTACTAAAACATTAGTGCAGATACTACATGTGTCAGATGAACACTATGTTAAATCAAGCCTCTTAACAATCGAAACCATCCTTTTTAGATGTTTGGGAGTCTTTGTCACATTTTGGTTTGACTTTTAACAGTGTACTGTCTGTAGGCTTTTTCCTATTAGCTGCTCTTCAGCATAAGATTAAAATGCTAGTTCTGTTCTTTACAGTGTGGCTATATGAGGTTTCTGACACAGAGTCCGCTCTGCGTTCACTGCGTGTGTCCATGCTACGCTGCCACTGCCAGGCACCAGTGACACAGGCACTCCCCTTCTGTGAGGACATGACTGCCAGTGGAGACACAAGGAAAATTCATTTTAGCTACTTAATATTTGCCCACTTAAATGTGGGATATCTAACGAATGTATCACATCTGCCATTGTCTGCCCTTTCCAACTGGAGACTGAATTTTGTGTCACAAATCGCTCACACCCCACAAAATTCTCATAGCCTTCATGTTGTGATTTGGCGCTATACAAATAAAATTGATAACCCAATTGATTAATTTTAGATGATCTACTACCACTGCCTCCATCTTGAAATTCAAACATTATTTTGTGACTTCGGTGTTTGAAATTCTTAGTTTGGGACAGAGAGGCGACATCTTGCAGCTGTAGTACTCCAATCCAACATGGCTGCCACTGATGAGCAGCTGTCTTTCGATTTTGCTGTTGCTTCCATTTTAAGAGACTTGCTCCACCGTGGGCAAAGTTGTTTAGTAAGTCATTACTAGGTTAGCATTGCGCCAAGAAAACTACAACTTATGTTGGCGTGTTTTTTGTCGATCTGCACGTGTCATCTGGATCATTGTTCTGATTGGTCGTAGGTCTATCCAATTGCATACAGAGGCATTTTTATCTATGTCTGTTGGTCACACCCCTTGCAAGTGGGAGTTGACTTCACCCTTTCCAGACTCATTTTGGTAAGTGGCTAAAATTAGTTTTTCCTTGTGTCCCTGCTGGCAACCATGTTTTCAGTGATGACAAGCATAATGTGTTTCAAGCTGGTTCCCAGTGCTGGGAGCATACAGTGCTGATTATACGTCAGTATCTCATACAAACAAAAACCTCAACTATCAATCAGGCTCATTAACATCATACCATTATAAAAACTGCAGCATTTCCCAGTGTAGCACCTCAAACGTGCAAAAGAGGAGTTTCTTGAGTGAAGTCTGTGGGCTTGGCTTCACTATCTGTAGCATTCCAGGTTAACAGGAAGAATAAAAACCTGTGACGTAATGATGTGTGTGGGTTTATGTGTGGGGGTGTTTCAAAGTGTTTACAGGGTTTAGTGTCCTCACTTCTTCAAAAAATTGTTTACGTGTAGTTATTGCCTAAAGACGTCCTAGGGCAGTGTTTTAGTTGTAATTGGTTTTACTGATGGTTTGAACTTGTGTTAGAGCTTGGATGTCTTCTTTATACAAGTGGGGGTTTTTACGAGGGCCAACTGCTAAAACACACCACACAACCAGAAACTGAAGCATGTAAATACACACACAAGAGGAGATGACTGTACTGTATCTGGCCAAAATGTGAAATTAAGTAAATGTGGGGCTGTCATGACTACAGAGGTCAAAGGTCACCAGGCAGGAGTCTGTCTGTGCAAGAGAGGAAGATGCGGTTTTTACTTTCCTTTATAGTCAAAAAAGCACCATGTTTACAAGGACCTGCATGGTGGCAGATCCACCAGGCCAAGTCATGAAGGAGACATCACGTCACTTTTTTAACTCTATTTTTATTGAACAATAAATGAATATTCCAAAACAAAAGCCCTGGTTAATGTGGGTTTTCTTCTTCTTTAACACTTTGCAGCTTGGAGGTTTAACCTTTTTACACTTCCTGTTTGAGAGATGCATCACTTCGTATAATTAGTGCAGAAACAAGTAGTTATAGAGCTGACGATCCTACAGCAGTCTATACTATACAATATATTGTCACGCCTCATCAGTAACAGGAGCATTGCCAGCTTATTTTTCCATTGTGAGCAGAAACAATTCTCACTGGGGCTCATTATATTAGTTTTGAGTTTACTCACATGAGTGAAAAGTGGTTCATTCATCTGATACGATGGAATGTAACAGACAAATATAGGGCCCTTCTTCCTACAGATGATATAATGCTTTGACCTCATGAGTGATGAAAAAAGAAGGGAGGGCAGCTGCAGAAGTTCAGTATAAATGGTGGGCATGGCCACATAAATCCTGCAGCATAGCATGCTCTCATCAGGGGTGAACGATGGCACAATTATTACATATACAGTTGTATGCTGCTGAGGGAATGTATTTACTGTCCATTATGTTCAACATGTTTAAATAGAGTTTGGGCAAGGCATCGGGAAACATTATGACATTATGTGATCCATCAGTTTAAGTGTGATGTGGATTATATGGTTTTTTCCCTCTTAAAGGGATAGTTCAGGTATAATATATACATTTCCATTACATTTTTATGGTTGTGGGATTTGGGAGTGTTAGCATATCAATAAAAGATGCAATGAAAATAGTAAGTAATGACTGATGTTTGGAAATCATGTGACTGAATTGACTCTATGCATGGAACGTTACTTACAACTTCTGCTAAAACATAAACCAGCTCTTTTACTTCTGGTCATCACCGGTTGTCACTGGTCAGTTGTTTCCGATATAGATTAAATGTTAACACTGAAATTGTAATCAGCCCTAAAGAATTAAAAATGAAAAAGTTCAGTGTCTTGAGGGAACAAACATGGAGCTCTGCTGCCAATTTACCTAATCCCCATACTGCATGTTGTTGGACTGTGGGAGGAAGCCAGAGAACCCGGAGAAAACCAAAGCACACACGGGGAGAACATGCAAACTCCTAGCACAAAGGCTGTGTTCCAACCGGGGCTTCGAACCCGGGTCTTCTTGCTACAAAGGTAAAAGAGCACCTGTGTCGCAGGCTGGATCTTTGGGGCACTCACAGCAGTCAGCACTGATGTCTGTAACTCATACATGCACTTCAAAAAAACTGAATCATACCTTTAATGTTGTAGTTCAAAGATGATATGTCTGTGGAATTGATGTATTTATTTATTTTTTACAAAATAATAAAATTAAGTACTTAAATTTAATTCACGTAAAAAACTTACTGTTTACTGTTATTTTTAAGCAAAAGAAAGATAGGTCTAAATGTTGTACAGTGCTGTTATTATAACAGTGCTAAGTTGAAGCATGATCCCAGTGTTAAATTCTGGCAGGCCAGGTTGCTTTCAACAGACTCATAACACGGCCTTCCCTCACTTGCATCATATGTTTTTTCTGCAGTTGGGCAAATAAAATGCTGCATGTCAACAGATCTCACAAACACTAATGTGCAGCTGGAAACATGCAAGTGCACACAAGCAGCACACAATCTTGATACATAGATGTGTGAATGCACTTTTGCACTATATCACAACAAATGCAAACACATTTTACCAAGCAGCTTATGACATACAGATCATGCCGTAAGGCATCCTTGCCTAAACACTATGCCTTTAAGACCAGCCATTTACCATTTATTGACAGTAACTTAAGAATTATACAGGAATTCTGACACCTCCTAATTTAAACCTTCAGACTCCAGGAGGACACATGCTAAATATAACCCCTGGTATATATCTGAATACATATAAAGAAAACGTTTTAAAACTAAATAGTGGCTCATAAAAAAGATTCAAATTGGAGTACACTTAGCTCATGCCCAGCAACTCTTGATTCATCGAAATATCTGTAGCCAGTTTGAAACTGTGAAGCTGCATATCTAGATGCATCATTTGATAGGTGATTTTGTCAGCACTTCCCCTGGCACAGACATGGCTTTCAGAGACTGTTAAGCTTCCGTTCTGGAGCCGTAAGTATCCTATTTGTTAATTAAATATGAGCTCAAGCTTTGGCTCGCATGCAGCAAAACTGATACACCTGCAAAAACAGCAACCAATTTGAAAGTGAGCAGGCTTCAGGCGGTGATCTTCTCCATCTCAGAGCTCCTCACCTCTGTGCTCTTCCACTTGACCCTGCCTTATGTTGTTGGGTATTAGCAACCAGTGAGTTGGTCCTCACCTTGTCCAGATAAGGTTACACATGGTCACACATACATACGTCAGCTATTACACGATTTATAAATAAAACCACACGTATATATTGGTGTCACCTGTTTCACACTGGTGGCCAGTGGGAGGCCTGAGTTCTTGCAGCACAAAGGTGCAAAGTTTGGTGGCTGTCAGGTGACACAGTGTACAATATAGGGTCTGACACTGTGAAATTACAACACATGTTCAGGAGCAATTCATTGCAATACAACTTGACCAACACTTAGCTAGCTACCTCTAATGAAAGTTGGTACACTGCTTTTCACTCTGCTTTCTCAAAGTGGACTGGAAGATCAGAGGATCCTAATCAAACTGAGAAAGAGAATTGTCCTGACTTATGTCACTATAGAGCTGCTTACACTGAGTTGGTGGAATACATTGTTATAATGTTTTATTATGTGCTCTAAATTATGCTGGAACTGATATAGTCGCAGCATACTCAATGTGTGTCTGTGCTGGCATTTGTATGTGTGTTGCACTGGATGGGAAAAGTGAAGCCTGGCACTACTGCTCCCCACCCATCCCCAACCCCCCCACCCCAGGCCCATAAACCTTTAAAGCACCTATAAAACACTTGGCGAGGGCTTTTTGAAGTTTTTATGAAGATCTGGCTTTATTGTTCTCAAGAGATGAGCCCCGCTCCGCTGGCGCCTCAGAGCTTTCTGGAAGTGCCAGTGAATTCAGGGTGGTGAGGGGTGGGGTGGTGTGTGGTGGTAGCACAAGAGGGAGTCCCAGGGAAGGCAGAGCTTGGAATGGGGTGGGCACTGTGGAGCCTGTGTTTCTATGCCCTCCCCCCACCCCCCTGTGTGTGTGTGTGTGTGTGTGTGTGTGTGTGTGTGTGTGTGTGTGTGCACCAATACACCCTTACATGCAGATATCAGATCAAATACATCATTAGAAAGCTCTAATAAAAGCACATGTGTGCTTGAAAACAAGCTTGCATGTGTTGCAGCATACGTGTACATCTGTGTATGCCTGCCTGTATCACAATTGATGGGGGCAGCAGGTTGTGTCCTTGCTGTTTGAAGTGGGGCTCTGTTATTCCCATAGAACTAAATGAATGGAGCCGGACCCCCCTCCAACTGTCTGATCCTACGGCACCGGCTCTCCCTTCCCAAATCCCGGCTCCGACACCCAACCATCAGCCCCCTCAAAGGAACAGTTGGCAAACGGTTGTCCTATTAAACAGGCGAGGCCAACGAGCCCTCACCTCTGGGAAACACTTGTAAGAGCAGAGAGTATGACACAGAAAAAGGAGCAGGGATGGAGATAAAAGAAGTGAAGATATATTAAGATTGTCCCTATTTGCATTGTTTATTTTTTATAACACTGTGTGTGAGAGGGCAGATCCGTGTGCTGTAACTCATTCACCATGACATTTGCTCTGCTGGTGCTATTCACCCAGGATTCTTGTGGAGTCCATTTGTAAGCCACAATGCTTGCAGTGTTAGCCAGTTCTCATCATCTGCAGAGTTATGACGGGAAACACCTCTGGAAACGCAGTCCATGTGTGTTCATGTGAGTAGACAGCTGAAGGAATCAGATACCTCAGAAGACAATTTAAATGCTAAAAGGTTGCTAAATTGAGGCTACATCCATCTAATTACATTTTATTTTGAAAAGATGTGATCCGAGTCGAGATGAATGTTTAAGCTCCATATAATCACTGCTGTGGTCGGGGGGAATGTTTGCTACCAAGTTTTTGGCAAATAGTGAAGAAGGCCCTGGAGTCTGTGATGACTTACATTGAAAGGAGTTTATTCAAATATACTTGGCCAAGGTGAACATCAACATCAGGACATACACAGCCTGACACTACCTATAAATCTGGAAATCATTCCTCAAGATGACACATATAATCATCGGTCTAATGACCTTTGACATATTTCATTAGAATCAGGAAGACAAACTCGCTCTTGGTTCTAACATTGTTTATAAAGGTTTAATACTGCCAAGGAATGGACAAAATAGCTTTCTCTTGGAGCTAAACTTGAAACTAGCTCAATAATTCTATATTTATAATAAATAACATTAAATAATGCTAAAGGGTTATGAATTTCCTTCACATATGCATCCATACGAACACACCTAAAGACACATATGACAAATATGTAGTGTAAAGAGGAAGCTGAGTCTCTTCCTGCAGTTGTTTGCTCGATTTCATAAAGTTTCAGAGGGGTTTTACTTAGGGGTTGAAACTGACATTATGTGTTATAACTGTGCAATCCTTTCCAAAAGTCTCTTATGGCGCTTTTCTACTTTACAGTTCCAGCACTCGACTCGACACAGCTCGACTCTACTTGATTTTTTTTGCTTTTCCATTAGGGTCGTACCTAGTACCTGGTACTTTTTCAGTACCTGCTCTGGGGAGGTTCTAAACAAGCTGAGCCAATACTAAAACGTGACCCCAACAGATTGGAAGGAACGGCCTCCTCTAGTTTTGTACTTTGATTGGGGAACCACCAGTAGCCTCTGATGTGCAGCAGATGGAGCCTGGCCATGTAAAGCTCTAAGTAGTTGCAATGACTTAAAAATGTATTCTAAAACAAACTGGTAACCAGTGAAGGAATACTAAAATAGGGGAGATATATGCTCTTTTGCTGGTGTGAGTTAAAAGTCTCGCTGCTGAATTCTGGACAGTCTGCAGACGGTCAACCTCCTTTTTTATAAAAAATTATTGAAGTTAAAAGGTCGCTGCCGAAAGTCAGGGATTACGAGTGGCAGGCTGCATCATGACCACTTCCGCCATTTTTCAGTCTGTGCTCTGGTCATGCAGGAAGTGCTGAGCTAATCTTTTTAATTAACTGATTCTAATGATTCAGTTACACCAAAAACAACTGCTTTACTAGTCACTGTGTGGTGCATATAAAACAATGTTTCGTGCAGCTGTGCTATACGATTCCGCCCATGTTGAGGAGGTACTAGACAAAGTACTAGACGACATCGATATTGATTCCCTGGGCATATCAGAATATTGTTATTATCCGGGAGGAAATTGTTTGTGAGGACCAAGATGTTCGCCAAAAGTGGATCAATAATATTAACAGAGGGGACTTTGTTCCCAACAGCAACAGCACGGTAACTTTTGGTTAACACTCGTCAATCTCACAATGAATAGCATGCGGCTGCCTAGCTTATTAATGTCAGTGAAGCTAACACTGGGGGTCGTACCTATGTTCCCCGGGTCCTTTATTCCCCGTTTTCCCCAAAAAAGGTCCTATGTTCCCCACTTTGTATGTGACAGGGGAACATGGGACCCTTTTTTTGAAAAAGGGTAGGGTTAGGGTTAGGGTTAGAGAAAGGGTCCTATGTTCACCGGTCACATACAAATCAGGGAACATAGGTACGGTCCCCTAACACTGCTTAGCTAGCTCATGTTAGACGCCTCTATCAAGGCTGCCATGGTCGTACAGAGTAAATTAACTCACTGTGGTGTTATTGTGAAATATGACATAAGTTGCTCTAACTTAGCAACCAAATGACCACAATGTAAATGTCAAGTAGCTGAGTTAATCAATGGTGTAGGTAAATAACTACAACTACTCACACTACTGTAATGTGAGAAACAGACGACATGCTTACCGCAGTAATGGCAGCGCCGCTAGATGGCGAAACACACAAACGGCTCGCCGGTTTCAGCTATAGTAATGGAAAATACGAAACCGACTATCAAATCGTGTTGTTCCGAGTCGTGCTAGAACTATTCGTGTAAAAGCGCCATAAAACAACAAGGATAGTGTGGACAGCAGACACGTGGAGCAAAATGTTGTTTACTTTTGTTTTTTTAAACAAAAATAAAAGTATTATGAATTTAGCATGTCAGGTGGCAGATCCTCATGGAAATAAGAAAAGGGACAAATCTTGTGTTGCAGCTGAAGGCTGTGACTGATGGGCTTGTAGTCTCCATACTCTACACACATATTAACCCCAGCTTTAGCCCCCTTTCTGCAAAGGATGATGTCATGCCTTCGTGCGGTGAGACTGGCTTTGGTCCTTTCAAGTTTGCAGGAGGAGCCTTGGGCAATGGCAGGGTAGACAGTTTGAGGGCCGGAGGCTCAATGCTGCCACCCCCTTTATCCCACTCTAGCCCAGCAAGCAGCATTAGGCACGCTCCAGCCGTGCCATCAAAGGCCTGGCTCACAACAAACATACACATACTCACACAGTAAAAAAGTAGGCATGCACACAGTTGCGCCCTGACTGAATGTCAGGACACTCACTCGGACACAAGTTAAATAAGCATCCTCACACTGATGGAACAAAACACGTGTCTAAACATAACAGCACACATGCATACACACGCGCATACCAACCCCCACCCTCACCCTACTGGCTTTGTTATTGTTTTGAAAATATGATTGCTGTGACGGATTGGGTGGGGAGAGGGCTCTGGCAGAGGTGAGTGGCAGGGCCCATCTATTGTCCACGATCAGCATGAGTCTGTGTCCATAGCTATAGAAACTGGGGCCACACTGGGAAAGCATGCTTTCATCTCCACCCCAGGCTCACTGCTGGCAATAAGGGGTCAAATAAATCCCCCTGGATGCTGTAGGGGGTGCAGTGGATGGAGTTTGTGTTGGGGGGGAGATACACATGATGACATGCTCCCACACACACACACACTGCCGGAGCTATCTAATGTTCACACTTAACTGAAAAGTCCTAGAGGATGAAACATTTCAGCTTCTTCTCCCTTCAACTTATTATTTGCTGTGCCTTGTGTTATTTTGTGTATATGTTCTTGTAGAGATTTATTTTTGGTCTGACATTGTTGACAATCCACTGCTAACTAACACTCTGCTTTAACTGTTGTGAACAGTGGATCTGTGGATCAGTAAGTAGAGTCGATCATCTTATAACCAGAATGTCCATGTTATAATCCCCAGCTCCCCAAGTCTGTTGTTCACAAGTTTAGCAGCATGTGAAAGTGTGTGAATGATGTGTGATGGAAAAATGTGCTCTCTATGGAACTTATTTTCAGCAGAAACGCGTACTGTAAATAGACATTTTATTCGTGTGAAATACTTCCTTTGCACTCAGTATTTGTGTAGCAAGCAGCAACTCAACAACTTTGACAGATTTTATGCAGTCAGCAGTTCATTTAAGTGAAAGGAACGAGAATGTTTAAGATGAGAATGTGGATGCAAAGCGCTGTACAAGGAAATGAGCTGTGGCTAAAAGCCATCTGTTCATTTGACTTTTTGAAAATATACCTATGGGCAAGTGGTAGAGCGAGTTGTCTTTTAACTTGAAGGTTGTGTGTTTGAGTCTACATGCTGACGTATCCTTAACCCCGCGTTGCTTGTGATGGCTGTGGTGGCCGCATGTGAAAGAGTATGAAAGATTAAAGAGTGAAAGCAGCTTTGAGTGGTAGAAAAGCGCTATACAAACCATTTCTACAGAAAATCATCTAGTACCAGAGAAGTGTAGCCACTTTCAAGATGACATCAGCAGGTAGAACCACCACCGCTAACTATGATTAAGTGTTGGTGTCCCAAGTAAAGCCCAATTTATACTCCTGCGTAAAGTGCTCTGCGTAGGCTACGCAGAGTCCTCTGCGTCGACGCAGAACCTGTTGTAGAGTCTCTGCGTCGTCTCCGGCTGCACGGAATATTTTTTAAGTGTCCGTCACTCCGTCAAGGGACAACGGAGACGGCAAGAGCTGCGATTGGTCCTCAGGACAGGCCGAGCGAAGCTGCTCTGTGCCGGCTCACAGTGAGCACCGAGCGTCCACAGAGGGCGGAGCTGAACACCGCCGACTTCGTCGCTGCCGAACTATAAATACGTCATATCTTAACACACACAGCACATGTTTAGACTCTAAATGGCCAATTTCTCACCTCTAATTATCTTAAAACTGTGTTCCGGGACACAGAACAGTGACAAACGGCCACTGTTTCAACAACAACAGTCTTTCTCCCTCGGACGCCATTGCTCATTGTAGCCAAAAGCACAACAACCTTGCGCAGCGACCTCTACTGATCGGGCGTCACCATGACGCAGAAGTATAAAGGCTCGAGTGGACGCAGACGGATAACGCATTACGCAGTCGGAGAAGTATAATTTGGCCTTAACAGATGGTATAGTTGTGTAATACAAACTGCCCTGTGGACAAAATTCATTCAATCATAACACAAAAAAAAACAAAAAACATATCTATTTCTCTATGAGGTCACTTCCTCATGCATCCTCGCACTCTAACATTTCCATTTGTTATCAGGAGTTTGAAGTGGACCGAGTACGGAAGTGTTTTTTTTTTGGTGTGTAACTGCGACATTACCTCGTTTATGAAGCCCTGAAGTTTCGAAACAAACAGTTCAGCCACAGCTGAAAACGCTGTGTTGTGATGTTGTGTATTGTAATCTCGGACTCAGTGAGATTTCTGAAAAAATCCTGAACAGTCTTTGAGATCTTGACTTCAAGAATGCTTGCAGCTTTATCTCACCAGTAGACTTGATGATGAAAATGATGCTGCAACATAATCCAAATTGAAAAAAAACTTAAAGGTGAAGTAAGTAGTTTATAGTGTTATCTAGAGGAGAGGCTGAAATTTACAACAAAGACCTGCTGCTCTGCTCACCCCCTCCCTTCCCTGAGCGCTATGGTATCCGCAGCCGGTCAAATGTCGAACTCGTCGTCTTTCTCCGTGTCAGCAGATGAGGTTCGTGAGGCGAGGTAGAGGGCGAGCTACCGCGGCCGTAGCAGACGAAGCGGAGAGAGAGGAGGCGGGACTTCCGCTACAAGTAAAGAGACGCTTGATTTGTTCTCTCGCGTTTGTTCTTACAGGCTCCGGTAGAAACATGGCGTCTCGCTGCTAACAGTGGCTATGCAACCGCGGTCCGCGACCGTGTCATTTTACATGACTTTTTGAAACACTACGAAAATGAAACAAAAACTATTGTACAGCGACTAGACAATGCAGGAGCACATAATATGTATAAAAAAGTGGATTTTGGGTTATATAAACCCATAAATATTACATAGTGTCCCTTTAACTAACTTAACTTTGGTGTTAACTTTTTACTTAAGTTACACACACTTACAGTAGCTCCTTTATCCCTGTGAACTGAGAACTATTGTCTGTGGACTTTGGTGAGGGAGAGAGCACAATTAACTTCAGTTTCCAGTAAGAAAAACGCAGCAAATAGATTTGAGTTTATTAGGTGAGATTTTAGCTAAGTGACTATAATCTGTTTTTCCTTTTGTCCTGGCAGCCATATTTTCACTAAGAGTGAGACTCCTTGTGCTTTATCAACACAGAAACAGAACTTTCCCTGTGAGATTCTTTTCTTTTTATGTTCTTAAATGTTTGTCCATAAACCTGGCATAATTTCAAGAAATGTCTTCATCCACATGAACTTTTAATGCTGTAGTACAGGAGTTCTCAAAGTTTTGATATCTGAGGGCCAATTTAACAACCCAACCATTGGACTGAGTGCCGCCAAAGGAAAAAAAAAAACAGAAAGAAATCCAATTTCTTATAATTTTAATGACCAGATTTCAGTTCTACAGTTTAGCGTTAACTAATATAAGCGTTAATATAATGTAATTTAAGCATTACTATAATAAAGCTTTATAATTTACTGGGTAATTACCCAGTATTTTGGCCATTTTTCTTGCCTTCTAATTACAGGTTAATACCAAGTAACACATATCTGTTATATTTACTAGCTACCTACTTAATACCAGCTTACAAACCAATAATACACTAAAATTCACCATATAGAAACCAGGTAACTACCCAGTATTTTTGTTTACACTTATTGGTCTCTATCCAGTAATGTCCAATAAACATTTAACAAGCTTAGTACCTCCTGGATTAAAACTATCAACTGTAATTCATTGAGGGCCGCCAGAAATGTTTCTGCGGGCCGCCATTGGCCCCCGGGCTGCACTTTGAGAACCAATGCTGTAGTATATATGCCAGACCTGAACGTGGCACTGTAACGTAATATATATATATATTTTTTTTATTAAATAAAGCTTTACTAAATATTCATTGCAATCACAGAAGCAGAGACATAATGAACCAAGGCAGGAAAAAATCTTATCTATTATCTTAAAGCGAAAAGACCAAAGATGAGAAAGATGATGATGAGTGCAGTGACAGTGAACGCAAGCACGAGAGCTGGGATTATGACATCATTGGTTTTTTCCACATAATGGGTAGTATTTTCAAATGTTCCCACTCTGGGGCCTCCTTTTGCAAAAGTTGTGTTTCAGTGCTCCCTAATACATATATAAAAAAAGTGCAGATTCTCCTGAAATAGTTTAAATGTGTATGGCCCCTCAAGCTTCAAGCTGGTTCTTGGGGGGTGCTCACATCACAGTCAGGGCTGACTACATGTCTGTGCCTGATACAACCAAACTTAAAACTTCCCTTGAAGTGTATTGAACACTGATGGAGGATATAAAGATTTGATCAGATAGCTGAATGTAAAGAACCAAAGAAACCCAAGATTGTGAGAGTCTAATCTGGCTGTTTCACGGTATGAAAAAGTGTTTTAATAGAGTTGCCTGAGGGTCACCTTTCTCTTGCATCCTTTGTTACTAAGCAATCACAACCTGGGAGCTGCTGAGTTGATCAGCCACACTGAAATAATGAACACATTAAACAAAGAAAAATAGTCAAAACAAAGACAATGGATTATCAGCACTGTATTTCCCATTCAGTAACTTTGCTGTTTGAATCCTCTCTGTCTGTGATTCAGGAACTTTGTATGGACATTGTGTCTCTTTATAATATTGTAAGAGCTCTGCCTTATGATATAAGTGTGGTTGGGTGACCACAGCTGATCTCATCCTAGGCATTCTTGGTCACTTGGTCTAAGGCAGAGGTGTCAAACTGGCGGCTCGGGGGCCACATGCGGCCCCCTAATCGATTACATGCAGCCCCCCACTTAACATCATGTTATAATGAAAACATGGCCCACGACCTCACCGTCTTTTAAACACAGTGTGTAGCTGAGGCACAGCTGCCAGTGAGGTGATAGAAAATAACATATGTTTTTTATAACAGTAATAATAAGACATTTGGTCATAATTATCCTAATATTAAATGTATCATATACAACATTCAATTACATATATAAATACACTTGTTAGGGCCCGAGCCACGAATGGCAGTGGCCGAAACGGCTCCTGGTACGAATTTTAATGACAGTTGTCCACACAATTTATGTCATTTAAAATAAATGTCTGTTTTTGATATTAATACATTGATTTTGCATCATAAATAGTATTATTAAGTATACGTGTGATATCATGATGCAATATTGTAAAACAGTTGAACTTTTTGTTCTCCAGGCCGGCCCCCTCTTCAACCACAATAGATGCGCATTGGCCCCCAGGTCATTTGAGTTTGAGACCCCTGGTCTTAGGTAAATACGCCCTGGGCATGCAGCACATCTAACACAGGATCACCATGTTGATCATCAGGATTCACAGTGTCCTGAGACATTCCAGGCTGGCTGATTGCACACACTGTATATACAAACAAAGGCATGTAAAACGGTACAAACACGCTCTTTGACACATACTTTCTCAACACTGTGAGCAACACACTTACACATGCAAAGAAGCGAGCCTGTGGACAAAGACATGAAAAACAGAGCTTGGTATATGATTCTGACTGAAAGGCCCCGAGGAACTTCATGAGTGTGTGTGTGTGTGTATGTGTTACCTCTGTGTGATCTTTTCTGGTCATTATTTCAAACACCAGTTCCAGAAAAGTTGAAATACTTTCTAAAAAATACAATAACAACTAAAATATGTCATTTTCTTTAAATTACATTTAATATTCTTTATTATTGTTATTGTTATTGTTGTTATTATTACTATTATTATTATTTGAAATCATCTGTAGATACCAATAGTAGCAGTTTTGCAAATTCTTGCTACTGTTCTCCTTTTATAATGTGCTAAAAACATATTCAGAAGAAGAAATTGAAAAACCTTTGAAAAGGAGGTACCGTTTGGTACCAGTACCGAATTCCAGATAGCGATACCGGTCCCATATCGGTTCAATTATGAACGGTACCCAATCCTTGTAGTTGTGTGTGTTTACTGTATTTATAGAGCTGTCTCACATACAAACACAAACTGTTCATACTATACTAGGAAGTCTTTGAAACGATATCGGGGGAAATGTGTCAGTCCCATATCCCAAAAACAATTTAGGAGGCAGCTACTCCAACTCTAAATTTAGTCCAGTGATGACATCGACATCTAACAGACATTTGTCAGAATAAAACACATTCTTCAAAATAATAATTAAAAAAAACAATGCTATAAACAGTATGTATATAGATTTCATCAGACATGTCACACACAAAAATGAATGACTGTCCATGCAGTTAGCACCTGTGTGTGAGCAGTGCAGTGGGCTGACTGCTGGAGCCAGAGTCAGTCAGAGAGTCACCAGGCTTGAGGAGAGGAGGAGAGAGTGAAGGTCAGCACTGTCGCATGCCACAGACAGACTGACGATACTTCTACTGGGCTCCACGCCGGGGACCTGGCTGTAATTACACACACACACACACACACACACACACACACACACACACACACACACACACACACACACACTTACCAGACAGACTGAGGAAGGTGCACAGCTCCTTTCATAATAATTTCTTATTATTTACTGTAAAATACCCAATCAGCTTGAAGTATAGGTCACATAAAAATTACGCTTTTATATTATTGCTGTATGTCTCATTCATTTTCTAATCTCTGTGTAGCAACCTCACAAGAGTCCTCTTTTAACCTCATTTAACAGATTTAAGAGCCATTTCAAGTATTGCGGTGTTATGGTGTTACTGCATCCAGAAAACAGAGCTGTGAGGAACATAGTCAGCCAGCTGCAGAGCATGCATTTAGATATCAGATAATAAGCATATAATCAAATGTTCTCAAATGTTTTATACCAAGTACCACCTGAGAAAATACTGAGCTCTCAAAGTAACAGCATTATCAACAACGTTAAAATACAGTGGTATAAATAGGTCACGTAAAGACACTTTGTACAGGAGGCAGATTTATTTCCCATGAGATCATTTGCTCTATCATCATCATCCTAAATGGCATAAATGGAGTTAGAGATAACTCTAATTATTACTATTTAATTCATCATACCCTGGTATATACAGTATAGTATCTCTGTATATTCTTCTCATGTACTACTTGTGGTACATAGTTTGAGAACCATGGATCTGGCACATACTGAGCTAGGTGAACCCAAACTGTGTCTGCCAGTGATTAGAATTTTCTCTGCATACACGTCAAGGATGACGTTTCAGCCAATTTCAGAATCTATTGAAAAAGAGAACCAATCACAAACCCCTGGTGCACTAGAGGCGGGCTTAAAGGGATGATGACTGAGAAGCGACATCAACCAGCTTTTGTATGCATTTAAGCGACTTGCTCCACGCTGCTCGTTAGATTTTATTATATTATATTATTTTGTTAGAGACTAGATTACCATTGCCATCGCTATGAGAATACTACAAGTTTTTTGACAGATTTTCTGTCACTCTCCATACATCATCCGAATCATTGGTCTGATTGGTTCTATCCAATTGCATACAGAGGCATTTTGATTAGTCACACCTCTTGGAAGTGGGAGTTCACCCTTTCCAGACTCGTACGCCATCTTGTGTGAGCTTGACATGCAGTATGGCGCTAACCAGGCTACATTGATTTTTTCTTTTTTTTTAATGGACACTTAATTAGACACTTAGAACAAAGTCTAGTCTCTTAAAGGGACAATGTGTAGTATTTATGGGTTTATATAACCCAAAATCCACTTTTTTATACATATGATGTGCTCCTGCATTGTCTAGTCGCTGTATAATAGTTGTCGTTTCATTTTCGTAGTGTTTCAAAAAGTCATGTAAAATAACATGGTCGCGGACCGCGGTTGCATAGCCACTGTTAGCAGCGAGACGCCATGTTTCTACCGGAGCCTTTAAGGACAAACGCGAGAGAACAAATCAAGCGTCTCTTTACATGTAGCGGAAGTCCCGCCTCCACTCTCTCAACTTCGTCTGCTACAGTCGCGGTAGCTCGCCCTCTCCCTCACCTCACGAACCTCATCTGCTGACACGGAGAAAGACAACGAGGACGACATTTGACCAGCTGCGGATACCGTAGCGCTCAGGGAAGGGAGGGGGTGAGCAGTGTAGCAGTTCTTTGTTGTAAATTTCAGTCTCTCCTCTAGATGGCACTATAAACTACTTACTTCACCTTTAAAGCTCACATAGAGTGGTCCTGTTGCACATATATGTTAGTTATGGAGGTCTACTTACATACATTAATTTGTTTTTATGGTGAAAAACCTCCTAGTTGTAAACGAGCCGATAGAAATCTCTCCTTACTGACGCTCTCCTCAGCCGCGATATTTCAGACTGAAATCTCACCCCCAGAAGACAGAGTGTGTTGTGATTGGCCAGCCAGTGTAGAGCCTTCCCAACTGTCTTGTGATTGGCCAATACCCAGAAGTGACATAATCAGCACACCCGCTCTCAGAAGCGCAGCTCCCCCCTCTGGAACGGTGGATGCACTGCTACTCATTATCAAAACATTGTTTTAACAGTGTTTAAAAATAGCTTCTTCACGACTCCCGGCCACAGTCCCTTTTATGACTTTGACCCGGAGTCAGACCCAGAGTCAGAAGACACTGTCGCTCGTGAAACACCTCCACAGCGGACGTTATTCTTCTGCGGTTCAATGTACGCAACCGATTGAACCCAGACTAGTGCCCGGAGCAGGAGGATCTGCTGTTCAGGAGAACTGCTGTTTACGTAACTATTACGGGATTTTCAGAGATCTCGCTGAGCCCCGAGATTACAATAAACACAGCGTTCTCAGCAATGGCTGAGCTGTTTGTTTTGAACCTTCAGGGCTTCTTAAACAAGGTAATGACGCAGATACACACTAAAAAACAGTGTTAATTGGAACTTCCAGTCTAGGTCTGCTCAAGATTGCACCCTTTTTGCTCAATACTCACTTTTAAGTAATAAATGATTGCAACATAAAATGGTGAGAAAATGGACTCAATTTAGGGCTGCAAGCTGAAGGCGAACCTGCTGCCACTGAAGAAGAGTGTTGCCTCAGTAAATGGGGTGCCTTCTCTTCTAGGTCAACAACAAATGTTCAATTCAATAGCGTCGATTCATAACATACATTATCTCAAGGCACTTAAAATGGTATGCTATACATTCTAAGTTCCCAGAACGAAAATACTTATTTCGATCCGCAAAATCCTCCATCATCCAGATCTGCACAAAATTTTACTCGTATATAGACGATAGCACTGACTCCTAACACGTCCCTGAATGACACACCACTGACGCCACCACGATCAGATCTCCTCCAGACTGTACTTGGTTTTTCCACCCACAAAATTAAATGGAAACTTTTTGAGTGAAGCAAACAGATATAAGCCATCAAAAACATTACCTTCTTGGCAGCAGTAATAAGGTCAGCAAGGTTATTGGCTCAATCCACAGTTGGGATTCTGTTTGGCTCTGACACCAACTCAGATCTGTGGTATCACTACCTCCTTTTTGATCTGTTTGGCCATGCTGTTTCCTGCCCCCCCTCTTTCTCTCTTGCTCTCTCTGTCTCGCTCTCTCTCTCTGTCTGTGTGTGTCTTGCTCTAGCATAGGTTTCAAATTCAGCCAGGAAATACTGTAAGAAAGTAATAAATAAATTACAAATATTTATATCTCCCTTAACTAATTGAAAGAAAGCGCCGACTTAACTCATGTTCCGCCAATCACCGTCTCAGAATTCTAAATATTTAACTAATTAATCAATTAAGGCTTATTTTTATTCATAATGCTAAATTATAAAGTGATCAGTCTTGATGAACACTCAAAGCTGCTTTCACCCATTCACAAACATTCATCTGTGTGCAGCGCATTTTCTATTACTAATCTTTCATACCTATTCACAAGCTGCCGGCAAAGCTGTCAGGAGTAACGTGGGGTTAAGTGTAAGGACACATTGGCATGTAGACACGCGGAGCTGGGAATCAAACCCACAACCTTTGAGTTGAAAGAGTTGAGTTGAACTGACTCTTGGTCTGTTAGCAGAATTATACTGAATGTTATTGATACTTTCTGGGGGTTGAAAATGGGCAGGAAGAACCCATTCAAGATCAGATCAAGGAGTGGATATAAGCTTTTTTTTTTCTTTTTTTTTACATTGTATGACAAATGTCTCATGCAGAGATCACAATTAAAAAGTTGGGCATTATGTTGAGTGCTATTATCTATGAACAGGGACACTTTAGTGTAGTTTAGTGTAACAAAGTAGTTTGTTAGGTGTTTCCTGTTTCAAATCCTTGATTGAGTCAAGAGACTTTAATTGTTTAATTGTTCTGTTAGTGTTTAACCACAACACCACTGCAATTTCTCATGACTTTTTTTTACTCCATTACTCACTTTTCATGTATTACCCAGAGACACCCCTAAGCCCACTTCCATTATGTAGTGGTGATAGAGAAAGGCAGACGTTCTTGTTTATTCATGGCTCCAGAGACTTGTGGCTCCCGATTAGTAAACCAGTGTGAGTCAACATCTGGTACATCCCTTGGACAAACTATGTCTCTCAGTGCACACTCAGACTGTTGTCAGACCCTGTCCCTCCTCGTCAATTTCTCGAGCAGGCAGGAACCCCCCTGGGTGGCAGAGTGCACTTGCACATTAGCGAGACATTTGCCAAAACCTTCCCAGTCCTCCTGGCATCTCAACAGGCTGTCACCTTCTTACCCTCCTGCATGTTCCACAAACATAGGGCCAGAGGGAAGCAGGGGCCAGCACTGCCAATTTGTTGACATGCTTGATTGAGGTTGGGGGTGGCAGAACGTGTTCAGGTCATGACACTGGTGTGGCACATAGTGTCTGTGCCACCTGCAGGGCTATATGACAACATTCCATCCAGGACACAGGAGATTTTAATGTGGTTTAACAGGCTGCCATGTTTAAACAAGGCAACCTCAATCTGAATCCTGTCACAGACCCATGAAGATGCCATTGTAGAATTTCCCCCTCTTTGTTTTTGTTATGCAGTGCCAGTATATGAAAGTATCTTGGCTCTAGACTCAACAGAACACACATGCTGAGGAGAGAGAACATGTGTTGTGGTCAGTGGCTGTGGGCAAACTGTTTCATTTCAAAAAGATGACCTAAAGCAACACAATGGCTTCATGGCTAGGAGAAGGACTGAATTGCTAGTTACTTGTGGTCAGATTTACCTAGGTTGAATAGAATGTCTGAAAGACATGTGGACATACAGTATTTCCTGTCAAATGAAATTTAGTTAGTAAATAAAAAGGATGATGATAAGAGAACTTTCAACTTATCCACTTTTTTCAAGCATTTTCTGTATTGTAAATAATCAGATAAATTAGGTTATTTAAACTCCTTTATCATCCAACTGAACATTTGTATCATTTTTGTAAACTGCTCACTATCCTACACCAGTCTATTTACAAAATCCAAATAAATAACACATTTGAACATACAGATGGTGGCGGCAGTGGATCAACAACTCCTGTATTTTGTGAGATGAAATTAGTTTTTCTCAGTGGAAACCTATGCAGATCAATAGGGAGCATTGGTCTGTGTGGCTGTCTAAAGATGTTTGTTTGCGCATGTTTCAAAGTGAAAGGGTCTTTAGGTATTAACCTTTCTGACACCCTTTTCTTTCTTTCTTTCTTTCTTTCTTTCTTTCTTTCTTTCTTTCTTTCTTTCTTTCTTTCTTTCTTTCTTTCTTTCTTTCTTTCTTTCTTTCTCTGCCTCTCTTGGCTGACATGCCACCGTGGAGAAGGCAACAGTGACCCTATTGTGAACAGTGGGAACTGGGCAGCAGGCCAATGATGTCATCCTGCCATAGGGAAGACCGGGGGAACACCCTCCTGGCGTTTGGAATGCACTATTTTTTCCTGTTGTTTTCCGGAAGGCGGTGATCAATTTAAATCCACCCTCATCACTCCCTGCAGGGGAAGGTGGCATAGGAGGGGGTGGGGGGGTTGAGATGCAGAAAATAGAATAAGGATGAGGCTCTCTCTCTCTCGCTCCCCGTCTCTAGTTATACAAAAAATAAGACAAAGGAAGAGAAAGGGAAGAAGAGCATGGGATGGTCTGAGGTCTTGTGAGATGTGAAAAGAGGACCTGGAATACTATGAGGTCACACCAACCCTCCAATTAAAGGTTGCTGGGTATCATTACAGAAGAAGAGGAGCAGACGTGTTTTGTGAAGAAAGGCATTGCATGGTGAATGCTCACAGTGCTCTATCTCACGGCCAAGGCAAACCAGGCCACTGTGCAAAGTGCAAGTGTCAGATTGTCAGTTTCCACCCTACACAGTTGTAAGTTTCACAGCCAGTGGCCACAGTGTCCGTGGGTGTGCTGGTCTTAAAATTAGGTGAGGTCAGGTGCACTGTTGGCCATTACTAAACTGAAGCAGCAGAAAGCCACTGCACCACTGACCAACAATAACCTGGTCTAAAGTCAGTGGTGCAGTATTTTCATGCCCATTCAACCGGTGCATTAGATGTGCCTGCATAGGCGTGTTCACAGTGCATGCACAATCTGCTTGTTAAACAAACAGGGATGTGCTTCAGCACTCCTCCTCCTCCCCTTCCTATTCAATTAAATGCAAGTTGAATGTTGTTACAATTCTTTATCTTGTGCAGTTAATGAAGTTGTTGATGGGACAGAGCGTGCCCGAGCCAAGGGCCACGTTCTTGCTGTACCCACAGATGATCTGCTTACCTCACACATGAGCTAATCCGAATTGTTCACTTTTCAAGTTTCCAATTTGCCATTTGGATGGCAGTGTCAATTCAATTCAATTCAATTCAATTGTATTTATTTTATTTGCAATATACATTATATCAAGGCACTTTACATAATAAGGTCAAGACCCAATAGGAACACTATGAGCAAGCACTTGGCGACACTTTCTCTCAAAGTGTACAGCCTTCTGCCTCCACCAATTGGGACCGGAGAAGGAGGTGGGTGGAAAGGGGATTGGAAAGGAGAGAAGAGAAGAAAATAAAGGAGAGATAGAGACCAGGGACAGTTGTGTAATAGGTGTATCTAAAAATAGATAACATTAATAATTATCATCATAGCTATCTTCTCCATCATCTCGGTGACACCTCTAGGCTCAACACCATCTAGATACAGATTCAGACTGACAAGCATAACTCTGATTGGCTTAGTTAATCCTATGCCCAAAACGCACCTACAAATAATTCAGACATTAAATTTAAGAACTTTGCATGTAGACTACACACTGTGTAACTAAAGCAAAAATGGAGTAGGACACGTTCTAATGCACTTTCGACAAAATGCTAGAGCTCTTTCAAAGCTTAACTCCAAGCAATCCCTCAAGCCCAAAACACTCAGTCTAAACAGACACACACATGCTCACACATTTTTACAGTGACTGAATGTTACTAAAGCACTGACATCTTTCAAAGAGACACTTTTGTTCTTCTGACACAGTCATATTCCCTTTAGGATGAGTTATGATTACATTAGAGCCAGTGACTCCCATTATGCAACATGCTAAAACTATGCTTTGATGCCAGTAAAAGCATTTCTATTTAAGATTCCCCTTGTCTTTGCAAATGATTGACTATGTATGATTTTAAAAGGATAGTTAAGAGTATTTAAAGTGTGGTTGAATAAGGCACTGACACACATACAGCACATTAATGGTTTACAAACTTAATTTTTGAGTGTAGAAGGGCTGTATAACAGAAAGATTAAAACATATTTTATTTTGGTAAGTGGCTAAAATCTGTCTTACATTGTGTCCCCACTGGCAGCCCTGTTTTCAGTGGGAGCAAGCATTAGGGTGAATTCCAATTCCTTGCTTAACCCTCCATTTTAACCCTCAATCTCAAAATTGCGCGCTCCCGCTAGTGCAAGTGCTGTCCCAATTCTCAGAAAAATTAAGTTGATGGGCGAGTTTAAGGGCTGTATCACCCTCAATATTGAGATTTTCCGAGACCACCCTTGGGAGCAAGGGCTACCCACAAGGCTTTGCTTGTTTTCACATAACAAAGATTGCGTCGAAAGCAGCGAAACGAGTACGCTACAAATTAAGTATTTTCTTTGTTAATAGAGATATAAAAATTATAAAAACCATTGTATTATCTTAGTTTATGCCCATATTATGGATTACTGACGTCACTGTTGCGTAACATTTATTTTTATTTTACGATCTTTTGTCAATAGCCGGCTGGTGCGCACACGCGATCGTTTGCTATCGTTTACTTTTCAATAAGCCGTGGTGTGTGGTAACTGTCAGCTGAATATGTCCGTGGTTATTTGTATGACTATCATCTTATAACTAACTGACAACCTAATAACTTGACTGACAAACGACTCGTAATAAATAATCGTGACGTAAATGTCTTCTTTTTGGAGTTGACAGACTGGACGCAGCTTTCGCGTTATTCCGCCCCCTACAGTCTGAAGACGTATCTGCATTTAAGGGGTGTCCCATTTCTAAGTGACAAAATAACCCTCAACACTTGGTTTGAGGGCCAGTTAAGATTAAGGGTTGAGCTTGAGGGTTAAGGTTGAGGGTTAAGATAGGAATTGGAATTGGCCCTTAGTGTCTCTAGCTGGTTCCTGGTGCAGGGAGCAAGCATCACAGACAGTGTTGACTCTGTCTGTACCTCATACCTCATACTCTTCATTCAGTGGGTGTGTTTTAAACCCAGTGATGCTTTTCTTTAATTCCTTCACACTTTCACTTTCAAAGTGAGCCCCTCCATCACACCACAGTGTCACTGAGCCACTTATGACATAATTGTCTTTATCACAGCTTCTCATCAAATATTGAGCAACATTTTCTCCATAACCACTGGCTTGCTGCATCAACAACAAAAGATGCAGCGTCTTACTCAGACAACCTCAAATTGCACATTAGTGTGGTGTGGTGATCTTTCAAGAGCAAAGGCAAGCTATACAATTATTATTATTTTATTTCATCAGACAAAAGGGTGAGAATATCACTTTGATGCTGTTTACAGGGTGATTGCAAAAGTAGCTTTATGATGAATTTTAGGAGAGAGAGAAAAAAATGTAGAGGGGGGCTTCAAAAGTAGTGTTAACGGGAGACAGATTTTTGACATGCCTCCCATGTCATCTGCTTTGGGTTAAGGCTCAGAGACAGAGTGGAATATGGGTGGTGGCGGTGCTGGGTTGGGGGTATATGACTGTAGAAAATAGCAATGACAGCAGGGAAAAGAGGCAACATAATATTGACAGGCAATGGTGAAAAGCCGTTTATGTGCTTTGCAAACCCTATTATAATACTTGGCACAATGTCTACATGTATGCAAGAAAACAAATCTGCCTTGCCAGTTAATAGCTATGTATAAAAATATTTATGTGGGCTATTATATTGTATTTTTCTGAAGAAACAAATGTTATTGTTAAAACATTTTTAGGTTACGTTTTTTTTGGTTCCTGTTTTTAATTTGACCGAAATGAACACATCAACATCTGCAGAAATGCATCAGCTATCTGCTATTTACTTTATCTGTAATTTACATGCAGTGGGTTAGAGTAATAGTGATTAGGATTAGATAAAAACTCACAAGTTGGTTGTTTTCTCTCAGCTGCAACTCAGTTATTGAATCTTACATGGCTTGTCATACTGTAAACTGATATTTACTGTTGCCACCAGAAGCCCCATAATAGTAAATGGTAATGGTTTGTATTCATATGGCACATTTCTAGTCTCGATGACAGCTCAGAACTGCTTTACGCTACGGTTTTGCCATTCACACACTGCTATCACAGCCCTCAGGAGCAGTTTAGGTTTAAGTGTCTTGCCCAGGGATATAGAGGTGCCAGGAATCAAACCCTCAACCTTCAAGTGGAAAGATGACGCAGCAATGTTGTTCCGAAATTGCATTTTTGCAATTACATTTATTTGTAACATACATTACATTTACAATTTAATGTTTATTACAGTGATCATTTAGGTTTTCTTCAGTCAGTGCTGTCCATGTACACTGAAAACTAAAATGACTCTTGCCCCAAAGTCCAGTTGTGAGTTTGTGTCTCATTGTCTCAAGAGCTACAACACTAATTAGGAGCCACACTAAAGGCATATCTGTTGATTTAAAGGGAGGAATGTTCTCTCTGCTACCTGCACTTTGCCAAATCTCTTAACCCTCCTTATCTTCTGATATTAGCTTCTTTAAATCTGCAAAAAAAAAAACATAAACTGATATTCTGATATCCCAGCTGTTTGTTTGTGTCCTTTCTGTCCTCTACATTCAGTGTGTAACTATACGTATCTATCATCTATCTTCCCTTTATAGCCGGTCTTCCAGTCTCCTGTGGGCACACTCCGCCAACTGGCCAGGCTTGACCCTTGCTGTGCCTCCACACTGCATAAACTCTTACCTGGACTTTGGCTAGAGTCCTTTGTATAAAGCCATGGGGGTGATCGTGTGTGTGTGTATATGTCTGTATGTGTGTGTTTTATGTGAGGCTGCGGATGTGTGTATTGCAGTCACAACAGAAAGGGAGAAGGGGCTCCTATCTCTGCCTAAGGGCTAACCCCCAGTGCACTCACCATGTGCCCTATTCAGACCTAAGGAAGCGTGAACAATCATTGCAAAACCAAAGTCCCCTTGTTATACAAGCCTAGTGTTTAGCACCAGCCCCACCTCTCTTCTCCAAGGTGCACCCCCCCCCCCAGCCCTGCACGTCAGAGGCTGACGGGCTTCGTTAAAGCGAGCCGGGTTCCTTTATGGCTTCATTTAATTAGTCATTCCACAGCAAACTGCCATCCGGCACCACACTACTGACACCTCCCAAACCACTTCTCTTTTCTGAAACCACTACCAATCAGGCTTCACCACAACCTATACTCAACATCATCAACACCACTGTGTTCACTGGTCCCTTCCTCCCTCCTTCTCTTATATTTATCTCTTGTAATTAGTGAGAGAAAGGGAAAGACTCATTGCTAAAATGCACGCCAGAATTAGTGCTTGAGACGGGAACTATACGGAGCAAAATGTCTCTCCCTGCATGCAATTTTCTCTCTAAGTCCACCACCTCAAGACCCATAATGACAAGCCCCTGGAGACAATAGATAGGACCAGTTCTACAGTAGCTAGCTCAGTCTTACTGTCCCGACTGCCCACTGGGCTCCGTCTACACTGGCACCCTAATCATTAACCAGATTATGACTTAGTGTGTCTGCATACAAGTTGGCAGCAGGGGTGTTACAACAGCAAAGGCAACGCAGGCATTTGCCTGGGGCCCAAAGCTAAGAGGGGGCCCCTATAGAGAAAGGCTGATTACATTAGGCCACAGCAATTCTATGACTGACTCCTGTAAGTACACGAGACAACAGAACAGAAACACCCTTGTGAGGCCTCATGCCACTATTTGCTGCCAAATCTATCATCATTTCTTCATCATTTCAAAAACAAGACAGTGGTGGTTGACATGAAATGCTGAATAAATTTAATTCTAATTATGTTTAGGGTTTAATTCGTAGCAGTAGAAAAAAATGGTTAGCTCAGTGGTAACAGGTAACTCATTCTGTATAATCTAAGCTGTTATTGCATGAATGTGACATGTATTGTGATTCAATTGCAATATTAAAATAATAAAAATACAATACAAAACATTGTAAAGGAATATATATATACATATATATATGTGTGTGTGTGTGTGTGCGTGTGTGTGTGTGTGTGTGTGTGTGTGTGTGTGTGTGTGTGTGTGTGTGTGTGTGTGTGTGTGTGTGTGTGTGTGTGTGTGTGTGTGTGCAAATAGGGATAATTCAGGTTCCAATTTAGGTAGAATTGCCCCAACATTAGTGATTAATCACAACTCAGTTTCACTTGAGCCATGCCATAACTATGAGCACATTCCTTCCACATGCACTCAAACCCATGAGTGGTCAAACAGAGAGGCAGAGTCTGGGGAGGCTCTGACTGCAGGTCCACTCAGTGCTGGATCTACGCCCTCTAGTGACCACTACAATAGACAATACAATGACAGGTCGATTTTGCCATGAACTGTGGCTCTCATATCCAAAGTGTGCAGGATAAACAGAGCAGTGTGGAAACTGAGCCTTAACCATTTTTTTACATCAACAGAGTCACTGTGTGTATGTGTTTTTTTTCTTTATCATTATTAAATTAGTTGTAATTAAATGATGTGTTCAGACTTAAAGTCAACTCTAACCACAGGTTCAAGTGCCTCAGCCTAATTTTGAAAAATGTATTTTTATACAGTTATTACGATGGAACAAAGGCATGTTTAAATGCATTTATCTGATTAGCGACACAATAGGAGAACACATAGTGGAAGCAAAGGGGAAAATCAGCATTGCCTAATGACTGCTTAGCATGGAAAGTACCCCTTAGTTATTATGACCATTTATAGCCCTTAATTACATGCCTATTTAGTGACCCTTGAGTTCAATGGGCCAGTTCCTGTGTAGACCCAAATCCTAACGAACATAGGTGGAATGCGATGCCCTCTTTCCGTGGACAAACTACTAAACGTTTCCTCATTAATGACATGGGAAAGAAACTGAGGAGCTTCAGCTGAATATTGGAGCTATTAGGGCATCACTGTCTGCCGGTGAAGGGGGGGGGGGGGGTTCTCAGTATTACAAATGAAATGATGTTTCGTCTCTGATTGTGGCTGATGTGTTTTCCACGTTGGGAGAGGAGAGGAGAGGAGAGGAGGAGGGTGGCCCGGAGCTGGGCTGTCAATCATAGTAAAAGTGGACGGAGTGGGCAGGTCCGTCTGACGGTACAAAGTGTCAGAGGGGGATATTTAACTTGGGACTGAGCAGCTTTCTCTCCACAGACACACTCACACAGTGTGCGCCTAAGCAAAGAAACGCTCCTGCGCCAAGTCACCCACACTCCTGCAGTCGGGGCGACTCAGACTGGAGCTCCTGCTTCTGCTTCTGCTTCTGCAGTGTTTCTACCAGAGAGAAGGAATTCACCACTAACACCGAAGAAAAGGGGGAGAAAAAACGCAGTAATCAAACAACAGCGTGATATGGACTGTGTCGTCGTGCAGAGACGTCTTCTCTGTCAATGATCCAGTGATGCCACAGTGAATGGAACGCAACTCTTGACATTTGTTTGTTTGTTTTTTGGTAAGATGCACTGCGGGAGGATTACAGCCTAAGATCTTCATCTGGAGAGACACATGCTTGTTACTATATGAGCTGGACTTGCATCTGACTACAGCGTCTTTACCTCAAAGTTTTTTTTGGTTTGTTTTTTGAGGATTTTCTTCAGGGTGCGTTATTCAGCTGCTGGAATACCACAGGGAGGCTGACTACACACACTCAGCCCTCAGTGCGTGGATTGTGTTCACTGGGACTCTTGTCAAACCTGAGAGCGTCAGGCGTCGTTAAGCCACGTTTATAAAACCCGTACGTAAAAATAACATTGGCCAGGGCGGCTCTCATTGCCGGGCGCGTGACATTTCAAACGTGGTGAGATACTCTGTTGTGCGCCAGTTCTCGCGCTCTCTTTGGGGACGCTGTGGATCTATTCTGTCTCTTTAGAAAAACACTTCATTCCATGCAGCTCTGGCCTTGGCCGCTGTCATCTAGTATAGACAATTTGTCGTGGCTTGGAGTCCCTGTGGTAACCATGACAACCGAAAGAAACCCTCAGTGAATTCAGGGGAGCGGGTGATTCCGAAGAGAGAGTGACTGGAGTTTTTTTTGTCCCCATTTGTTCTGTGCTCTTTAGACTGAAGAGCAGAGCCACTGTTTTTGCATCAGCGGGGGAAAAAAAACTGCAAAACCTGAAGGAGCTCTCACAGCAAAGCACACCGCGCCATGTCATTCAAACCCGAGGAGGTCTATTAAAAGTATTGCCTTGCTCATGACTGAACTTCTACTATTTATGCAGGTCCGGGTTAGACATTGCAGAGAATACAGTAACCGGGGGAAAAGTATTTACGCGAGTAAATAAAAAACGTGCCGGTGCATAAAAAAACAAAGAAAAAAGCAAACAGAAACAAAACAGGAATAATGGCCCTCTCACAAACTCTACTCGTTTACGTGCTGGTGTGTGTTCACCTTGGACTTTCCCAACATTATTTTCTCCTCCGTCCAAAGCCCAGTCGTGAACTCCCTGTTCCCGATCTGAAGGAGGACCCGGACCCGGAGAACGACCCCCGGGAGCAGGACTTGGACGAGAGGACTCTGAGGAAAAAGCTTGGCAGCAACTTTGACCCCAACTTCATGTCCATCAGTTCACCCATGCTGGTGAATCTCTCCGCGACAGACAGCCAGGTGAAACTGCAGGGACCCATGCCCAACGAGATTAAAAAACTGGACCTCACAGAGACCCCGTATGGAAGGCGGGTCAAAGTGGGCAAGAAAGCGCGCAGAAAGTTTCTCCAGTGGCTGTGGACCTACACTCACTGCCCGGTGGTGTACACCTGGAAGGATTTGGGCGTGAGATTTTGGCCGCGTTACCTCAAGGAGGGGAACTGCTTCTCTGAGCGCTCCTGCTCTTTCCCTGAGGGCATGTCCTGCAAACCCGTCAAGTCAATCAACAAGATTTTCCTGCGGTGGTACTGTCAGGGGTTTGTAAGACCGAAACACTGTTTGTGGATACAGGTGCAATACCCAATCATCTCAGAGTGCAAGTGCTCGTGCTGATTCTCTCCAAGGAAGCGCCAGGGGGGAGTGGACTGGAAATACGGTTTCTATTGCACTGTTAACTCTCTACAGAGGTGGGCACCATAGCAGATCTATTTTTTTATATAGCATTTTAAGTGAAATAGCAACATTGTATATATTTAAGAAAAATGCAACTATTTTTTTCGAATTGAAACAGGACCATATTTTATTCGCAACCCTGAAACGTTGATTTTGGGGAAAACACGAGCACTTCATGAGGAAGAGCTATTTTTTTTGATATTTTTTATGAGACTTTGAAGATGGAAATGCATATGCTACACTTCTCCAAGAGGTGAACTTGTTTTTTTTTTTCAACTGAACATTGATGCTGA